>NC_138769.1:693847894-695275394 GCF_965119305.1 Pelophylax lessonae
CCCCTCCACCAAATGATTTGGACCAGTGAACAAAGCAAGGTCCAAAAGACATGGATAAGCGAGTTTGGGGTGGAGGAACTTGACTGGCCTGCACGTTTAAGTCCCGATCTCACCTTTGTGATGAATTAGAGCAGAGACTGCGCGCCAGGTCTTCTCGTCCAACATCAGTTCCTGACCTCACAAATGCGCTTCTGGAAGAATGGTCAAACATTCCCAAAGACACTCCTAAACCTTGTGGACAGCCTTCCCAGAAGAGTGGAAGCTGTTATAGCTTCAAATGGTTGGCCAACTCAATATTAAACCATACGGACTAAAGCTATACAACTTTTGTTGGTAGATTTCCTTTAGATTTACCTTCAACTATGTAGTGCAAGGGCCTGCCTGATTGCATACGAACTGAAAGTGTTTAGGTCTGACCTCATATTATCTGGTTTTGGTAAATCTAAAGCCTCGTACACACGATCAGATTATTGGACAAATTTCCGTCTGTTTTTTGTCTCATATGGAAAGTGAAGAGGTTACTTTTATACGAAAATTCTCATACAAAAGAATTCAACTTCAGAAGTGATGTCATGTGTTGAATTGTTTTGTATGTGTTCTTTCATTTCTGAGCATGCCTAGTCTTGCTCTTATGATTTTTTTCAGATGAAAACTGTTCTAATTAAACAAAAATCGGACGTTGTGTTTACTTACGATAAAAATGTTATAGCATGCACATCCAGTTTTTGTCATCCAAAAATTCGTAAACGGCTGTCGAAATCACTATACTAACAATCCAAAAATCGGCAGATCGTTCTTCGGACGAAAATTTACTTCTGATTTTCTTATCATGTGTACGGGCCATAAGACCGGGATGCCGTTAAAGTTCATGTACGTGTAAAGATTGCCATGAAGAAGGAGCACGGCCGCTTATCCATCGGCAGCAAGCACGCTCAGAAACGCGGCGCAGTATTGTGACATCATCCATTCACGACGCCGGAGTTCACTGCTCTCCAAGCCTCGGTTTCATCTGGTTCTGTCTTCCAAGCCTCGTTCCCACTTCGCTCCATCCACCGCTATTGCCGGTTTACGGTGAAGGGGGAATACGTTTGTTCTGATGGCAGCATCCACAAGATGATGTACATCCCCCACCCTGGATACACCCAGGATTGTGCCTACCTATCATTTATAATCCTTAAACAATGTGAGTGTTTTATTACACCTTAAAGCGGAGTTCCGGCCTCGGGGGTAAAATTTAAATAAAAATACCCCCGGGACAGTCAGGGCTAGTACATTCCATAATGGATAGCCTCTGAACTGTCCCAGGTCGCACTTACCTTTTAGAAGAAATACTTACCTTGAAAATGACTTGTCCAGCGCTGCCATCTCAGGTGTGGGCAACTGAAGCCAGCGCGTCCTCTGCTGCGTCCTCTTCTGCGGCCTCTTTGGTGACGTCGGAGTCCCAAAATGCCCTGCTTGTCACTTCCGGTGCAAGCGCGTCATTTCTGCACAGTTTCTGGGCATGGCCAGAAGCTGTTCAGAAGGGAATGACACGCTTGCACCGGAAGTGACAAGCAGGGCCGGTGCAGGTGCATTGACTCCTGGGAGCGATGACGTTCAGCTCCCAGGAGTCATCGCAAGCCGGAAGAGATGGCGCGGGCCGCGGCCGCAGAGGGAGGAAGTGGAAGGAAGGAAAGTAAGTACATTTTCTTCTATAACAAGGTAAGTGAACAAAAAAAATCGGGAGTATCCATTTTATTTTTCAGGTGACACTCAGCAAGCGGATGGCCCAAAATCGATTTTTTCGATTTTGAGGCCGGAACTCCGCTTTAATAAATTTACCTAATGTCTACACTTTGAGGCGCCTCTTCTCTCTGTTTATTCCCAGCCTTGTTGGAATCTTTGGCTTATTGGTTCATCTGATGGCAGCCCTACATGTTGGACTTTTATGGACTTTTTCTATACTGTGCGGCTGATGCGCCTGATCCATGTTTCCTAAGTAAAAAGGAAGACGTCCCAATACTTTTGGTAATATAGTGTACATTAAATTTAATTTAACTTGAACCAAACTCCTAGCATTAACCCCGATGCAATGAAAGCTTTGCAGTGGAAAACCTGTGCCACAATTTTACTGCCAAAATCAAAGGATCCACCTGTGACCTTAAACACCTTAGTGTGACAAAGCATGCTGGGAAGTGTAGTAGGACAGGAGGCAGAAACTAGGTTGCATAAAGCAGATGTGACAACCGCAGCAGAACAAACAGCAGCGGGAAGAAAGACTTTCCTCTAATCTGCAAGGTCTACCTAAACCCTTGTGATGTTTCTAATGCTAAAAATATTCTCGCCTGTGCGTTCCAAATCTCCAGCTATCCATGTAACCTGCTGTGAAGTGCCTCTTTCCTGATTGGCTCTTCTTTCTGATTAGATTTTCACAGCACTCCGAAAATGATATGTTATATAGCCGAGGAATCCGCCAGCCTGACCTCAGAACACCCTCCTGTGACTTAATAATGCTTTTCAGGGGTCCAGCAGTATTCAGAAAACAGCTATTACACAACAGGGAAGTTGTTGAACGCGTTTTTGTTTAGTTTTACTGATTTTCTTTTTTCCTTTGGTGCTTGTCAGGATAAAAATGTGAAAACTGTCACCGCTGACTTTTTTGTAGTTTCAGACGTTGGGGCTGCCATCTTGATCCTTCACTACTTAGGGAGCCATGGGCATGGAACAAGCATGTTCATATAAAATGCATAGTTGCCAACATTTAAAAAAAAAAAAAAATGTTAATACACCTTTTTTGTCTGTATGTCCAGAAAGTGTTGGAGGAGTAGTATGTTAATTAGGGGAGGGGGCATTCATTTCTAGGCGTGGCTTACCAGGAATAAAAATGAGGCATGCAAAGTGTGCCGTGGTGGCCGTGGCGAAAAATATGCATGGTTTAAATTGGGAGTGGCCTAATGGGGGTGTGGTTAAATAGAGTATGAGGTGACTTACATAGTGGAGAATGTGGTAATGTTAAAAAAGGAAAGAAGGTAGGGCAGTGTCCAGGGGTCAGTAGTATGTAGGGCAGTGTATAGAGGTCAATAGTATGTAGGGCAGTGTACAGGGGTCAGCAGTAGGTAGGTCAGTGTCCTGGGGTCAGTAGTAGGTAGGTCAGTGTCCAGGGGTCAGTAGTATGTAGGGCAGTGTATAGAGGTCAATAGTATGTAGGGCAGTGTACAGGGGTCAGTAGTAGGTAGGTCAGTGTCCAGGGGTCAGTAGTATGTAGAGAAGTGTACAGGGGTCAGTAGGATGTAGAGCAGTGTACAGGGGTCAGTAGTATATAGAGCAGTGTACAGGGGTCAGTAGTATTTAGGGCAGTGTACAAAGGTCAGTAGTATGTAGGGCAGTGTCCAGGGGTCACAGTATGTAGAGCAGTGTTGAGGGGTCAGTAGGATGTAGAGCATTGTACAGGGTTCTGTAGTATCTAGAGCAGTGTACAGAGGTCAGTAGTATGTAGAGCAATGTCCAGGGGTCAGTAGGATGTAGAGCAGTGTACAGAGGTCAGGAGTATGTAGTGCAGTGTACAGAGTTCAGTAGGATGTAGAGCAATGTACAGTGGTCAGTAGGATGCAGGGTAGAGTACAGGGATCAGTAGGATGTAGGGCAGTGTACAGGGGTCTGTAGTATGTAGAGCAGTGTAAAGGGGTCAGTAGTATGTAAATCAGTGTACAGAGGTCAGTAGGATGTAGAGCAGTGTACAGAGGTCAGTAGTATATGTAGGGCAGTGTCCAGGGGTCAGTAGTATGTAGAGCAGTGTCCAGGGGTCAGTAGTAGGTAGGATGGTGTACAGAAGTCAGTAGTATGTAGGGCAGTGTCCAGGAGTCAGTAGTAGGTAGGATGGTGTACAGAGGTCAGTGAACAAAAGTAAGTAGTATGTAGAGCAGTGTACAGGGGTCAGTAGCATGTAGAGCAATGTCCAGAGGTCAGTAGTATGTAGGGCAGTGTAAAGGGGTCAGTAGTATGTAGAGCAGTGTACAGGGGTCAGTAGCATGTAGAGCAATGTCCAGAGGTCAGTAGTATGTAGGGCAGTGTAAAGGGGTCAGTAGTATGTAGAGCAGTGTACAGGGGTCAGTAGTATGTAGGGCAGTGTAAAGGGGTCAGTGGTATGTACAGCAGTGTAAAGGGGTCAGTAGTATGTAAAGCAGTGTACAGAGGTCAGTAGGATGTAGAGCAGTGTACAGAGGTCAGTAGTATATGTAGGGCAGTGTCCAGGGGTCAGTAGTATGTAGAGCAGTGTCCAGGGGTCAGTAGTAGGTAGGATGGTGTACAGAGGTTAGTAGTATGTAGGGCAGTGTACAGGGGTCAATAGTATGTAGGGCAGTGTACAGAGGTCAGTAGTATGTAGGGCAGTGTCGGGGTCAGTAGTATGTTGTATAGTGTACAGAAGTCAGTAATATGTAGGGCAATGTCCAGGAGTCAGTAGTAGGTAGGATGGTGTACAGAGGTCAGTGAACAAAAGTAGTATGTAGAGCAGTGTACAGGGGTCAGTAGCATGTAGAGCAATGTCCAGAGGTCAGTAGTATGCAGGGCAGTGTAAAGGGGTCAGTAGTATGTAGAGCAGTGTATAGGGGTCAGTAGTATGTAAGGCAGTGTACAGAGGTCAGTAGGATGTAGAGCAGTGTACAGAGGTCAGTAGCATATGTAGGGCAGTGTCCACGGGTCAGTAGTATGTAGAGCAGTATCCAGGGGTCAGTAGTAGATAGGATGGTTTACAGAGGTTAGTAGTATGTAGGGCAGTGTACAGTGGTCAATAGTAAGTAGGGCAGTGTACAGAGGTCAGTAGTATGTAGGGCAGTGTTCAGGGGTCAGTAGTATGTAGTATAGTGTACAGAAGTCAGTAATATGCAGGGCAGTGTCCAGGGGTTATTAGCATGTAGAGAAGTGTCTAGGGGTCAGTAGTAGGTAGGATGGTGTACAGAGGTCAGTGAACAAAAGTCAGTAGTATGTAGAGCAGTGTACAGGGGTCAGTAGTATGAAGAACAATGTCCAGAAGTCAGTAGTATGTAGGATGGTATATAGAGGACAGTAGTATGTAGAGCAGTTTACAGAGGACAGTAGGAGGTAGGACAGTGTCCAGAGGGCCATAGAATGTAGGGCAGCATCCAGAGCTCTGTAATTTCATAGGCATCAGACTAGGCATTAGACATAGGCAGAGGACTGAGCATTAGTAGGGCAGTGGAGAAGGGTCAGTAGGCCAGGGGACAGAGATCAGTAGGGAAGTGGATGGGGTCAGCAGGGCAGAGGCCAGGGGTCAGTGGGGCGAAGTACAGGGGGGTCAGGAGCACGCAGCGCACTTTACAGGGTGTGATCAGGGCAAAGCACAGTGGGTTCAGCAGAGCACAGTGCAAGGGGATGGGAGGGCAAAGTACGGGGGTGTGGGGGATTGCAGTCTATGGTACATAAGTGGTTTCCCCCACATGCAGAGCAGTGGAGGGAAGCTGCTGTGACATATCTGCCTGTTCTGGTGCGCTGATCCCCTTTGGCCTTCTATCTACTCCATCCCACATAACACACACACTATAAATGCATGACATGGATGAAAGGGGAGGGCCGATGGAGATTGGTGCAGTACACTCCTTGCGTCACTCTACAGATGGGGAAGTTGCAGTTTTGGCTGAGGGTTGGCAACACCAGAGAAGCAAGCATGATCTACCCAGTGTCACCTGGACCATCACTGGGTAGATCACATTCCATGGGTCTTGCACACTGATGCTCTTTACACGTGTGGAAGAGTATCTGTCAGCAGTAATTCCTTGATGAGCCCAATTTCTCACAATCAGTGAGTGCTACAAGAAAAAAAGAGATGCTCTACTTTGTCAGCTAACAGCACATTACTTCTAGGCTAACTGCAGGCAGACTTAGCTTAGCAGCCATCCTACCGCCGGCAGAGCTTACCTCCGCACACTCGCTCTTCTGCTCAGCACACAGGCAGCTCACATGTGATACACCCTCCTATGAACCCAAAGAAGGCAGGCGCAATTTTCGATGCCAAGCGCATGGGCTGCCCACTCAAACTGCAAATACAAGGGGGAGGCAGGCTCAGGGATGTTCCTGCAGTCAAAGCTGGCAGTGCTCGACACCATACTGGGTGAGAGAGAGGTAGGGGGAGGAGATTCCTCCCAATCTTGCAGCCAATCATGTGGGCACCTCACCCGACAACACTATTAATGTCAGAGATGTCCCTCATCATGATGTATTGTGTAAACATGCAGGCACCCAGTGGGCGGCGGCACAGGCAGCAAAGTAAGATGTTGTTGTGGAGGGCAATGACAGAAACAGGCAGCCAGGTGTCCGTGTGCAGCGCTGATTTCCAGGACATAACCCAGAGACAAGGACTTTCCGTGGCAGTTCTTTAAAATCTGTGACTGTCCCGGGCAATTCGGGACTGATGGCAACTATAAAAATATTTGGACTCCTGATATATGTTGGCATGTTCTAAGGCAGTGACTGTCAGCAATGCCAGCAATGCTGGGACAAGATCATTTAGAGTACAGGGCAAACATGATAAATGCCCCCCCCAAGATGTATGAGCATTATGTACAATCAAAAATCTCCCCACAAAAACACTGAGCACTAATCTGCATGCTTACCCTCTAAGAATAAATTCCCCCTCCTCCCAGTAGAAATCCTCTACCCCTGAGGTTTCCCCTCTCAATACACATCCCCCCCCCCCCCCTCACAAACTTCAAATCCCTCTCCTAGCAAAAATTCTCCCCAAAATCCCCTCTCCTAACACAAATCTTCTTTCCCCATCCCCTAAATATCCACTCTTAGCACCCCCCCTCTCCAATTTCCCCTCCTAGAACAATACTTAACCCCTGCCACACTATCAAATTCTCCCTTCCAACACTAATCCCCTCCCCCTCAAATCTCCTTGTAGTAACCCCCCACCTCACATGGTACTATAGTGCCCAGGGCAGCCTCCCCTCCTGCCCACCCCTTGTCCCAGCCCTAAATGGCAGTGTCTATATTTTTAACATATATAAAAAAGTAAGGGTCAGATCAGTACCACATCCATATTTTCATATCAATACAATAACCCAAAATATATTCAGATTTTTATGGGCACCATGCAGGGATAATTTATACTTTGTACATACAATTGCTTGGTTTTTATTACTCCAATGAATACAATTTAGAACAAAGCATTAAAATGTTATGGGTTGATACATGGTTCTCATCATAGTATTTGAAACACTTCTTCCAAGGTGGATGTCATATGACGTCCTTGGATTGAATTGGCTATAGCAGAATATTGTCTGTAGCTGCAGGCATCATCCCGGAATAAAATTTCCAGCAGCCGATGCTCTTTAACTACTTCAATACCGGGCACATTCATCCCTTTCCTGCCCAGGCCAATTTTCTGCTTCTAGTGCTGTCGGACTTTGAATGACAATTGCACGACCATGCAACACTGTACCCAAATGACATTTGTATCATTTTTTTGAAACAGATAGAGCTTTCTTTTGGTGGTATTTAACCACTTCCATCGAAAATCATATTTTTTTTGCTAAAAAATGACTCAGAACCTCCAAACATTAAAACATTAAATATAAAATTAAAGATTTTTTTTAGCAGAGACCCTAGGGAAGAAAATGGTGGTCGTTGCAACGTTTTATGTCACACTGTATTTGCGCAGCAGCTATTTTTATAATGTGTTTTTTTTCCACCTAAAAACAGGTTCATGAATTAAAAAAGAAACAAAACACTAAAGTTAGCGCAATATTTTTGTATAATATGAAAGATGATGTTATGCTGAGTAAATAGATACCCAACATGTCACGCTTTAAAATTTCTCACACTCATGGAATGGCGCCAAACTTTGGTACTTAAAAATCCCCATAGGCGATGCTTTAAAATTTTTTACAGGTTACCTGTTTAGAGTTTCAGAGAAGGTCTTGGGCTAAAATTGTTGCTCTCGCTCTAACATTTGCGGCGATACCTCACATGTGTGGCTTGAACACCGTTTAGATATGTGGGTGTGACGTACGTATGTCACGCCCCCAGGGGGGGCACTTACATTTTTTTTTTTTTTCTACTTTTACACTTTCTCTTGAAATTTTTTTTGATAACTTTTATTCCAATTACAAGGAATGTAAACATCCTAGAATGTAAACATCCCTTGTAATAGGAAAAGTGCATGGCAGGTCCTCTTTATGGAGAGATCTGGGGTCAATAAGACCTTAGATCTCTCCTCCAGGCTGGAAAGCCTAAGAGCAAAAAAAAAAAAAACGATTTCTAGCCGAGATCACTGCAGTATTTACAACTGCCAGGCCATCATAACATCCCACCCGGGCCTCCGAGAATCATAGAGACTGCCGGGAACCATCTGGTCCTTGGTATTCTCTATGGTGTACTTCCGCTGCCGGTTTATTCCCCTTCATGACCAGGCCATTTTTTGCGATAAGCCACTGCATTACTTCAACTGACAATTATTGTGTTTTGCAACGCTGTACCCTATTGCATTTTTGTCCTTTTTTCCCCCACAAACAGAGCTTTCTTTTGGTACTATTTGATCACCTGTGTGATTTTTATTTTTTGCGCTATAAACAAAAAAAGAACCATACATTTTGAAAAAAAAAATATATATATTTTTTTACTTTCCGCTATACAACACACCCAATAAAAAAAATTAAAAAATCTAATTTTTTCATCAATTTAGGCCAATATGTGTTCTGCTTCATATTTTTGGTAAAAAAAAAAAAAAAAAAAAAATCCCAATAAGCGTATATTGATTGGTTTGTGCAAACGTTTTAGCGTCTACAGGGTATGAGCTACATTTATGGACTTATTATTTTTTTATTGTTTTTACTAGTAATGGCGGCGTTCAGCGATTTTTCATGAGACTGCGACATTGCGGCGGACAAATCAAACACGAAGTGACACTTTTTGGGGACCAGTGACACCAATACAGTGATCAGTGCTAACAAAATGCACTGTCACTGTACTAATGACACTGACGGGGAAAGGGTTACCATCAGGGGGCAATCAAAGGGTTAAGTGTACTCCTAGGGAGTGCTTGCTAACTGTGTGGGGAATGGCCTATTTGGAGGAAGACAGAGATCTGTGTTCCTGCTTAGCAGAAACAACAGATCTCCATTTTCTCCTCTGACAGAACGCGTTCTGCCTTGTTTACATAGGCAGACCGCTGTCCTGTCTCTCCTACGAATGACCGACGGCTCCCGGACGCATTTGTGTCCGCTGGACCAGCTGATTGGCTCCCGCTGTGTCCAATCACATCAGGAGAGGGTCGCTGTCGGCACGTGCACGCGCCCCAGAGCCTGTGCACGAAATCACTTACATGCACGTGATTTTGCGCAGGGGGGCCGCCCTGTCGCAGTATATCTGCGTGGGGCGGTCCTCAAGTGGTTAAAGAAAAGAAAAAAAACAAGACTTTAATATCCCTTTAAGCATAAAGTGTATTTTTTTCCACCACATGTTGATTAGGCTTGTAACCACACCTGCCTTGAATCCTATCGCCATAGCAGAGTGCTTGACGTTTGCAATGTAGCTGTTGGTCAGCCAGAAGTCAATGTTTATTGAAGATCAGTACCAATAGCGCTACAATATCATAAATGGTTTTTGTATTTTCAAAAAATTTTATTTTTATATATATTATATATTTTTTTTAACCTTGCCTTTTTCTTTTTCCCCTCCCCAGGAAAATATAAACATTGATGAAGCCTCCAGGTGCCTCGTGAAACACATTATTGCCAGTGAGACGGATTTACTGCAGTCTGTGGAGCCAGATGTTGTAAAACCCCAGATGAATTCTTCCAAAATACCTAGCTGTTCTGCTTGCCTTAAGTTCTAATTTTCTATATATATATATTTTTTTTCTTCTTCTTTGGAACTGTTGTTAAATAAAATCCAATAAAGTGTTGTGGTTGCAGTAATTGTGCGGAATGTTGACTCATCTCTCTTAGGAAATGTCACAGTATGGATCAAGGTCGTGTTTTGTCAGTTTTCAAGAAACAAAACACCTTTCAGTAACTGAGTTTCAAGTGAACACACCATAGCCAAAGAATACAACTTTCAAGATAAAAGCTTTGCGGAGAAGTCCAATCATCAAAATAAAAACGTTTAAGCGCCACCTTCAGGACACCATAAGGAACAGCAACATGTAAATCTACAGTCAGGTCCATAAATATTGGGACATTGACACAATTCTAATCTTTTTGGCTCTATACGCCACCACAATAGATTTGAAATGAAACAAACAAGATGTGCTTTAACTGCAGACTTTCAGCTTTAATTTGAGGGTATTTACATCCAAATCAAGTGAAAGGTGTAGGAAATACAACAGTTTGTATATGTGCCTCCCACTTTTTAAGGGACCAAAAGCAATGGGACAGATTAACAATCATAAATCAAATTTTCACTTTTTAATACTTGGTTGCAAATCCTTTGCAGTCAATTACAGTCTGAAGTCTGGAATGCATAGACATCACCAGACGCTGGGTTTCATCCCTGGTAATGCTCTGCCAGGCCTCTACTGCAACTGTCTTCAGTTCCTGCTTGTTCTTGGGGCATTTTCCCTTCAGTTTTGTCTTCAGCTCAATCGGATTCAGGTCAGGTGATTGACTTGGCCATTGCATAACTCATAACTTTCCACTTCTTTCCCTTAAAAAACTCTTTGGTTGCTTTCGCAGTATGCTTCGGGTCTCTGTCCATCTGCACTGTGAAGCGCCGTCCAATGAGTTCTGAAGCATTTGGCTGAATATGAGCAGATAATATTGCCGGAAACACTTCAGAATTCATCCTGCTGCTTTTGTCAGCAGTCACATCAATAAATACAAGAGAACCAGTTCCATTGGCAGCCATTCATGCCCACGCCATGACACTACCACCACCATGCTTCACTGATGAGGTGGTATGCTTTGGATCATGAGCAGTTCCTTTCCTTCTCCATACTCTTCTCTTCCCATCACTCTGGTACAAGTTGATCTTGGTCTCATCTGTCCATAGGATGTTGTTCCAGAACTGTGAAGGCTTTTTTAGATGTTGTTTGGCAAACTCTAATCTGGCCTTCCTATTTTTGAGGCTCACCAATGGTTTACATCTTGTGGTGAACCCTCTGTATTCACTCTGGTGAAGTCTTCTCTTGATTGTTGACTTTGACACACATACACCTACCTCCTGGAGAGTGTTCTTGATCTGGCCAACTGTTGTGAAGGGTGTTTTCTTCACCAGGGAAAGAATTCTTCGGTCATCCACCACAGTTGTTTTCTGTGGTCTTCCGGGTCTTTTGGGGTTGCTGAGCTTACCGATGCATTCTTTCTTTTTAAGGATGCTCCAAACAGTTGGCCACACCTAATGTTTTCGCTATCTCTCTGATGGGTTTGTTTTGTTTTTTAAGGCTAATGATGGCTTGCTTCACTGATAGTGACAGCTCTTTGGATCTCATATTGAGAGTTCACAGCAACAGATTCCAAATGCAAATAGCACACTTGAAATTAACCTTTTATCTGTTCCTTGTAAATGGGATAATGAGGGAATAACACACACCTGGTCATGGAACAGCTGAGCAGCCAATTGTCCCATTACTTTTGGTCCCTTAAAAAGTGGGAGGCACATATACAAACTGTTGTAATTCCTACACCGTTCACCTGATTTGGATGTAAATACCCTCAAATTAAAGCTAAAAGTCTGCAGTTAAAGCACATCTTGTTTGTTTCATTTCAAATCCATTGTGGTGGTGTATAGAGTCAACAAGAGGACCTGACTGTATATAAAGGCCCGTACACACGTACCGATTGTCGGCCGCAAAGATTCGGCCGACGACCGATCGGCCGATTGTAGGCTTGTTAGTATGATGTTTCCGACAGCCGACAGCGCATTTTCGGCCGAACAGAATCTGTCGTGCAGGCATTAAAATTTTTGTTGGCCAACACCAGAACGGCCGATTGTTCGCCAGTCAGTACAGAATTCAGGCCGACAGACAGCCGATTAGCAAGACTGGGCATGCTCAGAGAAGAAAAAAGACAAGGAAAGTTAACCATCACATGACATCACTTCTGCAGTCGGCTGTTGTTGGCCGACAAAATTCGTGTGCAGTCTTTTGCAGTTTTCAACAGACACGACAGACCTTGGACAAAAGACGGCCGATCGTTCGGCCGACGATCAGTACGTGTGTACGGGGCTTTATGATTTCAGATCATGTTGCACTCTATAGTATGGTAGACACTGAAAAAAAACATGTTTATGTGTCTGCTGTGCATTTTTGAATGCATTTTTTATAGATTTTGGTCCGCAGCAAGAGATAAAAGCAGTATTAGGCTGGGTTCACGCTGTTAGACATCGCTTGTGATTCGCACGCGATGTCTGTGCGATGCAAATTCAGCCATACATATTGTATTGCTGAATTCGCATTGTATTTGCACCAAAATGGTGCAGGACAGCAACAGTTTTTATTCTTTTGGGATACGTTTTACATTAATAAATAGAAATAATCATTGTCAGCACCCCTGTCAGTGTTAGGCTCCTTTCACAGGGGGCCGGTTCATTTTGACGGATTCCATTTGCTCAGCGAGGATGGCTCCGTTGATCCTCGCTGAGCAGGCGGATGACAGGTCCGTCTCCACTTACTGTGCAGACGGAGCTGTCAGAGTTCCGCTTTCCTCTATGGGGAGATTAGATGAAAACAGACAGCATGTCCATTTTCATCCGATCTGACCCACTGGACAGACGGCGCGCGTATCGCCGTACATCTGTTTTCAGCGGATCTTGTCGGATTGGATGCCAGGCGGGTGTCAGCCGACACATGTCCTCTGACATCCGCCTCTCTATAGAGGAGACAGGGAGAATCGGTCCGATCGCGTGAAAGGGGTTTGTCTCAACTTTAAAATGATACAATAGCAGGAGAGCTTGTTCTGCTAAAAAATAAAACAACAGACTTGCTGGCTGGATTTCTAGATGAAAATAAAGTAAAGAAAGCCTAAAAAAGAAAACGGATGCAGCCATCACATCTAAGAATTGGTAAGTTGCAAAATAATAAATGTCGGCTTTTGAGTTTAATACTGCTTTAGAGCTTAACTAAGGGTCCGTTCATACTATTGTGAATCAGTGGTTCATTTATGTGGTTTGAGCCACCCGGAACTGTATGAACACAGCTGCAGGTCCTAATTTGACAGGCTTGGGGGTGCAGGCCCGAACACAGACCGTGTGCATTTGGGGGCCGCTCACCTGCACACCTGTCCAATTAGGGCGCAGCATCCCTATAGAATGACAGGTGGCTCCAGCCCAACCCCCCCTTCACATAGCCAGAGTACCTGTGGGAATGAGCCCTTAATTATATTTTTCTAACCTAAAAAAACAGATGTCTCCAGCGCTGTGCTGTCACTACTAAGAGGGATTCCATCTTCGTCTGGACTTCTCTCTGGTTTCTTGGGCTCCAGTCGTTTGGCCAAACTGCGATGATGTAACTCACAGGCATGCGCGCGGTAGGGTTGCCACCTCATCCCTATAAACCAGGACACACATTATTTACGCAGGTTCTGTGACTGATTAACCTACTTGCCGACCGCCCGCCGAATATATACTGCGGCAGGCTGGTTCGGCTGTGCGAATCGCCGTACCTGTACAGCGATCCGCGGGAGCCATCCCCACTAGGCAGCCAGGCACCCGCAATCGCTCCCCACTGAGAGAGAATGGAAGGCTGTTGTAAACACAGCCGGCCGTTGTTCTCTCTGAAATAATCAGAGAGCGCCTGTGATCCTCCTATATAGGAACACATGTCTCTGTGGTCATATCACAAGCCCCTCCCCCCAAAGTTAGAAAGCACTCCCCTAGGCTCACAATTAATCCTTTGATGTCACTGGTCCCCCCCAAAAGTGTCAAAAATGTCACTTAGGGGTCCGATCTGTTACCGCCATAATGTCGCAACCCCGCTAAAAATAGCAGATCCGCCGCCATTACTATTAAAAAAAAAAAATTAAAATGACATAAATCTTTCCCCTAGTTTGTAACTGGGATAACTTTTGCACAAACCAATCAAAATATGCTTATTGCGATTTGTTTTACCAAAAATATGTAACGGAAAAAAAAATTGGCCTAAAATGATGAAAAAAATGTATTTTTATTTTTTTGGGGATGTTATTTAACAGAAAGTAAAAAATATTGTTTTATTTTTCAAAATTGTCGCTCTTTTTTTGTTTATAGCACAAAAAATAAAAATCTCAGAGGTGATCAAATACCACCAAAAGAAAGATCTATCTGTGGGGGAAAAAGGACCTCAATTTTATTTGGGTACAGCGTCACACGACTGCGCAATTGTCCGTGAAAGTAATGCAGTGCTGAATCGCAAAAAACGGCATGGTCATTAAGGGGGTAAAACCTTCCGGTCCAGAATTGGTTAAGGTGGTAATTAATCTCACCCAATGCCTTATGTGTAAATTATATGTGTCCTGGTTTAAAGGCCAGAGGTGGCAACCCTAGCGCGCGGGTGCCATGGTCACAGCACAGCTCTCTCAATGGATAGTATGTCATCCATTGTGAGCGCAGTGTATGTGCGCTGGTGCTATCACCGGCTGCTACGTTTAGGAGATATTCACTAAACCTACAGGTAAGACTATAATAGGGCTTACCTGTAGATAACAAGATGTACAAGTTAAAAAATGGAGTTTACTACTGCCAGGTCAGTTAGTAAATGGTTAAATAGAAGGAGTTGATACATGGATGCAGAGGGAACTGACAGTGTAGGGGAGAAGAAGCAAAGATGCATAGGTCAGGAAGCAGTCTGGGGGAGAGGAGTGGGAAGCCCAGCTACATAAAGCACACTGAACTGCCCTGGGACAAGATAACAGGCAGCTATTGAACCGGAGTAACAGTACATTCTTCACCATATGCAGTGCTGTATCCTGGCCTAGGCCAACAAGGCCCAGGCCTAGGGCGGCACTTTGCAGGGGGGCAGCAAAAAAATATTTAATTTTTTGTATAATGACTATGGACTTCCTATTTATTATACAAATAAGTGAAATAATCCCATAATTACAATAAGTGGCAGCAAACACAAGTCCAAATATCTTAAAAGAGTAATCTTACTAATCCCGTGACATAAGGCTGTACTAATGGGCACTGATAAGGCTGCACTGGTGGCTACTGGAGGGGCTGCACTGATATGAGTAAAGAGGCTGCACTGATGAGGCTAAACTTATGGGAACTAATGAAGCTATGCTGATGGGCACTGATAGACTGTGGTTATGGTCTGTGGTTTACAGATGACAGGGTGGGTCATAAACAGGAAGGGGTGTAGCCTTTACAGGAAGAGGTGGGTCATATTTAAATTAGGGGGTGCACAAGTTTAGTCAGGCCTAGGGCAGCACAAAACCTAAATACACCACTGACCATATGGGAATCCAGCTGATCAGCTGTGACTGTGTCAGGAAGACAGAGCAATGGGAGAGAGAGATGAAAAAAACATACATGCTGGGACAAGGAGTATAGGAAGAACTGCAGGGAGAGAAACAAAGTTACAGAGATAACAAACCCCAGAGCAGGGCTAACATTACAGCCAGGGCTGGGAGGGAGGAGCCCACACAGGGAGGGGGATTAGTGAGGGACAACTGTCTCTTTCTTAGCAGATAAAAGCTGGCAGCAGGTAGAGGGAGAGAGATCAGCTTTCAGCTGCTGGAGGAAAGCTTCTGTAACTATCGTTCATCACTAATCCCCCTCCCTGTGAGGGCCCCCTGTGTCCTTGGGCCCCCTACAAGAGGACTGCTGGTCCCCCATATCAGTGGACCTGGTAGGAGGTACCTAGTGTAATTCCCCAAATTGGCCACTAGAAATAGTCATAGATAAGGAGGGAAACCCTGTAGTGAGAGCAGACAGTGCCTAGGTAGACACTAGAGGTCCCCAGAGTAGTGAGTGGAGTGTACCATACATAGCAATAAAGGGCCAGCTTGGTGGGAGACTGGCACAGGCCTTTTGGTCATAGGAATAAGGACAAAAGCAGAGAAGATGTAATTTTCAAGGCCTCATGGGGGAAGCAAGCAAGGAAAGGTGTAGGACTATAGGACTACTCACAGCCTTTGGGAACGGTATGTAAGACTGACAAACTCGGCTCTCAACTGTATTGTTATCTGTTTGCAACTGGAAGACTGTGCCATTACCATTCGGAAAGTACAGCCCGGAGCAAAAGAACAAAAGAAATAGGCGGAGGGATAGCATGACTGGGCCATCAGTGGAATTGTCTCTGAAAGGGTTAACATGTTAGGCAGTCTGGGGTTTGTCCTTCTATTGGTCAGGACAGCTAAGGGAGGGGCTGTTTAAGGGGGGAAGTGAGCTCACTGTAGTCTTTCCCGCGATTGGTCAGGGCAGCTAAGGGAGGGGCTGTAGAAGGGGGGAAGTGAGCTCACTGTAGTCTTTCCCGGGCTTCAGTTCCAGCGTGGGTGAAGAAGCATTAGAAGCATTCGGATCGTCTGCTGCCGTCGGGTATTGTGGCCCCCCCTCCCCCCCCCGCTATTGCCCCGCACTGCCTGACTATCTCCCCGTGCCTCCTCCACCTCCATACTGCTTTTAAGCCCCATGTCTGACGCTCGGTCCCTCGTGGAGCAGCTGCGGTCCATGGCTGAGTCCATGGGACAGGACTGGCTGCAGCAGCAGGTCTTCTTGCCCCGGACTGCTTGCCCCAGCCGCAGCGAATGCAGGGGGGAGACGTGCTCGGAGGACTCGTCCCCCGGAGCGCTTCAGCCCCCCCCTCCCTCTAGAGCTCAGCGCCGCTTTGGGAGCCCCTCGGAGGACCCTCCAGGCACGTCGGAACAGCGCTCTCCAGCTGTCTCCGGCGTTGGCACTGGGAGGAATCCCCGTCATCGGCGGAGCTCCGGTATCGCCTTATTCCGCGGACGTTTAGCAATTGGCTACAAGCGTTTGCCATTTTTGCTAGCGTGATTGGGGAGAAGCAGCCCGAGAATTGTTCACCTTTATTCTGCTATCTTAATGCCATCGGCGAGGCCCACAGGGTGTATGGGGGTGTAGCCTGGTTGCGGTATGATGAGCAGTTCCGTCAGCGGAAGGTGGTGCGGCCGTCGTTGCGTTGGGATCATAAGGACATCGGTCTATGGATGAACCTTATGACCTCGGTGCGGGCCTCCTCTTCGTTTTTTCCAGGGGGGGCCGGGAGTCCGACCACCCCAGGACAGCCGGCCACAAAACGACGGGGTTGCTGTTGGCAGTTCAACGAGGGTACCTGTAAATTTGGCGCCAGCTGCCGTTACAAGCACGAATGCTCCCACTGTGGCGGATCCCACCCCTTGTCCCGGTGCTTTAAGGCAGGCAAGTCCTGTTCCGGCGACGCTTCGGGAAAAAGGGTGGACTCCGGTGAGGGTGGACAGGATGGCCCCCTTCCTAAATAGGTACCGGATCGACAGGCCGCTCGCTTGTTGGAGGCGGGTTTCTCGGGGGGTTTTGTCATTCCTTGCTCCCTGGCTCGGATTCCTCCCCTGGCTGACAATTTGCGGTCGGCTCAGTTGCACTCCGCGGTGGTTTCGGAGGAACTCGCCAAGGAAGTGGCATTGGGGCGTATGAGCAGCCCCTTTTCTGTCCCTCCTTTGCCTGATTTGGTGGTCTCCCCATTGGGGGTGGTCCCTAAGAAGGAGCCTAATAAGTTTCGGCTAATACACCACCTTTCTTTTCCGAAGGGTGGGTCGGTCAATGATGCCATTGCCCCAGAGTCATGCGCGGTTTCATATACCTCTTTCGATGCTGCGGTCTTCTGGGTCCGGCACTACGGCAGGGGTTCTCTGATGGCAAAGACTGATATTGAGTCAGCTTTTCGGCTATTGCCAGTTCATCCGTGCAGTTTTCATCTTTTGGGTTGTAGATGGTCTGGGGGTTTCTATGTGGATCGCTGTCTACCTATGGGGTGTTCCATTTCCTGCGCCTTGTTCGAGACCTTCAGTTCCTTTGTGGAATGGGTGGTCCGGGATGTGGCGGGGGTGAATTCGGTCATCCATTACTTGGACGACTTCCTGTGCGTTGGCCCACCTTCTTCTAAGCTCTGTGGTGTACTGCTGGCTACGGTTCAGCACATAGCGGAGCGTTTCGGTATTCCACTGGCGGCGGATAAGACGGAGGGCCCTCTCGCCGTCATAAAATTCTTGGGGATCATTATAGATTCCCAGGCCATGGAATGTCGCCTGCCGGAGGACAAGCTGTCGGCTCTCAAGGATGAGGTGCGGGTGGTTGCCGGTAAGCGTAAGGTACAGCTTCGCGAATTGCGATCGCTCCTGGGCAAGCTGAATTTCGCTTGCCGCATTATGCCGATGGGCCGGGTTTTTTGTCGCCGGCTCTCTTCTGCCGCGGCTGGGATACAGTCCCCCGGGCACTTTATTCGTTTGACGGGGGAGCACGCAGCTGACCTGTGGGTGTGGCAGGTTTTCCTGGACACGTTCAATGGGCGGTCGTTGTGGATGGACGGGCCGGTCAGCAACAGTGATATTGATCTTTTCACCGACGCGGCCGGGTCGGCCGGGTATGGTGCATACTTCGGGGGGCATTGGAGTGCGGAACGATGGCCGGAAGACTGGCGGGGGGCAGGTTTTTTGCGCAATCTGGTCCTCCTGGAATTGTTTCCGGTTCTAGTGGCCATTGAGTTGTGGGGGGGGTTGTTTCGTGACAAGAAAGTCCGTCTCCACTGCGATAATTTGGGGGTTGTCCAAGTCATCAATACTCTGTCTGGGTCTTCTCCGCCGGTGGTGCGGCTCCTGCGTCATCTGGTATTGCGTTGTCTGCAATTGAATGTCTTTCTGTATGCTGTGCATCTCCCGGGGGTGAAAAACACTTTGGCTGATGCATTGTCTCGTTTTCAGTTGGACAGGTTCCAGGAGTTGGCACCGGGAGCGGAGCGACACGGCACCCCTTGTCCACGACGGCTTTGGAAGATTGCATTGGCATCGCCTCCGGGTTGATTCGCGGCTCCTTGAGTGGGTCCACGTGGTCTGCTTACACCAAGGTTTGGCAGGAGTGGGGGGCCATGTTACTTGAGGCAGGGGTGGATATGCTCGGGACAGAGGTCAGGAATCTTTTGATCTATTTTATCTGCTTGAATTTCACGGCGGGGGTGTCGGTTTCTGCGGTCAATCGTAAACTATCGGCTATTGCTTTTCTGTGTAAGTTGAGGGGTGTTGCGGACTTTACCAAAGATTTTTTGGTTCGGCAGGCGCTGAGGGGTTATCGGCGGGGTGCCCCAAAGCTTGACGGGCGCCGGCCGATCACGTTTGAGCTCCTGCAGACGTTGTTCGCCCAGGTGGGCGGGGTGTGTATCTCCAGTTTTGAAGTCCTTTTGTTCCGGGTCGCCTTTGCGCTGGCCTTTTACGGGGCTCTTAGGGTGAGCGAGCTCGTCAGCTCCTCTAGGGCGGCACAAGGGGGATTACAGATGGCGGATGTTCACAGCGATGGTTCTTCCGTGGTTTTGATTATCCGCCGTTCAAAGACGGACCAAGTCGGCAGAGGCGCATCCGTGCGTCTTGGCCACATACGGGGCTCGCCCATTTGTCCGGTTTCGGCGTTTCTCGAATATCTTAGGGTTCGACCGGCTGGGTCCGGTTCTTTCCTGGTGCACGCGGACGGGTCGGCCCTGTCCACTTTTCAATTTGTTTCGGTGATGCGCCGTTGTCTTACGGCCGCGGGCTTGCAGGCACTGCAATATTCTTCCCACTCATTCCGCATCGGGGCTGCTACAGAAGCTGCTCGGTGGGGTTTGGATGAGTCTGTTTTACGGCCTATTGGTAGGTGGGAGTCAAACAGATTCAAGCTTTATGTCCGCCCCCATTTGGTGTAACCACGGTTCTTGCGGGGTTTCTTTTTTGCTTGTTATTTGCTTAATATGCTTGTTTTGCCCCCTTTTTTCCTTTCTCTGGCGCTGTTTCGTAGTGTTATCGTTGGTCTGTTTTCGTTTCAGGTGCGGTGGCCCTCGTGTGGATTTTGGGACACTCTTTTGTCTATTGGGGGGCCAGACGAGCGGATGTTCGGCCGCAAGGGCAACAGCTTGGTATCCCTCGGTCTGAGGCTACCGTCCGGTGGATCGGCGTTCCAGGCATGTTGTGGGGCAGGGTGCTTCCAGAGGTACACAGGGTATCCCGGTTGGACAGGGCCCCGGACGTTTTAGTCATCCACGCCGGCGGCAACGATATGGGTGTTAGGTCTTGCCGCTACCTGATTCGGGACGTCAAGTTTGACATTCTCCGGATACGCATGGAGTTCCCGGACACGGTGGTGGTATGGTCGGACATTGTGGGCCGCGCGTCTTGGCGTCAGGCCCGGTCCGTGGAAAAGTTGAACAAAGCTCGGGTGAAGGTCAATAAAGAGGTTGCCAGGTTCCTCGTGCGTAACGGGGGGTTCGTGGTCAGACACAGGGAGTTGGAGGTTGATACATGGCGGTATTTGCGCAGTGATGGGGTGCACCTCAATGCGGTGGGCATAGATCTTTGGGCCCTGGGTCTGCAGGAGGGGATACAGAGAGCGTTAGGTTTTTGGCGGGGCACAATGGTGTGAGGTTTCCCACCTTGTGCTGTGGCGGTTGGGGGTCTTTGGAGGTGTGTCTGGTAAAACCTGCTGTACTTAGCAGCTGAGGGACCCATCTAAGGTATGGAGTCACCTGGGGAATGCCATGTTAATAGATGGGTTAACTGGTATTTTAAATTGGGAGGTATCTGCTGTGTGTTGAGGTCGTCCCCGAGCCGGTGCTGCGGCTGGGGACAGTTAAGAGTTACACAGATACACAAAATGGTACTTGGTATTTGGGGCCTCCAAAGATCGGCAACCTTATGTGATCTTTTATTTGAATATTTTGGTTCCAGTTTTAAGGAACGTGTTATATATATTTTGTTATTAGTTAATAAATGGCCACGTTGGCCAATTTTACTCCAATAAAGGTGTCCGTGTATTTATTGCAGGAAGTTCATTGAAAGGGTTTGGGATTTGAGATAAGGGTTATGGTAAGTGTCCAAATTTCATCTGGGGTGCCTTAGTCATGACTCAAGGGTGTAAATATGTTATAAACTGTGTTCCTGTAAAGAAGTACAAGGCTGTGGTGGAGAGGACTCTGTCTTCTCCTAACTTCTAATAGCAATGTCTTCTGGAAACTATGAGGTCCTGGGTGAAACTGCCATTGAAGTTCATTGCCGTAAATCCTGACTAAGGTTTGGGACAGACTACTTCTGGTGTTGGTTATCAGGGTCGCTGATAAAGCAGTACAGCCAGCCCTCCTGTACTGGGCCTGGGCACCATCAGTTTAAAAGTGGGGCCCAGGTAACTGCTGAGCAGGAGGGCTGGCTGTACTTTATTATTACATCCTCTGCCCCCCCCCCCACCAGCTTCTCTCCTTCACTTTCCCCCTCCTGTTGGAGGGTCCTAGCACATGCACCCCTATCCATCTACTGTCTGGGGGCCCACGTTTGCCCCTTTCCCCCGCAGCAATTCTGGCCTTCCTCCTCTCCTCTCCCACCGAAAGCCGCTGTGAGTACAAAGGGAGAGGTTTCAGGATAGAGAGCAGGGGAACAGGGCTGTAAATATTTAATTTACTGGCCCCTTCCTTTCCTATATGAACACAGTGAGTGATTGGTACCAATCACTCCTGTGTCCATTCATCACTGAAGCGTAGTAAACTGTGTTTATTGTGCTTCAGTTTGTGAATGAGCAGGAAGCCTCAGAGAGTTTCCTGTTCATTCATCTGTGCTGCTGAGGTTGCAAAGAAAGGGGCTGATAAATCTATGTCCTCAGTCACTTTTGGCCAGGAAGGGGGGCCCTGTCAGGTAGGCTGTATGGGGCCTCGTGATTTCTAACAGCAGCCCTGCCTCCTACCCTACCCTTAAATCTCCCTTATCTGCTTTCTATTTTCTCACATGATGTAAAATCAAAACCAGGCTAAGGGGCCTATTTAAATTAGAGAGCTGTATGCAACTCTGCACACTGTAGGACATCAATCCAACTAGGTCTTATTGCGCCAGCATTTACATTTTTTTATAAAGAGAAGAGCCTTCCTGCAGTGGTTTCTCTCCATAAATTGAATTTTTCAAATTAGAGTAGAGTGAAGGGTTTCCTTCTACTTTCAATACTTTTTATTTCCCTATCTATAGCTTCCTCTCCCTCTCTCAGTGTGAGCTTGGTTGTACTGCAAATTATAAAAGGCTAACATAAAGACAAACACATATATATATATATATATATATATATATATATATACAGTACTGTGTGTTGTACGATGGTGGTTTGCCACTTGACCCATTCATATCTGGAAAGGGATTGGTTCCTCTAAGCACACTGAGATATTCTTGTCCCTGAGCTCCTAGGGGAATCTGGGGAACTATGAAAGCTCCAACTCTCCCCCCATCACTCCCAACACCCCCAACACCCGGCTAAGCCTAAGCTTCATTCTGCAGCTGCACTTCTACATTCCTGCTACAGGCCTTACAGACAAAAAGTCCTGTAGCAGCCTGCATTCACCCAAGCGCATTACCCAGAGACATTCCCAATAGAGGTTAGGAGAAGGAAGAGTCCAGAAGCAATAACCCTAAATAGGCTGCTAGTGAGGATTCGGCAAATTTAGTTTTGTGGCTCTGCCATAATCAGCAGGCAACATGTGATTGCTTTGGTCTGCTCATGGCTCTGCAGGCTGCAAGTTTCTTTGCTTCCTCCTGCCTCCTGGAGACTTCCAGAATATATGTGTGGGAGAATCAGATAATCAGCCTGAATATTTATTCAGCTCCAGCCAATCCCTGGGGAAGGGTGCCCAGAAGGTGGATGGGAGAGTGTATAAATAGGCTATAGCATGGGAGAGCAGTGTTCTTCCCCAGAAGGAAAGGTTCCCAGCCCTGACAGTTTAGCTGAAGATCCTGCTAATTTCATTAAAGTTCCATCTGTGCATAGCCTGGAGGGGGGGGGGGTATTATTCTGGAGTATCTCAAAGTCTCAGTAAGCCCATCCATGTTACTCTGCAATAAACTTGAAAAAAGGCAACACCTAGACTGTTTATTTTTGCCAGGGGAGTGAATGTTGCTGTTTGCCTGGCTGCTGCTAGCCTGCTGCATAGAGGGAAAATAACCTGGGGCACAAATTAGCATACCAGCACATTATGACATTTCCTTCCAGGGAGAAGATTTTATTTTGTGAAACGCGTCAACCTTTTGTCCCCTGCTGTAAGCCTTGTCCCCTGCTGTAAGCCTTTCCCTCTATTTTCTCCTGGATAAACATTTTTTGAAATTGCATCTTACGGGAATGCAGCCAATTCCTCATCCATTCATCCACAAAGTTTACTACCACTTTAAACAGACCGCTGGAGCATGGGGAAGAAGCTGCGGGGACTGGTTTAATAGCATGGAGGAGCAGAGGATTGGGTAGACAAATAGTTACTCCTTGCAATGTGGGCACAGCCCCACTGCATGGGGGTATTTAAAGGTTTCCAAATTTGGGCTTTACGTTATGAAGAACAGGAAATGGCATTTTCTTTAAGCAGTGTACCACAACATATCATGTGCACTCAGGTGCTCTGCTACAGTAACAGTGGGGTGCCAGCTTTAAATACGGCTTACAGGCCAAAAAACGACTACCCAGAAGTTACATAAAGTAAACAGGGAATCCCCCACGTAGTCATATTGACTGAAACCACGGACCAGAGAAATTCCCCTTGTCTGAAAAATGTCTCAGCCACTCCAGATAATAAATCCCATCCTTGTATTTTAATCATATTTCTTAAAGAAGGCTACACTGCGAGGCCACATAATTGGAATCTGTCAAAATGTAAGTGATGGTTAGAGGACCTTGTGAAGAGTCCACATGTGATGACAGTTTTCAATTTCCACACTGTGACATTAATCCTCACACTGTCTCGGGGCGAGGTGAGAAAACTGTGAGAATTCAGTTTGTAACACAAAATCATTCTCCTTTAATGATACACATGAGTCAGATTCAAGTATGTTGCACTTAGACTGACTTAGCCTGTCTGCTGGCCAGCATCCATGTTACATAGTTACATAGTAGGTGAGGTTGAATAAAGACAATAGTCCATCCAGTTCAACCTGTGTAGGTGTGTGTGGCTGTAATCATCTCACATACCCCTTAATGTCCTGATCCTTGAGATGTGCGTCTAAGAGTCTTATGAAAGCCACCATACTACCCGCAGAAACCACCTCTTGTGGTAGAGAATTCCACAATCGTGTAGCCCTAACCGTAAAGAACCCCCCACGTTGCCTGAGGTTAAAACGCTTCTCCTCTAATCGCATTGTATGTCCTCGAGTCCTCATGCAATCCCTTCGACTGAACAGCTTTTTTTTCTAAGCTGAGATCCCCATTGAGATATTTATAAATTGCTATCATGTCCCCCCTCAGGCGTCTCTTCTCCAGGGAGAATAAATCGAGCGATTGAAGACGCTCTTCATAGTTTAGGTCCTCCAATCCCCTAATCAGTTTAATTGCCCTTCTCTGGACTCTCTCCATCTCTAACACATCCCTCCTGAGGACTGGCGACCAGAACTGGACAGAATACTCCAGATGCGGTCAGACCAGGGTTTTATAAAGTGGAAGGATTATAGTCTTATCTCTGGAATACATCCCTTTCTTTATGCATGCTAATATTCTGCTGGCTTTGGCAGCTGCCGCTTGACATTGCATGCTGTTGCCTAATCTATCATCAACCAAGACTCCCAGATCTTTCTCCATTTTTGATTCCCCCAAGGGTTCCCCTCCTAACGTGTATTGTGCTTTTATGTTTTTAGTCCCCAAGTGCAAAACCTTACACTTCTCCACGTTAAACCTCATTTGCCATGTCGTTGCCCACTCCGTCAACTTCCTGCCCTGTTCACTATATCCAGGGGCGTAACTACAGGGGTTGCAGGGGTTGCAATTGCCTGTGCGGCTCCCCTGTACACCTGGATAGGAGGGGCAGCATGTAGCGAAATCACTGTCCTCCTTTTTCCTCCTGTAGCTGCAGGAGGAAAATGGAAGAGATTGGTTCCTCTGTATGCGGCCCCAGCCGCTCCTCCTTTCCAGTTCACTTGTGTTCTGCTGTCTCTGGGCCCCTGTGTGCTCCCCCCCGGTCCCCCCCCCCCTCCCCCCCACTATGCTTCTGGTTTCCTCCCTCCCCTCTCCTGCAGGTTGCTACAGGGGATGAGTCACAATAGAGTACCAGGAAGGGTCAGTAAATATGTAATTTACCAGCTCCTTCCTTTTCTGAATGGACAGAGTCAGCCCCCGTTCACACTGGGGCGACCTGTCAGGCGACCTGGTCGCCTGACAGGTCGCCTGCCATACAGAAGCTATGGACCCGTTCTAATAGGAGCGACACAAGTCACTCTGACTTAGAAAAAGGGTCCGGAGCTTTTTGGGGCGACCCGGAGCGACCTGCATAGACTTCAATGTTATGAAGTCCGTGCCGGCCACTCCGAGGTCGCGGGGCGAGCAGCGCGCCGCGACCTGTTAGGTCGCCCGGCGAAGTAGCGTCGCCCCAGTGTGAACGGGGCCTCATAGTCAGTGACATTGTAAAAAAATTTAATAAAACGATAAAAAATGATACAATTAAAATACCCAAAAAAAACAAATACTGTGACCAGTGGGTGAACTTCCAGGATTGCAAAGGTCACACTTGCGACCGGGCCCTGGCATTCCACCACCGTGGGGAGGCCCCAAGATGGCAGGAAGGGGGCCCACTGCAGAACCTGTGAAAGGGTCCCACTGCAGGACCGTAATGGGCCCCAGGCTTGAAGGGAAGGGCCCTTCATGGTTTCTTGCACCGTGGGCCCTGAAGGTTCTAATTACGCCTCTGACTATATCCTTATATCTGAGTCATTATCTTTCTCTGAGAGGTCCTGTACTCGCTTATTTAAACACTACCCAACCTCTGTGCCAACATTAGTCTTGTTTTTTTTTTAAACGTTTTTATTGAGAATAAAAAAGCACAATACAGAAATTCGAACACAAGAACAAGTGCAAGTACAGGTATGTAAAAAAAAAAAAACTATTTAACAGAAGACAACTAATCCAATGCAAAAGATATTTAGAATTGACAAGGACCTAAGAGAGGTAGTGTGAAGCAAGCATTGTGGGATAACTGCACGGAGAGGTCAGTAAGGGCAGTACTTTTTGTGAAAGGCGATACCAATCCCGTGTAACATCCAAAATGGGGACCAGAAATGTGTTCTGGTGAGCGAGATCGAGGTGGGACAGAAGTAGGAGATGGGGGTATAGATATCAGTGGAATTTGAGGGACCTCTAGGAGGGAAGTACTGCATGAGAGGAGCAGGTTCCGGGGTGAGCACATGTCCTGGGTGCTAAAGACGGGAAGGGAGAGTTGTCGGTACAGTGATGAAACCTGAGCTGGGTATATCGTATAGCTTATAGGTGCGTGCCATTTGGACCAGCCAAACAGCAAGTTAGCAGCCAGTAAAGTTGAGGGGGTGCGAGTATCAAAGAGGAAGACGAGTGAAAAGAGAGAAAGAAGATGAGGGAAGGAGAGAGAGAGAGAAGAAGAGAGATGAAAAAAAAAAAAGGGGGGGGGGAGGGATGTGGGAGGTAGTTCCCATAATGTCAGAGCAAAATCAAGCATGCACAGGTGTGGGTATGAGATCAGGGTGAAAGTAGCAACTAAAGGTAATTTCGGAACAGTCACATTAGTCTTGTGTATCCACCCTGGAGTAGAGGAGGGCAGTTGCACAGCACAAAACCTTTTGAAAAGTGATTCAAGTCTAACTCAGAAGCCCATAAATCTAGTTTTGGATATTGTGGGGAAGGGTAAGAAATGCCATTATCTATTACATTTTAGATTAATTTGTGCCTTTCCTGGCCATTTTTGGTCCTACTTCTCTTCTGGTTCATGGGAGTGCAATTATTTCTGCACTCCTTTGACCCAGATTCAGCTGGCGGGCCAAAGCCCGCTGTCAGCTGACGTCACGGAGCCGGTTCAGGCTCTGTAAGGATGCCAACTTTAAGGTCCGAATCCACCCAGATGCCTGACTGGTAGCTGGCTCAGCCTCTCAGCGCACTGCTAAGAGCCGTAGCCAGCCGGTCTCGCCCCCTCCACAGCCTGGTGCATCTGGAGGGACAGGGCAGAGAGCAGCGACTGACAGTCAACCTCTGCTCAAAGAAAACTGATCACCAGTCAAGTAATCGCTTAGTTCTTAGAGCTAGTAGTGGACAGCTGCAGCTTCTTTAACCACTTTAGGACCAGAAGAATTTGCCCCCTTAATGACCAGGCCATTTTTTCAACTTGGCACTGCGTTACTTTAAAGGACAATTGTGTGGTCATGCAAAGCTGTACCCAAACTAAATTTACATCTTTTTTTTGGTGGTATTTGATCACCTGTGCGATTTTTATTTTTTGCGCTATAAACAAAAAAAGAGCGTCCCGTCCTCTCTTTAGTCTTCTTTTATTGTCGTTTTTTTTTTTTTTTTTGTTTGTTTATCTCCTTTTCTCACTTCTTCTTTTCCCTCTTTCTCCTTTGTCTCTCTGTGCTGCTTTCTTCTCTGGCTCGGTACTTTAAGTCCATGCCTACGTTCGCTTCATGGAACGTTCTGGGACTTCTTCTCCTGTTGTTTTTATTTGCACTATATGTCACTATATGTCACTAGGGGGGACTTTTGGTCCCTGTCTGATGATTTTTTGCTGATTTACTTTATTTGGTCTACACTGTTTTAAGTTTGGCTTACGCTCTGTGTCTGTATCCTGTTTTGCTGTGACCTGTTTCATGCGTTCCATTTGTTTTTTCCATATTGTATACATATGCCTTGTTTTGATGTATGATTATGCCTTTTCTTAAAATAAAAACTTTTGTACAAGAAAAGAAGAGCATCAATTCTGAAAAAAAACAATATTTTTAACATTCTGCTATATGACATTGCCAAAAAAAAATAAAAAAATCAAATTTTTTTTAACATTTTAGGCCATTTTGTTTTCTGCTGCATATTTTTGGTAAAAAAAATCACAATAAGCGTATTTTAATTGGTTTGCACAAAAGTTATCGCGTCTACTAACTATGGGAAAGATTTATGTCATTTTTATTTATTTATTTATTTTTTCCTAGTAATGGCAGCGATCTGTGATTTTTTGCGGGACTGTGACATTGCGGCGGACAAATCAGACCCCTGCCTGACATTTTTGACACTTTTGGGGGTACTAGTGACACTGGCAGGGAAGGGGTTAACATTGTGGGTGATCAAGTAGTTAAATGTGAGCCTAGGGGAGTGATTCTAACTGTGGGGGGGGGGGGGGGTGGCTTCTGAAATGACCATAGAGACATGTGATCCCATATAGAAGGATCACAGACGCTCTGTGATCATCCCAGGGAGAAGAACGGTCAGCTGTGTTTACAACAGCTGACCGTTCTTCTCTGTCAGTGGGGAACGATCGCGGGTGTCAGGCGGCAATCGGAACCGCCTGCCCGCTGCATCGGCTTTCCCGCTGACGAGTGGGAGCAGGAGCATGCCGCCGGCAGGGCGCTCGCACCCTGGTTTCCTTTAGGCAACTGACTTCCTTGCCTGGAAGGGCCACACTGCTGCAGTAAAAAGGCGGCGTGTGGTCGGCAACCGGTTAACGTGGATGTAAACCCTCACATATAACCAGTGAAGTGAACAGCCTCATATGATAACCAGAGATGAAACAAATCTCCCTACAGTTTTACATGTATATTTGCTGTCAAGAGTCTAGCTTTCTAGACTCTGGAAAGTGCACAAACTGCACATCATGTTAGAAATGTTTCTTTCTGTTTCAGCAGTGGGAGGGGAGTTTGAGCATACACTGTGTGTGAGCTGATTGGAGGAAAGGCACACACCCCCTCTCCACATAGGCAGAGGAACAACAAAACAAAGAAACTTTCAGAGCTGTGCTGTGAATAGAAAAGCTCTCTGCTTATCTGTCTCTAAGTTACCTCCCCGACACAAATTTCTAGCTGCTTTTATCTCCTGTGTTGGAGAACTTGTCAGAAGTTATTATGCTGATAACAGAGGAACAGAGCAGCAGAAAGACACGGGACTTAGGGCTTTGGAGAGAGATAAGTAAACATTACAGATATATGTGCCCAAGTCAGATTTCATGAATGGGGTTTACATCCACTTTTAAGGACAAAAGCAATCCATGCATTTTGCATCCCTGTAGCACAATGTAAAAAAGCAGTTATTATTATTATTACATACAGTATAGTTGCATAGTATGTAACTATATGTAATAATATAGTTATTATTATGATAGTAATATCAATAATAATAATAATAATTATTACTATTATAAAACAGGCTTTATATAGTTTCAACAGTTTGTTTTACATAATAAAGGGAGATAATTAAAATTTAATACAAGAGGATTCAGAGGAACCTGCTCGTGAGAGTTTACAGTCAAAAAATCGGTATTATTACTGATTGTATGAAAATATAGAAAGGCTGGTGATTTAGGAGTTAAACATACTAAAGGGACCTTTATTCTTGGCTTGTTTTGCTAAAAAACGATGTGATTGCCAGGCTGCAGTACAAGCACGCTTTGAGAATGGAAATCGTGACTGCGTAGAATTATGTGCTGTGGCCGCTTCTGTCTATCCCCTTACAAAAGCTCAGGATTCACGATTTCGTTTTCCAAAGACAGCATTCTCTAGAAAATTGATGTTGGCTTTATTTATTTTAAATACCACTGTGAATCAGGTGGAGGTGGTTTGAGGCTCCCGGCTGCTGTAGAACTATAGGTACAAACACATATGCCTGCTGGAAACTGGAACTCGTGCTGTGACAAGGAAATACTTGTTGTCAAACACTCATATTTGCTAGAAAAATGACAATCAGAGTCAGATTGGCACAACCGTAACATAAAATTCTGTTGTCCCAGTTTTCATATTTGAGGTCCATCAGCAGATTGGGTGCCCATAAGGTCAGGGCAACCTGTTGATATATAAAAGGCAACTGCTCCAGAGCCCACAAGGTCATGGCACCCTGTACATACAGAAAAGGCAACTGCCCCAGGGCCCACAAGGTCAGGGCACACTGTACATACAGAAAAGCAATTGCCCCAGGGCCAACAAGGTCAGGGCACCCTGTACATACAGAAAAACAACTGTCCCAGGGCCCACAAGGTCAGGGCACCCTGTGCATACAGAAAAGGTAACTGCTTCAGGGCCCACAAGGTCAGGGCACCCTGTGCATACAGAAAAGGCATCTGCCCCAGGGCCCACAAGGTCATGGCACCCTGTGCATACAAAAAAGGTAACTGCTCCAGGGCCCACAAAGTCATGACACCCTGTGCATACAGAAAAGGCAACTGCTCTACGGCCCACAAGGTCAAGGCACACCTTGCATACAGAAAAGGCAACTGCTCCAGGGCCCACAAGGTCAGGGAACCTTGTGCATACAAAAAAGGCGATTGCTCCAGGGCCCACAAGGTCATGGAACCTTGTGCATACTAAAAAGGCAACTGCTCCAGGGCCCACATGGTCAGGGCACACTGTACATACAGAAAAGGCAACTGCTCCAGGGCCCACAAGGTCAGGGAACCCTGTGCATACAAAAAAGGCAACTGCTCCAGGGCCCACAAGGTCATGGCACCCTGTACATACAGAAAAGGCAACTGCTTCAGGGCCCACATGATCAGGGCACACTGTACATACAGAAAAGGCAACTGCTCCAGGACCCACAAGGTCAGGGAACCCTGTGCATACAAAAAAGGCAACTGCTCCAGGGCTCACAAGGTCAGGGAACCCTGTGCATACAAAAAAGGCAACTGCTCCAGGGCCCACAAGGTCAGGGTACCCTGTACATACAGAAAAGGCAACTGGTTCAGAACCCACAAGGTCAAGGCACCCTGTACATACAGATAGGCAATTGCTCCAGAACCCACGAGGTCAAGGAACCCTGTGCATACAGAAAAGGCAACTGCTCCAGAACCCTCAGGGCCATCTGTGCACAGGGCTGCTGCTAGAAATCACTGGGCCCCATACACCCTACCTGACAGGGCCCCCCTGCCTGGCCAAACGTGACTGAAGATATAGATTTAATAGCCCCTTTCTTTGCAACCTCAGCAGCACAGATGAATGAATAGGAAACTATCTGAGGCTTCCTGCTCATTCACAAACGGAAGCATAGTAAACTGAGTTTACTATGCTTCAGTGATGAATGGACACAGGAGTGATTGGCACCAATCACTCACTGTGTTCATATAGGAAAGAAAAGGGCCAGTAAATTACATATTTACCATCCCCTTCCCCCGCTCTCTATCCCATCTCCCCTTGTACCCACAGCAGCTTCCGGCGGGAGAGGAGAGGCGGAAAGCCAGAATGGCTGTGGGGGAAAAGGCCAAACATGGGGCCCAGACAGCAGATGGAAAGGGGCGCATAAGCTAGGACCAATCCCCCTGCAGTGCAGCAGGACGAAGAAAGAGGAAGAGAAGCTGGCAGCGCTGCGTGCAGGTGGAGGGCAGAAGAGGGTCTGTGGCCGTAATAATAATATATTACAGCCAACCCTCCTGCTAAGCAAATAGCTGGGCTCCCCTTTTAAACTGATGGTGCCCAGGCCCAGTACAGGAGGGCTGGCTGTACTGCCTTATCAGCGGCCCTGCCTGTGCATACAGAAAGGGGAACTGCTCTAGAACCCACAAGGTCAGGGGGTCCAGTCATAACTGTTTCACCTCCTTATCTACATGCTGTTTGCTCACATTACAGTCTTTCACTCACAACCATTTTTATATAAAATACTAAAGTAGCATTTCTCGAACCCTTGAATTACCTTTCCAGATTATGCAAACCACTGCTAATAATTATTAAATCTAATGCTCATTGTACATTAGTGTGTTGGTCAATGGGAAGTATTTACTAGTAAGTGTGCTACCTACCTACATGGTACTCTTATGCATTTATCATGGGGATGTTACTGGCAAAAAGTTATTTTAATGTTGAAAGATCTATATGGCATTGCCTTGACTATCCTACCCATTTTATGTATCCTAGTACATGTAATCCCACTACTTTAGATCCTATGGTGTCTGCTATTCCACTGTCTGTAGACAACGGGAAATCTGAAATGAATAAATATGTTTTGTTTAAAAAGCATACGTGCCTCATTCAGGATAATAGTTTGATGGTGTTCCGTCCAACGGGATAGATGTGTTTTTATTGAAAAAGTAACCCTTACTGTTACTCGCTGTTTAAATGTTAACCTATCCTATAGTGTAGAGGTGTGTGAGTGTTGTACCTACATTAAATTCAGCATTGATTGTTTGCGTGCTGTACCATGGTTTTATGCACCTTTTTCCTCTATCTTCAGTCATACTGTCCTGCGTAACAAGTTGTTTCCATATTACTGTAAACTTGAAAAACCCCTTTAAAATTAAATTGTTATTAAACCCACAACTGTAAAATCAGTCTTTATATGCAGTAAAGCATGCTTGTTATACTCACTGTGGAACCTAAGGGGTTAATCCTCCGCATTGTGTAAAAAGGCTGTTTGATCCTGGCTTCTCTGATCCTTCCCTTCTCCCACTGTCCCCAATCCATTTAATAATAATACAGAGCTTTTTCGAGTCACTCTGCACTTGCTCAGTTTGGTGTGTATTGATAGATATTTTATTTTTTTTTTCTCTTAGGAGGGTGCATGTGATCGGCACAGGGCCAATCAGCACTGTCTACACAGAGGGTCAGAGGTCTTGCAGTCTCATAGGACAGAATAGAATGAAAACTTCTCCTACAAGCTTTAACCAGACACTGATAGAAGTCACAGGACTGCTATATACTGCTGATGAGAAAAGGTATTTAGCAGTTAATACTTACTAAAATAATTGCATTTCCATGTTCTGTATACTGTGGGAGACCAGATATAGTGAATGCAGGCTCCTGGGTTTAGTAAGGCTGGGTTCACACTGATGGTTTCCCCACATCTAATTCACATGACAGGAGAGTGTGACCGGCTCTCAATGGAGCTGGTTCACATACCTCCGGGGCGGCCACAGCCTGCATTGGAAAAGGGCCCTGTGCATCTTTGGCTCAGTTTCAGGTGCGAATTCAGGTTAATAATCTGACCTGATTCACACCTGAATCGGTGAACTCGATGCACCCAGTGGCGGCCCGTCCTTTAGGGCGCAGGGGCACTGCCCCCCTAATTCATGCGCCGACCCCTAATCTACATGCAGGGTGCTGGATGTATGGACTCTAAGGGCTCTTTCACACGGGCGTTCCGTATGTCTGTAAATTACCCCATCTGTTTGTGGGTGATATACGGACATAATGAATGTCTATGGGATTGCGGATGTCATCCGCTGACATCCGACTTTCGTCCTTTCAGTTCTGTTCCATTTTTTGGAACGGAACAAAACCCTATTTTTGTTCCGTTTAAAAAATGGAACGGATGCAAAGTCAGATGTCAGCGGTGTCATCCGCTGACATCCGCAATGCCCATAGACATACATTATGTCCGTATATCATCCGCAAACGGATGGGATGATATGCGAACATACGGAGCGGATGACACAAGGGTCATCCGTGTCCGTGAAAAAAAAAAGTGCCGGAGTGGATCGCAATACGGTCCACTCAGTGTGAAAGAGCCCTAATGGTTTTTTTTTTCTAAAGGCACATGATTAGAGCCGGAGGCTTAAAAAAGGGTGGGCTCGGGGGGGGGGGGGCAGAGCACTGCGCCCAAAGCCCACCCAGTTGTGTGACATTAGCAAATTCATATTCAGGAATGTCTTCCTGTTTCTCCTCACGGCCAATCAGGAAGCGGGCCCTGAGTCCCGATTGGCCGGGAGTCCTAAGACCCAATTGGCCGCGAGTCCTAACTCCTGATTGGCCGGGAGGAGAAGCGACTGCCGGGACTCGGAAGGAGATGCAGGGGGAGAAGCTTCCACCTGAATGTAGTAAGTTCAGGGGCTGGCGGGGGGCCTGGCGGGTGACGGGTGATCGGTTGAGCGACATGGGGGGGTGGGTTTATGTGGTTGGCTGGCTGCACCAGCCTCCACTGCACGCACCGAACCCCTTTTGAAAAATGAAATCTGAATAAAAATAATAAAAAATAAAAAAAGGATAAATGAGATTTTAATGTTTGGGTTAGGCTACATTCACACCTGAGCGTAGCGTTTTCGCACAATTTTTACAGCGATTTACAGGCGTTTTTACAAGCCTTTTTTGTGCAGGCGTTTTTAGATTGAATAGAGAGCAATGGAAAACGCCTGTAATCTGCCCAAAAAGAAGCTCATGTACTTTTTTGAGCGTTGGGCGTTTTGCTCACAGTGTCAAAACGCTCAGATGTGAACAGGGGCCATTGAAATGAATAGGATTTGTCTTGTTGGGCGTTTTGAAAGCTGATGCTAGAGCAGAAAAACTCCCCAAAAACGCCCCAAAACGCCTACATGTGAACAGAGCCTTAAGATTTACTTTACTCTAACACCCTATACTCAAGTCAACAGAGAAACTTTTCTTTGGCTCCTATCTTTGAACACTTCAGAAGGTTATATGGAAAAACATGGTTTCGATACCTTTGGAACAAAAAGAAGTAAGAATTTGTCATTAATACAGCATAACAGTAATGTAAATGTAATATACCTTAACCACTTTACGACCGCTTCACGAAGATTTACTGCGGCACTCTGCCCACAAGCCTGTAGGGGGCGAGCGCGCGATGCTGGCGGCGTGCTCCCGCCCACACTCGTTCCCTGGGGAGCCAGTGCGTGTGACCGGCGGCTCTGATGGCCGCCGGCCACTTGTGATCTCCCACAGGAGAGGGAGAAAGACAGACGGCTGTCATTCTCACTGAAGTAGGCACAGAGGCTATGCATCCTGCTATGTAGGATCGTATGTCTCTGTGATTACATCACAAGCCACGCCCCTCTACAGTTAGAATCACGCCCCTAGGGACACACTTAACCCCTTGATCACCAGTAAAGTTAACCCCTTCCCTCAGTGGTGTATTTAGGTTTTGTGCTGCCCTAGGCCTGACTAAACTTGTGCAGCCCCTAATTTAAATATGACACACCTCTTCCTGTAAAGGCCACACCCCTTCCTGTTTATGACCCACCCTGTCATCTGTAAACCACAGACCACAACCAGTCTATCAGTGCCCATCAGTCCAGCCTCATCAGTGCCGCCTTATCAGTGCCCATCAGTGCAGCCTCATTACTGCCCATCAGTGCAGCCTCATCAGTGCGGCCTCATCAGTACAGCCCGATCAGTGGCCACCAGTGCAGCCTATCAGTGCCCATTAATGCAGCCTATCAGTGCCCATCAGTGCAGCTTATCAGTGGCCATCAGTGAAGCCTATTAGTGCCCATCAGTACCAGCAGGTAGCAGTGTGACCGCTTTATGGGGGTGCCAGACTGATTTGCCCCATAGGACTGGCACTATACTAAAAGTGTAGTGCAAGCCGGTGGGGACCCTTTTCATGCGGGAGCCAGGAGAAGGCTGTTTTGTTTTCCATGTGGGGTGCAGCTTTTTTGCTGCCCCCCTGCAAAGTGCTGCCCTAGGCCTGGGCCTTGTTGGCCTAGGCCAAGATACAGCACTGCCTTCCCTGCCAGTGTCATTTTTACAGTAACAGTGCATATTTATAGCACTGATTACTGTAGTAATGTCACTTGTACTCCCAGAAGTGTCAAAAATGTCAGTCAGGGGTCCGATCTGTCCACCGCAATGTCGCAGTCCCGCAAAAAAAAAAAATCGCAGATCGCCGCCGTTACTAGTTAAAAAAAAAAAAACAATAAAAATGACATTAATCTTTCCCGTAGTTAGTAAACGCAATAACTTTTGCGCAAACCAATCAAAATACACTTATTGCGATTTTTACCAAAATATGTAGCAGAAAACAAATTGGTCTACAATGTTAAAAAATTTAGATTTTTACTTTTTTTTTTTTTTTGAGAATTTCATATAAAAAAATTTGAAAAATATTGTTATTTTTCAAAATTGACGCTCTTTTTTTGTTTATAGCGCAAAAAAAAAAAATTGCACAGGTGATCAAATACCACCAAAAGAAAGCTCTGTTTTTGGGAAAATAAGGACGTCAATTTCATTTGGGTACAGTGTCGCACGTCCGCGCAATTGTCCGTTAAAGTCACGCAGTGCCGAATCGCAAAATAGGGCCTGGTCTTTGAGCAGCCAAATCCTCCGGGGCTAAAGTGGTTAAGGTAGAAGTATAGGCTAAACTTTTTCTTTCATTTTTGATAGAGCAAGAAAGGGTTATAACCCCTGTCAGATTTGTTTTCGCTATCTGTGTCCTAAAGGGGAGATTTCCCTTCACTTCCTGTCCCATAGTCAAACAGGAAGTGAGAGGAAATCCCTGTAAATCAAGGAAATTCCTTGGGGCCCCCTGGTCACCAGAACTAGTGTCCCCATTTTAGGATTTCCCCTCTGTTACTTTTCTGGGGACAACCCAAAATTTGGGATTTTCTTTTACTTTTCACTTTTAATAATAATGGTAAACAGGACACATAGAGACGGGGAATCTCCCTAACAGGGGCACAGAGAGCAATAAAACTAGCAGGTGTTCTAATTCCTCTCCACCTCTATACAAAACTAAAAAAAAGTTTTGCCTTTAGTTATAGTTTAATAAAAATTTAACATACATTTTTGCATGTACTGGAAGTTTGCAAGATTCGTCGTTCAATATTCCCACTTGCAGTTAAATCCTCTCTATGCCATGACGGTGGAGTCTCCATTGATAAAGCTCATTACGTTTTCACTTGCGAAGTGAAGCACACGGTATGAAAACCATAACCAAACAATTTCTTGTAGCTCGGATAATTAATCTGAGAAGAATGTTCGAGATTGATCAAAGCAGAGGTCATATTGCTCAGTGCACTAATTTCACCCCATCGTTGGCAGGAGACATTCCTGTTATACTACAAAGCAGCAACAAGACTCAGGAATTCCACACATTTTTGGACTTTCAGTCATTACAGACAGTCTAATAATGTTATACAATGAGCAAAACACGTGAATAGCTAATTAAACAGTCTTACTAACATTCCGGGTCATGGAGGCCAGCAATTCACTTCACAGTTTTCAGTGTGTGAGGCGGCTGGTTCAATCATCACTACCGCTGTTGTTGTAGTGTGGGCAACTCAGGACAAAGGGCCTGTTTACATTTATGGTAACTGGCACTGGATCACTTTTCACAGGGAGTTTGACAGATGGTGCCCACCAAACCCAACAGGGGATAATTGGTGCCACAATGTAAACCAATGTGGCTGCGGCATGTGAATGCCATCAAATGAGCTGCCTTTGCTGCTCTGCGAGGGTGGTAAAAACGTGCCCTCTAATCTACTACTGCTAGGCAAAAGTGCTAACTCCCTGTGCTGACCTCATTCAATCCGTCTGGGGGCAATAAGCTGTCAATTAAAGCCAGTGACTAGGGAGAGGGTGGTGGGACCGAGTCCCACTGTCTGTATCTGTAGATGCAGACAGCGAGGTTTAAGAATGAGCTTGCACGAGTGCCCCTAATAGGAAGCAGCTTTCTATGGGGGCACTCACCAGAGAGAAGGAGCCAGGAGTGCCAAGGGAACCTGAGAAAAGGAAGTTGGGGGCTGCACTGTTCAATTCCATTGCACAGAGCAGGTAACTACACTGTAAAGGCTTTTTTTTTTTTTTTTGTAGCAATATTTCCAGGCATTGGGTCTGCCATGGGTCTGCCATTGTCACCGGTAACACTGACAGTCCATTGAAGCTGAATGCCCAAGTGTGAGATCTGAGACAAAGAACAGTCCGGCATCTTTGGTTTGTTTTGTTTGTATTTTATATGGGGATGAGAGAAGGGAATGTGTGGGATACTCCTCTGGCTCAACTAGGTACAAATCAGGACACTTTGTGAAAATGCCTTTCAGCACAGACTTAACGCCGACTGAATGCCGACCAACGCTTGCTGGCGCTTGAAATCACTGACTTGCTCGTACTGTACTGAAGACTGACTTCTGTCACTTTGGTTAGCTCAAAAGTCCTTGACACTGCTCCCTCCAGTCCTTCCTGACTGAGGTAGCCTTTAGTAACACTGCTGCTTCTGCTGCAACTCTCAACACTGTACACTTGAACTGTACAATGAATACTTCAGGGCCCAACCACTGGCAACCCCTTTACTCTTCAGGGTCAACACTGGCACCCCCTTTTACTCTTCCTGCCCCGGCTAGCTAGCTCCCGGATCCCTCTGACCTTCTCCGGAGTGGTCCCCTCTCACTAGGCAGACCCCCAGGGGCAGTTTGCAGTACTCACGACTGGGAATGCTTTCCTGAAACTGGACCCCTCTCAGCTCCGCTGGTCCTCAGCACACCGGATCCTCTCTGCAGCTCAGCCCAGCCCTCTGTCCCCTCAGGCACCCGATTCCTCTTGACAGGAGGAGAGACAGCCGTACTCTCCCTCCTGGGACTCTGCTTCCCGCCAAAGACGCCGCGTCATGTGCTCCCCTCAGACTTATACCCCATCCCAGAATGCTGTAATCTACCCTCCTGCGATAGAGACAAGCCTGGGTGAGCCATTGGCCGGGTTTCCTCCACTGCCCAGTGAGAGCCCTCATTGAGTACAGTGGGGAGACTCCCAAGGCTCAACAGCCACACCTGGGAACCATGACAACCTTAATGAAAATCATGGCCCCGCTGATAAGCAGTCAAGGCCTACTACACTTTACCTAGCACCTACCTTGTAGGGTGCTACATTTTTTTAGGCAAATTTGAGGGGCAGAGGATTTGTGCTAGGAGATTTTTTTTTTGGAGGGGGGATTTGTGCTGGGAGGGGGGATTTCTGCAGAATGGAGCGGATTTGTACTGGGAGGAGGGGGAATTTATGCTTAGGAGTAAGCATGCAGATTAGTGCTTAATTATTTATTTTTTTTGGGTGGGGGGGGGAGTGGATTTTTCCTGACACATAATGCTCATACTTTCAGGGGGGCGGGATTTGGCATGTTCACCCTGGGCTCTAGATGACCTTGTCCTGGCACTGGTTTTACCTATGGATTTTTTTACTACTCTCTTAGATTGTATTTGGGTTGATAACTTAATATCGGCTGAAAGTATGCCTCATGTGGTGCATGATGAATTGCTTGATTTTATTTAGTAAATTTAGAATTTCTCATTTCAGATTGTTCCATTTGGCTGTTGCTCCTAGAGCCCAATGGCATTTCAGCCATTTATTCTTCCCAAAGAGGGCCTCCCAACCTCGGTCTTAACCTTGTGATTTGATTAGGTGCTGGCTGTGATTAGGCAATTTGGTAAAGGGGTGCTCTTAGCAAAAGCTGATGGTAAATCAACTGTAAATCACTAACTGCCTATTTAAAAAAACAATCTTTTTGCCCTCACCACAAAGTCAAGCCAATGTGAACAAAATATTCAAAATGCTGAAACTAAAGTCAGCTGCAGCACACACAGCCAACTGCCCATCCAAAATTGCATTTACCAATAGTTCCACGCTATCAGAATTAGGATCCATGCAAAAAAAGATAAAACAAATTAATTAAAAAAAATAATGTGAATAAAATAAAAATAAATAAAATTGACCACAATATCAAAGTCTTTTAACAGTCATTTACCTACTTTAAAATTCCACAATAGTCATGTTTATCAAAAGTTTGATAGCGCTGCACCATTAGTAATTATAATTGCCAATTTTTCTAAGAAATTTATATTTTTTGGACTAAAATTTAATAGGGCTTACTATTTTGAAAGATGCTTGGTAATTGGTTGCTTCATATTCTGTATATATATATATATATATATACAGTGTCTCACAAAAGTGATTACACCTCTCACATTTTTTGTAAATTATTATTATTATACAGGATTTATATAGCGCCAACAGTTTGTGCAGCGCTTTACAGTGTGGGGAAAGACAATACAGTTACAGTACAATTCAATACAGGAGGAATCAGAGGGCCCCGCTCGTTAGAGCTTACCATGTAGAAAATATTTTATTGTATCTTTTCATGTGACAATACTGAAGAAATTATTATTATTATATCATTTTTAATATAATGTTTCCATTATTAACTTTAAATATATATTCACATAATCATTTTAAATAGTTATACAATTAATTATTTTAAATCTAATATTATTTTTGTAATTATATATATATATATATATATATATATATATATATATATATATATATATATATATATATATATACTGTATATATATATACATTATAAACAGTATATACAGTAATAAAAATACCCTTTATAACTGTGCTGTTACACCAATATGCAAGATATAATATAATGCATAGTTATGGTAATGTCTATATATTTGGTCATTATACTGCCATCTTGTGGTTATTTTGGTTGTTGCACTTGCCTTTCCCTTCTGTGTCCCTTCCTGTCCCCTCCCATTTATGATGTATTTCCTGTTCCTGCTTCTTTATGCTTGGGACAAGAAATGGCCACATCTGTCTAGGCCTTCATACAATCTGCTTGCATCTGGGAACACATTACCATGTTTTGACCTGCAGATACCATCCTTCAATCATCTGCTACATTTTATTGTCTGCTATAACTACTGCTTGCAGTAAAACCTATGTGGATGGAAAGAAACAGTGTCTGGTGAGTTCAGCTATCTGATAACGATTGTCCGTGGTGATTGCATCTGCTTATAAAGGCCAGGAATAGGTCTCAGCAAGGGATACGTCACTATTTCTTTCACATAAGTCACTATTACAACAATTGGAGTCAGAATAATAACAGCAGAGGGAGAAGTACGTTTCTACTTCTAGCAAGATCAGCCGGCCCTGAATTGTGGCTGTGTGGCGCCTGAAGTGACAACATACACTGGGACCTAGTACAGTACAGTACAGTACAGCACAGCACACTACACACTATGCAGTCCCTCACTCCCCCCACTCACCTTCCTCATGCTGTTCCTATAGTGAAGCAGCAGCCACCCCATGCCTCTCCCAGCCACCCCTCACACTCGGCATACAGTGCTTTATACCCTCTGATGCTGGAGAGGATGTAGTCACGTGTCAGACAAGCCCCCGCCCCCCTCAGGCCGCAGAGCATGCCGGGGACTGTAGTTCCCACAGTGTGCTCTCTGCTGTCCTCTCTTGTGTATGGATGATGAGCATGTCTGTGGTGGAAGGAGTGGGGCCTTTTACAGGGCATCAGAGTGGCCCGGGAAGGCAATTGCCCCCCAACCCAGCCCAGCTCTGTTCTGCTCTTAATTATTTTGATTGGATTACTGATTAATTTCCCAGGAAAAGAAACCCCTCTGCTCACAGAGGCCGTGACCGGGGTGGAGGCACTGCCAACTTTATTATCAATCCAACTCTTCCACTTGGCAAAGGTTCTGGTTCTCTTATTTACCTACAGATTTAGCACAATAGCCTTCTTGGGGAATTCCATTTCTCATAACCCCCCCCCCCCCCTCTCAAAAGGGCTACATGTGAAAAAGTCTTCACTGACCCACTTTATTAAAACATAAAAACAATTGCATGCAAATGACAGTATCAGTATCGGTCTGACACATTTCTTCAGAGGTGTCTTCAGAGACCTGACATTTGTGTGCACTTATAGGTTTGATGTGAAAATATTCTGTGAGGTTGAATTTGAGATTTTCAATTATTGTTAATCCGTTGGAAGATTTAATGGAAGTAACAATAGGAGCCTTCAATTCGTCATATAAAGCTTTGCTATTGAAACCACCTTTTTCTTTTGCATTTTTTAGCGCCTTACGTATATCTGTGCTGTTGGTACAGTCTTGTATGTACAGTAATGAGGAATCTGCAATAAATAAATATTATGACTATAACAATTATCAATATTAATAATACAGTATATAATGACTCATATGTATACAGTATGTACCCAAAAGACCACCAACCAATTCATTCCCATTGTGTGCAAACCTTTCAACCCAGAGGGGGGAAAAAAACAGAAGCGTCTCATATTGAGCTACAATCTGAAAATTTGGGTGTAAATGGAATCCAGACCATTATCAGTCAATGTACAGAGTTTAAAACGGTGTAAAGAACAAACATATTAGTTTTGCTTCTTTAGAGACCTTAAAGATACTGGTATGTGTGTTCTTTACAAACATAAAGCAGAAATCTAGATAAAAAAGACTCCCAATTTTGAGAAAAAAATGTAAATATATATATATATAGATATAGATATATAGATATATACACTATATTACCAAAAGTATTGGGACGACTGCCTTTACACACACATGAACTTTAATGGCATCCCAGTCTTAGTCTGCAGGGTTCAATATTGAGTTGGCCCACCCTTTGCCGCTATAACAGCTTCAACTCTTCTGGGAAGGCTGTCCACAAGATCTAGGAGTGTGTCTATGGGAATGTTTGACCATTCTTCCAGAAGCATATTTGTGAGATCAGGCACTGATGTTGGATGAGAAGGCCTGCCTCGCAGTCTCCGATCTTATTCATCCCAAAGGTGTTCTATTTGGTTTAGATCAGGACCCTGTACAGACCAGTCAAGTTCCTGCATCCCAAACTCGCTCATCCATGTCTTTATGGACCTTGCTTCTAGGTCAGGTGAGTTTGCTAGCCAATCAAGCACAGTGATACCATGATGATCATGACTACATGACTGTGGAAAATGTTGCATTTAATTTGGAAATCAAGGTCCCAGAGTCTGGAGGAAGAGTGGAGAGGCACAGAATCCAAGTTGCATAAGGTCCAGTGTGATGTTTCCACATTTAGTGATGATTTGGGGAGCCATGTCATCTGCTGGTGTTGGTCCACCAAATTCTAGAGCACTTCATGCTTCCCTCTGCTGACCAGCTTTATGGAGATACTGATTTCATTTTCCAGCAGGACTTGGCACCTTCCCACATTGCCAAAAGTACCAAGAACTGGTTTAATGATCATGGTTTTGCCAGCAAACTCGCCTGACCAAAACCCCATGGAGAATCTGTGGGGTATTATCAAGAGAAAGATGGGACACACCGGACCCAACAATGCAGATGAGCTGAACGCCGCTATCAAAGAAACCTGGGCTTCCATAACACCTCAGCAGTGCCACAGGCTGATCACCTCCATGTCACGCCGCATTGATGCAGTAATTCATGCAAAAGGAGCCCCGACCAAGTATTGAGTGCATACTATACCGTATATCAGCCATCATTAAATGGTGGCCCGCGGGCCAAACACGGCCCAAGCGGCGCTTCTGCCTGGGCCATCAGGCCGCAAATGTACAGTGCCACACATCCCCACTCCACAGACATTGGTTGCCGAGACCACGAATGTCCCTGCAAACACTGACGTGTGTGCCCGCCCCCTGCTGTTTACTCTCACGGCTCCCGGCCGGTCCCTGAGGTGAGACGTGACGTGATGTCCCCGCCCCCTGCTGCTTGTCATCTCTTCCTCTCTCACTCAGCCAGGCGCGAGGTCCGATGTGATATGCGTGCCCCGCCTCCTTCAGGACTCCCGGCACAGCTCTCGAAGCCTCGGTGTAACTTGTTACCTCTGCTGGCTCCCGCTCCCTGCCTGTCTCAAGGTATGTGGGGTGTTTACAGGGGCACGATGATGGGCACATTTACTCTTAAGGGGCACACTGATGGGCACATTTATTGTAAGGTTCACTCTGATGGGCACAACAAAATTTGCCCAGCAGTGTGTCTCTTAACATAAAATATGCCCATTAGTGTGAACATTTACATAAAACAAAGGGCACTCTAATGGACATTTTTTTTGTTAAGGGGCTCTCTGATGGAAAAATTTTATGTTAAGGGGCACTCTGATGGGCACATTTTGTTGTGCCCATTAGAGTGAACCTTACATTAAATGTGCCCATCAGTGTGCCTCTTAGGAGAAAATGTGCTCATCAGAGTGCCCCTTATTTTGTTAATGTTCACTCTTCATTAATGTTAAGGGGCACTCTGATGGCCACATTTTATGCTAAAGGGAACACTGATGGGTACATTTATTGTAAGGTTCTCTCTGATGGGCATAACACAATGTGCTCATCTGAGTGCTCCTAATATAAATGTACCCATCAGAGTGCCCCTTAATATAAATGTACCCATCAGAGTGCCCCTTAACATAAAATAAGGGGCATGCCCATGGACACATTTTCTGGTAAAAGGGCATGCTGATGGGCACATTTGTTAAGGGGGCACACTGATGGGCACATATTATGTTAAGGGGCACTCTGATGGGCACATCTGATGTGATGGGGGACACCTGATGTAAAGGGGCACTGTGATGGGGTACACCTGATTTGATGGGGACACCTGATTTAAAGGGGCACTCTGATGATGGCACCTAATGTAAGGGGGCACTCTAATGCGGACGAATGATGTAAGGGGGCACCCTGATGGGAGACACCAGATGTAAGGGGGCCTTCTGATGAAGAAACCTGATGCAAGTGGGCACTTTGACGGAAATACCTGATGTAAGGGGGCAATCTGATGGGGAAACCTTATATAAGAGGGTACCCTAGATGGTGGCAACTGATTCATGGGGGTCACCAAATGTAATGAATTACTCTGGTAGGGGCACCTGATGTAAGGAGGAACACAATTGGGGACATTTACAGAGTATTACCAGAGTGTGTGGAGGAAACAGTAAGAAAAATGCGGCTTGCACCAAAAAAAAAAAAAAAGGGAAAGAAGACATGTACAGTCTTTCATTTTACAGACTCGTGATTCGGCCCTCGGGCGGAAATTTTTTTTTGCGACTTCAATTTTAATTCACTACCCTGCTGTATATGGACGTACTTTTCAGTAAGCCAACATTTCTGTATTACAATCTTTTTTTTTTATTGGTCTTATGTAATATTCTAATTTTCTGAAATACTGAATTTTCACTTTTTTTAACTGAATTACTGAAAAAAATTAACTTTTTGATGATATTCAAATTTTGTGAGATAGAAAAAAAGCCAAAAGGCAAAATGTTGGGACTTTGTATGAGAGACATGACAATGACAGGGCTAGTCGGTAAAAATATAGTATTTATTATTTTTTGTATATATATATCATATAGTCATAATATACAAAATAAACAATGCATGGTATATAAAAAACTGGAGTAATACAAATGATGAATGGTCCCCAAGCCAGCCTGAAAGAACCAGCATAGCAATAGACAATAATAAAGTAAATTGAGTATGATCATAACATCCATAACTGACGCGTTTCGTGGCCTAGTATCGCCACTTCTTCAAGAGTAGGTGTATGATCCATATCTATAAACAAAAAGATAATACGTATAAAAGTATTTTGCAATTTTGCATAGCATGATGGTCATTAAAAAGCTGAGAGGGGAGGGGAGAGGGAGGGAAAAGCCCCCACAGTCTCACAACTTACATGGTGGCTCCGGCAGTAGCTGGCAATGACGGTGGGACATGGACCCAGTGCCTCCCACGGGAGCTGAGGATGCAGAGGGTCAGCGGAAGAGGCGAATAGCGCCACACACAGGAAGAATTTGTAAGTACAAGTAGCTGCGGTAATATAGGTAGTAACATACACCTGTATCAAATGAGTAGAAACGTATGTTTGTATGAGGACTTCACATAATGTTGCCTATATTGTATCAGTAAAAATTGGAAGAGACTCAAAGTAAATTTGGAGGAAATGAATTAGATGAAAATTATGGAATAAGTGAGAAAGATAAAAATGTAGATAATGACGTTTAACTATATAAATGGGGTGGGGAAGTGTGTGTTATGTGAATTGACCTGGTATAATTATATATGGTGTGAGTAAAAATATAGTAATATGTATGAATTAGTGTGAGTTGAAAATAAATGAAAATATAAAAGTATAAAAATTATAAAAAATATATAAAAATGAGGAAGTGTGGATGTGACTGAATGGTATAAAAGAGGTTGTGCATAATGTGAAAAGAAACAATAATTGAGGAGTGTGTAAGTGGATGAGAGGGTAGAAATGTGAGAGCAAGAGAATAAGTGCCGAAGTAAAGAGAGGAGAGAGAGTGGGATTGGAAAACCAAGTAAGCCAAAAAACCTTGCTTATAGATATGGATCATACACCTACTCTTGAAGAAGTGGCGATACTAGGCCACGAAACGCGTCAGTTATGGATGTTATGATCATACTCAATTTACTTTATTATTGTCTATTGCTATGCTGGTTCTTTCAGGCTGGCTTGGGGACCATTCATCATTTGTATTACTCCAGTTTTTTATATACCATGCATTGTTTATTTTGTATATTATGACTATATGATATATATATACAAAAAATAATAAATACTATATTTTTACCGACTAGCCCTGTCATTGTCATGTCTCTCATACAAAGTCCCAACATTTTGCCTTTTGGCTTTTTTTCTATATGAAATTTGGGATGGAGACACATGGTTACCCCACCATGTGCCTCATTTAAAGTCCCGCCCTCCTTCCCCCCTTTCCCAATGAATTAGGGATGGAGAGACATGACTCTAATTGACAGGACCACACACATCTCTGCTTATTGTGCAGTGATTGCGTGTGATGGCTTATGTTCCTTTAAACCTCATATACTGTGTCATAACAGAATTTTTCTGGACCAGTTGGGGGCTTGATGTACTTGAGTCATACGGACAGTCTTATTTATACAAACTCTATCTATGTCTGAGATATATGTAGTAGTTATATACAATAATGTCATCAATTGCTGTTTAATCATTACTTTTGGTGTTTGGCATGGATGCTCCGACATGGCTGGCTGGCTGGTGGGGTTTCCTTCCCCTGTCTCTCCCGGGAGCTGCGATGTGTGCTGTATGCCCTCCCCCTCTCCTTACCCCATTGGACTTGGGTGATCGGGGGGGCGGTGCCACCACACATCGGCGCCACGTCCTGCGCCGACGTGTGACGTCATTTTTGGCGCCGACACGCCGACGACTGTTTCACATCTCAGTGCATATAGAGGGAGCCCGCTGGACGGTCGGCATTGCCAGCCGCTCCCGCGGGTCTTCCCATCTACTGTATGCACCGACGTGACGCTGGATGTTACTGGTTTGGCGGTCCTCGGCGAAAGCAAGACACACTCCTTCATACTCCATTCCTGGGTATTCACCTCCTGACCTCCTGCACCTTCACCACTCACTTTGGATCACACATCTATTTTCTTATGTTCATTCACCTCGTGGTGTTCATCCTCTGGTTTTTTGGCTTACTTGGTTTTCCAATCCCACTCTCTCTCCTCTCTTTACTTCGGCACTTATTCTCTTGCTCTCACATTTCTACCCTCTCATCCACTTACACACTCCTCAATTATTGTTTCTTTTCACATTATGCACAACCTCTTTTATACCATTCAGTCACATCCACACTTCCTCATTTTTATATATTTTTTATAATTTTTATACTTTTATATTTTCATTTATTTTCAACTCACACTAATTCATACATATTACTATATTTTTACTCACACCATATATAATTATACCAGGTCAATTCACATAACACACACTTCCCCACCCCATTTATATAGTTAAACGTCATTATCTACATTTTTATCTTTCTCACTTATTCCATAATTTTCATCTAATTCATTTCCTCCAAATTTACTTTGAGTCTCTTCCAATTTTTACTGATACAATATAGGCAACATTATGTGAAGTCCTCATACAAACATACGTTTCTACTCATTTGATACAGGTGTATGTTACTACCTATATTACCGCAGCTACTTGTACTTACAAATTCTTCCTGTGTGTGGCGCTATTCGCCTCTTCCGCTGACCCTCTGCATCCTCAGCTCCCGTGGGAGGCACTGGGTCCATGTCCCACCGTCATTGCCAGCTACTGCCGGAGCCACCATGTAAGTTGTGAGACTGTGGGGGCTTTTCCCTCCCTCTCCCCTCCCCTCTCAGCTTTTTAATGACCATCATGCTATGCAAAATTGCAAAATACTTTTATACGTATTATCTTTTTGTTTATAGATATGGATCATACACCTACTCTTGAAGAAGTGGCGATACTAGGCCACGAAACGCGTCAGTTATGGATGTTATGATCATACTCAATTTACTTTATTATTGTCTATTGCTATGCTGGTTCTTTCAGGCTGGCTTGGGGACCATTCATCATTTGTATTACTCCAGTTTTTTATATACCATGCATTGTTTATTTTGTATATTATGACTATATGATATATATATACAAAAAATAATAAATACTATATTTTTACCGACTAGCCCTGTCATTGTCATGTCTCTCATACAAAGTCCCAACATTTTGCCTTTTGGCTTTTTTTCTATATGAAATTTGGGATGGAGACACATGGTTACCCCACCATGTGCCTCATTTAAAGTCCCGCCCTCCTTCCCCCCTTTCCCAAATTTTGTGAGATGCACCTGTACATACATGCATACATACATACATAACAGGTTCCTCAGCTTCTTCTCTGGTGGCGGTGGTGGGTGTTTCTTTCTCCAGGACTGAGCAGCACTTATATAATGACAAGTAAACCCACATTCAATATAGCAGCACTCTAAGCCCAGGCTCCATGATGATGTTGCTCCTAGGGGGAGGGTCCAGGACAGCCTGGGCTCAGAGTAGAAGTGTTCATAAACGGTGGTCATCATTAAACCCAAAAGACTGAGGAAATCTATTGGCAGAAAGAAATGACTGCAGACCCCAGTTCTGGACTGAAGGTGATTATTGAAGCAAAACTGCTGATTTTTTAATTTTACTCTTATGGGCTATTTATTTATTTATTTTGCTGGAGTGCAACTTGAAATATTTACACATCTGCTTATTTTTTATTCAACTGGAGTTATTTTACTATTTTATTAACATAGATTATGATAGGTCAGATCCCCCCAGGAGCATTCCCAAGGTGGCAGGCACATCCAGAAGTACAGACCCTTCAAGAATTGCCCTATTGGTAGTCTGGGCCTATAGGGTGTATGATTCATTTCTACCAGAGCCCCTAGCTATGCTATAGCTCACAAGGCAAAGAAACCAACAAAAGTCAAACATAACAAAGAGCTAACATGAAAAGCATGAATCTATATTTATTATGGATGCAAAGGGCCTGGGGAAAAACCTGACTAAGCTGAGAGACGGCAGCAAAGCTTTAAACTCCATCTGCTTGGGACTGGGAGACGACGATGCTCCAGTTAATGGGTTTAGGATAAAGGAATAAAACACATCACTGTTTGACAATAAACTACAAAGCAAAAGAGAATAAAAGCAATTTAAAACACATAAAAATATGACTGTTGTGGAAATGACAGAAGCGTAAATAATTTTGAAGAATTTGTTCTCTGTGCTGCATAAAATATGGAACAGCCGACAACATTTAAAACACTTTTTAAAGGGATACTCTCAGGCTTACTGAATCAGGCAATAGAGTGCATTTTGTAGCCAGCTACAGTCTGATTGGATGCATAGGGTTTCTGTATTTTAAATTCCATTACTGTTCTTTTGCACAAGATGTTTTTAAAATATTTTTATTATGCCAGCTTCACACCTTGCATGGTGGTAATGCATTGTAATGCACCATGCACACCTTGTGTGTTGCAATATCATTCACTTTAAATGGTACCCAAATACAGCAGATGCATTTTCTACTCTATTGTGGTGCATTGGCAGCCTTTTCAAATGAATAGCCCAACTGGAGTGCTGGTTGTCCTTTTTCAAATGAATAAACCAAATAGAGTGCTCTGGCAGCATTTTCAAATTATTGCATAACATAAGGCATGTTAATGCATTAGACCAAATCTCTAAACTGCGGCCGGGGGTAATGTGAGCCTTTGCTTGCATTTATCCGGCCCTTGGGGTACTATTCCTCCCACTGATATAAACAATGGGGCATAATTATTGCCACTGAAACCAATGATTGGACACTATTCCTCCCTTTGACACCAATGATGCGGCACTAGTCCTCCCACTGACACCAATGATGCGGCACTAGTCCTCCCACTGACACCAACGATGCGGCACTATTCCTCCCACTGATATAAGCAATGGGGGATAATTCTTGCCACTGACACCAATGATGAGACACTATTCCTCCCACTGATATAAGCAATGGGGCATAATTCTTGCCACTGACACCAATGATGAGACACTATTCCTCCCACTGAAAATAAAAAAAAGAAGAACCCAGACAATTAGGGAGTGCCAGGGAACTCAAACCCAAGTAGGGGAGTGGACCCATACTCTCTTCTAGGGATTTGGACTTTTAAGGCTGTGAGGTTGTCATAACAACCTCACAGCCTTAAAAGTCCAAATCCCTAGAAGAGAGTGTGGGTCAACTCCCCTACTTTGGGTTGAGTTCCCTGACACTCCCAGATTGTCTTGGTTCTTCTTTTTATTTTCTGATTGAATTAATACTAAGGATGTGGATGTGATTGGTTGTCATTGGAACCAACATTTCTCATTTACTTGTACTATTCTTCCCACTGACACCTATAATGTGCAACTATTCCTCCGACTGACACCAACGATGGGGCACTATTCCTCCCACTGACACCAACGATGGGGCACTAGTCCTCCCACTGATATAAACAATGGGGCATAATTCTTGCCACTGACACCAATGATGGGACACTATTCCTCCCTTGGACACCACTGATGGGACACTATTCCTCCCTTTGAAATCAATGATGGGACAATATTCCTCCCACTGAGACCAATGATATGACACTATTCCTCTCTTTGACACTAATGATGAGGCACTATTCCTCCCACTGACACCAACAATGGGGCACTATTTCTCCCACTGACACCAATGATGGGGCATTGTTACTAGCTCTAGGACATTTTCTACTCCAACTGGCCCTTCTAAAGTCTGAAGGATGATAAACTGGCCCTTTGTTTAGAAAGTTTGGAGACCCCTGCATTTGACCATGATTATGTGGATCATAATTTAGCAATTCAAACTGAGCATATGATATAGGCATACGTACAGAAAGGTTTTACAAAGGATCAGTAGATCCAGACATACAGACTTCAAATGTTTTATCACAATCTTCTTTGCAAAGCATGAGCTTGGCCCTGCCCCTCCTAAGCTTCCCTATAAGTGCTTTAGTATGATGGGCTGCATTATTGACCAATAGGGAAGTGCAGAGAAATTCTCACTGATAGTAGCCTCTGGTTATTTCTTTTTCATCATTTGCTTATTCTATACTACACTGAACAAAATTATAAACACAACACTTTTACTTTTGCCCCCACAAATTGTACACAAAAGGCCTATTTCTCTCAAATATTGTTCATAAATCTGGCTAAATCTGTGTTAGTGAGCACTTCTCCTTTGCCGAGATAATCCATCCAACTCACAGGTGTGGCATATTAAGATGCTGATTAGACAGCATGATTATTGCACAGGTGTGCCTTAGGCTGGCCACAATAAAAGGCCACTCTAAAATGTGCAGTTTTATCACACAGCACAATGCCACAGATGTCGCAAGTTTTGAGGGAGCGTGCAATTGGCATGCTGACTGCAGTAATGTCCAGAGATGTTGCCCGTGAATTGGATGTTCATTTCTCTACCATAAGCCATCTCCAAAGGCGTTTCAGAGAATTTGGCAGTACATCCAACCGGCCTCACAACCGCAGACCACGTGTAACCACACTATCCCTGGACCTCCACATCCAGCATCTTCACCTCCAAGATCATCCCGGACAGCTGCTGCAACAATGGGCTTGCATAACCAAAGAATTTCTGCACAAACTGTCAGAAACCATCTCAAGGAAGCTCATCTGCATGCTCCTCGTCCTCATCGAGGTCTCAACCTGACTGCAGCTCATCATCGTTACCGACTTGAGTGGGCCAATGCTCACATTCAATGGCGTCTGGCACTTTGTGGAGGTGTTTTCTTCATGGATGAATCCAGGTTTTCACTGTACAGGGCAGATGGCAGACAGCGTGTATGGCATTGTGTGGGTGAGCGTTGCTGATGTACAGCCCCATGTTGCAAGAATCTGTACACAATTCCTGGAAGCTTAAACCATTCCAGTTCTTGCATGGCCAGCATACTCACCAGACATGTCACCCATTGAGCATGTTTGGGATGCTCTGGATTGGTACGACAGCGTGTTCCAGGTCCTGCCAATATCCAGCAACTTCGCACAGCCATTGAAGAGGATTGGACCAACATTCCACAGGCTGCAATCAACAACCTGATCAACTCTATGCAAAGGAGATGTTTTGGAATGTGTGAGGAAAATGGTGGTCACACCAGATACTGACTGGTTTTCGGACCCCCTCCCCCCCCCCCCGGAGCCCCCAATACAGTAAAACCAGCCTGAGGCACACCTGTGCAATAATCATGCTGTCTAATCAGCATCTTGATATACCACACCTGTGAGGTGGATGGATTATCTCGGCAAAGGAGAAGTGCTCACTAACACAGATTTAGACAGATTTGTGAAGAATATTTGAGAGAAATAGGCCTTTTGTGTACATAGAAAAAGTCTTAGATCTTTGAATTCAGCTCATGAAATATGGGGGCAAAAACAAAAGTGTTGCATTTATTATGTTGTTCAGTGTATAAATGTAAAGATTAGCTCCACTTTTGTTGAGAAAAAAACATTCCCCTCTGGGTGATCAGTGTGCAATGCACGGCTTTTAACAAACTTTGAAGCATATTCCTACCTTTTGTTGCACTGAAGAAATAGCTGTTTGTTTCACCAGACTGATTGCAGATTGATTCTGAATGGGAGGGACTATATAAATATAATCATCTACTGCACTCTCAGTGTTCTGATGAAAAAAGTATTTGCATCCCTTTGGAAGAATTTAACCCTTGGGGAGTATCTCATCAAAACTGAAATTCCTGTTGCAGAGGGTGTCTAAAATGTGATTTCTGTTGCAGAGGAGAAATGTGAGTTGTATGTCACAGGAGTTCCATTTTTGGTAAAATACTCTTAAAGTGTTACTTAACTCAGGACCCTGCAGTCACTATATCTGGTCTCCCACAGTACACAGAACATGGAAATGCAATTTTTTTTAGTAAATTTAACCTGCTAAATACCTTTTCTCATCAGCAGTATATAGCAGTCTCGTGTCTTCTATCAGAGCCCGGTTAAAGCTTGTAGGAGGAGTTCTCATTTTTGCCTGGACAGTGCTGATTGGCCCTGTGCTGATCACATACACTCTCCCAAGAAAAAAAAAAAAAAAAAAACCCTCTAGCAATACACACCAAACCGAGCATGTGCAGCCTGACTCCAGTAACTCTGTTTTATCCAGACATGTTCTGGAGTCAGTGAAAGAAGAGGAGGATCTGTGCATACAGGTTCAAACAGCCTTTTCACACAATGCAGAGGATTAACCTCTTAGGTTCCACAGTGATTATAACAAGCATGCTTTACTGCATATACAGACTGATTTTACTGTTGTAGTTTTAGTTACACTTTAAGTTATGTAACTTTGGCTGTTTTCTGGCTTTTTTTTTTTCTTTTTTTTTTTTTTTTTTAGCATTCGTACAGGTGCTTTTGTGTACATTTCAAGCTTGAGGGTTGATGTGAATATATACAGTATATGTAGCACTACCCCCTTGAGGGTTGCTGTTTAGTGTATGTTCTTCCGCACTGCTTTGACCCTGTGAACTGTCCAGCCCTCCTGACATTCTAGGTTCAGACATAATGTATACACCTTTAAGTAATGCACTGACACAGTATGAACGAGTTTTAACTTTTAACTAAAGATTAGGCGTGCAGAATTATGTCAGTCAGCTAAACCCTGGATAAACCACCAGAGTTCAGCAAGACTGACATCAAAACATTAAGGAAAACAGAATGTTATGACATCAAATGATATCACCAAACACAATCTTCTATAATATGCAAGTAAATATTCTCAGTTATATTGTCAGACAGCACCCAAACTAAAGAGGAACTCTGAGCTGACCTATACCATGTGTATCCTAATGAGAGATATAATAATAGGAAAACCAGAACGTGTCCCCTTTAAGATTCACCATACAACAATGCCCCCCCCCCCCCCTGCAAGGCCTTGCTATATTCTTCACCGGCAGTTGGAGCTCATATAAAGCAATTCCCAATGTGGCTTAATATATAACAAAGGAAACAGGATGATAGATTGTAATCCTAAGAGATCTGGTATCTTCTTCAGTATCTGTGTTCAGTGTAATGAGGAAGTGTAATTCTTGCAATCTGGACCTGCAGCAGGTGCTCTCTCACCAAATCCTGATGTCCGTCTGTGTGGGCCCTGGGGAACAGACGATGCAGTCCTCCACACTCTGTGGTCTGAAATAGCTGCACTCTGCTACTTCAGGGTATTCGGCCAACCTCCACTCTGTCAACGATACTAGTAGGATATCTGCACTGCAACGATGGACATCCGTTCCGCCGAGGTTGAGTCTGCAAGTGGGTGAGGCAACGTGCACTAGGCCGCAATCTGCTGTCTCACTCACTACACAGCAGACTGATGTGCACACGATGGGTCCCAGGAGCAAGAGAACTCAAGTCTGTTAAGCAGATAGTTTTATAGCTCCTCCCAAAATTGCTCCATTGTCTCCTTGCCTTTTGGGAAAGGTGGCTTCCTGAATAATCCAGCCACATGACCATCACCCTGTAAAAGACTACAGTTCCCACAATGCCACTCTTCTAGTCTCTGCAAGATGATGATCCCATGAAGCAAAAGGTAAATTTGTACATTCAAAACATGGTAGTCCGGTCCCAGCTACATATATATATATATATATATATATATATATATATATATCTATATAGATATAGATATATATATATATATATATATATATATATATATATATACAGTATATATATATAGTATGTAAAGTGCTGAAGAGCATGAAATTGTCCAAAATGTCTTGGAATGCTGATGCCTTAAGAGTTCCCTTCTCTGAAACTAAGGGGCCAAGCCCAACCCCTGAAAAACAACCCCACACCATAATCCCCCCTCCACCAAATTATTTGGACCACTGCTCAAAGCAAGGTCCATAAAGATATGGGTAAGGAGTTTGGTGAAGTGCATGAGTTGCATGAATGGCAACAGGTTAAATTCACCGATACAGACTAGGGGAAATGAGGGAACAAAGAGGTATCACCTCGGAAAGGTTGCTTAAAAAGAATGGGATGCTCAAATCTGATAATGTAAAAATTTGAAAGCTTTATTGAAAAAATGGGCAGAAATACATCTGGTACAAAGTCCACCAATCATAAATTCACTGATAGGCTGGTATTAGTGTATATTTAGCACTTTGTGTTTCTGTGGCATCCCCAGGCTGAGCTAGTAGGCAAATGAATGCATACTGCAATGCCAATGCTTGATGACAACACAGAGAATGTTAAAAGACAACAAACTGATGTTTTATATCCCCTTCTCTTAACTATATATACAATCTTTTGATTTTCCCATAAACCTTTATTACCCAACTTTGGATTTCCTGAGTACTATGAGTTATCTGAAGAGAGCGCACAACACTAATCATCTGTTTATAGCAGGGTGTCTGTTATTGAAGCATTTTGGTGGAGCAATTCAGAAAGAACAGTGAGGACTGAGGACTAAAGAAAAAGCTTTTTACATCAAAGGAGATATAGTGGAATATGTGGAAAGGGAGCTAGTGCTCCATCTGCTGGCTGGCTAAGGTTAGAAATACAAAATAATAGTTGAGGACTTTGAGAATATGGCTTACACTCTAAAAATAAAAAACATCCGCAAAGTACTTTGGGTGTACACTGTACGTTTTGTTAATTGTCACCCCCCCCCCCCCCCAGAAGCTTTATGTAAAAATTATAGTTTAAAAACTTTTAGTGTTACATGTTTCATTCATGTTCAGGCCAAAGGGTCTGGTCTGCATATAATGTCAGTTAAAGCAACCCATGCTGGTAAAGATTTTTAAATTAACCAATTATTAACCCTCAGTTAACTCTAATCAGCCCCAATGACCTACTCCTTCCCCTGTTTTTTTTATTTGCATTTTTCATGCCAAGATTTCATCCTTTTTTTCATTCATTTTATTTATTTATTTATTAATTTTTATGTCTTTTTAAAAAAGTTGACAAAAAATACTTTTATTTAATTTTAATTTTTTTAATGTCTTTTTGTCTATAATAGGTTGCATACATTTTTTAAAAAAAAATCGCAAAACAAAATAACCAAAAGAAAGTCTTGTTTGCACTGAAAAAAAAACAAATACATTGCTTTGTTATCCTAGATAGTGACAAAATGATCACAACAACAATTAGCCCATAGCAGACATTTAAAAATTGCTCTGATCCATAATAGGTGTATAGGTGCAAGAGCTGAAATGTTTAATATATACTTTTTATATTTACCAAAGAAACAAATATTTTATTTATTTATTTATTTATTTTGTTGCTCTGAGCATCATGAATAAAAAATGAATACATATAAAGTATAACACCACTTTGATGAAACTACTTTTAATAAAAAATAAAAAATCATCTCATTGTCGGTCTTTATATTGCTTACATTTTTAAAGCAAATTTCATGGAGCTGTGTATACTGAATACAGCTCACATTTGATGTGAGGGATAATTCCTATAGGGAATATTTTTTAATTCAAGCAGTAAGTCTGCCAAGTCCGCAATTAAATTGCCAATATTATTGAACAGCAAATTGAAGGTAAGCTGTCCCTGCAATGATGTAAGTCTATATAATGCACATTTATTTGTACACAGCCAAAAACAAACAAGAAATAACTACTACCAGCGCCACCCCCAGGTTTGGGACAAAATTCTTATAATTTTTATATTTTTTTATATATGCATGTAAAGGTGATCAGCTTGAGGCTGAACTCCAGGCAGATATAAAAGAGGTGGATAGATTGAAGCCCCGTCTGATGTGGTATGGAGGTATATAACTATACAGCACGACATAGGGCGCCAAGCTGTAAATTATCTCCTCTTCCCCAGTCAGGACATCAATTATAAACAGTCCAACTTCATTCTTTCGACCACATGCTTCTGCCTCGAGCACAACTGTTTTTAGTTCGACTGAAGCTATTATCAGCAAAAAAACTGGAAAAGCTTTGGGAGCCCACTTTGCTCACAGTTATGCCAATTTAACTATGGGCCACTGTATGTAGCTTTAAATTTGGAGAAACTACTATGCCAACAATATTGTCTATTATGGACGATATATAGATGACATTGTCATCATTTGGGATGGCCCCTGCTCTGCGGTAGTGGAATTTGTGGAGTTCTGCAATAACAATGCAATCAATCTCTCTTTCATCTATGTATGCAGTGCTGTTACATAGTAGTTGAGGTTGAATAAAGACAATAGTCCATCCAGTTCAACCTGTGTAGGCGTGCGTGGCTGTAATCATCTCTCATACCCCTTAATGTTCTGATCCTTGAGATGTACGTCCAAGAGTCTTTTGAAAGTAGCCATACTTCCCACAGAAACCACCTCTTGTGGCAGAGAATTCCACAATCTTGTAGCCCTAACAGTAAAAAAAAAACCTGCGTTGCCTCCTCTAATCGCATTGTATGTCCTCGAGTCCTCATGCAATCCTAGCGACTGAATAGCTTTTTTTCTATGCTGAGATCACCATTGAGGTATTTATAAATTGCTAACATGTCCCCTCTCAACTGGACAGAATACTCCAGATGCGGTCGGACCAGAGTTTTATAAAGTGGTAGGATTATAGATTTATCTCTGGAATACATCCCTTTCTTTATGCATGCTAATATTCTGCCGGCTTTGGCAGCTGACGCTTGACATTACATGCTATTGCTTAGTCTATCCTCTACCAAGACTCCCAGATCTTTCTCCATTCTTGACTCCCTCAAAGGTTCCCCCCCTAAAGTGAATTGTGCTTTTATGTTTTTAGTCCCCAAGTGCAAAACCTTACACTTTTCCACATGAAACCTCATTTGCCATGTCGTTGCCCACTCTGTTATTTTGTTCAGGTCATTATGTAGGATATCTGCCTCATGCTGTGCAGTTATTGCCCTGCCCAATATTCTGTCATCTGCAAAAACTGATATAGAACTACTGATCCCATCCTCAATGCTGTTTATGAATAAATTGAACAAGGTTGGTCCCAGGACTGAGTCTTGGGGGATTCCACTTACCACCCCAGACCAGTCTGAGTATGCGCTATTTATTACCCCCCTTTGGACACGCCCTTTTAGCTAGTTCCGTATCCAAGAGCAAACCTTGTAGTCGATGCCTGCAGACCTTATTTTATAAATTAAGCGCTTGTGGGGAACTGTATCAGACGCCTTAGCGAAATCTAGGTACACCACATCCACTGGTCTCCCCCTATCTAGCTCACCTCCTCGTAGAATGTTAAGAGATTGGTTTGACAAGAACGCCCTTTAATAAACCCATGCTGATTACTGCTGATTATGTTGTTGTCTTTTGTTGTCTCCTTGGTGTTTCTGGACCTGGATAGTAGGTTTTGAAGCCGCACACAGGTAGATGAAAAAAAAAGGTGTCTTTATTCTTCAAAAATCATCAAGGACAAACAGACAGTGCGGGAACAGATGAGTCCAATGGACAGAATATCATTGGCAGGAGTCCAATCAAACTTACACTGGCAATTCCAGAATATATCTCGGAGCCAGTTCTGCAGTTTGAGCCAAAATTATACACGGAAAGAAGCACAGACATAGAAACCAGTGTTAGAGTCAAATCTTGAAGGTTCTAGATAACCACAAGATATGGTGGATAAAGCCTATTTCCACTATCTTACCTCATCCCATGAAGAGAAAATAAAGAAGGAGAATCATGACATTAGGTTCATTACACAAATTCACCAACATTACAAGTGGATGGAAAAAGGATTTTCCAAGCATATATCCTCCTCCAGGACTCACACCTGAAATCGTCCATCCCCAACCGACCCAAGTTCCCCTATCATAAAGCTCCCAATATCAAAAGGATAGTTGCATGCAGTCAAGTGTCTTCTCATCTCACAGGAGATAAAAAAAAGCCTATTGCCATTCTTGGTACCCTCACAGGTATGTTTCAGTGTAAGAAACATGAGTGTTTTACTGCAAGCATGTGCAACATGGACAAAAGACCAACAGCTAACAGAAAGACTTATTCTGTGTCTTTCTATAACTGTTCGTACCAATTGATAAACTATTGCTTAGCTTGCCTGTGCGGGTCATTATATGTAAGAACTATCATTATGAGCAAGATTTGGTGAGCATCAGAGGTTTGTTGAAGATTCTAACACTAAATTGAGTGTCCAAATGCATATTGCGGCATCCCACAGATGATCTTTCAAAGGGTTGAAAGTTTGGATAAATAAGGCTATTTCTAATAAATCCCAACCCCCCCCCCCCCCCAACTTCCCTCCCCACAGTACATTTAAAATACATATAGAACATTTAAAATATATATTATATAACATTTAAAAAAAATTATAAGGAAAGTACTCAATTTTTACTCCAAATTCTCATTGGCAGGACCAGTATTCATACTACAGTACTTCCTTCCATGACCCTTCCCTATACATCTGTCAGGGAATTCCAGTATGGCGACTGGCACATTGATATGTGCATATCATCGGTCAAAGAAATGAGCAAGAGTGCAGGAATGTGCACGCACGTGGGAGTGTGCCCACAGATTCTGGCACCAGACAAGCTATTCTAGGGATGCTCTTGCTCACTGTCAGTGCTGAGTGGTCTTGAGCCTTTCCTATGTCCTGAGTGTATCCTGCATCTGATTTCCCTTGATGACCTAGCCTGTTAATGACCTGATCCTATATTCTGTCTGTACCCCTGCTCACCTGTTCCTGACTCTGGCTTCATTCCTGACTGCTCTTCCACCTACTCTCCTCATTGCCAGCCTGCTATGCCCTGAGTGTATCCTGTATCTGATTTCCCTTGATGACCCAGCTTGTTAATGACCTGATCCTGGATTCTGTCAGTACCTCTGCTCACCTGTTCCTGACTGCTCTTCCACCTACTCTCCTCATTGCCAGCCTGCTACCAACCTCAGCTACCACTGTGACCTCACTCCTGCTTCCAGCTTAGTCTGCTTCGGCTGTCTTTCATAACTGCTTCAGTCATCGCAGTATGTTCCGGCCTAAAGCTTGCTGATAGCTTCAATAAGCAGTTTCCAGAATCTGCAGTATATGTGGGGTGCCTCTTTAGCCTTGGCTGGTCTAGCGAGCTTCACATCTATTCCTGGCCTGATGTTCTACCTGACTTCTCAAGCCTGCATCTCCTGCTGCAAGTTCTGCCACCAACATCTGCCAGTACTTGTGTTCCTTCTGTCCCTCGGCACCATTTCTTCCACCTTTAGTGGGGCCTCTGCTGGAGATACTCCTACCAGGTACGTGACAATATCTGTTCCAGAAGCATTTTTTATATACTTACCTCATATATATTGTATAAACACACACACGCAGTATATACGGTGATACAATAATGGACCATATTTTTACCATTTTTCATACACCTGTTATATTACACTCAGTACAAGCAATATGCCATTTTACTGTGGGGTTTGTTTTATATGTATACTGTTTATTTATATTTTTATTTATATTCATACTCTCATATATTTATGTATGAGTTTTTTTTTGCCTAAGCATACTGGTGCTTCTTAAATAATATGTTCCCATGTAGTCATGCATAGCCCTATTATGTATTTCTATCAATTAAAATCCCATTTTAGATATTATGTATCATTTTATACCTTTTACCTATTTTTTAACTATTATACTAGCTTTAGGAAGAATTTATGTAGGTGTTTTTATTTTACTCTCCATTTTTGGTCTATGCATGCCCATAGTTAGTTTATAGCGCCATGAGTTATTTAAGGCCAACACTTCCACGCTTCTGCCAGGCTTGACAACTATGCTGGGCAGCCTTGAAATGCGTAGTAATGCCCCCTACATTACCACCAGCATGTGACATCATTCCCCATCGGATTTTATGTTTGCTTGAGGCTTTTGATATCCCCGGCTCAGCCTGCCGGCAGTGGACTCCTTCTTACTTTGGCTCGGATGTTTTACTATCTCCAGCTGCTACAGCTATTACAGAGGGGGATACCAAACCCGACTAAAGCCACATAATTACCGCCTTCTTGCCATACAAATACGAGTTGCCATGTGACTTTTTATGCTTTCAATGAATGTACTGTATTTTAATACTACACTCAGAGTGCGCTCTCTAGTGTTTCTTTGTCGTATTTTGATTTAGAGATTTCCGTCAATTCTTTATGAGAAGCTGCCCTGAGTCTATGGAAAAAATTCAGTGTTTTGTTGGTGTGTTGCGTTGCTATGCCGTTACTTTAAAAAAAAATAGTAGCCAAAGTGCATTGTGGTGCACTAGTTTAGAAAAAATAGTTAATGTGTGATTTTGGTTGTGCTTCATTGGTAGCCAATTCAAAAGCTTCACCTGTTATCAGTAAAAAGCTGTCCTTGAACTCCAGTCCTAGGTTGGGATGAGGTCATCAGTCTGCTGCAGGCAGGAGGAAACATTTCCTCAATTTTCTCTCCCTCAGTTATAAAATTGTATATTGTAGCTTTTCGACAATTAATGTCAGAGATAAAGAGAAATTGGCCGCACACCACCACAGAGCTAATGCAAAAAAAGTTCATTTAACCAGTTCCCGACCGTCCGCCGCCTTTTTAATGTGGCACTGCGGCTCTCCTGCGCGAACCAACGTAGACCTACGTCGGTTGTACGCCTGCAGCTAGGGGGCGAGCGAGCGCTGCTCCCGCCCCCACTCGGCAGCGGGGATGCCGATGCATGGGGCAGACGGCTCTGATTGCCGCCTGACACCCACGATCGCTCCCCGCTGAGAGAGAAGAACGGTCAGCTGTTGTAAACACAGCTGACCATTCTTCTCCCTGCAATGATCACAGAGTGCCTGTGATCCTTCTATATAGGAACACAGGTCTCTGTGATCTTTTCACAAGCCACGTCCCCCCAAAAGTGTCAAAAATGTCAGTCAGGGGTCCAATCTGTCTGCCGCAATGTCGCAGTCCCGCAAAAAATCGCAGATCACCGCCATTACTAGTAAAAAAAAAAAACAGTAAAAATGACATAAATCTTTCCTGTAGTTGTAGACGCCATAACTTTTGCACAAACCAATCAAAATACGCGCATTGCAATTTTTTTTACCAAAAATATGTAGCAGAAAACAAATTGGCCTAAAATGTTAAAAAATTTTGATTTTTATTTTTTTTGGGAAAGTCATATAACAGAATGTAAAAAATATATATATTTTTTTTCAGAATTGTCGCTATTTTTTTGTTTATAGCGCAAAAAATAAAAATCACACAGTTGATCAAATACCCCCAAAAGAAAGCTCTATTTGTGGGAAAAAAAGGACATCAATTTTATTTGGGTACAGTGTCGCACGATCGCACAATTGTCCGTTAAATTAACACAGTGCCGAATCGCAAAATATGGCCTGGTCATTAGGGGGAAAATCTTCCGGTCCAGAAGTGGTTAATGTCTTCATAATCAGAAGAGCAAGAAAGGACAAATTGTTGATGCATTTTAGACTTAGATTGCGTGCTTATTCATAATGAATCTATATTAATAAAATACAACTGTCCCTGCGTCCACACTCTAGATTTCCCTGTGTCCGTGATATTGCGCTACTGCGCATGTGCACCAGGGACAGCCGTTGGGACTGGGGGCGGGTTGGGGGCGGGCACTGACCTGTGTAGGCTAGGGGAGCTCCTCGGTGTCGGAGGCCGGGTATTGGGGGGTCACCCCCGATAATGGTGCGGTGTGACGGCCGTTGTACTGCCGATAGCTTCAGTAACCACCGTTCCGAGTTCCGTATGTGCTGGGGAGGCGGGAGGCGGAGTTCCGATCACTTGCCTTAGATTTAAAAATGGCGCCACCCGGCGCCAACATATCACTGCGCATGTGCCGCTGCTCGGTAAAAGCCGTACACGTTTCCGGAAATAGCCGAACATATTCGAGCTTTCATACGCAATGACGTGTTGGCGCCGGGTGGCTCCATTTTTAAATCAAAGGCAAGCGATCGGAAATCCGCCTCCCGCCTCCCCAGCACATACGAATTTAGAACGGTGGCTGAAACTATCGGCAGTACAACGGCCCTCACACCGCACCATTATCGGGGGTGACCCCCCAATACCGGGACCCGGCCTCCGACACCGAGGAGCTCCCCCATCCTCCCCAGCACATATCAGGAACAGGTAAGTGAGACTCCACTACCGCACTGCCTGCCATTATGCGGGGCTGCAGGCATACTACAAGAGATGCAGTGCTGCAGGCATGGTACTCCTGTACCATGCCCGCAGCACCGCATCTCCTGCAGTATGCCTGCATTCCCCTGCACCATGCGTGCAGCCCCGCATTCCCCTGCACCATGCGCGCAGCCCCGCATTCCCCTGCACCATGCGCGCATTCCCCTGCACCATGCGCGCATTCCCCCTGCACCATGCGTGCATTCCCCTGCACCATGCGCACATTCCCCTGCACCATGCGCGCATTCCCGCATTCCCCTGCACCATGCGCGCAGCCCAGCATTCCCCTGCACCATGCGCGCAGCCCCGCAGCATTCTCCTGCACCATGCGCACAGCATTCTCCTGCACCATGCGTGCAGCATTCTCCTGCACCATGCGCGCAGCCCCGCAGCATTTTCCTGCACCATGCGTGCAGCCTCGCAGCATTCTCCTGCACCATGCGCGCAGCCCCGCAGCATTCTCCTGCACCATGCGCGCAGCATTCTCCTGCACCACGCGCACAGCATTCTCCTGCACCACGCGCACAGCATTCTCCTGCACCATGCCCGCAGCATTCACCTGCACCATGCACGCAGCCCCGCAGCATTCTCCTGCACCATGCCCGCAGCATTCTCCTGCACCATGCCCGCAGCATTCTCCTGCACCATGCGCGCAGCCCCGCAGCATTCTCCTGCACCATGCGCGCAGCCCCGCAGCATTCCCCTGCACCATGCGCGCAGCCCCGCAGCATTCCCTTGCACCATGCGCGCAGCCCCGCAGCATTCCCCTGCACCATGCACGCAGCCCCGCAGCATTCCCCTGCACCATGCGCTCAGCCCCGCAGCATTCCCCTGCACCATGCGCGCAGCCCCGCATTCCCCTGCACCATGCGTGCAGCCCCGCATTCTCCTGTATGCGCTCGCACGCGAGAACCGCTCCGTCAGCTCTGCGCGTGTGTCTCTAGCTAGGGCAACAGGGACGCTATGTGCAGAGCTGGCTATGTGATGCGGCTCTCGCGTTGTTAGAAACATAGAAACATAGAATGTGTCGGCAGATAAGAACCATTTGGCCCATCTAGTCTGCCCAATATATCTGAATCCTATGAATAGTCCCTGGCCCTATCTTATATGAAGGATAGCCTTATGCCTATCCCATGCATGCTTAAACTCCTTCACTGTATTTGCAGCTACCACTTCTGCAGGAAGGTTATTCCATGCATCCACTACTCTCTCAGTAAAGTAATACTTCCTCATATTACTTTTAAACCTTTGCCCCTCTAATTTAAAACTGTGCCCTCTTGTGGTAGTTTTTCTTCTTTTAAATATGCTCTCCTCCTTTACCGAGTTGATTCCCTTTACGTATTTAAAAGTTTCTATCATATCCCCTCTGTCTCTTCTTTCTTCCAAGCTATACATGTTAAGGTCCTTTAACCTTTCCTGGTAAGTTTTTTCCTGCAATCCATGTACTAGTTTAGTAGCTCTTCTCTGAACTCTCTCTAGAGTATCTATATCCTTCTGGAGATATGGCCTCCAGTACTGCGCACAATACCCCAAGTGAGGTCTCACCAGTGTTCTGTACAGCGGCATAAGCACTTCTCTCTTTCTACTGCTTATACCTCTCCCTATACATCCAAGCATTCTGCTGGCATTTCGTGCTGCTCTATTACATTGTCTTCCCACCTTCAAGTCTTCTAAAATAATTACTCCTAAATCCCTTTCCTCAGATACTGAGGTCAGGACTGTGTCAAATATTCTATATTCTGCCCTTGGGTTTTTACGCCCCAGGTGCATTATCTTGCACTTATCCACATTAAATTTCAGTTGCCAGAGTTCTGACCATTCTTCTAGTTTTCCTAAATCCTTTTCCATTTGGCGTTTCCCTCCAGGGACATCAACCCTGTTACATATCTTTGTGTCATCAGCAAAAAGACAAACCTTACCATCGAGGCCTTTTGCAATATCACTTATGAATAGTGTTGAGCGAACACGGACTGTATTATTCGTGTTCGTACCGAATAATTGGATTTTTTGTACCCGAACACGGACACGGACACTTTACTGTATGTTCGGGTAAAAATCCGTGTTCGGTCGTTTTATTTCCGGGTTTTGCATGCTTTGGCGCTCTTTTCATGGCGGGCTTTCAACAGCCAATCAACAATCGTTTAACTGGTGTGCCTTAAGCCATCCCAGCCATGCCTGCAAATGTCTCAGTAGCTGTGATTGGCCGTCTGAAGCATGTGACCAAGTCTTTATAAGTTCGAGGCAGCCGCAGCGGCGTCATTATGCTGCTTAGATTCAGGGACAGAGCACACATCAACGTGCTGGCTGCTGATTAGGGAAAGATAGGCAGGAAAAAACCATTTGTGTCCGGATAGAATTGAGGGACAGGTCGGAGTGTTTAGGCAGGGCGAGTTGTAGGCATTTTAGGGATAGAGTCTGCTGAATTATATAGGGTCAGTGTCTTCTACAAACTACAATCGATATTGCTGTGTGGGGGGTGGGGTCTGCACTCAATCCTGATCTACGATCTCTTCTCAATCCTGTTAGGGACAGAGTCTGCTGAATTTTAGGGAAACTGTGTTCTACAAACTACAATCGATATTGCTGTGTGGTGTGGGATTGGAGATAGGCAGGTGTCAGTGATCCACATCCATTTTTCTGTGTGTGAGCTGCAGTGAACACAATCTTTTTGGGCTGCAGTGAACACAATCTTTTTGGGCTGCAGTGAACACAATCTTTTTGGGCTGCAGTGAACACAATCTTTTTGGGCTGCAGTGAACACAATCTTTTTGGGGTGCAGTGAACAAAATCTTTTTGGGGTGCAGTGAACACAATCCTTTTTGGTGTGCAGTGAACACAATCTTTGTGGGGTGCAGTGAACAAAATCCTTTGTGGGGTGCAGTGAACACAATCTTTTTGGGGTGCAGTGAACAAAATCCTTTTTGGGGTGCAGTGAACAACATCCTTTTTGGGGTGCAGTGAACACAATCTTTTTGGGGTGCAGTGAACAAAATCCTTTGTGGGGTGCAGTGAACACAATCTTTTTGGGGTGCAGTGAACACAATCTTTTTGGGGTGGAGTGAACAACATCCTTTTTGGGGTGCAGTGAACAAAATCCTTTTTGGGGTGCAGTGAACAAAATCATTTTTGGGGTGCAGTGAACACAATCTTTTTGGGGTGCAGTGAACACAATCTTTGTGGGGTGCAGTGAACACAATCTTTTTGGGGTGGAGTGAACAACATCCTTTTTGGGGTGCAGTGAACAACATCCTTTTTGGGGTGCAGTGAACACAATCTTTTTGGGGTGCAGTGAACACAATCTTTGTGGGGTACAGTGAACAGAATCTTTGTGGGGTGCAGTGAACACAATCTTTGGGGGGTACAGTGAACACAATCTTTGTGAGGTGCAGTGAACACAATCTTTGTGGGGTGCAGTGAACACAATCATTGTGGGGTGCAGTGAACTCAATCTTTGTGGGGTACAGTGAACACAATCTCATACTGAAGGTTTGAGGGTGCTGCCTGTTCCATACTCCCCCTACTCCTCATCTAGCCTTTTAGGGGTACAAACAATAGTAATTGGGGCCTAGTGTGGTTGTGTACGTGTGATATACATACACTTTTTTGGGATCATATTTTCTATTCCGCTATTTAATCAAAAACCTTTGGGGATCAGTTAAATTGGGGGATAGTCTGTGTTGGTACGTGTGAGAGAGATCCACCTTTCCAAGTTGTTGGGGTTCATCTCATACTTCTGAAGGTTTGAGGGTGCTGCCTGTTCCATACTCCCCCTACTCCTAGCCTTTTAGGGGTACAAACAATAGTAATTGGGGCCTAGTGTGGTTGTGTACGTGTGATATACATACACTTTTTTGGGATCATATTTTCTATTCCGCTATTTAATCAAAAACCTTTGGGGATCAGTTAAATTGGGGGATAGTCTGTGTTGGTACGTGTGAGAGAGATCCACCTTTCCAAGTTGTTGGGGTTCATCTCATACTTCTGAAGGTTTGAGGGTGCTGCCTGTTCCATACTCCCCCTACTCCTAGCCTTTTAGGGGTACAAACAATAGTAATTGGGGCCTAGTGTGGTTGTGTACGTGTGATATACATACACTTTTTTGGGATCATATTTTCTATTCCGCTATTTAATCAAAAACCTTTGGGGATCAGTTAAATTGGGGGATAGTCTGTGTTGGTACGTGTGAGAGAGATCCACCTTTCCAAGTTGTTGGGGTTCATCTCATACTTCTGAAGGTTTGAGGGTGCTGCCTGTTCCATACCCCCCCTACTCCTAGCCTTTTAGGGGTACAAACAATAGTAATTGGGGCCTAGTGTGGTTGTGTACGTGTGATATACATACACTTTTTTGGGATCATATTTTCTATTCCGCTATTTAATCAAAAACCTTTGGGGATCAGTTAAATTGGGGGATAGTCTGTGTTGGTACGTGTGAGAGAGATCCACCTTTCCAAGTTGTTGGGGTTCATCTCATACTTCTGAAGGTTTGAGGGTGCTGCCTGTTCCATACTCCCCCTACTCCTAGCCTTTTAGGGGTACAAACAATAGTAATTGGGGCCTAGTGTGGTTGTGTACGTGTGATATACATACACTTTTTTGGGATCATATTTTCTATTCCGCTATTTAATCAAAAACCTTTGGGGATCAGTTAAATTGGGGGATAGTCTGTGTTGGTACGTGTGAGAGAGATCCACCTTTCCAAGTTGTTGAGGTTCATCTCATACTTCTGAAGGTTTGAGGGTGCTGCCTGTTCCATACTCCCCCTACTCCTAGCCTTTTAGGGGTACAAACAATAGTAATTGGGGCCTAGTGTGGTTGTGTACGTGTGATATACATACACTTTTTTGGGATCATATTTTCTATTCCGCTATTTAATCAAAAACCTTTGGGGATCAGTTAAATTGGGGGATAGTCTGTGTTGGTACGTGTGAGAGAGATCCACCTTTCCAAGTTGTTGGGGTTCATCTCATACTTCTGAAGGTTTGAGGGTGCTGCCTGTTCCATACTCCCCCTACTCCTAGCCTTTTAGGGGTACAAACAATAGTAATTGGGGCCTAGTGTGGTTGTGTACGTGTGATATACATACACTTTTTTGGGATCATATTTTCTATTCCGCTATTTAATCAAAAACCTTTGGGGATCAGTTAAATTGGGGGATAGTCTGTGTTGGTACGTGTGAGAGAGATCCACCTTTCCAAGTTGTTGGGGTTCATCTCATACTTCTGAAGGTTTGAGGGTGCTGCCTGTTCCATACCCCCCCTACTCCTAGCCTTTTAGGGGTACAAACAATAGTAATTGGGGCCTAGTGTGGTTGTGTACGTGTGATATACATACACTTTTTTGGGATCATATTTTCTATTCCGCTATTTAATCAAAAACCTTTGGGGATCAGTTAAATTGGGGGATAGTCTGTGTTGGTACGTGTGAGAGAGATCCACCTTTCCAAGTTGTTGGGGTTCATCTCATACTTCTGAAGGTTTGAGGGTGCTGCCTGTTCCATACCCCCCCTACTCCTAGCCTTTTAGGGGTACAAACAATAGTAATTGGGGCCTAGTGTGGTTGTGTACGTGTGATATACATACACTTTTTTGGGATCATATTTTCTATTCCGCTATTTAATCAAAAACCTTTGGGGATCAGTTAAATTGGGGGATAGTCTGTGTTGGTACGTGTGAGAGAGATCCACCTTTCCAAGTTGTTGGGGTTCATCTCATACTTCTGAAGGTTTGAGGGTGCTGCCTGTTCCATACTCCCCCTACTCCTAGCCTTTTAGGGGTACAAACAATAGTAATTGGGGCCTAGTGTGGTTGTGTACGTGTGATATACATACACTTTTTTGGGATCATATTTTCTATTCCGCTATTTAATCAAAAACCTTTGGGGATCAGTTAAATTGGGGGATAGTCTGTGTTGGTACGTGTGAGAGAGATCCACCTTTCCAAGTTGTTGGGGTTCATCTCATACTTCTGAAGGTTTGAGGGTGCTGCCTGTTCCATACCCCCCCTACTCCTCATCTAGCCTTTTAGGGGTACAAACAATAGTAATTGGGGCCTAGTGTGGTTGTGTACGTGCGAGATACATACACTTTTTTTGATCATATTTCCTATTCCGCTATTCAATAAAAACCTTTGAGGATCAATTGAATTGCGGGATAGTCTGTGTCGGTACGTGTGAGAGAGATCCACCTTTCCAAGTTGTTGGGGTTCATCTCATACTTCTGAAGGTTTGAGGGTGCTGCCTGTTCCATACCCCCCCTACTCCTCATCTAGCCTTTTAGGGGTACAAACAATAGTAATTGGGGCCTAGTGTGGTTGTGTACGTGCGAGATACATACACTTTTTTTGATCATATTTCCTATTCCGCTATTCAATAAAAACCTTTGAGGATCAATTGAATTGCGGGATAGTCTGTGTCGGTACGTGTGAGAGAGATCCACCTTTCCAAGTTGTTGGGGTTCATCTCATACTTCTGAAGGTTTGAGGGTGCTGCCTGTTCCATACCCCCCCTACTCCTCATCTAGCCTTTTAGGGGTACAAACAATAGTAATTGGGGCCTAGTGTGGTTGTGTACGTGCGAGATACATACACTTTTTTTGATCATATTTCCTATTCCGCTATTCAATAAAAACCTTTGAGGATCAATTGAATTGCGGGATAGTCTGTGTCGGTACGTGTGAGAGAGATCCACCTTTCCAAGTTGTTGGGGTTCATCTCATACTTCTGAAGGTTTGAGGGTGCTGCCTGTTCCATACCCCCCCTACTCCTCATCTAGCCTTTTAGGGGTACAAACAATAGTAATTGGGGCCTAGTGTGGTTGTGTACGTGCGAGATACATACACTTTTTTTGATCATATTTCCTATTCCGCTATTCAATAAAAACCTTTGAGGATCAATTGAATTGCGGGATAGTCTGTGTCGGTACGTGTGAGAGAGATCCACCTTTCCAAGTTGTTGGGGTTCATCTCATACTTCTGAAGGTTTGAGGGTGCTGCCTGTTCCATACCCCCCCTACTCCTCATCTAGCCTTTTAGGGGTACAAACAAAAGTAATTGGGGCCTAGTGTGGTTGTGTACGTGCGAGATACATACACTTTTTTTGATCATATTTCCTATTCCGCTATTCAATAAAAACCTTTGAGGATCAATTGAATTGCGGGATAGTCTGTGTCGGTACGTGTGAGAGAGATCCACCTTTCCAAGTTGTTGGGGTTCATCTCATACTTCTGAAGGTTTGAGGGTGCTGCCTGTTCCATACCCCCCCTACTCCTCATCTAGCCTTTTAGGGGTACAAACAATAGTAATTGGGGCCTAGTGTGGTTGTGTACGTGCGAGATACATACACTTTTTTTGATCATATTTCCTATTCCGCTATTCAATAAAAACCTTTGAGGATCAATTGAATTGCGGGATAGTCTGTGTCGGTACGTGTGAGAGAGATCCACCTTTCCAAGTTGTTGGGGTTCATCTCATACTTCTGAAGGTTTGAGGGTGCTGCCTGTTCCATACTCCCCCTACTCCTAGCCTTTTAGGGGTACAAACAATAGTAATTGGGGCCTAGTGTGGTTGTGTACGTGTGATATACATACACTTTTTTTGGATCATATTTTCTATTCCGCTATTCAATAAAAACCTTTCTAGGGCAAGATCTTAAATTACAGAAATATGAGGAGACCGTCAAATAAGGGCCGTGGCCTGGGTCGTGGTGCTGCTGGTAGAGCTCCTGTTGCAAGGAGAGGACATGGTCGATCTGTGCCAGCTACACGCACAAGTGAAACACCTTCCTCAAGTGTGAGTAGGCGACAGAACCTGCATCAGTATTTGGTAGGGCATCAAACGCCCCTAGAAGTGATGAGGCCAGAACAAGTTGAGGCGATAGTAGATTGGTTTGCTGCTGACAGTGCCTCCAGTTCCTTCACATTGTCTCCCACCCAGTCTACTGCAGAAAGGTCAGAGTTGGCACCTGCAGCCAATGTCCAACCGTCTTTCACCTCACCCCCTTGCAAATCAGGCCAGCAGTCTGAGCCCCAAGCCATACAGCAGTCTCTTATTCTTTTTGAGGACTCTGTCAGCAGGGTTTCCCAGGGCCATCCACCTAGCCCTGCCCCAGAAGTGGAAGAGATTGAGTGCAGCGATGCCCAACCACTTATTTCTCAAGATGAGTACATGCAAGGATCATCGCAGCACGTCTCCGATGATGACGAAACGCAGGTGCCAACTGCTGCGGCGTTCAGCATTGTGGAGACCGACAAGGAGGGCAGGGGTGAAGACTGGGTGGAAGATGATGTGGAGGACGATGAGGTCCTCGACCCCACATGGAATGAACGTCATGCAGGTGAACTGAGTAGTTTGGAGGAAGAGGCGGTGGTCGCACAGAGCCACCAGCACAGCAGAAGAGGGAGCAGGGTGCAGAAGCGGAGCGGCCGTGCCCTAGACACTACGCCCGCTACTGCCCAACGCAGCAAGGGAACGAGCGCACCAAAGTCAGCTCAAAGGAGTTCTCTAGCGTGGAAGTTCTTTAGAAAATGTGCTGATGACAGGACACGAGTGGTTTGCACCCTGTGCAATCAGAGCTTGAAGCGAGGCATGAACCTTCTCAACCTGAGCACAACCTGCATGATCAGGCATCTAAGTGCAAAGCACGAGCTGCAGTGGAGTACACACCTTCAAAACCAAGAAACGTCTCTGGCTCATCCTGCTTCCTCTTCTGCTGCAGTCTCGGCCGCTCCAGCCACATCTGTAGTGATACCGGCACCTGCCACCCCGCAAACAGACGATCTGTCAGCAACACCACCACCTGGGTCACCAACAACCATCTCCACAATGTCCCGTGGAAGCGTTCAGCTTTCCATCTCCCAAACACTTGAGAGGAAGAGGAAGTACCCCCCTACCCACCCGCGATCCCTGGCCCTGAATGCCAGCATTTCAAAATTATTGGCCTTTGAAATGCTGTCATTCCGTCTGGTGGAGACGCACAGTTTTAAAAACCTTATGTCGGTGGCTGTCCCACAGTACGTCGTGCCCAGCCGCCACTACTTTTCCAGGCAAGCCATCCCTTCCCTGCACAACCAAGTGGGGGAAAAAATCAGGTGTGCACTGCGCAACGCCATCTGTGCCAAGGTCCACCTAACTACGGATACGTGGACCAGTAAGCACGGTCAGGGGCGTTATATCTCCCTAACGGCACACTGGGTAAATGCAGTGGCGGATGGGCCTGAGGCGGATAGCAATTTGGCGCATGTCCTTCCACCACCGAGGATTGCAGGGCGCTTCAGTTTGCCTCCTGTTCCTAACTCCTCCTACTCCGCTTCCTCATCCTCTACCGCCTCCTCATCCGGACAGCGTAACACCTTCACCACCAACTTCAGCACGGCCAGGGGTAAACGACAGCAGGCAGTTTTACAACTTGCCTGTTTGGGGGACAAACCACACACCGCGCAGGAGTTGTGGAGGAGCATGGAACAGCAGACAAATGAGTGGTTGCTGCCAGCGAGCCTCAAGCCCGGCCTGGTGGTGTGCGATAACGGGCGAAATCTCATAGCAGCTCTGGGCCTAGCCGGTTTGACGCACATCCCTTGCCTGGCGCATGTGCTGAATTTGGTGGTGCAGAGGTTCCTTAAAAACTACCCCGATATGTCAGAGCTGCTGCAGAAAGTGCGGGCCGTTTGTGCGCACTTTCGGCGTTCTCACCCTGCTGCTGCTCGCCTGGCAGCGCTGCAGCGTAACTTCGGCCTTCCCGCTCACCGCCTCTTATGTGACGTGCCCACAAGGTGGAACTCCACCTTGCACATGCTGGAAAGACTGTGCGAGCAGCAGCAGGCCATAGTGGAGTTTCAGCTGCAGCACGCACGCGTGAGTCGCTCTGCGGAACAGCACCACTTCACCACCAATAACTGGGCCTCCATGCGAGACCTGTGTGCCTTGTTGCGCTGTTTTGAGTACTCCACCAACATGGCCAGTGGCAATGACGCCGTTCTCAGCTTAACTATCCCACTTCTATGCCTCCTTGAAAAAACAATTCGGGCGATGATGGAAGAGGATGTGGCACAGGATGAGGAGGAGGAGGAGGATGAAGAGGTAACATTTCCAAGGCTTTCAGGGCAGTCATTCGCAAGGGGCTCCGAGGGTGGGTTCCTGCACACGCAAACGCCAGGGACGCAATTGTCCAGCAGGGGCACAGTTCTGGAGGATGAGGAGGATGAGGAGGAGGAGGAGCTGGAGGAGGAGATGGAACCATGTTCACAGCAGGGTGGCACCCAGGCCAGCTCATGGCCATCACTGGTGCGTGGCTGGGGGGATACAGAGGACACGGACCATACACCTCCCACAGAGGACAGCCTTTCGTTGCCTCTGGGCAGCCTGGCACACATGAGCGATTACATGCTGCAGTGTCTCCACAACGACCGCCGAGTTGCCCACATTCTAACTTGTGCTGATTACTGGGTGGCCACGCTGCTGGATCCCCGTTACAAGGACAACGTACCGTCCTTAATTCACTCACTGGAGCGCGATCGCAAGATGCGCGAGTACAAGCGCACGCTGGTAGACGCCATGCTGCTGGCATTCCCATCTGACAGCGGGGCCACAGTGGAAGCACAAGGCAGAGGAGGAGGAGGAGGAGGTCGCCAACGCAACCAGGGCACCGCCAGCACCTCAGAAGGCAGGGTTAGCATGGCCGAAATGTGGAAAAGCTTTGTCAGCACGCCACAACAAACAGCAGCACCAGCAGCTCAGATGGAACGTCTTAGCAGGAGGCAGCATTTTACCAACATGGTGGAGCAGTATGTGTGCACACGCCTACATGTAGTGAATGACGGGTCTGCCCCCTTCAACTTCTGGGTCTCCAAATTGGGCACATGGCCTGAGCTTGCCCTTTACGCCTTGGAGGTGCTGGCGTGCCCTGCAGCCAGTGTATTATCTGAACGGGTATTTAGCACGGCTGGGGGCGTTATAACAGACAAGCGCAGCCGCCTGTCCAGAGACAATGTGGACAAGCTCACGTTCATTAAAATGAACCAGGCATGGATCCCACGGGACTTTTCCGTACCTTGTGCAGAATAGCAATGGATACCGACCTTACCCACCCATTGTTCCATTTTTGCTCTTTCTCACTCTTTTGGGGTGTACCCTCATTTAAAATTTGTGAAAAGAAGCAGTGTTGGCTACCTCGTCCTCCTCCTCAGGGCCAGATTAATGTAGGGGCTATTGGAGCTGCAGCTCCAGGCCCCTACCTTTTATATAGGCCCCGGGTTGGCCATATTCACTGTTACCGCTCTTCTGTCACTTGTAAACACAGAAGTCTGGCTTCTATGCTCGCTTCCCCAGGCAGCACCCTCAGAACCTCCCCACACAGCGTGAAGGCCGGACAAGGAGGGACAGTTGGCGATGCATGGATGTGTTTATGGGCTTCAGAGACAGCATCCCATGTTGAATTAGGCATGCATGGCTGCACCCTTCCTCCTCTGGGTGCATGGCAAGGCACGGCCCTAAGGCCCTTCAAAATCCTCAGCACCAAGCCCATGATGCTGTTAATCCGGCCCTGGTCCTCCTCCACCGCCGCTTCCACCTACACCGCCCATAGGTGTGCGCAGCCTATTGCATTAAGGTGTGCACCCCAAAGTTGAAATACACATGCATGTGTTTGCCAGCAGGGAGAGTAATGTATCGGGGCCATGTACCTGTAGGCAAGGAGAAATAGAGCAGAGCAGGTCCCAGGGAGATCTTTCCCATCTCCTCACTGGCAATGCTATGTGCCCTAGGTGATTAGGGTGTGCCCAGGCACACCCAGCACACCCTGTGCGCACGCCTATGTCACCGCCACATCCACCACCACCTCAACCTCCCTCCTACTCCATATGGGCCTCGTCCTTCAGAGATGAAGAAGAACATTGTTTTATTTTTCTGTTTTTTTTTGTTGTTTTAAGTTATTTCCCTATCCACATTTGTTTGCAGAGCACTTGCCATGCTCTTAATTACGTTTTGCTGCCATTTGCAGCACTCTAGCCCTTTCCTTTGGTGTTTTAGAGCCATTTTAGTGCCTTAAAGTTCGGGTCCCCATTGACTTCAATGGGGTTCGGTGTCCGGGAAAAGTTCGGTAAAAGTCCGGGACACGGACCCGGACTTTTTTTTAAAGTTCGGCCGAACCCGTCGAACACGGACATCTAGGTGTCCGCTCAACCCTACTTATGAAGATATTAAACAAAATTGGTCCCAGTACAGATCCCTGAGGTACCCCACTGGTAACATGACCTTGTTCTGAATGTTCTCCATTGACTACAACCCTCTGTTGTCTGTCACTCAGCCACTGCCTAATCCACTCAACAATATGGGAGTCCATGCTCAATGACTGCAGTTTATTGATAAGTCTTCTATGTGGGACAGTGTCAAAAGCCTTACTAAAATCTAGATATGCAATGTCTACTGCACCTCCACCGTCTATTATTTTAGTCACCCATTCAAAAAAATCTATAAGATTTGTTTGACATGATCTCCCTGAAGTAAACCCATGTTGTTTTTCATCTTGCAATCCATGGGATTTAAGATGTTCCACAATCCTATCCTTTAATAGGGTTTCCATTAATTTGCCTACTATTGATGTCAGACTCACTGGTCTATAGTTGCTAGATTCCTCCCTACTACCTTTCTTGTGAATGGGCACGACATTTGCCAATTTCCAATCTTCTGGGACGACTCCTGTTACTAATGATTGGTTAAATAAATCTGTTAATGGTTTTGCCAGCTCACCACTAAGCTCTTTTAATAAATTATTAGAAAAAAAAGAGATAAGCGAGAGCCGCTCAGTCAGCCATATGTTCTAGTGCCCGTTAATTTAACGGGCTTAATGTCTAGTTGGTTATAAATAAGCACGTGATCTCAGTATGAGAGGCCTCAAAAGTTTCTCCTGTCTTGCTCTCCTGATTGTGAAGACATTAAAAGAACTATTTTGCATCAGCTCTGTGGTGGTGTGCAGCCAATTTCTCTGTACTCTGTATACTGTATTGCAATTAAGTAACTCATCTGAGCGGTATACACACCTCACTTGGATGACAATTCATGTCACAAGTGATTTTTATAGCATAAATATAAGGAAACATTATTTTAAGCTAACATTTGGAAGAAAGGGTAAAATTCAGTGTTAGAGAATAGCTGGGCTTCCTCTATTTAAATGTTAATTAACTGGTTGGAATTGGCTAGTTAAAAAGAAAGTAAAGTTGGCAGGAAATAGAGGAGGCAGGAGACGAGAAAACACGGCCATTTGCTACAGCACACAAATAGTTGGAGACTGGAGGAACTGGACCAGCTATGGCCAGGCTTCTTGAGCAACTAAGGATATCTGGATCATCCAGAAGCATGCATTAACTATCTGAATCAATTGAAGTCCCTAATTTGAAGCTAAGTAACAATTTATTGTGTAGATTATTGGTATATGCTTAAACCAGAGTTAACTATAGTTTGATTGCTTAAGTAGCACCCTCTAGTGTGCTACTAGTGTGAGAGCAGGCTAGGTTAGGCTCATGGTTAAGCATGAGTCATGGAATCTGGGTCAGGGTTTATTTGTGTTTAGGCTGAATGACTCACAGAGGCAGGTCTCTGGTGCCTCCCCCTAGGTCTGGAAGTTTGGAGAATCTTCTAGAGGTTAGTGGGTGGAGGCCAGGAGGGTTGATCTGCATTCTTAGGGGAGTTTGGCCAATCATGGTGGCTAAGCAGCCCTTAAGTATGGATAAGTCATGCTGGCAAGGGGAGTCGGGTGCAAGATGGAGATGGAATGCTGATGAGTCTGTCAGTTGTCTAGAGAGGCCCTCTAGGTCTAGGGGGGGGGGAGCCTCACAGGCCGGAGGCTTTTGCTGGTTCAGGAAGGATCCTGTCTGCAATGCAGTGTGATTGGGACTACCACCTGGGAGCAGTGGGAGCAAGGAGAGGACAGTGAGTACATCAGCCCACTCAGGGATACTACAAGGGGAAAGTCTGCCATACATAGCCAGCTTCCTGGAGGGACAGCAGTGTGCTTCATCCCTTCATCCTTACCCTGAGAGATCCCTGGAGCAGCCAGGAGGGCCGGTAGGATCTGCTGAGTAGCGGAGCCAAGACCAGATCCACAGAGGGAGGGGAAAGACTCCTGCAAACAGTTACCTCAAGTTTGTGCTACTTTGTAGAAGGGCCCAGGCCCTTAGTTTGTAATGGACTTTTGCTATTAACCTACAAAGGACTTTGAGTTTGTACAGAAGGAAACAGTTCAGGATTTTTGTACAGAAAGAGGAGAATTATCCCCAAGTTTTGCTGTATTCATTATCTGCTTGGCATCCCATCAATCTTTTCACCCTATCCAAGTTTTTATCCCCTAATAAAAACAAGTTACGGGATTGACTTCTTGTGTCTGTTTGAAAGTGGAAAAATGCATGTTGCCATGCTGTGCAGGAATAGGAGAGGCGGTTACCAGCGGCCCCTTCGGGGGTAGTGCTATACTTACATACTTACATGCCATACACGTGCATGTGTATGGATAGATTCACTGATCTCCTCTGGGCGCATTACACTTATACTTTACTTAGCATGCATGAACCTAATCAGAAAATATACAGTATATGATAAGCCTACTTTAAAATATTTTTGGTTTCTTTATTAACCACTTGCCGACTGCCGCACGACTATTTATGTCGGCAGTCAGCCCCTCACAGGCAGAGCGACGTAGGGCTACGTCGCTAGCCTGTAAGGGTGTGGGGAGCGAGTGCGTGCCGCCGGAGGCGCGCTCCCGCTCTTGCGTGGTCACGGACCCCCCGCGCGTGTGCCCGGCTGACCCGATGTCCGCCGGGCACTCGCGATCGTCCGTGACAGCGGGAGAAAGGCAGGCGGCTAGTATAAACAAAGCCGCCTGTCAGTTCTCCCTGTGTAAGAATGATGATCAAACGGTTCTACTATGTAGGACCGTTAATCACTGTTCTTACACATCAAGCCACAGCCAATCACAGTTAGAAGCACGCCCCTAGGACACACTTAACCCCTCCCTCTCCAATACAGTTAACTCCTTCACTGCCAGTGTCATTTTTGCAGTAACAGTGCATATATATAGCATTGATTACTGTAGTAATGTCACTGGTAACCCCAAAAGTGTCAAAAATGTCAGTCAAGGGTCCGATCTGTCCACCGCAATGTCGCAGTCCCGCAAAAAAAATCGCAGATCGCCGCCATTACGCGTTAAAAAAAAATGACAAAAATCTTTCCCTTTGTTAGTAAACGCAATAACTTTTGCGCAAACCAATCAAAATACGCTTTTTGTGATTTTTTTTACCAAACATATGGTAAAAAAAAAATTGGCCTAAAATGTTATTTTTGCAAAATTAACGCTCTTTTTTTGTTTATAGCGCATGATCAAAGAATCGCACAGGTGATCAAATACCACCAAAAGAAAGCTCTGTTTGTGGGAAAAAAAGGACGCCAAATTCGTTTAGGTACAGCGTCGCACGACCGCGCAATTGTCCGTTAAAGTCACGCAGTGCCAAACCGCAAAATAGGCCCTGGTCAGGAAGGGGGTAAAATCTTCCGGGGCTTAAGTGGTTAACATACACACTCAACATTGCAGAAACAGGAAATTGTCCTTATATTAAAAGTCAACAGCTACAGGATTTGTAGCTGCTTTTAATTTTTTTGGGGGGAGATTGGAGCTCTTTTTTAAGATGGCCACCTCAACTCTCTCGAGAACTTAGCATCAAATCAGATGCCTACCTCCATAGAGAGGGCTAATGGAGCCTCTAGGGGGCAGACTTCCCATATAACCTTATCTTCTCCTGTAGCAAGGGCACAGTGCCACCTACCAGCCAGAAGAGCTTCTGCAATTGTCTACAATCCTCAGACAGCAATAAGAAGAGGTCCTAACCCTTCCCTGCTCTATCTAAATAAAAAAAGTGTGGTTTGCAGTTACGCTTTACGTGATTCTGTCTTAGTTACTCAATTTCGTTATTTCCTTCTAAAAAAAAAAAAAAATACAGAAAACAGCATCCAATCATATAAATATTATGGAACTATTATCTTGGCAGCCATATGAATAGACTGAATAAAAGGTGCTATGATTTTCTTTATTCTGTCACTTTTCATTCACCCAGAGACAATGGCACAGCTGACGTATATCCTGAAGATTTCCCGGCATCATTAAATGCGCAAAGCACTCGCAATTTCTCCCACTCGAGCCCACCACTTTTCTTATCAGCAGAGACAGAAACATTTATCAGTCCCATGAAGTGATTACAATCTGAGATACATCATCCTGCTCTGCCCCATCTCAATGTATTCCGCACATCTATTTCCCTCGGAGCCATGCCCTTGCTGTAGTGGTGGCTTTTGTCGAGTGACAGGTAGAAGAAAACAAAGAGAAATTTAGCGGAGGTCACACAGATAATCCGTAGATCCATATATTTTCCTGACAAGCTGCTCAAAGCTGTAATCATAATTTTGCAGTCCAGATGAATCCGCCCAAGAAAAGAAAAATAATGGTTTTTGGATGTATTCAGTTCTGATCATCTGGGCAGCAACTGATTATTATTCCAGCACTCCCAAACTCAGTTTCTCCCCTGTGTTTGTGCGGGTTGTCAGAATTTGCTTCAGCAAGCTTGAAACCTACTGGTAGGTAAATTGTCTTCTGTTCAAATTAGCATTTCTCATCCTTTTTACCCTGGAGTAAACCCCTATACAAACCAATTTATTGGGAGGTCAGTAGGAAAAATTCCCAGTGGGAAGAGAGCCCCCTTCTGGAAGCTATGCCCCCTTCATGAGCAGGCCGTTTTACTGCATTACTAATTGCGCGGTCATGCAACTCTGTACCCAAATAAAAAGTATGTCATTTTTTTTCCTCACAAACAGAGTTTTCTTTTGGTGGTATTTGATCACCTGTGCATTTTTTTTTGTTTTTTTTTTTTGCGCTATAACCAAAAAAAAAACCTGAAAATTTAAAAAAAAAAACAATATATTTTACTTTCTACTATAAAACCTATCCAAAAAAAATGTAATTTCTTCATAAATTTAGGCCAATATGTTTCCTGCTACATATTTTTGATTAAAAAAGATCCCAATAAGCATATATTGATTGGTTTGCGCAAAAGTTATAGCGTCTACAAACTATGGGATATATTTATTTATTTTTATTTTATTTTTTTACTAGTAATGGCGGTGATCAGCGACTTATAGTGGGACAAAGCTCTTTTTGGCCCTCCCTCTCATGTGGGTCAAAGGAGTGCAAATAGTTCTGCACTCCTGTCATTCATATTCAGCCGATCCAGGCTCTAGTGCGATCCCAACTTTAATGATGGCACTTGGCATCAGGATCTGCAGACGAGCGGCTGAGGTCACGGAGGCAGTACACTGCACTTGGTGTTGAGCAAGGTTAGAGTGGTGCACTTTATGTACCTTAAATGTATAAGTAGCCAATTTTTGGGCATTTTTAATAAACTCTTTATTTTTAAATGATATAGCACTATCAGAGATCATTTTTTTTTCATACATATACATTATCTGCTTTAAGGTAAAAAAACCTTCTAGGTGCAGCTTCCCCCTCAGCACTCCCCCAGCACCCCCTTAAAACCTACTGCCAGCAAATACCGTGTGTACAGGGCAACAAATGACTCCATGAAACATAATTATTAATGCACATATTATTGTTATGTAACGGTATCAGCCAAATGATCAGACCAGTGGTGATGTGCAATTTCTACTTTACTTAACAATGAAAATCAACTTAGGTTACACAGGAGATCATGTGAACAGGGGTTTCCAATACAAAACGATTATATGAACAGTCGAGAAACAGAATTAGAACATATGAAAACAATTCTACCGCAGTTCTACGAATGGCTGCTGGATGGCAGCAGAGTGTTCTGAGTTCAGTTTACTGATAGAATAGAGAGCTAAAGAAATCTTATGTGTCCAAAATATTGATCGTTCATTCAGCAGACTGTGAGCTGAGGGGATTTCCTGCTGGCACAGACTTCACACTGGCACTGCTGATGCTGACTTCAGTCAGGAGGCTCTGGGGGCTGTAGATAGGACCACCCCACTGCTTGGACAGCTTCTCCACATGGACTGTAACAGAGTCCTCTCCAGTGACTGGGGCTTGGACAGATGCTGCATGCTCTTGTGCTCACTGCTGGTGGCCCGCACACCAGACTTAACAGGTGAGGACTTAGCACTCGGGGACAGCTCACTTGCCCAGTCACTGCTGTCCCATCAAGCAGGAACTTTCTGAGCACAGGAAGCTGGGAGGAGCTGGCATTTATACTCCCTGGGCATGTCCAGGAGCTCAGAGGATGCTGGGAGTCCAGAGGATTGTGGAGAGTTGAGTTAAAGGGATGTAGTACCCTACAGGTAGATGCTAGGTAAAGTTAGGGCTGTGATTTATCTAGTCAGGGTGTCAGGGATTCCAGATGTGCCTGCTGAGGGGAGAAGTATCCCCACTGGCTCCTGTGAGAGGCTTCTCATAGGGCAGTGGGGGAAGCCCAATCAGGAGACACATCTCAGCTTGTAACTACCCCAGAAGGCAGATTAGGCTGCAAAGGATTCTGGAAGTGGGTATAAATTTGGGGGAAGTGCGTGACAGGGTGTCTTTTGCGGGAGCAGAGTCCCAGGAGGGAGAGTGCGGTTATCTCTCTCCTCCTGTATGAGGAAGCGGATAGTTTGGGGTGTCGCCTGAATATCCAGAGTGAGCAGAGTTTGCTGAGGGGATCCGGTGTGCCGAGAATCTGTGGAGAGCGAGAGGGGTCCAGTCCCAGGAAAGGCTTCACAGGTCGTGAGTACTGAGGATTGCCCCTGGGGGTCTGCCTAGTGTCAGAGGGGACCACTCCGGAAGAGATTCTGGGATCCAGTGTCAGCTAGCTGTAAAGGGGGTGCCTAGGTTGAGGACCCTGAAGTTACAGAGGGGGTACATAGTCAGTGGACCCTGAAGAGTTCAAGTCCAAGGGGGTACCTACATTTGGGCCCTGAATAGTGCAGAGTGTGTGTCAGCTGCCAACACAGTTCTACAGAATTCTGCTCGATACTACCTCAAGCTGGCCAAAGCGGAGGAGAGTATTCAGTGACTTACATAGCAAACAGTATTGAGAGTTCTAGAGTATTCAGTCCTGGATCTTCTGGACTAAAAGTCGAGGATTCAGCACTTCAGTGTTCATCAAGTTATTCTCAGCGTTAGTGAGCGTTGGCAGGCGCTGGCTGGCGTCAAGGAACACCAACTGGCACTTTTCAAGAATAAAGTCCCAATTGTGTATAGTTAAGCCTCGAGGAGTATCCCACTCATTCCCTTCTCCCATCCCCTACAAAATCAATAAAAACCACAAACAAAGATGCCGGAGTTGTCGCTGCTTCAGTTGTCACACTCAGGGTCGCAGCTCACATGGGCTGGGGAAAGTACCGGTACTAATGGCAGACCAACATCAGGCCATAGGTCTGGAAACCTTGCTACAGGGACTTGCACTTGAATCTGGATAAAGGGGCACACCACTACATTATGAAGGGGAAAACACAAGGTACAGGCAGGTAGGGACAGGGCCGGATTAAGGTAGGGGCTATTGGAGCTGCAGCTCCAGGCCCCCACCACTATTTAGGCCCAATGGAAAGTCACTCAGCAGGGAGGCTACATTTTACATCAGCGGCCGCTGCCGGCCGGCTACCTAATAAGTCCAGACACAACATTTCCTGTCAGTATCATACCCGAGCCCCCCCCCCCCCCCCCCCAAAAGGACACTGCCTCTGTGACTGTCTGTGACCAAGACTCCAATGCTACAGTGCACAAGTCTATGGAGCCCGATGTGCCGAGGCTGCGTGCTCCTCCTCCACTTGGGCGGAGCTTCATCCCGGGCGCGATGTGACGTCATCCAGAGACCGGCCCGAGCGTTGGTAAAGTGACTGCAGTGACTGTGGCCGCAGCGTGAGGAGGAACGTTCGAACGAGGAAAGAAGGTCTGGGTCCTGGAAGCAAGCAGAGACACTGGCACTGTGACTGTCTGTCTGGGCTCTGCCGCTCTGGTGCTAGTTAATTGTAAAGCTTCAAGGTAGGCTGAAATTAATATGTGCACTGCAGAATTGACTATTCTGAAATGTAACTGGTTTAGGAGGGGAGAGGTGGTGGAAAATGGTGGGGGGGGGGTTGGTGTTCTAGTGGGGGGGGGGGGGGTTGGTGGTCTAGTTGGGGGGGGTGGTCTAATGGGGGGGAGTGGTGGTGGTCTAGTGATGACTGATGAGGCCTACCCACTGGACACCTAGCAGTGCCCACCATGCAGCTCATCACTGCCACTCTTCAGTCCTGCCTATCAATGCCCCTCATCAGTGCCGCCTATCAATGCCCCTCATCAGTGCCGCCTATCAGTGCCCCTCATCAGTGCCGCCTATCAGTGCCCCTCATCAGTGCCGCCTATCAATGCCCCTCACCAGTGCCGCCTATGAATGCCCCTCATCAGTGCCGCCTATCAATGCCCCTCATCAGTGCCGCCTATCAATGCCCCTCATCAGTGCCCCTCACCAGTGCTGCCTATCAGTGCCCCTCATCAGTGCTGCCTATCAGTGCCCCTCATCAGTGCTGCCTATCAGTGCTGCCTATCAGTGCCCCTCATCAGTGCTGCCTATCAGTGCCCCTCATCAATGCCACCTATCAGTGCAGCTCACCAGTGCCACCTATCATCAGTGCCCATGAGTGTCACCTATCAGTGCCCCCATTCAGTGCCGCCTATCGGTGCTCATCAATGTAGCTCACCAGTCCCACCTATGAGTGCAGCTCATCTGTGCCACCTATTAATGCCCCCATTCAGTGCTCATCAGTGCAGCTCACCAGTGCTGCCTATCAGTGCAGCTCATCAGTGTCCATCTATGTCACCTATCAGTGCCCCCATTCAGTGCCCATCAGGGCAGCCTATCTGTGCCCATCAGTGCATCTCACCAGTTCAACCTATCAGTGCAGCTCAGCAGTGCCACCTATTAATGCCCCAAATCAGTGCCCATCAGTGCAGCTCACCAGTGCCACCTATCAATGCAGCTCATCAGTGCTGCCTATCAGTGCAAATTAGTTTCACCTATCAGTGCCCATCAGTGCAGCTCACCAGTTCCACCCATCAGTGCAGCTCATCAGTCCTGCCTATCACTGCCCCTCATCAGTGCCGCCTATCAGTGTCACTTATCAGTGCTGCCTATCAGTGCCAATTAGTGTCACCTATCAGTGCAGCTCACCAGTGCCACCTATCAGTGCAGTTCATCGGTGCCACCTATTAGTGCTCCCATTCAGTGCCCACTAGTGTAGCTCATCAGTGCCTTCAGAATTGCTTAAATTGGGCTAACTTATGGGGGGGGGGGGTGAGGCCTACCTATCTATCAGTGCAGCTAATCGTTGCCACCTATCAGTGCTGCCTATCAGTGCAGCCTCATTAGTGCCAACTTATCAGTGCCCATCAGTGCTGCCTCATTAGGTGCTGCTTATTAGTTAAGCCTGTCAGTGTAGCATCATCAGTGCACATCAGTGAAGACAAATTACTTATGTGCAAAATGTTATAACAAACTAAGAAAACATTTTTTTTTCAAAAATGTCTGTCTTTTTTTCGATGTTTTGCAAAAAAATTAAAAATCCAGTGGTGTTTTAAATACCACCCAAAAAAAAAAAAAAAAAAAGCTCTGTTTGTGTAAAAAAAAAAAATGATAAAAATGTCAGATGGGTACAGTGTCCCATGACTGCGCTGAAAATAAGCCTGTGCAGGAAGAGGGTGAAGGTGCCTGGGAAGTGGTTGAAGGATAAGTACATCCCACTCTTGCAGGTTCCCACTCCTGCAGGTTCTCCCTGATCCACTGGATCTAGTGACAGCAATCAGAGGATCTTCTTCCAGAACTTACTGTCACTATTTAAAAAAAAAATAAAAATAGTGTAGTTCCTGTGCGCCATCACTTTGGTTATAGAAAATAATTGGATATGAGGGAATGTTAATCTATGGGGTAGGTGCTCACCTCACACATGTCCCCACATGGAAATTATATTTTATAAATAATAATAATGTCCCCCCCCCCACCAAGAGCCAACCACTCCAGCAGTTCACATACCATCAATGCTTGTGCTTAGAGTTATTACATAAGCTGGCAACATTGGTGGGTATTATTGTTGCAGAAACTGGCACTAATGCTGGGGGTTATTATTGCTGCTAGCGACACCAACGCTCAAGTTTTTTTTTTTGCGTAAACTGGCACCAGTGGATTTTATTATGGAAACTGCTATTTATGATGGGGATAATATGTTTAAACTGGCACCGATGCTGGGGGATACAATTGCAGAAACTGCCACTGATGCTGTTTTTTTATTGCTGCTACTGACACCAATGCTTTGGGTTGTTATTATGCAAATTGACGTTATTGCTGACGGTTATTATTGCTGCTGCTGATGTCAATGATGTGGGTTGTTATTTCCTAAACTGGCACCGATGCTGGGTGGTTAGAATTGCATACACTAGCACTAATGCTGGGGGTTATTATTGTGTAAACGGGCACTTATGCTGGCAGTTATTATAAAGGAAACTGCCATTTATGCTGGGGGTTACTATTTTTAAACTGGTATGGATGCTTGGGGATATAATTGCCAAAACTGGCACTGATGCTGGGGGTTATTATTGCTGCTACAGACACCAATGACGTGGGTTATTATTGTGTAAACTGGCACTGATGCTGGTGGTCCATCATTATAGGTGTTGTATCAAAAATGTGTTTATGGCAACCAAATGCACTGTGCAATGCTTATACAAAGGTTAAAAAAAGTATTTTTCACCACATGTTGGTAATAGCCCATGCAAGAAACCAAAACAAATAAGTTCAGAAATGAAGTTATGTGTAATAAAATGAAATGGCACAGGGTAAAAGTATTGAACACGCTAACAGAATTTTTTTTAGTACTTCGTACACAATGCTTTGTTGGTAATTCTATTTATTTGAAGAGTTGCACTTTGCACCATAATCATAACAGCAGGCTGTATTGATTATGATGCTTTAATAATAATATTACTTTAAGAAACATATTTGTATGAGCCAAACATCATACATTTATATTTAAATTGTTTATATGGTTTATATTTATTTAAAAAATGGTTGTTGTGAATGTTGTATTTATAAGGCCCCGTTCACACTGGGGCGATCCGACTTGCCGGGGCGACCTCATAGGTCGCGGCGCGCTGCTCGCACCGCGACCTCGGAGCGGCCGGCACGGACTTCATAACATTGAAGTCAATGCAGGTCGCTCCGGGTCGCCCCAAAGAAGCTCCGGACCCTTTTCCTAAGTCGGAGCGACTTGTGTCGCTCCTATTAGAACGGGTCCACAGCTTCTCTATGGCAGGCGACCTACGGCGACCTGTCAGGCGACCAGGTCGCCAGACAGGTCGCCCCAGTGTGAACGGGGTCTTATGGTTTTATTGAATTAAGTTTTCTATTGTTTACAAAAAAGAAATATGTTCAATATGTTTCTGTTATGGCACTTTATTGGTAATTAAAATATTTAATTTGTTTTAACAAAAAATTGTTTGCGTTTTCATTTTATTTATTTCTATAAAAAGGCCCACCCAAATCCCCAGCACCAGGCCCATGATCCTCCTAATCTGGCCCTGGGTAGGGAGGTTTACAATCCTTTTAAGGGTGCCTTTATTCTGTTTGAACACTGATAATTGCCAGCCAACCAAGTGGAAAAATGTTCATAGCTTCTTATACTGCAGTCCAAATAACAGGCATGTGTCAGGTCTAATACTATTTTATTCTTCTGCCCCTTTCTATTGACATTAACCACTTGCCGACCACAATATGTATATATGTTGTGGTCGGCAAGGGGTTTACCAGGATTATGGCTGAAGAAATCAGTCTTCATGAAACCGGTCTGAGCAGCTCATGAACCGCTGGGCTGGTTTCCAAAGCCGCTTGCCAGCGTTTCTGGGGCTTACAATATCTACCAGTGCACCCCATAAATGATCCGAGGGTGCGGCAATTTGCTCCCATAGGTGATCAAAGAGTTAACACTCTTTGCCTGACCTCACAAATGCGCTTGTGGAAGAATGGTCAAACATTCCCATAGACACACTCCTAAACCTTGTGGACAGCCTTCCCAGAAGAGTTGAAGCTGTTATAGCTGCAAAGGGTGGGCCAACTCCATTTTGAACCCTAAAGACTAAAACTGGGATGCCATTACAGTTGATGTGCATGTAAAGGCAGGTGTCCCAATACTTTTGACAATATAGTGTATTTCAGATGCAGCAAATCCAAAGAACAGTACTTACAGATGTAGGAAGACATGAACACTGGGTTCCAATTTGTATAGGGAGCACAAAGTCCCCATGGTAATGATAACATGCGCTGCGCGGTGTGAATGATCCTGTTACTTTGCTTGCATGGGGACAGCACAGGTTCACATGAAGTTATTATATGGCACAGGTCAGCAGATAGCTGTTTCCAGCACAGCTTAATTATACAGCCATTCTGCTTCATCACGGGTTCCCTTTATTGATCTGGTAATGATTTTTAGCAGAAACTGACTACGATTTGTTCCATTTTGCTAGTGGGTTCTTTTTTCCAGCAAGCTGAAGAAGACATATTAGCTTTCATGAAAACATTGGAACACAGAGAAAACATTCACAAAACTATTCCATTCTTCTGTGAAAGCTTTGCTTCACCCGAGCAATAATAAGCCATTAATGACATCAGTTGTTGCTCCTATAGCTCTGCGAACGCGTTTCCTAGAGAACCGCGCTGCAAACGAGGAAAAATACACAGAGATGTTTGGAAAATGAAATCTTCTGTGTAATTATCTTTAATAATAGTCATTTATTAGCATGAATAGAATGATCTGTTGTGTCAAAAAATAGTCCAAGTACAAAGTGGTCCACAAACACGGTAATTAATTCGCTTTCTTCCATAATCGATGTATAGAAAAAGTCGTTAACAAAGAATGTGAGGCTGATGTTGAAGATTCAGAATTGGCACACGTTCTAATTAATAGGAAGTAATAAAAATCAACTCATTATTGGATTTTAGAGGTTATTATGGGGCTGATTTAAAGTGTAAAGTACATTTTCTTGTTGCCCGAAGCAACCAACCCGCTTCTTTGTTTTATTTGTATTCCTTTATTGTTGAATGACAGTTGGAAGCAGAATATTTGCTGCTGGCTATAAGTCACATCCAGCACATACATTAGAACAGGGTTTCCCAACCAGGGTTCCATGGAACCCAAAGGTTCCTCTAGAGCACGGGTGTCAAACACAAGGCCCGTGGGCCAAATGTGGCCCTCCAGGCCATTTCATGTGGCCCTCGCACCTCTCCTGCAGCTGCCCCCTCATCTCTGTCCCTACCTTGTCTCAGCAGTCGGCAGCAGAGAGGAGGACAGAACTCCTCATACAGATTCTATACCTCTCTGTTCAGCTGCAGCACCACCTCATCTCTGTCTCCCCTGGTCTCAGCAAACTCCAGCCCCTCCCCTGTTCCTCCTCCAGACCCTGCACTTTCTGCTTCCCAGCTTCTTCCAGGAAGAAGCACAAGGTAAAGAGGGTGCACTGTGATGTAAGGGAAGGTGGGGGGACTTTTCACTTTTTACATCTGATGTAAGGGGGAGTGGGGTACTCTGGACATCTAGTCTTACAGCTACAGCCGGCCCTCTGAGGGCAACCATAATGCTGGTGCGGCCCTCGATGAAATTGGGTTTGACACCCCTGCTTTAGAGCATGGGTGTCCAACCTTTTGGCTTCTCTGGGCCACATTGAGTGTAGAGAAATTTTCTCGGGCTGCATATAAAATATATACTATAGTTAAGGTATATAAGTAATAAAACGCTGCCACGCCCTTCCCACTCTGCTGCGCCCCCCCCCCCGCATTAATTTAACACAACTAGTGGATGATCCCCTCCGAGGCAGCCTCTGCCTACAGTTAGTTGGAAGCCACTGTTGCCGTGCCCCCAACTCGACTTTCTTCCTCCCCAGCAAAAAAATAAATAACAATTGTCAGGGGGCAGTGGGCCGCATTGCTTGCAGTTCCGGGCCGCATGTGGCCCCCGGGCCGCAGGTTGGACATGCCTGCTCTAGAGTTTGTTAGGGGTTCCTTGAGCAATGAGCAATCCTCTCAGATAAGTTCCCACTGACACCATTCATCGTTTTATCTATCTGTAGGGGATAAATCTTGCCAATAACCACAAGTGTAAGGAGCATTCTTCCCACTGACCATCACACTAATGTATCATGAGTTGCAGATATAGAATTTTTAGCAGGGGTTCCCTTAAACCAGAAATGTATTTCAAGGGTTCCTCTGTGTTGGAAAGGTTGAGAAAGATTACATTAGTTGATTCGGTGACTCTGGACAGGAAGTGAGGAAAAATCTCTCCAAAAGGAGACATAAACAGCAATAAAAATAAAAAAAAATATATTCTAACTTAATCCCAGGCTATCCAAAACGTCAATAAAAAGAGAACCCCAATCTGATGTAGGATAATAAAGTAAACATTTTAGCAGTAATTACTCAAAAAAGGAAAAAATAAAATACAATAGCACCTTTATACCAAAACAATCTGGCCTTTAAAAATATAATTTGGAAATTTAAAAAGTCCAGTGCCAGCCCAAAATTTTTTTCTGAAGACTTGAAAAGGACTAGAGCAGGGATGTTAAACTCAATTTCATTGTGGGCACCTATTATAGTTGCCCCCAAAGGGCCGGTTGTATCTGTAAGACTAGATGTCCAGAGCATCCCTTACATTGGATGCCAAGAGCCCCCCACCATCAGAAGTCAAGCCCCCCACCCTCCATTACATTACAATGCACCCCCTTACCTTGTGCTGCTTCTGGGAAGAAGCTGGGGACGGGGCTAGGAAACAGAAAGTTAAGGGTTTGGAGGAGGACCAGAAGAGGGCTGGAGTCAGCTGCTTGAGTCTGCTGATTGCTGAGACCAGGGGAAGAGGAGACGAGGGGGTGCTGTGGTTGCAAAGAGAGGCACAGGTTCTGTGAGACCTCTGATGGGACTGCTGAGATAGGGGGGGGGGTGAGAGACAAGCCTTTCCATGGAGACGTACAGGATCTGGCAGAGGAGTTCTGTCCTCCTCACTGCTGTCAATTGCTGAGACATGGTGGATGCAGCTGCAGGAGAGGTGCTGCAGTTGCAGGAGGGGTGTGAGGGCCACATAAAAATGACCTGGCAGGCCAGATTCGGCCCCCCGGGCCATTTGTTTGACACATGTGGATTAGAGCATCTCTTTTTCAATGATGTGACCTCTTTGGAGAAATTTCACCTCATTTCCCGTGGCATGGACAGTCATTGGTAGTAAAGACAGAGCTAAAAAAATTCCGACACAACTATCCCTCCTCCGCTGTACTAGAAAAAAGGTTTTTATGAATGCCTGTGTCATTGTTTGAGGAGACTACCCTGCACTTTCTCTTCTGAAGGACACCCATCAAAGTTGAAGCAGACCTTGCACTAAAGATGCACCGATCCGATATTAGGATATCGGCCACAATACTGACAAAATATCTGGATCTGTGATCAGTAAAATTAACAGATCCACGGACCGATCCGGTTTCGTCGCAGCAGAACCTACGTCATTCATCAGCTTCACGTGTTTGTCGGACATGGAGAGCGCCAAAGAGTCGGCTGTGTGGAGATATTACACGCTTGTCACGCCAACTAGTTTGACGGCTGTTTGCAATGTCTGCAAAGTAAATGTTTCGATGGGAGGTGGTATTACAGCAAAGTTCAATACTGTTACTGTTCGATTACTATTGTATGTTCAAGCAATAAACTGTTTTTTTTTTTTCTTGTGGCTACATTTTATTCTTTTTAATTTTGAGTTTGACTTTGATTACATAATATTTTAGATTTTGAATGCACAATTGTTATAACAAAACAACAGTACTGGATCGGTATTGGTATCGACAGATACGCAAAGCCAGGCATCGGTATCGGGCAAGAAAAGTTGGATCGGTGCACCCCTACCTTGCACTCCAATGAAAAGGTGCACATATTTACTGAAGCCTCCTCCCCATGTACAAATGTCAGTCTACTACAGTGGTGGCTCCAAGGCACAGTAACTTGCCAAAGCCTGGGTAAGAGGGTGGCAGTGCAGAAGCACAATTGGGAGATAGGGCCAGAGCGTTGTCACCATACAACAGGAAGTGACTAAACAAGGACCTTCATGGCAGGATGACCAAGTATTATTCAAATGAAAGCTGCAGATCTGGCAATACTTCATTCACTCTTTTATAATTGAAAGGACTCCTGTTGACACATAACGTAATAATCCTTTAATGAGTATCATATGAATGATCATAATGCTGCAAGGCAGTACTTCTAACCACTCAGCTATGCTGCCTGTTATTAGTTGTGTGCTATTTTCATATTCATTCCAATTATGTTGAGTCCAAGCACTTATTCTCTTTTAGTATTAATAATGACATAAAGACGCCAATCTCATGCCTTCTTGATGCATGGATGCTAAGCTCCTAGGCCTGTTGGCTCTGTGTTTTATGTCTAGAGAACAAAGAGCGTTGATTAAGACTAGCAAGTCTATCATTACATCTCGTTGTAAATATTTCTAATATAGGGCCTATGACGTGTTTGCACGGCTTTGAAGGTAATGGACACTTTATGCATTCTTCATAATTATATATACATAAATAATAGTGCGCTTCTGGTTACTATGCAAGAAATAAAATATAAAAAATATATCAATGCACAATCAAACAGTGAAATGAACAGCCCGTAAAGTTTAATATGGAAATAGGTCCATGTGCCAAGAACAACGAAAGCATACAAACATCTCAATGTTTGAGGAGACTACCCTGCACTTTCTCTTCTGAAGGACACCCATCAAAGTTGAAGCAGACCTTGCACTAAAGATGCACCGATCCGATATTAGGATATCGGCCACAATACTGACAAAATATCTGAATCTGTGATCAGTAAAATTAACAGATCCACGGACCGATCCGGTTTCGTCGCAGCAGAACCTACGTCATTCATCAGCTTCACATGTTTGTCGGACATGGAGAGCGCCAAAGAGTCGGCTGTGTGGAGATATTACACGCTTGTCACGCCAACTAGTGGAGTGAAGGTTTAAGGGGTAGTATCCCCTGAGTACAAAAAAAAAAAAACCCTGCAAGACAATGGCATAATGAGCTAGTATGCATTACATAATAGCACATTATGAAATACTTACCTTAGAACGAAGCCCCCACGCGGTTGCCCGGACACTACCCAGGAGGGACACAGACAGTAAAAAATATTTGTGAAATTTGTGAAAATCGACAAGGGCACCACGGCAATGATTATAGATTCCAGAATGTTCCCAATTAAATAATTGTTATAAATAGTGGTTCAACATGTTTTAGGGTTTAGAACCAGCCCCCCCCCCCATTATTGGGGCTTATATAATAGGTAAGATTGGCTGAACTCAATCAGACGTTAATGATATTTGTAGTCCTTGATATACAACCGGCTGGGGACATTACTTGACTATAAATGCAGAAATTATTAATGTCTCCTATAGAGTCCAGCCAATGTTGAGGTTACATACTATTTAAGGTCAGATGAGGTCTGGCCTCGTTCACATGGGTGTATCCTTTTGTAAACCCTTGCGAAGGGCCATCTTCGCACGCACAAGCATTTTGTGCATCTGTGTGTAGACAGTCCCATTCATGTCTGTTGGTACACAGAGCTTGCACAGACACGCATGCTGTCTGCAACACCTGTGAATCCTGCATGGGCAAAGGCGGCATACGTACACCCATGTATATTAGGCTTTTGAACCCCCAAAACTTGTTGGCTGTTTTTTTTTAAAGTAAGTCCCATTGCTGGCCTGGGTTCCCATTTAGCACATTTCGGTCTCTATTGGTTTTAGTTGTAGAGAGACTCTATGACTAAGTCTTATAGAGAGTGCAACAAGCCAGAGGGAGGAGCTCGGAAGTGTGATGTGAATTCTTTGAAATAAACAATTGTGGTGCACCTATCATTTTGGAGTTTATTTTCTGTTATGGACCAATGTGGGTAGATGGGCAGGTAGTCAGCTGTGGCCTCTGCTAACAGGTAAGCCTATGAAAAGGCTTACTTGTAGTTACTGTATACGAGCATCGTTTAGGAGATATTTACTTATGCACCCGCCGGTAACATCATTGGCGCATGCGCTCTGAAGGAACGGCATACGCGCACATGATCTTTAGTTCCACTTTAATTGTGACATTTTTGCATTATGTTGCAATGGCTGCGAAAAATTCACAAAGAAATACCTCTGTTTCAGAGATAAGGAAACTGGTGGCAAAAAAAACACTGTTATTTTGGAGTAATTTGTGTCAGCAGGGAGAAATGTGTCCTGCTTAATGTTGGTTGCTAGAATGCTGGCAGCTCTGAGGCTGCCAGCATGGATACCAGCAGCCCTCAACCCACCAGTGTTCTAGCAACCATTTAAACTTGACTGCACAGTGTCCTTGAGACCTGTGCACAATGATGGCTTTGCAACACATTTGTCATATTTACTGACACTTGTCCTATGATGGCGCAGATACTCTTCTAAAAATGGTTTGTTCCACAGACGGAGTCCCGTTAGATGTGGGCAGTCATCTTGGGGAGACATAAATAAATAGATAGCATTTGTCTGTGTAAAGCTGCCCATACATGAATTAAAATTTAGCTGCTTATGCAGGGACCAGCCAAATTTAAACCAAGTGTGGGCACTGTAGTTGAACAGATGTTGATCTGCGCTGATCTGTCTATTCTGATGGTATGAAAGACTCCCTGCTGTCAGAATACAAGGGCACAGAAGTCACTCTGCTGTCAGAATACAAAGACACAACAGGGAGGATTCCCCCATATACCTCAAATGTGTGAATGGGGGAATTGGGTCAGTTTTTTGTTCAACCAGCTGGTTGAACAAAAAAAAATAAAAAGACTCATCTATGGGCTGCCTAACAAAGGTGCTCAGTGGGAAGAGCATGGAGTTAGGTAGAAGGTAACCACTTATTAGGAACAGAAAGGCTTCACCCCTCGGTCTGAACAGGATAGAGACTACCTTGAGTAGTTCCTAAAGTGTACAACCAAAACGTTGTCTTCAACTTGTTTGTGTAGCTCATTGTTTATCACCATTAAAGATGGGTGGAAGAACATTACAGTAGTGGCTGGATCATTGCATATAAGTCTTGTTTAATCTAAAGTTTAGTTATGGCAAATTTTACATCATTTCATTGGTCCGGCTTGAACCGATGTAAGTATGTGTGGCTATACCAGTAGGGTCTCTGTGAAAGCTGAAAAATCACATTAGCAGGCATCACTACTCCAGTGATCTTCACTAGCTTCCAGATCCTGTGCCGAGCGACTGCCCTGCTGCATACCAAACACAGGCGGTTGCTCCCTTGTCATGGGCACTGATCAGGGAATCATTTGCATTTTCTCAATGAATGCAAATCATTCTCTGACTAGACAAGGAGGAGCTTGTGAAGTCACCAACCCACCTCTCCACCTTGCCAATTAGAGAACTCTGCAAAGTGTTCCCTGAATGGTGCCCATGCCTAGCAAGCAACCTCCTGTGTTCACAATGTGGCAGGCAACCGCTTGGCACATGATTCAGAAGCTGGTGGAGAACTTTGTAGTAGTGGTGCTTACAGTGGTGATTGAAAGTTTGGGCACCCCAGGCAAAAATTTGTATTAATGTGCATAAAGAAGCCAAGGAAAGATGGAAAAATCTCCAAAAGGCATCAACTTACACATTAGACATTCTTATAATGTGTCAACAAAAGTTAGATTTTATTTCCATTATTTACACTTTCAAAATAACAGAAAACAAAAAAATGGTGTCTGCAAAAGTTTGGGCACCCTGCAGAGTTAATATCTTGTACTGCCCCCTTTGGCAAGTATCACAGCTTGTAAACGCTTTTTGTAGCCAGCCAAGAGTCTTTCAATTCTTGTTTGAGGTATCTTTGCCCATTCTTCCTTACAAAAGTCTTCCAGTTCTTTGAGATTTCTGGGCTGTCTGTCACGCACTGCTCTTTTAAGGTCTATCCATAGATTTTCAATTATGTTGGGGTCGGGAGATTGTGAAGGCCATGGCAAAACCTTCAGTTTACGCCTCTTGATGTAATCCCCCGTGGATTTCGAGGTGTGCTTAGGATCATTATCCATTTGTAGAAGCCATCCTCTCTTTAACTTCAGCTTTTTCACAGATGGCATCAAGTTACCATCCAAAATTTGCTGAAATTTTATTGAATCCATTTTTCCTTCTACTCGTGAGATGTTCCCTGTGCCACTGGCTGCAATACAACCCCAAAGCATGATTGATCCACCCCCATGCTTAACAGTTGGACAGAGGTTCTTTTCATTAAATTCTGTGCCCCTTCTTCTCCAAACGTACCTTTGCTCATTCCGGCCAAAAAGTTAAATTTTAACCTCATCGGTCCACAGAACTTGTTTCCAAAATGCAAAAGAGGTTTTCTTCTGACGACTCTTCCATGAAGAATATATTTGTACAAGTATCTCTTTATAGTGGAATAGTGTACCACAACTCCAGTGTCTGCCAGATCTTTCTGGAGGGATCGTGCAGTCAAACGTTGGGTTTTGAATTGTTTTTCTCACAATCCTGCGAGCTGTTCTGTCTGATATTTTTCTTGGTCTTCCAGATCTTGCTTTAACTTCCACTGTTCCTGATGACTGCCATTTCCTAATTACATTCTGAACAGAGGATATTGACATCTGAAAACGCTTTGCTATCTTCTTATAGCCTTCTCCAGCTTTGTGAGCGTCAACTATTTTCAGTTTCAGTTTTCTAGACAACTGCTTAGAAGATCCCATGGTGCTGATTGTTGGGGCAAGGTCAGATGAGTCTGGGCATTTAAAACCTTTGAGATTGACATCACCTGGTCTTCCCAGATGATGATTGAGAACAATCCATGACACTGGCAGGTCTCAGCCTTGCAAAGGGGGCAGTGCATGCTATAAATTCTGCAGGGTGCCCAAACTTTTGCAGACGCCATTTTTTTGTTTTCTGTAATTTTGAAACTGTCAATGATGGAAATAAAATCTAACTTTTGTTGACATATTTTAAGAATGTTTAATCTGTAATTTGATGCCTTTTGGAGATTTTTCCATCTTTCCTTGGCTTCTTTATGCACATTAATACAAATTTTTACCTGGGGTGACCAAACATTCCATCACCACTGTATTACGATGCTTTCCAGCTTCCAGAGGGATCCCAAAGATATGGTACATACAAACTTACATTGGTCCAGGCTAGATCAATTTAACCATGCAAAATACTTGTGATGGACCGCCTGGCAACCCACCTGGGTGCTTCTGCCAAGATACAGCTTCCTGCACTCTGAAACCAGAAGCAAGGTATTACAGCTGATCATTGCACCCAAGAACTAGACAACACTAGCTTAGGTGCAAACTGGAACTGATTTTATTGTAAATTCACACAGAATATATACCACATACAATCAGATAAGAGCCTCATCACATTATTCTAAGCGATGCAAACTGTAAACAGTAATATCATTAGCACATCTAAGGAACAGCCAACATAAACAGTAATCTAATTAAGTAGTCAGCTAATTTAAACTAGTCACCTAGACAAGCCTAGGTGACTCAGGTCAGTGTCCACCCAGACAGTTTGTCACCAGTGTTAAAGAAGACTCAGGGCTGTCTAAATATCATTAACCAGCTTTCTCTTCTCATACATCTTCTCACTGAGTTTTAAGTTGGCAGAGATTATCATGGCTTCCTTGACTGTTAAATGTAATAATGTCATCTTACATTATATAACAGGACATCTTCCTGAATGCTTGTTGCTCCCTCAACTGCCAGGATCCATAGTGAGTAAGCAGGAGGCTACGCTGCAGTTCCCACCAAAAGCCCCTGTCCTGGTTGAGTCTGTCACAATCCCTAGATCCTTCACAATATTCTCCTTGGTCACCACAAACATGGACCTGTATGGAGCCAGTACCCAGATACCCTATTGCAGAGACGCAGAGCTGGGCATTATGGGATTATGTGTTTTCACACAGTAATTATGCTTTATGAAAAATTTTCTTTAACAAATATTACAAATTGCATATTACAAAATGACCACTATTTCAAGGTTTGAAAACAATATGCCATAAATTATAAATTTCTTATAAGCCATTGTTAACGTTAAAAAAAAAAAATCAGCCACGGTAGGAGTCTATTATTTAAACTATCTGATGCCATCATTTAGATATTATCAGCCACAAAAGGAAAACGATTCTAGTCTCTCTATGACTATGCATTGGAACACAAAGAGGGATCCGCAGGTGGTAGCGCTACTTCTTAGCGTTGAACAATCAGAGTTATTCTGAGAATTTCACAATTGCATACTCTAAATCCATACACTATCTCAGCTGTCTTTCATTTAAAAGCCCACACATAGTCGAGAACAACAGCAAAACAATAGTTACACAACCTTTACTTTGCTAACTCGCATTTGGTGCAAGCGGTTGCCGTGGAAACAGGGCTCGTGTTCTTCGGAGGCAGCGTGGGTGATTCACCCTCGGCAGTGGCTGCGCACTGTGGAAGATAGTTAGTAACATCCACTGGGATTTGCAAGTTTTTTTTTTTTTTTTATACAAGCCCTGAAACTGCGGTGTGGAGAGGATGGGTGGAATGAAGGTTTATACCGTGCTAAAATGGAAATGGCAATGCCTATAAATACTGTCACAATAATTGGGAACCTTTCCAATATCCTTATAACAACACATTCCAAGTAATCCTCATTGTGATGTCATTTTATGTTTAGCTTGATTTTTTATTTTTTTTGTTACGCTAGAAGTGTTCCACTCATTTCAGTTTTCTGTTTGCTTCACCAACAGAACTGTACGCTGAAATTAAAGCAAACTAAACCCATCAATTTAAAGCGGAGTTCCACCCAAAAGTGGAACTTCCGTTTTAGGTAGTAATACCCCCCTGACATGCCACATTTGGCATGTCAATTTTTTGGGGGGGAGCGGGTACCTTGTTTTGACAGGTACCCGCTCCCACTTCCGCTCGGAGTGCCGCGGCACCCTGAACGGAAGTTCTTCTCTCCCCCTCCCTCCCTGCAATCTTCTGGGACATGTCAGAGGTCCCAGAAGATTGCCGGCCAATCAAGACGCGCAGCGCAACTCGCGTATGCGCAGTGCGTACCTGGCTGTGAAGCCACAAACTGTCACAGCCGGGTGCCCACACCAGTGATGCCAGCGCCGCCAAGACCAGAGGGAAGAGGATCAAGGCTTCGAGCGGCCGCATCGCTGGACCGTGGGACAGGTGAGTGAAAAGGCTGGAACTCCGCTTTAAAGTGTTAGTTCATGTTTACAAAATGCATGGAATGCATTGAATGATGCAGGAATCTGTAGATAAAAACAAACTGTGCAGTCTTTACTAAAGTTGAATAATTCCCTTGCTATAGGTGTAGGCCATTTACATACCTTATGAAGCCTGACTTGTATACTCCCAGGCAGGGCTGGGGCAAGGGGTGGGCAGGAGGGGGCAGCTGCTCTGGGAACTGTGATTTCATGAGAGGTGGGGAGGGGAGGGGGAGCACAGAAAGGAGATTGAGGGGGGGGGGCACATTTTGAGGGCCAGTAGGAGGTGAGAATTGCTAGGAGTGGTGATTTAGGGGGGATTTGTCTTAGGAGGGGGATAAGGAAGAGTATTTGTGCTAGGAGGGGGGATTTGGGTGGTTTGTGCTAGGGGGAGACATTTTTGTTTGGGGGCGATTTGTGCTAGGAGGGGGAATTCAAAGTGGGGGGTGGGGAGGATGTGTAGTCGGAAGGGGAAATTTGAGGGTTTGAGGATTTGTACTAGGAGGGGTGACTTTTTTGGGGAGGAGCATTTGTGTTTGGGGGATTTGGGGGATGGGGGGGGCAAACAATTTGAGCTGGGAGGGGGGATTTTAGCAGGGGAGAGGATTTGTACTGGGGGAATTTATGCTAGGGGGAAGAATGCAGATTAGTGCTCAATTTTTATTTATTTATTTTTGAAGGGGGAGTTTTGCTGGCATATAATGCTCATACATCTTGGGGGGGGGGGGGGGGGTGCGCAGTTTGGCATGTTCGCCCTGGGCTTGTAATGGAAATATTGAAGTCTACAATAAATTTTACCTGAAATGAGCATTATTGTGAACTTTTGATGACTCTAAAGTTTCAGAACACTGTCTGGACATTCTGAGAACAGCTGACATCATAAAACAGCTATCTAGAGTTGATATCTGGGAAGGTCTGTTGTATTTTATCCAGGGCTTTTTTTCTCAGAAAATAGGTCCAGGAACTCAACCACTGTCCCCCCAAACCCCCCCCCCCCCACACACACACACCCCCAAAGCCACATCAAATAGTGACTGTGGTCAAATTTCACTAACAGTGGAAGGGTCCTAAAGGGGTATTAAATACCAGGAGTGCATTACATACAGAGTGCAGAGTTCAGGGGTGTGCTATGTGCAGAGTTCAAGGATCCGCTATGTACAGATTGCGGAGTTCAGCCTTCTTCCATAGCTGCTTACCTCTGCATTCCCTAACCACATCTCACTTCCACCCTTCCTCAGCTATGGCCTCTGCATGCAACCCCCCCCCCCTCCTCCACTGCCACCATATTACCCCCCACCCCCCCTTAACCACTTCAGCCCGGAATATTTTACCCCCTTCCTGACCCGGCCCTATTTTGCGATTCGGCACTGCGTGACTTTAACGGACAATTGATGTCCTTTTTTCCCACAAACAGAGCTTTCTTTTGGTGGTATTTGATCACCTGTCCGATTTTTACTTTTTGCGCTATAAACAAAAAAAGAGCGACAATTTTGAAAAAATAACAATATTTTTCAAATTTTTTTATATGAAATTCCCCCCAAAAAAATGGAAAAATCTAAATTTTTTAACATTTTAGGCCAATTTGTTTTCTGCTACCTATGTTTGGTAAAAAAAATCAAGTAAGCTTATTTTGATTGGTTTGCGCAAAAGTTATTGCGTTTACTAACTAAGGGAAAGATTTTTGTCATTTTTATTGTTTTTTTTTTTAACGAGTAATGGCGGTGATCTGCGATTTTTATTGCGGGACTGCGACATTGCGGCGGACAGATCGGACCCCTGACTGACATTTTTGACACTTTTGGGGGTACCAGTGACATTACTACAGTAATCAGTGCTATACATATGCACTGTTACTGTAAAAATGACACTGGCAGGGAAGGGGTTAACTTTATTAGTAATCAAGGGTTCAAGTGTGTCCCTAGGGGCATGCTTCTAACTGTAAAGGGGCGTGGCTAGTGATGTAACCACAGAGACATACAATCCTACATAGCAGGATCGTATAGTCTCTGCAGTTAGATCAGGGAGAATGACAGGCGGCTTTGTTTACATCAGCCGTCTGCCTTTCTCCCTCTTCACCGGGAGATCGCGAGTGACCGGCGGACATCGGGTCCACCGGTCACAAGCGCGGACATGTCAGGGAACGAGCAGGGGCGGGAGCGCGCCTCCGGCGGCGCACACTCGCCCCCTAGAGGCTCTCAGGCGAGCGACGTAGTACTAAGTCACTTTGCCTGTACGGGGCTGACTGCCGCAGTAAATATACTGTGGGCGGTCAGCAAGTGGGTAAAAGTTCCATCATCTTCCACCTTACTTTTGTTGTTGCATTAAGGTGAAGCACCCAGCCAGCTCTAGTACCTCCCCCCACACTGTAGGTGGCTCCACCTCTCTCACTTGCAGGGAGATTATCCAGTGGGGGTGTCGGCATCCACACTGCACCACCCTTGTCCCCATACTGCACTTAGTGGGAGCCACTCAGGAGATCGGATCTATAGGAACCAATTGGGAGACAAGCTGTCACTTGTAAACACAAAAGCTGGACTTCTGTGTTTACAAGTGATAGTGGTGAGCAGGGAGCAGAGGTCCTGAGCCAGAGGTGGTGGAACTGAGTTCCACCAAGTTCCAGCTGAAAAAAAGCTCTGATTGTATCTAGGTTAGTATCTTTGAGTGCCGGTTCACATTAGTGTGATCACAGAGATCGCATGTAATTCAGAGTGCACTGCTTCTAAAATTGCATGCGATGATTGATGCGACGCACAGGACCCTTTTTTTGGTCCGCAGCAGAATCAGATTTGTTCACTAGTGGTTAACACTAGTGCGATCCGATTCTGTGCGAACTTTCAGATCACACTGCGATATGCGATCTTATCTGGGGGTGTCGTTAAATTTTAATTGACACCCCCAGCGTATCGCATATGGCAGTGTGAACTGCCAGGGGTGCGGATGCAAAGCGGGAACACGCTGTATATTCGCAGAGTTCCCGCATCGCACAATGTGAACCGGCACTGAAGGTCTGTTTTTCTTTTGTCCACTATGCTGCTTGGTATAAAGAGGGTATCTTTAAACAATATAATGTTGTTTAGAACAATGCAGTCCCTTGTCTGGAGGGAATTACTTGGGGGGGGGGACCTCTACCTGATCAGCATTCTTAAGTAAGGATGTGTTTTTTTTTTCTTTATTTTAACTAAAGGGGACTGGGTAGAGAAGGTATATAAAATCAAGTCAAAGCTCTGCATAAATTCCCCTCTTCAGACGACCAGGATGTCTGCGTAACGTATCACATTTATTTCACTTGTTTTTCTTTTCTGTATCTTTTTCTATCCTGCAATTTGTCCTAATATACTGATAGCATTTGTATTTCCATTGTAACATCATTCTTTTTTTTTTTTTTTTTTTTATTACTCACTTACTTTGTAGTTCACTTTATTTGATGTTATTAGTGACTAGCTTCTCTTTTGTAATACATTTTGAATTTTATTTTTCTTTTATTTAGCACAGTGGTTATTCATTATTAATATTCTTTTAATGAAAGAGATACATCAAGGCCTAATTTTGACGTTAATAAAAGGTGTCGATCACTTATTATATTTATAGTCCCAGATAGGATTAAAGGAATAAGTGAGGTAGGAAAAATTAGCCAAAACAGGCTCTAGATGACTTTGTCTCGGCACTGCTCCCAGGCCTAGTCATCACTGCTAACCTCCACCATCACAGTAGTCAGCTCTTTCTCTGATTCAAACCCCTTTCTATGCTCTTTCTTTCACCTGAATTTTATTATCAAAAATGATAAGGAAAGTAGTGACAGAGCCAAAAATATTATGCGAAAATGTGAACAAAAGGCCTTTCGATTAGGGGCCCCAGAACTAGAAAGTATATTGCAGTCGTCCATGGGTCCAAAAAGAGGTGCCGCTCTTACTTATGGGCAAAAAGGCAATACTAAGGCGGAAAGGATCAGAAAAGAAAAGGTAAGAGAAAAAAAAGGAAAAGAGGGGGAGAAGAAGAAAAGAAAAGAAAAAAAGGGGGGGGGGGGAGAGTCCATCTCTGTCCCAGAGGGGCAAATTGGGTATGTTAACCTGTCGTGTTAGAATACAGTTCCAAGAAGCGCGTAGGTGGTTGCCTTGATGGGAAGTAATCTAGCCAGGGCTGCCAGGTACGTATAAAATGTATTATGTGTATCAGTTAATATCTACGCTCTTTCTCTCCCCTGATGCAGTACCTTTTTAGCAGTAGTAAACTCAGACAACCTTTCTCCAAATCTGCAATATGCAACTTCTTGTTGCTCTTTATAATCATTGTGCCGCATACAGTATGAAAATAAAACGTTCTTACTTGCTCCAACAAACTTTTTCTGAACGCTCCAGCTTGTATGCAGCCACCGCCATTATAAGTCCTGTCTTCCGCATCCCAACAGTAATGTATTTCTGCCCTCACTCTTTCTCCGTGTCCGTAATCCCACGCCTCATTTTCGATTCCGGTTACTTTGGAAACTATGTCCAGCGAATAGGAGCCAATCCTGCTGCTGTCCAGCTTCTCAATGGGGAAGAAGTGTCGCGGGATCTCGGAGCTGACGCCAACATTAGGAAATGATGCAGCCCCGGCATATACACAGCATTTTTCCAGCAGCATAAGCTTGCCAGAAAAATAGGGCTAACAGCGCATCCGCCGGTGACGTTATTGAAAGGAAACAGAAGGATTACACCGAAAGCAAGCAGGTAAGAAGCGATAAAGACAGAACACATAGTACTATAGTCTGCACTAAATCATTTTAAAGAAACTGGTTTGAATGTTACATAGTTACATAGTTACATAGTTAGTAAGGTTGAAAAAAGACATCAGTCCATCCAGTTCAACCTATGATGCGTGTGTGTGTTTGCTTTTAACCGTACACTGTATACCCCTGTATGTTGTGGTCTTTAAGGTGTCCATCTACTAGTTTTTTGAAACTATCGATGCTCCCTGCTGATACGACTGCTTGTGGAAGAGAATTCCACATCCTTACTGCTCTTACAGTGAAGAACCCCTTACGCACTTTAAGGTTAAACCGCCTTTCCTCTAGTTTTAGTGAGTGGCCACGTGTCTTATTGTATCTCCTTTCTCTGAATAGTTTGTTCCTTATGCTCGGGTCACCAGTACAGTATTTGTACATTGATATCATATCCCCCCTCAATCGTCTTTTCTCCAGAGAGAAAAGGTTCAGTGCTTGTAGTCTTTCCTCATAGCTGATGCCCTCCATTCCCCTAATTATTTTTGTTGCCCTTCTCTGGACTTTCTCCAATTCCAGCACATCCTTCCTGAGGACCGGTGCCCAGAACTGGACAGCATACTCCAGATGTGGCCGGACCAGAGTCTTGTAGAGTGGGAGAATAATCTCTTTATTTCTGGAGTGAATCCCCTTTTTTATACATCCCAGTATTCTGTTGGCTTTGCTTGCAGCGGCTTGGCATTGCATGCCACTGCCAAGCTTGTTGTCTACCAGTACCCCCAAGTCCTTTTCCATCCTAGACTCACCCAGAGGTTCCCCCCCTAGTGAGTAGCTTGCTTTCTGGTTTCTGGCCCCCAAGTGCATTACTTTAAATTTTTCAACATTAAACCTCATTTGCCATGTAGTTGCCCACCCCGTTATTTTGTTCAGGTCTGCTTGTAAGGTTTCCACATCCTGCATAGAAGATATTGGCATGCCTAGTTTAGTATCATCTGCAAATACTGAGATTGTACTCGATATCCCCTCCTCTAGATCGTTTATGAACAAATTAAACAGGATTGGTCCCAGGACAGAACCCTGGGGGACCCCACTTTCCACACCCGCCCAATCCGAGTACTCCCCATTAATCACCACCCTCTGTACTGTGGTATACAACCGCTTTAAGCTCAGCATTTGAGAGCTTATGTCCCGGCAAACACATGATCATATCCTAAACAAGCTCTTCTACAATTTCTCAGGGTTGAGTGACAGAACATTGCTCAGATGTTAATGGGCACAATAGATTAAAGTGTTACTAAACACAGTAAAATCTGCATATGCAGTAAAGCATGCTTGTTTTACTCACTGTGAAACCTAAGGTGTTAATCCTCTGCAGTGTGTAAAAAAGGCTGTTTGATCCTGTCTACTCTGATCCTCCCCTTCTTCCACTGTCCCCAATCCATCTCCTGAAAATACAGAGCCAGAGGACAGGCTGCACATGCTCAGTTTGATGTGTTTTGCTTTTTTTTTTTTTTTCTTGGGAGGGCGTATGTGATTGGCACCGGGCCAGTCAGCGCTGTCCAGACAGAGGGTCAGGAGCCCTGCATCCTGATAGGACAGTCAGTGCAGAATGAAAACTCCTCCTACAAGCTTTAACCAGACACTGATAGAAGTCACAAGACTGCTGAAGATGAAGAAGATGGTGGTGGCAGCATCATGTTGTGGGGATGCTTTTCTTCAGCAGGGACAGGGAAGCAGGTCAGAGTTGATGGGAAGATGAATGGAGCCAAATACAGGGCAAAACCTGTTAGAGTCTGCAAAAGACTTGAGACTGGGGCAGAGGTTCACCTTCCAGCAGGACAGTCAATGACCCTTAACATACAGGCAGAGCTACAATGGAATGGTTTAAATGAAAGCATATTCATGTGCAAGAATTCATATTCATATTCATGAGCAGTCAAAGTTCAGACCTAAATCCGTTTGAGAATCTGTGGCAAGACTTGAAAATAGTTGTTTACTGACACTCTCCATCCAATCTGACAGAGCTTGAGCTATTTTGCAAAGAGGAATGGGCAAATATTTCACAGATGCAAAGCTGGTAGAGACACACCCATAAAGAATTGCAGCGAAAGGTGGTTCTACAAATTACTGACTCAGGGGGGCTGAATACAAATGCACATCACATTTTTCAGACATTTACTGTATTTTTGAAAGATTTTGAAAACCATTTATCATTTTCCTTTTACTTCACAATTATGTGCCAATTTGTGTTTGTCTATCACAAAAAATCCCAATAAAATACATTTACGTTTGTGGTTGTAACATGACAAAATGTGGAAAATTTCAAGGGGTATGAATACTTTTTCAAGGCACTGTACTGTGTGCCCTGGCCGGTGTGATGATGCACCACCCAGAGTGTGTGTCCATGACTTCCAGGGCTCACAGTATATGGCTGGATGACGCTGGATGTCGTTTAGCCTAGAAGAGAAGCAACGACCAGGAGTGGTGAGTATTTGTGGGAAAGCACAAGAGAGTAAGTGAGTATTAAAGCCAAAACTGCTCTTTTAAATTGTTTAAAACATTTCATACTTTGAAACATGCTACACTACTTATTTAAAAAAAATAAAAAGTGGAGTTGGTATTTTGGTAAAATTAATGGAGCTATAAAGGGACCCAATTAAACGAGGACTAATTTAGAAGAAAAACATTGTTCTGATGTACAGATTTGGTTAATTGATATTAATATATTCAGAGTGAAAGGCTGTAGAAAGAGTATATTATCGGTTAGGCAGAAGGGGAGTGGGAGTAAATGGCGTCATCTTGCTAAAAGGAGAGCTTCATCATTTTAGTGCATTTATGTCAAATGTAAACAGAGCTCTTTTCATACAGGTCATAGGAAATTTAAGGTTTTGCCCCAGCTTCTGCCTATGCATAAAGATGGTTCTAAGGGTATGCCTATGGAGGCTATATACAGTTGGAAGAAGGGTGGAGAACAGATAGCAAAAAATGAAAATCCATTGCCTCTGAAAGTAATATTGCCATTGAACATAATTAGATGTTAAATCTCCCAAATATGTTGTGTAACAAAATTTTGAGACTCCCCTCAGTCTCTTGACAGAAATCTAAAGGCTAGTGTATATGGACATATGCAATGTGCTTTCAGGTGCATTTACTTTGCATCAGTTTAAGAAGCTAATGTGTTCCATCTGAGATTTTTCACAGGCGTATCTGGCCCACAGTTGACCTCCTTCTGACTAGGGATGGGCTGAACGACCCCGTGTTGGGTTTGCACCAGAACTTTCCAATATCGTGAAAGTTCAGAACCGAATAAGGAACTCCAATGAAGTCTATGGGACCCAAACTGGAAAAATCAAAAGTGCCCATTTTAAAGGCGTATATGCAAGTAATTGGGCATACAATGGTTATGGGGGTCCAGGTACTGCCCTGGGGGACATGTATCAATGAAAAAAAAGTTTGTAAAAAACGTATCATTTTTAAATGAGCAGTAATTTACTGATGCTTAAAGTTAGAGCACCAAAAGGAGAATTAACAATAAAAATGAAAAATTCCTTTCAATATAGAGCCTTGAGGGTTCCCTTAGTCTACCTGTAAAGTGACACATCTGTACTGTGTATAGAAGCTGCTGCAGAAATAATTGCATTTATAAAGCCAAAAAAATGACATTTTCCCTGTAAGCTTTTTTTTTTTGTAAACAACAGCTTTGAGGGAGCCAGTCTGTATGATAAGGCCACAATGAAGTGCACTGGGAACAAGATTAGAGATTTTTTGGATATATTCTGGTGTCTCTTTGGGTGTCTGTGGTGCCTTCACATTGTAACCCTATAGAGGTACTCTTGATGAAAGCAAGAATTGGCCTTGCTGTCAAAAATTGAAATGATATGCACCTGTTAAACAGGTGCGCAAAAATTGGTCTTTGGGTTTCTGTGGCGCCTTCACACCATAACCCTATAGAGGTACTCTTGATGAAAGCAAGAATTGGCCTTGCTGTCAAAAATTTTAATGATATACAGGTGCGTAAAAAATTGGTCTTTGTTAATTGTACCCATGAAACCTACACCGGTAAAAATCTTCCAGATGAAATCCACACGGACAACACTAGGCAGCCTAGAAGTCTTGCAGAGATTCAACATCCCAAAAACACTTAATCAGTGACATCGGCATCAGGGGCTCCATAGCTGCTGCTAATCCAGGACCGATTCATTTTGATAAACGTCAGATGGTCCACGGAGTCTGTGGACAGACGCATTCTATTATCAGTAACAAAACCTCCAGCACCACTGAATGCTCATTTAGAAATCCCGCTGGATGCAGGGCAACCCAGCAGCTCAATTGCATACTGGGCAAGTTCTGGCCAGTGGTCTATTCTAACTGGAAAGCTCTCCATCTCTGTTTTCACCCCTAGATAATCAGCCACCATATGATGCAGACTCTGCTGATGGAATGTGGAAGTTGAGAGCCCTGGGCAGCGTGGACTAAAAACAAATTGTGAAATGCATCACTTAGGCAGCCCCATTCTCCACCACTCCTCTCTTGACCAACAGAAGCTTCAAAACTACATTTTCCATGACACTGTAACCTACCAGAGTCAGAAAAAGCATTTGATAAACTCCTCTTTAAAGTATCCTCAAGAGATTTCATCTTTTGTACCCTCTGTGAGGATGGGATGAGTTCTGAGACTTTTCCGTTGTAACGGTGGTCAAGGAAGGTTGCCAACCAATAGTGATCCTTCTCTTTGATGCCACGCATTCTTGGATCCTTTCGCAGGCTTTGAAGCCTGATGGAGCCTATGCACCACAAGTTTGTGGAGGCATGAGATTCAGACTCCTCTGGGTCACTGAGGAATACAGTATCTGGAACTGCCTCCTCTCAGCCACATACTACTCACAAGGGTTCTGGGGATGGAAAACCATGTGTTGAGGGTTGACGTATGTCCTCCTCTGCTTTATTTCCTCCAAAACTGTCAGAATCCTCCTCCTTCTCCCTCTCCTCTTGTGCGTTCTGTGGCATAGGAAGAATGGTGTCTGCATAAAGTGGGCCTTGAGAGGAAAGGAAGACCTCCTCTTCCTCCCGCTGCTCTGCCTCAAGTGCCCTGTCCATAATGTCACGCAGAGTCTGCTCCAGCAGGAACACAAAAAGTATTGTGTCACTGATGCATGCATTGTCACGGCACACCATCCTTGTCATCTCCTCAAATGGAGACAGTACAGTGCATCTATCCTTTATCAGCAGCCATTGGCGTAGGCAAAAAAAGCCTAGCCAGCCTGAGGCTGTTGTTGTGCCATACTCACACAGGTGCTCGCTGTTGGCCCCCTGCTGCAGCATTGCCAATAGTCCAGTTCCACCTGGTGTGCATGTCACAAATCAGGTGGTGTACGGGAAGGCGCAATTCCCGCTGAATTTCAGCCAACCAACCACTGGCTGTGTATGACCACCTGAAATAGCTACAGACTCTTTTGGCCTGCTTTAGCAGATCTTCCAACCCTGGGTACCTATTTAGGAAACGCTGCACCACCAAATTGAGTACATTCGCCAGGCATGGCACATGTGTCCACTTTCCCTGTCTAAGGGCTAACAGAAGGTTTGTGCTATTATCACACACCACCATTCCTGGCTCCAACTGGCATGAAGTGAACCACCTCTGGGCCTGCCCCTGCAGAGCTGCAAAAATCTCTGTTCCAGTGTGGTTCCTGTCCCCTAGACATACCAACTGAAGCACTGCATGGCACCTTTTAGCCTGTCTCATTGAATAGCCCCTGGAATGCTTAGGGAGTACTCATGGTTCATAGGACAATTCATCAGAGGAGGGCATGGAGGAGGAGGGGGTAGAGCTGACAAATCTTGCATCATCACAACTAGCTGTATGGAAACGTGATGGCACAACAAGCTGCAGCATCAATCCCTGTCCTGCATCCTTCCGAATTGCAAGCAGAGTTACCCAGTGTGCTGTGAACAAAATAGAGTATCCCTGACAATGCTTGCTAGACCATGTGTCACCATTAATGTGGACTTTGCGGCTGACTGCCTTGCCCAATGATGCCACAACATTGCCTTCCACCTGATGGTACAGAGCTGGAATGGCCTTATGTAAAAAAAAATATCAACTGGGAACCTGCCATTGTGGTATCGTACATTCTGAAAATTCACCAAAAGGGGAGGAATCCACCAGTCAAAAAGGCAGAAGTTGTAAAGCCAGCAGGTTTTTACAAGCTTGCATTTAGACGCTGGGCATGTGGGTGGCAGTGACTGTATTTTTTTTTTTTCACTGCAGCAGATGAGGCAGAGAAATTTGCTAGCTATGGTCTACAGCTGGTGGTGTGCTACTGGCAAATGTGCTGCAAGGACCTAGGACACCCTGCGCTATACCATTATCACTGTCAGTGGAGGCTGCTGAGAGCTCATGAGGTATAGCAGGGGTAGTCTCAGGTGAGTAAGGAGGAGGAACAGAATTGCGTCCCTTTTGTGTGGCTTTCAGGTGCTCTTGCCAACGGGCTGTGTGGTGGGAGGCAAATGCTTTGTCAAGCATGCGGTACTCAAATGGCTGGTGTTTTTGCCACGCTTGATGTGCTTGAGACAAAGTTTGCAAATTGCAACAGCACGATCGGCTGCACATGTGCTAAAAAAGGCCCAGACAGCTGAGCTGTAGGAAGGGTGCTGGGAAATAACAGCTCCACAATGTGATTGAATAGGGTGGCTGCTCTCTAGTCTTCCATGATGGCTGCCTCATTGGGGTTGTGCCTCACCCTCACTTTCCTCCTCTGCTCTACCCAAGTCACTTCAGTGACCTCATCATCATAATCCCCTCCATCCTTATTACCACTGGAGGCAACTTGGCAATAGGCTGTGGCTGGGGGAACATGACTGCCAATTTGTGTACCAGTGTTCTCCCCTCTCTGTAGGCTCATGTTCCTACCTTCCTCAACCTCAGAACCAACATCTGAATCAAGTAAATGCTGTGCATTGTCAAGGATAAGTGACTGACGCTGTGTTCAAATAACTCAGCTGACTCCTCCATGCCTGATGCTGGGGCTATGGCAGGAATACAGTAGCTGTGGACAAGGAGGCAGATTTAACCACTCTGGCAGCTGCAGTGGACTGCGCACTAGTCTCTTGGCTTGGGTGATGGAGGATGAGGATGGTTTACTAAGCCAATCCACCACCTCCTCTGCATGCTGTGGCTGGATAGCACGGGCAACATCACTAAACAGAGGAAATAATGCCCTGCCTGAGGACTGACCACGTCCACCTTTGCCTGTGGACACATACACTGCTGGCCCCCTCACAATGCCATGGGAATGTCTGTCTCTCCTTGTTGGCCCCCCAGACATGATGGGAAGTAGTGATGAGCCGAACACCCCTTGGTTCGGTTCGCACCAGAACACCGCAAACTGAGGAAAAGTTTGTTAGAACTTTCAAACTCCATTGAAGTCTATGGGACTCAAACATGAAAAATCAAAAGTCCTCCTTTTAAAGGCTTAAATGCAAGTTATTGCCCAAAAAAGTGTATGGGGACCTGGGTACTGCCCTGGGGGACATGCATTAATGCAAAAAAAAAAATTAAAAGCAATCGTTTGTTTTTACAGGAGCAGTGATTCTAATAATGCTTAAAGTGAAACAATACAAATGAAAAGTTTTCGTCGAACGGACGAACAGCCAATGTTCAGCCTTAACTCATGCTCTGTCCGAACCGTTCGCATATTCCTACTTCTGACCAGCAGTTGACCTCCTTCTGAAGAGCAGTTGACCTCCTTCTGTTAGCAGTTAAGCTCCTTCCAAAGAACAGTTGGCCTGCTTCTGACCACCAGATGACTTCCTTCTAAAGAGTAGCTGACTTCCTTTTGACCAGCAGTTGACCTCCTTCGGAAGAGCAGTTGACCTCCTTCTCAGCAGGATTATTCCATAAGGGCGTGTGGGGGAGACCGCGGTGCCCGGGTACTCCTCAAGCTGCAAACCCAGTTTCCAAGTGTCGTTATGGAGGCGGTCAACTCATAAGGTGCCCAAGGGCCCCAAAAGAGTAGAAGGGGCAGCGCCTCCATGGACCCAAACACCACGGCCTCCACCACCACTGCAGAGTTGGAGGTATCAGGAGCTAGCCACAAGGCAGCAGTAACCAGTTGGGATGCAAGAAAACATTTATGGCAGTCCGGGAATGCCAACCCGCTCTGGGACAGGGGACGCATAAGGGTAGAGAATTTGTATCGGGGGGGGGGGGGGCGTGGGCCCTAAAGAAAGGAGGAAAATAATTTGTTTAAGGCAGAGAAAAAAAACGGTTTCAGTATTCACTGGGGTGAGTTACGGAATAGGTAGGTAAATTTGGGTAAGACCTTCATCCTAATGAGATTAATACGACCCAAAAGGGAAAGTGGAAAGTTCTCGAGACCATCGGGTCCAGATTGAGCGAAACAAAATCTGAAGCCTCTCTGGAGACACGTACCCCAAGGTACAAAAAACTGTCCACCCATTGCAACATGACATCCGACGGGGCCGTTCGTCGGGCCTCCTGGGAGATCGCCAACAGTTGCGACTTAGACCAGTTGACCTTCAGACCCATCACCCGCGAGAAGGCCTCCAGGATCTGCAGAGTGCCCCTGAGAGAAGAGTCCACTTTGTTCAGGAACAGTAGGAGATCGTCCGCGTACAGGGCCACCCTCTCCTCCAGCCAGACCACCCGCAGTCCCCGAATGAGTGGGGAGGTGTGAAGTGCCTCCGCCACCGGTTCCATGGCAATAGCAAATAAGGCCGGGGAGAGAAGGCAGCCCTGCCGCGTACCCCGGAACAACACAAAGGGGCACGACAGTCTCCCACCAAGGCGAACAGCAACCAGCGGCGATCTTTAGATTACTTGCAACCATCTGATAAAAAGCAGAGGAAAGCCCATTCTCCGGAGAACCTACCACATGTAGGGCCACTCAACCGAGTCAAACGCCTTCTCAATATCGAGAGAGGCGACGACTCTGGTGCCCACATATGGTGCGCGTGCAGATTGGTAAAGAGCCTGCGGATGTTGACATCGGTGGGCCTGTAAGAGGCACACAGCTTCGGGTCTTTAGGGGATTTATAGATGAGGATAATGTGGGCTTCTGCCATCGAGGGGGGGGGGGGCACTTTCCTCAAGGCAAAGGGTATAGAGAGAGGCTAACAGGGGGGCCAAGAGGCCGGTGTGGGTTTTATAAAATTCAATGGGTAGGCCATCCAGCCCGGGAGCCTTACCCCCAGGTATGGAGTTGATCACAGCTACAACCTCCTCCACGGTGAACGGGCGGACCAACTAGTCCCTCTCCTGGTCGGATAGCCAACCCAGAGCAACTGGATCCAGGAGAGAGCACAGGTCCTCATAACAGAGGTCAGAGGGGACAGTAGTGTCATACAAGTTACTGTAATAAGCACGGAAGGTCTCCAATATTGCTTCAGGTGAGGTTATGGACTCCCCCATGGGTGAGATGAGTTCCGGAAACCAGGGTCAGGGGTGCATCATGTTGTGACCGAATCGCCAGCAGCCTACTGTTCTTATCACCCTGCTCAAAGAAGTTCTGCTTCGACTGGTTTAACGACAAACGCGTGACCTCAGACAGGTGCATATGCAGATCCCGTTTAGCTGCCTGCAGCCCCTCAAAGTTGGGAATAGAGGGGTCCAGGCAGAAGCCTCCTCAACAGTTTTTTCTAGTAGGGACACCATGGTGGAATGTTGCGACTTGACTGCCTTAATGGTAGACATGTACTACCCCCTGAAATAAGCTTTGAAGGCGTCCCAAACCATCCCGGGGGAGGATGAGTCAGGATTGGAGGTCCAATACTCTTGCAACAGCAGCGGGATCTGAGAGGAGACGTCAGGCTGCTCTATCCACTGAGCACCCAACCGCCACAGTGAGCCAAGGGGCTGTAGTCAGACAGACCGCTGGGCAGGTATCGCACCGTCTCCACATCAGATAACATAGCCGGGTTAGCAAAAGCATAGTCAATCCTTGATGCAGTTTTATACGAGGCAGAAAAACATGAGAAAACTTTCTGGTGGGGTATTTCCATCGCCAGACCTCTGTCACTCCTGCTGCAAGCGACCAGTCCAGAAGCTCCCCCGAGAAGGACTTGGGAAGCATAGGTCTATCCAGGACCGGAGTGAGAATGACATTGAAGTCTCCCAATACCAGTAACCTGGCAGGGCAGTAAGGAAACACCTTGTCTAGCACGGTGTAGAGGACTTCAGACTTAAAGGGGGGGGGGGGGACATACACCCCCACCACCACATACCTACGTTGCCACATAGAGAGCACCAAAAGGACATATCCACCCATGGGGTCTGAATGAACCGCGTCTATGACACACTGAAGAAATTGAAATATAGCTTTAATATTTTCTTGGGGGGGGGGGGCTCTGTCAGGTTGTCTGTATGGGGCCCCGCAATTTCTATCAGCAGCCCTGGGCATAATATGCAAAAGCAGCTTGAAGCAAGTCAAAGAAGGTCACCTGCAAGTTCAATACACATGTCAATCAAATCTGAATGATCTCAGAAGCATCTCAAACTGATATCAAAAGCACACTGCATTCACCCATCCAAGCCCATCAACACAAGCTGTTAAAGTGGACCTGCCACTAAATGTGTATACTGTGATTAGCACAGTAATAGAATGAAGTGGGGAAAAATGATAATAAAAGATAATAAAATAATTGTAAAAATACAAAACCAAAGCAGACCCATATACACATAATGCAGGAATACACCTGTAAATGTCATCGAAGGATTTCCTACACACAATTCATGTATATTAGGCTGCATCTCAGGGAACACCGCCACCTCCTCGTCTGCTGTTAAAGTTCATCTCTGCTGCGTCTCTATTGCAGATGAACTCCGGTGCAGCTTCTGTAAATGCCGTGGCCAGCTGGTACATCCTGGCAGTGTCAGATTAATAATTGAGAGGATTAATTTAAAATTGTCCTCCGCTTTCTATTCTGTTAAGTTTTTTCATTAGATGTGCTCTATTTTTTGCTATTTCACCTTTCAGCTATAATGACCCCGCTGGTGTATTGAAGGTAAAGCCACACACTATTTAATAATGCAGAGCTCAAGTCAACCAGTTATTTAAGAGCATGTTAGTATAGGAAAGAAGGGTATGACCTCACCTTTATCTGGCTGTTAGAAGAAATGTGTTTACTCATTTAAACTCTATTGTGCCCAACTACATTTTCCTGGACCTCAGTAACAACAATTCACAGCTTTGATTAAAGGTACAGTCCACATAGCACATTATATTATTGACTTTTGAAGTATTTGGTGGGGATCTGTCTTACCTGCCAAAGAATCTGTTTTTTTTCTGTCCATCAGGTCCTGAGAGTTACACAGTTCTGTCACACAGCGTGTGGGTGGGGCATTTGTGCCTTCTCGCACGAAGCACACTCATCAATGCTGGGACCAGACAGGGACTGCGGTCATGTGAAGAATCCAACATTGAGGCAGTTCCCCAACTTAGAGATGAGCCTTCACTGTATGCAGCATCAAAGTGCAGAGTTGCTATGAAATGATTTGCCCCATGTCACTAAACACTGTAACTTGTATGTTTGCATTAGGAGGGACATGCTGAGCCTGCACCCACTCCACCAGTCCAGTGTATCTCTGTTACCTCACTCCCAATAACAGAATGGGGTCCCCCTCATGCGTGCTCTCCCTTAACTCTTTCCTTCTCGTATCTTGTGACCAGGCCATGGATCTCCGTAATGTGGGTTTTTTTACATGAGCAGGCGGGTCTTCTCACAGTTTCCCCGACGATCGGGGAAGGGAGGCAGCAATCGCCGCCTCTCCTCCTCTGGCCCGACTCCCGCTGTGTCTAAACACAGCTGGAGTGCGCCTCCGGCGGCGCGAGTGCACCACCGAAATCACTTGGAGTCCAGCGACTTAGGTCTACGCCGCTGGACCCAGGGGAGCCGCACTGCCGCAGTAGAATTACTGTGAGCAGTCGGCAAGTGGTTAATGACCGGTTGCTGGTAGCTTGTTCCATCACTTGGCTACCCATAGCAACTACACTCCTTCACTTGGCTACCCATAGCAACTACACTCTCTTCTTGTCTTAGCTGGGATCTTCAAATTATGGCCCTCCAGTTGTTCAGGAATTACAATTCCCATCATGCCTAGTCATGTCTGTGAATGTCGGAGTTTTACAATAACTCATGGGATGTGTAGTCCATGAGGGACGTAGTTTGAGGATCCCTGTCATAAAGTGATACTAAAGTCTTGTTTTTTTTTCTTTAAATATAATAAACATGTTATACTTACATCATCTGTGCAGTTGATTTTGCACAGAGCAGCCTGAATCCTCCTCTTCTTGGGTCCCTCGCCGGAGCTCCTGGCACCTCCCTCCTGTCAAGTATCCCCACAGCAAGCAGCTTTCTATGGGGTCACCTGAGCCGAGCCGCAGCTCTGTGTGTCCATTCAGGAGCTGCGTTTCGGCCCTGTCCCCTCTCTCTCCTCATTGGCTAACTGACTTTAAATGACAGCAGCGGGAGCCAATGGCATCGCTGCTGTGTCTCAGTCATTTAGGAGGGTTAGTTCCAGATGGGCAAGGCACTTGTGCACATCGCTGGATCGAGATAGGGGTCAGGTAAGCATTAAGGGGGCTGAAGGGGGCTACTGCACACAGAAGGTTTTTATTTCTTAATGCATAGAATGCATTAGTGATAAAAAAACCTTCTGCCTTTACAACCACTTTAAGTTGAGTTAACCCTTTTGTAGTAGTGTTACTTCACGCCCCATAGTGCTCTACAGACCCAGGTTCTTTGGAATACCCCAGAACCAACATGCACGCCTTTAGGTAACTTCAGACCAGGCTCAGAATGGTCAATGTAACTTTACTGAACACGGTTCGGCATACAGTTGATCAATATGAACAATGGCCTGTCCCTAATCCTAACTAATGTAGCAACCTCCTAGGTAGGTGCTAGAGAGAAAGTATAGTTTTGGGTCCTGTCTGCTTACCAGCAGGACTGCAGGTAAATCTCTATTGTTCTCTGCGTACCAGAGAGCAAGATCTGTTAGCGAGGTCTACTCATTATGCTCAGGTGCAACTTGTTCTGTCTGCAGAGTGTTTCACACTGGTCCAATAGGGAGGCATATTGGACAGTGGGAGGAAACCTGACAAATGAATGCACAGGCGTTTAATACAGTCCTCGTGATTTGGCAGAGGAAAAGTGCTTTGGTGCATGATGGGATACTGTATAAAAGCCAGGAGCACATGTGCTCGGGGTCTTTTGGCTGGATAGCGGAGTCCCTGAGGCAGGGGGCAGCTGCCTCCTCCTCTGTAGAGGTGCCATGTGGCCTCAGGTAGTCGACCTGAGGGCTTGGAGAGTGCTAGTGAGGAACTGAACCTGGATGTCCAGTGAAGCTGACAGAAAGGGGAGACACTGAAGGATCTGATTCTTCATTACAGTGAGTACAGTTCTGTGTCAAGGGGCCTGACCTGAAGGAGGCCACCCCCACATCTAGAAGAGTCAGTGGACGGGTGTCAGTAAGGGGATGCTAGTGAGTGTCCGGAAGATAATGTAGTTCACCAAGTCTATTGATGGAGAGAAAAGAGCAAGGAGACTTAACCCTTTCCAAACATGTGGCAGTATGGATTAGGCAGTGCAGCTGCTTCCACAAGCAACCTGGTGAGGCCAAGTGAGAGTTGTCCTTATCCATTGTGAATAGTTACAGTTGGAGTATCCCACTATTCCCTTCTCCCATCCAAGTTCCAAAATAAACAATAAAAACCAAAGCCCCTGGACTGTTTATTGTGTGACGAGCCAAGGAGGGATGTGTGAACTGTTCCCTAAGTTACTGTGTGCTGGTAATCAGAGGAGGCCCAACAAGTCACCATACTGCAGGCCCTAAGGGGACAGTGCTATACTAAGATAATGTAGTGGTCCAGGCATACCTTCTTGAGGTGAGAGTCCATTATGGCATTGTCTATGGCTTGAGTGTCCCCTGCAATTCTTGTTTTCTTCTGCAGTGTCACATAGTTACATAGTTAGTCTGGTTGAAAAAAGACACAAGTACATCTATTTCAACCAATAAAGGGAAAAAAATATACAATCCTATATACACAAACCTATACCCACAGTTGATCTAGAGGAAGGCAATGATATCTCTCTCTGCAGACCATACCTCTCCTGATACAAGAAAGGATTTAGCTTGCTTTGGAAACCACAGCTTGGCATTGCATGCTATTATTAGGCTTATGATCTACCAAAAACCCCCAGATCCTTCTCCACCATTGGCACCCCCAGTTATACTCCCCTAGTATGTATGATGAATACATATCCTTAGCCCCCAAGTGCATAACTTTACATTTATCAACATTAAACCTCATTTGTCACATAGTTGCCCAATTAAACAGTGCATTGAGGTTGGCTTGTAAATTGGAGACATCCTGTAAGTTATTCCACTGCATAGCTTGGGGTCATCCACAAACACTGAAAATTTACTTTTAACCCCAGACCCCATATCATTTATAAATATATTAAAAAGTAAGGGTCCCAACACTGAGCCACAATGTGATTGTAACACTTGAACCCACTGGTACCCACGTTCCCACTTGGGCCGGCTAGGACCGGGGACTGAGCTAAAACAATTACCCCTTTTCCCACCCTGGGCTGGTTGCTTGCTAACTAAGCTGTACAAATTTTCAACCTGCCTCATTTTTCTCTGTTACATTTAAGTTACACTTAGAGGTCTTTAACCTTTCCCAATCTGTGACTGGACAATGAAAGGAGAAACAAGAGACTGATGAGCTCATCTCTCTGTCAGTCACCTCCTATCAGCATATTCTTTGTTAGCACAGAAGCAGTACAGCAAAACTGAGTGGCTCCTTGTTTTGCTTCTCCCTCACCTAGTCTGAGCTCTGCTATACAAGAGACTGATGCGTGCAGTGTTTGCAGTTAAAAAATATAATAATTTTTTTACAAATTTACATATGCAAAGTAACTATACATATGCTGTACCTGTGGGATCCCTCTAGAGGCTGGGAAATACTGTAATTCTGAGTCGCACGCCAAGGGGCTACCCTGCTGCATTTTGAATACAGGAGGTGGGCCACTTGGCCTAGTGACAATCAGAGAAAGGTTTGCATTTGCAAAATGAATGCAATGCATTCTCTGATTGTATGAGGAGATGAGCGTGACGTCACTGCCCAGCCTCTTCACCTCCTCCAATAAAAGAATGCTATGAGTAGCAGTGTCTACTACGGCACATGTGTCAAACACAAGGCCCGTGGGTCAAATGCCGCCCGCCAAGCTGTTTCATGTGGCCTTTTGCACCTCTCCTGCAGCTGTAGCACGCCCCTAGTCTCCACCCTCACCTTGTCTCAGCAGTCGGCAGCAAAGAGGAGGACAGAACTCCTCCAACAGATGCTCTCTATGCAGCCTCAGCACCCCTTCATTTCTGCCTCCCCTGGTCTCAGCATTTAGCAAACTCCTGACTCCAGCCCCCTCTGGGCCTCCTCCAGACCCTGCACTTTCTGATTCCCAGCTCTGCCCCCAGCTTCTTCCCAGCAGCAGCACAAGGTAAGGGGGTGCATTGGGATGTAAGGGAGGGTGAGGAACTATTTACTTCTGATGATGAGGGTCCCTTGACATCTGAAGGGGTGCTCTGGACACTTAGTCTTACAGATACAACTGGCCCTTTGAGGGCAACCATAATGCTGATGTGGCCCACGATAAAGACTGAGTTTGACACCCCTGTACTACAGTGATTTTCAGATTCTAGAGGGACCTTACAGGTATGGTATATATTTATATATATATATATATATATATATATATATATATATATATATAGTTACATTGGTCCAAACTGGACCTGGAATTCTTCAATAAAATATTAATCAATACAGAGCTGCATTCATTTGTGTATTACAGTGTATCTGCCAAGAGTTCACCTTTAAAAGTGAAGTGCAGGAATTAAAAAGATTAACCTACATACTCACCTGGATGCAGGGCCGGCCTTACCATGGGTCCCGCTGGTAAGAACTTTGAGATTGGCAGCAAATTGCAGCCAAAGATTTTTTTTTCCCAGCTGTTTTGTGTGTGTGACAACTGCCCCCTGGACCACTTCACTGCCCTGTAAAAAAGGCTGCCCTGTCGCCCTCAACACGCATATTCATAGTTGCCGGGTGAGGGTGCTCACACACAGTCTAACAGCAGCTATTCAACACCCAAGCACACCTGTGTGTGATGCCCGGGGTGGGGTACCAACAGGAGACAGAGAGCAATGAAAGATCCCTTCCCCACTGGCTCCACCAGCAGCCCCTATAATGCCTCAACCCGCCCCTATACTATCCTGGCTTGCCCCTATACTGCCCTAGCCTGCCCCTACACTGCCCTAACCTGCCCATATACTGCCCTAGCCTGCCCCTATACTGCCCTAGCCCACCCTCTATACAGCCCTATCCCAGGGGCATGTCAACTCCATCGATGATGCACCGTGTTCACTGCACACAGACCCTGAGGGGAGGGGGTGAGGGCCCACTTTGCTGACACACACTGCACCTATGGATGCCCTAGGGCTCCAAGATGGTGGAGCGATAACATGGTGGTATGTCATATAATTTTGTATATAGACAAGGTGCTGTTGCATGTAAATCTCACTTATTGAATAAAATGGATTTGGGGGCCCTTTGGTGGGTGTGATTTATTTTTTTGTTCTTGGGTCTGTTCTGTACACAGATCGGTGACTGTCAGCCACCGATCTTTGCTCTACCCTTCCAGTGCTCACTGGAGCGCTGGGCTTGGGGAGGGAAAGGGAGCGGTTGGCTCAGGTTCTCAGCAGTGCATTGAGAAGCTGAGCCAGCTGCTGGCCAGGAATCTGTGTGAATTATTACATTATTGGCAGGATCCCTGCAAAGCATGGACTGGCTCTGTAAAGTCAGCTGCCAGCAGGCTTCAGCCAGCTGTCGGCTGAATCTGGGTAACAGGAGTGCAGAACTAAGTGCGAGGAGTATACCCAAAAGAGCTATGGCCATACTTCTTAGTTACATAGTTACATAGTTACATAGTTAGTAAGGTTGAAAAAAGACATCAGTTCATCCAGTTCAACCTATGACTGCTTGTTTATTGTGCCCAGAGAGATCAGTGCAGATAGCTTTAGGAAACAGATAGGAACATACAGATTGGAATTTATAACTTGTTATGAACAATAAATAGGCCAAAACATTTCTTTTTTATTGAAGTCACCTGAGAAAACTACAGTAGTTGTAACATTGATAATTGTATTGGTTGAACTTGATGGACTTGTGTCTTTTTTCAACCAGACTATGTAACTAACTATGTAATAAAACCAATGTACTGTACATAGGTCCTAAAGATGCCTTCAGACTTTACAGAATATTTATTTGATCCCACCATTTATGACACTTTGAGTCCATCAATTGAGTTAGACTTTCTTAGCTAATCACTATTGTTTGCCTTGAGACACGCCAGCGATGGGGATTGTCCCCTCCATTCTGAACAGAATCCCAGACAACAATTAGTAAATAGAAAGAATTATACTCTGCTTTTTATCTTTATTCAAGAAAAAAACAATAGGAAACGTTACAAAAATGAGTGTAGATGTCCTTTAACAGACCTATGAGATGTGGAAGTTTCAAAAGTACATTAAACTTTTGTACTTTTTTGCTCAGTATACATACAGCCTTTTGTGTATTGTACCTTTTACTATTTTCTTTTTTTTTTTTTAAGTGTCTGATTTTGCTCAGGAAGAATTGAAAGCTGTACAAAGCATTTTAGCGGCTTTGCGTCTGGATGTTTTAACTTGAATGCCACATACAACTCCATCGTCAAACAATAATTCAATTATTTGCAGTCTTGATAAAAGCATATTTCAGGCTGTACAGGCTTTTATTACAGATATGTGGAGAGTGCTTTCAGCGCCTAATGAAAATAAAATAAAAAAATATATTTTTATTAGATTTGTAAACTGTATCTCCCCCATGGTGTTTACTTCAAAAATGTGTTAATCTGCCTGGTTGAGTTGTTCCCCCCAGTTACTGAAGATAAGAGCAGATTATATTGCTGTACCTATTAAAATTACACCTTTGATGAAAGGGAACTCAGAAAAAATGCTTAATGTTTGGCATTAATCTTATTTCACAGTTAGGAAATCTAGTTCTAGAGACTGGAAGAATCAGTTGGTGATAAAAGTTCAACATTTTTGGTATACTCTGTTTTTTTATGCTTTTTAACCTCCCTGGCGGTATGATTCTGTCAGGAATTCTGTACCAAAAGCGGTACAATTTTTTTCATGGAAATTTGGCGTTATGTATTATAGGCCTACAATTCTTAGTAATTATTGACTTAAACCTGACCAGAACAAGACTCTAGTAGACATCCCAGATGTGATACATTTGAAACACAAACGCATGAATTATAATCGAATCAACAATATAATTTTATATATATATATATATATATATATGTATATATGTGTGTGTATAGGTATATATATATATATATATATATATATATATATGTATATGCATATATAAATATATATATATATATATATATATATATATATATGCATATATATATATATATATATATATATGCATATATATAATATAAAATGTGTTTGTGTTTTGTGTAACGTTTTTTTTTTTTTTTTTATTTCCCTCCCTAGTTCCGCTCCCATGCAGCATTGCTGCTGCAGGGAACGGAACTAGGAAGTCCTCCTACCGACAGACGAGCGGCGGAAATCTCGGCTGGCGGTCACAGCAATGAGAGCTCATCGCTGGATCGCCAGGATAAGGTAAGACACTCCGCTGCGCTGTCTGCATAGCTCTGCCCATTCACCCCGAGCGTGACTCGGGGATACCGATAATAGCAGGAAATTCCTACCCCGAGTCACCCTCGGGTTTACCGCTAGCGTGGTTAAAATGTAACATATTTGAACTAGGGATCGACCAAGGTGGCCGATATTGGCGATATTTCGGAAAGTGCTTGTACCAGAGTGATGCCTGCAGCTAGAGGCATCACCCCAGTACTGGCGTCCATAGCCAACAGTCGACTGTTTTTTAATGACAACTGATGCAGCTGAGAAGCTGCTCGGCTGTCATTACAAGGAGGGGGGATGCCCCCCCCTCCTGACGCCTTCCCCGGCTCGCCCGGGTCTCCCGTCCCACCGGGAGACCTGGGCAACCAGCCTGCATGGCCGCCGAAGACCCGATCAAAGCCGCATTCAGCTCTGATTGGGTCTCCATGCAAAAACCCGGAAGTGTTGTCATGACATCACTTCCGGGTACTGGTGCCAGATTCAAACAAATGACAGCATTCAAAACAGCCAAACTTAGGTGCAAAGGAGGGGTTTGGGGTCTTTTTGACACCCAGATCCCTCCACAAGAGTACCTGTTAAGTAAAAAAAAAAAAAAAAAAAAGTTTTTTCTTAAATGTATGAAAATATCGGCCCATATCGGCCAATACCGATACGTGATGACCAAAATATTGGTATCAGTATCGACAATGAAGAAACTATATTGACCGATCCCTAATTTGAACATCACAGTAAATAGCTTTTATAAAGAGCATACATTCTTTGTTGTTTGTAGTACATTATATCAGATAATAGCACATTTAAATTGGCATGGTATTATTGGTATGGTATAGAGCGAGCAGAGAGATGTCAGATAGAAACGTACACCTAAAATGACAAGTTGAAAAACTAATAACCACTTGGACAGGTGTTTGTTATATAAGGGTTACTGTCACACCAGGTAGGACAAAATGAGTAAATGGCCTTAACAACCTGAGTGTCCGGATTATAATCTCCTCCGTGATGATGTGAGCTCAGGCTGTGAAAAGTCACACGGATAATTTTTAGGTGAAGCCCTATGATCTAATAACAAATGTTAGAATAAGAAAACCTGGCACAGGAGCCAGAAACTATAGGCCAGTCACCAGTTGGAGGATGCCAGTGATACTATTCAGTCTAAAGAGCAACCATGGGCAGTAGCCTAAAGCCTCGTACACACGTGTCGAAAATCGGCAGGGAATTTTAGTCCGACGACCGATCTGCCGATTTTTGGCTTGTTAGTATGATGCTTCCGACAACCGACTCCGACTTTTCGGCCGAAAAAAATCTGGTGTGCAGGCTATAAAATTTTTGTCCGCCGTCAAAACACGGCCGATTTTCGTGCAGTCAGTACAGATTTCGACAGGGAAAAACCTAATGAGCAAGACTGGGCATGGTCAGATAAGAAAGAACACAAAGAAAGCAAACCAACACATGACATCACTTCTGAAGTAGAATTTTGTCGGGCGAGAAAATTCGTGTGCAGTCTAGGCACATTCCAACCAACAAAACACCACTCTGGACAAAAGACGGCCGATCGGTCGGCCGATAATCGTTGCGTGTGTACTAGGCTTAAAGCTGACCATACATCAGAAGAATTTTGTTTCAAAAAAGTTCACTTTTGCAACGTTTATTACATTTTTTGGTGGGGTCAAGTTGACACTTTAGTTCAGAAAATGTTTTTACTTTTTGTAATGGGCATGTGCTAGGCACAAAAGAAACCTGCTTAATGGATCTGGGGTGCCATTTAACCACTTCTGGACCGGAAGGATTTGCCCCTTTAATGACCAGGCCATATTTTGTGATTCAACACTGTGTTATTTTACCGGACAATTGCGCGGTCATGCGACGCTGTATCCAAATAAAATTGATGTCCTTTTTTTCCCACAAATAGATCTTTCTTTTGGTGTTATTTGATCACCTGTGCGATTTTTATTTTTTGTGCTATAAACAAAAAAGTGCGACACATTCTGCTATATAACATTCCCCAAAAAAAAAATGTAAAAATCAAAATTTTTTAACATTCTAGGCCAATTTGTTTTCTGCTACATATTTTTGGTAAAAAAAATTGCAATAGGCATATTTCGATTGGTTTGCGCAAAAGTTATCGCGTCTACTAACTACGGGAAAGATTTATGTCATTTTTATTGTTTTTTTTTTTTTTACTAGTAATGGCGGCAATCTGCAATTGTTTGCAGGACTGCGGCATTGCGGCGGACAGATCGGACCCCTGACTGACATTTATGGGGGGGACCAGTGACATTACTACAGCAATTGGTGCTAAAAACATGTACTGTTACTGTAATAATAACACTGGCAGGGAAGGGGTTAACACAGTAAGAGATCAAGGGGTTAAATGTGTACCTAGGGGCATGTTTCTAACTGTATTGGGGTGTGGCTTGTGAAATGACCATAGAGACCTGTGTTCCTTTATAGAAGGATCACAGGAGCTCTGTAATCATTCCAGATAGAAGACTGGTCAGCTGTGTTTAAAATAGCTGACCGTTCCTCTCTCTCAGCAGGGAGCGATCGCGGGTGTCAAGCGGCAATCGGAGCCACCTACCCCATGCATTAGAGTCCCCGCTGACGAGTGGGGGCGGGAGCGCTCCGCTGCCGAGGCATGCTCTCCCCCTAGCTCGCGACCGATGTATAGCTACGTCAGTTTGTGCAGGAAGGCCGCTCTGCCGTAGTATAACTGCGGCCGGCGGTCCGGAAGTGGTTAAGTAGCGGAACTGGACAAAATTTTAAGAATTTTCAAATAAAATTAGTTGACTCAATGATGGTAAGATCATATGCTCTTACCAAATATTTTTCAGACTTTCAAACGAAATTGTGAATGGAATTCTACTAGTGCTTGGCTAGCTTTACTCTCTATTTCAAGTGTAGTGTTGGAAAAATCTGATTGTTAACACACAGAGGCACAGGGGGCACTATCAGTGTTTTGACACTAACAGCAAATAATTTTGTTTTACCATCAGTATCTTAGAACTGCTTCTTTTTGACATAGGGGCAGCACAGTGGCTATGTGGTTAGTACTTGGATTCAGTTTGGATCCCAACCATGGCACTACCTGCCCGGAGTTTGCATGGTCTCCCTGTGCCTGTGTGGGTTTTCTTCCTGGGTACATCAGTTTCCTCCCACAAGCTGGCAGGTACATTGGCCCTAGTATGTGTATGTATGAATGTGAGTTAGGGATCCTAGATTGTAAGCTCCTTGAAGGCAGGGAACGATGTGAATGTACAATATATATGTAAGGCACTGCATAAATTGACAGCTCTATATAAGTAGCTGTAATAAATAAATAGGCACAGGATCCTTTAACACTGCCCCTGGTTCCAGCTGCCCCATATGGATTCAGCAATGGCAAGGTACGTATGGATTTAAAAATAATCATTTAATGTGAGTGGTTAGATTTTTTCTTCTTACCTTCACCAGGGCTGAACACACACCTGTTTAATCACAGGTGATGCTAAGATCTTCAGTCTGCCACAGCTGGGATGAGCTCTGCATGGCAATGATTGGCATTAAGGCGGTCTTGGAGAAACTTTTTATTATTGGATTATACTTTAGAGTCATTATCAGATTTTTATTAAGTTTGTCATTAAAAAAAATGCTTGCATTCCCTTGCTTCCCACTGTGTTTTCACCTATTGGCAAAATTGTCAATTGTCTGTCCCAGAGATGTTTGCTGCCTTACTGTAGGTCTGATGTCTTCAATAGGGATGGGCTGTGTGTTCGAGTCGAACGTAAACACAGTTCGAGTGAACACACGAACAAATGGGGCACCTGGCGAGAAGTTCGCCCACCAATGAGCGCCCCATACTGCACTGCGCTCTTGCAGTGCATTGTTTGCTGATAATTGGCCAAAGCATGCAACTGACCTGTATGCTTTGGCCAATCACAGCACAATGTACTGTCAGAGCCATGATTGGCCAAAGGCAGAATGCCTTTGGCCAATTATGGCTCAGGGGCTTAGTCCACGCCCCACACTATATAAGGCTGCTGCTTACACGGCAGACGTATATAGTATGTGACAATGGAGATAAGGCAGGTAGTTAGTGTCTTCAGTGAGTTTAGTGCAGCCTGTGCAGGGTACAGGCATACCCCACTTTTAAAATGTATGGATATGTTGTAGTCCTGAGTCTCCTCTCGGTGCTCCCTAAGTTTGGTGTCCCTGTCACATATGGTTCGGGAGCAGTGCCATGCCAAGCTGACCATAATTTCCCATAGAAGCCAATATTAAAGACAGAAAATAAGAAAAAAACATGGTTTGCCTCATAGGCCCCTCATGGACTGATAGACAAATCTCAATGTAAAAAAGTATAACATTTATTGAGTAAATATGTACATATAAAAATAGTAGTACAGCACATCTCATATTGTATTTGTAGACATGTGTATTTGTATACATACACCAACACGTACAGTGTAAATTTGCCTGAAACCAATGGACTAGGTATATCCAATGGGATAGGTTGTCCAACAGATAGAGTGACAACTAGATTCGTTGTCAAACTTTGTGGTCACCGCTGAAGAAGGACAATACACATACTAGTCCGAAACATGTCAGGTGTCACTCTATCTGTTAGACAACCTATCCCATTGGATATACCTAGTCCATTGGTTTCAGGCAAATTTACACTGTACGTGTTGGTGTATGTATACAAATACACATGTCTACAAAATACAATATGACATGTGCTGTACTACTATTTTTATATGTACATATTTACTTAATAAATGTTATACTTTTTTTACATTGAGATTTGTCTATCAGTCCATGAGGGGCCTATGAGGCAAACCATGTTTGTTTCTTATTTTTGTAGTATATTATATGGACATGACAAATCCTTTTTCAGCCTAGACATCTGGGTCTATCTCTTTTTAATGTTAAAGACAGAGATCTGTACTATGCCAAGCTGATCAAGATTTCCCATAGACGCCAATGATAAAGTCAGGGAGCAGTGCCATGTCAAGCTGACCAAGATCTCCCATAGACGCCAATGAGCACTAAAAGCTAAAAATTGGTCTGGGCAGGAAGGGGGTGAAAGTGCCCTGTATTTAAGTGATTAAGGGGAACCCTATGACAGAAAAAAAAAAAATGCATAGGGCCCTCCCCAAAATCTATACCAGGTCCTTTGAGTCTGGTATAGATTTTAAGGGGAACTCCATGCCAAAATGAAAAAGAAAACAGTGTGGGGTCCCCCCAAAATCCATACCAGACCCTTATCTGAGCATGCAGCCTGGCAGACTAGGAAGGGGGGGGGGGGGGCGAGCGAGCACCCCCCCCCGAACCATACCAGGCCGCTTGCCCTAAACATGGGGAGGATGCTTTGGGGTGCCCCCAAAGCACCTTGTCCCCATTTTGATGGAGACAAGGACCTCTTCCCGACAACCCTGGGTTGTGGTTGTGAGGCTCTGCGGGGGTCTATAACAAGGGAGCCCCCAGATTCTGCCCCCTCCTATGTGAATGGGTATTGGGTACATAGTGATAAGGCTATTTAGGCTTTCTCTAGAAGTGTCTATCAGGCTAGATAAGTCAATCCCCTCCAAATAATTTTACAGATCCTGATCCGTATCCACCGCCCTAGTACTATATACATTTTTATAATAAGCGGCAAAACAAGAATTTATTTGAACAGGGTCCGTGAGTAAGGCTCGTATCTCTTATACTGGCAATAGACACGGGCGAGGAGTGCTCCTTAACCAACCATGCCAACATACGCCCATTCTTCTGCCCCTGATCAAAGATATGTTGAGATTGATGCAAGAGATGTGTTTTGATAGTAAAGGAAGGTATGGAGAAGATCATAAGTGCAGTCTGGAAGGAGGCATATACTCAGGGATCCCTGGACTGGGAATATTCCAACTCCAGATAGGCAACCTCTCTCTCTACCCGTTGAAGCTCCACCCTCACCTCCCATTACACTCCACGAATGCGGGATTGGAAGCAACCCCTTGAAAAGCCCTTAAAGGCATCCCAGGTGACTGAGATAGGTATGCACTGGTCCATGTTTTCTCCAAACACGTATCATATCTAGTTTGCATGGTTCAAAAACCCTTGAGTCAGATAACCAAAATCTAGAAGCCTCCACAAAGTATCCACCAGAGCAGTGAGTACACTAAGTTGTAAAGCCTGGGGCGCATGGTCAGAAATGCAGCGAGGCAAAATAAATATGACACGGACCCTGGAAAGGACAGACCCCCCGCATAGGCAAGGTCTATGCGGGAAAAGGATTTCTAAGTCCCCGAGAGGCAGGGGATGGCCCCACCTCCACATATCAGTAGGATTTGAGGCTTCTGCCCATGCAGCCAGCTCTGCGGGATTGCCAGTCGATGTGGAGATTCCTTCCATGCCAGGGATTGGGACTATATTAACGTCTCCAAAAAGTAATACATTATAGATAGAATAGGTCACGATTAGAGTTGAGCGGACACCTGGATGTCCGTGTTCGGCGGGTTCGGCCGAACTTTAAAAAAAAGTCCGGGTCCGTGTCCCGGACTTTTGCCGAACTTTTCCCGGACACCGAACCCCATTGAAGTCAATGGGGACCCGAACTTTCAGGCACTAAAATGGCTCTAAAACACCAATGGAAAGGGCTAGACTGCTGCAAATGGCAGCAAAACGTAGTTAAGAGCATGGCAAGTGCTCTGCAAACAAATGTGGATAGGGAAATAACTTAAAACAACAAAAAAAAAACAGAAAAATAAAACAATGTTCTTCATCTCTGAAGGACGAGGCCCATATGGAGTAGGAGGGAGGTTCAGGTGGTGGTGGATGTGGCGGTGTCATAGGCGTGCGCACAGGGTGTGCCGGATGTGCCTGGGCACACCCTAATCGCCTAGGGCACATAGCATTATCGCTCTGTTTGCCAGTGAGGAGATGGGAAAGATCTCCCTCGGACCTGCTCTGCTCTATTTCACTTTACCAGCAGGGAGAGTAATGTATCGGGGCCATGTACATGTAGACAAACACATGCATGTGTATTTAAACTTTGAGGTGCACACCCTAATGCAATAGGCTGCGCACACCCCTTTGGGCGGTGTAGGTGGAAGCGGCGGTGGAGGAGGACCAGGGCCGGATTAAGAGCATCATGGGCTTAGTGCTGAGTATTTTGAAGGGCCTTAAGGGCCGTGCCTTGGCATGCACCCAGAGGAGGAAGGGTGCAGCCATGCATGCCTAATTCAACATGGGATGCTGTCTCTGAAGCCCATAAACACATCCATGCATCGGCAACTGTCCCTCCTTGTCCGGCCTTCGTGCTGTGTGGGGAGGTTCTGAGGGAGCTGCCTGGGGAAGCGAGCACAGAAGCCAGACTTCTGTGTTTACAAGTGACAGAAGAGCGGTAACAGTGAATATGGCCAACCCGGGGCCTATATAAAGGTAGGGGCCTGGAGCTGCAGCTCCGATAGCTCCTACGTTAATCTGGCCCTGAGGAGGACGAGGTAGCCAACACTGCTTCTTTTCAGAAATTTTAAATGAGGGTACACCCCAAACGAGTCAGAAAGAGCAAAAATGGAACAATGGCTGGGTAAGGTCGGTATCCATCGCTGTTCTGCACAAGGTACGGAAAAGTCCAGTGGGATCCATGCCTGGTTCATTTTAATGAACGTGAGCTTGTCCACATTGTCTCTGGACAGGCGGCTGCGCTTGTCTGTTATAACGCCCCCAGCCGTGCTAAATACCCGTTCAGATAATACACTGGCTGCAGGGCACGCCAGCACCTCCAAGGCGTAAAGGGCAAGCTCAGGCCATGTGCCCAACTTGGAGACCCAGAAGTTGAAGGGGGCAGACCCCTCATTCAGTACGTCTAGGCGTGTGCACACATACTGCTCCACCATGTTGGTAAAATGCTGCCTCCTGCTAAGACGTTCCATATGAGCTGCTGGTGCTGCTGTTTGTTGTGGCGTGCTGACAAAGCTTTTCCACATTTCGGCCATGCTAACCCTGCCTTCTGAGGTGCTGGCGGTGCCCTGGTTGCGTTGGCGACCTCTTCCTCCTCCTCCTCCTCTGCCTTGTGCTTCCACTGTGGCCCCGCTGTCAGGTGGGAATGCCAGCAGCATGGCGTCTACCAGCGTGCGCTTGTACTCGCGCATCTTGTGATCGCGCTCCAGTGAGTAAATTAAGGACGGTACGTTGTCCTTGTAACGGGGATCCAGCAGCGTGGCCACCCAGTAATCAGCACAAGTTAGAATGTGGGCAACTCGGCGGTCGTTGTGGAGACATTGCAGCATGGCTGTCCTCTGTGGGAGGTGTATCGTCCGTGTCCTCTGTATCCCCCCAGCCACGCACCAGTGATGGCCATGAGCTGGCCTGGGTGCCACCCTGCTGTGAACATGCTTCCATCTCCTCCTCCAGCTCCTCCTCCTCATCCTCCTCATCCTCCAGAACTGTGCCCCTGCTGGACAATTGTGTCCCTGGCGTTTGTGTGTGCAGGAACCCACCCTCGGAGCCCCTTGCGAATGACTGCCCTGAAAGCCTTGGAAATGTTACCTCTTCATCCTCCTCCTCCTCCTGTTCCACATCCTCTTCCATCATCGCCCGAATTGTTTTTTCAAGGAGGCATAGAAGTGGGATAGTTAAGCTGAGAACGGCGTCATTGGCACTGGCCATGTTGGTGGAGTACTCAAAACAGCGCAACAAGGCACACAGGTCTCGCATGGAGGCCCAGTTATTGGTGGTGAAGTGGCGCTGTTCCGCAGAGCGACTCACGCATGCGTGCTGCAGCTGAAACTCCACTATGGCCTGCTGCTGCTCGCACAGTCTTTGCAGCATGTGCAAGGTGGAGTTCCACCTTGTGGGCACGTCACATATGAGGCGGTGAGCGGGAAGGCCGGAGTTACGCTGCAGCGCTGACAGACGAGCAGCAGCAGGGTGAGAACGCCGAAAGTGCGCACAGACGGCCCGCACTTTCTGCAGCAGCTCTGACATATCGGGGTAGTTTTTAAGGAACCTCTGCACCACCAAATTCAGCACATGCGCCAGGCAAGGGATGTGCGTCAAACCGGCTAGGCCCAGAGCTGCTATGAGATTTCGTCCGTTATCGCAAACCACCAGGCCGGGCTTGAGGCTCGCTGGCAGCAACCACTCATTTGTCTGCTGTTCCATGCTCCTCCACAACTCCTGCGCGGTGTGTGGTTTGTCCCCCAAACAGGCAAGTTTTAAAACTGCCTGCTGTCGTTTACCCCTGGCCGTGCTGAAGTTGGTGGTGAAGGTGTTACGCTGTCCGGATGAGGAGGCGGTAGAGGATAAGGAAGCGGAGTAGGAGGAGTTAGGAACAGGAGGCAAACTGAAGCGCCCTGCAATCCTCGGTGGTGGAAGGACATGCGCCAAATTGCTATCCGCCTCAGGCCCATCCGCCACTGCATTTACCCAGTGTGCCGTTAGGGAGATATATCACCCCTGACCGTGCTTACTGGTCCACGTATCGGTTGTTAGGTGGACCTTGCCAGAGATGGCGTTGCGCAGTGCACACCTGATTTTTTCCCCCACTTGGTTGCGCAGGGAAGGGATGGCTTGCCTGGAAAAGTAATGGCGGCTGGGCACGACGTACTGTGGGACAGCCACCGACATAAGGTTTTTAAAACTGTGCGTCTCCACCAGACGGAATGACAGCATTTCAAAGGCCAAGAATTTTGAAATGCTGGCATTCAGGGCCAGGGATCGCGGGTGGGTAGGGGGGTACTTCCTCTTCCTCTCAAGTGTTTGGGAGATGGAAAGCTGAACGCTTCCACGGGACATTGTGGAGATGGTTGGTGACCCAGGTGGTGGTGTTGCTGACAGATCCTCTGTTTGCGGGGTGGCAGGTGCCGGTATCACTACAGATGTGGCTGGAGCGGCCGAGACTGCAGCAGAAGAGGAAGCAGGATGAGCCAGAGACGTTTCTTGGTTTTGAAGGTGTCTACTCCACTGCAGCTCGTGCTTTGCACTTAGATGCCTGATCATGCAGGTTGTGCTCAGGTTGAGAAGGTTTATGCCTCGCTTCAGGCTCTGATTGCACAGGGTGCAAACCACTCGTGTCCTGTCATCAGCACATTTTCTAAAGAACTTCCACGCTAGAGAACTCCTTTGAGCTGACTTTGATGTGCTTGTTCCCTTGTTGCGTTGGGCAGTAGCGGGCGTAGTGTCTAGGGCACGGCCGCTCCGCTTCTGCACCCTGCTCCCTCTTCTGCTGTGCTGGTGGCTCTGTGCGACCACCGCCTCTTCCTCCAAACTACTCAGGTCACCTGCATGACGTTCATTCCATGTGGGGTCGAGGACCTCATCGTCCTCCACATCATCTTCCACCCAGTCTTCACCCCTGCCCTCCTTGTCGGTCTCCACAATGCTGAACGCCGCAGCAGTTGGCACCTGCGTTTCGTCATCATCGCAGACGTGCTGCGATGGTCCTTGCATGTACTCATCTTGAGAAATAAGTGGTTGGGCATCGCTGCACTCAATCTCTTCAACTTCTGGGGCAGGGCTAGGTGGATGGCCCTGGGAAACCCTGCTGACAGAGTCCTCAAAAAGAACAAGAGACTACTGTATGGATTGGGGCTCAGACTGCTTGCCTGATTTCCAAGGGGGTGAGGTGAAAGACGGTTGGACATTGGCTGAAGGTGCCAACTCTGACCTTTCTGCAGTAGACTGGGTGGGAGACAAAGTGAAGGAACTGGAGGCACTGTCAGCAACCCAATCTACTATCGCCTGTACTTCTTCAGGCCTCATCACGTCTAGAGATGCATTATGCCCTACCAAATACTGCTGCAGGTTCTGTCGCCTACTCACACTTGTGGAAGGCGTTTCACTTGTGCGTGTAGCTGGCACAGATCGACCACGTCCTCTCCTTGCAACAGGAGCTCTACCAGCAGCACCATGACCCAGGCCACGGCCCCTATTTGACGGTCTCCTCATATTTCTGTAATTTATGATCTTGCCCTAGAAAGGTGTTTATTGAATAGCAGAACAAAACAACAACAGTATCGCACGGGTGTATCTGACAGTCAAATATGCAAACTATGCCGCAATTTAATGTTTTTTACCCCAAAAGGGTGTATATTGAATAGCGGAATAGGAAAAAGGATAAAAAACGGTGTATCTCACAAATACAAACACAGACTAGGCCCCGATTAAAATTTTTTGTACCCTAAAGGGAGGATGAGGAAGAGGAGTAGGAGGAGTTGGGAACAGGAGGCAAACTGAAGCGCCCTGCAATCCTTAGCGGTGGAAGGAGATGCGCCAAACAAATTTAAAAGGTTTATCTCACACGTACCGATACAGACTATGCCGTAATTTAATTTTCTTACACTCCAAAAGGGTGTATATTGAATAGCGGAATAGGAAAAATGTTATAATACGGTGTATCTCACACGTACAAACACAGACTAGGCCCCGATTACAATTTTTTGTACCCTAAAGGCAGGATGAGGAAGAGGAGTAGGAGGAGTTGGGAACAGGAGGCAAACTGAAGCGCCCTGCAATCCTCGGCGGTAGAAGGAGATGCGCCAAACAAATTTAAAAAGGTGTATCTCACATGTACCGATACAGACTATCCCGCAATTTAATTTTTTACACTCAAACAGGGTGTATATTGAATAGCGGAATAGGACAAATTTTGCAAAACGGTGTATCTCACACGTACAAACACCAACTAGGCCCCGATTACAATTTTTTGTACCCTAAAGGCAGGATGAGGAAGAGGAGTAGGAGGAGTTGGGAACAGGAGCCAAACTGAAGCGCCGTGCAATCCTCGGCGGTAGAAGGAGATGCGCCAAACAAATTTAAAAAGGTGTATTTCACATGTACCGGTACAGACTATCCCGCAATTTAATTTTTTACACTCAAACAGGGTGTATATTGAATAGCGGAATAGGACAAATTTTACAAAACGGTGTATCTCACACGTACAAACACAATCTAGGCCCGATTACAATTTTTTGTACCCTAAAGGCAGGATGAGGAGTAGGAGGAGTTCGGAACAGGCAGGAGTCAGACTGAAGCACCCTCAAATCCTCGGCAGTATGAGATGCGCCCCAAAAATTGGAAAGGTGTATCTCAGACGTACCGACACAGACTATCCCGCAATTTAATTGTTTATACCCAAAGGTTTTGATTAAATAGCGGAATAGAAAATATGATCAAAAAAAGTGTATGTATCTCACACGTACAGAAGCACACTAGGCCCCAATTACTATTGTTTGTACCCCTAAAGGCAGGATGAGGAGTAGGAGGAGTTTGGAACAGGCAGCACCCTCAAATCTTCAGAAGTATGAGATGAACCCCAAAAACTTGGAAAGATGGATCTCACACGTACCAACACAAACTATCCCGCAATTTAATTGATCCCCAAAGGTTTTTATTGAATAGCGGAATAGGAAATATGATCAAAAAAAGTGTATGCATCTCACACGTACAGAAGCACACTAGGCCCCAATTACTATTGTTTGTACCCCTAAAAGGCTGGATGAGGAGTAGGAGGAGTTTGGAACAGGCAGCACCCTCAAATCTTCAGAAGTATGAGATGAACCCCAAAAACCTGGAAAGGTGGATCTCACACATACCAACACAAACTATCCCGCAATTTAATTTATCCCCAAAGGTTTTTATTGAATAGCGGAATAGGAAATATGATCAAAAAAAGTGTATGCATCTCACACGTACAGAAGCACACTAGGCCCCAATTACTATTGTTTGTACCCCTAAAAGGCTGGATGAGGAGTAGGAGGAGTTTGGAACAGGCAGCACCCTCAAATCTTCAGAAGTATGAGATGAACCCCAAAAACCTGGAAAGGTGGATCTCACACATACCAACACAAACTATCCCGCAATTTAATTTATCCCCAAAGGTTTTTATTGAATAGCGGAATAGGAAATATGATCAAAAAAAGTGTATGTATCTCACACGTACAGAAGCACACTAGGCCCCAATTACTATTGTTTGTACCCCTAAAAGGCTGGATGAGGAGTAGGAGGAGTTTGGAACAGGCAGCACCCTCAAATCTTCAGAAGTATGAGATGAACCCCAAAAACTTGGAAAGGTGGATCTCACACGTACCAACACAAACTATCCCGCAATTTAATTGATCCCCAAAGGTTTTTATTGAATAGGGGAATAGGAAATATGATCAAAAAAAGTGTATGTATCTCACACGTACAAAACCACACTAGGCCCCAATTACTATTGTTTGTACCCCTAAAAGGCTGAATGAGGAGTAGGAGGAGTATGGAACAGGCAGCACCCTCAAATCTTCAGAAGTATGAGATGAACCCCAAAAACTTGGAAAGGTGGATCTCACACGTACAAACACAAACTATCCCGCAATTTAATTGATCCCCAAAGGTTTTTATTGAATAGCGGAATAGGAAATATGATCAAAAAAAGTGTATGTATCTCACACGTACAGAAGCACACTAGGCCCCAATTACTATTGTTTGTACCCCTAAAAGGCTGGATGAGGAGTAGGAGGAGTTTGGAACAGGCAGCACCCTCAAATCTTCAGAAGTATGAGATGAACCCCAAAAACTTGGAAAGGTGGATCTCACACGTACCAACACAAACTATCCCGCAATTTAATTGATCCCCAAAGGTTTTTATTGAATAGCGGAATAGGCAATATGATCAAAAAAAGTGTATGTATCTCACACGTACAGAAGCACACTAGGCCCCAATTACTATTGTTTGTACCCCTAAAAGGCTGGATGAGGAGTAGGAGGAGTTTGGAACAGGCAGCACCCTCAAATCTTCCGAAGTATGAGATGAACCCCAAAAACTTGGAAAGGTGGATCTCACACGTACCAACACAAACTATCCCGCAATTTAATTGATCCTCAAAGGTTTTTATTGAATAGCGGAATAGGAAATATGATCAAAAAAAGTGTATGTATCTCACACGTACAAAACCACACTAGGCCCCAATTACTATTGTTTGTACCCCTAAAAGGCTGAATGAGGAGTAGGAGGAGTATGGAACAGGCAGCACCCTCAAATCTTCAGAAGTATGAGATGAACCCCAAAAACTTGGAAAGGTGGATCTCACACGTACCAACACAAACTATCCCGCAATTTAATTGATCCCCAAAGGTTTTTATTGAATAGCGGAATAGGAAATATGATCAAAAAAGTGTATGTATCTCACACGTACAAAACCACACTAGGCCCCAATTACTATTGTTTGTACCCCTAAAAGGCTGAATGAGAAGTAGGAGGAGTATGGAACAGGCAGCACCCTCAAATCTTCAGAAGTATGAGATGAACCCCAAAAACTTGGAAAGGGGGATCTCACACGTACCAACACAGACTATCCCGCAATTTAATTGATCCCCAAAGGTTTTTATTGAATAGCGGAATAGGAAATATGATCAAAAAAAGTGTATGTATCTCACACGTACAAAACCACATTAGGCCCCAATTACTATTGTTTGTACCCCTAAAAGGCTGAATGAGGAGTATGGAACAGGCAGCACCCTCAAATCTTCCGAAGTATGAGATGAACCCCAAAAACTTGGAAAGGTGGATCTCACACGTACCAACACAGACTATCCCGCAATTTAATTGATCCCCAAAGGTTTTTATTGAATAGCGGAGTAGGAAATATGATCAAAAAAAGTGTATGTATCTCACACGTACAAAACCACTTTAGGCCCCAATTACTATTGTTTGTACCCCTAAAAGGCTGAATGAGGAGTAGGAGGAGTATGGAACAGACAGCACCCTCAAATCTTCAGAAGTATGAGATGAACCCCAAAAACTTGGAAAGGTGGATCTCACACGTACCAACACAGACTATCCCGCAATTTAATTGATCCCCAAAGGTTTTTATTGAATAGCGGAATAGGAAATATGATCAAAAAAAGTGTATGTATCTCACACGTACAAAACCACTTTAGGCCCCAATTACTATTGTTTGTACCCCTAAAAGGCTGAATGAGGAGTAGGAGGAGTATGGAACAGGCAGCACCCTCAAATCTTCAGAAGTATGAGATGAACCCCAAAAACTTGGAAAGGTGGATCTCACACGTACCAACACAAACTATCCCGCAATTTAATTGATCCCCAAAGGTTTTTATTGAATAGCGGAATAGGAAATATGATCAAAAAAAGTGTATGTATCTCACACGTACAAAACCACACTAGGCCCCAATTACTATTGTTTGTACCCCTAAAAGGCTGAATGAGGAGTAGGAGGAGTATGGAACAGGCAGCACCCTCAAATCTTCAGAAGTATGAGATGAACGCCAAAAACTTGGAAAGGTGGATCTCACACGTACCAACACAGACTATCCCGCAATTTAATTGATCCCCAAAGGTTTTTATTGAATAGCGGAATAAGAAATATGATCAAAAAAAGTGTATGTATCTCACACGTACAAAACCACACTAGGCCCCAATTACTATTGTTTGTACCCCTAAAAGGCTGAATGAGGAGTAGGAGGGGTATGGAACAGGCAGCACCCTCAAATCTTCAGAAGTATGAGATGAACCCCAAAAACCCCAAATATCATTCAGCTCTGCTGCAAGCCACAATTTAATTTTTTTTAACCCAAGGCTGTATATTGAATAGTGGAATAGAAAAAAAGTGTATGATTTTTGAAACCACTCAATATTAGCACATGTGAACTGAACACAGCAGTGTATGATCAGTCACTCAGCACAGCACAGCTGAAGGAAAAATGCTGCACACAGTGCCTGATAGAAAAATACTTTTCTCCCTCCTCCTCAGTGGGCAAAAAAGATTGTGTTCACTGCACCCCAAAAAGATTGTGTTCACTGTACCCCAAAAAGATTGTGTTCACTGCACCCCAAAAAGATTGTGTTCACTGCAGCCCACACACAGCAAAATGGATGTGGACCACTGACACCTGCCTATCTCCTATCCCACACCACACAGCAATATCGATTGTAGTTTGTAGAACACACTGTCTGACCCTAAAAATCAGCAGACTCTGTCCCTAAAAGGATTGATAAGATCGTAGATCGGGTGACTGCAAACCCCCCCCCCCCCCCCACACACACACAGCAATATCGATTGTAGTTTGTAGAACGCACTGTCTGACCCTAAAAATCAGCAGACTCTGTCCCTAAAAGGATTGATAAGATCGTAGATCGGTCACTGCAAACCCCACCCCACACAGCAATATCGATTGTAGTTTGTAGAACACACTGACCCTAAAAATCAGCAGACTCCCTCCCTAAAATGCCTACAACTCGCCCTGCCTAACACACTCCGACCTGTCCCTCAATTCTATCCGGACACAAATGTTTTTTTTTCCTGTCTGTCCCTAATCAGCAGCCAGCACCCCAAAAAGATTGTGTTCACTGTACCCCAAAAATATTGGGTTCACTGCACCCCAAAAAGATTGTGTTCACTGCAGCCCAAAAAGATTGTGTTCACTGCAGCCCACACACAGCAAAATGGATGTGGACCACTGACACCTGCCTATCTCCTATCCCACACCACACAGCAATATCGATTGTAGTTTGTAGAACACACTGTCTGACCCTAAAAATCAGCAGACTCTCTCCCTAAAAGGATTGATAAGATCGTAGATCGGGTGACTGCAACCCCCCCCCCCCCCCACACAGCAATATCGATTGTAGTTTGTAGAACACACTGTCTGACCCTAAAAATCAGCAGACTCTGTCCCTAAAAGGATTGCTAAGATCGTAGATCGGTCACTGCAAACCCCACCCCACACAGCAATATCGATTGTAGTTTGTAGAACGCACTGTCTGACCCTAAAAATCAGCAGACTCTGTCCCTAAAAGGATTGCTAAGATCGTAGATCGGTCACTGCAAACCCCACCCCACACAGCAATATCGATTGTAGTTTGTAGAACACACTGACCCTAAAAATCAGCAGACTCTCTCCCTAAAATGCCTACAACTCGCCCTGCCTAACACACTCCGACCTGTCCCTCAATTCTATCCGGACACAAATGTTTTTTTTTTCCTGTCTGTCCCTAATCAGCAGCCAGCACGTTGATGTGTGCTCTCTCCCTGAACTAAACAGCAGAATGACGGCGCAGCGGCGCTGCCTCGAACTTATAAAGACTTGGTCACATGCTTCAGACGGCCAATCACAGCTACTGATACATTTGTAGGCATGGCTGGGATGGCTTAGGCACACCAGTTAAACGCTTGTTGATTGGCTGTTGAAAGCCCGCCATGAAAAGCGCGCCAAAGCATGCAAAACCCGGAAATAAAACGACCAAACACGGATTTTTACCCGAATATACAGTAAAGTTTTCGGGTCCGTGTTCGGGTAACAAAAATCCAATTATTCGGTACGAACACGAATAATACAGTCCGTGTTCGCTCAACCCTAGTCACGATCTTTGCCAGTACCTGATTCAGTAATTTCAAAGAGGCAGGAAGGGGCAGATATAAGCCCACCAACACTAACTCTAGCCTGTCTAGCATAGCATTGTAACGCTCCTGCGTTTTCTGAAACAAGATGGATTTGCAGCTGCAGAAAAACTCCACTCAGCAGTCACGTAGAGATACGTTGAAATACCAATTCCAACTCCCAAGACTCATCACTGTGGTCTGTCTGATTCAGCATACAAATATAAACACTCAATAAGATGTTCCTGGAGTGATAGATGGATAGTGATAGATAGTGGTGATGAGCTGAAGAGACTAACCCAGTGCAAGGATAGATGTTAGTAGGCTCAAGAGCTAGCAATCTAAATAATAGTGCAGATGATAGTAACAGTCCTTAATATGCAGAGCTAGATAGTGTAAGCTTAGTAGGAAGGTTATGGAGGATTCCCCTGCGGGGTACTTTATTACTAATAGCAAGCAGTAGTAGAGAGGTTCGGTATGAGCGAGTGATCCGGTAGCGGGATACAGGGATCAGTAGCGAGGTTCCGACAGCGAGGTACGCTTGTAAGCATATGAGCTTCAAGGCAGGTTGAACGAACATGTGAGTGAGAACGCCGGCAGTTGAAATAGCCGCTGTGCGGCGCTCAGTGATGACAGCATCGGTCTTAAAGGTGTATGCGCACCTACCAGAAGAGAATGGTGGGACGCATACACTGAATTAGAAAGTGGAATAAGGGTACCAGAGGTACCAGAACATTACAGTAACCCCCCCCCTTAAGGCCGGCTCCGGAAGGCCTCTAGAACTGTTTTTTCCGGGTATTTCGCGTGAAAATTGCGAATCAGCCTAGGGGCATGTATATCAGAGGTATCCAGCCAGGTGTCGTCTTGGGGCCCATAGTTCTTCCATCGTACTAGATATTGGAGTCTTCTTCTGTGGATACGAGAATCCAGAATCTCCTTTATCTCATATTCTTCTCCGCCTTCAACTTGTACAGGAGGTGGAGGTGGGATGGTAGGCCTTATTCCTTGGTCAGGAACATGGGGCTTCAGTAGCGACACATGGAAGATGGGATGTATCTTGAGGTCTGTTGGTAATGTGAGCTGTACTGCAGCTTTTCCAATAAGTTTCCTGATTGGGAAGGGTCCCAAGAATAGAGGCCCAAGCTTTTTGCTAGGGATCTTTAATCTTAAGTTTTTTGTTGATAGCCAAACGAGGTCCCCAATAGCATACTGAGGAGAAGGTCTTCTACGAAGGTCATAGTACTTTTTTTGTTGACTATGAGCGTGTGAGATGGTAGTATTAAGTAAACCCAGAGAGTCTTTTATTTGGGTAAGATAGTCTGAGGCTACTGGGTTACTTGATGGAAGGATGCGTGGTGGAAGAATAGTGGGATGAAACCCATAGTTCAAGTAGGACGGACTCTGTTTGGTCGTACTGTGGGTTGCGTTGTTGTAGGCAAATTCTGCCAGAGGGAGGAGATCCACCCAATCATCCTGTAGGTATGATGTGTAGCAACGTAAATATTGCTCGATGCACTGGTTGACTCTTTTAGTCTGTCCGTTGGTCTGAGGATGGTAGGGAGAAGTGAGCTTTCGCTCAATTCGTAGTATGTGACATAGTTCTTGCCAAAACTTGGAGATGAATTGTGATCCATGGTCAGACAAAAGAGTTTTTGGAATTCCATGTAACTTAAAGACATGTTTCATCAGTAGTTCCGCTGTTTGTTTGGACGAAGGTAGTCTGCGAATAGCAACGAAATGTGCCATCTTTGTCAGATGGTCCACTGACACTAAAATGGTATTAAATCCTTTGGAAGGTGGTAGTTCTACTATAAAGTCCAAGGACACAACTTCCCATGGAGTCTGGGGTATTGGTAGACTGCATAGTAGACCGGATGGTTTTGTAGTGTCAATTTTGGACCTGGCACAGACGTTGCATGAAGAGACAAATTTTTGGATAGATGTCTTCATATCAGGCCACCAAAACTGCCTGGTAAGCAAATTAAGGGTCTTTGTCATACCCATATGTCCTGCCATAGGCACATCATGTGACAATTCCAAGATCTTGGTGCGCATAGTAGGGGGTATGTAGAGTTTGTCGTTGTAGTAGAGGAAGCCTTCTGCATCAGCACTTAGTTGTGGTGGAGGTGAATCCAAACCTATACTGTGCAGAATCTCTTCCTTCAAGGAACGGACAACCCCAATAATACGCTTGTAGGGTATTATAGAAACGGAGGGGATTTCGGAGCAATTATCTTCAGTTAATCGTGATAGCGCATCCGCTTTTTTATTCTTGTCTGCAGGTGTGTAGGTCACTAGGAAGTTAAATCTTAGGAAGAATAGTGACCATCGTACCTGCCGGTGGGAGAGGGTTTTGTTAGTCTGAAGATATTGAAGATTTTTATGATCTGTATATATGAGTATTGGTAATCGGGTGCCTTCAAGTAGATGTCGCCAATTCTCCAGAGCCAGTTTTATAGCAAGCAGTTCCTTTTCACCCACTGGGTAATTCACCTCTGGGCTGCTTAGAGATTTAGAGAAGAAGGCGACTGGATGGAGTGGTGAAGTATTCGTTGGTCGTTGGGAGAGTACTGCTCCTACTGCCATATTTGACGCATCTACTTCCAGAATGTATTGGAGGGATGGGTCTGGATGGCGTAGTATGGGAGCAGAGGTAAAGCTTGTTTTTAACAAGCGAAAAGCTTCATTTGCTTCATCTGACCATTTAAATGGTTTCTTAATACTTGTGAGTTGTGTGAGAGGTCTCACAATGGCAGAGAAGTTCTTGATGAACTTCCTATAGAAGTTTGAAAATCCAAGGAATCGCTGTAGTGCTTTGCGGGTGGTTGGTATAGGCCAATCCTGAATACAGGATATCTTACTCATATCCATCTTGATTCCTGTTTTGGATATGATGTATCCTAGGAATAATACTTCTTCTTTATGAAATAAGCATTTTTTTAGTTTCACGTATAGATTGTGTGTGAGTAATCTGGATAACACAAGTCTTACATGTTTTATATGTTCAGACAAGGATTGTGAATAAATAAGTATATCGTCCAGATATACCACAACACAGACATCAAGTAAGTCTCTAAAGATATAGTTTATGAATCGTTGGAAGGCTGCGGGAGCGTTACATAGCCCAAATGGCATTACAAGATATTCGAACAATCCGTATCTGGTTCTGAATGCTGTCTTCCACTCATCTCCATCACGGATTCGGATTAGATTGTATGCCCCTTTCAGGTCCAATTTTGAAAAGTAGGTAGCTCCACGCACTTGTTCAATGAGTTCAGGGATAAGCGGCAAAGGATAGCGATCTTTTACTGTAATGGCGTTCAATTGCCTATAGTCGATAATAGGCCTGAGACTTGAGTCTTTATTGCGGACAAAAAAAAGTCCTGCAGCTGTGGAAGAAGTGGAAGGTCTAATAAAACCTTTTGTCAAATTCTCATCCAAGTATTCCTTGAGATGGGAAAGTTCATCCTGCGAAAGAGGATAAACATGACCAAAAGGCAATTTACTATTTGGGAGTAGATCAATAGTGCAATCATAATCCCTATGGGGAGGCAGTACTTGAGCATTTTTCTCAAGAAAAACTTCGGACAGATCCTGATAGCATAGTGGTGCAATCTCATCTGACACCACAGACAGGATCTTTCCATAAGACGGGAGGTTACACGTACTCTCACAATAGTAAGAGAGGAAGGTTAGGGTCCGTTTCTTCCAATCTATGGTTGGTTGATGTGTGTGTAACCAGGGAAGTCCCAAAACAATGGGAAAGTGGGGCGAAGATAATAGGTCGAAGGTAGTGGTCTCCGTATGAGACTCGTTAGTGGTGACTAGGAGTGCTTGTGTCTGATTAGTGATTGGGCCAGAAGATAACGGAATACCGTTAATAAGACTCACAGAGACAGGCTTAGGTTTTGAAATAATAGGTACTTTATTTAAAGTAGCAAAACGTATATCGATATAATTTCCGCAAGATCCTGTGTCGATCATGGCCTTAGTGGTAATCCTAGTCTGGTCCCACTGCAATGTCAAATAAACAAAAAGATAAGGGTTAGTAAATGAAGTTGTCAATCCCCCTAGGAGGACATGTGAACACTCACCCTCTTTTTTGCGGACAAGGGGACAGACGCTTATCATGTGATCCGGGGATGCGCAGTACAAGCAAAGATTACTGGATCGTCTCCTGGCTCTTTCAGTAGTTGATAAAGGTGGGCGTATGGTTCCTACCTCCTTAGGAGTAGGGTCAACGGCCGAAATCCGAGAAGGACTGGACAATGGCATTCCCATTTTTTCAGCCTTTCTTTCTCGCAGCCTCCTGTCTATGTTGATACTGAGTTGTATCAAAGCATCCAGGGTGTCCGGTAAATCCGCTCGGGCGAGCTCGTCTTTAACGGCTTCTGATAGGCCGAGTCTAAATTGAGTTCTCAGAGATGTATCATTCCACCCTGAATCAAGGGTCCATCTTTTGAACTCTGCTACAAAGTCTTCTACAGGTCTCCTACCTTGTTTCAAGGACCTCAATTGAATATCGGCAGTACTCTGCCTATTGGGGTCATCATATAGACTAGCGAGTTCCGCTAGGAATAAAGCATAGGAGTTGAGAAGCTGATCATTTTTCTCAAAGAGAGAGTCTGCCCAGGCCCGTGGATCACCCGTTAGGTATGAAATAATAGTACAGACTTTGATATGATCAGTAAGGTAGGTACGAGGTTTTAGCAAGAAAAGTAACTGACAGGCGTTTTTGAATTCACAAAATTTTTTGCGATCACCTGTAAACACTAGAGGAGGATTTATTTTGGGTTCAGGGGGCTGAGCAGCGGCAAGTTGTGATAGACGGGTTACCTGCTGCTTCAGAGCCTGATTGTCTTCTTTTAATTCAGTAAGAGCGTGTATTAACGCAGTCACTTGTTGTTTTAATTGTGTCACTTGAGTGGGTAAATCTGCTGAATCCATTTTAGGTTCGTTCAATCTGTAACGCTCCTGCGTTTTCTGAAACAAGATGGATTTGCAGCTGCAGAAAAACTCCACTCAGCAGTCATGTAGAGATACGTTGAAATACCAATTCCAACTCCCAAGACTCATCACTGTGGTCTGTCTGATTCAGCATACAAATATACACACTCAATAAGATGTTCCTGGAGTGATAGATGTATATAGCAGTATAGTGGTGATGAGCTGAAGAGACAGGTATGAACAGTGACAATAGGTGAACAGCACTTGAGAGAAATGTTCATGAGAGTATAGATGGTAACAGGTAGGATGCAGATAGGTTAGCAATCATGTATGGTAGTAGGTGGTAGGATAGCAGATGACATACAGGAGAGACTAACCCAGTGCAAGGATAGATGTTAGTAGGCTCAAGAGCTAGCAATCTAAATAATAGTGCAGATGATAGTAACAGTCCTTAATATGCAGAGCTAGATAGTGTAAGCTTAGTAGGAAGGTTATGGAGGATTCCCCTGCGGGGTACTTATCACTAATAGCAAGCAGTAGTAGAGAGGTTCGGTATGAGCGAGTGATCCGGTAGCGGGATACATGGATCAGTAGCAAGGTTCCGACAGCGAGGTACGCTTGTAAGCATATGAGCTTCAAGGCAGGTTGAACGAACATGTGAGTGAGAACGCCGGCGGTTGAAATAGCCGCTGTGCGGCGCTCAGTGATGACAGCATCGGTCTTAAAGGTGTATGCGCACCTACCAGAAGAGAATTGTGGGACGCATACACTGAATTAGAAAGTGGAATAAGGGTACCAGAGGTACCAGAACATTACAAGCATGCAATATAACATATTGGCCATCCGAGTTCAGCTCCAGCGCCACCAACCTGAAGGGCAATGATTTGTGTATCAATGTACTGACCACCCCGTGAGTAGTTAGTATAGGTGGAGTGAAAGCAAAGTCCCACCCAGGGTTTTTTAAGGCTGAGAAGTTTGCTCCCAACTAAATGAGTCTCTTGAAGGATACAAATTTGGGGAGAGTGGGATTTGAGGAAATGGAAAACTGGAGATAGTTTTACTCAGAAATTAGGACCCCTGGTGTTCCAGGACACTTTATTACAGATAGACATTGAACATCAAGTAGAAATCAGTCAAATTGAAGCACAATGGAGGGACCCAGGAGCGAGACTCAGACCACCTTAGCCTTGGACAGGTACACATGGAAACACAGATCACAAAAATAAGGGCCACTGCTTGAAAAAAAAATGTGAAACAAGATAAGAAACAGAAAACCAGTAAAACAGCCCCAATCAACATTGATCCACCTCTGCAATGCGGCAGCAGAAGGAATCCAAACCCTCTGAATAAAGTCTACGTTCAACTGCAGGTGATCAATTTTATCTGTTAGGGTGGATTGGCAGGTTGCAATAGTCTTCATCACAGCCTTCAAGTCAGCCGCTAACACTGGGACCACAGCGGTCCCCTCGGTTTGAGATGTCATGTGGGCTGTAGTGTTAGCACAGCCTATGGCCCGGGCCGGAGCCGTGTTAGAAGCAGGCGAGGTCATACGGCATGTGGGAGGCTGCAATCTCCCCCTTGTCATAGCCCAGGGGTGCCGCTAAAGCAGGGGAGCCAAGGCCAGGGTCTATAGGACACCCAATGGAGCAAGGATTAGAAGCAGGTCTCTGGGAGATGTGCTAGAACAGGCCCTCTTCCAGCTCCATCTTGGACACTACGCATTCTTCAATCATTTTTTTTTGTTTACAAAATATTTTATTGGAAAGTCATACAAGAATAACAAAACGATCAATACAACAGTATGGAGATCAATGTAGTAACAGTACAATATACAAAAGCAAATTTGCATAGATTATACAGAGAACAAAGTACACTAGGCAGTCATGTAGATGAAAAAAAGACAAGTCAAGCATGCTAGATTATCTCCGTTCACAGTGTTAACCATCCAAAAGGTGAAAAATAAAATAAAATATGGACGTAGCTAGCAGTTAAATTTATCCCATATATCCCATTTAGTGTGGAAAACTGACATACTTCCCTGAATTGAATGCAGCACCTTTTCCGACATTTTGATGTTTTCCATTCTGGAGACTACCTGCTTCCAGGAAATCAGATCGGACCTCCAGTTGGAAGCCACCATCCATTGAACAGAAGACAAAAGGGTGTAGAATAATTTGTTTTTTTGGGATGGGACTCCCCTGATGTTGGTATACAGAATGCACATGCTTGGCGTGAGGGAAATAACAGAATCGGCTATGATTGATAACAGTCGGCTCACATTTTTCCAGATAGGCTGGAGATGGTTACACCCCCAAAATATGAGCAAAAGAGTGCCCTCCTCGGAGCATCCTCTAAAACACCTAGAGGAGACTGAGTCATAATATGAATGAAGCAGAGAGGGAGTAAGATACCACCTGGTAATCAGTTTGATTGGTGAGTCTCTGCTTGTAGATGATCTGGTACCGGCTCTCATATTTTTTATCATACACCTCCAGTCCAAAATGGAGAAGGAGGTATTCAATTCTTCCTCCCATCTAAGCATTTACTTGTGCTTCTCTGGTAGAGAAGAATTATTTATATGATTATATAACAGGGAGATTAGGCCCTTGCCTCTAGGGAATGAGCAACATATGTTTTCAAAGGGGGTGAAGGGAGGGAGTAAAGTTAAGGAATGGTTTGAGTTGAAGAAATCTCTAATGACCTCATAGTGGGCGCGTTTGGATTCTGGTAATTTATGTATCGCTAGAATTTGGTCAAAGGAATAGAATACATTTCCCGTGGAAAGAGTCTTTAGGGAGACTAGACCATTCCGAATCCATAGTCCAAGAAGGTCCCTGTCAATGGGGAAAGACAGTGATTCTACCTCTGACATAAAGGTTGCCAATGGGGAAATTTGTGAGAGCATGGAGCATGCATCTTTATATTTATGCCATAATTGAAGGAGGTTATGCACGAGTTTATTAGGTTGAAGGTGGTTTTTAAGTATATTATGTGTTGACCAGAGGCAAGCTGGCAAAGAATATGGCGCAATAGAGGACCTTTGTAACGCTCCTGCGTTTTTATATGGTGTGGATTTTCAGCTGCAGAAATAGTTCCACGTCAGTAGCCATGTAAGAGATATGCTGAGATACCATTCCCAACCTCAATGACTCATCATGTGTGGAAGGTCTTATTTCAGCCAGTAAATACACACAATTAGCAAGCTGGTTCTTAGAGTGACTTTATGCATGTGGTAACACAATGATGAAGGTTGAGGGATAGGTTGAGTGGAGGTGGTAGGTGATAGACACTTGAAGGTGAGACAGTAGCAGATGGATGCAGGAAGGTTTAGCAATGTTGTATGATAGCAGATGATAGAATAGCAGGTAGACATACAAAAGAGATCAACTCAGTGCAGAAAAGTAGCAGTAGTCTCAAGAGCTAGCAATCTAGTTTATGCAGATGTGATAAACAGTCTCTACTATGCAGAGCTAGATAGTGTAAGCTTAGTATAAGTTTATAGAGAATTCCCCTGCGGGGTACTTAGCACTATTAGCGATACAGCTGAAGGGTGGTTCAGGAGAGGCGGATGATCCAGTAGCGGGATACAGGGATCAGCGCAGCGAGGTTCCGTCAGCGAAGTAAGCTTGCAAGCATGGAAGCTTCAAGCAAGGTTAGCATCCAGATAATGGTGTTTGAACGAACACATGTGAGTGAGAACCTTACACGCCTTAAATAGCCATCTAGTCCGGCGCTGAGTGATGACAGCTCCAGTCTTAAAGGTGTATGCGCACCTTTCCAAAAGTAAATGGTAAGGCGCATACACTTGTGGAAAGTGTAATTTAGGGTACCAAAAGGTACCGGAACATTACAATACCCCCCCCTTAAGGCCTGCTCCTGAAGGCCTCTGGAGCTGGTTTGTCTGGGTATCTCGCATGAAAATTGCGGATTAATCTAGGGGCATGTATGTCAGAGGTGTTTAGCCAGGTTTCGTCTTGGGGCCCATAGTTCTTCCATCTAACCAAGTACTGAAGTCTTCTTCTGTAGATACGAGAATCCAGAATCTCTTTTATCTCGTATTCTTCTCCACCTTCAACTTGTACAGGAGGGGGAGGTGGAATATTAGGCCTTATTCCTTGGTCCGGAACATGGGGTTTTAGTAGCGACACATGGAAAATGGAATGGATTTTTAGGTCCATTGGCAATGTAAGCTGCACTGCAGCTTTTCCAATAAGTTTCTTGATTGGGAAAGGTCCCAAGAACAGAGGTCCAAGCTTTTTGCTAGGGATCTTCAGTCTCAAGTTTTTTGTTGAGAGCCAAACGAGGTCCCCGATAGTATACTGTGGAGAAGGTCTTCTACGAAGATCATAGTACTTCTTTTGTTGACTGTGAGCGTGTGCAATGGTAGTATTTAGTAAACCCAGAGAATCCTTTATTTAGGAAAGATAGTCTGAGGCTACTGGGTTATTTGAAGGAAGGATGCGTGGAGGGAGAATAGAGGGATGGAACCCATAGTTCAAGTAGAACGGACTCTGCTTGGTTGTACTGTGAGTTGCGTTGTTGTAGGCAAATTCTGCCAGGGGGAGAAGATCCAACCAATCATCCTGTTGGTAAGAAGTGTAACAACGTAAATACTGCTCGATGCATTGGTTGACTCTTTCAGTCTGTCCGTTGGTCTGCGGATGGTAAGGAGAAGTGAGCTTCCGCTCAATCCGTAGTATGTGACATAGTTCTTGCCAGAATTTAGAAATAAATTAGGATCCACGGTCAGACAAAAGAGTTTTTGGGATACCATGTAATCTGAAGACATGTTTCATCAGGAGTTCTGCCGTTTGTTTGGACGAAGGTAGTCTGCGAATAGCAATGAAATGTGTCATCTTTGTCAGATGGTCCACTGACACCAAGATGGTATTAAATCCTTTGGAAGGAGGCAATTCTATGATGAAGTCCAATGACAGAACCTCCCATGGAGTTTGGGGTATTGGTAGACTGCATAGTAGACCGGATGGTCTCGTAGTGTCAATTTTGGACCTGGCACAGACATTGCATGAAGAGACAAATTTTTGTATAGATGTTTTCATGTCAGGCCACCAGAATTGCCGAGAAATCAAATTGAAAGTCTTTGTCATACCCATATGTCCTGCCATAGGCACATCATGCGATAATTCCAAGATCTTGGTGCGTAGGGTAGGTGGTATGTAAAGTTTGTCGTTGTAGTAGAGGAAGCCTTCTGCATCGGTAGTTAGTTGTGGTGGGGGTGAATCCAACCTTATACCATGCAGAACCTCTTCCTTCAAGGAACGGACAACTCCAATAATGCGTTTGTGAGGTATTATAGGAACGGAAGGAATTTCAAAGTAGTTTTCTTCAATTAGTCGTGATAGTGCATCCGCCTTTTTGTTCTTATCTGCAGGTGTGTAGGTCACTAGGAAGTTAAACCTTAGAAAGAATAGTGACCATCGTACCTGTCGATGCGAGAGAGTTTTGCTAGTCTGAAGATATTGGAGGTTTTTATGGTCCGTGTATATAATTATTGGTAATTGGGTGCCTTCGAGTAAATGTCGCCAATTCTCCAGAGCCAATTTTATAGCAAGCAGTTCCTTCTCACCCACGGGGGAATTTATCTCGGGACTGCTCAGGGATTTAGAAAAAAAGGCGACTGGATGAAGTGGTGAAGTGGGGGTAGGTCGTTGGGAGAGTATTGCTCCTACTTCTAGGTTTGACGCATCTACCTCCAGAATGTATTGGAGGGATGGGTCTGGATGGCGTAATATGGGAGCGGAAGTAAACCTTGTCTTTAACAAGTGGAAAGCCTTATTTGCTTCTTCTGACCATTTAAATGGTATTTTTATGCTAGTGAGCTGTGTGAGGGGTCTCACAATAGCAGAAAAGTTTTTTATGAACTTCCTGTAGAAATTTGAAAATCCCAGGAATCGCTGTAGCGCCTTGCGTGTAGTTGGTGTAGGCCAATCCTGAATGCAGGATATTTTACTCATGTCCATCTCGATTCCTGTTTTGGATATGATGTAGCCTAGAAAGAGTACCTCATCTTTATGGAACAAGCATTTCTTCAGCTTCACATAAAGATTATGTGCAAGCAATCTCGATAATACAAGTCTTACATGTCTTATGTGTTCAGACAGGGTCCGTGAATATATAAGTATATTGTCCAGATATACCACAACACAGACATCTAGTAAGTCTTTAAAAATATCGTTTATAAATCGTTGGAAAACTGCAGGGGCATTGCATAGGCCGAATGGCATCACAAGATATTCAAACAATCCGTATCTAGTTCTGAACGCAGTCTTCCACTCGTGTCCATCACGGATTCGAATGAGATTGTATGCTCCTTTCAGGTCTAATTTTGAAAAATAGGTAGCTCCACGCACCTGCTCAATGAGCTCAGGGATAAGCGGTAGAGGATAGCGATCTTTTATTGTGATAGCATTCAATTTCCTGTAGTCGATGATAGGTCTGAGACTTAAATCTTTATTGCGAACAAAAAAGAGTCCTGCTGCTGTGGAAGAAGTGGAAGGTCTAATAAAACCTTTTTCCAAGTTCTCATCCAAATAGGTTTTGAGATGGGCAAGTTCATCCTGTGAAAGAGGATAAACATGACCGAACGGCAATTTGCTATTTGGGAGTAGATCAATGCTACAATCATAGTCTCGATGAGGAGGTAATGCTTGAGCATTTTTCTCAAGAAAAACCTCAGAAAGATCCTGATAACATAGTGGTGCAATCTCATCTGTCACCACAGACAGAATCTTCCCGGAAAATGGGAGGTTACACGTTTCCTCGCAATAACAAGAAGGGAAAGTCAAGGACCGTTTCTTCCAATCTATGGTTGGTTGGTGTGTGTGCAACCAGGGAAGTCCCAACACAATGGGAAAGTGGGGTGATGGTATTAAATCGAAGGTAGAAGTCTCCCTATGAGACTCGTTAATAGTGACTAGAAGTGCTTGTGTCTGATCGGTGATCGGACCAGAGGATAACGGAACACCGGTAATAAGACTTACTGAGACAGGTTTGAGTTTAGAAATAATAGGAATTTTATTTAAAGCAGCAAAACATATATCCATATAATTTCCACAAGATCCTGTGTCAATCATGGCCTTAGTAGTAATCCTGTTCTGGTCCCACTGTAATGTCAGAAAAACAGAAATGTAGGGGTTAGTGAATGAAGTTGTCAATCCTCCTAGGGAGACATGTGAACACTCACCCTTCTTTTTGTTGACTAGGGGACAGACGTTTATCTTGTGATCCGGGGATGCACAGTACAAGCAGAGATTTTCATTTCGTCTTTTGGCTTTTTCCATAGTTGATAGCGGTGGGCGTATGGTTCCTACCTCCATAGGAACGGCCAGACTCCGAGAGGAAACGGAAAATGGCATTCCCATCTTTTCAGCCTTTCTTTCTCGTAGTCTTCTATCTATGGTAATACTGAGTTGTATTAATGCATCCAGGGTTTTTGGCAGATCCGCTCGGGCGAGCTCGTCCTTAACGGCTTCTGATAGGCCAAGCCTAAATTGGGTTTTCAGAGATGCATCATTCCATTCTGAATCAAGGGTCCATCTCTTGAACTCTGCGACAAAGTCTTCCACAGGCCTCCTTCCTTGTTTCAAGGATCTTAACTGAAGATCAGCAGTACTCTGCCTATTGGGGTCATCATATAGGCTAGTGAGCTCTGCCAGGAACAAGGCATAGGAGTTGAGAAGCTGGTCGTCTTTCTCAAAAAGAGAATCTGCCCAGGCTCGAGGATCGCTTGATAGGTAAGAAATAATAGTACAAACCTTAATGTGATCAGTAAGGTAGGTACGAGGTTTTAGCAAAAAAAGTAACTCACATGCGTTTTTAAATTCGCGAAATTTTTTGCGATCGCCTGTAAATACCAAAGGGGATTTATCTTGGGTTCAGGGGACTGAGCAGAGGTAAGTTGTGTCAGTCTAATTACCTGCTGCGACAGAGCCTGATTGTCTTCTTTTAATTCAGCAAGTGCGTGTATTAACGCAGATACTTGCTGTTTTAATTGTGTCACCTGAGTGGTTATTTCTGGAACTATTTCTGCTGAATCCATTTTTTAGGTTTGTTCAATCTGTAACGCTCCTGCGTTTTTATATGGTGTGGATTTTCAGCTGCAGAAATAGTTCCACGTCAGTAGCCATGTAAGAGATATGCTGAGATACCATTCCCAACCTCAATGACTCATCATGTGTGGAAGGTCTTATTTCAGCCAGTAAATACACACAATTAGCAAGCTGGTTCTTAGAGTGACTTTATGCATGTGGTAACACAATGATGAAGGTTGAGGGATAGGTTGAGTGGAGGTGGTAGGTGATAGACACTTGAAGGTGAGACAGTAGCAGATGGATGCAGGAAGGTTTAGCAATGTTGTATGATAGCAGATGATAGAATAGCAGGTGGACATACAAAAGAGATCAACCCAGTGCAGAAAAGTAGCAGTAGTCTCAAGAGCTAGCAATCTAGTTTATGCAGATGTGATAAACAGTCTCTACTATGCAGAGCTAGATAGTGTAAGCTTAGTATAAGTTTATAGAGAATTCCCCTGCGGGGTACTTAGCACTATTAGCGATACAGCCGAAGGGTGGTTCAGGAGAGGCGGATGATCCAGTAGCGGGATACAGGGATCAGCGCAGCGAGGTTCCGTCAGCGAAGTAAGCTTGCAAGCATGGAAGCTTCAAGCAAGGTTAGCATCCAGATAAGGGTGTTTGAACGAACACATGTGAGTGAGAACCGACGCCTTAAATAGCCATCTAGTCCGGCGCTGAGTGATGACAGCTCCAGTCTTAAAGGTGTATGCGCACCTTTCCAAAAGTAAATGGTAAGGCGCATACACTTGTGGAAAGTGTAATTTAGGGTACCAAAAGGTACCAGAAACATTACAACCTTTCAAATGAAAGCCAGGGTATATCATTCCCATCATAGTGCCAATGTGCAATCTGTATATACTTTGTTGCCAGGTAGTAGGACCACAGGTCAGGAAGACCCAACCCCCCCCATATCTTGTGGTGCATGCGAAACCTGTCTGCCAAGCCTAGGTTTCCTTCCGTTCCACACAAACCTAGACAACTCCCTCTGGAATCTCAAAATGTGCGATTTGGGTACCAACACCGGGAGTGCTCTAAAAAAAAAAGGATTTTCGGGAGAATCACCATCTTCACCGCCGCCACTCTGCCCAGTAGCGAGATATGGTGAGAGGACCAAAATTGAAGCAGAGCTCCTAGTTTCTTAAACATAGGGGGAATATTAGTAATGTATAGGGATTCAACTTCAATCATTTTTAAGCTACTTTTCAGAAATATGCATGCAGGTCAGAACTTCTGATCTCTAAATCCCCCCAAAAGCGTATCTAAACTCAAGAACAAAAATAATGGGGCTTACCAGTCCTTAGATGTGGTGGCTGTATTTTTTATTTTGTTCCTAATTTTCACCTGCCAGTAACAATTCCTGTTTCTGGATGATAAAGTTTATTCACTGTACTGTATCTATGCCTAGTAAAAGACTACAAAGGACATCCCCCTCTATTCTTCTCTATAACACAGAGGGTGGTTTTCTGTATTCCACAGAGAGGACTGGGAATGTTGCTAACTGATAGCAGTCAGCAAAGGCAAAGAGCAAGAGAGAGCCAGAAGACTTGCCTTTAGAGATTGAGCCTGTATGATCCTAAGAGTACAGTCATTCTTGTAACCATCATCATCATCAACTTTCTGTCCGTATTCTATTTAGATTCAGATAAAACAGACTGCAGATGTACCAGAATAATTTAAATGGGACACTTAGAGCCTTTCTCCATTTACAAATGTTGGGATGCAGAAACACATAATCCTGGGATAGATGTGCAATAAAAAGGCACATTACAACAGGCTGGCTGCTGCACTCTCTGCAGGGGGAAAGTGCCAGAACAAGATAGACCTCACCCCCCCTACCCCTTCCAATTTCACACTGCCAGGCTATTTAGGAATACAAAATGCTAATGAGCTTTTTCTTTTACAAGATTAAGTTAATTGGAAATCATTTTAAAGCAAGCAAAATAGCCAAGCTTGCCAGACAGGAAAATTGCCTTTCCATTAGCGTACATTTTCCACAGCACATGAGAAGACAAGGATGCTGTTATATAGCATCTGTGGAGTCAAGTTAAGCGTAGCAAAGGTGGTAAAAGCCATGTAAGTGCTGTCATTACCAAAGTTCTCTGTTTTAAAAGGCAACTCTAGACAAATTGCTAACTGCACAGTTGTAACATGGAGAAAATGATAGGGAGGAACTTTAAAAGATGCTAAAATATAGTGTGGGGACCCTTCCTTAAAGCGGTAGTATACCGCTTTTTTCCACTTTTAACTACAGGTAAGCATATAATAAGGCTTACCTGTAGGTACAATTAATATCTCCTAAACCGCACGGTTTAGGAGATATTTGCAGTGCATGCAGCCGCTCACGCGAGCGGCGCATGCGCTCTGAAGGTCCGGCGGACCTTCAGCTTCCCTTGCCGGGAGCTTGCCGGAAAATGACTCGCGGCTCCGGCCAATCACAGCGCCGGAGCCGCCGAACCCGGAAGAGACGCCGAGGGATCATGTCAGCTCCCACAGGGGTGTCCGGGGGTCCGTGTTGGGGCTTCGTTCTAAGGTAAGTAATTCATAATGAGCTAGTATGCGATGCATACTAGCTCATTATGCCTTTGTCTTTCAGGTTTTTTTTTTTTTTAGGTTTACAACCGCTTTAAAGTGTATGTGGCACTCACCCCCAGAGGGGCTGCTGAAAATAGACAGGTTCTCTTTAAGTAGTACAGAGGCTGCCAGTCACCAAGCACAGTTCTACTCATACTGACCATTCAAGCTTAGTCTAGGGGATGTCTTTTTAGAATTTATTGCTGAGTAACTTGAAACAGGAGATAGGTTCAGAGATCAGGATACCCCAACAATATCAAAAAATAACAGGAGGACAGCTTCTCATTACTCTTTTTCCACAAGGTAACAAGCAATGGCCAGTATATCTAGAACTCTATAAGCATGTTGATGTGGACAAGGGCCTCTTCCCGACAACCTTGGGCTGTGGTTGTTGGGGTCTGCAGGCAGGGGGCCAGATCCCTCCTATGTGAATTGGTATCGGGTACATTGTTTTCCTACCCATTCACCAAAAAAGTGTACAAAAGTAATAACCACATGTCACGGCACTGCCGCGTACTCACCTGCGTCTGGGCGCCTGCGGCGTTCTCGCAACAGAGTCTCGGTGCTTGCCGGTCGCAGAGACACCCCCTTTGGGTCTGCGGTGGCTCCTTCTCCTCCCCTCACCTCTGAGGCCTGCAGCGGCACACTGTCATGGCAAGATGGCGGTCGCCATGCGGTTACAGTGTTTTACACAGAGGGAGAGAGGAGAGTTGAAGATCTGGTAAGATCAGGTTCTATGAAGCAAACCAAGATGGCGCTGGGTCTCTGACCTCCCTTTATAGCCCCTGGCAGCCCCACCTACTGGTGGGAGGTGGTCGGGTCATGTGATCCTGGCTCCCTATATAAACCAAGCACACCTTCCAGTCAGTGCTTGGTTATTTTCCTTGCTCCTGTGTGTCTGCTAATTGCATTGCCTGTGTTCCTGGTTCCTGATCCTTTCTCCCTCAGGTGGATACTCCTTGATTGCCTGCCAGACCTGACTCCAGAGTTGTCGACCTTACCTCCTTCTCTTCATTAAAGGCCTCCGTGCCACCACAGACCCTACGGGGCCCTGTTCCCACTTCCAGGGACTCCTGAGGGTCGTGATTGTAAGGGAGTGCTGTTCCACTGCAACTGGGTTCCCTCTCCACTGCAAGACCCCAGGTGGGTTGTGACATAATAACCAAGCCGCAAAAATGGAACCCGCAGGAACAGCCGAAGCTATTACTGCTCTCACCCAACAGATGACAGCCTTGGCTCAAGCCGTCCAAGATCTACAAGCCAGTAACGCTATGCTTCTTCAACATGAACAAAGAAGGGCTCAGTCTGTACCCCTTCTAGACTCACCCCCAGCCACTGGTCCAGTACTAACTGCATTCCCAGAACCAGCCATTCCTATGCTTGACAAGTTTACTGGAAAGAAGTCTGAACTGCAATCATTCATCACAGCTTGTGAACTACTCTTCGTCCTAAAACCACGCACCTACCCCAATGATTACGTGAAGGTCCGCACAACCATTGCCTTGCTGTCAGGTCAACCACAAACCTGGGCACACCAACTCCTGCACTCAAAGAGTCCAATACTGGAGACCTGGGACTCTTTTGCCGCAGCTATGCGTACATTATATGATGACCCTTTGAGACCCTCCGCTGCTCGCTCAGCCCTCCGTTCCCTCCGGCAAGGAAAAAGACCTGTGGAGGATTACACCACGGATTTCCGGGAGTTGGCGTCTGACACTGGTTATAATGAAACTGGCCTGATAGAACAGTACCGACTAGGACTATCCGAGGCCTTAAAAGATGAATTAGCCAGAGTTGGGGTACCCCCTTCCTTGGAGGATCTGATCCTCCTAGTCACCCAATTAGACCGACGCTTCCGTGAACGAAGAAGTGAGAGACAGGCTCCAGCTAATCTCCGGTCCTTGGATTCCCCAGGTCCTATGCCTTCTGCTTCTCCGTCCTCTTCCTCATCTGAGGAACCTATGCAAATAGGCATGGTTCGCCGTCCACTAACGGAAGAAGAACGCAAGAGACGCCGTTCTCAAGGACTTTGTCTCTATTGTGGGAAAGCCGATCACCAACTCTGGTCATGCCCCGTCCGACCCACAACCTCACCTGGTAAGGGTTCCTTAGCCCCTTCTTCCTGGACTTCTACTGTTCCAGCCACCTCTTCTTACTTGTCTGTTTCTCTTTCTCTCCAGTGGGGAAGTAGAGATCTCCAGATTACGGCCATCATCGACTCCGGAGCCAGCGGGTGTTTCATAGACCAGACCTTGGTCCGATCACATCATCTGCCTATGCAACTTAAGTCACGGCCGTTATCCCTATTCGTGGTAGATGGGACTCCTATCAAAACTGGACCCGTACTACATGAAACCGGTCCCATCTGTCTCCTACTTGGTCACCATAAAGAGACTATCAATTTGGATATTGTACCCTCACCAATATTCCCACTCATCCTCGGCCTTCCCTGGCTTCGCGCCCACAATCCAGCGATAGACTGGATTAAGGGTACTCTCACCTTCTCTTCCACCTTTTGCACCACCACTTGCTTAAAAGAGGCACCCACGCATCTACTCACGATAAACCTTGACCCTCCAGTTATCTTGCCAGACAAATACAAAGAATTCCAGGATGTCTTCAACAAACAGAATGCAGATCATTTGCCCCCAAGACGTCCATATGATTGTCCAATCGATTTGCTCCCAGGTGCCCCTATCCCCTATGGACGTGTATTCCCTCTGTCGGAAACTGAACTCGCGCACCTCAAAGGGTACATTTCTGACAGCCTCGCCAAAGGTTTCATCAGACCTTCCACGTCACCAGCAGGAGCAGGTATATTTTTTGTTGGTAAGAAAGATGGAGGTCTTCGCCCATGTATTGACTACCGTGCCTTGAATAACATCACTATTAAAAATCGATATCCTTTACCTCTGATACCTGAGCTCCTAGATCGATTAAGGAAAGCAAAGATTTTCTCGAAACTAGACCTAAGAGGGGCATATAACCTGGTCCGCATACGCAAGGGGGATGAGTGGAAGACAGCATTCAGGACACGCTACGGACATTTTGAATATCTCAATCACATTAAGGTGCATAAATTTCTATAGAAATAATTTAAAGTGCATATTTAAACTAAAAAAATATAAATAAACATTCAAAGTGTGAGATTTAAAGTGCAAAAATGGTGGAATAAAGTCCTTATTGATGATCCAAAAAGGTGCCAAAGTGCCAAGTAAATAAAGGTGCTTGTGAGGTGAAGGTGCCCTCTTGGTTCCCCACTCACCGGAATTAGATAGTATTAGATAGTATAAAAGCCCTTGGTTTTATTGCACATTTGCCCAGGATCAGATATGGAATTCCTCCGATGTGTCCTCCGTGTGGAAATCGTTCCCGATAACACCATTAAAAGAAAAGAGGGCCATACATCGTGAAGTACGTAGGTATAATTTTATTCCCCCTGGCCTTGACCCCGAAGGTGCTAAATGGACAGGTGTCTGGTCAGACACCTGTCCATTTAGCACCTTCGGGGTCAAGGCCAGGGGGAATAAAATTATACCTACGTACTTCACGATGTATGGCCCTCTTTTCCTTTAATGGTGTTATCGGGAACGATTTCCACACGGAGGACACATCGGAGGAATTCCATATCTGATCCTGGGCAAATGTGCAATAAAACCAAGGGCTTTTATACTATCTAATACTATCTAATTCCGGTGAGTGGGGAACCAAGAGGGCACCTTCTCCTCACAAGCACCTTTATTTACTTGGCACTTTGGCACCTTTTTGGATCATCAATAAGGACTTTATTCCACCATTTTTGCACTTTAAATCTCACACTTTGAATGTTTATTTATATTTTTTTAGTTTAAATATGCACTTTAAATTATTTCTATAGAAATTTATGCACCTTAATGTGATTAATATATTTTATTATTACATATTGTATTCACATGATATAGATTGGTTTCAATTTAAATAATTTGTAATTTTTGTTATTAATCTGTTGCTAGCGCTGCATTAATTTGGTTTTATTCATTTATTCTAAGAATTTCTTAGTGTTGCAGCAGCTGCACACCTTCACAGTTTTCTCACTGAATAACTTATCACTATTGTGTAGCGCGGGTTTAAATTTGTTTTTTCATTTTGAATATCTCGTCATGCCCTTCGGGCTCTGCAATGCCCCGGCCACATTCCAGCACTTTCTGAATGATGTCTTCCGTGATATACTGGATTCTTTTGTCGTAATATATCTAGACGACATCCTGATCTTCTCCTCTTCTTCTGCTGAACATAATGAGCATATGAGAAGGGTACTTCTCCGTCTCCGTGAGCACAGACTCTATGCCAAGTTGGAGAAATGTGTTTTTGATACAGAATCTGTGGAATTCCTGGGGTACTTGATCTCTCCGGGGCAAATACAAATGGACCCTCGTAAGATCACAGCTATCCTGGAGTGGCCTATCCCTAAGGACAAGAAGTCTGTACAGCGCTTCATTGGGTTTGCCAATTTCTATAGACGTTTTATCAGAGGTTTTTCCCAGGTATGCTCCCCCATTACAGCCCTGACAAAAAGCCACAACCTGTTCACATGGACCAACCAAGCTCAAGAGGCCTTTGAGAAACTAAAAGAACTGTTTACCCAGGCTCCTATTCTCATCCAGCCCGATTCTACAAAGGCCTTCTTCCTTGAAGTTGATGCCTCCGATATTGCCATTGGGGGTATCCTGTCCCAAAGAGGTGAGAGGGATGATCGACTTCACCCCGTGGCATTCTACTCACGAAAACTCCTGCCCGCTGAAATAAACTACGACGTGGGCGAAAGGGAACTTCTTGCTGTCAAAAACACTCTAGAGGAATGGCGCCATCTCCTTGAAGGAGCACCCTTACCTGTAACTGTATATACAGACCACCGTAATCTAGAGTACCTACGTACTGCTAAGAGACTGCGTCCCCGTCAAGCCCGCTGGGCTTTATTCTTTTCCAGATTTAATTTGCAGATCACCTACCGCCCTGGGTCAAAAAATCAGATGCTCTATCACGCATGTATGAAAAGACAAACCCAACAGGTCAAACCCAAGACACCATCCTACCTCCAAACCAATTCCTAGCAATACAGGTATCACTCCTAGACCGTATACGCAATTCATCGGTCCAACCACCGGTGATGATACCTCCTCTGATCCAGAAACAAGGCTTATGGTACCATGGTGAACAACTGTATATACCACCTTCACTCCAGTCTGAGGTAATTGGCCAGTTCCATGATACCCTTTCAGCAGGTCACGGAGGAATTACCCAGACATTTGAAAACATTAGCCGTTATTATTGGTGGCCTTCTATTAAATCGGGCGTCAGGGATTATGTCCTTTCTTGTGATATATGTGCTCGATCAAAGACCCCAAAGATAAAACCTGTGGGTCTTCTCCAACCTCCTGCAGTTCCTCGAGGACCATGGACCGACATAGCCATGGACTTTATTGTGGATCTACCCTTATCACACAAACACAACACCATCATGGTGGTAGTGGATAGATTCACAAAAATGGCACATTTCATTCCTTCTGTAGGACTTCCATCTGCTTCAAAGACTGCCTCCTTGTTCCTGCAGAACATCTTTCGGATACATGGATTACCCCAAACCATCATCACTGACCGTGGGTCCCAGTTCACCTCCCATTTCTGGTCCCATTTTTGTCGTCATCTAAGGATCCAACGATGTTTATCCTCGGCTTACCATCCTCAGACCAACGGCCAAACAGAACGTACCAACCAGATTCTAGAACAATATCTTCGTTGTTTCACTACACATCTGCAAGACGACTGGTTATCTCTGCTTCCCACAGCAGAGTTCTCCTACAACAACCACATGCACCACTCCAGCAAGATGACACCTTTTTATGCCAACTATGGTTTCCATCCATGTGCCCTTCCAGAGCTACCTTGTCCAAACACAGTGCCCGATGTAGCCTCACAACTGAACAAACTTAGACATCTTAAGCCTATGTTGTACCAGACCCTGAAAATAGCACAACAACGCTACAAAGGATATGCAGACAAGAAAAGGTCCCCAGCACCCACCTATGTGCCAGGGGACAAAGTCTGGCTGTCCACACAACATATGCATTTGTCTTGCCCCTCACGGAAGTTGGGACCACGTTACATAGGGCCTTTCACTATCACCGAGATCACCGAGATCCTATCTGCTGTGGCCGTCCGCCTGGATCTCCCTTCCACCTACAGGTTACATCCGGTTTTTCATGTATCCCTCCTAAAACCTTGGAAACCCAACAGATTTCCTTCCCGTATTGTGGCTCCACCCTCTCCAGTGGTTGTGGATGGCTCTGAAGAGTTTGAAGTCCAAGAGATTCTTGATTCCAGACGTCGTAGGGGAAATCTGGAGTATCTCATCCACTGGAAAGGGTATGGCCCAGAGGAAAGATCCTGGGAGCCAGCTAAGAATGTTCATGCACCTGCCAAGGTTAGAGCTTTCCACAGAAGACACCCTGGCCGACCAACCCTATTTCGCGCCCTGAGGTCGCGTTTAGGAAGGGGGCTCTGTCACGGCACTGCCGCGTACTCACCTGCGTCTGGGCGCCTGCGGCGTTCTCGCAACAGAGTCTCGGTGCTTGCCGGTCGCAGAGACACCCCCTCTGGGTCTGCGGTGGCTCCTTCTCCTCCCCTCACCTCTGAGGCCTGCAGCGGCACACTGTCATGGCAAGATGGCAGTCGCCATGCGGTTACAGTGTTTTACACAGAGGGAGAGAGGAGAGTTGAAGATCTGGTAAGATCAGGTTCTATGAAGCAAACCAAGATGGCGCTGGGTCTCTGACCTCCCTTTATAGCCCCTGGCAGCCCCACCTACTGGTGGGAGGTGGTCGGGTCATGTGATCCTGGCTCCCTATATAAACCAAGCACACCTTCCAGTCAGTGCTTGGTTATTTTCCTTGCTCCTGTGTGTCTGCTAATTGCATTGCCTGTGTTCCTGGTTCCTGATCCTTTCTCCCTCAGGTGGATACTCCTTGATTGCCTGCCAGACCTGACTCCAGAGTTGTCGACCTTACCTCCTTCTCTTCATTAAAGGCCTCCGTGCCACCACAGACCCTACGGGGCCCTGTTCCCACTTCCAGGGACTCCTGAGGGTCGTGATTGTAAGGGAGTGCTGTTCCACTGCAACTAGGTTCCCTCTCCACTGCAAGACCACAGGTGGGTTGTGACACCACACGAGACAGTTTTTGACAAATCCCCTGCCCCACCCCACATGTGGCCTTATATGATTCGGGGGAGGTGTTCATTCTTTCCCCCCTTTCCTGATCTGCCAGGCTTACCAATCAGGGCACAGAATTCACTGTGCAGTGCTCAGTGTATGGCAGGGTATTCGTCAGGGCAAACACCCTGTGAACATCCTGAAAATTCAGGTTCGCCCATCCCTACTGACCCCTAATGTAAGGTGCTGTCAGCTGCAGAGGTGCTCAAAGACCTGGCATTCTTGCCAGTACTTTGCATGGCTACAAGGAATGCGCATTGGCGCACAGATGCGCCCTGGTGCGCGCACAGCTATGCATGCTCTCAGTCTAGTTTGGTGCCAAACTGCCTTTATAAGGAAGCCAGTCACTTCCAACAATTGCTGGTTGATCTTCGGCTCTCCAGTGCATTTATTCCTGTGTATCCATTGCATCTGTGAATACCTGTTACCGACTCGGCTTGCCTCTGGACCTGTCTTCTGCCTGCCTACTGACCGGACCCCAGCTTGTCTAATGGATCATCCCTCTCTGCTGTCCTGTGACCCTAGCTATCCTTCTGACTATACTTGCTGTTATCCACACCTGGTACCTGACCTTGGCTTCAAACCAACTTCTTTCCTATTCTCTGTTCTGCTTAAGACCTGCTGCTTCTTACAGGTGCCACCTGTCTGCAAAAACCATTCCAGTGCATAAACTGTATACCTGGGCATTCCTCTGATAACATCTCAGTCACGAACATCTCTGCAAGCACTCTGGCAGGCGACCTGTGCTTCTTTGAGCCTGACTCCCCCTGTTCCACTTTCAGGGGAGTCTGGAACTTAGCCGCAAGGGAAGCCCTCTCTCCATTGGCCTCCAGCACCAGGTAAGTGATAGGGCATTCTCCCCACTGACTAATAATGTAAGGATCATTCTTGCCACTGACCACCGCTGTAAGGGTTATTCTTTCCACCAATTCAAATGCCCATACTCTATCTGCCAGGATCAGGTTCACGTTGTACTAGTAATTCAAAATTAAATGTTTTATGAAGCAAGGATATGAAGGTAGAGAGACTAAGGTTTTTCAGGTCCTATAAGAATTAGGTTCATTAGAGCCTAATATACCCAACAAATTACGGAATTAAAAGTAGATTCATTACATTTTAATATCCAACAGTTTATGGAAATAGTTAGTACCTCACAAGGAAATATGAACACAATGTTTACCTGATTGAGAAAAGTCGGTGTTTCCAAGCAGGTATACAGTCTCCTTTCACATCATTCTGTACTATGCACACCCTTTTCTGAGAATTTTAGGAGGTGTTTCCTGGAATTAGGGATGAGTTGGGATTTGGTAAAAATTAGGTCCAAACCCAGTTTGGCAGAAAGCGTCACATAATTCCATGCCCACCATCCCAATCAGTGGCACCAGACTCACCAGACTCATTCCCCCCTCTGCAATTGCACAAACACTAAGGGGTGGGGATGCTCCCGACATCATTGACCTATTAATCACCACATAGCCATAGGTTTAAATCTGAGGTTTTCTTTGAAATATTACCTGGTGATCCTGCCATGAAGGTCCTTGTGCAGGCATTTTCTAAAATAGAATGATAACCGTCTGTTCCAGTCTCCAAATTATGCTCCTATTTTGTCACCCTGTCACATGTGCTTCCAATGGAGACTGTAAGCAGTCCTGCCAATGCACACTGTGCAGACATGGTCCATCGTTGTCACCATCAGGAAGCCTACACCAAGCAATGACACACAGCTGCCACTGGAGCCTATGCTTTGTAAACAGGGAGTGTCTGCAAAAAGGTTGCAGGAGATCAGCAGTAATGAGATGTACCACAGAACAAAAAATAAAGAGAAACAGTATTTTCTAAAAAAAAAAAAAAGTATATACACTATATTTCCAAAAGTATTGGGATGCCTTTACATGCAAATTTAATTTAATGGCATCCCAGCCTTAGCCTGTAGGCTTCAATATTGAGTTGGCCCACTCTTTGCAGGTATACCAGCTTCACCTCTTCTGGGAAGACTGTCCACAAGGTTTAGAAGTTTGTCTATGGGAATGTTTGATCATTCATACAGAGCGGACCTTAATTGCCGGGAGGGCGTCCATTTACGTCCCCACGTGCATGAGATGCCTGCTCGCTCCCTGCGGAACGCTCGCAGCTTGCTCTGTGATCAGCGAGTCCATGAGACTCGGCTGATCACAGATTGGAGTAAGGGGCCATTCCCAACCCCTTACTACATGATCAGCTGTCAGTCAATGACAGCTGATCACGTGATGTGAATAGCAGCCGGTGATCAGCGCTTTTTTTCTCCTCACACTGTCAGCATGAGGAGAAAGAAAGACAATCGCCAGTTGCTGTCAGAGGGACATTGGTCCAGAAGAGGAAAAGCAACTGTGCCCACCAGTGCCTACCAGCGCCACCTACCATTGCAGGTCAGTGCCACCTACCAGTGCCATCAATCGGTGCCCACCAGTGTCACCTATCAGTGCCAATCAGTGCCCCATCGTCAGTGCTGCCTATCAGTGTCACCTACCAGTGCCCATCATTGTAAGCCATCAGTGCCACCTATTAGTCCCCATTGGTGCCCATGAGTGCCACCTATCAGTGCCACCTATTAGTGCCCTTCAGTGCCACCTACCAGTGCCCTTCAGTGCTTCCCATCGGTGCCACCTACCAGTGCCCTTCAGTGCTGCCCATCGGTGCAAATCATCAGTGCCACCTATCAGTGCACACCAGTGTCGCCTTATCAGTGCCACCTTAGCAGTGCCCATTAGTGCCACTTTATCAGTGTCCATCAGTGCAGCCTATCAGTGCAACCTATCAGTGCCACCTCATCAGCGCACATCAATGATCGAGAACAATGACCTGTTTGCAATATTTTATAACAAACTATAAAAACTGGGGTTTTTTTTGTTTGTTATTTTTTCAAAATTTTAGTTTTTTTTCTGTTTGTTCAGCAAAAAATAAAACCCCCAATAGTGATTAATAACCACCAAAAGAAAGCTCTATTTGTTTGAAAAAAATGATAAAAATGTAATTTGGGTACAGTGTTGCATGACTGCGCAATTGTCATTCAAAGTGTGACAGCGCTGAAAGCTGAGGATTGGCCTGGGAAGGAAGGGGGTTTAAGTACCCAGCAGGCAAGTGGTTAAGCATCACCATACAATGTACATGCAAAATTGTTATGTTTAAGTGAACTTTTTTGCTAGTAGCTGATTATGGAACATTAGGTTAAATACGGGATAATACCAAACCCATTAAAAAGTTCTTTAAATGAAATGATTTGAAATTCAAAGAATATGAACAATCAGTTTATATCTGGCAATAAAATCAGATCTGTAAAGTAATAATTTAGAAGAGCGCATTAGCATGGAATGATGATTTATGTAATGAACCTAGCTTGGTTTTAACAGCGTTGCTCGATGCCAAACTTCTGCTGGGGTCAGATAAAGCCCTGGCAAGTGACGGGATTATTGTGAGTCATGGCTGGTAGGAAAATCGTTGAATTTTTGCTAAACAATTTTTTATGAAGCGTGTTTGTTTGTGAAAGTTTCTTTCAAGTGAGAAAGATTAATCTAAAATCCTTGCGGCTGAAATGTATGACAAACAATTTATTAAATCAGGAATTAAAGCAGAAGGTTGGGAAATTAAATAGCAACAAAAATTACAATTTTTTAGCACAGTTATGTATTTATTAAGGTAGATGTAAGCTAAATTGTTGCATATCATAAACAATGGCCATTTCTTCCACAAGTTTTTCATCCTTTGTCTGCGCTTCTGATGTCCTGCATCTAGGACCATACCTGTACAGATATTAGGGACTTTAAATGTGCTTCCAGGAAAACATAGAGATGCCATGACAAAAAAACCAAACACCATACACCAAAAAAACTTTCTTTTATACCATGGTGCACATTTATGGATATCTTTCACATGAATGAGATTTTACAATATGTATGTAAAATTACATTTTTTACATATATTTTTTTTTATATACCTGGCAGTTCTCTGGTTTCCTGGAATCACATATAAAGTTCCTAACTTCCGTGTCGGAATGGCTCTAGGCTCTTGATGGGATGGTGCTCCCAGGAAAAGCTATATTCCAGCTTTTACCTTTGTTTCAATAAAGATTCCACCATTTTGCATTCAGTTTAATTTCTTGAAACCTCTTTCAAGCCACTTCCTATCTACATGCACTCCATTGATTATATTTCTCAGGGTGGGATTCCCGATCATGGACAACAATGGACTGTGCCTGTGTGACAGGGTGACAATGCAGGAGCACAAATGAGAGACAAGGGCGGAACATTGTCATTATATAACAACAGGAAGTTGCCATGATAGGATCATCAGATATATTTATATATATTTTTTTATTACATTACCATGTTAAAGTCCATGTAATATTTCAGTAATTTGATTTGCATATACTTTAACCACTTGCCTACAGTGCACTTTCACCCCCTTCCTGCCCAGGCCAATTTTCAGCTTTCAGCGCTCTCACACTTTGAATGACAATTGCGCAGTCATGCTACACTGTACCCATATGAAATTTTTATCATTTTTTTCACACAAATAGAGCTTTCTTTTTGTGGTATTTAATCACCTCTGGGTTTTTTATTTCTTACAAAAAAAATGAAAAAATTCAGAAAATTTTGAAAAAAAATTTTTTTTCTTATTTTCTGTGAGTAAATTTTGAAAATAAATACATTTTTCTCCATCACTGATGTGCGCTGATGAGGCGGCACTGATAGGCACTGATAGGCTGCACTGATGGGCACTGATGAGGTGGCACTTATGGGCACTGATGAGGTGGCACTTATGGGCACTGATGAGGTGGCACTGATGAGGAGGTACTAATATGCCGCACTGATGAGCACTGATAGGTGGCACTGATAGGCGGCACCGATGAGCACTGATAGGCGGCACTGATGAGCACTGATAGGTGGCACTGCTGGGCACTGAGAGGTGGCACTACTGGGCACTGAGAGGTGGCACTGATGGGCACTGAGAGGTGGCACTGATGGGCACTGAGAGGTGGCACTGATGGACACTGATGGGTGGCACTGATGGACACTGACGGGTGGCACTGATGAGCACTGATGGGCGGCACTGATGAGCAGCACCATCAGTGCCCACACTCAGTGCCCATAGTGCTGCCAGTCAGTGCTCATCAGTGCCTAGATGAGCAGGCACTGATGGGCACTGACTGGCAGCGCTATGGGCATTGATTGTGGGCACTGATGGGGGGCACTGATGGCGGGCACTGATGGTGGGCAGTTATAGCAGTTTATTTCCCTCTTGTGTAATCAGGGCACTGGTGATCAGTGCCCTGATTACATTTCTCTGTGTCCCCATGAGAAGGAGCCGCTGATCGGCTCTCCTCGGCTCACACACTGACAGTGTGAGCCGAGGAGAGCCGAATAACGGCACTTCCTCATTTACATGTGACCGGCTGTGATTGGATACAGCCGATCACATGGGTAAAGAGTCATGTCATTGACTCTTTACCGAGATCGGGATCGCGCCGTGTTGCTAGGACGATCGCCGCTCCGCGTTATATGACGGCGCCCCAAGATAATAGGTACACCGCTCTGCCGTCATTTGACGGCGGGCAGGTAGTAAGCGGTTAAAGGAGAAGCACAGCCAAAGCTGCTGTGGATCACAAGAGTTCAGTCCATTCTGCGTTCCTATGACCCATTTTCAGCAGACCGCAGGCTGAATCCCGCTGTCGGTTGACATCACAAAGCTAGTCCAGGCTGCAAGAATGAATGTGACCATATGGTCGGGATTCACCCAAAACTCTGGACCAGCACCTGGATCAGCCTCTCAGAAAAGGAAAATTACGGTAAGTATTTGATAGGAAATTTTATGTCTTCCTGACAGACTCCATGGCAGCATACATTTGGGAACTAACTAGCTAAAAAAGGGTGGGATGCCGAAAAAAGTAGGTTTTCAGTCATAGCACTTAGCTAACAGAAACCTTATGGATAGATAATAACAGTATGAGGAAGTTAGCTACACCCCACATTGAGCCAGAACAGCCTTAATGGAAGGCACGTAACCCCCCTACAAATATTTCTGGTGTCCTTTCACAGGTAGCCCACAAAGTCTACACACTCCTGGTTGAGTGTGTGGTAACTGCTACCGTAGGAACCAAGCCCTAAGCTCTATAAGCCTATTGGCTAACTGGAATGATCCATCCAATGATGATTCTGGATGATATCTCCGTCCTGCTGGTTCTGCTAGAGAAAGTGACAAATATGTCCTAAAACTCTGAGCAAAGCTGTAGCTTGAGAGTATGCTCGAAGTATCCCAATATCCATGGCATGGAACCAGTTATCCTTTCTGGTCCTGCATACAAGATAAACTAATCTTTGTTCTCATAGGATGCTGAAGCCACCTCAGATTGCCACCCAGTATGGATATAAACACTACCCATACTAGGCAGAATGCCAACAAGGATCCCATATGGCATATGGGGTATCGGTGAATAAACTCCATAATGTGCCACATAATGTTACTCCCAAAGGAAATCACGACTAAAAGGATGCAGACCCTGTAACTTTCCTCATTAGAGCCCTCCCGTACAGATTCACTTTGCAAATGGACACAGACAAACAAACAGCTACTCCTTTAGAATAACAAAAGGTAGGAGTCTGCAACACAGTTTGTTAAAATCCCTGCAATGTACACAGATCACCCAGCTGGGAATGTTTTTTTTCTCAGCAAAAGTGGAGTTACTCTTTAAATTAGTAATTAAAAAAAAAATGGAAGCGTATTTTTCCAGACTGTGTTATGTTGGGGAGATTCCCTTAATTTCCTGCTGCTAAGAATTCCCCTGATGCACTTTTCTTCCCTCTCCTGGGGCCTTCCAAACTGCAGATATCCAGTTCACTTGCATAGAACAACATTTCATTCCCTTTCAAGGAATGTTCAGGTTTAGGTGTTTTCCAGTTCAGGTGTCATCTCTAACTGGCAGTGGTGTGATTGAGCACCCTCTTGTGAAACCTGATTGGCCCAGCTTTCTATTTAATTGCATATAAACCCTAAAACAATTTACAATAGTAGCATACTCCTCCTTGTGTCTTGGGCAAGAGAGGAAGAGGATGTGTATCCCTCCTATGAGTCATTTAGCAGTCTTTGTGATCTGATTTCTCTTGCTATTTTGGTGTGTTTCACATTGAGAGCAAAGTGAGAGGTTCTCTTAAAAGCCCAACACCCCCCACCTTTCCCAATACTTACCTGCCCAGGGTTCCCCTTTCATCCTGTTAACCTTCAAGAGCACTGAGCTGAAATTCCTGTGTAAGCTTCATGTTTGTCTTTTTTAAAGCTTACACAGGGCTAATGACCTTTCCCTCATGACCCGTCACAATCCTTGGACCTGAAAATTGGGTGTTCGGGCATATAGGAATGTAGGTCACATGCTTTCCTGTACTTGGAGGTACACAGCATTTTAAATATTATCCATACTTTAATGAGCACCTGTTTTCAGACTATGAACATAGTATTTATATGATTTTAAGCAGTAAAAGATCTATTCATTAAGCCCTCACTGACCTCTGTAGCTGCAGGCACAGTGGAGTAAATCAACCCAATAGATTGCACCAAATACATTCTGTTTGTTTACAGTTGAAGGTTGCCAAATTTCTGCTGCTATAGAAAACAATGAGACAGGAGTTGTGATATCAGTACTCTTGTTGTGAAAATTAATTTCTCAACAATTAAAAACAATAAACTTGTGCATTACAGTATTAGGATAATGTATAGAAAAGCAACCGACACAATTCACTGGTGGTGAATACTGGCATAAATCAATAGAAAGGTGCAGCGCTAAAAACAAACAGAAAGTCCTGGACAAAAAATTCAATAGAAAGAGTCCAATAGGTGTGGGGTCCGAAATTGAAAGTGTTGTGAGAGATCCTCCACTGACAGATGCAGTGGACCACTACAGTGGTCAAATGCACTTGTTACAGAATCCAATCGATCGAACAGCAGAACTTTTCCACCTTTAAGCAGATTCCACTTCATATGGCCCTCAATGGATATAAAGTTTCAACATAAATAGAAAGACACTTCATAGTGTAATACGTTCAGCATAAAATGTATTAAAATCCAGAAAATCACTCGCCAAAGTTAAGATAAAATCTCTCCATGTCAAAAAAGGCTTCTCTTTTTGGTCGGACATGCAATAACTTCCTGTTCTGGTGGGATGAGCAGTCCCTACTCTTGGAACACATGGGATATGGTCTCTCTATATCCGGCCCCTACCACATATAAGGCATCCAGTACATGTGAGGCAACACCCCTTTTGACATCGATGCAAAAAAAACAGTTGGGTAGAGCTGGATCACATGACTTTGCCAAGCACGGAGGTCGGCCATCTTGATGGTTGTAAACATTCCCCTGTGGATTACTAATGCACATGCTAGATTTTATCTTAACTTTAGTAAGTGAGTTTTCTGGATTTTATTAAATGTTATACCGCATGTATTACACTATGAAGTGTCTTTCAATCTATGTTGAAACATTATATCCATTGAGGGCAACATGAAGTGGAATCTGCTTAAAGGTGGAAGAGAGCTGCTGTTCGATCGATTCGATTCTGTAACAAGTGCATTCGACCACTGTATGTAGTGGTCAACTCTGGATGGTAAGAGTCAGTGTGTGTACATCTGTCAGTGGAGGATCTCTCATAAGGTTTTCTATTTTGGACTCCATACCTATTGGACTCTTTCTGTTGAATTTCCTGTCAAGGATTTTCTGTTAATTTCTCAACAATGCCTACGGAGGTCAGTGAGAGCTTGTTTGTAAACTATTTTACCGATTGGTAAGAATAGGTAAATAGTCAGCAAGGGCTTGTTTGTAAGCTATTTTACTGCTTGCTAAGAATATGTAAATAATGTCTATACTCCAGCCCCAGGTGCATTTTGAGTTTCATGCTTACAAAATCTCTCAGCGTAATGTTCCTGAATCTACTTCGTGATACCAGTTAAATTAGTAGAGACATTTCCAATTCCTTTCTCTCTGCAGCCTGCACTACATTAAACCTCCCGATGCAGTGTTTCCCAGCTCATTCTCAATACTGCTACCCAACATTAAAATTATACTCTAAAGAAACATAATTAGAGGGGGAGACTGTGGAGATGAGCTCATTACCAAGAATCCAAATGCTGCAGATGTTTAATGATGAAGTGTATGGGTTTTGCATGTCACTATTTCTATCTATCTATCTATCTATCTATCTATCTATCTATCTATCTATCTATCTATCTATCTATCTATCTATCTATCTATCTATCTATCTATCTATCTATCTATCTATCTATCTATCTATCTATCTATCTATCTATCTATCTATCTATCTATCTATCTATCTATCTATCTATCTATCTATCTATCTATCTATCTATCTATCTATCTATCTATCTATCCTGCATTAAAAAGAATATGTCAGCCTAAGCAACCAGGAGAGGCTGTATCTCAGGACTAAAGTGTCATATAATTATCTTTTTCGAAGATATGAATAGCACGTAGCAAATGCAGAGTTGAATAACAGAAATTTAGCATGGGATCTGAGGGAAAATTCAGCGACTGAGATGTAATAAAGAAACACCACTGACTGGATTGCGGTAAGGTGACGTATGGAATTCTGTGAGCTGAGGTGGAGAGGCAATTTGAGGCACAAATAATGAATATTGCATACAGAAATAGGTCAGATACCTTGAAGTGTGGCACATTAGCACTCAATAAAACAAACTACATTAGTGCAATATTTTCATCAGTAAAATTAAATATAGTGTGAGAGTGGAGGACTTTCTCCAAGTAGAAGCCAAAAAGGAATTTATTTGGTAATGACAGCTTCGAGACGCCTCCTGTATGGAGAAACTAGTTGCATGCGTTGCTCAGGTGTGATTTTGGCCCAATCTTCCACACAAACAGTCTTCAAATCTTGAATGTTCCGTGGGCCTCTTCTATGAACTTCTTTCCATAGGTTTTCTATTGTATTCAAGTCAAGCTTTATTCTCTTCCTTTGAAACCAATTGAGAGTTTCCTTGGTTTTGTTTGGGATTCATCTTCATCATCTTGGTAGATGACAGCAGATTTCTATCAAGAATGTCTTGGTACATTTTTCCATTCATCCTTCCTTTAATAATATGAAGTTTGCCAGTATGCTGGAATAACAGCCCCACACCACGATGCTCCCACCTCCAAACTTCACTGTTGATATGGGGGTGTTTTTTTAGGTGATTTGCAGTGCCATTTGACCTCCAAACATGGTGTGTATTATGGCATCCAAAGAGTCGAATTTCGGTCTCATCTCACCAGACTATATGTTGCCCTAGTTTCAGCCCTGGTGGCTCCCCCGACTGGTGTGTACTCTAGGCCGGCACCTACATTGCCTATAGGTGGCGCCAGCCCTGTTTGGTGTCACCCTTATTCGGAAAGGGGTACCATTTATACATGGACAATTTCTACACAAGCGTGCCACTTGGTGTATGTGGTACCGTGCAAACTAATTGCAGGGGCTTCCCCCAATGGCTTGTAAATGTCCCAGCTAGTATCCGGGAATTAGCATAAAGGGGTGTGCCCGCTTGGCGCTATTGGAAGTGTCAGCATCCTGTTGTATTTAAGTGTGACGCCGTGCCGTAAGGTTCACGCCCTTTTGAAAAAGTCGGATATGACGAAACATGTCAGGGAGTAAACCTTACGGCGACCGGAAGTGATCGGGTGACACCTACGGAGGCTGGCGTGGTCCGGAGCATCAGCGTGGAGAGGGTGAGCCAGACCTACAGCACCGATCGGTGCATTCGTGAAACTGTCCATAGGATATTGAAGGCTTATTTATGCTCTTTGTTTGTGAGTACATTTTAATTGGGATATGGTGAATAAAAGTGTGGATTTTAAAACAATATCACGCTAGTGCGGTTTCCCTTTTCTTGTCTTTCCAATTTGGTGAATGGGAGCAATATTTTGAGGAGAGGGAACGCCTTAGTGACAAGCTACAAGGAAAGACACAGTCAGCTGCTGCAATTGATCGGAGGAGATTTGTGTGCTTTGCCTTATTGCCTACCCTATGAGAATAGGTGGGCCACGCTGTCTGGTGAGTTGCCACCCCCCTATTTATCACAAAGGTGGAGGATTTGTGGTGTGGTGACCCCGTAAATTCACTGGTGATCCCAATTGGTGGAGAGGAATTTTAAGAGACTCTGCATAGGATTTTAAAAGGACACTGCTGCTTTCTCTGTGTGGAGGATTCTCTTTGAACTGTCTGCGCTACTATTACTAGTTTTTTGTTTGATTTATGGGACTCTTTTCTAGTAATTTTACATAAATGTCCCACTTAGTCAGGGGGAGAGAGCCTGCTTAAAGTGTAATAAATTGCCTTCATTCTGTCTTCCATTCACGCAGATACGACAGTCCAAATTGCAATGGTGATTGGTGTTGTTGAGAAGCCCCTCTGTGTCCATGAACAAAACCCTAACATGGGAGGGGCAGACTTCAACGACCAGACGATGGCACTGTACTTAGTTGCCCATAAGGCCAGACGTTGGTACAGTAAACAGTGTCTGTATATTTATTCCAGTTGGCTCTGCTGAACACTTACGTGCTATATAAAGTGTCAGGAAGAAGTAGATCCTTCCTATAATTCCAGAAAGAGATCTTTACAGTCCTTCTGTATCCAGAAGGTGCTGTGGCCCAATTTCCCAATCAAGATGCAGTAAACCAGCTGCATGAGAGGCATTTTCCTGATGTCCTCCCTGGTACCCCTACCCAAAGAGCACCCCAAAGAAGATGTAGTGTCTGTGTTTCCGTCGCTACCACACACTATTGGAGTATTGGTATAGGGTACAGCACGGCACAGTCTAGGGCACACTTTCACACAGGGTCTCGAAAGATGTTAGATGGCTCTCACATTTTGAAAGACCATAACCTGTAACATTTATAAGTATAATAGAAGTGTAAAAAAATATAGAATAAAAATAAAAATAATAATGAATAAATAAATACATTAAAAAAAGCCAAAAATAGTTGTTTTATTGTTCTTACTATATTTTATGTTATATTGTATTGTTTTATTGTTACTGTGTTTTATTTGTAATCATCGTTTGCTTTGTAGGTATGCCATTAGGCTGCAGCACTGATTTGTTTATTTTGACTGCAACCGGGTTTGCTCTCGCAATATGTAAAATCAGCGACTCCAGCACTGTAGGATGTGATTTCACCACCACAGTTAAAAAAAGAGCATATATGGCAAAGCATAGGGGCTGGGGTGGACACAGGGGCGGATTGCCCCTATGCTTCACCATATATTTTTTTTTCTCTTTTTGGCACAGATTGTAATAAAAAAAAGTTGTTTTATTGAGTTAATGTTTTATTGATACTGTGTTTTATCGTTAACTGTTGTTTGCTTTGCAGGTACGCCATTCAGCTGTAGCACTGATTTGTTTATTTTAACAGCAACAGGGTTTGCTCTCACAATACGTAAATCCGTGACTCCAGCGCTGTAAGAGGTGATTTCACCACCACAGTTAGCAAAAAAAAGCATATATGCCGAAGCATAGGGGCTGGAGTGAACACAGAGGGCGGATCTCCCCTATGCTTTGGCATATAATTTTATTCACTTTTCTTGGCAGGGATTTCTTCATCTACATCAATCTATGTGAATGGAGGAATATGTTAGGTTCCATAGGCATGCGCACAGGGTGTGCCAGATGTGCCTGGGCACACCCTAATCACCCATAGCTGCCAACTGTCCCTGACAGGGCCGGACTGGCCTAGCGGGATAGCGGGAAATTTCCCACTAGGCCGCCTGCCCTGGGGCCGCTTGGGGCTGTGGCTGCAGCGGTGCCCAAGACCCATCCTGGGCGGGTGCGCCGCGAGCTGAGGCAGAGGGGAGGGACGCCAAAGTTCTCCCCTCTCACCTCCTCCCCTAAAGTGCCCGGTGGCTGGAGCTGAGCCGAGTGTGTGTGACAGCCCAGCGAGCACACTCCCCCCTCCCCTTTAGGGACGGGAGAGCAGAGGGGAATACAACTTCCTCCTCCTCCTGCCCCTGTTTCTCGTGTATCAGCCTGGCCCGCCCACTCTCCTATGCTCAGCGGTCGGCATGCAGCTGTGCCTGCCGAAGAGAAGGAGGATGTGTGGGCGCCTGGGCTGGAAATATGAAAAATAGCCTGCTACACATTCCCAGCTGGGTCAACGATCAGCTACCAGATTCCCAGGTGAGCGATCTCTGCTCTGTGATCACTGAAGTGAGCTGTCCCTATCTCCCTCCCCTATCTGTCTCCTTCCCCTTCTCAGTTCCTCCAGCAGCTTCCCAAACTTCACTTTTCAGCACTTAGGCAGCCAATAACGGACCGATCGGGTCTGCCTGTCGGCTTTTCTAGGCAGACCCGACCGTACCATCCATTGTTCTTTATGCAGCAGCCAGCAGCAGATGTCGGTGGAAATGTGTTTGCTAAAACCCACCAGCATCCAATCTGGTCCAATCTGCTAAAAACAGACGGATGGGGATCCATTCCCCATCCATCCAGCGGATCGTATCAGATGTCAGACAGATGGAAATAGACAGTCGGCCCATTTCCATCTGACTGCCTCACAGAGAATAGTAGGCTGTGTCTATGTCCACTCTGCATAGTGGGGTGGACATGGACCTGTCATCCACCTGCTCAGTGAGGATCAGTGGAGGGATCCCCGCTGAGCAGGCAGATCGGCTGGATGGTGTCTGCCCAATCTGAAAGGGGGGTCTTAGATTGAATGAGAAAAAAAAAAAATTCCCCCATCTACACATTCCAAGTGGATGGGGGAATCCTCCCACTGTGGACCAGTGGCAGAACTACCAGGATAAGAAAAGTCGCATATGCGACTGGCGTTCCATTATCATTAGGGTTCCCAGCCTCCTCTTGCTGTCCTATCCCTGCTATTGAGCAGCGCTGGTCTCTAAATCCATGGCTGCGGCAGCAGCAGAATTGGACACACTGCTGGGTACTTTATGGGGCTGATGAGCGCATGTGCAGGAGGGCCAGCACACATGGCTGCTGAACATATGGTTGATATATGTGTGATTGTACTCTTGATGCTAATAAATACTGTGTTTAGTAGATCCAACTGGGAGAATCACCTGGATCACATCCCGATTAACATGTCAATAGAGAAGGCTTTGCAACATTACTGCTGCAAGATGACAGGCGGGGTCTCAGTTGTCTACAACCAATAGTGCAAGCTCTCCCCCACATGCACTCATCAGCCCCATAATGTAACCAGCACCTGGGTCCTAATAGACTGCCACCACTGGCATAGAGACAGAAGCCAGACCAGCATTGCCAAAAGCAGGGGCAAACAGCAAGAGAAGGCTGGGTACCTGGCAGTGGCGGAACGCCAGGTCCCGGTCACAAGTGCCACCTTTGCAATCTTGGTAGTTCTGCCACTGCATTGGACCCTTATGTGGAATTCCCTGGTGTGCTGGGGACATATCACTTGCTTTCTGCCACCGGGGGGGGGGGGGGGGGGGGCTGGGCAAGACAGTAGGAAAGGGGCCCACAGCAGAACAGATCAGTGGGAAGGACTGATGGGGGAGGGGGGCACTTCAAGGTTTCTTGCACCAGGGCCCTGTAAGTTCTAGTTACGTCCCTGATACAGTAAGAGGCATTACTGTGGCAGATGGTGAATTTGTAAGGAATTCTGGAACAAAGCCAAGTTTTCAGAGGGTGGACCTTTTCTCTCTCACACCCCCCTCTCTTCTCAGCCCCCCTTTCTCTCACCACCTCTCCCTTACCCCCCTCTCTCACCCCTCTCTCTCTCACCCCCATTTTTCTCTCACCTCCCCCCCTCTCTCTCTCACCAACTGTCTCTCATACCCCCCACTCTCTCTCATTTCCCTCCCTCTCTCTCACCCCCTCTCTCTTTCTTACCTCCCCCCTCTTATCCCCCCTCTCTCACACCCCCCATCTTTCTCTTACCTACCCTCTCTCTCACCCCTCTCTATCTTCCCCACCATCTCTTTTACCACCCTCTCTCTCTCACCCCCATCTTTCTCTCCCCCCTCTCTCACCCCGATATTTCTCTCACCTACCCTCTCTCCCACCTCCTCCTCATACCCCCCTCTCTCCCTCCCCCTCTCTCTCTCACCCACCCCCTCTCTCTTACCCCCTCTTTTTCTCTCACTCCCTCTCACACCCTGGTCTATTTTTCTCTCTCTCTCTCTTAATCCCCCTCTCTCCCACACACCCCTCTCTCTTTCTCCCCCACCCTCTTCTATTCCCCTCTTTTTCTCTCACTCCCTATCTCCCTCTCTCTCTCTCTTACCACCCTCCCCCCCCTCTTACACCCTTCTCTCTCCCCCTTCCCTTTTCTCTCTGTCTCTTATCCCTTGCTCTTTCTCTCACCCCCTCTCCCTCTCTTACCCCCTCTCTCTAATACCCCCCACCTTGGGTCTAAAATGTTCGGCGGCCACTGTAACAAAGTCCCGCCTTCTAGACTGTCTCCTGTGATAAATGGATTACTGATCCAATGCTGTGAAACTGAATCTGTGTAATGTGTATCATAGGAGCTGGTCTAGGATGCAGGACTTTGTTACAGTGGCTGATCCAGGCAATTCAAATCCAAGCTCCCTGATCCTGCAGGAGATTGCTAATGTGTGTGATCCAGGCACTGGTAAGGCTTCATTTGGTGGACACTGATAAGGCTGCATTTGATGGGCACTGGTCTCTGACCCTCTCTTGTATTTATGTCTGCAGTCTCTGACCATCTCTTGTATCATGTTTGCAGTCTCTGGCCATCTCTTCTATCATGTCCTCAGTCTCTAACCATCTCTTGTATTTATGTCCGCAGTCTCTGACCATATCTTATATCATGTCTGCAGTCTCTGACCATCTCTTGTATTTATGTCTGCAGCCTCTTACCATCTTCTGTATAATGTCTGCAGTCTCTGACCATCTCTTGTATCATGTCTGCAGTCTCTGACCATCTCTTGTATTTATGTCTGCAGTCTCTGACCATCTCTTGTATTTATGTCTGCAGTCTCTGACCATCTCTTGTATTTATGTCTGCAGTCTCTGACCATCTCTTGTATTTATGTCTGCAGTCTCTGACCATCTCTTGTATTTATGTCTGCAGTCTCTGACCATCTCTTGTATTTATGTCTGCAGTCTCTGACCATCTCTTGTATTTATGTCTGCAGTCTCTGACCATCTCTTGTATTTATGTCTGCAGTCTCTGACCATCTCTTGTATCATGTCTGCAGTCTCTGACCATCTCTTGTATTTATGTCTGCAGTCTCTGACCATCTCCTGTATGTCTGTGGTCTCTGACCATCTCTTGTATCATGTCTGCAGTCTCTGACCATCTCTTGTATCATGTCTGCAGTCTCTGACCATCTCTTGTATCATTTCTGCAGTCTCTGACCATCTCTCGTATCATGTCTGCAGTCTCTGACCATCTCTTGTATCCTGTCTGCAGTCTATGACCATCTCTTGTATCATGTCTGCAGTCTATGACCATCTCTTGTATCATGTCTGCAGTCTATGACCATCGCTTGTATAATGTCTGCAGTCTATGACCATCTCTTCTATCATGTCTGCAGTCTCTGACAATCTCCTGTATCATGTTCTCAGTCTCTAACCATCTTTTGTACCATGTCTGCTGCCTCTGACCATCTCTTGTCTTTAATAATGTCTGCATTTTTTGAGGGGGAGTCTGGAGAGGAGTCAAGAGTTGGAGTGCCGCCAGGATGGGGGCCATAGGAGAAGTCAGACATATTTGGACTGTGGAGAGGAGACTATGGGATAAAACCGGAGCCACCAAGCTGGAGCCGACTGACTAAGCCCTGCACAGTACACCTGAGAGGAGGTCAGGGACAGCCCCGCAGGCCAGTCTGGGGGGGGGGGGGTCAGTGATGTAAGGGGGGAGTAAATACAGTGTTGTAAGAGGGCATTGATATAAAGGCTCCCCTTATATCAGTAACCCCCTCTCCCACATTCCCAGAGTTCCTGGGGTCCCCCTTGATGATTGCTCCACTTTTACCACTTATAACCAGAATTTTCTCAATAATGCTATGGGGCTGGTATTAAATTATTTCCAGGGCTGGTTTTTATTCCCAGTCCGGCCCTGGTCCTGGATGATATGCACATTACTGGAACGATTCATCTCCCCCCTACCTCCTCCCCCAGCAGTTTCAGGTGCTCCAAATTCCCAGGAGAACTGCAGGAACATCCCCAAGATGGAACCTGCCTCCTCCTTGCTATCTTCTAGTACTGCAATAAAGGTTGAGAGGACGTGATGAGGAAGTGCCTGCCTCGGAAATCATGCCGGATCCTCCTCCTTCTGGTGGTGAGTCATGTGTGCACTGAGCAGAAGATGTCAGAGGGAGTGTGTGCTCATAAATTATGTGTGTGTGTGTGTGTATATATATATATATATATATATATATATATACACACACACACGCGTGCGCGCGCAAACACACACACACACACACATAGGTGTGTGTGTTTGAGCTTTGGGGTGCACACCCTAATGCAGTAGGCTGTGCACACCTATGTTAGGTTATTTTTTTTTCGTTCCACCCATGAACTGAACAAAAAAAAGAACAGTGCATGTAAGCCCATTATTAGAAGTGGGCAGATACAGGGTGGTATTCTAATCGTGGGCATACCACCGATCGATTGATCCAAATGGAGAAATCTATTAAGTTCTCTTTTTTTTGTTCAGCCCACAGGCTGCATGAAAAAAAAAATATTACAATTTATGCCAAACAAGGACCAGCAATGTACTGGTATGCTACTGGACTTTGAGTGGTCATACCAGGACGATGCCTTGATCTTGGTATAGTTTTTTTCAACCGGTAGTCGGCTTTCATGTAAAAGCAATGCTAGCTGGTAATTACCTGCTAAGACTGCTTTTACAAGCAGTAGGCGGGGACTTCCCCCTTCTCCCCCGCCTTCCGTGGTTTTCTTGGGCTCTCCTGTCCCACCGGGAAACCCGAGAATGCAGCCGGTGGATCCACCAACTAAACATAGAGCTGTTCAGAGACCGGAATGGCTCCAATCATCTCTATGGCCTAAGAAGCCGAAAGCTACTAGCATTTCATGACTTCGGTTTCAACGGATATAAACAGCGCCATTGGGAAAGCATCTTATCACATCAATCTTGGTGTGGTCAGATACTTTAAGGGCAGAGGGGAGATCTAGAGTCTAATAGACCCCAAATTGTTCAAAAAAGAGTACCTGTCACTACCTATTGCTATCATAGGAGATGTTTGCATTCCCTGTGATAAGAACAAAAATTATTTTAAAAAAAATGAAAGGAACAGTGTAAAAATAAAGTAAAAAAAGCAAAATAAATAATAAAAAAAAAAAATTAAAGCACTCCTGTCCCCCCCCGTGCTCGTGCACAAAGGTGAACGCAAGCATCGGTCTTGTGTCATATGTAAACAGCAATTTCACTATGCATGTGAGGTATCACCGCAAATGTCAGATTGAGGGCAGTAATTCTAGCAGTAGACCATCTCTGTTAATGTAAAGTGGTAACCTGTAAAGGCTTTTACAAATGTATGTAGTTTGTCGCCACTGGACGGGCTTGCGCAATTTTAAACTATGTCATTTTTGGTATCTATGTACTCGGGTGAAGATCATATTTTATATTTTTCCAAACATTTGGGCAATATAATGTGTTTTCGTGCATTAAAATTAAAAAAAGTGCAAATACCGTGTGACAAATAAAATAAATGTAGGGTCTCTGATTTAACAAAATATATAATGTTTGGGGTTTGAAGTAATTTTCTAGCAAAAAAAAAATTATGTTTTCATGTAAACAAAAAGTGTCAGAAAAGGCTCGGCATAAGCTTATAATATTTGGCATAAAATGCTTGAACAGTTCAACCCCCCCCCCCCAAATTACTCCTTTTTAGGACATAGACACCCCAAGCTATTTGCTGAGCGGCATGTTGAGTCCATAGAATATTTGATGTTTTGTCACAAGTTTTGGGAAAATTAAAAAATTTGTTTTTTTTACACAAAGTTGTCACTAAATGATATATTGCTCACACATGCCATGGATATATGGGGAATTACACCCCAAAATACATTCTGCTGCTTCTCCTGAGTACAGGGATATCACATGTGTGAGACTTTTTGGGAACCTAGCTGTGTACAGGACCCAGAAACCCAATCACCGCCTTCAGGTTTTCAAAGGGCATAAATTGCTTATTTTACTTCCTCGCTACCTATCACAGTTTCGGAGGCCCTGACATGTTAAGATCTCACAAACCCCCCCCCCCCCCCCAATGACCCCATTCTGTAAAGTAGACACTCCAAGCTTCTTGCTGAGAGGCATGTTGAGTCCATAGATTATTTTATATTTTGCCACAAGTTTTGGAAAATGAAGAAAGAAAAGGAAAATGTGTGACAAAAAGTAAGATTTGCAAAATACTCACCATGACTCTCAGCAAATAGCTTGGAGTGTCTACTTTCCCAAAAAGGGTCATTTGTGTGTGTGTGTGTGTGGGGGGGGGGGGGGGGGGGTTGTGCATTTCATGGTCTTATGGGGAAATCAACAATTTATGCCCTTAGAAAGCCTGAAGGCGGTGATTGGTTTTCGGGGTCCTGTACATGGCTTGACTGCCAAAAAGTCTCACACATGAGGTATCTCCATACTCAGGAGAAGCAGAAAAATGTATTTTGGGTTGTAATGCCATTAGGTACATGAGGAATTACACCCCAAAATACATTCATCTGCTTCTCCTGCATCCCAATTTTTTCCCACAAATAAAGCTTTCTTTTGGTGGTATCATTTCAGTGTGTAAAAAAAATGTTTTTTGTTTTTTGTTTTTTTTCATTCTTCAATCACTTGTGACAAAAAAATGGCATATACAACATGCCTCTCAGCAAATTCCTCGGGGTGTTTACGTTCGAAAAAGGGGTAATTTGGGGGGGTGGATTGTACTGCCCTGCCATTTTAGTACCTCAAGAAATTAGATCAGTCATAAACTAAAAGCTGCGTAAATTCAAGTAAATGTACCATAGTTTGTAGACGCTATAACTTTTGCACAAACCAATAAATATACGCTTATTGAATTTTTTTTAACCCAAGACACGTGGCTGTCTGAATACATTCTGGCATAAATGTATGACAAAAATTTAGTTTATTGGATTTTTTTTATAACAAACAGTAGAAAATATCTTTTTTCTTACTCAAAATTTTCTCAAAATAAAAATCCCAGTAGTGATCAAATACCACTACAAAAAAGCTTTATTTGTGGGAAAAAAAATTGGAACGCAATTTTAGTTTGGGTACATTATTGCATGACCACACAATTACCAGTTAAAGCAGCGCAGTGCCGAATTGCAAAAATTGCTCTGGTCAGGAAGGGGGTAAAACCTTCCGGAGCTGAAGTGGGTAAAAACAGTACCAAACATATTTTTCACACATAGTTACAAATTTATAAAAAAAAAAATACGTTATACTAAAATTAACATAAAGTCAGTTTATAGCTTCCTTTTAGCACGTGTTTGTTGTTTCTTCCTCACCAATGCAGCATATGATTGGCCTATTATAACAGAAGAATGAAATTGGCACTACAAGCCTGGCATTGCTCACATGATCAGTCCAGCACAGAGTAATTAGTACCCGTGTATGCCATTGCCAGAGTCAATCTGGACTATGAGAAAATTAACTTGTAAAGAACACACAGTGCAATAGTAATCAAAATGTATTTTCACAAAGACTATAAAGTCAAAAAATGGGGAGATGGTAATCATCTTAATAGGTAGGATACTATTTCAATTAAAATAAACTGGCAATCTCAGGGGCAATATTATATAAAATAAAATGTAATTAAAAGTCTTGGTAATGGCTTATTAATGTCAAAATGCAGTAACTGTATATAGGCATTTGTAATAAACACAATTGTACAAAATAATAACCTCAAATAATGTAATATAATTAACAATTACACATAATTAGGTAATAAAATATCAAATGATTGGTTTGTTTTTGTTTTACCTTGAATAGAAATACAATATGACCAACTGTCAGAAAGTAAAGTGTATAGAAACCCAAGAACAAACAAATAATATATTACAGCTGCCCGTCCTTCCCTCTCAGCGGGTAAAGATCGCGGGTGCCTGGCGGCAATCGCAGCCGCTGGTCACGTGGTTTGGCATCCCAGCTGCCTAGTGGGGGCAGTAGTGTGCCGCCGGGAAAACGGCGGGCGGTTGGCAAGTGGTTAAAGAGTCGCCAAAAAAATGCATCACATATGTGATGAAAAAAAAGTGTATTAAAAAAATCTGATTCCTCCTGTATTGAATATTGTAACTGTATTGTCTGCCCTCATGTTGTAAAACGCTGCGCAAACTGTTGACACTATATAAATCCTGTATTAAAATATGTGTATTATGCAGGAAGCAGTTTTCTATATATTTTTTTTATATAATTTTATTATACCTCTGGGGTGATATATATTAAATAGTGAGCTATTGAATCCACAAATCAGGGGATTCTTTAGTTTGATTTATACTTTTGAGTACTAAGGTCCAGCCACTAGCTTCATAAAAAATATAATATATAGGACCTTGGGACCTTGATCTTGTTAGTTTCTATGAAAGTCACCAAAAAGAGAGCTAGGATCACCACCTGGTTGTTATTTTACCAGTCCAGCCAGAGAAGTTAGACTTGTTTCCAATGTTATTATTTGGAAAAAGATATAAGATCTGCATTTTTTCCAAGGAAATTTGACATTTTTAAGTCAATTTAAAATGGACAGCAATTTAAAGTTGAATATTTGCTTTGCTATGGATGTAGCCAGTTCTGGGACAAAGTAATTTAGAGCCCAGGGCGGATATGCCAAACTGCGCCCCCCACAAGATGTATGAGTATTATGTGTCAGCAAAAACTCTCCCCAAAAAATTGAACACAAATCTGCATGCTTTCCCCCGTAAGCATAATTTACCCTTCCTCCCATGACACATCTTTGCTGAAATCCCCCCTCCCAGCATAAATCTTTGCCCCTCATCCCCCAACCTCCCCAAAGCAAATGCCCCCTCCCAAAAAAATCACCCCTCCTGGCACAAATCTTCTACCCCTCAAATTTCACCCCAGAGTACATATCCTCTCCTCTCTCAGCACAAATCCACCCCCCCCCCCCACCCGTATCCCCCTCTTAGTACAAATACTGCCCTCTAAATTTCCCTTTCCAGCCCAAAACTTCCCAATCATCCTTAATAGCACAATCCCCCATCCTAACCCAACCCTCCTAAATCATCACTTCCACCCTAGAACAATTCTTACCAACTGCCACCCCCATATCCCCCCCTCCCAATCTTCTTACAGCGCCTCCCCCCCTCCCCCATTTGAAATTAAGCCACAGTGCCCAGGGCAGCCTCCCCTCCTGCCCACCCCTTTTTCTGGCTGTGGATGTAGCTCTCCCCATGATCCTCAAAGGCATATGAGGAACCTCAGAGGCAGGGCAGGCTGGCATTTCAACTCAGGGTCTAGTCCTTGGCAGAAGTGGACCAATGTGCACAGAATGGTGCCAGTCACTTTTTACAGTGCACAAGTATTTTTTTGACTCTCACTTAAATTCTTGGGAGAGAGAGTTAAGTCACATGAAACACATGGACATTCCAGACTCTAAAAGAAGGAAAAATAGTACTGACAGCCTTCACAGATACAGGATAGTTAAGCCAACCGTGCATTCTGTGGATTTAGCTTCTGGCTGCAAGATACTGGATGGTTCAGCTACTGACTCCTAGGAGAGAGATCATCACACTTCACTCAAGGATTAGGTCCCTGTCCATCTTCTCTGGTATCCCACGTATGCTGAAGTTCGTCCTTGGTGCTATAATCCCCTTTGCTCAGCATTATAGGCTTTGAACCTAGGCCCCTATCCAACCATTGGTCACCCTCTTCTCTGTCAAGATGGTCGCCTACATCTTATCTTACTATTGTCTCATCATTGTAATGGGAAGTTTTACTAATCAACAGTGAAGCTTTGAGGATGGGAGAAGGCAAGCCAGGGTTTGCAACCATAGAAGGTAATCACAAGTCACCTATAAGAGCACGTTGCTGTTCAGGGATCTCAGGACACTCTATAAGTAACAGGACATAGGACATAGCTTTCCAACACTTAGAGGTGTCTGCTATTCAGTGGCAGCAGTTGTACTACTTAAAGCCAGGCTCCAAACAAAACAGACCTTTTTTTAGTTTTGGACACAATATGGAAGGGTTTGAAAATGTTTCAGATTTAACTGCTGTGTGGGTTGCAAAGAATTATACTTAGTTAATGTCCATTTGATGCCAGGAAAAAAGATAATAGCATATGGTGATACCAGGACAGGATGACACATATGGCACTTTTCCACTGCAAGTACCGGCTCGGCTCTAGTCGGCCCTGCTTGGCCCGGTTTGCTTTTCCACTGCTGGTACCGCATGGTACGGTGTTGGAACGGTTCGGTACGGTTTGGTATGGTTTGCTTTTCCACTAAAGTAGTACTAAAGTTAAGTGGGTGGGATAACAACGATTCTTTGACCAATCAGTGGCTAGTAGTGACTGCATGCAAAGGATTGTGGGATATGGTACCGGTATGGTACCTCTTGGAACCACAATCGAGGTGGTACTGTTTTAGAGAGCCGTACCGTTCGGTTCCATGTAGTGGAAAAGCGCAGCCGTACCGTACTGTACCGAACCGTTCCTACACCGTACCATGCGGTACCAGCAGTGGAAAAGCACAAAAGCGAGCCGAACCGTTTGGTTCCATGCAGTGGAAAAGCGCCAAAACAGCAATAAAAACCTAAGAGAGGTTCTAACCCTTCTCCGTTCAGCTACTAAAACATGTTTGTTGCTGTCTATGTCTCTCTTGGAGAGATTTCCCATTACTCCCCGATTCTGTTACATGGAATTAGAGGAAATACCCCTAAGCCACACAAAGGACATATAACATTTAATGGGAATCTAAATAGAAAGTTATGGATGGATCTGGGTTTGGTGCAGGGCCAAGCTTGGCTTTTACAGGAATGTCTAAATTTGCCTTTTCAGCTGCTTACATCTCTAGATATACTGATCATTTTTACATATTATTTTCAATGACGGCTTTTCCCAAAGCCATTTTTTATATAATAGGTAAGAGTAAAATATCCTGTACTCTTTTGCCACCAGTTTTCTAATAGGGAGTATTTCCTACACTTTCTGATCTGTAAACAAAACAGGAAGCGAGAAAAAATTTCACCAATGGAGGGGAAATTCTTTCATAGACAGTTGTCACGATTGTGCTCATTGGAAGGTTTCTCCTGCATACCTGTTTCAACGACAGCTATAAAAATGTAATATTACATTTTTTCCAGCTTCAGGTTTTGATACACTATATGGCTAAATATTTGTAGACACCTGACCACGACACTCATATGACACTCAAGTGAAATAATGGCAATTCTAGTTCAAAACCATGGGCATTAATATGGATTTGGCCCCCTCTCTGCATCTATGTTAGCCTCCACACTAGATTATGGAGTGTGTCTGTGGAATTTTGTGTCCATTTAGCAAAAGAGCATTTGTGAGGTCAGGTAGTGGTGTTGAATGGGAATTTCTGGCTCTCACAAAGGTGTTCAGTAGGGTTGAGGTCAGGGTTCTGTGCAGGCCACCTGAGTTCCTCCACAGCAAACTCATCAAACCATGTCTTTATGGAGCTGGCTGCTGGCTTTGTGCACAAAGGAATTGGTCATGCTGGAACAGAAAAGGGAAAAAACAAACACAAGGGCGCCCCGGCCTAAATGCATTATCCTCTAAAAGGTGGTTTGTTCAAATGAAAGGTATAAAAATACTCACAAAAAAGTTCTTGGAAAAAGCATCTCAAATAGGTACGTTGTCATCAGCATCAAGTTTTGAGGCTTAGCCTCTTCCTCAGAGCCTTCTGGAACAGAAAAGGGCCTTCACCAACTGTTGCCACAAAGCAGGAAGAGCACAATTGGCTACATTGTCTCTATGCTGTAGAAATCAAGAATATAGAGGGTTATCACATACTTTTGGCTATATAGTGTATTTTCTCCTCTTACAGTATGGTCAGTGTTCGTGACCATAACCAGGGTACAGATCAGAGGTCACCCATATACCAATTCCTATCCGACCATCCTTCCAAATTACACTTTCCTATATTCACCCCCCCAAAAATGAAAAAATAGATTTTTGTAAAATCTTACCGTAAAATCCCTTTCTCTTAAGCTCATTGACAGACGTAGTCCTCCTTAATTAATATCAACTCGGGTTATACTGCCCTCTACAGGAGTAGGACTAGACAGGAAAGAAAACGTTCTGGCCACACCCTAGGGGCAGTCCCAGAGGGTATATCCTCTCACTTCCTGCTACAGCAAATCAGTTATGTCACAAAGCAGTGTTTAGAGAATTTAACCCAACCCAACTCAGAAACAGAGGGGCGGGTACTACGTCTGTCAATGAGCTTAAGAGAAAAGGATTTTACGGTAAGATTTTACAAAAATCCATTTTTCTCTGTTGCTCATTGACAGACGTAGTCCTCCTTGATTAATATCAACTCGGGACGTCCCAAAGCAGTGCCACAAATGAGGGGTGGGAAAATGGAAATCCAATCTAGAAGGCCCAACCGGCGCCAACTAGAAGTTTTAACCACTTGCCGACTGCCTAACGCCGATCTACGTCGGCAGTCAGCCCCTCACAGGCAAAGTGACGTAGGGCTACGTCACTAGCTTGTGAGGGTCTAGGGAGCGAGCGCGCGCCCCCGGAGGCGCGCTCCCGCTCCCGCGTGGTCACGGACCCCCCCCCGCGAGTGTGACCAGCGGACCCGATGTCCGCCGGTCACTCTGCGATCGGCGGGGGAGAGGGAGAATGTCAGGCAGCTTGTGTAAACAAGCCACCTGTCATTCTCCTCGCTGTAAAGACAGCTCAAGCCACAGCCAATCACAGTAGAAAGCACGCCCCTAGGGATACACACAGCCCCTCCCTCCCAAATAAAGTTAACCCCTTCACAACCAGTGTATTTTTACAGTAACAGTGCATAAGTATAGCACTGATTACTGTAGAAATGTCACTGGTAACCCCAAAAGTGTCACAAATGTCAGTCAAGGGTCCGATCTGTCCGACCCAATGTCGCAGTACCGCAAAAAAATCGCAGATCGCCGCCATTACGCGTTAAAAAAAAAAAACAACAAAAATGACAAAAATCTTTCCCTTTGTTAGTAAACGCGATAACTTTTGCGCAAACCAATCAAAATACGCTTTTTGCAATTTTTTTTACCAAACATATGTAGCATAAAACAAATTGGCCAAAAATTTTAAAAAATTTTGATTTTTACTTTTTTTTTGGGGGAATTTCATATAAAAAAATGTGAAAAATATTGTTATTTTTGCAAAATTGACGCTCTTTTTTTGTTTATAGCGCGTGATCAAAAAATCGCACAGGTGATCAAATACCACCAAAAGAAAGCTCTGTTTGTGGGAAAAAAAGGACGTCAAATTCGTTTAGGTACAGAGTCGCACGACCGCGCAATTGTCCGTTAAAGTCACGCAGTGCCGAATCGCAAAATACCCCCTGGTCAGGAAGGGGGTAAAATCTTCCAGGGCTTAAGTGGTTAAAGGCTCATCAATCAAAGGATGAGACTCAACTGAAATTCCAACAGAAAAAAACCCTCGAGGTAGACCACCGGTCTCCTCAAATTGCGGCCTGCAAAACCTTGCGGCCAAATGAGGCATCCGCCGATGCCATCACATCAACTTTATAGAATTTTGTAAAGGTATGCACCGATGGCCAGGTAGCCGCCTTGTACACCTGGACCACTAACGCCTGATGGCGGTAGGCCCAGGAAGTACTGAGCGCTCGAGTGGAGTGCGCCTTAACAGGGAACGGAGGATTCCGACCCCTAATCGAATAAGCCTGTACCACCGTCTGTCTAATCCATTTGGAGATAGTCGCGGCAGATGCAGGCAACCCCTTTCTGGGGCCATCCGTGATCACAAAAAGTGAATCCGTCTTAAGGAACGATTCCGTAGTCTTCAGGTATACCCTGATTGCCCGAACCACCTCCAAGGAATGCAACGCATATTCCTGAGGATGATTGGGTTTAGGACACAAGGAAGGTAGCACAATATCTTCATTCAGATGAAAATCTGAAACCACCTTAGGAAGAAAGGATGGCTTCGGATGAAGAACTAACTTATCCCTATGAACCACTAGATATGGGGAATGGCATGATAATGCAGCCAGTTCTGACACCCTGCGTGCAGAAGTAATAGCCACCAAGAAGGCCCCCTTCTGGGATAATGTAAGCAAGGGAATCTCCCTGATATTTTCAAAGGGAGGTTTCTGCAGAACCGACAAAACCAAATTAAGATCCCCGGGTGGTAAGGGCGCGCGCACTGGCGAAGCCAAGTGCTGCACCCCCTGGATGAAATTCCGCACCAAGGAATGAGTAGCCAGAGGCTTCTGGAAGAAGATTGCTAACGCTGAAACCTGACCCTTGATAGTGCTCAAGGATAGTTTCTGCTCAACCCCCTTTTGCAGAAAAGGCCAAGATTCGGGTCACCGAATAGGTACGTGGGGGAAAACTCCTACGATTCACACCACGCAATATAAGCCTTCCATGTGCGATAATAGACTTTGCTGGAATTCGCTTTCCTTGCTTTAATTAGAGTAGGAATAACTGAAGCTGACAATCCTCTGTCCTTCAGTACCTGGGTCTCAATGGCCAGGCCGTTAAAGCCAGCAACTGTAAAGCACGATGGAAGATCGGTCCTTGAGACCGCAGATCCTCCCTGAGAAGAAGTCTCCAAGGAGCGTCCGCGACTAGTCTTGCCCAAGTCGGCGTACCCGGCTTGACGAGGCTAGCCCGGAATTACCAGGATAACTGGAGTTCCCTCCACCTCTATCCTGCGGAGAAATCTCAGCAGTAACTTGAGAGGGGGGAAGACATACAGTAGCTGATACTTCCCCTACGGGGCGCTCAGCGCGTCTGATGCGTCCACTAGAGAATCGCGGGCGCGAGCCCTGTTGAACCAACCTGCCAACAGATCCATATCCGGGGTGCCCCAATGAAGGGACAGCTGGTGAAATACCTCTGGATGAAGAGACTATTCCTCTTGATCCAGAATCTGACGGCTGAAATAATCTGCCTGTCCACCCCCGAGATAAATATCGCGGAGAGAACTGGAACAACTGTTCCCCCAATAAGAATGTTGGCCACTTCTATGGCCGTCAGGGCACTCTTGGTGCCCCTTGGTGATCGACATAAGTCATGACCGAGGCATAGTCCGATTGGATCCGAACCGGAGTGCCCTGGTTACTGCTCAGTCCAGTAAATCAGACAAAGTCTGATCGCTCTCAGTTCCAACACATTTATCGGTAACCTGGAATTTATCAGAAGAAATGACTTCCCCTGGCTGAGCATCGGAGACCGAAGCCACCAGACCAGAGCCTCCCTGGTCCGCTCGCTCAATCGGATCCGATTGTCCAGGGAATCGGGATTCCGATTCCATATGAGAAGAATCTCCTCTTTGGAGAATTCGGGTATGAGACTGGGCAGACAGTACTGCCTCTAAAGAGGCGACCATCAATCCCAGCCAGTTGACGGACAGCAACATCCGAAACATTGACGGAATCTTCTGGATTTTCTCCGCATGGAGAAACGCTCTTGCTAAGGATGTATCCAAAATTAGGCCCAGATAGTTCAGTCTCCTGGTGGGAACCAGGGATGATCTTTGGGAAAAGCAACGAAAACCGCTGATATCCTGCGAAGATGGGGATATGAAGATAGGCATCCTAAACTGATGCAGGAAGGCCACCACTGTATGGATGGACTCCATCTCTTCCAAGACCAGAATTGGACGCACCTAGCCCTTTTTCCTGGGCATTGTGAACAGGTTTGACTAGAAATCCCCCAAGAAATGGGAACTACCACTGCTTGTTGCATCAAGCTGTCCCCGCAAAGCTTCTTAAGCGACCCGGGATGTCGAATATTGGAAGGGAAGAATCGCACCGGTGGAAGTGATCGAAACTCGATCTTGTATCCCGACCATATGACCTTGCGAACCCCTTTATCCGGGATTCTGGAAAGCCCTGGATCCGGAAACCGGTGAAGACGTCCCCCCACCCTAGAGATGGGTGGGGCCCATTCTGTCAATCCAACGGGATAACAGTGGCTTTATTTAGTCTGGAAATTGGTGAGTCCACTATTGGTGGTACCGTCCATCTTTGTAATGAGGGATTCCTCAAAATGATAGCGCCTAGCAATGCGTTTGGAAATAGCAGGGGCTCGTTTACGGACGACCCCATTTAGGCAAGGGAACCCCTTCACCATTTTGGTAGGCTTGCTAGTACCAAAAAAGGAATATGAGTCTCAGCTACCTCTGCCGGTGTAACCTCAATCCTTACTGTCTGAGGAGACCGTACCTGAGACAAAAACCCCAGAAAAGGGGCTGCAATGACCAGCTCAGAATCCGTATCTGAAGTATCAGATGACCTAAGGGTAGGCGGGGGTCGCTTCTTGACCCCCGTTCCTGACAGGCTACCTCCACCCGGGATACCAAAGACTCCAAAACTGCTGATAATGCATCATCACAAGTGGGGTACTGGATGGTCCTGCGGCCACCCCGAGGGGATCAGGTGGGGATACATGTGTGGCAGAGTTCATGTAACAAGACACTTGCCAGCACACACAAAAAAAATTAATTGCAAGAAAAAAACATTTTTTTTTTTTTCTTAGTCCCCCAGCGTAATAGCGCCCCTCAGTCTACCTGCTTGGACCCCTCAGAAAGAGAGAGAGAGAGAGAGAGACCCCAAGGCTCACCTGATGCACAGAAGTTTGTTATCAACTTGCTTCCAGCACTGTCTGTTACAGACAGGAAGTCTTTGGCTTGCTTTCCCGGGCCAAGGAGGCGGCTCCGCCCCTTTACACGCCTTCCGGCGCCTCCCAATTGCTCCACGAGGTGTTTGGTCACCTCAAACATGGCCGCCCCCATGCTGGAGACACGAGGCTACGCCAATATGGCGGCCTCGTGCGCTCTGCAAGAAAATGGAGGCGGCCTGTGTAGGATAGCGGCGGCTAGCAGCGGCCTGCGGGATGTATGCATTCGGCCTGGCGGCCTGCGGGAGTGCCTCGGCCTGCGGGAGGCTGTGCGGCCCGTGGAAGTGACCGGCTACTGGAGGAATGGCGATCTGGACTGCAGTAACTCAGGCATAGGCATCGGCCTGTGTACACACTCTAACAGGTAGGATACCTTTTACCTCAATAGTAATGCCTCTTAGTACTGCTACTGACTTCAGTCACCCTTACAGTCATACAATGACTTTAGATCGTCAGCTCCCAAACCAAGCCTCCTGGTTTCTATTCACAAAAATCACACTCAAATTGGGGGATCTGTGACCTGTTATAGGATAGAGGGGGGGACCCAGGAACTGAGTGTCCGACCATCCCAGAGAGGGGCCCGCGTCCACCACAAACCCAACAGGGGGAGAGGGGGAACATTCTACTCACCATACCGGAACCAGGCGGGCGCCAACTCCTGACAGAACCCCTCTCCACCGGGGTGGGGGGGGCTGTCGACCAATACGGATGCCGTGACTCTGCTGGTCATTGGCGTCCAGGCGAGACGTTTAACTCGCAGGGTCAGTCCCCGTCCAGTGGGACTGTGTCGCGGCCGACCCAGCGCGGAGCTATGGCCTGCACGCGCTCGTAGGCTGAACTGGGGTGACCACTGGATCTCAACATCCAGCCCGTCGCCCAGTTCCAGCGTGCTTGCTTGAAGATCTCACAGGAACTCTGGAGAAAAAAAGCTGTCTAAAAAAGTCTTTCTAAAAAATCCTGCCAGGACCGAAGATCCTAGCAAGGCATCTAGGTCCTTACTCCTAACTAGACAGAAAAAAACTGATTTGCTGTAGCAGGAAGTGAGAGGATATACCCTCTGGGACTGCCCCTAGGGTGTGGCCAGAACGTTTTCTTTCCTGTCTAGTCCTACTCCTGTAGAGGGCAGTATAACCCGAGTTGATATTAATCAAGGAGGACTACGTCTGTCAATGAGCGACAGAGAAAAAACACTTATCTAAAGTGGGTTAAATTGCCATTGCAGCTGTTTATTAAAAATAACATACAAAATGTAAATAATAAAAGCATGACAGGACAAATCAAATCAGGTTGCTTGTCCTTAACCACTTCCCCCTGGGTGGACGTCATATGATGTCCTAAACTTTGCGGGGGTATACCGGGATGATGCCTCTAGCTAGAGGCATCATCCCGGTACCGTGGTTTGCAGCCGACGGTCGGCTTTCCGTCGGTACCAATCGATGCGGCTCGGGAGCCGCTCGATCGTTACCCGGGGGGGCGGGAGGGGACGCCCCCCCTCCCGCCGCCTTCCGCGGCTTTTACCGGGGCTCCCGTCCCACCGGGAGCCCCGAGCACCCAGCCGGCGCGTCCGCCGGCTGGATGGAGTCCTGATGAATGCCGGAAACGGCATCGATCGGGTCTCCGATGACGTAACCCGGAGGCGGCGTCCATGACGTCACTTCCGGGTTAGTGTGCTGCAAAACGGCGGCAAATTTAAAAAACGGCTGTATGCAAAAACGCCGTTTTCGGCGTTTTGCATACAGGGAAGTGTAGTGGAGGGGTCTAGGGTCTTTTAGACCCTCGATCCCTCCATAAAGTGTACCTGTCACCGCATATTGCTGTCACAAGGGATGTTTACATTGCTTGTGACAGCAATAAAAGTGATCAGATTTTTTTTTTTTTTAAAAACTGTAATAAAGTTAAAAAAATAAATAAAATAAATGGGAAAAGAAAAAATTTAGCCGCCCCGGTCACCGTTAGCTCGCGCACAAAAAAAACGTATACGGAAGTCGAGCCGCGAATGAAATCGCTGCTCAAACTACACATGTGAGGTATCGCTGCGATCGCCAGAGCGTGAGCAATAATTTAAAAAAAAGAGCTACACTCTATCTCTAAACTGGTAACCGTTAAATAAATTTAAAGTGTCGCCTATTGAGATCTCTATTGACCGTAGTTTGTCGCCATCCCACGGGGGGGCGCAATTTTAAACCGTAACATGTTGGGTATCTATTTACTCGGCGTGATATCATCTTTCACAATATACAAAAAAAATGGGCTAACTTTACTGTTTAGTATTTTTTAAATGAAGTGAAATGTAATTTTTCCCAAAAAAATGGCGTTTTAAAGACCGCTGCGCAAATACCGCGTGACAAAAAATATTGCAATGACCACCATTTTATTCTCCAGAGTCTTTGCTAAAAAAATATATATAATGTTTGGGGGTTCTAAGTAGTTTTCTAGGAAAAAATACTGGTTTTAACTTGTAAACAAAAAGTGTCCGAAATAGGCCTAGTGGTGATGTGGTTAAAGATACTATATAACTAAACCTTGTGTCTGTGTTGCCAGTTAACTAAGCTATGCCCACAACTGAAAAATACAGCCTCTGGGACTATCCCAGCTGACCTTAGACACTTAAGCCCCGTACACACAATCAGATTATCGAAAGATCTGTCGTCCGTTTTTTGTGGCATGCTAGTCTGATGTGGAAAGGGAAGAGGTTTTTTTCATACGAATTTTCCCGTATGACAGAATTCTACTTCAGAAGTGATGTCATGTGTTGGATTGTTTTCTATGTGTTCTTTCGTTTCTGAGCATGCCTAGTCTGGCTCTTAAGATTTTTTTTCCGTCTAAATCTGTACTAATGAGATGAAAATGGGACGTTGTGTTACGGACAACAAAAATTTTATAGCCTGCCCATCAGGATTTTGTCAGCCTGATGGGCAGGCTATAAAAGTCGGAGTCGGCTGTCGAAAGCACCATACTAACAATCCGAAAATCGGCAGATCGGTCGTCGGACGAAATTTCCCTTCAGATTTTCTTATCGTGTGTACGGGGCTTTACTGGTTTACAACTACCCCGTCACTTTGAGTTGACCAGACCAAGTAAAGGACACCATACCAAAAATGGGTCCCCATCCTTTTCCAAAAAAGAAGCCACCAGATTTGAATCATTTTCTAAGGACACCATCTGCTATGACCTAAATCCAGACCATCAAGAACTGATAAATAGTTCAGGAGGGTTGATCTATATTCATCGTAGCTATTGAGGAATACAGTATATGTAAACAAAAGTTTTTTTTCCTGGAGTTCAAGTTTAATTCCTGGGACAGTTTACCATCAAAACATCCTTCAAACTCTGTGAGAAGCCTTCCCAACTGTCCTTTAATAAACTAATCACTTTCTGCGGCATGACAAGATATTTTGAAGCCTTGAGATGCTTGTCTAATTATTACTGATTACCCGCTTGTGTTCATGTCCCACTGTGAATAAATGTTGTTTGCAATATTCATTATTGAATATCAGTTCACATTTACATACGTAATGAGCTATTTCACATACATACTCCCGAAATTTGCTTCCTTGCGTACAATTAATCATTTTGATATGTCTGATGTGGTGGGTATTCCATTAATGTTCTTAATCAGTGACTCAAATTTGGCCACAGCGCCTCTGAATATGCATCACCTTCTAATAATGAGCATTCGTCCAGCGGGCCTTGGTAACAGATTTTCATTAGCTTTATTGATTAAATTTGCTCGGCAGGACTGCCAAATTTGTTTAGATTTAATTTCTTGGCTTTGGGAAATTAGATCTGGAGGCCTTTTTAGTATACATTTTTAAAATACATCTTCACTTTTAGATTTCATCTTTTACCTTAAGCCCCCTGCACATGCACTCTGCCTAACCCTTTCATATCTAAGGCACAGGCCATAGTTGTAGGTGAAATAGTTATCTATAGTAATATGGGGAGAGTGGCATGCCTATGCAGTGAAGGCACCCAAGACTCTTTACAAATATTAGCACTGAATACCCTTGGAGTGGGGCTGAAGATAATTTCTTTCACATTAGTGGTACCTCTGGCTGGGGAAGGGGGCTTCCTTTAGAATCCCTTCACACCATTGTGGTGCATTAGCACACACTCATTGATGTCCAATGCATAAAAAAGGTGCATATACCATTTCTGGCAGTGAATCTCAAGGTATTGCTGCATATTGCAACACGTGTCCTTCAGCAAGCAATGTTGAGATGCAATTAAGACTAAATTGCATATCATCACACCAACACAGGTGACATGCATTGCCACGTGATGTGGTAACATGTGCATTAACACAACACAAAAGTGTTAGTGGTCCAGAAATTGTGTTGGGCACAAGTATAATGTCCCATAGCATTTACATGGCCTACAATGACTGTCATTATACTCTTAGCTATTACTTTCCTGGCTATTTTCAATCCAAAGGGTAACTCCACTTTTGTGGAAAAAATTTAGCAAATAACTAAAAAATTATATGTAGCACTGCCCCCTAGAGGACTGCTGAGAATTGCACTTTCTGGATTCCCCTGGGTTACCCTTAGCAACTGATAGCAGACAAATAGCATTAAAAGTCCTTGGCTCAGTCAAGAATCAATCCAGGGATGTTGGTTTTTTCTGCTTTTATTTAGAACTGGGATAGGAGAAGGGATGAGTTGGATACTCCAACTATGAACTATGCACAATCTTGAGGACCATAGCTGTAGTGTGGGGCAAGGCCGCTGCTTCACCTTGCCACAGAAGTGAAGATAGATAATGTGATCCTGTTTGAGTTATTCTTCAGGGTTCTAACTTGGCACCCCCTTTCTCACTTGCTGTGTGTGCTGGCTCCTGTCCACTGACTCTCCACTGGAGTGGTCCCCTTTCCTGGGCAGATCCCTGGCAAGCTTCCCGATACTCAGGGACACTGTTTTTCCCAAGGTTGCTCTGCCTCCAACTCCACTTGTCAGCTTCCTGGAACTCCTGGCTCAGCACCACACTCCTGGCTCACTAGGCCGGCCGCCTGTGACCACCATCCACAACAGACAGTTGGATCCCTCAAGGTCATTTGCTCCAGAGCTTAGCAAATGAGGTGAAGCTCTGTTGAATTCTATTGTCCAATCATGTGTATGCAAAAATGCTTTTTTTAATTTTTTTTTTTTCCTTGCATGTGATTGGATATTTTCTGCAAAGCTTCACTTTATTTACCAAGCTCTTAAGCAAATGTCATTGCAGAGTGTAACTGCCTTTAGTAAATCAACTTTAACCACTTGCCGACTGCCGCACGACTATTTACGTCGGCAGTCAGCCCCTCACAGTCAGCCCCCGGAGGTGCGCTCCCGCGCGGTCATGGACCCCCCCGTGCGCGTGACCGGCGGACCCGATGTCCGCCGGTCACTCGGCGATCGTCGGTGGAGAGGGAGAAAGGCAGGCGGCTGATGTAAACAAGCAGCCTGTCATTCTCCCCTGTGTAGAAACAGTGATCATACGGTTCTACTATGTAGGACCGTTGATCACTGTTCCTACACCTCAAGCCACAGCCAATCACAGTTAGAATCACGCCCTTAGGGACACACATAACCCCTCCCTCTCAAAAAAGTTAACCCCTTCACTGCCAGTGTAATTTTACAGTAACAGTGCATATGTATAGCACTGATTACTGTAGAAATGTCACTGGTAACCCCAAAAGTGTCAAAAATGTCAGTCAAGGGTCCGATCTGTCCGCCGCAATGTCGCAGTAACACAAAAAAAATCGCAGATCGCCGCCATTACGCGTTAAAAAAAACAACAAAAATGACAAAAATCTTTCCCTTTGTTAGTAAACGCGATAACTTTTGCGCAAACCAATCAAAATACGCTTTTTGCGATTTTTTTTTACCAAACATATGTAGCATAAAACAAATTGGTCGAAAATGTTAAAAAAATTTGATTTTTAAATTTTTTTGGGGGGGAATTTCATATAAAAAAATGTGAAAAATATTATTATTTTTGCAAAATTTATGCTCTTTTTTTGTTTATAGCGCATGATCAAAAAATCGCACAGGTGATCAAATACCGCCAAAAGAAAGCTCTGTTTGTGGGAAAAAAAGGACGTCAATTTCGTTTGGGTACAGCGTCGCACAACCACGCAATTGTCCGTTAAAATCACGCAGTGGCGAATCGCAAAATAGGCCCTGGTCAGGAAGGGGGTAAAATCTTCCGGGGCTTAAGTGGTTAAAAACTTTATGGAAAATAAAAACTTATAGAAATGTAAAAAAAAATGTCCCCAAACCATTATAGTTTCCTTTTAATATTGAGGTGAAGACATGTGAAGAGACAGTAATTGCTTTGGATCCTGGAACTGGTACAAATAGACCAATGTTACCTGTATAGCTAACTCTATAAATCAAAAAAATGAACAAATAAAATAGCATATGAAGAAAGTAGTCACCACCTGCAAGGAAAATAAATTCTGTGTCATAATAACACATCGATTGGAGTCCTTGTCTTTTGCAGGTTTAATATCTGAGGAATTGCTCTATTTTTCCCCAACTCAGTTTACTCATAGCTGCCCATTACAGCCGTTGATTTTCACCATCCATACAGGTCAATACTTTATTTCTACCTCTGGCATTTAAAGTCATGCTTCCCTTGACTTTGAGAATGATAGATGCACGCCAAGGACTCATAATAAGGTAAATGCGCTTTATGTAGCTTGAAATGTCAGATCCTACACCACAAGCCATGTACAATAATATACTGATCTATGTCTCCAATATTCCACGCTTTCCCGCTCCCCCTCCTAGCACTTCGTCGCGTTGTTAAAGGTTGTAAATGTTCTTTCCTCGTTATGCCATATGAATAATTAAAATAATCACCCAGTTCAGGATATTTACATGCCTGTATAGTTATTCCCCTGGGTGCTGTTGCCTTTGTTTGGTGGGAAAAGGTCAGAGCTGGAATACTAACTAAGATATATCTTCTATCCTAGGAGAGCATGTAGTGACATTATATTTACTGAGCGACGCACAACAGGACAACGGCCAATTTATCTCTCGTCGAATACGTAGCATACATGGCATTAATATTTAACACGGAAAGAGAGAAATCTTTAGGGCTTTTATTTTTACCAAGAAATCAATGCCAGGATCAGACAAGGCTTACCAGACATGACTTTAAAGGACAGCTGTAATGGGAGAACAATAGAGACCAACACTGTCGGCTTCCTGAAAATGATAGTTTTTTGGCTGTCATGACCCTCAGGTTTCAGAATGTGATGTAGGAGTGCAGTCAAAACTCCTGACATGCATAGGTGTTGAGGTCAGGTGATTAGCATGATAGCCAAGCATCTGGCATTTTAACAGGGGGGTCAGGCATTAACCACTTTAGGACCGGAGGATTTTCCTGCTTTACGTCCAGGCCACTTTTTGCAACTTAACACTGTGTGACTTTAACTGACAATTGCGCGGTCGTGCAACGCTGTACCCAAACAAAATTTACGTCCTTTTTTTCCCACAGAGCTTTCTTTTGGTGGTATTTTATCACCTCTGCGCTTTTCATTTGTTTTGCGAGATTAATAAAATAAGAGCGACAATTTTGAAAAAATAACAATATTTTTCTACTTTTACAGTTAAAAAATATCCAATATATTTTTGTCATATATTTTGGCCAAAATGTATTTAGCTACATGTCTTTGACAAAAAAAATTCTCAATGAGCGTATTTTTAATTGCTTTAAGACCAGAAGATTTTACCCCATTCCTGACCAGGCCATATTTTGCGATTCGGCGCTGTGTTACTTTAACAGACAATCGCGCGGTCGTGCGACGCTGTACCCAAATTAAATTTATGTCCTTTTGTTCCCCACAAATAGAGCTTTCTTTTGGTGGTATTTGATCATCTGTGCGATTTTAACTTTTTGCGCTATAAACAAAAAAAGAGCGACAATTTTGAAAAAATAACAATATTTTTCACATTTTTTTTATATGAAATCCCCCCCCCCCCCCAAAAAAAATGTAAAAATCAAAATTTTTTAACATTTTAGGCCAATTTGTTTTCTGCTACATATGTTTGGTAAAAAAAAAAATCGCAATAGGCGTATTTTGATTGGTTTGCGCAAAAGTTATCGCAGCTACTAACTACGGGAAAGATTTATGTAATTTATGTAATTTTTATTTTAACGAGTAATGGCAGCGATCTGCGATTTTCTTTGCGGGACTGCGACATTGCGGTGCACAGATCGGACCCTTGACTGACATTTTTGGGGGGACCAGTGACATTACTACAGCAATCAGTGCTATAAATATGCACTGTTACTGTAATAATGACACTGGCAGGGAAGGGGTTAACTTTATTGGTGATCAAGGGGTTAAATGTATGCCTGATGCTTACTGACGTGTGTGGGGGGAGGGGACTGTGTGACACAGGGACAGATCGCAGGTTCAGCTATGCTGAATCCTGTAATCTGTCCCTGCTTGTCACATAGGAGATCCGCCCGCTCTGTTTACACAAGCAGGCGGATCTCCTCACTCGATCCCCGACGATTGGGGAAGAGCGGCGGTGATCACCGCCTCTCCTCCCCTGGCCCAACTGCCGCTGTGTCTGAATACAGCGGGAGCGAGCCTCTGGCGGCACGCGCATGCCACCCACAAGGGGAGGAGTCCAGCGACGTAGGTCTATGTCGCTGGACGGAATCGAGCCACTTTGCCGCAGTACGCTCCATGTGAGCGGTCGGCAAGTGGTTAAGGCAGGAGTATTTTGCCTAATGACAGATTTCATTAGTGTATGTCTGGAAAAAATAAAAATAAAAAATTGCATCCCTCCAATACAGAGGCATTTTCCAATGTTTGGTCTCCTTCACAATGCTGCACATACAGAAAAATACCTGTTGATCTGTCAGAAATGCAATGTTCTGCTAATGTCCTGTAGTAGTCAGCCTTGCCTGAGTATTCCTCTGTTGAATTACAGAATTTTTTACCCATCTCCATTGCATATGGTTTCTATAGTCCACTTCTTCTCTTCTGGTAGTGGAAAAGAGTGATCTAGAGCTACAGCCTGGGTCTGCCTCCAACAGGTCTTTTTGCTGCCTTTTGTCTGCTGTAGTATTCTGGAGCCTAAAGACAGCCATATAATGATTGAAATGTATCCGGTTCAGCAGGTACCAGCCAAATTTGGATCCATTTATGGGCAGGGAGGTTGTACAGAATTCAACTGCTGTACAAATGCTCTGTTTGACTTTCCTGGTGCAATTAACGCTGCAGGCTATAGCCTGCAATTGTCAGGAATGCACTAGGCATTCCTCTATGGCACTGCAGAGGCGCACTTGAGTGCGCAACGCGCGAACGCCTATCTGCCCGTTTAGTGGCGAATGGGCGTTTTAAAAAATATTGTATATGTAGCACTACTCCCAAGGGAGCTGCTGGTTATGGGTTCTCCTGGGTTACCATTAGCAACAATAGAACATTCTGGCATTTTCTCAAGTGTTTTACCTCAGATAAGAATCAGTCCAGTATCTTTGGTTTTTATGTTTTATTTGGAACTTGGATAGGAGAAGGGAATGAGTGGGATACTCCAACTGAATAGAACTATGCACAATAGGCAGGGACGACTTGAATAAATGCTGGGTAATGTTGGTTAATGCTGAAATTGTGCTAGTCATGGGTAGGCTGCTGCTTCACTTTGCCCTTGGCTGTGAAAGGTTTTGCTTAAGCTTCCTGAGTTAAACTCTATCCTGAGGCAAGCTGTACTCTGAGGTAGACTGTACTGCTGAACAACTTCAGGGCCCTTCCTGGTGCCCACTTTATCCTTATCTTCACGGTTTAACTACTCGGCACCCCCTTTACTGGAACACTCTGAGTGAGCTGGCTCCTTGATCCCCTGGCTTCTCTGGAGTGGTCCCCTCTCTTAGGCAGACCCTTAGGCAGATCCCTCAGTACTCACGATACTGTTTTTTCCAAAGTTCTCTGCCCAACAGCTCCACTGGTCAGCACACAGGATCCTCTGCAGCCCAGCTCCACTCCTGGTCCCTAGGCCGACCGCTTGAACCACCTTCCTCACTCTGCAGGAGGAGAGACAGCCGTCCACCTCCTCCTGGGACTTTGCTCCCGCCAAAAGGCACCCTGTCACATGCCCCCTCCGGATTTATTCCCAATCCCAGGATGCATTGCAGCAATGCCCGCCCACTGGGACAGTCATAAACCCTGGTGTGCTATTGGTTAGGTTTCCTCCACTGTCCAACACGCTCCCTTATTGGATACAGTGGGGAGACTCCCTTAGGCCCAATGAATCACACCTGAGAACATGTGACAGGCCAAACTGACAGATCAGGCTCTCCTGATAATCAGCAAAAGCCACTCTAAGCATTTGCCCAGCACCTACCTAGGAGGGTGCTACATATATACTGTTGATAAGTGAGAATCAGATACAAAATGACAGCTGATGGGCTGATGTTAATATGGTTGATAGGTCTATCAGAATGCAAAAGCAGCTTGAAGCAGGTAAAGTGCAGGTAAAGTGCAGTTCAGAAGGAGGTCCAGTGCAGGTCAAATGCACCAGTAAATAATCTTCAGATGTGTCTCCTGGGAAGGGTTGTTAGGTATTCTACTACTTTGGACTGCTCATTATGCCCATTTTTTTAAATGTAAAATTGATCCCTTCATGCACCACATCAACACTTTGGCCAGTTTGGGATAAAGATCATAGCAGCTTGTACCCCACTATAAAAAGTGGCAGTTGAATTTCATTTTGAAATGTGGATAATTAACGTTACATAGTTAGTGAGGTTGAAAAAAGACACCAGTCCATCCAGTAAAACCTATGATGTGTGTGTGTTTGCTTTTAACCGTACATTGTATATCCCTGTATGTTGTGGTCTCTAAGGTGTCCATCTAACAGTTTTTTGAAACTATCAATGCTCCCTGCTGATACGACTGCTTGTGGAAGAGAATTCCACATCCTTACCGCTCTTACAGTGAAGAACCCCTTACGCATTTTAAGGTTAAACCGCCTTTCCTCAAGTTTTAGTGAGTGGCCACGTGTCTTATTGTATTCCCTTACTCTGAATAGTTTGTTCCTTATGCTAGGGTCGCCAGTACAGTATTTGTACATTGATATCATATCCCCCCTCAATCGTCTCTTCTCCAGAGAGAATAAGTTCAGTGCTTGTAGTCTTTCCTCATAGCCGATATCCTCCATTCCCCTAATTATTTTTGTTGCCCTTCTCTGGACTTTCTCCAGTTCCAGCACATCCTTCCTGAGGATCGGTGCCCAGAACTGGATGGAATACTCCAGATGTGGCCGGACCAGAGTCTTGTAGAGTGGGAGAATAATCTCTTTATTTCTGGAGTGAATCCCCTTTTTTATGCATCCCAGTATTCTGTTGGCTTCGCTTGCAGCGGCTTGGCATTGCATGCCACTGCCAAGCCTGTTGTCTACCAGTACCCCCAAGTCCTTTTCCATCCTAGACTCACCCAGAGGTTTCCCCCCTAGTGAGTAGCTTGCTTTCTGGTTTCTGGCCCCCAAGTGCATTACTTTACATTTTTCAACATTAAACCTCATCTGCCATGTAGTTGCCCACCCCGTTATTTTGTTCAGGTCCGCTTGTAAGGTTTACACATCCTGCATAGAAGATATTGGCATGCTTAGTTTAGTATCATCTGCAAATACTGAGATTGTACTAGATATCCCCTCCTCTAGATCATTTATGAATAAATTAAACAGGATTGGTCCCAGGACCGAACCCTGGGGGACCCCACTTTCCACACCCGCCCAATCCGAGTACTCCCCATTAATCACCACCCTCTGGACTCTCCCCTGGAGCCAGTTCTCTATCCAGGTACTCACCCTATGGTCCATACCTACCTTCCTTAGTTTGTACAGTAAGCGTTACCTTTTCCATTGCTAAAATCTGATATTCTGAGAGATTTCAGGAAAATAAGAACTCTAATTTCCATTTAGCCCTATCCTACCAGGATAAATTTGAATGTAAGTTGAGGGTATGAACAGTACAAGCAAATAGATTTAGGAGACAAAGAAACTCTAATCCCTCCTGGGTGGTCCCTGTGCTGCATTCTTCAGTCACAGGTGAGGTTTAATTTAGGAACAGAATCCATAGTGGGGACTATGCATTCAAGTCAAATAATTGCACAAATGTATTTTTTTACCTCGTATTATCATTTTAGCAGCCATAGCATTCTTTGAGTTAAGAAATCATGCTTCGATGGTGAATCTATAACATCTCAGATCATGTAATCGTTAGTTATTGATGGATGAGTATAAAAATAATGAAAAGAAAATAAATCCCTTATAAGAATACTAAAGTTTCATTACCTTCTAACAGTTTCCATTGTTTGCCCTGCACAAAGCTATCGCCCACTCGTTTCCTTGTCTTTCAACTGTCTCATAGATAATGGAAAATGTGATTTTTTTTTTTTTTAATCTTAGGCAAATACACACAGAAATGCAATCACAGAGGGAAACTAGCATAACCTTGTAAGAGCTATTCCTAAGACACCTTACATCCAATTCACTGATACTGTATTGGGTAATTGTGGAGCACAATGTTACATGTCCATTATTTAGAGTTATTGTTCAATAAATGATATGTTATCATTACAAATACAGTGTTATCCCCCAGTCATTACCAAAGGCCAAATACAGATATATACTATATGTGTAGTTTATGGACAGCTAACCATCACACGTATACAAACTTGTTGGACATCCCATTTAAAGCCCATGGACATTAATAAGAAGCTAGCCCTCCCCCATCCCACCCTACCCTCTCGCAGCTACAACAGTCTCTACTCTTCTGGGAAGGTTTTTCACAAGATTTTGGAATGTGTCAGTGGGAATTTGTGCCCATTCAACCCATAGAAAATATATGAGGTCTTGTACTGATGTTGGAAGAGGAGGCCTGGCCCCCAAATGACTCTCCAATTCAGTATGGTTGAGGTCAGGGCTCTGTGCAGATCACTTGGGTGCCTTCACACCAAACTCATCAAACCATGTCTTTATGAAGCTGGCTTTGTACGCATGGGCACAGTCTAGAGACTAGGGACATGCTTCAGGAGACACTCATACTTTGCTAGAGATCACTGCCATTACAGCCTCACAGCTTCAAACAAGAATATCATTAAAAGAAAAAGGATGGACCGCACCGAAAAAAACGTAAAGAATGTTTTTCCTTTGCTGACATAGAAAGTACCTAGACAAGAAACAGGACTACTGTCTCTAGAGGCCCCGAAGGCTGCAAAATTAACCACTTTACCACCGGAGGATTTTGCTGTCTTATGTCCAGGACACTTTTTGCGATTCGACCCCGTTGCGAATTTAACTGACAATTGCGCGGTCGTGAACCCAAACAAAATTTACGTCCTTTTTTTCCCACAAACAGAGCTTTCTTTTGGTGGTATTTGATCACCGGTGCAATTTTTACTTTTTGCGCTATAAACAAAAAAAGAGCGTTTATTTTGAAAAAATAACAATATTTTTAACATTTTTTTATATGAAATTCCCCCCAAAAAAATGTAAAAATCAAAATTTTTTTAAATTTTTGGCCAATTTGTTTTCTGCTACCTATGTTTGGTAAAAAAAATCACAATAAGCGTAATTTGATTGGTTTGTGCAAAAGTTATTGCGTTTACTAACTAAGAGAAAGATTTCTGTCATTTTTGGTGTTTTTTTTTTTTTAACGAGTAATGGCGGCGATCTGCAATTTTTTTTTGCTGGACTGCGACATTTTGGCGGACAGATCGGACCCTTGACTGACATTTTTGACACTTTTGGAGGTACCAGTGACATTACTACAGTAATCAGTGCTATAAATATGCACTGTTACTGTAAAAATGACACTGGCAGTGAAGGGGTTAATTTTATTGGAGAGGGAGGGGTTAATGTATGCCTGGTTCCTTCTGACGTGTGGGGGGGGGGGGGGTGACTGAGTGAGCCAGGGACAGATCGGATGTTCAGCTATGCTGAACACTTCGATCTGTCACTCCCTGTCACTTAGGAGATCTGCCTGCTCTGTTTACACAGGCGGGTGGATCTCCAAACTAGATTCCCCGATGATCGGGGAAGAGCAGCGGCGATCGCCGCCGCTCCTCCCCTGGCCTGACTCCCGCTGTGAATTAAAACAGCGGGAGCGCAGCCTACAGGGGGAGGAGTCCAGCGACGTAGGTCTACGTCGCTGGACGGAATCGTGCCACTTTGCCGCAGTACGGTCAACTTGACCGGTCGGCAAGTGGTTAAAGTTCTGTATTCGCCCACCAAGCTGTAGATTGGACACCAAGGCTCTCTAACATTCACAAACACCAACAATCCAACCGGAAGATTGGGAACCTTCCACAATGACCATAGAAAGTTTGCAAATACGGAATGTTAAAAGCAGATTTCTCATCAAAAATGTCTCTGAGTAATAAAATACAATGACAGGTGCTTTAACACTATCTACTAAAAACCAAAATATGTGTAAATCAATACATTTTGTGTATTTTCTATTGAACCAGAAGCTTCATGATTTCAGCCCCTTTTCACATATTTTCCTGTAGTTTGATGTAAAAAGTCTTATGTTTATAGAGGTGGTTGTAATAGTTTGATGTACATGGCCTCTATAACACCTCTTGTAAACCAGTTGTACTCTGTATACATACAGTACATTTGCACCTCGAAAGAATGTCCCTTCTTAAGGAAGACTGCTGGTCTGGACCTGTAAAAGTTGCCCCCGTATATTGGATCAACCATTTGTTAAGAGGTTTTTAGGTTCATAGCAGGGTCCCATTCCTCCAGAGATATGATAGAGTACAGTCTTACTGGCCCATCACTCTTGCAGAAAAAATTGCACACCTACAGTAACCAAGTTGGGAGTAATATCATAGCAGAGTCTAATTCCTCCAGAAATATGAGGGACAACAGTCGTACTGCCCCACCACTCTTGGTGAGACAATTGCACGCCTGCAGCCAGTCAAGTTGGGAAGAAGATCATAGCAGGGTCCCATTGCTCCACATATTATTATTAAACAGGACTTACACTGCCTGGACAAAAAAAAAGTTGCCACCTGGAATTAACTAAGCAACTAACTAAACTAAGCATGCAATAACTATCTTATTGGATAGTCCAAAGACTGAGGTCAGCTAACTACCTGAATATACTGAATGACCAGGTTATTCCATCAATGGATTTTTTTCTTCCCTGATGTCACGGGCATATTCCAAGATGTCAATGCCAGGATTCATCAAATTGTGAAAGAGTGGTTCAGGGAGCATGAGACATCATTTTCACACATGGATTGGCCACCACAGAGTCCAGAACTTAATTGAGAATCTTTGGGATGTGCTGGAGAAGGCTTTGCACAGTGGTCCGACTCTCCCGTCATCAATACAAGATCTTGGTGAAAAATTAATGCAACACTGGACAGAAATAAATCTTGTGACATTGCAGAAGCTTATCGAAACAATGCCACAGTGAATGCGTGCCGTAATCAAAGCCAACTAAATATTAGAGTGTGTGGCCTTTTTTTTGGTGGCGACATTTGTTTTGCCAGGCAGTGTATATAGCGCCAACAGTTTGAATATAAAGGGAGACAGTACAGTTACAATACAATAAATACAAGAGGGTTAAGAGGACGCTGCTAATAAGAGCTTAAAATCTAATAGGGTGGGGCAAGTGGCACAAGAGGTTATAATTGTGGGAAATAAGCTGATGAAAGTGATAAAGGTTCAGTTAGTTGGAGGTGTGATAAGCTTCTTTGAAGAGGTGAGTTTTCGGGGATAGCCTAAAGGTAGCCAGAGTAGGAGATAGCCGGACGGACTCAGGTAGAGAGTTCCAAAGGATGGGTGAGGTTCTGCAGAAGTCCTGGAGATGAGCATGGGTGGAGCAGACAAGGGAGCCTGAGAGCAGGAGGTCTTAAGAGAGGAGAGGACGGTTTGGGTGATATTTGGAGACAGGATTGGGGAAGTAGCCTGGGGCAGAGTTGTGGATGGCTTTGTAAGTTGTTAGTATTTTGAATTTAATTTGCTGAGCAATTGGAAGCCAGTGTACGGATTGGCAGAGAGGGGTGGCAGACACTGAGCAGTTGGTAAGGTAGATGAGTCTGGCAGCAGCATTCATGATAGACTGAAGAGGGGATAGCCTATAGAGAGGAAGGCCTATGAGAATTGATTTGCAATAGTCAAGGCGAAAGATAACAAGGGAGTAAATGAGTAGCTTGGTGGTTTCATTGGTTAAAAAAGCGCGAATTTTAGAGATGTTACTAGGTAATATCAGCACGCTTGTGACAATGATATATGATAGAGTACATTCTTACAGCCCCATCACTCTTGTGAGACATCCACATACAATTGTGAGACAGCCACATACAATTGGCAAAGTTAAAAGGAAGATCATATTGGGGTCCCCATCCTCCACATATATGAGAGAGGACTGCCCCATCGCACTTAGTGAAACACCTATATACCTTTGTCTAGCCAAAAAACAAAAGAAAGTTATAATTTGCCCCTAAACTTTCATTATATAAATGAATTTTTGTTTTAATGCAGTTTTTCTTTAATTTAAAACAGTACATTATTTTCATTGACTGTTTTGGGATATAACATTATTTTTGTCTCCAGCGATCCTGGCCCAGTTCCCGTACAATATTAGTTATGAATAACCTTGGCCGAGCTATGACTTTTCATAGAATATAGTACACGATGACGTACAACAGTCTTGTCATCACTCATTGTGATCTTCACAAATTAAGTCATTTGTATTCACTCGTGCTGGGAGCCCAGATTCAATCAGACATGAAATTTTTCAGGTGCGCACTGGGCCGTTGTCCAGCATTGTGATGTAGTGCCTTTCTCTCCTGTTTCCAAGTGGAGAACTGAATAAAGACTACAGCTATTAAACAAAAAAGCGAGGAGATGATGTGGTTTACAAAGCTACAGATGAACCTATTAAATTATCATTGGCTCTGGCTGCACATAGATCCTGCCCCCCTACCCCGACTCTGTCCTAAAAATACCAGACCACCTGTAACTGGAGAAGGTCTAAACTTGCTTAAAGGCAAGTATTCACAGCAGGGGAGCGGGTGCAATAGCTAGGGTATAGTAGGTTGGTTTAGGCCTACTTTAAAGGTAAACTCCAGAGAAGTAGCTAAAAGGTGGGAGCTGGTTGCTCACAAAATGGGAACTCAGGGTAGGAGACTTTACCTCTCCCAAGTCTCTGTGAAGTCCCCAAGCTCCAGGACCCAATTCAGGGCCTACCAAGCCTTGAGAAAACCAATAAGCTTTTTTTCTCTTTATACAACACGTCCTTGACCACTTCACCCTTTATTGGTAAAAAATCTAGATTACATTTTATACCTTTTAAGATCCCTCCATCCATTCTCACCTACCAAACGACATCTTAAAAATTATTTTCCACCACCCAACACCTACCGTAATTTCTTTCATTTTTACAGCAGTCAGAATAACGATTGCAAGATCCTGGAAATCCCCAGTGCTATCTTTTGACCTCTTAACCACTTAAGCCCCGGAGGATTTGGCTGCTAAAAGACCAGGGGGTATTTTGCGATTCGGCACTGCGTGACTTTAACGGACAATTGCGCGGTCGTGCGACGCTGTACCTAAACGAATTTGACGTCCTTTTTTTCCCACAAACAGAGCTTTCTTTTGGTGGTATTTGATCACCTGTGCGATTTTTTGATCATGCGCTATAAACAAAAAAAGAGCGTCAATTTTGCAAAAATAACAATATTTTTCACATTTTTTTATATGAAATTCCCCCCCAAAAAAAAAGTAAAAATCTAAATTTTTTAACATTTTCGGCCAATTTGTTTTATGCTACATATGTTTGGTAAAAAAAATTGCAAAAAGCATATTTTGATTGGTTGGCGCAAAAGTTATTGCGTTTACTAACAAAGGGAAAGATTTTTGTCATTTTTGTTGTTTTTTTTTTAACGCGTAATGGCGGCGATCTGCGATTTTTTTTGCAGTACTGCGACATTGGGGTGGACAGATCGGACCATTGACTGACAGTTTTGACACTTTTGGGGTTACCAGTGACATTTCTACAGTAATCAGTGCTATATATATGCACTGTTACTGTAAAATTACACTGGCAGTGAAGGGGTTAACTTTATTTGAGAGGGAGGGGCTGTGTGTGTCCCTAGGGGCGTGATTCTAACTGTGATTGGCTGTGGCTTGAGGTGTAGGGACACTGATCAACGGTCCTACATAGTAGAACCGTATGATCAGGGTTTCTACACAGGGAGAACTGACAGGCAGCTTGTTTACACAAGCTGCCTGCCTTTCTCCCTCTCCCCCGACGATCGCCGAGTGACCGGCGGACATCGGGTCCGCTGGTCACACGCGCGGGGGGGGGGTCCGTGACCGCGTGGGAGCGCGCCGCCGGCGGCGCGCGCTCACTCCCCAGACCCTCCCAGGCTAGTGACGTTTATATACGTCACTTTGCCTGTGAGGGGCTGACCGCCGCAGTATATTTACTTGCGGCGGTCGGCAAGTGGTTAAAGAATAAGTTGTCCTGGATAATGTTAAACAAATTCCTCTCTGCCATCCTGCAGGACAAGCTTCCCCAATTTGAAAAAATCTGGGACCCCTGGATCACATACCTGACGGAGTCAACCTCGTCACATCTGAGGCTAACCTCTTAGTACCCCAGGAGAAGCTCGCAGTCTCTTCTCCTTCTCCCTCTTTTATCCCTTTTTTCTTTCTTCTCCTTTTCCTCGTTTTCCTACTTATTAAACCCTTTGATAGTTTGGAGAGTGATCTAGGACCACTTCTCGACCGCCATTGGTCCTACTCCCAGTTTGTGGGCTGTGTATTTCAACATAATGACCAGCTACTGTGATCGATTCATGGCTGAGATGACCCCTCGTCTTAGATGGGGGGTGCCTCCGGTCATGCAGTTCCTCTTTGGAGGATGTATCTTCTGTTCTTCAGAACTATAATCATAGCCCAAAATTTGCGTTATACCAGTTCTTTAACGACCAATGTTGTAGGTCAATAATGTTATTAAGTACCAGTACTTCTCTATACTGTATTGTACGGTTTTATATCAGTATGGTTTATAACCTTAACCACTTTACCACCGGAGGATTTTGCTGTCTTACGTCTGGGCCACTTTTTGCGATTCGGCACTGTGCGACTTTAACTGATAATTGCGCGGTCGTGCAACACCTTACCCAAACAAAAACGTCCTTTTTTTCCCACAAACAGAGCTTTCTTTTGGTGGTATTTGATCACCTGTGCGATTTTTACTTTTTGCGCTATAAACAAAAAAAGAGCGTACATTTTGAAAAAATAACAATATTTTTTCACATTTTTTATATGAAATTCCCCCCCAAAAAAATGTAAAAATCAAAATTTTTTAAAATTTTTGGCCAATTTGTTTTCTGCTACCTATGTTTGGTAAAACAAATTGCAATACGGGTATTTTGATTGGTGTGAGCAAAAGTTATTGTGTTTACTAACTAAGGTAAATATTTCTGTCATTTTTGGTGGGTTTTTTTTAACGAGTAATGGCGGCGATCTGCGATTTATTTTGCGGGACTGCGACATTGCGGCGGACAGATCGGACCCTTGACTGACATTTTTGACACTTTTGGGGGTACCAGTGACATTACTACAGTAATCAGTGCTATATATATGCACTGTTACTGTAAAAATGACACTGGTAGGGAAGGGGTTAATTTTTATTGGTGATCAATGTTGGTGTTGGTGATGTATGCCTGGTGCTTACTGACGTGTGAGGGGGGGAGGGGACTATGTGACACAAGGACAGATCGCAGGTTCAGCTATGCTGAACCCTGCAATCTGACCCTGCCTGCCACACTCGATTCCCAGACGATCGGGGAAGAGCTGGGCCGACTCCCGCTGTGACTGAATACAGCGGGAGCGAGCCTCCTGCAGCGCGGCGCCGAGAGAGGGGAATGTCTGGCGACGTAGGTCTACGTCACCAGACGTTATCAAGCCACTTTGCCGCAGTAGAGCTCTAGTGAGCAGCGGCAAAGTGGTTAATAAAAACGATTGGAAAACAAAAATTATTTTCCTCTGTGACATGGGGGTTTATTTACTAGAGAGTGCAAAATCAGTCACACTTCTGCACTGAAACCAATCAGCTTCTAACCTCAGCTTGTTCAATTAAAGTATAACTAAAGGCAAAACATTTTTTTTAGTTTTGGATACAGTGGATTGGAATTAGAACCCCTGCCAATTTTTATTGCTGTCTGAGGAAGATTCACCCTCTCTATTTGTTTTGTTTACCATTATCATTGAAATTGAAAGTAAAATAAAATCCCAAATTTTGGGTTGTCCCCAGAAAAGTAATAGAGGGGTATTGTTTCAATGGGGGCACTAGTTCTGATGACCTGGGGATCCCAAAGGAATTCCCTTAATGTCCAGGGATTTCCTCTCACTTCCTGTTTGGATTGGGACAGGAAGTGAAGTGAAATCTCCACAATGGGACACAGATGGGGAAAAAAAAAATCTGACAGGGGTTACTACACTCCCTTACTCTTTTCAAAATGAAAAAAAAAAAATGTACTTGTAGTTCTACTTTAAGCTTTGGCATAAACCCTGGAAGCTGATTGGTTTCTGTGCAGAAGTAATCCTGATTTTGCATTCTCTAGATTTAGTAAATAAACGCCATGGTGCCATACTGTCACAGTATCTAAATCTTTTTTTTAGTCTTGTATAGAGTGGTGTGGGGAATCTCAGGTTTTTTTGCTGTCCATGCCTCTGCTAGACAGATGCACTTTCTCTATTGGTCGTGGGGAACCTCCTAAATTGCGAGCTGTGACCAGAACAGGAAAAGAGGGTAAATCAATTACAATGGGGATACTTGTTTCAATGAATGCTGTCTACAAAAGCCAGCTTTGGAGAGATCATTTGCACAGTTGCCAACATTTGAAAAAAATTCCAGGGACACTTTGCAGCACAGCTATCAATTACTTACCACACCCACTTCCCTGAAGCTCCGCCCACTCCACATAATTCATCTCCGCCTATTTATCATCAGATTATAGGGTCTACTCAATAAAGAGAGAATTACAGGAAATTGAAAAGGGGATTTTAAACTTGAGGCCAAAGTAGCAGAATTGGAATGATTCTCCCATTCAGCTGCACTACTTCTGCCTAAAGTTTAAAATTCTCATCACAATTCCCTGCAATTTTAAAGTGTCAAATGTGCTCAGATGTGACCATACAAAAAATGTAATATGTAAATATAAATAAAGTGCAAAGTGTAAATAAGTACATTGCCGGGACAATGTAAATTACCCGGGACAGGCTCCTATTTGCTGGGACTGTCCCGGTAAAAACGGGATAGTTGACAAGTATGCATTTGACAAGGCAGGAAGTAAAAGAAAAATTTCCCAATGGGACACAAACGACAAAAAAAAAAAAAAAAACAGACGGAGGTTTTAACTATTTAATGATTCTTCAATCCACTATCGGGTGCTGACGTCTCCATCTTGACTAAGGGAAACTGGCAGTGAAGCCTTTTCGGCTAATGGTCCGCAGTCTTTCGGGACCTGTGAAGTGTCCCAGAAGGCTGCGGGGAAGGGAGGGGCGCGAACTTTCAGTTCAGTTCGCCACGGCAAACTGATACAGAAGTGGGAGCGGGTAATTGTCAAAACCAGGTACCCCTGAAAGGCGCCAAGCTTGAGAGCAAATTTGGGGGGGTTCAGACAAGCGGAGCTTCCTCTTTTGGGTGGAGCTCTGCTTTGAGAAAATATCAATATAAAAATTACAGACTCATGTCAGGCAGCCTGCGTGTCCAGAGATTAACCACTTGCCGACCGCCGCACGACTATTTACTGCGGCAGTCAGCCCCTCCTGGGCAAAGCGATGTAGATCGACGTCGCTCGCCCAGGAGCCTGTAGGGGGCGAGCGCGCCCTGCCGTTGGCACACTCCCGACCCCGCTCCTTCACTGAGATCCCCGCGCGTTTGACCGGCGGCTTCGATGTCCGCCGGCCACTCGCAATCTCCCGCAGGAGAGGGAGAAGGATGGACTGCTGATGTAAGCATAGCCGTCTGTCATTCTCCCTGATGTAAGTACAGATGCTATGCAATCCTGCTATGTAGGATCATATGTCTCTGTGGTTACATCACAAGCCACGCCCCCCCACAGTTAGAATCACGCCCCTAGGAACACACTTAACCCCTTGATCACCAATAAAGGTAACTCCTTCCCTGCCAGTGTCATTATTACAGTAACAGTGCATATGTATAGCACTGATTACTGTAGTAATGTCACTGGTACTCCCAAAAGTGTAAAAAATGTCAGTCAGGGGTTCGATCTGTCCGCCGCAATGTCGCAGTCCTGCAAAAAAAAATTGCAGATCGCCGCCATTACTAGTTAAAAAAAAAACAATAAAAATGACATAAATCTTTCCCGTAGTTAGTGAATGCAATAACTTTTGCGCAAACCAATCAAAATATGCTTATTGCAATTTTTTTTTACCAAAAATATGTAGCAGAAAACAAATTGGCTTAAATGTTAAAACATTTAAATTTTTACATTTTTTTTGAGAATTTCATATAAAAAAGTGTGAAAAATATTGTTATTTTTTCAAAATTGTCGCTGTTTTTTTTTTTGTTTATAGTACAAAAAATAAAAATCGCACAGGTGATCAAATAACACCAAAAGAAAGCTGTTTATGGGAAAAAAAGGACGTCAATTTAATTTTGTTACAGCGTCGCACGACCGCGCAATTATCCGTTAAAATCACACAGTGCCAAATCGCAAAATAGGGCCTGGTTTTTGAGCAGCCAAATCCTCCGGGGCTTAAGTGGTTAACCGGTTCACATTAAAATGGAAGATACCTTTAAGGTTTCACAGCTCAGACTTTAATCAACATGTTTACATTTTCAGTGTATTATGTAAGTTATGCAATGGCTCAGTGTTTGTGTTAGTGCTCCTTTTACTCTATATTGAAAGTGGGTAGGTGTAATAGTGTTCTCTGCATGGTGTTCCATATATAGATTCACCTGCAAGAAGTAGTTTTATGGAAATGAGTGAAAACCTTGGCAAGAGTAGAAGATCCAGCCTAAATTCAGATTTATCTCATAATGGAGAAATATCCCCCTCTAGTGGAATGACTTGGGTCCACACTTTGTTTTTTTTTATATTCACTACTACAAAAAAAATGTGTTTATGTATATAATTATACGTTTTTCCCCCAAAAGTTTGTGATTCCTGAGGATTCATCATTACGACCCTGCATTGTCATTCCTTCTGCATGGCACTGTAATTTACCTTCTCAGTGCCGCACATTGCAATGTTCCATAACACACCACTGTGCATTGTGAAGCGCTGAGTTCATAAAAAATGGTGCATTTACCTTTTTTGTGCATTTTCCTACATTAGACAGCCCATTAATTTGAATGAGCATCACAGCTTGTTGTGTATGGGGCTGTGACCGGTCAGGGTGCCCATGCTGACGCTTGTCCACAGCCGAAAGAACCAACAATGGACACGTGAGCATCAGAACTGGACCACAGAACAACGGAAGAAGGTGGCCTGGTCTGATGAATCACATTTTCTTTTCCATCATGTGGATGGCCGGGTGTGCGTGTGTCACTTACCTGGAGAAGAGATGACACCAGGAGGCAGTATGGGAAGCCTGTGGAGGCAGTGTGATGCTTTGGGCAATGTTCTGCCTGGGAAACCTTGGGTTCTGCTATTCATGTGGATGTTACTTTGACATGTACCACCTACCGAAACATTGTTGCTGACCAAGTACACCCCTTCATGAAAATGGTACTCCTTGATGGTAGTGGCCGCTTTCAGCAAAATAATGCACCCTGCCGCACTGCAAAAATGGTTCAAGGAAGTTTGAGGAACTTAAGACGTTTCAGGTGTTGACTTGGCCCCCAGATCTCAATCCAACCAAGCATTTGTGGGATGTGCGGGAAAAACAAGTCCGATCCATGGAGCCCCCACCTTACAACTTACAGAATTTTTAAAGGATCTGCTAATGGTGGCTTGGTGCCAGATACCACAGTATATCTTCAGAGGTCTAGTGGCATCCATGCCTTGACAGGTCAGGGCTGTTTTGGTAGCAAAAAGGGGTTTTTGGTGGCAAAGGGGGGACTTACTCATTATTAGGTGGGTAGTTATAATGTAATGGCTGATCAGTGTAAATACTCATCACTTTGTGTCAATGCTTTAAAAACTTTCCTTCTGTGTAATTATGTATGCACATAAGCACATCATTATATGTGCATAGGGGCAGCCAGACTGTATAGAAATTGTTTTATTTATTTTTTAAGCTGAATTTACGATATGGATATTTTTGCATAATTTCATTGTTCCAACCAATGTAAGTATGTATGTGCCATACTCGCGGGATACCTGTGGAAGGTGGAAATACTACAGTGATCGCCGCTATATTCCATAGCTCATTCTCATTCTGAGTGGCTGCCCTACTGCACGGGTGCCATTCAAAGAACACTTTCTCTCATTGGACAAGGTGGAAATTGTGAAGCAACCGCTCTGCCTATCAACCTCCTCCAATCAGAGAATGCTTTGCATTCTTTTACAGAAAGTCCAAGGCATTCCCTGAATGGCGCCGGTGCCAAACCCTCTGTGTCACTATGAAGTAGGTCATTCTTGGAAGATAGTTGGGATCACTGTGGTAACGTCTCATTGGATGATGCCAAAAAAGTGAGAGAAAATCCCTCCAAAGTAAGAGAATCCTTGCTTGTTGCCAGAAATAGAGTCCCTATTAAAGGGTTTTCCTTCTATTCCTGTTCTGGTGATCAGCCAAAATTTGGAATTTTCTTTCACATTCATTTTTGGTGATAATGGTCATCGGGACCAATCGAGAGGGTGAGTCAACCTAACAGAGGCACAGACAGCAATAAAAAAAAAAAAAAAACACCTTTTGGCCCCTTTCACACAGGGAGTCCGTTGGACGGACTCAGTTTTTCTCAGCGGGGGGTCGATCCGTCAATCCCCCGCTGAGCAGGAGGATGACAGCTGTGTCTCCGCACTGTGTGCGGAGACACAGCTGTCAGTTCCCACTACATCTCTATGGAGGATCTTATCTGATCCGATCCGCTGGACGGATGGAAAATAGAGTTTCTATGGAGTAATAGCCCCTAGTATCGGTGCCAGTTTATGGAGTAATAGCCCCTAGTATGGGTGCCAGTTTATGCAGTAATAACCCCTAGTATCGATGCCAGCTTATGCAATAATATCTCCTAGTATTGGTGCCAGTTTATGGAGTAATATCCCCTAGTATTGGTGTTAGTTTACGCAGTAATAGCTCCTAGTATTGGGGCCAGTTTATGGAGTAATATCCCTTAGTATTGGTGCCAGTTTACGCAGTAATAGCTCCTAGTATTAGTGCCAGTTTATGGAGTAATAGCCCCTAGTATGGGTGTCAGTTTACGCAGCAATAGCCCCTAGTATTGATGCCAGCCTATGCAGTAATAGCTCCTAGTATGGGTGCCAGTTTATGCAGTAATAACTCCTAGTATTGGTGCCAGTTTACGCAGTAATAGCTCCTAGTATTGGGACCAGTTTATGCAGTAAAAGCCCCTAGTATTGGTGCCAGTTTAAGCAGTAATCGCTCCTAGTATCGGTGCCAGTTTATGGAGTAATAGCCCCTAGTATGGGTGCCAATTTATCCAGTAATAACCCCTAGTATTGATGCCAGCTTATGCCGTAATAGCTCCTAGTATTGGTGCCAGTTTATGGAGTAATATCCCCTAGTATTGGTGCCAGTTTACGCAGTAATAGCTCCTAGTATTGGTGCCAGTTTATGGAGTAATAGCCCCTAATATGGGTGTCAGTTTACGCAGCAATAGCCCCTAGTATTGATGCCAGCTTATGCAGTAATAGCTCCTAGTATTGGTGCCAGTTTATGGCGTAATATCCCCTAGTATTGGTGCCAGTTTACACATTAATAGCTCCTAGTATTGGGACCAGTTTATGCAGTAAAAGCCCCTAGTATTGGTGCCAGTTTAAACAGTAATAGCTCCTAGTATTGGTGCCAGTTTATGGAGTAATAGCCCCTAATATGGGTGTCAGTTTACGCAGCAATAGCCCCTAGTATTGATGCCAGCTTATGCAGTAATAGCTCCTAGTATTGGTGCCAGTTTATGGCGTAATATCCCCTAGTATTGGTGCCAGTTTACACATTAATAGCTCCTAGTATTGGGACCAGTTTATGCAGTAAAAGCCCCTAGTATTGGTGCCAGTTTAAACAGTAATAGCTCCTAGTATCGGTGCCAGTTTATGGAGTAATAGTCCCTAGTATGGGTGCCAGTGTATGCAGTAATAACCCCTAGTATTGGTGCCAGTTTACGCAGTAATAGTCCCTAGTATTGGTGCCAGTTTATGAAGTAATAGCCCCTAGTATTGGTACCAGTTTACGCAGTAATAGCTCCTAGTATTGGTGCCAGTTTAAGCAGTATTAGCCCCTGGAATTGGTGCCAGTTTACGCAGTAATAACCCCTAATATTTGTGCCAGTTTATGCAGTAATAGCCCCTAGTATTGGTGCCAGTTTATGCAGTAATAGCCCCTAGTATTGGTGCCATTTTACGCAGTAATAGCCCCTAGCATTGGTGCCAGTTTATGCAGTAATAGCCCCTATTGGTGCCAGTTTACGCAGTAATAGCTCCTAGTATTGGTGCCAGTTTAAGCAGTAATAGCCCCTGGAATTGGTGCCAGTTTATGCAGTACTAGCTCCTAGTATTGGTGCAAGTTTAGGCAGTAATAGCCCCCGGTATTGGTGCCAGTTTACGCAGTAATAGCCCCTGGAATTGGTGCCAGTTTACGCAGAAATAACCCCTAGTATTGGTGCCAGTTTACAAAGTAATAGCCCCTAGTATTGATGCCAGTTTATGCAGTAATAACCCCTGGTATTGGTGCCAGTTTATGCAGTAAAAAAGCCTAGTATTTGTGCCAGTTTCCACAGTAATAAAGCCTAGTATTGATGCCAGTTTACGCAGTAATAACCCCTAGTATTGGTGCCAGTTTACGCAGCAATAAAGCCTAGTATTGGTGCCAGTTTACACAGTAATAAAGCATAATATTGATGCCAGTTTGCGCAGTAATATCCCCTAGTATTGGTGCCAGTTTACGCAGTAAAAAAGCCTAGTATAGGTGCCAGTTTACACAGTAATTAAGGCTAGTATTGATGCAATGCTCTCAGGGCGGAGGAGGTAGGGAATAATAGTGAGACCTGCCAACCACAGTGATAATAGTGTTCAAGACCAGCCACGACAGTGGCGGCGGTCTTAACACTTTTATCAACTTCATGGGAGATCTTTATGATTTCCCCACGGGTCTCCTGGTGCACTACAGTATAGCACACCTCTCCACTTGGAACTCCTTCCCTCCGCCACACACCGTGGCAAAACTAAGGGGGAAGGCTGCTACAGCGCACCTCTCTAAAATCAGCATCTCCATAAAGCTGGTCAGCAGAGGGAAGCATGAAGTGCTCTAGAATTTCCTGGTAAAGGGCTGCGCCAACTGTGGACTTGATAAAACACAGTGGAACAACGCCAGCAGATGACATGGCTCCACAAATCATCACTGACTGCGGAAACTTCACACTGGACCTCATGCAACTTGGATTCTGTGCCTCTCCACTCTTCCTCCAGACTCTGGGACCTTGATTTCCAAATGAAATGCAAAATTTTCTACAGTCCGTGATGATTTATGGAGCCATGTCATCTGCTGGTGTTGGTCCATTGTGTTTTATCAAGTCCAAAGTCAGAGCAGTCCTCTACCAGGAAATTATATAGCACTTCATGCTTCCCTCTGCTGACCAGCTTTATGGAGATGCTAATTTAATTTTCCAGTAGGACTTGGCAAATGTGGGTATTGTCAAGAGAAAGATGAGACACCAGACCCAACAATGCAAACTAGCTGAATGCTGCTATCAAAGCAACACAACCTGGGCTTCCATAACACCTCAGCAGTGCCACAGCCTCTATGCCACGCTGCATTGATGCAGCAATTCATGCATAAGGAGCCCCGACCATGTATTGAGTGCATACTATACTGTACATGGACATACTTTTCACTAAGCCAAAGTTTCTGTATTAAAAATATTTTTTTTTTATGTCTTATGTAATATTCCAATTTTCTGAGATACCGAATTTTGGGTTTTCACTAGCTGTAAGCCAAAATTATCAAAATTAAAAGAAAGAAACACTTGAATTTAGTTACTGAAACTTAACTTTTTGATGAGAGAGAGGAGAGAGAGAGAGTGGAGAGAGAGGAGAAAAGAGGAGAGGAGAGGAGAGGAGAAGAGAGGAGAAAGAGAGAGGAGAGAGAGTCCATCTAGTTAAACCAATAAAAAGGGGAAAACAAAAACATTTATTTACAATCCTATGCACACGAGCCCATACCCACAAAAAAACCCAGCAAAGCATGATCCAATTTGCTCCAGTAGGGGACAAAATTCCATCCTGATCCCCCAAGAGGCAATTGGATATTCCCTGTATCAACTTTAACTATAAATGTGAGTATCCACTTTTTAAAGCAATCTACTGAGCTGGACAGAGCCAGCTCTTGAGGGAGTCTATTTTAAATTTTCACAGCTCTCACTGTGAAGAAGCCTTTCTGTATTTAGAGATTCAATCTCCTTTCCTCCAGACATAAAGAGTGCCCCCTTGTGCTATGTGATGACCTTAAACTCAACACCAAGTTCATTATATGGACCACTAGTATATTTATACATGTTGATCATATCCCCCCATAATCTCCTCTTCTCAAGAGAGAATACATTCAGTTCCTCTAATCTTTTCTTATAGCTGAGCTCCTCCATGCCTCTTATCAGTGTGGTTGCCCTTCTCTGCACTTTCTCCAGTTCCCAGATATCCTTTTTGGTGCCCAAAACTGAACTGCATATTCCAGAAGAGTATTTACTAAAGATTTGTACAGGTGCAAAATGATATCTCTCTCTGGAGTCCATGCCTCTCCTAATACAAGAAATTACTTTGCTTGCTTTGTAAACTGCAGCTTAGCATTAGGCTTAGGATCTACCAGAACACCCAGATCCTTCTCCCCCAGTAGTTCCCCAGTTGTACTCCCCTAGTATGTATGATGCATGCATATTCTTAGCCCCCAAGTGCATAACTTTACATTTTTCAACATTAAACCTCATTTGCCACGTAGTTGCCCAACGAAACAGTGCATTGAGGTTGGATTGTAAGTTGGAGACATCCTGTAAAGAAAAAAAAAAAGGGGTTATATACCAGCGCTATGGAGTTTCAGTACAAAATCAATTTTTGTGGTGTAAGCTGCCTCCAACCTACCTCTGAGGTAGTAGAGTTAGGAAAAATGCAAGAAATGTTGGACCCGGCGCTACCACTTTAAAATAGTATTTGTGCAAATATGTGCTATAAAAGTGCATGTGTTGCAATAAACAAAGTGAAGAGTGCTACGTGCCGTTTAAAACCATCAATAGGTATTAACCTGGGCTGTGCTCAGTGTACCACATTAAAATGTCATATATCAAATATTTATACAAAGTGCCAAGTGCTGATAATACCAAGTGCCACGTGTTGTTATCCGTGCTAAAACAATATATGGCGCCGGCGGATCACAACACGTGGCACTTGGTATTATCAGCACTTGCCACTTTGTATAAATATTTGCACATATTTGCACAAATACTATTTTAAAGTGGTAGTGCCGGGTCCAACATTTCTTGCATTTTTCCATCCTGTAAAGAAGTTATTCCACTGCAAAGCTTGGCGTCATCTGCAAAGACTGAAATGGTACTTTTAATCCCAGACCCTATATCATTTATAAAGATATTAAAAAGTAAGGGTCCCAACACTGAGCCTTGGGGTACACCACTGATAACCTTAGACCAATCAGAGTAAGAATCATTAACCACTACTCTCTGAATTACATCTTTTAGCCAATTTTCTATCCATTTACAAACTGATCTTTCCAAGCCTGTAGACTTTACTTTACACATTAGTCGTGTGTGGGGAACTGTGTCAAACGCTTTTGCAAAATCCAAGTATACTACGTCCACAGCCACCCCTCTTTCCAAGGTTTTACTTACCTCCTCATAAAAAGAAATCAGGTTTGTTTGACAACTTCTGTCTTTCATGAATCCATGCTGTCTGTTGCTTAAAATATTTATGTTATCTTTTATTAAACTCCCCAGTATCTTCCCGACTATAGAAGTTAAACTAACAGGTCTAAAGTTACTTGATAAAGACTTTGATCCCTTTTTAAAAAATAGGCACCACATTGGCCCTACACCAATCCAGTGGCACTTTTCCATTTATTAACCACTTAAGGACCAGGCCTATTATTTCTAGAACTTGTTGTTTACAAGTTAAAATAAGTATTTTTTGCTAGAAAATTACGTAGAACCCCCAAACATTATATATATATATATATTTTTTTTTTTTGTTTTTTTTAGCAGAGACCCTAGAGAATAAAATGGAGATTGTTGCAATACTTTATGTCACACCGTATTTGCGCAGCGGTCCTACAAATGCAATTTTTTGGGAACAAATACACTTTTTTGAATTAAAAAATAAGAAAACAGTAAAGTTAGCCCAATATATTTCTATATGATAATGTGAAAAATAACGTTTTGCCGAGTAAATAGATACTGAACATGTCATGCTTGAAAACTGCAAACACTCTTGGAATGGCGACAAACATTGGTACTAAAAAATCTCCATAGGTAACAATTTAAAAATTTCTACAGGTAACCAGTTTAGTTACAGAGGAGGTCAAGGGCTAGAATTATTGCTCTGGCTCAGTGATACCTGACATGTGTGGTTTGAAAACCGTTTACATATGTGGACGCGACTTGCGTATGCGTTCGCTTCTTGCTTTTTATTTTTACACTGTCCCTTTAAAAAATAGTTTTTGATCACTTTTATTCCTATTACAAGGAATGTAAGCATCCCTTGTAATATAAATAAGCAGGACAGGTCCTCTTTATTGTGAGATCTGGGGTCAAAAAGACTTCAGATCTCACTTCTACCCTTAAAAGCAAAAAAATAAAAAGAAATGTAATTTTTATGTTCAGTCAGCATGACAAAAAAATGGGTCTTTAACCACTTAAGCCCCGGAGGATTTGGCTGCTCAAAGACCAGGGCCTTTTTTGCGATTCGGCACTGCGTGACTTTAACGGACAATTGCACGGTTGTGCGACGCTGTACCCAAATGAAATTGACGTCCTTTTTTCCCCACAAACCGATCTTTCTTTTGGTGGTATTTGATCACCTGTGCGATTTTTACTTTTTGCGCTATAAACAAAAAAAGAGCGACAATTTTCAAAAAAAATAACAATATTTTTCATATTTTTTTATATGAAATCCCCCCCCCCCCAAAAAAAATTTAAAAATCTAAATTTTTTAACATTTTAGGCCAATTTGTTTTCTGCTACATATTTTTGGTGAAAAAAAAATCGCAATAAGCGTATTTTGATTGGTTTGCGCAAAATTTATTGCGTTTACTAACGAAGGGAAAGATTTATGTAATTTTTATTGTTTTTTTTTTTAACTAGTAATGGCGGCGATCTGCAATTTTTTCTGCTGTACTGCGACTTTGCGGCAGACAGATCGGACCCTTGACTGACATTTTTGACACTTTTGGGGGTACCAGTGACATTACTACAGTAATTGGTGCTATACATATGCACTGTTACTGTAAAAATGACACTGGCAGGGAAGGGGTTAACTTTATTAGACATCCAGGGGTTAAGTGTGTCCCTAGGGGCGTGCTTCTAACTGTAAAGGGGCGTGGCTTTTGATGTAACCACAGAGACATACGATCCTACATAGCAGGAACGTATGATCTCTGCAGTTACATCAGGGAGAATGACAGGCGGCTTTGTTTACATCAGCCGCCTGCCTTCCTCCCTCTCCAGCGGAGATTGCGAGTGACCGGTGGACATCGGAGCCGCCGGTCACTCGCGCTGGGATGGCAGTGAACGAGGGGGGCGGGAGCGCACCTCCGGCGGCACGAGCTTGCCCCCTATTGGCTCGCGGGCGAGTGACGTACCCATACGTCACTTTGCCCAGGGGGGGCTGACCGCTGTAGTATATGTACTTGCGGCGGTCGGCAAGTGGTTAAGGCCATTAGGATGAAGTGACATATGACGTTGCTCCGGTCCTCCAAGGCCATAGAGTCAGATGGGGGCCATCTTGCCCTCACTCGACTTCCTGCCTGGGACATGGACGGACCGGATCGGTTTCCCAGCTATCGACGGCTCTGGTAAGCAGGGAAAACGACCGGGAAGCGGCGATGGGGGGGGGGCACCTCTCCCGCCACTCATAAAAGTGGTCCCAAGAAGACCGCCCACCCTGTAAGATAATACCGGGGTTATGGCAGCTATCTGCTGCCATAACCCTGGTATTTAACGTCAAATGCCAACCTAAAACTGCGGCGGGCGGTCTGGAAGTGGTTACAGAGTTCATAAAAAATTAGAAACCATGGACATGCATGCATTTCAATTCTTTTTTCATAACTTTAACAGGAGTGTTCCTTGAAAGCATATTTTACCATTTTTTTAATGTAAGTTTACATATGGAAAAGTATTCCTCCTACTCAAAAAGAAACTGGTTCTTTCATTCTCCAATTCGACACAAAAGCAATTTCCATTTCAAAAGAGCTACACATGAAAACAGCCAGGAAAAAAAAGTCCTTACAGTTTGGAAGTGTAAATCTAGAGCACTATAAGCTAACAAATATTAATACAGGGAATAGAACAACACGAACCGGCCAGGTTTCATTTGATTGTCTTTTTCAGTAAAAGGGGTCAATGATCTGTGCTGATTGATATATGCTAAATAAGAGGACATTCTCTGTATCTAAAATTGGATTTCGAAGATACAAAATAAAATATATTTTCAATAACCATTAATGTCTGGACTATACAAATATATGAAACTGTACCTGCCCATACCAAGCAACATTTCACTTTACAGGAGAGACTATGAAGTAGACCTGTGGTCAGGCTATGGATAAATATTATAACATTCCTAACAAGCAGTACATGAGCTTTGCTGACCTCTGTAGCTGCATACATTGTGAAGTAATTAATCTTCAAATCAAAAGAGTAGAAGCAGTGAAGTCATTAAAGTCATTCTCTTAACCACTTTAAGACCGGAAGGATTTGCCACCTTAATGACCAGGCCCTATTTTGCGATTCGGCACTGCATTACTTTAACGGACAATTGCACGGTCATGCAACGCTGTACCCAAATAAAATTGATGTCCTTTTTTTCCACAAATAGAGCATTCTTTTGGTGGTATTTGATCACCTGTGCGATTTTTATTTTTTGAGCTATAAACAAAAAAAGAGCGACAATTTTGAAAAAAAAAAAAAAAAACAAAACATTTTTTCACATTCTGCTATATAACATTCCCAAAAAAAAAATTAAAAATCAAAATGTTTTAACATTTTAGGCCAATTTGTTTTCTGCTACATATTTATGGTAAAAAAATTGCAATAAGCGTATTTTGATTGGTTTGCGCAAAAGTTATTGCGTCTACTAACTACGGGAAAGATTTGTCATTTTTATTGTTTTTTATTTTTTACTGGTAATGGCGGCGATCTGCGATTTTTTGCGGGACTGCGACATTGCAGCGGACAGATCAGACCCCTAACTGACCTTTTTGACATTTTTGGGGGCCAGTGACATTACTACAGTAATCAGTGCTAAAAATATGCACTGTTACTGTAATAATGACACTGGCAGGGAAGGGGTTAACATTGTGGGTGATCAATGGGTTAAGTGTGAGCCTAGGGTAGTGATTCTGTGGAGGGGGGCGTGGCTTGTGAAATGACCATAGAGACATGTGATCCTATATAGAAGGATCACATGATTTCTATGATCATCCCAGGGAGGAGGACGGTCGGCTGTGTTTACAACAGCCGACTGTCCTCTCAGCAGGGAACGATCGCGGGTGTCAAGCGGCAATCGGAGCCGCCTGACCCGTGCCTCGGCTTCCCTGCTGCCAAGTGGGGGCGGTGCGCACTCGCCCCCTAGTTTCCCGTGTGCGACCGACGTAGATTTACGTTGGTTTGCGCAGGAGAGCCACCCTGCCACAGTAAATCTGGGGTGGGTGGTCGGGAAGTGGTTAAAGTGTAACTGAAGGCAAACATTTTTTTTTTTTTTCATTTTAGATACAGAGTAAGAGAGGGTTATAACCCCTGTCAGTTTTTTTGCCTTGCTATCTTTGTCCTATATGGGAGATTTCCCTTCACTTCCTGTTCCATAGTCAAAACAGGAAGTGAGGGGAAATCCCTCCAAAGTGAGGGGGATTGCAGGGTTTCACCAGAACTATTGTCCCTATTGGAAGATTTTCCCTCTATTACTTTTCTGATGTCAACCCACAATTTGGGATTTTTTTTACTTGCACTTTCGAGGAGAGCGGTAAACAGGATAAATAGAGAGGGTGAATGCCCCTATTGGGGGCACAGACAACAAGAGGAGCTTCATAGAGATGAGCAAATCTGCCCGGGTTTGATTTGCAGCGGGTTTGGTGAATTCTGTTTGAATTTTGGTGAACCCAAACTTAGAGGCGAATCCCAATGAAATCTACATGAATTGTTTCATTAATAACAGGTAAGGTATACAATTGAATTGCTTCATTTTATCTGTGTTATTTTTTTATTTAGTGATATTTTTTATTAAGTGAATAAAAAATAGTTTTCCATTGATTTTATTTGCAATGTGTGTAAATCCATATAATTCTGAGAATTGATTGTTCTTTTGACAACTTAGAAAAGGAATGTACTGTAATCTGATTTTTGCACAATAAATGATGCCATTTTTATCCAATTTTTAGAAAAGGATTTAAAATAGATGTAAAAAAATGTATTTTGGGCATTTTTTTAAGTTTTAAAAGATAATTGTAAGAGGGAACAGGAAACCCTGATTTTAGTAGAGGAAAAAAGAAATGATGGTTATTTGTGGATGGTTCTCTCTTGTGTGTGGAAGTCAATAGTCCATATAAACAAGTGAGCCACCCTTCACCGCTACTCCAATGCCCCAGGAAGATGCCTCAGGAAAACATCCACTATACCGAAACATTATGTTACAAAAGGAACGTAATAAAAGTTCTTTCGTCTTAGAAACCGCAGGCCCAGCAAGTTTAGAGCCATGCACCAACCTAAAGCCTCGTACACACGTGTCGAAAATTGGCAGGGAATTTTCGTCCAAAGACCGATCTGCCGATTTTCGGCTTGTTAGTATGATGCTTCCGACAACCGACTCCAACTTTTCGGCCGAAAAAAATCTGGTGTGCATGCTATAAAATTTTTGTCCACCGTCAAAACACGTCCAATTTTCGTGCAGTCAGTACAGATTTCGACAGGGAAAAATCTTATGAGCAAGACTGGGCATGCTCAGAGAAGAAAGAACACAAAGAAAGCAAACCAACACATGACATCACTTCTGAAGTAGAATTCTTTCGGTCACAAAAGTCCAGTGCAGTCTAGAGCACATTCCAACCAACAAAACCCAACTATGGACAAAAGACGGATGACCGGTCGGCCGATAATCGTTGCGTGTGTACTAGGCCTTAGGGTTTCAACCTGAACTTATTCAGGTACATAGAGATGATGTGCTTGAGTACAAAAGCTGTTCTTGTACTCAAGGGTAATGTGTCCTTAGGAGGATGATTGAGTAGTGGATCATTCTCATACCCCTCTTTGAGGAAACTCAAGAATGTCTTAGAACCCGTGGCCCCTAGGAAGTTCTTTTGAGACAGGATTGTACATTCGGAGTCGCCTTCCTGGAAAGGTTTGACAACATCCTCGATAAGGCATCGGCCTTACAAACCCTTGACCCAGGATGATACACGATAATAAAATTGAACCTGGATAAGAATAGAGACCAATGTGCCTGCCTAGAAGACAATCCCTTGGCAAAACATGAATTCCAAACTTTTATGATCAGTGAGAACAGGATGATTAGCCCTGTCCAACAGATGCCTCCATTCAGAAAGAGTTTCAGCAATTCTTTATTCCCAATGTCATATTTCCTTTTGGCTGAAGACATTAAAAGACAGAAATACGCACACGGATGAAGCTGCATCTTTTCTCCTCTTCAATGAAAAAGGATAGCTCCAATGGTGGAGCAGCCACTTCCAGAATAAAAGTTTGTTCAGGATCGAGATGTACCAATATTGGCGCAGAAGTTAAAAGAGTCTTTAGCTTACTAAAGGCAGTCTTGTACCTCAGGTGACAACACAAAGGGCACCAATTTCTTTGTCAGCTGCATAATTGGTGCTATCACCTTAGAGAAGTTTCTTAATGAAACATTGATGTCGGGGGTGGGGGGCAGTATGCGGGGCTCCGCTCCCTTGTTCTGTGCATAGGCAAACAGCAGCTGGCCGGGGAGTAATTATACACCACTGAGGGTGCATATACAGTAGTTACAGTTGGTCCCGCCCCCTGCCACCTTCCTCCCCGGCCAGCGCACACCGCAGATTCCAGCTGAAACAAAGGGGCGGAGACCCGCATATCGGCCCCGCCCATCCCCAACATCACTGCTTCAATTTGACAGCTCCGATCACTCTCATATTACTCGAGCTGAATAGGAAGGTTATCACAACCAGCTACAGAAAGAAAATGACCTCCTGTTTATACCAAGCCTGCGACAAGGTAATGTCACACCTTAGTACATCAGTCTATGTCTGGGATGCCATTGACTCTACGGCAAAAAATATATGTTCAGAGATGAGGGCCACTGTAGCCCACTTATTTGGGGATCCAAAATATGATACTGTTCTTGTCCTGCACATAAAACGTTTTGCAGAAGTGGTAAACATCTGGTTTAGTCAGTTTCGGCTGATGGCAAAGTCTTTCCACCAAAGCCGTCAGGCACCATGTTGGCTGTCTAGTCTGCTTGTGACCAGCCAAACAATTTCAGGCACTTATTTATGTTCCAACTAATGCCGCCATGGTTCCTGGCTCCAGTGTGCTGCTAATCAAGATTTTAAGATAAGTGTGCTATGTTTAACTAATTGGTGTCTTTGCAGTTTAATTCATGAACCTTGCACCCGTACAACGCACTCCTGAACCTTGCACCCCATACAACGCACTCCTGAACCTTGCACCCCGTACAACGCGTTCCTGAACCTTGCACCCCGTACAACGCATTCCTGTACCTTGCAACCCATACAACGCATTCCTAAATCTTGCACCCCGCACAATGCACTCCTGAACCATGCGCCCCGTACAACGCATTCCTGACACAATAGTTACTTTCCCTGGTAATTAGTTACTTTTTTAATGATGTAACTCAGTTACTTTTTGTGAGAAGTAACTAGTAATTATAACTAATTACTTTTTTTTAAGTAACATGCCCAACACTGGTAGGTCATCAAGTGGTTAATTAAGGATAATTGGTGGAAATTTGCTACAGACAAAAAGTACATGCAAGGGTTTTATTGCACGAACAAAGATATCTTAGAGTGTATTAGAGTGGGGGGGTCTGGGGTCAGCAACCCATTGTGTTCTACCTGTTGAGTGTGGGCAAGTGACAGGTGGATCGTGTCCCTGCCTTGCCAACCCACATCTAAAATGCTCCTCATACCTACATGTATTGCACTGATCCCACCTGGCCCTCCTCTCCCATCCATCCCAGGTTCTTGTATGTGACATCACATGGGATGGCCAAAAGGGGAGTGCTGGTGGGTATTAGTGTGCCATAATGGATAGTGATGGGGGGGGGGGGGTCGCAATTTGCCCTATAATTTGCTAATCCCTGTACACGGTTATACAAACTACAGACTCATGTGATCAGCCCTACATACTACTGACCTCTGTGCACTGCCCTGCAAACTAATGACCCCTGTACACTGACCTACATACTACTGACCTCTGTGCACTACCCTACAAACGAATGACCCCTGTACACTGACCTACATACTACTGACCTCTGTGCACTGCCCTGCAAACTAATGACCCCTGTACACTGACCTACATACTACTGACCTCTGTGCACTGCCCTACAAACGAATGACCCCTGTACACTGACCTACATACTACTGACCTCTGTGCACTGCCCTGCAAACTAATGACCCCTGTACACTGACCTACATACTACTGACCTCTGTGCACTGCCCTACAAACGAATGACCCCTGTACACTGACCTACATACTACTGACCTCTGTGCACTACCCTACAAACGAATGACCCCTGTACACTGACCTACATACTACTGACCTCTGTGCACTGCCCTACAAATGAATGACCCCTGTACACTGACCTACATACTACTGACCTCTGTGCACTGCCCTACAAATGAATGACCCCTGTACACTGACCTACATACTACTGACCTCTGTGCACTGCCCTACAAACGAATGACCCCTGTACACTGACCTACATACTACTGACCTCTGTGCACTACCCTACAAACGAATGACCCCTGTACACTGACCTACATACTACTGACCTCTGTGCACTGCCCTACAAATGAATGACCCCTGTACACTGACCTACATACTACTGACCTCTGTGCACTGCCCTGAAAACTAATGACCCCTGTACACTGACCTACATACTACTGACCTCTGTGCACTGCCCTACAAATGAATGACCCCTGTACACTGATCTACATACTACTAACTTTTGAACACTGCCTCACCTACTACTGACCCATGTCCAATGCCATACATACTATTGACCAATTACTTTCCAGACATTAAAAAATATGTGAACGTGTATGTCAAGGCAATACATTTTACTGCAGTTCTGTTTACCCCCCTCCCCTCACATCAGATTTTTCTTTATTTTTCTCTTGAAACCATATCTGCAAGAAATTAAGTTAGTGGAATCTCTCAAACAAAGCCCCAAATAGCTGCAAAAAAACAACTATTCCTTGACTTGACATACACTTTATAAGCGGGGGTGGGGATTTCACTTTGTGAATTCAAATTTTGCATATAGATCTGTTGATATAAGATGTGTGATATTTTTTTAAATGAGGAAATGTGCTTAAACAATACTTTTTCTGATTTAGTATTTGGCTGGGAACCCACCTTGCTGAATTGTGCGCTTATATATAATGTCATTTTTTTTTTACATAGATATATCTATATTGCGTTTCATAAAATACAATATAATCAAAAAGTTAATGTATTTCATTAATTCAAATCAAAAAGTGAAACTCATTAATTTTATATAGATGTGTTACACATAGAGTGATATATTTCAAGTATTTCTTTCTTTTAATTTTGATGATCATGGCTTACAGCTAGTTATACCCCACATTTCAGTATTTCAGAAAATTTGAATATTACATAAGACCAAAAAAAAATAAATATTTTTAATACAGAAATGTTGGCTTACTGAAAAGTTTGTCCATGTACAGTATAGTATGCATTTAATACTTGGTCGGGGCTCCTTTTGCATGAATTATTGCATCAATGGGGCGTGGCATGGAGGCGATCAGCCTGTGGCACTGCTGAGGTGTTATGGAAGCTCAGGTTGCTTTGATAGCGGCCCACAGCTCGTCTGCATTGTTGGGTTTGGTGTCTCTCATCTTCCTCCACAGATTATCTATGGGGTTTAGGTCAGGCGAGTTTGCTGGCCATTCAAGCACAGTGATACCTTGATCATTAAACCAGGTATTGGTACTTTTGGCAGTGTTGACACCTTGCTTTGTGCACTGGTCCAAATCATTTGGTGGAGGGGGGATTATGGTGTGGGGTTGTTCTTCAGGAGTTTGGCTTGGCCCCTTAGCTCAAGTGAAGGGAACTCCTAAGGTGTCAGCATACCAAGACATTTTGGACAATTTCTTGCTCCCAACTTTGTGGGAACAGTTTGGGGATGGTCCCTTCCTGTTTCAACATGACTGTGCACTGCACAAAGCAAGGTCCATAAAGACATGTATGAGTGAATTTTGGGTGGATGAACTTGACTGGCCTGCACAGAGTCCTGACCTCAACCCAAAAGAACACATTTGGGATGAATTAGAGCGGAGACTACAAGCCAGGCTCTCTCGTCCAACATCAGTGCCTGACCGAATTCACCTCTGGAAGAATGGTCAAACATTCCCATAGACACACTCCTAAACCTTGTGAACAGCATTCCCATAAGAGTTGAAGCTGTTATAGCTGCAAAGGGTGCGCCAACTCAATATTGAACCCTACAGACTAAGACAGGGATGCCATTAAAGTTCATGTGTGTGTAAGGGCAGGCTTCCCAATACTTTTGACAATATGGTGTGAATAGTTTTATATGCATTCCTAATATATGCACCTCTCAATAAACTGCACAATCATAGGAGATTAAGATCAGTGTGAAACAGCCAGAGTAATAAACCCTTGACCCAGCATTCTTAAGGAATGCCCTGCTGTTAGAAAATCAATTACAGGACAAAAAAAAACACATGGATTTCCATAATGTGTGCAACCTATGCAATAGAGATTTTTTCTTTTAATGAACCACATTGCATTGACTTCATAAAACATAACATTGGCTACATACAAGCTGTTCTTTCTTCAAACAGGAGACCTGAGAACTAAGCAATCTTTATATGTCTGCTCAGGCTCCTAACTTGACTAAGCAGCTGTCGGTGTCTCCATAATCTCATTCTTGGGGCTCATTCGCACTTGCGACAACCCTTTGCCGCCTGTCTGAAAAGCGTTCTGTGAGGATTGCTTTTGAGTAGGTGGTTGAACGGCAGCTGGACGGCGATACAGTGAATATAAAAAGTCTACACACCCCTGTTAAAATATCAGGTTTCTGTGATGTTAAAGAAAATGGGACAAAGATAAATTATTTCAGAACTTTTTCCATCTTTAATGCGACATATAAACTGTACAACTTAAGTGTGCACACCCTTAACATAATACTTTGTTGAAGCACCATTTGATTTTATTACAACACTCAGTCTTTTTGGGTATGAGTCAATCAGCATGGCATATCTTGACTTTGCAATATTTGCCCACTCTTCTTTGCAAAAACACTCCAAAACTATCAGTTTGCAAGGGCATTTCCTGTGCACAGCCCTCTTCAGATCACTCCACAGATTTTCAATGTAATTCAGGTCTGGGCTCTGGCTGGGCCATTCCAAAACCTTAATATTCTTCTGGTCAAGCCATTCCTTTGTTGATTCGGATGACCAGTCACCCCCATTCCTTTGTTGACCAGTCACCCCCCTTTTCCATGATCTGATTCCTCCTACTGCTTGGGCCCTCCTGCTGAACTGATAGGGACTGGGCCTCATACAGGAGGCCCATACCCAGCTCACTCCTCTTGGCCCTGCTTCCTAGCTGGGGGGGGTTGCCTAGGGTGTCAGAAATCTTTCCACCAGCCCTGGTGGCACCCGTATAGTATATGGCTGGGGAAGGCCAGTAGTGACGCAATGGCACTGGGCGGTGTCATATTTATAGGAAGGCACTGATCTTGGTTTGGGTGGTGGAGTCCGCCTTTCTACACCAGGGCGGGTAAGACTGGACCCCTCCGCAGCCTCTGACATCTCCTGTGTCGGCACAGCCTCTGACATCTCCTGTACCATGTCCGCACAGCCTCTGACATCTCCTGTACCATGTCCGCACAGCCTCTGACATCTCCTGTACCATGTCCGCACAGCCTCTGACATCTCCTGTACCATGTCTGCAATCTCTGACATCTCCTGTACCATGTCTGCAACCTCTGACATCTCCTGTGCCATGTCCGCACAGCCTATGACCATCTCTTGTCTTTTATCATGTCTGCAGTCTCTGAGGGGGAGTCTGGAGAGGAGTCAGGAGTGAGAGTGCTACCGGGATGGGGGTCATGGGAGAAGCAAGATGTATGTGGACTGTGGAGAGAAGACTATAGGATAAACCCAGAGCCAACAAGCTGGAGCCAACTGACTGAGCCCTGCATGGTGCACCTGAGAGGAGGTCAGTGACAGCTCCACCAGACCAGTCTGTGTAGGGGTCAGTGACGTAAGGGGGAAGTGAATACAGTAATGTAAGGGAAAATTGATATAAAGGCCCCCCTTATATCAGTAACCCCCCCCTTCTTTCTGCGGGAAGGTGGTCTCTTGTCACATTTCCAGAGTTCCTGGGGTTCCCCTTACATCAGAGTCTGCAGGATTCCCCATAACAGTGCAAGGGGGAACTCTGCGGACCCTCATGCAAAGGCAAACTTTGATTATTTTTTATTCTGGAAATATATCATCATCGCAATAAGTGGACTGTTCTTGATAATTGCTCCACTTTTAACTGGAATTTGCTCTTATGTATGTATGTATCTATATACATATATATATATATATATATATAAAACCCTATGGGATTTTCATATCTGTCTTATCTACATATAATACACGCTTCACATGTGCTTTAAAATGCGTGGTTTTCCCTTTTATGATCAAGAAAATAATGATGCTATGCTGTTGGGCCGGTATAATAATGCTATGGGGCTGGTATGAAATTATTTCCAGGGCTGGTTTTTATTCCCAGTCCGGGGCCCTGCCTCTACCTTAACTAAGGTTAAGTTCCAGCTGAAGAAAAACAGCACCAAAGCATGATGCTGCCACCCCCATGCTTCATTATGTGTATGGTGTTCTTTTGATGCAGTGTTATTTTTGCGCCAAACATATCTTCTGGAATTGAAGACCTTGGTTTCCTTGGTTTCATCAGACCAGAACACATTTCCCCACATAAAATAAAAATCTGCTTTTGGGAGACGTCAGATGTGTTTTTGCGAAATTTAGCCAGGCTTGGATGTTTTTCTTCGTAAGAAAAGGCTTCAGTCTTGCCACTCTATTCCCTAGCCCAGACATATGAAGAATACAGAAGATTGTTGTCACACGTACCACACAGCAAGTACTTGCCAGATATTCCTGCAGCTCCCTTAAAGAGGAAGTAAACTCCCCTGAACAACTTTACAGCATGCAAACCATTATACAGTCACTTACATGTAGGTGGCTTTAAAAGTAATACCAACTGCGTTGTTTAAGAGATATTGCCGTTGTTTGTGTCCATGACGTCACTCGCGCATGCGCGTTTTGCCCCTCATTTACGGCACACTCAGCAAGACGTCAGTCTGTGCAGCTATGTGCCGTGCCTCTGATTGCAAAGCTCCACGGCATATCAATCCCGCGAGATACCAGTGTTCTTGAAACACCCCATGTGACCAGCTACGTCACAGGGGGTGTGAACAATGACATCTATGGTTAACAGAGGGAGGATATTTACATGTGTACTTCTATTGGTTTGCTGAGCTTTGTCGCCAAGGTAACGGTATGCTAAAACGAGGCTTGGTTAGTTTTTACTGAGCATGCACGGGATTCTGGCTGTGACAGAGAGGAAAGGGCGGTAGTACAGATAAGGCTTGAATCGGAAGGCAACCACCAACATGGCGCCGGCTTCAGCAAAAAAAGATGAAAAAGAAACCAAGCTGCACAATCAGTAAGAAAGATCCTGTAGGGCTAATTTATATCCTTGTAAGTTTTAGAAATGATATACATAGTGGCCATATGATTACTGGGAAAATTTCTTCAGAGTTTACTTCCTCTTTAATGTTGCTGTAGGCCTCTTGGCAACCTCCCTGACCAGTTTTCTTCCCATCTTTTCATCATTTTTGGGGTGACGTCCAGTTCTTGGTAATGTCACTGTTGTTGAATTGTAAATATATTCAGAGCTGAACTCCAAAATATGATAAAACAGATCGGCAGCTGAACACTCAAGATACTACACCTACCTAAATCGATGGGTCAGCGCTCACTGCGACAACATGAATATTGAACCATGTATGGTGAATGTAATAACACTGTTTTTGATAAAATCCAAAAACCTGTCTATCAATGTGAGACTTCAATGTGACTTCCAGGATGGATGGATGGGAAGGTGATTGTCTCGTTGTGACAGATGAAGGAAGTCCAAATAGACATGGGATACAGAGACCGGCAGCTCCTAAGTGAGGTGAGGAATCCCTCCAAGCATGTAGATAAAGGAAAAGACAAGGGCGCCAGGTCAGAAGAGTTACTATGTAAAAACAAATTTTATTCAAAGGCACTTACATGAAAGGAAGCCCGCGTCGACATGCAGATTATCAAAGAAGCGATTGCCAAACAGTATACACTGAAAGGTGATGTGAGTGACATACGTCCAGCTTCAGGTGTGCCACTGATATCCAAGGATGGAAGTCGGGAGGTCCTGGGGGTGCCCGGAGGAGTCCAAACACACCTCCCCCAGGGACATCGGCAGCGCTCAGCCGGGAGCCGGATGCAGCGTCACAAGACACTGCCGGTTCCTCCACGGAAGCCGGCAGGAGACAACTAGGCTGTGGAGAGTGCGGGCCGCAACGTCGTTTCAGAGGATCCACCTCCTTCGTCAGCCTGACCTGCCCCTCCACAAGGGGAACTGAGCTGAACACTCAAGGACAATCCTGAAAACCTTCAAAAATAATAAATATAAAACGTGCAACGCAATCTTAATAGTCCATTTTGCAATTACAATGCATAAAACACATCACAATGATTCCAATGGCAGGGTGCAGGATAGTTAAGGCAGTCCATATTAAGAAACCAGAGTGCTGATAATTAAATTCCAGGTGCTCGTCTGCCACCACCACAGCACTCTCTGCCTCTCACCTCCAAAAGAAGACCCCACAGGGCCACCCGGCATAGCAATAGGGACCAACACTGGATCTCCCTCTTCTCCTGGAGCGTCCAACACAAACCTCCTCCACAGTATACAATACAAAATGGACTGTTGTGCCATATTTTCTTCACTGTGTTCCATGGTATATCTAATGCCTTGGAAATTATTTTGTACCTTTCTCCTGACTGATACCATTTAACAATGAGATCCCTCTGATGCTTTGGAAGCTCTCTGTGGACCAAGGCTTTTGCTGTAGGATGCGACTAAGAAAATGTCAGGAAAGACCTACTAGAACAACTGAACTTTATTTGGGGTTAATCAGAGGCACTTTAAATAATGGCAGGTGTGTACTGACTCCTATTAAACATTAGTTTGAATGTGATTGCTGAATTCTGAACACAGCTACCTTTCTAGTTAGAGAGAGTGTGCAACCACATTATTTTAGTTTTTTAATTTTTACCCCTCCCCCCCCCCCCCCCCAAAAAAAAAAGGTTTCAATTTGTTTTTTAATTGAGTTGTACAAATTTATAGGTCACATTAAAGGTGGAAAAAGTTCTGAATTTATTTTTGTCTCATTTTTTTACATCACAGAAACCTGACTATTTAACAGGGGTGTGTAGACTTTTTATATTCACTGTATATCACCTTCTCACCAACTGTTTTCTAATACAGAGAAGCCCACACCACGCAATGCAGGTTTTTGGCACGGCACTATTCACTTGAATGAGTCACATTTGGTAGCGTTACTGACCAGCCAAACGCAACAGGGGGTAACATTTTTGCTGCGGACGCAAAACAAAGCATGGCTGCTGCCATATGTGTACTATCTTGTCTGGCTGCCTTTGCAGCTTAAAGTGGTTCTTTGCCCTGTTTAAAGGAGAAAAAAACAAAAAAAGTCAACACTACAAATACTGTAACTGCTGACTTTTAATAAAAGGATACTCACCTGTCCAGAGATCCCATGCTCTGCTCACCCAAACTGGTTCCTTGCTGGTCTTCGGGCCACGGCATGATTACAGTGGGCAGCCAGCTGTGAGTCCTTGCGGCTTCTCAGCCAGTGGCTCACTGCGCATGTGCGAGCCACACCATTCTTTGTGAATATTACCACAGTTTTCTGGGACCTGTTACATGTCCCAGGATGTTGCAGACGGGGGGTGGAGAGGCAAACTTCTGGTGATCCAACCAGAAGTCAGAGCTGATACCTGTGAAAACTAAGTACCTGCCCCCACACACACACAAAAAGTGGCAAATGCATTAGTGGAGGGAGGGGGAAGGATGGCATCCCATTAGGGTGAAGTTCAGCTTTAAAAGGATCAACCGCCTATTTTTACTGCCCCTGGTCCCCCATGTGAACAAGCCCTTACTCATTTCATAAAGAGCCACTACACAGACATTTTATCTATTTTAAAAAATAGTTTTATATAAAACTCGTTTTTTGTCAAAATCAAAGGTGAATTCGAAATTGTTTCAGTAGTTTATTAGAACAGAAAATTTGCTAAAATAAAGGCTGTTTTTCCATTTAAAGTCAAGATGATTGCTGGATTGCTGCAATGCCTACTGACTCATGTAATGTTTTTTTAACCAAACATAAAACGGCCACACTTTTTTTTCAATGAACTTTATTAAACCATCCTCTGATGCCTAAATCATACATCAGCCATACTATTATACATATGAAATGTAACAATTCAAAAACGAATTAAAAGTATCTCAATGTTCTCTATAAAATAAGACTCTCATTAGGGATCGACCGATTATTGGCAATGCCGATATATTGGGGGCCAATATGTTCTTTCCCTGATATATCGGAATTGGCCCTTGAAGTTACCGATATTTCGGGAAAGTGCTTGTACTGGGGTGATGCCTGCAGCTAGAGGCATCATCCCGGTACCGGCGTCCATAGCCGACGGTCGGCTGTCTTGTAATGACAACCGATGCGGCTGAGAAGCAGCTCGGTTGTCATTACAAGGACCAGGAGTACCGGGCAACCATCCTGCATGGTCACCATTTCCATTCGGCTCGGATCGGGTCTCCATGTATAAACCCGGAAGTGATGTCATGACATCACTTCCGGGTACTCTGCGCCAAATTAAAAAAAAAATGACAGCATTCAAAACAGCCAAACTTGGCGTTTTGAATGCTTTTAAGTGCAAAGGAGGGGTTTGGGATATTTTAGACCCCCAGATCCCTACACAACAGCACCTGTCAAGAAAAAAAAAATATTCAATGGCCAAAATATCGGTATCCGCTTTAAAAAAAAATGATATCGGTCGATCACTACCTCTCATGAAACAACACAGCCAACTGATAAAGTGTTTTGTTGCTTGTCTGAAGGCAGCTACATACGTCTAGTGTCATTATAAGAGTACTGGAGGATCTGCAATAAAGAAACCAGCAGCTCTGAATTTTAGAGCGGTCACTGAGTTAAAAAAATTCCAAACTAGGGTCCTATCATAAAAGTGTCATCGGTTCCATCCAGATTGAAAAAATAAAGCATGAAAACTGAATCCTTTTACATCAGTTTTTTAATATTCAGTTCACATCAGTAAACATTCATTTTTCACAAGTAATTTTTTGGGCACAAGTATGAAAAAAAAATATGTTTCTTGCCTAAAAATACAATAAACATAAGTGGATGGAAAGTGTTTATGTTTCTCTCCACAAAAATGGAAAATTACACAAACCTTTTTCTACAGCATATTCAGACTCAGATGTAAATAGATGTCCTTGACCATAGTCATACAATGTGGTTCAGTCTGGATTCAACAGAAAAACTGATGGATGAATCCAGACTGAACGCTTGTATGAATAGGGCCTAAATGTTTTCTGTTATTGTTATCATCTCTACAATAGTGTATTCACTCAATCATTCTATTCAAATGAAGAAAAAAAAGTAATTCTGCTGTGTGGTAACATTTTGTGCACCACACTGAACAAGGATCAGAGCTGTCTGAGGAGATTAGAAAGAAAATGATAGACCAGCTTGCCAAAAATTAAAGGCTATATGGCCATATGCAAGCAGCTTGAGGTTCCTTTGACTAGATTTTCAAATCCTAATAAGTATTTTAATGTCCATGGGAGTGTAGCCAACCTTCTTGGATATGGCCACAAAAGGAAAATCAACCCCAAATTATAAAAAATAAATAAATAAATAAATGAATAAATAGTGTGAATGGTAGACAGAGCCAAGGGAACCTTCCAAAGAGATATGAGCTAAATTCCAAAGTCAAATTATATCAGTGTCTGATGGCCTCATCTGTTGATATTTGAGCAATAGTGGGTTAAAAGGAAGAAGACTCAGGAGGACTCCATTGGTAAAAGCAAAACATAAAAAAAAGCCAGACTGGAATTTGCTAAAATACATTTTTGCAAGTTACAATGCTTCTGGTAAATTGTCCTTTGGGCAGATGAGACAAAACTGGAGCTTTTGGGCAAGCCAAAAAAAACAAAAATAAATTTTCAAATAAAAGAACACCATAATGTAAAACATGGAGAAGGATCAATTGTGATTTGGGGCTGCCTTACCTATATTGTTAGACAGGTTGATTCGGTTTGTTAGCAGACTGGTCGGTGAGTATGGTTTTCTTAGGGCCTGTTGTTCTCACGCACCTCATCTAAAGTCCCAATCTTTTTTCCTTAATTTCCATCACAGGGATGGAGACGCAGAGTTTTACCTGGCTTGTGTCTCATTCAAAGTCCCAAAACTGCCCATACTTAACATACAATGAGGGATGGAGGTGCGTGCTCCTCAGCCAGGTCATTCTTGGTTTCAACCCTGTGGCTATTACATAGCCATTGGATTGTATTTACTTGTGATTTTTGTAATATACATTGAAGGCCAGTCATAGATGGGGGCAGGTTGGGGGAGGCTGGGGCTACCTCCATGCCCACCTGTCTCATCTGTCCATTAGCTAGCATGTGCTCCCACTGTGGAGACATTTATAAATTAGTAGTGTTAGGACTGCAAGTAATACAGGGTGCCGTGAAGGGGCCTTGCAGCTTACACATGCGTTTGAAAAAGGGATGTTAACCAAACCTGTTTAACCTATATTGTTAGACAGGTTGATTTGGTTTGTTAGCAGACTGGTCGGGGAGTATGGTTTTCTTAGGGCTGGTTGTTCTCACGCACTTCATCTAAAGTCCCAATCTTTTTTCCTTAATTTTTGGGGCTGCCTTACTGCCTCTGGCACGGGGGGCCTTAAATCTTTGGGGTGCAATGTAATCTGAAGTCTATTAGTCCCCGTTCACACTAAGGCGACCTGTGAGGTGACCTGGTCGCCTCACAGGTCGCCGTAGGTCGCCTTCCATAGGGAAGCTGCGGACCCGTTCTAATAGGAGCGACACAAGTCGCTCCGACTTAGAAAAAGGGTCCGGAGCTTCTTTGGGGCGACCCGGAGGCGACCGCCATAGACTTCAATGTTATGAAGTCTGTGGCGGCCGCTCCGAGGTCGCGGCGCGCTGCTTGCACCGCGACCTCGGAGGTCGCCCCCCGAAGTCGGATCGCCCCTGTGTGAACGGGGCCTTGAGGAAAGTTTACTGCCCAGTGTCAGAGATTAGTGTCACAGGTCATTGGTTCTCCAACAGAATGACCAAAAACAAACAGTTAAAAGCATTAAAGAATGGCTAAGAACAAAACATTGGACTATTCTGAAGAGGCCTCCTATGAGCCCTGATCTGAATCCCATCAAACATTTATGGAAAGAGCTGAAACATCCAATCTGGAGAGGACATCCTTTACACCTGTGATGGCTGGAGCAGTTTGCTCAAGAATAGACATCCACATTACCTGTAGGCATCTCTCATAAGGAGCTAGAGAAATCACATTTGCAGTGACTGCTTCGAAGATTTGTGCAACTTATCATTTTGGTACATGACATTTTCATTTTTTTTATTATTTTAAATATTCTATTGAATCAAAAGAAGTCCTTTTTATTAGCTATATAATAAACAATTGAGGATGGCAATTACTTGGGTCAGTAAATTCAGAGAAAATTTAGGGTTCTTTTTGGGTAAGGGTACCAACAAAGTAGCCCATGGCTGTATGTTAAAACACACTGCCCAAAAAAATAAAAATAAAAGCATCACCACATGAATAAATACAAATGAACAAAATGTCTTTGTAATGAGATCATTTATTGAAATTCGATATACATATTTTAGTAAGAATTTTTTTTTTTTTTGTCGACAGCAGACCAAATCAATTTGGCCAACATATTGTATGTTTGTTAATAATACAAATGCTCTTTCATAGATCAAATGCAACATTTCTTTCAACGTGAACAATCATTGAACAGTGTATGTGAGAGAACCAAACAAGACTGACATAGATAATATCGTACCATACAAAAAAAAAAAAAGCAGCCGCAGAGTTCATTGTATAGGAACATCATTGGTCTTTTTCCATTGTTAAAATATTTAAAAAAAAAAAGAATAAAAAAAAATATGTAAACTAATATGATGTACTGAAAGATCTCTGGAACTAGCTAGAGATTTTCTAAGCTTCTAGATAAAATGGCTCTTGAAACCTGTTTAATTCTCCCCTTAAAGGATTAGTCAACCCACAGCTTGTATTTTAGCTTTGGTTGGACATTGCCGGTTTGAAACAACCACAGGCTTCCTCTGTCTGGCCTGGACTCTAGGGACTCTAGTGGGACGATCCCTGTTCTGAAATTCTCCGCTTAGGCCACCTGTGGAGCAGTTATTATGGAGTCTCTCTCTCCATTCTGATGTTTTTCTTTATTATTGATTAGAGAGCAAGACTCGATGTCAGTGGAAAACAGGAGATTTTTAAATAGATAATAGACAGAAGAAGCTAGTGGCTATTTCAGCCCACCAGCATTTTAACCAATGACAGAGCATTCACAACTGTAAGAGTGGCTGTAATTGGTTATCAGTCAATCCTAAAAGGATAAGTGAATGGAATGGTTCTGTTTTCTGGCCATTAACAGTTAAAGGTCAAAGTGAACATAAAACCCTGTTTCAAGAGAAAACCTAGAAAGCAAGACATCTGTAGGATGTAAAACATATTTTGTATCATATAACAAAAAAAAAAAACAGCTAATATATTTGTATCTCGTTAAAACCTGATAAGTAAAATGAAAAAGATGTATTGCACTAACATCTTGTGGATTTTGTTTCCTAATTAAAAAATAAAATAAAATTGAACACAAAACTAATAATAATCTCTACTAAATCATATATTATTTCCTCTGGTAGATACATTTCTTATCAATGACCGATCATGTGCAAAACAACATTTCTAAACATATCGCTCTTGTCCTGTTTAAGATCCCTTCAGATTTTGAAGTGAAAGTCCAGTTTTTGTTGAAAACAAACCCCTTTAAGCCAACAAAATACACTGCAAGATAATTTTATTTTAGAAAGCTTTATGGCAGAGCCATGTCTGCCTTTGTTCTGTATACTGAGTAAAGATGTTCCCATACACTTAAAGCAGAGTTCCACCCATATTTGCAAGTTGCTTTTACTCACATGCCCATCTGCAGTGCAGCCCTAAATGGATGTTCATTTTTTTTTTTAAATGTCTAAATACCTTTATTTTAAATTATCAGTGGCACTTTCAGTCCCAGCAGCCTAGGCAATATCGTCATCAGGTGATTCCCTTGGACTCCTGGGGTATCGGCGTAATTGATCCCAGAAGTCCAAGGGAATCACCTGATTCTCTTTTGATTGACAGGTTGCCCTAACAATGGGGCCAGAACTTCCGCTGCCATCGCTATGTCAACCTGCAATCAGCCCAGGCACGAGATTGGGAGGTGCATGCTGGGTAGCCAGCTGCACCTAATCCAGGAAATAGACACGAGGGGGCTTCAGATACCGAGAACTGTGATGGCCCTTGTCTGCTAACGAGATCAGATCATTTTTTACAGATTAAAAAAAAAAACACACATAGTTACATTTGCAACAGTATCCAGATAGTAATGAACAATCTGTGTCAATCATGGGGGTGCTTTTAGATAAAAACTGATTATGGTGACTGGAGCTCCGCTTTAACTGAAATCTTACTGAAAGAGTACTAAGTTTAAGGTTCTGCCTTTACTATAACCAAAGTTCCCCCGGCATGCCATTAGATGTGCACTCTTTAACCAAGGATGCAACTCCCAGCGCAGTGGGAGAGGGGGAGTAATTAGGGATACTGATAATTTGATCACAGGATCAGGGAATGAGGATTTGAAAAGCCCTGTCTACAGACAGTAATCCTAACTTAACCTGCCACTGAAATTTTAAAAATAGATGGAAAGGTTTCAGTTTAAATACATTATAAAGTGTTTTCTGTTTCCATTGTGCCAGATAAGGAAAATATCTTCAAATATTGAACTCCGGTGTCTTCACAAAGTGAAGGTTAGAGTCCAGTGTCTGCATGGGGTGCTTCAGCATTATGAGAATGCGAGAAGCTCAATGGGAACTTCTAGTAGTGTTCATGTTTAAGGAAAAAATTACCAGCAAATACAGACAATATGGCGAAGTGTTTACTGACTTTTCTGGGAGGTCTAAAGAGTAAACCGGAGGTACAATGACAGGTCCCCTTGAAAGCCCTTTCTCCCTTCAGTTGATACTATGCTGCGCTCCTCAACAACACTGTTTGCTTGTTGCAGCCCTTGATAATACTGAGTACATTCGAGTATGAGGGAGCATGTGACCTTCTCCCATTCCTCCCATGATGCACGTGGGAGTGAGCAAATGTTCAAAAGAAGAGCACCCTGCTTGTGGTCTGGGGACTTTCTAATGAACTTCTTTTACAGAAATAAATGATTGTACATGTCAGAACAAGGCCTAACACATGGACCATGCTGTATGAAATATTAATGTCCAGGACCCAAGTATTTTTTTTTCTGCTGGTTAGTGCCAGTTTCAATTTGTAGAAATAAGAATGGCATCTTCCCCTATGTCAGCCCTTTTCTTGGTTACCAGGGTGGAGTGTATCTACAGATCACTGCTTTGTTATAGCAGTGACCTCTCTCCTATTAAACCTAAGGTTATTGACTGCATAGACCAGGATTTCTCAACAAAGGTTATATGGATCCCTAGGGTTCCTCCAGAGGTTGCTAGTGGTTTCTTGAACAATTTCTGTCTCTCAGATAAATTCCCACTGACACCATTTATGTTTTTAGCTATCGGTAAGGGGGTAATTCTTGCTGATTACCATAAGTGTACGGAGCATTCTTCCTACTGACCATCACACGAATGTACCATGAGTTGTAGATATAGTCATTTTTTAGCGAGGGTTTCCTAAGACTGGAAAGGTTTTACAAGGGTTCCTCTATGTTGGAAAGGTTGAGAAAGGCTGGTGTCGACGCTTTAAGTGACTTGCTAAGCCTTATATTTTTCTGCCTAAAAAGAGTGCTATTAGCCTTAATTTATTATGGGGTATGTTTAGAAGTAACGCTGTTATTATGCTATTTAGGGTGACTCAAAGAAGAATTGGCTAGACTTTCCCACTGATTCCAGAGAAAGAAAGTCCAAAATATGGAGAAGTGTCAATAACCTTGTCACAAAAAAACAGACCGCTGTTGTGTATCTTCACACCTTTCCTTGTGTCTCCTGAGAATCTTCTGCATATAATTAATCAATGCGCCTAGGCAGCTCCCTTTCTTTTCTGTCACCTTTGCCATGAAAGCTCTTGAACTGGCACCATTCTCTGTCTACAGAAAAAAAGATAAGCCTACAACAGTAAAAGACATAGGGTATTGATGCCTTCCATCTACTAGATTACCTCTATATGTCACAATGCATGCCATAGGCAGCAATTAGCCCTTTAGTATGAGGGAGGAGGGTAGCAGGACCACAACATAGATGCACATATTGGTTACGACATATATCGGTTTGATTAATATACAGGCCTTTAGGTTCATTCCGGGCAGTCCTGCTACTTCAGGAAAGCCACCAAGCCTGGATTCATGAAAACAGAATAAAGGAACGATTCTGCACACATTTATGGTTAGGTAAGATTTGTGGCTACCTTCAATTATTTAGTCACTTTTATGGAAGCATGGACGGGATTATAGACACATACAAGGAAAAGTGTCACTGTTTAAGTGGTGTAGTAACACAAGGTAAAGCATTGGAATAAAACACTTCTGCAGCTGCTCAACAGCAATGTTCCAGTTCTGCTATGCGATCACAAATGTATTACATATATTTGGACCTGAAATAGATGCCATTATAGCCAAAATGTGTATAATATGTGTTATCCTGAGATTGTCAGTTTGAAATCATTAAACTTACATTGTCAGTTATCTGCAAAAAGTAAATTTTAAATAAAAGAAAATCTTGAATGTTTCCACCTCCTGGTGGCCTACAGCATTTCTAATAAAAAGACAGGACTACACAATTAGTGTGAATGAAGACATGGCTAAATGTATGAGGTCTATTTCATTGCCATCCCACCAGAATGAATAGCTGTTTACCATTAGGAAAGTAGCCTGTTAGGTGTGGGTAGTTCAGGGTTACATTGCCTACAAATCCAAATAGCTTCCCAGTTACTGCATTCTCAGTGAGTGGGGCTCAGGACAGCTTAGGAAATCAATCTCCGCAGCCTACAAGGTGCTCAGGCATATCATCACCCGAGCACAGACATTCAGGGCTGGGCACAAATGTTTCCTAGGAAGGTGAAAAGGGGCCCGGAACCTGCTATGAATTTACTAATCTTATCCAGGATGGTTGAATGGCTGACCCAACTTCCAATTGTAACAATAGACTCAACAGCAATTGAGTTTATACATTCTTCTTGTATACACAGAATCTATTCCTAGATGGCATTAGTACAAGACTACTTTAATACAGTTGTAAAAGAACAGAGAGCCTAGAAAAAGACTTCGAACTAATGGAACCTGGACTAGGAGACACTAACAGACAGTCATAGATCACCCAACTGGTTTCTGGACATCAAAAAAATCCAAGAATGGGAAGCATCATCTTCCAGTTTATACGATCAATGTGATCCTTTTAACATGAGCCTTGGCCATTATTATATAGGATATAATTCTTAATGTGAAGGCAAAGCCCACAAAAAAAGGTTGTGCTGAATAGACAAACCACATACGGTTCAGTTATTAAAATCTTAAAACAAAGTTTCCAAACTCCTGAAAAACCCAAATGAAAGTCTGGTCTTATGGATTATCTTTTCTACATTCCCCTTGCTGCTGCCCAGGATTAGAGGTTAATGCTAAGCTGTACACTTTTAGCATTGAACATAGTTAACTTTGCTGGAAATACGCCTGCAGCAGTCACGGGGTTAGGGCAAGATGACCATTGAAAATCTAGTAACACAATTCATCTAAGTTTGCTATTCAAGAGCAGCGATCACTCCTTGTGCTGTATCCGACATAGCTTCTCTTGCTGGACTTTAAGTTTACCAGCAGACATTCTGTGACCGGAAAGCAAGAGCAGGGCTGTGGGCCAAGGAGGACTATCTCTTACTGCCCAGACTCTGCTCATCTCCCCTCATAAACTTTAACCCATTGGTCACTGTCAGTAGGCAGGACATAGGGAGGGACAATGTCATCAGTCAAAGTCTATGGGTGGATAGGACAGGTTTTTTTTTTTTTTTTACATAATCATAATAATTGGTAGATTTAGAGGTAAAGGCAAGTAGAGTATTATGCAAATATCAACTTTTCTCCACCTCCTACCACCCCCACAATTTGTCCTTTAATGTGATGGGATGCCTGACTGACCAATAGGACGACTGATGAGCTAAGAGGGGAGGGGACAATGCCTAGTCTCACAAAAGTAAAATATGCATATAGCTTAATTTCAGCTTCCTGTATCTCTGGATCTACTGATTGCTTGGGCATGCTGTTTTCACTAAAGGTAATGTATGTTCACCTCAAGTAAGACCTGGCATATTTAATAGCCATCTACTGACTAAGTAATTAATAGTTAGCCATGGCTCCATGCTAAAAAAGATGGGGCATGGAAGCAACCTTGTACAGGGCAGTTGGCAACACATTAGACAATATGGAATGGTTAGATGTCTGTTAAGTTCTTTAATGCTTGGCAAAATTCTATCAAATTAGATTGCACCTCCTGTTTTATGAAGCTGCCGGGATGCCATTAAACTTATGTTTGCTTTGAACCATTTGATTAAAACATAGACAAAATAGTCCTTTTCTGTGCTTACGATTCTAGATGTCATTCCCAGTCAGATTTTACTGGGTAAAACTGTCCGGAAGTGATTGCAGATTACTGCAAACCTGATTGTGTAAGACTCTTTCATTAGTAGGAATAGTCTATAAAACCAGGCAAGCTGCTTACATTCAAATAACATCCCCAAAATGTACGTACATGCTACATAAGGAACTCTTCCTTAATTTTAAAAAAAAAATGTTACTACGTAGAAAACAAATACATCATGATTGTTTTGCAAATGGTAAATCATTTTAAAAATCAAATCCCTTGACCCAAAACTGTCATTTCACCCACCCTTCTGGTACTTGTTGACTGACAGCAAAGCCTTTGTAGGTTTGATTTCCTGTTTTTACCTACTGCGGGGCATTATTGGTACATGCTAAATTATCCCCTTGTTTTTATATTTGAAAATGCACCAAGAGGTTTGACCACTACTGGGGTCTTAGAAAAATATAGGAAGCCTACGAAGCCCAACAGCCTTCATGTGCAATGTGAGATTTCAGTTTTGAACGTATCAAGCCTTTAAAGGATTATTTCAGCCAAAACAGAGCAGTTCAGTGTTTGGTAGATGAGGGTGGGTTCAACTATATATGTGCTTTTGTTTATCGGGTGGGGATTAGAGGAGAGCTGACTGCTTTCATTCAATTTCACTGCACCTTGGAGCCCTGCTACCTCCTATAAAGGAGGAGACTGACTACTTGGTTGCATTTTCTATAATATAAGGTATGACTGAAATATTTAGCAGTGAGAATAAGCCCTACCACAACACAAGGGGACTAAAATAGGAATAGAAGTGCAGAGATCTCACCTCTAGAGCCAATGACCCAATAAATGGTTCATTATTAGGCGGAATGATACTCATTGTGACACATTAAGATGTAGACTCCAAAATAAACACATGAATGGGTATGCAGTGGGTGAGGAGAACTAGAACACCAAGGCCTGTATACATGAAGAAACTATTTTTGTTAAACAATTGGGGAAAAAAAAAACACATTCAATGAATTTCACAGGTTTACGGTGTTTGTCCTGCGTCCAGGAATCAGAACACCAAAAACCATTTCAAGTGCCAATTTGGAGAATGGCTAAAACAGTCAGCACAATACTTATTATTCGTAGCCCCGAAGAAGAGGGTTTTTCAACCCCCCCGAAGCTTGTTGGCTGTTTTCCCCAATATTCTGAATAATAAACCAAGCGATTCTTCTTGTATACAAGCCTCTATATTATGGTGCTCCTTGCCCACTGTATACCTATACACACCATTGAAGGACCCCCTACCTTGACTGGTCCCTCCACAAGCTTAGCATCCAGTGGCAAACCCTCTGCACACGGGTCCTCCACAACTGATAAAAAAAAAATTTAAAATCGTATCACCCAGCCAGCATCAGCCTGCACGCTCACAATGGTGATGAGATTGACATGTGACATGGTAAGAGTTGGTCCGCAGAGCAGGGGTAGGTAACTGAAAGGCACATGTTCCCTACACCTACAGAAGTTTTGCTTAATATCTTACACAGAGGATCATACAATGCTTTAAATGGTGTTAGTTCATTTTAAATGCGATCAAGGCTATAGATATATCTATATTATTTACAGGTCATGATTTGAAATACTCTGCTTATTTGGAATAATTTGTTGGCCAGATGACAGAGATTTTCTTTGTGCCTCTGTCTTTGATCTTTATCAGGATTACCTCTTAATCTACCAAATAATTCATTTTCACTGAGAATTAAGTCATCTTTGTACTGGTCAGCTAAAATTAGTTAATACTGAACAGGAGCTCACAAGCCCTCACATTCTCTATTTTCTCTGGATACCCATTGTGATCGGGACTCTTGATTTTCACATTTTCTCATGGGAAAGAAGAAAAAACCCCAAGATTTCAGGAGAACTGAATCGGTAACTCTGGCTTAACGACAGTAAATCTTGGGTCCAGTTTTGGGATGAAGTTGTTGAAGTTCTTGGAGGCTTCAGAACCAAAAACATCCAAGGCTTTCCGGTTCATTACCATAAATCTAACAAGAGAAATTCAGAATAAGCATGTCAGATTGTCACATTAACAACATATACTAAACTTATTCGTATCTAACTAGGGATGCACCGAAATGAAAATTCTGGGCCGAAACAGAAACTGAAAATTCAGGATGCCCTTGGCCGAAAACCGAAACCAAAAATGACTTTTTTCCCCCAAATAATTTTAAAATAGTTTTTTCTAGTACATTGGGGAACAAAACAGAGATATTGGAGAAAATGAGGGGATGCCTGGGATGCTAGAGAGGGACTAGTCTCAGCAGTGCCATAAAACAAAAATTCTGTCTGGAAGAGAAAGACAGGGAACAGGGAGAGAATACAGACAGAATTTTTGTTTTATGGCACTGCTGAGACCAGTCCCTCTCTAGCATCCCAGGAATCCCCTCATTTTCTCCAATATCTCTCTTTTGTTCCCCACTCTTCTCTAATAAGCAGCACTCTTCCTCTAGCAGTCACTTACTTCTGTAACTTTGTTAACTTTCTATTCTTTTCTTGCCCTCAAATACCCTGTCCCCCCTTTTGGCATACATCAGGTCCTTTAGTGACAATTATCTGCCGGCACTCACTTGCAGTAAGAGGAAGAACGTCCACGGACGGGTCCGAAGCTGAGCAGCAGGCGGCTGGTGCGCTGAGGCTGAGCGTGCTGGTCTGAGACTGCGAGGGTGGGGCCCGGCTCCAGAAGAAACCGCCACCCACGCATGCGCCACCCACGCTACGCCCTGACTGGACAGGCACAGGCCAGCCCCCGCCATATTCGCCCAATTACAGTGCGCCCGCCGGCCATCCTGAGCCTGAAGATGGCGGCTGGAGCAGGGAGACACCGTTCGGGAAAATAAAGGTCAGACGGCCCCCTCCAGCCTCCCCCACTGGCTGGGACAAATCTCGGCAGACTAAGTTAGCCAGGACAAGGTTCTATTTGGCGGGACTGTCCTGTCACAAACGGGACAGTTGGTAGCTATGATTTTAGGCATATATGACACGTTTTCGGCCGAAATGGGATAGGCCCATTTTTGGTCAAAAATTTTGGTTGCCGAAATTTCGGTGCACCACTATATCTAACCTTTTAGGAGGCTACAAAATCTGAACCTGCTCTGTGCAGTGGTTTTTGCACAAAGCAGCCCCAATCTTCTTCTTTTTGGGGCCCCGCCAGCACTCCTGGCTCCTCCCATTTGACCATTGCCCCCCCTAGCAAGTTGCTTGCTATGGGGACACTGGTGTGTGCTCGCTCTTGAGCCCTGCTTGATGTGTCCATAAGACACATAGGGCAGTGGCTCGGCCCTGTACCCCACTCTCTCCTCATTGACAGTAGTGGGAGCCAATAGCTCCCGCTGCTGTATCAGCCAATGAGGAGAGTGAGTCCCAGGACAACTGAGATTCTCATGCACATTGTTGGATCAAGAGGGGGCTCAGGTGAGTTTTTTTTTGGGGTGGGGGTGTGGGGGGAAGAGCACACGGAAGGTGTTTTACCTTTGTGCATAGAATGTAAAAAATCTTCAGCCTTAACAACCACTTTAAAGTGAAAGGTAATTCTAACTCAAACTGTTATTGAAATTTCCCTTTCCCCCTCCTCCTACCTTTCCTGCATACCCTGTATAAAATGATCTGTTTACTTATCTTACTTACTTAATTTTTGATCCGCTCCAGTCTAGTCATAATATACTGCAGCTCCGCCTCCCCTGTGTCAATGATGGAGAGGAGGGAGCAACAGCTGGGTCATGGGAGCCTACATGTGACATCATGGCTCTTTGAATTTGCAGCCGTTGTCGAGCGATCCCTTACAAAGGGGAGCTGTAGATGTGGAATCTCATGACCAGAAAAGATTAAAAAAAGGTAAACAGACCTTTTTTTTTATACAGGGCTTGTAGGATAGGGAGGAGGAGGGAACAATTTTAGGAATAGTTAGTTAGGCTTTATTACCACTTTAAACTCTGGGGTCCCAGATAGATGTGTTTCTAGAAACTCCTCTAATATGCATTTGGAGTTTAAAATCCAATAAAAACACCCCTAAAAAATGGATTTTTGTAAGATCTTACCGTAAAATCCTTTTCTCTTAAGCTCATTGACAGACGTAGTCTTCTTGATTCTCAAGAGCTGGGTTATGTTGTCTCCGCAGGAGTAGGACTAGGCAGAAAGACAAAACGTTCTGGCTCCACCTTAGGGGCAGTCCCTGAGGGTATATCCTCCCTCTCTCTGCTACAGGGAATCAGTTCTGTTTTAAAGCAGTACAGAGAATTTAACCCAACCCAACTCAATGATAGAGGGGCGGGTACTACGTCTGTCAATGAGCTTAAGAGAAAAGGATTTTACGTTAAGATCTTACAAAAATCCATTTTTCTCTATCGCTCATTGACAGACGTAGTCTTCTTGATTCTCAAGAGCTGGGACATCCAGAAGCAGTGCCACAAATGAGGGGTGGGATTGACAAAATCAAATCCAATCTAGAAGGCCCAACTGGTGCCAAACTAGAAGTTTTAAAGGCTCATTATAAACAAAGAATGAGACTAAAGAAAAATTTTCCAACGGAAAAAACCCTCGAGGTAGACCACTGGTCTCCTCAAATTGCGGCCTGCAAAACCTTGCGGCCAAACGAGGCATCAGACGATGCCATTACATCAACTTTATAATGTTTAGTAAAGGTATGCACCGACGACCAGGTAGCCGCCTTGCACACCTGGACCACTGACGCCTGATGGCGAAAGGCCCATGACGCACTAAGTGCCCGAGTGGAGTGCGCCTTAACAGGGAACGGGGGCTCCCGACCCTTAATAGAATAAGCCTGTACTACCGTCTGTCTGATCCATCTGGAAATGGTCGCGGCAGATGCAGGCAACCCCTTTTTGGGTCCATCTGGGATCACAAAAAGTGAATCCGTCTTGCGAAACGAGTCTGTCGTATTCAAGTATACCCTGATCGCCCGGACCACATCCAAGGAGTGTAAAGCAAACTCCCGAGGATGACTGGGCTTAGGACACAGGGAAGGTAATACAATTTCTTCATTCAGATGAAATTCTGAAACCACTTTTGGTAGGAAGGATGGATTCGGACGAAGAACCACCTTATCTCTATGAACCACCAGATATGGTGAACGACAAGATAATGCGGCCAGTTCTGACACCCTGCGTGCAGAAGTAATAGCCACCAAGAAGGCCACCTTCTGGGACAACGTGGGTAGAGGAATCTCCCTAATATCTTCAAAGGGAGGTTTCTGAAGAACCGACAACACTAAATTAAGATCCCAGGGGGGTAACGGCGCGTGCACTGGCGGAGCCAGATGTCGCACCCCCTGGATGAAGTTCCGCACCAAGGAATGAGTAGCCAAAGGCTTCTGAAAGAAGATGGCTAATGCTGAGACCTGACCCTTGATAGTACTCAAGGCCAGTTTCTGCTCAACCCCTTGTTGCAGAAAAGCCAATATTCGACTAATCGAATAAGACCGAGGACGGAACCCCAAAGGTTCACACCATGCAATGTAGGACTTCCATGTGCGATGATAAATCTTTCTGGAAGTCGCTTTCCTTGCTTCAACTAGAGTAGGAATAACTGAAGCTGACAAACCTTTGTCCTTCAGCACCTGGGTCTCAATAGCCAGGCCGTTAAAGCCAGCGATCGTAAAGCAGGATGGAAGATCGGTCCCTGAGACAGTAGATCCTCCCTGAGAGGAAGTCTCCACGGGACGTCCGCCACCAGTCTGACCATGTCGGCGTACCAAGCTCGACGAGGCCAGTCCGGAGCTACCAGGATTACTGGGATTCCTTCCTCCTCTATCCTGCGAAGAAGTCTTGGCAGTAACGCGAGAGGAGGGAAGGCATATATTAGCTGGTATTGCCCCCACGGGGCGATCAGTGCGTCTGCGGTTTCTGCTAGAGGATCGCGGGAGCGAGCCACGAATCTCTGAACTTTCCTGTTGAATCGTGATGCCAACAGATCCACATCCGGGGTGCCCCCCCGTAGGCACAACTGGTGGAAAACGTCTGGATGGAGGGACCATTCCCCCTGATCCAGGGTCTGACGGCTGAGATAATCTGCCTGCCAATTCTCCACCCCCGGAATGAACACCGCAGAGATTGCTGGAACAAATCGTTCCGCCCAGCGAAGAATGCAAGCCACTTCTTTGGCCGCTCGGACACTCTTGGTGCCCCCCTGGTGATTGACATAAGCCACGGCCGTGGCATTGTCCGACTGGATCCGAACCGGGCTGCCCTGGAGCTGCTCGGTCCAGTGAATCAGACAAAGTCTGATCGCTCTCAGTTCCAATACATTTATCGGTAACCTGGATTCTTCCGGGGACCAAAGTCCCTGGACAGATAAGTGATCGAGAATTCCTCCCCATCCGGATAGACTGGCATCCGTGGTCACTATCGTCCAATATATTGGCAGAAATGACTTTCCCTGGCTGAGCATCGGAGACCGAAGCCACCAGACCAGAGACTCTCTGGTCTGTTTGCTCAATCGGATCTGATTGTCCAGGGATTCCGATTCCATCTGAGAAGAATCTCTTGCTGAAGAATTCGGGTATGGGACTGGGCAAATGGGACTGCTTCGAACGAAGCCACCATCAACCCCAGAACCCTCATGCAAGTCCGAAGGGAAGACCAGCTGTTGGACAGTAACAACTGGACTGCTGATTGAATCTTTCGGAGTTTCCCTACCGGAAGAAAAACTCTTGTCCTGACTGTGTCTAGAATTAGACCCAGATATTCGAGCCTCTGGGTGGGAACCAGAAATGACTTTTGCTGGTTCACCAGCCACCCGAATTCCTGTAAAGAAATCATAGTAATTTCTATGTTTTGTAGCAAGGTCTGAGGAGACTCTGCATGAAGCAGAAGATCGTCTAGGTAACCAAGGATCGATATACCTCTTTGGCGCAGAAGTGCCAACATTGGGGCCAACACCTTTGTGAAGACCCGCGGAGCCGTGGCGAGACCGAAAGGTAACGCCACAAACTGATAGTGGTTCTCCTCTACGGAAAAGCGTAGAAACCGCTGATGTCCTGCGAAAATGGGAATGTGAAGATAGGCGTCCTTGATGTCTATGGACGCTAGGACATCCCCTGGATGCAGGAAGGCTGCTACCGTGCGAATGGACTCCATTCTGAATCTTCTTATGTTGACGAAAGAATTGAGTGCTCTTAAGTCCAGAATTGGACGCACTTTGCCCTCTTTCCTGGGTATTGTAAACAGGTTTGAATAAAACCCTTGAAACCGTTCTGTCCAAGGAACGTGGACTACCACTCCTTGTTGTAGTAAATCTGTGACTGCTCTCCGCAGATCTTCTAAACGATCTGCGGATAGTCGGATATTGGAAGGGAAGAATCGCGCCGGTGGGAGAGATCGAAACTCGATCTTGTACCCTGACCTTATGACTTCGCAAACCCATTTGTCCGGGATTCTGGAAAGCCATGGATCCGGGAACCGGCGAAGACGTCCCCCCACCCCAGTTATGGGTGGGGGCGCACCTTCAGGCTTTGGATGGTTTATCTTCAGGTCTGGAGGGGGCGGGCTTTTGCTTGCCCGACCAACGACCCCTGACGCCTCCTGCAGGAGCTTTGGAGGACTTCGTTTTTTCACCCGCGGGACGAAAAAACCTCTTGTGAGCAGAAAAAGAAGGCCCTCGTCTTTGACGAGTTCCTCTACCTTTAAAATTTTGCGGTAAAAAGGTGCTCTTTCCACCCGTGAGATCTTTAATGATCTCATCTAAGTTGGCTCCAAATAGACGCTCTCCTGAAAAGGGGATATTAGCCAATGCTTTTTTGGAACCTTGGTCGGCTAACCAACCTTTTAGCCACAGTGTACGCCTGAGAACCACTGCTGAGACTGATGCTCGCGCCAATAATGGAGTGGCGTCTAACGCCGCATCACACACAAACTGTAACCCCTGTATCATTTGTTCCAACAAATCTGATACCGCCTGAGGGACCTCTTCTAAGTCCCGGCGTAACCACTTGGTCCATTCAGTTACAGCCTGCGAAACCAGACCAATAGCTATTATAGGTCTGAAAGCTGATCCAATCAAGGAAAACATGGTGCGAGACATAGCTTCTATCTTGCGATCCACTGGATCTTTAAAAGACGGAGCGTCTTCTAAAGGAATAACCGTGGCTTTATTCAATCTAGCAATTGGTGAATCCACCACAGGTGGTTCTGTCCATTTCTTAATAAGGGTTTCCTCAAACGGATAACGCCTGTCAATGCGTTTAGAAATAGTAAAAGTGCGTTTTGGCAGACGCCATTCTTCTTCGATTGGATTGCCAAAACATTTGGGCAATGGAAAAACCTTCGCCACTTTGATGCATTTTTTAGTCCCAAAAGGGATTTCAGTTTCAGCTATTTCTGATGGAATACCCTGTAACCTTAAGGTCTCTTGAACAGATACAATGAGTGCGTTTACCAACGCTTCCTCTCGGGCTATGGCGGATGCCGAAACATCCTCCTCACTGTCTGAAGAGACAGGACCCGAGACACCAATCCCAGATGAAGTACCTGCAACTGCAGAAATAGGCTCAGAGTCTGAGTCCGAGGTTTCAGATAATAAGGGGTTAGGCGGGGGTCGCTTTCTTGCGCCCTGTCCCTGACAAGCCACTTCCACCCGGGACACAAAAGTTTCCATAATAGCTGACAATGATTCAATTGTCAATGGGGTGCTGGAGGATCCCGCAGACCCCTCGAGGGGATCCGGAGGAGATACATGAGTGGCAGGGTCCATGTTAATACAGGACACCTTTGCCAGCAAAACAAAAAAAAAAAACCCCTTTTTTTTTTTTTTTTGTGTGTCTCCCCCTAGCGCAATAGCGCCCCTCAGAGTACCTGCTTCTCGATCCCACAGAGAGAGAGAGAGACCCCCAAGGCTCACCAACCGATGCAGTGCAGTTTCCAACCAACTGCAGTCAGCGTCTGTCTTACACAGACTGGAAGGAGCTGTTTGCTTTTTCCCGGGTAGAAGGCGTGGCTCCGCCCCCTGTGTACGCCTTCCGGCGTTCCCAGCTCTCCACGAGGTAGCTGGGCTCACAAAACATGGCCGCCCCCATAGAAGAGACATAAGACTCCAAAAACATGGCGGCCGGCGTGACCTGAGGACATACATGCATTCGGTCTACGGCAAAATGGCGGCGGACCGCCAAAATCGTTTTCCCAGCACATCCACCTGCATCTCTGCTAAGAGGCGATATATGGATCTACAGAAGATACACTACACATAAGGTAGGATTATACCTCCTATGTCTGCTGTAATGTTACAGTCTGCTGGGTAGAGTGTTAGCTCTTAAACCAAGTCCACTTCCCACAAACACATGCTGTATTACAAGGGGGACTTGTAAGTATCAGATATATACTGACCATATATGGAGGGGCCCATAATACATACTGCCTCATAACGAGGAAAAAAGGGAACGTTTACTCACCATACCGAACCGACAGGCACCCTCTCTTCACAATACCCTCTCCACCGGGGTGGGGGTTTGTGGACCACTCCGGACGCCTCGACTCTCTGGTACCTGGCGTCCAAGCGAGACTTTTAACTCGCAAAGTCAGTCCCTTCACTGGGACTCCGTCGCGGCCGACCCAGCGCGGAGCTCTGGTCTGCACGCGCTCGTAGGCAGAAACCGGGGTGACCACTGGATCTCAACATCCAGCCCGTCGCCCGGCCCCGCATACTTACTTGAATATGTCGCGGCCGACCAAGCGCAATGCCATGGTCTGCGCGCGCTCGTAGGCCGGCTGGGGTGACCACAAGTGTCGCCCAGTCCGGCATTTTTGCTTGAAGATCTCACAGGAAAAAAACACTGGAGAAAACTACCTAAAAAATGTCTTTTTCTTAAAGAAAAAAAGTCTTGCCAGGACCAAAAGATCCCAGCAAGGAACTTAGGTCCTTACTCCTGACTAGACAGAAAAAAACTGATTCCCTGTAGCAGAGAGAGGGAGGATATACCCTCAGGGACTGCCCCTAAGGTGGAGCCAGAACGTTTTGTCTTTCTGCCTAGTCCTACTCCTGCGGAGACAACATAACCCAGCTCTTGAGAATCAAGAAGACTACGTCTGTCAATGAGCGATAGAGAAATAAGCTTTCCATGATTAAATGTTATCACTCAATGGGGTTGATTTATCAAATCTGGAGAGTGCAAAATATGGTGCAGCTGTGCACGGTAGCCGATCAGCTTTTAACTTCAGCTTGTTCAATTAAACTTTGACTGCTTTCAATACACTGCTGCACCAGATTTTGAATTCTCCAATTTTTGTAAATCAACCCAAATGTCTTTGCTATTGGTGTGTTACATACCGCTGCGCTATATAACAGGCAGAGAGATGGGTGAACAGTGTCGCTGTGCTAAACAGCATAACAGAACAACTTTGAGGTCACCGGGTATACAAGCTTAGCATTTGCAGTAGGTCTCTTCCTAAATTTTTTTATTTAGCCTATCTTTTTAAAAAAAGCTTCGCATCTGTGTATTATTTGTATTAAATGTTTATTTTACTAAACATTTAATATTGGGTGTAGTCCAATTCCCAATACTTCATTTTCAAAGCACACTGGGTTTAAATTTCTTTTTAGGCTTGGTTAACACTTGTGTGGATGGTTCCTGCTGCGGGTCCACACATGTTCCCACAGCAGCAACCACCTGTGCAGAAAATCGCAGAAGATGCACTAAGAACCACACTGCACTTGCCGTTTCAATGCGGCTGGGATTTCATAAATGGAAAGCCTTTTCAGGAGGCATTAAAGCTCATTCAAAAGAATGGGCTACTGTGCCCACACAAAACGCAGCTTGCAGAGCTGCCCAAGGGTCAACCAGGCCTTAGTCGTATCCCAATAACATATATAAAAAAAAAAAAAATACAGAAGCACTAGGATATGGGCCAAAAAAACTGCACAGGGATTTTAACCTTTAACCACTTTAGATAAAATTAAAAAAGTTTTGTCTGAAACTTTCTGTTTACTTTTCTTAAGAAATCTCCTTTTGAATTAATTTTTATGTTTTATCATCACTGAGCCACTCCACATAATATATGTTCATGAAGGCTCTCATTTGCCTAGGTCATAGTATAGCTAACAGTAGATAGGCACATTCAACTGGACTTGTTCTGTAATGCTGAAAGTGTTTCATAAAATATCCAAACCACTTCTTCTTCTAATGGAGGTCAGGGTGGAACATACACCAGCATTTATATCCACAAATGTAGCACAGACACCTCAATCCAATCACCATGGATGCTGATTGTCCAAGAAAAGAAAGGCAAGTGTGAATACCCTGTACTAGTTAAATAATGGCACCCTTTGGTGTCAAAGTCTACATAGGTGTTAATCGTTTGATTTACATGGCTAAAGGTGTGAATTGTCATCAAGGATAGAGACATTAAAACTGCATTTTATTTGAAAGGCAGATGGTGTCAAAGGCCTACACCCCTGTTTAATGCCAGTTGTTCCAGTCTGATCTATATGGCCTCTTACATGTCTCTTCCAAATCCACCTGTCTTCAAAAGTCCCTTTTCCTTAAAGTGATTGTAAAGCTTCGTTTTTTGTTTTTAAAAGAAAAAACTGGATTTTTGTAAGAACTTACCGTAAAATCCTTTTCTCTGAAGTTCATCGACAGGCGCAGCTCTGCTTAATCACAGACTATAGGGTTAGGCTCCTCCCTCTAGGGATAGGCACTAGGCGGAAAAAAAACATGTCCACGCCTATGGGGGCTGTCCCAGCATGCATAACCCCTCAGGCTCTGCTATACTCAAACAGTTGTGTTGCAAGCAGTGTCAGAAAAAGACCCTTTAACTCAAAAGTAGAGGGGCGGGTGCTGCATCTGTCGTTGAACTTCAGAGAAAATAATTCTACGGTAAGTTCTTACAAAAAATCCAGTTTTCCCTATCGTTCATCGACATACGTAGCTCTGCCTAATCATAGACTATAGGGATGTCTTAACCCCTTAAGCCCCGGAAGATTTTACCCCCTTCCTGACCAGGGGGTATTTTGCGATTCGGCACTGCGTGACTTTAACGGACAATTGCGCGGTCGTGCAACGTCGTACCTAAACGAATTTGACATCTTTTTTCCCACAAACAGAGCTTTCTTTTGGTGGTATTTGATCACGGGCTATAAACATAAAAAGAGCGTCAATTTTGCAAAAATAACAATATTTTTCACATTTTTTTATATGACATTCCCCCCCAAAAAAAATGTAAAAATCTAAATTTTTTAACATTTTCGGCCAATTTGTTTTCTGCTACATATGTTGGGAAAAAAAATATTGCAAAAAGCGTATTTTGATTGGTTTGCGCAAAAGTTATTGCGTTTACTAACAAAAGGAAAGCTTATTGTCATTTTTGTTGTTTTTTTTTTAACGAGTAATGGCGGCGATCTGCGATTTTTTTTGCGGTACTGCGACATTGCGGTGGACAGATCGGACCCTTGACTGACATTTTTGACACTTTGGGGTTACCAGTGACATTACTGCAGTAATCAGTGCTATACATATGCACTGTTACTGTAAAAATACACTGGTAGTGAAGGGGTTAACTTTATTTGAGAGGGAGGGGATGTGTGTGTCCCCAAGGGCGTGATTCTAACTGTGATTGGCTGTGGCTTGAGCTGTAGGAACAATGATCAACGGTCCTACATAGTAGAACCGTATGATCACCATTCATACACAGGGGAGAATGACAGGCGGCTTGTTTACACTAGCCGCCTGACTTTCTCCCTCTGCAGCGACGATCGCAGAGTGACTGGCAGACATCGGGTCCGCCGGTCACACGCGCGGGGGGGTCTGTGACCGCGCGGGAGCGCGCCTCCGGCGGCGCGCGCTCGCTCCCCAGAGCCTCACAAGCTAGTGACGTACCCATACGTCACTTTGCCTGTGAGGGGCTGACCGCCGCAGTATATCTACTTGCGGCGGTCGGCAAGTGGTTAAAGCAGTAAAAGCATGAGGGGTGGGAACAAGACAGGAACAAAAAACCTGAATGCCCCAATGGCAAAACATAGCCAACCAGGTAAACAGAGCTCAACCAGGAACAACTGGAGCTCCCAGAAACAACAAACCCTGAAAGAGAAACCAAAAAAAGCAAAAAGGAGTTCTCTCTTAAACTGCAGCCTACAAAACCTTGCAGCCAAAAGAAGCATCCGCTAATACCAACACATTTACCTTGTAGAATTTAGTGAACGTATGCACAGCCAACCAAGTTGCCGCCTTACAAACTTGTAGCACTGACGCCTGATGGCAAAAAGCTCAAGAGGCACTCAGCGCTCTAGTAGAATGCGCCTTCACTGGAAAAGGAGGAACCTGCCCCTTCAATGAATAGGCCTGTACCACCATCTGTCTGATTCATCTGGAAATGGTCGCTGTTGACGCAGCCAGTCCCTTTACGAGGCCTATCCGTAAGGGCAAAAAGAGCGTTCGATTTTTTGAAGGACTCTAAGTAAACCCTGATAGCCCGGACCACATCCAAAGAATGTAAGGCAGTCTCAGGACAGGAGTCAACGTGGATTTTTTGAAATTGTTCCAACCAAACTAGAGTTCAGATAGTGACCCCCAGATTCTCCAACAGAACCAAATGAGAGTCCGCTCTCAACAGGAATTCGCCCAGGTATCCCAGTACCGCAATCCCCCTCCAGCGCAGCAATGCTAACACCGGAGCTAGAACCTTGGTAAACACCCTGGGAGTGGAGGCGAGACCAAAAAATTGATAATGCTGCTCCGCTACCATAAAGCGAAGAAACCCCTGGAGTCCAGCGTAGATTGGTATCCACCGCCTCCGCAAAAGGGATAACGCATGCAAAATGCTTAGGTACCACCGGCATGTGCTTAATGCGTCGCCATTATTCATCCACAATAGAATGAAACAAGTCAGGACAAGGGAATACTTTACCCGATTTACGATGTTTGCGGGAGCCAAAAGAAACCTGCGTACCTGACGCTGTGGGTTCATCAGTCATTTTAAGAGTTTCCCCGCACAGAAACTATCAAATTTTCCACCAGAGCACGTTCTCCTGGGACTCCATTGGCAAAGAATTTTTTTTTGTGCAATGTCCCTTTAAGACCGCAAAACATGCGTTCTCCCCATTATTACTGCAGCCCCCCAAACCCTAAGCAATGTATAAATATAGCAGAGCAGGAGAGGAAAAGCCTACAGGGGACCCCCAGAATGTTACCAGAGCCCAGATAAAACGTGCAGTCCCAATAAGTGTCATAACAAAAGTAACACAGAAGTGCAGGAAGAGGAAGCAACTCTGCCTCAAGCATAGAAAAAAAAACATGCTGCATGTCAGTCCTGCCCCTGGACCACAAGAAAATGGCCGCTATACATTTTCAATGGGGAATCCTGGAAACTGGCTGCCCATACAAACTAATGGGAACACAGAGATCATGAACCACAGCAAAATAGCGGCGCCCATGGCACGCCATGCGATCTCCGGAACCCCCAACAGGGGTCCCAGAACAAAGACAACCAAGGTTCCCCATGCAAGGACCCCCCTGCCCCCAGACGATCCATCCCTCTCTAATAAGCCCTGAATATGGCCGTTTTATTACCACCCCCCCCATGTGAAACCTACTGGGGGAGGGAGAAGCAAGGGGTACGCCAGATTAGGCTTCCGGGGTACTAGGGAACCGAGGAAGCCCCTAAGGTCCGACCATGCCAGGGAGGGGCCCGCGCCTGCCCTGCGAGCTCCAGGGGTTTTGGGGGGACATTTTACTCACCATACCATGGTACAAGGCGAGCGCCACTCCGGAACAGATCACTTCCCACCCGGGAATGGGGTCCTGTTAGCCAAAGGGAGGTTGCGTCCCGGCGAGATGATCCACTCGCAGGCTCGTCCCCATCCATCGAAGCACTGTCGTGGCGAGGCCTAGTTCTGGACTATAACCTGCTCACACCCGCTGGCCAGGCTGGGAGACCTTAAGGACCTAGATTATCCAGTGCGAATACCAGCCGGCTGTTGCTTGTAGCTCCTCTGGATCTTGGTCCTCAGGAACGAATTAAAAAATAATCACAAAACTTTCCCTGTTACAGCTAAGACTGAACCCCCAGCAGGGAGCTAGGTCCTATACCTGTCACTAGGCAGAACAAAATGTTTGAGTATAGCAGAGCCTGAGGGGTTATGCCTGCTGGGACAGCCCCCATAGGCGTGGACACATTTTTTTTGACTAGTGCCTATCCCTAGAGGGAGGAGCCTAACCCTATAGTCTATGATTAAGCAGAGCTGCGTCTGTCGATGAACGATAGAGAAAAAAATAAACATGTTATACTTACCTGCTTCTGTGTAATGGTGTTGCAAAGAGCAGCCCCGTCCTCTTTTTCTTGGGTCCTCCATAGCCGCTTGCTATGGGGGCACTCGTGCGTGCTCGCTCCGAGCCTTACTCTGTGTGTCCATAAGACACACAGAGCGGGGCACAGTCCCACCCCCTTGTCACTAGGTTTGATTGACAGCAGCGGAGACAATGGCTCCTTCAGCTTTATCTGAGACGATGAGGAGCGAGAGAGCCTTGGCTCCTGTGCACTTGGCTGGACAGAGATCAGGGTCAGGTAAGTATTTAGGGGGTGCTGTGGGGGGAGCAGCATGTACAGAATGGAGTAAGGTAAAAAACCTTTTGCCTTTACAACCGATTTAAGTTGTAGAAAAACGAGTCCTAACCAGTAAATGCTGGAACAATGCAACTAGAACAGGATGGTTCCACAACTTTCACACATCTCATCTTGTTCTTGGACAATCAACATCTGTCTTGACACAGGCTGGTGATTGGATTAAGGTGCTGGTGATACATGTGTGGGTATACATGCTGGGGTAGATTTCTAACACTCGCTGGAACTGAAGAAGTGGCTTGGATGTATGACAAAACATATTTAATATTACAAAAGTCCAGTGGAATGTGACTATCGATTACTAGCTATGCAAATAATGCAGTGATCAGAAAATTAAGTATATGGAGCCTGAAAGTCAAAATAGACACAAAGACAAATGGGATATTTCCTTCTACAGGAGGATTTGCTGAATATGCTTTGCAGTTTAGAATGTACCTATACTAAAAATGTAAATGTAAATCTGTGTATAAAGTTTTGCAGGTATGGTAAAGGCTAAAAAAATGCTAATATACTTAACTTTCCTGGAGAAAATACTGTTTTTGGCTCACTTCAGTGCTGGTCATAGGTCTGACCTAGTTATCTGGTCAAATGATCTCTGTTACTGGACTTTGATCCTCTCGTTTACTAGAAATCACATAGCAACTTATGTAGACCAGCAGTGAAAGGAGCTTAGAGCAGCACCTCCTCCAGGAAAGGTGGCATTTAAGTAGTGATTTGCTTTAACTACAAAGCCATACACGTAAAGACAAATGATGAATCCTGGATCTGGTTCCTTTGAACAATCTATTATGACAAAACTGATCTGCACAAGGTGAAGTTTTTTTTAATTCAAATACATTTTTCATAAGCCCTCATTAGGATAAAAAAGATTTTGATCAATTTAGTGGAAGTGATGTCTGAAAGATTCAACTTTTGTTTATCATTAATACTCCTTACACTTGATTGCTACAAATATGCCCAGAATAACACCAAATGCACTGCAAATGTGTGAAAATACAATGCTCACAGCAGATTTACATAAAAAACCTACCTGCCCTTTGTTAGTCTTAATAGAAACTTCCAATAAGAAGGCCTTAAATTCTGAACTTCCAACACAGCCTAAAATACATAAAAATACAGAAATTAATTCATGTCATCTATAATTCAACCACTAGAGGGTGCTACAGGACCATCTTATATCTATGAACAATCTGTATGCTCCATACATCTATTGGACATTATGGGCTCAATTCACTAAAGGATTTAGTGTGAGGTATTTGGATCACGTGATTCATTTAATCCAAAAATCAATACGATAATGAAAAAAGTGGATTTTTGACTTACCGTAAAATCCATTTCTCTGATGTTCACTGGCGGACACAGCTCCTGGTATTCAGAACCATTGGGTTATGAATATCAGGAGCTGTGTCTGTCAATGAACAAAAGAGAAAGAATTAATTACTATCAGTTTATGCGATACTCACCACAAAAATATCAAATGCCTGGTAAATACTCCATAAAACTAACATTAAAGTAAATTCACAGAAATAAATACATTTATTAAACAAGTAGTGCTCTATCATATGTACTGTGGTGGGTCAGCAAGTGGTTAAGAAAAAAAACTAGTTGATTTTGAAATTGATGGCATTAACGGGTCTCAAAAAAGTTGGGACAGGGCAACAAAAAGCTGGCAAAGTAAAGTGGTACGAAATACTGCAACAAATTAGGTTAATTTGCAACAGTTCAGTAACAAAAGAGAGAGAGGAGAGGGAGGTAAAAGGGAGAGAAGGACAAGAGAGAGGGAGAGAAGGACAAGAGAAAGAGGGAGAGAAGGACAAGAGAAAGAGGGAGAAAGAGAGAGAGAAGGAAAAAGAGAGAGAGAAGGAAAAAGAGAGCGAGAAGGAAAAAGAGAGAGAGAAGGAAAAAGGAGAGAGAGAGAGAGAGAGAGAGAGAAGGAAAAAGAGAGAGAGAAGGAAAAAGAGAGAGAAGGAAAAAGGAAAAAGAGAGAGAGAGAAGGAAAAAGAGAGAGAGAGAAGGAAAAAGAGAGAGAGAGAGAAGGAAAGAGAGAGAGAGAAGGAAAAAGAGAGAGAGAAGGAAAAAGAGAGAGAGAAGGAAAAAGAGAGAGAGAAGGAAAAAGAGAGAGAGAGAGAGAGAGAGAGAGAGAGAGAGAAGGAAAGAGAGATGAGGAAAAAGAGAGGGGAGAAGGAAAAAGAGAGAGAGACGAGGAAAAAGAGAGAGACGAGGAAAAAGAGAGAGAGAGAAGGAAAGAGAGATGAGGAAAAAGAGATGGGAGAAGGAAAAAGAGAGAGAGACGAGGAAAAAGAGAGAGAAGGAAAAAGAGAGAGAGAAGGAAAAAGAGAAAGAAGGAAAGAGAGACGAGGAAAAGGAGAGGGAGAGAAGGAAAACAAGAAAGAAGGAAAGAGAGAGAGAGAGAAGGAAAGAGAGATGAGGAGAAAGAGAGATGAGGAAAAAGAGAGAGAGATGAGGAAAAAGAGAGAGAGATGAGGAAAAAGAGAGAGAAGGAAAAAGAGAGAGAGAAGGAAAAAGAGAGAGAGAAGGAAAAAGAGAGAGAGAAGGAAAAAGAGAGAGAGAAGGAAAAAGGAGAGAGAGAAGGAAAAAGGAGAGAGAGAAGGAAAAAGGAGAGAGAGAAGGAAAAAGGAGAGAGAGAGAGAGAAGGAAAAAGGAGAGAGAGAGAGAGAAGGAAAAAGAGAGAGAGAAGGAAAAAGGGAGAGAGAAGGAAAAAGGAGAGAGAGAGAAGGAAAAAGAGAGAGAGAGAAGGAAAAAGAGAGAGAGAGAAGGAAAAAGGAGAGAGAGAGAGAGAGAGAGAAGGAAAAAGAGAGAGAGAGAGAAGGAAAGAGAGAGAGAAGGAAAGAGAGAGAGAGAAGGAAAAAGAGAGAGAGAGAGAGAGAGAGAAGGAAAGAGAGATGAGGAAAAAGAGAGGGGAGAAGGAAAAAGCGAGAGAGACGAGGAAAAAGAGAGAGACGAGGAAAAAGAGAGAGAGAAGGAAAAAGAGAGAGAGAGAAGGAAAGAGAGATGAGGAAAAAGAGACGGGAGAAGGAAAAAGAGAGAGACGAGGAAAAAGAGAGAGAAGGAAAAAGAGAGAGAGAAGGAAAAAGAGAAAGAAGGAAAGAGAGACGAGGAAAAAGAGAGGGAGAGAAGGAAAACAAGAAAGAAGGAAAAGGAGAGAGAGAAGGAAAATAGAGATAGAGAGATGAAGGAAAGAGAGAGAGAGTGGTATGAACTGGAAGAACATTTTGCAACAAATTAGGTTAATTGGCAACAGTTCAGTAACATGATTGGTTGTAAAAAGGGCATCTTAGAGAGTCAGAGTGTCTCAGAAGTAAAGATAGGCAGAGCTTCACCAATCTGTGAAAAGCTGTGTCTAAAAATTGTTAAACGATTTCAGAACAAGCATAAAAGGAGAGGGATCTTCCAGCTTGTTATCACCGCTCAATTCAAAAGCCTACATCTCTGATGGTATGGCAGTGCATGAGTGCGTATGGAATGGGCAGCTTACACATCTGGAAAGGCATCATAAATGCTGAAATATATATCTGGGTTTCAGAGCAGCATATGCTCCCATCCAGATGATGTCTTTTTCAGGGAAGGCCTTGCATATTTCAGCAGGACAATGCTAATCTGAATGCTGCATCTATGACAACAGCATGGCTTCATAGTACAGTAGAGTCCGGGTGCTTAACTGGCTTGTAATAACTGTGTTAACTTTTTGTCTTGCATTAATATTATTTCGGTTAACCAGATATCTTAAAACAATACAAAACATGTAATATGAAAGTAGATTTCTCTTAAGTACTTACTGCATGGAAGCAGATAGCTGTAGACACTGCATAGATGACACTATCTGCATGGGGGAAGTATGGACACCTCCCAGATTCAATTCCTTTGAAGTACATTATCTACAAAAAAAAATAAAAATAAAATAAATGGAGCAAAATGCATTTCTTAAGGCTGCTGATTTTTTTTTTTTTTGGGGGAGGGAGGGGGAGCAACCAAGTCTTGCTAGCATTTAATAGTCAAAAATGTTATGCATATATAGTCAAAAATTATTTTTAATTTAGCCAATAGTAACATTTCGAGGGAATATTTTAATTCAGAATGCATTTCCAGGGTTTCTGAAGGACCGTTTTCTTTAGGGCTTAAAAGGGCTAAAGAGAATGTTCTGAAGCAGGCTACCTTTTTTTTCCTTCCCGATAGATACTCTGCTTACCTTTCAGGTTTTTCCCCCCATTCCCCTAAGGTTCGTACACACTATAAGAAAATCGGGCAAGAATATTCGTCTAAAGAACTTTCAATGCGATTTACGTATAATCTGTACACAGCTCTTTGAACAGCCGATTCAGACTTTTCGTATGAAAACTCCAACATTTTCCTTGTACGGGAACAAAACAAATGATTTTCGTTTAATGTGTAGCATTTTTGTAGGATTTTCGTACAAGAAAATTATATAAGAAAGACTGCGCATGATCAGAAACAAAAACAAAAAAAAAAAAACTTTTTCGTACCAGAATTTATGTACGCATTTTCGTTCCTCAGTTTCGATTTGCTGTGAAACAAGGAGGAAAATCGGACAATCATTCGCACGATTTTATAATAGTGTGTAACCCCACTTAAGTCTGGAAAGTTCTCTTTTCACGCAGTGATGATGTCCTTCAGAACCATTAAACACGCTGGATTTTTTTACAGAACAGTTCTGAACAGACACATTCCCTGGATCCAATACAAGTGGAATAATCCTTCCCTTCCTGCACAATAGGTTTTTGTGGCCGCTTGTTTTTTCCATTAGGGAGATTCGTCCTCTTTATTTGTCCTGATGACCACTGCCAGGAGACAAAGTTTTGGAAAATCCAAAACTATGACTTCCTCCTTTTCTTTGTTACCTGGGAGGTCACACTCGGGACCTGCATACTACTACTGCATACGTTTCCTTTTTACTACAAGTTATTTTTATTTTTTTGCTTTATGTTTTCTTATTATGCAATGTAACCACCTAATTGCTGACATGAATATTAATAAATTCTATTGTAAAAGAAAATCCAAAACTATAGTTGTCACCATAACAGGAATAGAGATGAAATCTTCCAACGAGGACACTTGGTGACAAAGGTCTAAGACAGAATTCCCTTCACTTTGTAGAGATTTTATCTCGCTTACTGTTGCCTCTCCAGGACAAGTGAAGGGTAATCACCGCAAGAGGACATGGACCACCAAAAAAACCCCAGGTATTTTAACCCTTATCTACTCCATCCACAATCCCCCCCTCCAAAATATATATATTTTTTTCTGTTATACAATCACTTTAGCTAGCATGGAGGAGACTGCAACCTGACCCACTCCAAAGGAACATGATAATATCTGCTCTTGAATGTTTGTTTGAAGGGCTTGAATACCATCCCATTGTTCCTCTGCATTTGACCTGCATTTAAAGCATGTTTTAATCCAAATTTAAAAGTCTGTGGATTTTTATATGCTTTGAGTATTGTATATGAGCGTTCTGAGGATGTATATGACTCGCTTTGCTTGACTTTTGGATCCAAGCTTCCTTTTTGACATCTAGTCATGTTCAGCAACAGCAATTCAAATGTTATTCCCTGCACCCATGTATTAGAATGCAAAATGCAGCATTTGGTAACAAAGCTTCCCTATAACTGCACTAATGATCAGATGATTTAGAACTAGGGGTATATAAAAATACCCTAAACTCTCATAGCAAAAATGAAAAAAATATAACAAGCAGGCTCCTTCAAAGCATGTTGTTTTCCCTACAGAGACGGGCACGCTTTTCCATTCAACCACACCATTTCCCTTTTTTAGTTTTTACCCTATTTATAATTGTATGCATCTTTCCTCTACGATCCTTCGCTCAGAAAATATGAAGGGAGCATGTGCCAGCTGCACATATAAAACTGTCTTTTGAGTTAATTAAAACAAATCACCCATTTATCAGTGCTGATATCTGTCACTTCATTACTCATTAAGTGTCGGTTCACATTTCTGCAATGACAGAGATTGCATGTAATTCGGAGCGCACTGCTCCTAAAATTACATGCCATCTCTGTGCGGTGCAAATTCAGCCATACAGTTTGTATGGCTGAATTCGCACCGCAATCGCACCAAACACGCACAGGACCCTTTTTTTGGTCCACAACAGAATTGGATCGCATGGTGGTTCTCACTAGTGCGATCCAATTCTGTGCAAACTTCCAGATCGCACTGCGATCTGATCTGGGGGTGTCGTTAACTTTTAATTGACACCCCCAGCATATCGCATATGGCAGCGTGAACTGCCCGGGGTGCGGATGGAATGCGGGAACAGGCTGTATATTCGCAGCGCTCCTGCATTGCAGAAATGTGAACCGGCACTTACACTGCACACACATATTACAGTCTGAGAAGAGCTGAATATTTTTATAGGCTATATTCTCAGCTGTGTGACTGGGGGGGCTCACCTCTACCAGTTTGGATGCCAGGTACATGGAGATTGTGGTGCTTTTATAAAACATCATGGAGATTCCTGCCAGAAACCCTGAGAATAAAGAAAAACACTTTGTTGGATTTAACAATTTAAGAGAGACAGAAAAGACAGAGAGGGAGGGAAAAGAGAGAGAGAGAAAAAAAAAAGGAGAGAAAGAGAAGGAAAAAGAGAGAGAAGAAAAAAGAGAAAGAAAAAAGAGAGATAGAGAAGAAAAAAGAAAGAGAGAAAGAGTGAGAGAAGGAAAAAGAGAGAGAGGGAGAAGGAAAAACAGGGCGCGAGAGAGAGAGATGTAGAGAAGGAACATAGAAGGAAGAAAGGAAAAAAAAAGAAGGAAGAGAGAGAAAGAAGGAAGAGAGAGACAGAGAGAGAGAGAGAGAGAGAAGGGGGGCAGAGAGAGAGGAAAAAGAGAGAGTGAAGAAAAGAGAGAGAGAGAGAGAAGGAAAAGAGAGAGAGAGAGAGAGAAAAAGAGAGAGAGAGAGAAGGAAAAGAGAGAGAGAAGGAAAAGAGAGAGAGAGAGAGAGAAGGAAGAGAGAGAGAGAGAGAGAGAAGGAAAAGAGAGAGAGAGAGAAGGAAGAGAGAGAGAGAGAGAGAGAGAGAGAGAGAGAGAGAAGGAAAAGAGAGAGAGAGAGAGAGAGAGAGAGAGAGAGAGAGTGAGAAGGATAAAAAGAGAGAGGGGGGGAAGAGGGAGAGAAGGAAAAAGGGAGAGAAGGAAAAAGAGAGAGAAGGAAAAAGAGAAAGAGAGAAAAGAGAGAGAGAGAAGAGAGAGAGAGATGGAGAGAAGGAAAAGAGAAGAAAGAGAGGAAAAAAGAAGAAAGAAAGAGAAAGAAAGAAGAGGAAGAGGGGGGAGAAGGAAAGGAGAAAGAAGAGGGAGAGATAACAAAAATAGAGAGGGAGAGAGAGATAGAAGGAAAATAGAGAGAGAGAGAGAGAGAGAGAGAGAGAGAGAGAGAGAGAGAGAGAAGGAAAAGAGAGCTGGGGGGGGTGAGAGAAAGGGGGGGAGAGAGAGAGAGAAGGGGGAGAGAGAGAAAAGGGGGAGAGAGAAAGTGGGGAAGAGAGAAGGGGGGGAGAGAGAAGGGGGGAGAGAGAAGGGGGGGGAGAGAAGGGGGGGGGAGAGAAGGGGGGGGGAGAGAAGGGGGGGGGAGAGAAGGGGGGGGAGAGAAAGTGGGGGAGAAGGGGGGAGAGAGAGAAGGGGGGGAGAGAGAAGGGGGAGAGAGAGAAGGGGGGAGAGAGAGAAGGGGGGAGAGAGAGAAGGGGGGAGAGAGAGAAGGGGGGAGAGAGAGAAGGGGGGAGAGAGAGAAGGGGGAGAGAGAGAAGGGGGGGAGAGAGAAGGGGGGGGAGAGAAGGGGGGGGAGAGAGAAGGGGGGGAGAGAGAGAGAGAAGGGGGGAGAGAAGAGGGACAGAGAGAAGTGGGAGAGAGAGAGAGAAGGGGGGGAGAGAGAGAAGGGGGAGAGAGAGAAGGGGGGGAGAGAGAAGGGGGGGAGAGAGAAGGGGGGGGAGAGAGAGAAGGGGGGAGAGAAAAGGGGGGGGGAAAGAGAGAAGGGGGGGGGAGAAAGAGAAGGAAATGACAGAAAGATTGATTTATTTTTACTTACAGATTTGCCATAGGACTTACCAGCAATGAGGGCATGAAGCTCATCATCCAAGTTCCGCACCCACCTCAAGAAGCAGCTGGTGCCCTGAATAAACAATTATGTATATACGTTACACAACATTTGATTCCAAGTTTACACCAATATCTGTTCCTATATTTTAAATAAACCAATAAATCTAAAAAAAAAAAAAACAATAACATTTTGGAAACATCTACTTAACATTCACTTAAAAGCCAGTTAAAACATAATTTCAAAAGTCTAGCTAAACACAACTACAAATTTAGGCCTATCTAAAATTTGACCAAATGGACCTATTTCCAGATCTTGCAGCCACAAAGCAAGTACACAAAGGGACTTCAGTGCTTTTCATAAAGACTATATTATAACTTATCATATGTTCTTAGTACACCATGGAATGGTTATTAGCCATACCCCTTGTTATTAAAGAGACCTTGTCAGTCTAGGAGCCTGTGTCTCCTCCTTTCCCTCCATTCCACCCTTGCAAACTATGTAGGTTTTTTGGCACTCAACACATCAGGGAGTGTTGGATGCCTTTGCCCCTGTTTGGTTTCCTTCTACTGACTCCTACATGACTGCTGAGACCTGAAGTGAGGTAGGGGGTCAGAGGAAGCAGCCACAGCATGTGGCAGGGAACACAGGCACCCAACACTCCAGCTGCAGTGCTGGAATGCAGGGGAGGTGGACAGAGGCCACTGGAGAGGTGAACATAACTCAGGTACATTCATTTCTAAAGAGACTGATCATTTCTCTATAAAATGTATGGAAACCTTTACAATCAACTGCCCTTATTTGCTACCTGTTGGCCTGCTAAATACGCCATTGAAAGAACGTTGATATATCTGATAAGTGCACCCCTGAATCATGTCATAAATTTAGAGATGCTCAATGCACACCTCCCATGTTATTTCAATTAGTCTATGTCGTTGAGATATGAGAGTAGAATGATATAAGTAGTTCTGCAATAGACAACTGGGCAGGAATAGCAAAATCCAGTACAAAACAGGGTTTGTTTCATTCGCTTACAATCAGACTTAGGAGCTGAGTGCATTTCTGGCAGATCAACTATTTTTGTGCATATACAAGACCTCTGAATGGATAAAACATGGAGAAATGTGCATACAGAGAAATACTACATATGTGTTTTTTTTTTCCTATCTAGTACAATCAATCTGCTCTCAATGCCTGTACCTACTGATGATGAATTATGCAATGTAAGCATACCTAATGCTCTATGTGTTTATGATGATATTTAAATACAAAATATATTTATGTACCAGATGATCTCCTAGATGTGCTAAAAAATAAATAAAACGTATAGTAGTGGACGTCTGTAGCCTACATACCTTATAAATACTGACAAAGGAACCCAGGAAAGCCCCCAGCTGAAAATTCTCCTTATTGTAGAACAGAGAGAGTAATCTGGAAGGTTTTGTAAACATAACACGGAAGGCGGATGGGATCCGGAGGCAGCACTGGATCAGATACCCAACACTGAACATTCGAATGAACCCCTGGAAAAGAATATTGTTCATACATAATTTAGAAAACTCCACTGGCAAACATAAATAGAAAAGATACTCAGCCTCTTATCCAGAATAATAATAATGTTACCGTATCAGGAGTTGAGACATCCCTCTGGTAACAGCTTAGCAAAGGCCTTTTCTGTTCCAGCATGTCTGTGCCCAAGTTCCAAGACGTGGTTTTAAGACTCTGGTATGGAGGAACTTGGTGGAGGAACTGCAGTGGCCTGCACAGATCCCTGACCTTAACTGTACTGTACCTCTATGGCAGGGATCCTCAAATTACGGCCCTCCAGCTGTTGCGGAACTACACATCCCATGAGGCATTGTAAAACTGACATTCACAGACATGACTAGGCATGATGGGAATTGTAGTTCCACAGCTGGAGGGCCATAGTCTGAAGACCCTTGCTCTATGGGAAGAACCGGAACAATGAGTGTGAGTTTGTGGCCTCACAAATGCTCTTTTGGCTGAATTGGCACAAATTCCCACAGAAACATTTTTTTCCGCACAAATAGAGCTTTCTTTTGGTGGTATTTGGATCACCTCTGGGTTTTATATTTTTTGAAAAAAAAAAAAAAAAGTTTTTCTTCGTTTGTTATAAAATTTTGTAAATAAGTAAGTTTTCTCCTTCACTGACAGGCACTGATAGGGTTGCACTGATGGAGACTAATGAGGAGGCACGAATATGCAGCACTGATAGGTGGCACTGATATGCAGCACCGATATGCATCACTGATGGACACTGATAGGTGGCACTGATGGGTATTTATGGGCGGCACTGATGAGGAGGCACTGACAGGCATTGATTGGCATCTGTGATGGGCACTGACAGGCATTACTGATGGGCAATGATTTGCATTTTGCTCACTGTAAGGTCAATCAGCAACCTGAGTTTGGACTTAACCAACTGGAAAAATTGTATGTTAAATGCAGACAGCAATAAGTGAGTTCAACAGTCTAGGTCAAGTTAAAGGCAATTGTAACTAATTTGATTGATTAAATGCCTAATCCCAATTAACAATGATAAAGTTCATGTCTCTTGGACCAGGTCTTTGGCGAAGCATACATGGATAACATAAAAAGGTCTGCTTGTTCATTTATATTAGAAATTTCATTTAACAAAGGTCTTCAAAGAAACACGCCTGCCACCCCTGGCTGGATTCCTGTACATCTTGTTACAATTACAGCTTCCAAACCCATGGATGTTTGGATGTTGTCAACGTACCTTAATGCAGTAAGAGATACAATTGTCTTCATAGTGCTTGCAACATCTGTGCCTTGGCCCGTGTTTGCATCTAAACACAAAGCCATAAATTACATGGAAGAATGCGACATATAAATAAAAATGGAAGTGTGTATTTTAAATAAATAAACATACATTTAACCAGGTCCTTGTATTGGAAAATACAATGATATATAGCTAGAATAAAATTTCAAGATAAACTGCTATAATGGTTTTCGTATGATCTAGTTCCAGTTAGGTTATAAATAACTCACCATTCATCACACAAAGGTCTATAGACTGACCTGGGAACACGTCTATTAAAGTGCAACTCTGCATTGCTTACCATTCTCTAATCTCATGTGTTGCTATGATGCAAGCAACTCTAAGATCCACGAGTTCAAGCTATATATTTTTCCTCTTGAGACATCTTAATCGTATTGCAGTATCTTAGAATACTGACATTTTGTTTCATAATAGTGCTAACTTATTGTAACATCATCAGAATTGTTTTTGACACTTTTGCGAACTTTGTAACCTCAGTTTTTTTTCCTGTTAGTCCGTGTATATATATATATTAATCTAATTTCTATTTAACATCCAGCTTATTTGCATACTTTGAGTCCTAACTGTCATGCACCGATCCTGCCCCCGCCAGTCGATTGGCCCTTTCGATTGGCTCCAGATGCCGGTATAAAAGATACCCCTGTACCACCATTGGGTATACCTGAAAAAGGAGGTGAGGCCTTTAAAATGCATTGTATACACCCCCTCACACCCTCGTGACTTGCTGCCTTGTGCCAGAAAGACGCTGCTGCTATCTCCAACTTGCATTGGCGGCCCTGGCACCTCGTGCATGACAGCTGGTCCTGACGGTCAGATGGCTGCGCTGACTACAGTTCTCTAACTGGAAGCAGCATACCGTTTACCTAGATGTAAGTGTTTTATTATTGTTTTAATAAATGATTTTAAGCATCCAATGATGCTTGTGCTGTGGCAACCTTTCTGTCTTTCACATACCTTGAGGATTTTTCCTGATCTGATGAGCCCTGCTGCATCACAATTGGAGTTGTGACCCATCCTGGATTACATCCATTCTTGTTAGCCATCCTGCATCCATCCATACCAAGGCTGATGTCCCTTGCATGTCATCCTGGCTCGCTCCACTGGATTTCAGACCCCCCTAAGAGCACCGGTTTATGAGCTTCTTCTATAGACCCAAGTACTTTCATTTAACGCTTCCCTATAACATTGTTTTATGTGCCTAAACCATTAGGTGCAGAGAGACTTGTTTTTTCATTGGGGACGAAAGGGGGGCTGGAGAGCCCACGGGGGCAGCAGAAGTTAGCAGGATAGGGGGAGCAGTCTGCTTCTCCTCCTCCTCTCCCTCCTGCAGGCATTCAGTGGCTGCAGGAGGGAAATGAACAGATCAATTCCCCTATATGCAGCCACCCCCGCTGCTCCTCCTATCCAGGCATAGAAGGGGGGCTTCAAAGGCCCCCTGCAGAATGGGACTGGGTCACAATTGTGACCCCTGTAGGTACGCCCCTGGGCTACATGATGCTGAATCTTCAAGCTAGGAAATGAGGCCGATTCTTACTGACTTGCACAGTTTCCAATGCACACTGAAAAGCTCACAGTGTGCAGTGAATTAAGAGTAAGAAAATTCAGTACAGGAGAGGAGCCTGTACACCACTGAGTGCTGAGGTTCAGCTACAATGAAGCAGGCACAATGAAGAATAAAACTTCACTCCAAATATGTTTTATTTTTTTTTTATTTTATTTTTTTTCTAGAATTTGTTAGGACGGAGAAGAGTAAACATTTCTGGGAGGTTTCGATTTCTGCCTGTGAGCCCATTGGGGACATTTCACTTCACTTCTTGTCCCTGTGATGTCCAAGCAAGACATAATTGGTTGCTGTAGTCACTGGGACAAGTACAGACAGTACTAAAAACATTGTGATCAGCATGGCCAATGTCTGAGATCAAGGCGGTATTTTCGGAAAAAAAATGCTGTCTTTCTTTTCTGGCTACGCAGTGGCCTATTGCTGGCTACACAAAATCCCAGCCTGAAATCAAAGATTACAACTCAGACAGAAAAAGAGAGACAGACTAGGTATTGCTTAAAAGCTGTAACCAAACTACAATTGAGCAAAATGGAAAACATATTTCAGAGCTTAGGGAAGGGATTGGCGTATTTGTTCTGCATACGAACATGTTGTGTAACACTTATTATAGAGACTCATCCTTGTGAAAGTGGATTCCTGACATTTTCTCTCTGGATTTGAAACATTTACATGATTTATAGAGGAGATTTTGGATGAAGTTTGGCATCTCTATTCCTAGAATGCTTTTCTCAGGATAAAGGCAAATTGGCATTCCACATAAAATGGTGGAGTCATCCCACAGAGACTGTCACTTTGCTCATGCAAGTTAAAGTGACAGAGACACTTTAGAGTTTCCCCCCACCCACATATACAGCTGCAATTTCTGATTTCTGAACAAATTGGTCATAAAATGTGATCTGATCATCATCTAAGTCACAACAATAGACAATCACAGTCTGCTTAAACTAATAACACACAAAGAATGAAATGTTGCCATGTTTTTATTGAACACACCATGTAAACATTCACAGTGAAGGTGGAAAAAGTATGTGACCCCTTGGATTTAATAACTGGTTGATCCTCCTTTGGCAGCAATAACTTCAACCAAACTTTTCCTGTAGTTTAAGGCTGTAAGGCTCGGTTCACACTGATGCGATGCGGGAAGGCTGCGAATTCGCAGCCTGTTCCCGCATCGCACACGCACCCCCGGCAGTTCACACTGCCATATGCGATCCGCTGGGGGTGTCAATGTAATCTTAACGACACCCCCAGTTTGATCGCATATCGCAGTGCGATCGTGCAGTTTGCACAGGATCGGATCGCACAAGTGTGAACCGCTGTGCGATCCGATCCTGATGCGGCAGCAAAAATGCCTCCTGTGCGTGTTTGCTGCGGGTGCGATGCGAATTTAGCCATACAAACTGTATGGCTATACTCGCGACGCACAGCTGATCGCATGTCATGTCGGAGCAGTGCGCTCCGACATGACATGCGAACCCCGCACACGCAGTAGTGTGAACCGGGGCTAAAAGTTTTTAAAGCTAGTAAGACAGGCCAGGGTAAAGTGTCTGCAGCTTTACTGCTGAGTCCTGTCCATTTTCACCAATGTACTTCACACATATAGGGAAAGTATACAAATTGTCATTCTACTCACTGGAAGAATGAGAGAGTCAATTTAAAGTGGAGTTCCGGCCTCGGGGGTCAATTTTAGCTAAAAATACCCCCGGAACAGTCAGGGCTAGTACATTCCATAATGGATAGCCAAGGGAATTGTTCCAGGTCGCACTTACCTGTAAGAAGAAATACTTACCTTGAAAAGTTCTTCTCCAGCGCTGCCATCTCAGGTGTGGGCAGCTGAAGCCGCAGCGTCCCTCTTCGTCTTCTCTTCCGTGACATTGGAGTCCCACAATGCACTGCACCGGCCCCGCTCGTCACTTCCGCTGCATCCCTGCACAGCTTCTGGGCATGCCCAGAAGCTGTATAACAGGGAATGCCGCGCTTGCACCGGAAGTGACGAACGGGGCCGGTGCAGGCGCATTGATTCCTGGGAGCGATGACGTTCAGCTCCCAGGAATCAGCGCAAACCGGAAGTGACGGTGCGGGCCGTGGCCACAGAGGGAGGAAGTGGAAGGAAGGTGAGTATATTTTATTCTATAAGGTAAGTGACCAAAAAAAAAAAAATCGGCAGTATCCATTTCTTTTTCAGGTTGCAATCAGCAAGCAGATGGCCCAAAATCGATTTTTTTCAATTTTGAGGCCAGAACTTCGCTTTAATTGCCAAAAAAGTATAAGTATAAAACTAACTATAAAAGTATAAGTATATCATGTTCTTGCTGTCCTTCAACATTTCAGACATCCTACAATCCAATAATGGATCCAAGGCTCCAAGCTTTCCAAAGCCACTTTTCAAAATCAAAGGACACACGATTAGCAAGAGTCAAAATGAGGCAACCCTTTCCTGTTTGTTATCAGTCTATCAGGGGAAAGCTTTGCAGGTGGAAACTGGGCACCCATGTGACACTTGTTCAATAGTTTGGTTGCGGGATATTCTAGAGCAGGAAAGTCATTGGAAAGCTTTCTCACCTTACATCAATGACAATCAACTGTTTGAAACCCCCTTTGAGAACAAAGACAACATAATGAAGAAGCTTTACTTACACTGAGTCCATAAGTTTCTTTGTTAAAGAAAATACATTGATCCGCTTGGATCTTTCTCCCCGGTCCTTGCTCTTCTTCCCGGTTTTGGCATACATGGTCTCAGGCAGAAGTGAATGTGCAGGAATCTCTTCCTTCCCCACAATGAATCTGGAGATACAAATATAATACATATCAGCTGTAGATTAAGCTCTCTCCTTCCACCCCACATTAACCAGTATTCTGATCACCAAAAGGGGGTGGGGCACACAGTGCAAACCTTTTCCTGCAGTATTGTTTAGAATGAACCAGCTATGACAGGTGCCCTGAAGGTAATGCTGCTTATCTATGCCGAATTAAAGTTGCCTATCCTAGCTTCTAACATTCAATGGACAGGATAATATAAACAGCTTTTTCCAGATGCATTTAACAAAACATTAACCCACTTGCGCCTAAGGCTCCACTCACATATAGGCGTTTTGGATCTCGGGCAGAATTGCCGCGATTCTGCCCACAATCCCCAACCATTGCAAGTCGCGAGATGCTCGTGCCATTCCCGTGACTTGCAATGGCACCCCAAAGGTGGTGTGGTTTTGCTGCAATTATCACCCGACCAATCGCGGTAAAATTACGCTAACAGAATTGAGGAACGCCTGTCGCCCAAAGGAAGTACAAGAACTTCTTTTGGGCGAGAGGCGTCAAACGATTCTGTTTGCGCGATTTTACCGCAATTCGTCTGGCGACAATTGCGGCAAAATCTCACCGCATTTGGGGTGTCATTGCAAGCTACGAGAATCTCACGGGCGTCCCCCGACTTGCAATGGTTCTGGATCGTGGGCAGAATTGTGGCAATTCTGCCCGAGACTCGAAACGCCTATATGTGACTGGGGCCTAAGGGTAAAACAAATCTTAATGTCTTAAGCCCAATTTTGCAACTTTGACATGTATTAGTAAAAGCGTACATATCATCACACTACTTTCCTTATTAAGGTTGATTATACCTTGTTTTTTCAGGACAAATTGGGCTTTAATTTGGTGATAAATGGTAATGGATATTATTTTTATCTAAGGAAAACTGGCCCAAAATAGTAAAAAAAATAAAACTATTTTTTTTAAATGTAACTGTATATTTCTTGCAACTACCATACCCTACCACCAAAGAACAACCCAAAATAAATTCTTCTGCTCCTGATTATCGCGGCGATACCACATTTGTGTATGTTAGTTGTTGTTTGTACCTGTAGTACAGCCCAGAATCAATAGTGTGAATTTTGCTTTTTTTTTTATCCTGCCTAAAAACACACCGACACGGAGGCTGGGTTCAAACTTACGCGAAGTGGATGCAGGTTTTCCCGCATCCAATACACATAACAGGAGAGTGTGACCGGCTCTCAATGTGCGTCTTTGGCTCAGTTTCAGGCCCGAATGCAGGCAAAAATTCGTACCTGATTCGCACCTGCAAGGGTGAACAGGGACGGACCAGACCCCCTGCTGAGAACCACACCGCAGCTAGTCTGAACCCAACCTATCACTAACTGACAGTGATACTAATTTAGCAAAAATCCAAAACCTTGTCCTAGGTATTTATTTTTTTTAATTATTTATTTTTCTGCACACACTTTTTTTTTTTTCTATCTCTGCAAGGACAGAGAAAGATACAATGTATCTGTCTCGTCCATTCAAAGACACAGAAAACACGGGAGTGGGCTTCACAGTGATTGATCACTGTGATAGCCAATCAGAGGTTATCACATAGATCAGGTGACCCAGAATAGGAAGTTCTAGGCCCTGATCATTAGAACGGGGCCCTCGGTGATATCCTGGTCTTTGTGCTGGGAGTGCGCCCTGTGGCGCGCTCCCAGAACAAAGGAAGATAAGCGAATATGCGGCTCCATGCAAAAAAATCCCAGTCCAGCATAAGTTTGGCGTGAAGGGGTTAAAATCGATCCCCACACTGCAAAACAAAACTTTTATGCTTTAAGTATTTTTTTTGTCCTACTTTCATTTGACAGTCCATTCCCTATTGGCCTGATAAAACAGAAGTACCGCTCAGTGCACCATTCAGCCCTGTCTAGCTGCAGCAGCGGTCCGCTTTTTACAGGCTTTTACAGGCTTCCGGAAGCGGGCGTTGGATGGTGTGACTGTACCTTCTGCACCAGAGCTAAACCTGAACACCCCGTGTGTAAGAGACCTTACCTAACTACAGCATTATATCACTAGTCCTTTAAATTTGTTCTGGGGTTTGTCTTCCAGGTATAAAGCCTGATCTTTACATATGTAAAAGAGCTAAAAAAAAAAAAAAAAAAAAAAAAAAAAATGTAGAATCTATTTTTAGGAATTTTAGTGAGGAATTTTAGTGAGGAGATTAATATCATTGTTGATCAGAAAGAAGGGTCTGAAAAGTCATCTGCTTCATTTTTGTTTGGTTTCCGTCTCATACTGCAATAGGCTATGTTGGTATCTGAATAAAGGGGGATACCATTCCTTTTAGCTTTAAAAATCAACTCAAGATTAGACACGCAGGACGAAAAAAAATTGTTTTGGTATTTAACTTTAAATTTTGTTTAGGTAAATTCAACTAATTCGTTTTCAGAATTCGTTTAGTTTAATTGTTTTTAAATTCCATTCAAATTTTTCAAATTCGGTCAAATTTAATTAAATTTCCCAAATCGAAAAACATCGAATTTCGTTATTTCGGACACATTTTATTTCCTTATTTAGGAGGATTTGTTTACAGTTGTATTACTAATAAGGTTTATTTCAAATATGTGAAATGTTCAATATTATAAAAGAAATATCTGAATTCAACATTTTGCTGCTTACATGTACATTACTGTGCAAGCAGGCAGGTGTGAAGAAATAATGTGAAGTACAAACACTTTCAAATATACAGCTGTGACCAAACGTTTTGAGAATGACACAAATATTAATTTTCACAAAGTCACTGCCAGTTTTTATGATGGCAGTTTGCATATACTTCAGAATGTTATGAAGTGAGATCAGACGAATTGCAGAAAATTGCAAAATCCCTCTTTGCCATGAAAACAAACTTAATGCCATAAAAATAAATATTTCCACTGCTCATTGGGTGGGGTGAGTACTGGCCAGAGTACTCATCTTCCCTTGTGCAGCTTCTGTTCCTAGGTCTTACTCCCCATTAGGCCTACACCCCGTAGTTGGTCGGTCCCTGGTAGGGGAAGACCCCGGGGTGTTACTCTTTGTTCCTTCTTAGATTTCTTCCTACCTCAGCTTTTCCTACTTACCCTCTTCCATCTCTGTTGTCTCTTATTTCCCCTCTCCCCCCTCTTTCTCCCATACCTCCCACCTCCCCTTTTTTTCCCTTTTTCGGCTTTTACACCACCTTTACCTCCCCCCCTCCCCCCTCTTGCCCCCCCCCCTGTTTCTATCCACATCTAAGTGTCTCTCCTCTTTCTTTTTCTTCGTACGTTGCCTGCCCTACCCTCCTTGTCCTTCCTTGCCTTATCCCCCCTTGTTTCCTATCTGGAAAGAATTTAAAAATACTTAATTTGGTTATGTGTGTTTTACTGTACTGGCTTGGTTATCCCACACTCTCCTCTTACTGTTCCCTGGGAGTTGATATTATATGTGACCCTCTGATATTGTCAGTTCCACCGAACTGCTTCTACCCGCACTTAGGGACTGTGTTCACTTTCTGTGGCTCTAATGCTTGTACATTGGTTTGATGCCCTATGCTGTCAGATTATGTCATGACTTATTGTGTATAACTTGCCTATTTTTGATGTACAATTATTTTGTTCTTACGCACTTTGTATTTATTGTTCGGCTTAATATAGAAGTTGAAAAAAAAATATTTCCACTGCATTTGTGAAGGCTTCAGGGCGCCCAAGAAAGTCCACCGAAAGCGCCAGGACCGTCTTCTACAGTTGATTCAGCTGCAGGATTGGGGGACCACCAGTGCAGAGCCTGCTCAGGAATAGCAGCAGGCAGGTGTGAGTGCATCTTCATGCAAAGTGAGAAGACTTTTGGAGGATGGCTTGGTGTCAAGAAGGGCAGCAAAAAAGCCACTTCTATCCAGGGAAAATATCAGGAACAGACTGATGTTCTGCAAAAGGTCCAGGGGTTGGACTGCTTAGGACTGGGTAAAGTCGTTTTCTCTGATGAATCCCCTTTCCGATTGTTTGGGGCATCTGGAAAGAACCTTGTCCGGAGAAGAAAAGGTGAGCGCTACCATCAGTCCTTTGTCATGTCAACAGTAAAGCATCCTGAGACCATTCATGTGTGGGGTTGCTTCTCAGCCAAGGGAGTGGGTTCACTCACAATTTTGCCACGAATTTTGCCACGAATAAAGAACACAGCCATGAATAAAGAATGGTACAAAAACATCCTCCGAGAGCAACTTCTCCCAACCATCTAAGAACAGTTTGGTGACGAAAAATGCCTTTCCAGCATGATAGAGCACCTTGCCATAAGGCAAAAGCAATAACTAAGTGGCTTGGGGTACAAAACATCGAAATGTTGGGTCCATGGTCAAGACACTACCCAGACCTTAATACCATTGAGAACTTATGGTCAATCCTCAAGAGGTGGGTGAACAAAAAACCCATCACAAATTCTGACAAACTCAAAGCATTGATTATGAAAGAATGGGCTGCCATCAGTCAGGATGTGGCCCCAAAGATGATTGACTGTATGCCAGGGAAAATTGCAGAGGTCTCTAAAAAGACATGTCAACGCTGCGAGTATTGACTCTTTGCATAAACCTAATGAAATTGTCAAAAAAAGTCTTTGACTCATATGAAATGCTTGTAATTAAATATCAGTATACCATAGTAACATCTGACAAAAAGATCTAAAAACAGTGAGGCAGAAGACTTTGTAAAAAATATTACTTGTGTCATTCTCAAAACTTTTGGCCACGGCTGCAGTGGTGTATTTTGGTTTTGTGCTGCCCTAGGCAAGACTAAAACTGGGCACCCCCCATCTAAATTTGTCCCACCCTTTCCTGTTTAAGATACGCCCCTTCATCTGTTATTATTATTGAAGCCCCCCAGTTCTCCTTGCATGCAGGCAGACTGGTGGACGGCCCCCTGACCCCCCATTTATTATTCACTGCCTCCCCATCACCCTATGTATTATATATACACTGATCCCCCCCCATCACCCCATGTATTATATATACACTGAACCCCAATATATTATATATACACTGACCCCTATGTGTTATATATACAATGATCCCCCCATCACCCCATGTATTATATATACACTGAACCCCAATATATTATACATACACTGACCCCCATATATTATATATACACTGACCCCCATGTATTATATATACACACTGACCCCCATTGTATTATATATACACTGACCTCCCATGTATCATATGGGGCTTTTTGGGGGCTCCAGACAGATTTTACTCCCGACCCAATACGCCCTTATAAGACCCAGGGGCATCTTTTGGGGACACCCCTCTGGAAAGTGCCGTCCTAGGCCAAGATACAGTGTTGCACGGCTGTATTTGCTTGTTTATTTTTACCAATTTAACACATGCAAAGTGAACGAAACAGAAGGAATATCTAAATCAAATCAATATTTGAATACCTTTTGGCTTCAAAACAGCATCAACTATTTTCGGTACACTAATACAAGCTTGATTTGCTAAAACTGTAGATTGCAAATCCTGGTGAAGCTGATTGGCTACTATGTACAGCTGCACCAGACTATGCAATCTCCAGTTTTAGTAAATTAAACCTACAGTCTTTGAGAGAAATCAGCAATAGTCGGCAGGCAATATGTTAACCATCCAAATTTGTATCCAAATTGAATTTTGTTATTTTGGAGGTTTAATTTACATTTGTTACTAGGGATGCACCGAATAATCGGCGGCCGAACATTATTCGGCCGAAAATAGAAAAAATAGCACTTTCGGTGTTTGGCTGAATAAGTCAAAAGGCCGAATAATTTTGTGCCGAATAATAGGGCTGAACGATAGTCGATATGATATTGACTATCGTTCTGTGGCCGTAGGCGATATTCATATCGCCGAGGTCACGATATTTACAGGGGGAAGGGACTCGGAGGAGGACAGGAGGACTCACAGACTTCCGTGTTAGGCAGGGGAAGCCGGGACACTTCAGCGGTGAGCATACATACATTACTCGCTCGTGCACTGCAGCCCGCCCCACACATTCAGTGAGTCTTACTCTCCTCCCTAGTTTTTTCAATGGCACATTCAGGAAGCCAATCACGCCGTGATTAGCTGCACAGCGAACCAATCACGCGTGCCTGCACACCTGATTGGTTCCGCTGTGCCGCTACTCACGGCGTGATTGACTTCCTGAATGTGCCATTGAAAAAACTAGGGAGGAGAGTAAGACTCACTGAATGTGTGGGGCGGGCTGCAGTGCACGAGTGAGTAATGTATGTATGCGGCTGTGCTCCTTTCCAGGCTACTACTAGTCCACCTCCAGCCTCCTACTACCACCACTATGAGAGACTGTCTGTCACTGTATAATCTGATCGAGTCCACACTGACACTGACTGACTGTCACTGAGTAATTGATGTTACCACATTAACCCTGACCTGCCCAGTGCCCTGTATCTGCAATTAAAATTTACAAGGCTGCCTGCATGCTTTCTGATTTCCATTCCCAGCATCCTTCCCAATCCCTACAGTGTCACTAACATTAACCCTATGGTACAAGGCTGCAGTGTGCACTGAATCCCATTCCCTACAGTAACATTTAGGGAGAGAGAGAGACATGAGAGGACGAGAGAGAGAGAGAGAGAGAGAGAGAGAGAGAGAGAGAGAGAGAAAGGACAAGAGAGAGAGAGAGAGAGAGACATGAGAGGACAGGAGAGAGAGAGGACAAGAGAGAGAGAGAGAGAAAGAGACATGAGAGGACAAGAGAGAGAGAGAGAGAGACACGAGAGGACAAGAGAGAGGACAAAAAATTGGCAAAATAAATGGAAAAAATGCAAAACACCGCGTTCGGTATTCGGCCTTCGGCCAAACATTTTATTATTATTCGGCTTCGGCCAAGAATTTCATTTCGGTGCATCCCTATTTGTTACTATTGGTATTCGTAATCTGGATACATTTGAATTTCCAGATGATGAAAACATTTCTCAGAATTTAAATTTGGAACAAAACAAATTGCACACGTCTACTCAAGATGGGGAGTAAAATAGTTTATACATTTTTTTCTAATTAGTATCTGAGATGTCAGGGCTAGAATCCGAAGATGATTTGGTTTAATCTCTTTGTTAACCTCCTCAATAGATATATTCAGCTCCAACATGTTTTTGTGAAAAAATTCTTCAAGTTTATCAGCTTTTAGGTTATAAGGGTCACTATGTAAATTGAAATATTAGTAAGAAAAGCTCTTGTAGGAGCTACTCAGTGTTTTACAGAACTTACCTGTGGAATAATGAATTATAAACATTACTTTGGAGTGGTGTCTAGGGGATAGTTTGCTAGCTAACAGGGTACTGACTTTGTTACCTTGAGAAAAAAATATACATATTTTTCCAACATATTCTTCTTTCTGCCCTAGTAGTTAAAGATAGGTTGAGATCTATCTGAATCTATTTTATACCTATTTTTAATAGTAGGATTTTGTTTACGTTCTTTAGTTAAATTGGCAAGAATCCTATCTTGTTGTACAGTCAACAGGGAGTTTTGTTTGCTGCCTGATGGTATTTGGATAGGGCCCCCTAATAGAGGCTTTGTGTACTGTCCAGCTAATGATTAAGGATTTGTGTTGTTTGAGTCATTGGTTTTAAAAAATGCATTAAGTGTCTGTATCTCATTAGAAATTATACAGTCAAAGATGAAACTGCAGATCAAAGCTTGCTTAAACCACTGATGTCACCAGGTAAATTTATTGTTCAAAATACTATTTCAACACCTCCATTTGTTACCACTATACAGTGCCTTGAAAAAGTATTCATACCTCTTGAAAATTTTCAAATTTTGTCATGTTCCAACCAAAAACGTAAATGGATTTTATGTGATAGACCAACATAAAGTGGCACAAAATTGTGAAGTGGAAGGAAAATGATAAATATATGAAAAGTGTGGTGTGCATTTGTATTCAGCCCCCTGAGTCAATACTTTGTAGAACCGCCTTTCACTGCAATTACAGCTGCCAGTCTTTTTGGGGATGTCTCTACCATTTTTGCACATCTACAGTGACATTTTTGCCCATTCTTCTTTGCAAAAGAGCTCAAGCTCTGTCAGATTGGATGGAGAGCATCTGTGAACAGCAATGTTCAAGTCTTGTCACAGATTCTCAATTGGATTTAGGTCTGGACTTTGATTGTGCCATTCCAACACATGAATATGCTTTGATCTAAACCATTTAAACCATTCCATTGTAGCTCTGGCTCTATGTTTAGGGTAGTTGTCCTGCTGGAAGGTGAACCTCTGCCCCAGTCTCAAGTCTTTTGCAGACTCTAACAGGTTTTCTTCTAAGATTGCCCTGTATTTGGTTCTATCCATCTTCCCATCATTTATGACCAGCTTCCCTAACCATGCTGAAAAAAAGCATCCCCACAACATGATGCTGCCACCACCATGTTTTAAGGTGTGTTCAGGGTGATGTGTAGTGTTTGTTTTCCGCCACACATAGCATTTTGCTTTTAGGCCAAAAAGTAACATTTTGGTCTCATGTAACCAGAGTACCTTCACATGTTTGCGGTGTCCCCCACATGGTTTCTTGCAAACTGCAAACAGGACTTCTTATGGCTTTCTTTCAACAATGGCTTTCTTCTTGCCACTCTTCCATAAAGGGCAGATTTGGGGAGTGCATGACTAATCGTTGTCCTGTGGACAGATTCTCCCACCTAAGCTGTGGATCTCTGCAGCTCCTCCAGAGTTACCATGGGCCTCTTTGCTGCTTCTCTGATTAATGCTCTCCTTGCCTGGCCTGTCAGTTTAGGTGGACGGCCATGTCTTGGTAGGTTTGCAGTTGTGCAATACTCTTTCCATTTTCGGATGATGGATTGAACAGTGAGATGTTCAAAGCTTGGGATATTTTTTTAAAACCTAACCCTGCTTCAAATTCTCCACAAAATAATCCCTGACCTGTCTGGTGTGTTCCCTGGTCTTCATGATGTGGTTTGTTCACTAAGGTTCTCTAACAAACCTCTGAGGGCTTCACAGAACAGAGTATTTACACTGAGGATACATTACACACAGGTGGACTCTATTTGCTAATTAGGTGACTTCTGAAGGCAATTGTTTCCACTAGATTTTAGTTAGGGTTATCAGAGTGAAGAGGGCTGAATACAAATGCACGCCAAACTTTTCAGATAATATTTGTAAACAATTTTGAAAACTATTTATCATTTCCTTCCACTTCACAATTATGTGCCACTTTGTGTTGGTCTATCACCTAAAATCCCAATAAAATACATTTATGTTTTTGGTAGTAACAGGACAAAATGTGGAACATTTCAAGAGATATGAATACCTTTTCAAGGCACTGTAGATCAGTGGATTCCAAACTGCTCTACTTTATTAAGCCCTTGGGGCACTTTTCCTTCACTTATGAGGCATAGTTCTTGCTATTAACATCAACAATTGGGTAGGGCACTATTCCTCCCGCTGACAACAATAATGGAGTATTATTCCTCCAACTATAACCAATGATGGAGACCTGTTCCTCCCACTGTCACCAATAATAGAGTACTAATCCTCCCACTGAAACTGATAATGGGGCACTATTCCTCCCACTGACACTAATAATTGAGCACTATTTCTCCCACTGACACTAATAATGGAGCACTATTTCTCCCACTGACACTAATAATGGAGCACTATTCCGCCAACTGATACCAATTATGGAGCACTATTCCTCCCACTGACACCAATAATAGAGTACTATTCCTCCAACTGAAACTGATGATGGGGCATTTGTCTTCCAATTGATACCAATGATGGGGCAGTATTCCACCAAATAATACAATGATGAAGCACTATTCCTCCAACTGATACCAATGATGGGACACTATTCCTCCCACTGACACCATTAATGGAGCATTATTCCTCCCACTGACACCAATAAAGGAGCACTGTTCTTCCCACTGACGCCAATGATGAGGCACTATTCTTCCAACTGATACCAATGATGGGGCACTATTCCTCCAACTGATACAAATGAAGGGGCTATATTCCTCCAACTGATACCAATGATGGGGCACTATTCCTCCAAATAATACAATGATGGAGCACTATTCCTCTCACTGAAACCAATGATGGAGCACTATTCCTCCAAATGATACCAATAATTGAGTACTATTCCTCCCACTGAAACCGATGATGGGGCACTATTCCTCCAACTGAAACCGATGATGGAGCACTATTCCTCCCACTGACACCAATAATGGAGTACTATTCCTCCAACTGAAACCGATGATGTGGCACTATTCCTCCAACTGATACCAACGATGGGGCACTATTCCTCCAACTAATGCCAATGATAGAGCACTATTCCTTCCACTGGCACCAATGATGGGGCACTATTACTCCCAATGCCCCAATGATGGGGCACTATTTCTCGCACTGACACCAATGATGGGACATTATTCCTTCCACTGACACCAATGATAGGACACTATTCCTTCCGCTGATACCAATGATGGGACACTATTTCTTCTACTAATATCAATTATGGGGCACTATTCCTTCTACTGATACCAATGATGGGGCACTATTCCTTCTACTGATACCAATGATGGAGTTCTTTTCCTCCCCCTAATACCAAAGAAGCATTATTTACTCTCACTGACACTAGAACAATTTCCACTCCAATGGCCACAAGTCTGGTCCCCCCTAAAGTCTGAAGGACAGTAAACTGGCCCTTTGTTTAGAAAGTTTGGAAATCCCTGCTATAGATCATAAACATTAAGTATTCATTTTCAACAAACTACTATTACTTTCCGAAATTCACCATCACAGAGAACTGCAACAAATAGCATATAACACTTTTTTTTATTTTATTAAGACATAAAATCCTCTTAAAACAATTGAAGAACAAAAAACCCCATCAAGTGACAACTAAATGATAATGTACTTTTGTACAAGTTTTGCCTGTTGTTATTATTTTAACATAAGATATGTCTAGAATGCGGCAAGATTAAATGCATGGCGACTTCTCAACTACAAACCCAATTCCAAAAAAGTTGGGACACTGTACAAATTGTGAGTAAAAAAGGAATGGGCTAATTTACAAATCTCATAAACTTATATTTTATTCACAATATAATATAGATAACATATCAAACGTTGAAAGTGAGACATTTTGAAATGTCATGCCAAATATTGGCTCATTTTGGATTTCATGAGAGGTACACATTCCAAAAAAGTTGGGACAGGTAGCAATAAGAGGCCGTAAAAGTTAAATGTACATATAAGGAACAGCTGGAGGACCAATTTGCAACTTATTAGGTCAATTGGCAACATGAGTGGGTATAAAAAGAGCCTCTCAGAGTGGCAGTGTCTCTCAGAAGTCAAGATGGGCAGAGGATCACCAATTCCCCCAATGCTGCGGCGAAAAAAAGTGGAGCAAAATCAGAAAAGAGTTTCTCAGAGAAAAATTGCAGAGAGTTTGAAGTTATCATCATCTACAGTGCATAATATCATCCAAAGATTCAGAGAATCTGGAACAATCTCTGTGCGTAAGGGTCAAGGCCGAAAAACCATACTGGATGGCGGTGATCTTCAGGCCCTTAGAGACGGCAGTGTATCACATACAGGAATGCTACTGTAATGGAAATCACAACATGGGTTCAGGAATACTTCCAGAAAACATTGTCGGTGAACACAATCCACCGTGCCATTCACCGTTGCCAGCTAAAACTCTATAGGCCAAAAAAGAAGCCAAATCTAAACATGATCCAGAAGCGCAGGCGTTTTCTCTGGGCCAAGGCTCATTTAAAATAGACTGTGGCAAAGTGGAAAACTGTTCTTTGGTCAGACGAATCAAACTTTGAAGTTATTTTTGGAAAACTGGGACGCCATGTCATCCGGACTAAAGAGGACAAGGACAACCCAAGTTGTTCTCAGCGCTCAGTTCAGAAGCCTGCATCTCTGATGGTATGGGGTTGCATGAGTGCGTGTGGCATGGGCAGCTTACACATCTGGAAAGGCACCATCAATGCTGAAAGGTCTATCCAAGTTCTAAAACAACATATGCTCCCATCCAGACGTCTCTTTCAGGGAAGACCTTGCATTTACCAACATGACAATTCCAGACCACATACTGCATCAATTACAACATCATAGCTGCGTAGAAGGATCCAGGTACTGAAATGGCCAGCCTGCAGTCCAGATCTTTCACCCATAGAAAAATTTGGCACATCATAAAGAGGAAGATGCGACAAAGAAGACCTAAGATAGTTGACCAACTAAAAACCTGTATTAGACAAGAATAGGACAACATTTCTATTCCTAAACTTGGACAACTTGTCTCCTCAGTCCCCAGACGTTTGCAGACTGTTATAAAAAGAAGAGGGGATGCCACACAGTGGTAAACATGGCCTTGTCCCAACTTTTTTGAGATGTGTTGATGCCATAAAATTTAAAATCAATTTATTTTTCCCTTAAAATGATACATTTTCTCAGTTTAAACATTTGATATGTCATCTATGTTGTATTCTGAATAAAATATTGAAATTTGAAACTTCCACATCATTACATTCTGTTTTTATTCACAATTTGTACAGTGTCCCAAATTTTTTGGAATCGGGTTTGTATGAAGACCATCGAACTACAGAAAGGTGAAATGATGTTATGCCTTTTGAATAATAGAGAGTTACCCGACTCCTCTAAACATCACCTGCACCTGTTACTATTCAACTGTGACTTTATCCACAGAAATCCAGGGCTGGACAGAAGAGGGAAACAAATTAAACAGTATGTATGCCCTGGTCTGTTAAATAAACCATTACAAGCATATAAGTTTAATAAATGCAAAAAAAAAAAAAAAAAATGTTATCCCGGCTGCATTCTTCAAACTTTAAAACAATGAAAATATCCCAACAGGCAGAGAATAGGGGCAGGTGGCCAGATCTGATGAGGAACCACATCTCTGAAGTCATTGCCGGGAGTTCAGTGTGTTAAGTGCTACACATCATTCATCCCAGAACTAAACAGTTAGATCCCTCTTCACTGCATGCAAGCATTCTACTTACTTGAGGGCTGAGAAGGCAAATCCTTGGAGGCCATCTTTACATCTGCAATGACAAAAAGGGGATTCCTCATTTGCATAGTCCATTAACACATTTTCACGTCACTTAGTAATTGCATTACTACAGATCTGTGAATAAGCTCTAAAATAGGAAAGAGAAACAAATGGGCCTCAGTATCGGGACTGATCCTCCCGAAATTGTTGGTTCATTTAACAAAAACTCCAGCAAACACAGAAAACCGTGTCAGATGAGAAACGAAATAGCACTGATCTGGTCCACAAACTTCCCCTACTATATACAGACAATGGCAGGTAAAGCAGTAAACAACTATTTATTTTAAAGCGGTATTAAACCCCCCAAACCAAAAAAGTAATATACTGCAGATTACCATTTCTTAGATGTGGTGGCTGCATTCATGTTTCTTGTTTTTTTAGGCATTTTTCCCCTGTTTTTACCTGGTTGAATGGTTAATGGTGTTTTCATGCAGTATATTTTTCTCTATTATTCCTGCAATAATGCCTGATTTATAGTCATAACATCTTGTTTGTTCAGCTATGTCTGCTATTGTAAATTTGTTATGGGAACAGTTGAAAATTGTGTATGCCAAAAAGTATCATGTGATTGAGAGTCATACCGAAGCCAAGCCCCTTTTTGAGAAATTCCCTTTTCTGTTGTTCTAACTGTATATATGCTTGGGACATTTCCTGATACAAAAATGGATTTTTGTAAGATCTTACCGTAAAATCCTTTTCTCTTAAGCTCATTGACAGACGTAGTCTTCTTGATTCTCAAGAGCTGGGTTATGTTGTCTCCGCAGGAGTAGGACTAGGCAGAAAGACAAAACGTTCTGGCTCCACCTTAGGGGCAGTCCCTGAGGGTATATCCTCCCTCTCTCTGCTACAGGGAATCAGTTCTGTTTTAAAGCAGTACAGAGAATTTAACCCAACCCAACTCAATGATAGAGGGGCGGGTACTACGTCTGTCAATGAGCTTAAGAGAAAAGGATTTTACGGTAAGATCTTACAAAAATCCATTTTTCTCTATCGCTCATTGACAGACGTAGTCTTCTTGATTCTCAAGAGCTGGGACATCCAGAAGCAGTGCCACAAATGAGGGGTGGGATTGACAAAATCAAATCCAATCTAGAAGGCCCAATCGGTGCCAAACTAGAAGTTTTAAAGGCTCATTATAAACAAAGAATGAGACTAAAGAAAAATTTTTCCAACGGAAAAAAACCCTCGAGGTAGACCGCTGGTCTCCTCAAATTGCGGCCTGCAAAACCTTGCGGCCAAACGAGGCATCAGACGATGCCATTACATCAACTTTATAATGTTTAGTAAAGGTATGCACCGACGACCAGGTAGCCGCCTTGCACACCTGGACCACTGACGCCTGATGGCGAAAGGCCCATGACGCACTAAGTGCCCGAGTGGAGTGCGCCTTAACAGGGAACGGGGGCTCCCGACCCTTAATAGAATAAGCCTGTACTACCGTCTGTCTGATCCATCTGGAAATGGTCGCGGCAGATGCAGGCAACCCCTTTTTGGGTCCATCTGGGATCACAAAAAGTGAATCCGTCTTGCGAAACGAGTCTGTCGTTTTCAAGTATACCCTGATCGCCCGGACCACATCCAAGGAGTGTAAAGCAAACTCCCGAGGATGACTGGGCTTAGGACACAGGGAAGGTAATACAATTTCTTCATTCAGATGAAATTCTGAAACAACTTTTGGTAGGAAGGATGGATTCGGACGAAGAACCACCTTATCTCTATGAACCACCAGATATGGTGAACGACAAGATAATGCGGCCAGTTCTGACACCCTGCGTGCAGAAGTAATAGCCACCAAGAAGGCCACCTTCTGGGACAACGTAGGTAGAGGAATCTCCCTAATATCTTCAAAGGGAGGTTTCTGAAGAACCGACAACACTAAATTAAGATCCCAGGGGGGTAACGGCGCGTGCACTGGCGGAGCCAGATGTCGCACCCCCTGGATGAAATTCCGCACCAAGGAATGAGTAGCCAAAGGCTTCTGAAAGAAGATAGCTAACGCTGAGACCTGACCCTTGATAGTACTCAAGGCCAGTTTCTGCTCAACCCCTTGTTGCAGAAAGGCTAATATTCGACTAATCGAATAAGACCGAGGACGGAACCCCAACGGTTCACACCATGCAATGTAGGACTTCCATGTGCGATGATAAATCTTTCTGGAAGTCGCTTTCCATGCTTCAACTAGAGTAGGGATAACAGAAGCTGACAAACCTTTGTCCTTCAGCACCTGGGTCTCAATAGCCAGGCCGTTAAAGCCAGCGATCGTAAAGCAGGATGGAAGATCGGTCCCTGAGACAGTAGGTCCTCCCTGAGAGGAAGTCTCCACGGGACATCCGCCACCAGTCTGACCATGTCGGCGTACCAAGCTCGACGAGGCCAGTCCGGAGCTACCAGAATTACTGGAATTCCTTCCTCCTCTATCCTGCGAAGAAGTCTTGGCAGTAACGCGAGAGGAGGGAAGGCATATATTAGCTGGTATTGCCCCCACGGGGCGATCAGTGCGTCTGCGGTTTCTGCTAGAGGATCGCGGGAGCGAGCCACGAATCTCTGAACTTTCCTGTTGAATCGTGATGCCAACAGATCCACATCCGGGGTGCCCCACCGTAGGCACAACTGGTGGAAAACGTCTGGATGGAGGGACCATTCCCCCTGATCCAGAGTCTGACGGCTGAGATAATCTGCCTGCCAATTCTCCACCCCCGGAATGAACACCACAGAGATTGCTGGAACAAATCGTTCCGCCCAGCGAAGAATGCAAGCCACTTCTTTGGCCGCTCGGACACTCTTGGTGCCCCCCTGGTGATTGACATAAGCCACGGCCGTGGCATTGTCCGACTGGATCCGAACCGGGCTGCCCTGGAGCTGCTCGGTCCAGTGAATCAGACAAAGTCTGATCGCTCTCAGTTCCAATACATTTATCGGTAACCTGGATTCTTCCGGGGACCAAAGTCCCTGGACAGATAACTGACCGAGAATTCCTCCCCATCCGGATAGACTGGCATCCGTGGTCACTATCGTCCAATATATTGGCAGAAATGACTTTCCCTGGCTGAGCATTGGAGACCGAAGCCACCAGACCAGAGACTCTCTGGTCTGTTTGCTCAATCGGATCTGATTGTCCAGGGATTCCGGATTCCGATTCCATCTGAGAAGAATCTCTTGCTGAAGAATTCGGGTATGGGACTGGGCAAATGGGACTGCTTCGAACGAAGCCACCATCAACCCCAGAACCCTCATGCAAGTCCGAAGGGAAGACCAGCTGTTGGACAGTAACAACTGGACTGCTGATTGAATCTTTCGGAGTTTCCCTACTGGAAGAAAAACTCTTGTCCTGACTGTGTCTAAAATTAGACCCAGATATTCGAGCCTCTGGGTGGGAACCAGAAATGACTTTTGCTGGTTCACCAGCCACCCGAATTCCTGTAAAGAAATCATAGTAATTTCTATGTTTTGTAGCAAGGTCTGAGGAGACTCTGCATGAAGCAGAAGATCGTCTAGGTAACCAAGGATCGATATGCCTCTTTGGCGCAGAAGTGCCAACATTGGGGCCAACACCTTTGTGAAGACCTGAGGAGCCGTGGCGAGACCGAAAGGTAACGCCACAAACTGATAGTGGTTCTCTTCTACGGAAAAGCGTAGAAACCGCTGATGTCCTGCGAAAATGGGAATGTGAAGATAGGCGTCCTTGATGTCTATGGACGCTAGGACATCCCCTGGATGCAGGAAGGCTGCTACTGTGCGAATGGACTCCATTCTGAATCTTCTTATGTTGACAAAAGAATTGAGTGCTCTTAAGTCCAGAATTGGACGCACTTTGCCCTCTTTCCTGGGTATTGTAAATAGGTTTGAATAAAACCCTTGAAACCGTTCTGTCCAAGGAACGTGGACTACCACTCCTTGTAGTAAATCTGTGACTGCTCTCCGCAGATCTTCTAAACGATCTGAGGATAGTCGGATATTGGAAGGGAAGAATCGCGCCGGTGGGAGAGATCGAAACTCGATCTTGTACCCTGACCTTATGACTTCGCAAACCCATTTGTCCGGGATTCTGGAAAGCCATGGATCCGGGAACCGGCGAAGACGTCCCCCCACCCCAGTTATGGGTGGGGGCGCACCTTCAGGCTTTGGACGGTTTATCTTCAGGTCTGGAGGGGGCGGGCTTTTGCTTGCCCGACCAACGACCCCTGACGCCTGCAGGAGCTTTGGAGGACTTAGTTTTTTCACCTGCGGGACGAAAAAACCTCTTGTGAGCAGAAAAAGAAGGCCCTCGTCTTTGACGAGTTCCTCTACCTTTAAAATTTTGCGGTAAAAAAGGTGCTCTTTCCACCCGTGCGATCCTTAATGATCTCATCTAAGTTGGCTCCAAATAGACGCTCTCCTGAAAAGGGGATATTAGCCAATGCTTTTTTGGAACCTTGGTCGGCTAACCAACCTTTTAGCCACAGTGTACGCCTGAGAACCACTGCTGAGACTGATGCTCGCGCCAATAATGGAGTGGCGTCTAACGCCGCATCACACACAAACTGTAACCCCTGTATCATTTGTTCCAACAAATCTGATACCGCCTGAGGGACCTCTTCTAAGTCCCGGCGTAACCACTTGGTCCATTCAGTTACAGCCTGCGAAACCAGACCAATAGCTATTATAGGTCTGAAAGCTGATCCAATCAAGGAAAACATGGTGCGAGACATAGCTTCTATCTTGCGATCCACTGGATCTTTAAAAGACGGAGCGTCTTCTAAAGGAATAACCGTGGCTTTATTCAATCTAGCAATTGGTGAATCCACCACAGGTGGTTCTGTCCATTTCAGATAACGCCTGTCAATGCGTTTAGAAATAGTAAAAGTGCGTTTTGGCAGACGCCATTCTTCTTCGATTGGATTGCCAAAACATTTGGGCAATGGAAAAACCTTCGCCACTTTGATGCGTTTTTTAGTCCCAAAAGGGATTTCAGTTTCAGCTATTTCTGATGGAATACCCTGTAACCTTAAGGTCTCTTGAACAGATACGATGAGTGCGTTTACCAACGCTTCCTCTCGGGCTATGGCGGATGCCGAAACATCCTCCTCACTGTCTGAAGAGACAGGACCCGAGACACCAATCCCAGATGAAGTACCTGCAACTGCAGAAATGGGCTCAGAGTCTGAATCCGAGGTTTCAGATAATATGGGGTTAGGCGGGGATCGCTTTCTCGCGCCCTGTCCCTGACAAGCCACTTCCACCCGGGACACAAAAGTTTCCATAATAGCTGACAATGATTCAATTGTCAATGGGGTGCTGGAGGATCCCGCAGACCCCTCGAGGGGATCCGGAGGAGATACATGAGTGGCAGGGTCCATGTTAATTCAGGACACTTTTGCCAGCAAAACAAAAAAACTTTTTTTTTTTTTTTTTTTTTGTGTGTCTCCCCCTAGCGCAATAGCGCCCCTCAGAGTACCTGCTTCTCGATCCCACAGAGAGAGAGAGGGACCCCCAAGGCTCACCACCGATGCAGTGCAGCTTCCAACCAACTGCAGTCAGCGTCTGTCTTACACAGACTGGAAGGAGCTGTTTGCTTTTTCCCGGGTAGAAGGACGTGGCTCCGCCCCCTGTGTACGCCTTCCGGCGTTCCCAGCTCTCCACGAGGTAGCTGGGCTCACAAAACATGGCCGCCCCCATAGAGGAGACATAAGACTCCAAAAACATGGCGGCCGGCGTGACCTGAGGACATACATGCACTAGGTCTACAGCAAAATGGCGGCGGACCGCCGAAATCCTTTTCCCAGCACATCCACCTGCATCTCTGCTAAGAGGCGATATATGGATCTACAGGAGATACACTACAAATAAGGTAGGATAATACCTCCTATGTCTGCTGTAATGTTACAGTCTGCTGGGTAGAGTGTTAGCTCTTAAACCAAGTCCACTTCCCACAAACACATGCTGTATTACAAGGGGGACTTGTAAGTATCAGATATATACTGACCATATATGGAGGGGCCCATAATACATACTGCCTCCTAACGTTTACTCACCATACCGAACCGACAGGCACCCTCTCTTCACAATACCCTCTCCACCGGGGTGGGGGTTTGTGGACCACTTCGGACGCCTCGACTCTCTGGTTCCTGGCGTCCAAGCGAGACTTTTAACTCGCAAGGTCAGTCCCTCCACTGGGACTCCGTCGCGGCCGACCCAGCGCGGAGCTCTGGTCTGCACGCGCTCGTAGGCAGAAACCGGGGTGACCACTGGATCTCAACATCCAGCCCGTCGCCCGGCCCCGCATACTTACTTGAATGTGTCGCGGCCGACCAAGCGCAATGCCATGGTCTGCGCGCGCTCGTAGGCCGGCTGGGGTGACCACAGGTGTCGCCCAGTCCGGCATTTTTGCTTGAAGATCTCACAGGAAAAAAACACTGGAGAAAAACTACCTAAAAAATGTCTTTTTCTTAAAGAAAAAAGTCTTTGCCAGGACCAAAAGATCCCAGCAAGGAACTTAGGTCCTTACTCCTGACTAGACAGAAAAAAACTGATTCCCTGTAGCAGAGAGAGGGAGGATATACCCTCAGGGACTGCCCCTAAGGTGGAGCCAGAACGTTTTGTCTTTCTGCCTAGTCCTACTCCTGCGGAGACAACATAACCCAGCTCTTGAGAATCAAGAAGACTACGTCTGTCAATGAGCGATAGAGAAACATACTTTGACTCTACCCTCGTGTGTGTCTCTGTGTGTTCCCGAATATTCGTAGGGAGTCCATTTAGCCATCCGGTTCAACAGTCCCTTACACTGGTGTCCTGGCCAGTAACATACCCCCTGTATTAGAGTGCCTCCACTTTGGATGAAGGAGCACAGGGGGCACAGCAGACAGCAGCATTGTCAGTCTGGGGAAAGGAGAGTGATAGATGTACTAGCAGATATAGATTTACACTAACAAATTGAAGCCAAACTCCAGCTCACACTTTATAAGTAGTTACAGCAGTTTTCTTCCCTAAGGTTTAACATGAATAAGTAAAAGTTGATCATTGTAAGCACCCCTGTCAGTGGAAAATGGTTAGTAGCAACACTCCTAACTGCTACATTTGTAGGAGAGATTGCTCTTTTGAAAAACAACAGACTTACTGGCAAGATCACCAGATGAAAATAAAGGAAAGAAAATCTAAAAAAGAAATTGAATGCAGCCATCTCATCTAAGAAGTACTCTGAAATATAATAAATGTTTGCTTTTGGATTAAAACTGCTTTAACTATGTGATAAGCTTTAAAAATATAATTCATTTTGCCCAAACCAGCTTGTATTATGCTAAAATAATGCCAACTTTATACAAGCTTCATATCCATCAGGGTGCATTAATCAGGAATCCGTATACAATGCGGATATCAAAAACAATAAGTAATGACTACAGTATGCTTATTTGTTTTAGAAGAATGATTTTGCACCAATGAGGTGTGGAAATACAGAGTAAAATATACTGTAAGATACAATTGGTACTGCAGTGCCATTCATTTTGAAGGGCGAACCCTAAAAATCTCAGCACACGTGCATTTTAGTAAACTACAGAACACAGATGGAATAAACCATCTATGTGCTATACTTGGAAATAAAAAGCCGCCATCTAAGGCATGTGCTTGCAGTAATGCAGCCGACACATGTGAAGTGAAACTGGTTAAAGATTACAGCCGATCCAGCTAACACTGCAGCTTTGCAAATGTCCTAAAGTTTTCTATCTCATTTTCTATCACATTAAAAATATCAAGGCAATTATAGTGCTGAAGTTCTGATATTTTTTCACCAGGCCTTCTATAAGAGAAAGACAGTAGGGGACCTGTAGTAGCTGTGTTTGGAAATAACTTCAGATCACTAGAATATTAACAAAAGGAAGAGAGGAGGGTTGGTGTACTAAGGCCATGTCTGAACAAAATGCCAAGGACTGAGCAGGTAGATAGAACTTCCTATGTGCATTTCAAAGTTTAAGCATTGGCCAGTTGACCGGAGAGATTGGTGACATCTAAAGTAGATACAGTTTCTGACTGTGGGCCCAGTGATCTGATATTAGGCAGGCAGATATAGGGCGTCAAACATATGACAGAATTACTAATGGGATAAATGAAATTCAACTGGATTGAAAACCTATTGCCTTAATAGGTGTGGACGCACATTGTGGTATACAGCATAGGTCAATGTGTCCCTTAATATACACAACATCCAGTATATCCTGACTCTTTTATATATATTTGAATTTGGCAATGAAGACCTGATTATATATAGCCTTCAAATAAAGATCTCTCTGGTCAAACTCTCCCTGTATACCTCAGCGCTCGCTGGGGGAAAACTTGCATTTGTGTGGTTAATCACTTGCCGACCGCCGCAAGTATATATACTGCGGCGGTCAGCCCCTCAGAGGCAAAGTGACGTACCGGTACGTCACTAGCCTGTGAGGCTCTGGGGAGCGAGCGCGCGCCGCCGGAGGCATGGTCACGGACCCCCCCCCCGCGCGTGTGACCGGCGGACCCGATGTCCGCCGGTCACTCGGCTATCGTCGGTGGAGAGGGAGAAAGGCAGGTGGCTAGTGTAAACAAGCCGCCTGTCATTCTCCCCTGTATAGGAATAGTGATCATATGGTTCTACTATGTAGGACCGTTGATCACTGTTCCTACAGCTCAAGCCACAGCCAATCAAAGTTAGAATCACGCCCCTAGGGACACACATAACCCCTCCCTCTCAAAAAAAGTTAACCCCTTCACTGCCAGTGTAATTTTACAGTAACAGTGCATATGTATAGCACTGATTACTGTAGAAATGTCACTGGTAACCCCAAAAGTGTCAAAAATGTCAGTCAAGGGTCCGATCTGTCCGCCGCAATGTCACAAAAAATTGCAGATTGCCGTCATTACGCGTTAAAAAAAAAACAACAAAAATTACAAAAATCTTTCCCTTTGTTATTAAACGCGATAACTTTTGCGATTTTTTTTTACCAAACATATGTAGCATAAAACAAATTGGCCGAAAATGTTAAAAAATTTTGATTTTTACTTTTTTTTGGGGGGAATTTCATATAAAAAAATGTGAAAAATATTGTTATTTTTGCAAAATTGTCGCTCTTTTTTTTCTTTATAGCGCATGATCAAAAAATCGCACAGGTGATCAAATACCACCAAAAGAAAGCTCTGTTTGTGGGAAAAAAAGGACATCAAATTCGTTTAGGTACAGTGTCGCACGACCGCGCAATTGTCCGTTAAAGTCACGCAGCGCCGAATCGCAAAATACCCCCTTGTCAGGAAGGGGGTAAAATCTTCCGGGGCTTAAGTGGTTAATCTTCCTGGTTTCCCAAGCCCTGATGAAGCAACGTAAAGCGAAACACGTTGGCTTTTGAGGAGTATTATAGTACTACTATTATAGTACTTACTATAGAACCACAATCTATGTCATTTCATGTAATTGGGGTTATGTTGTATGTATAGGAGATGTACGTAGCATCTATATTTTCTATGTGTATAATACATTTGGAATTTTATATAATTTGTTGTATGCTCCTCTCTGGCCTGTATAGTCCAACCAAAACCTTCTTTCTCTAATTCGATATACACTACGGATGATGGCCTGGTGATTGCCTCATATTTTCAAAAACTAAAGTTTAATCATTCTATTTGGACTTTAAAAACCCTTTTGCTGGCAGCGTAACGGACCTGGCAACAGGGGGTTTCACACACAATCCGGTGGCTGCAGCAACCAGTTTGTTTGTAAAACTGACAGTCAGACTCCTGCCTGTCAGGTGAAAGCATTCGGGCAGCAGCACTGCCATCTCATTGCTTCCACACACCCCTGGTTAATTAAACAAGAGCCAATTAACCTACCAGCATGTCTTTGGGGCGTGGGAGGAAACCAGAGTGCCCGGAGGAAACCCACCCAGGCACAGGCAGAACATGCAAACTGCAGGCAGGTAGTGCCATGGTCACTATTGGAACCAAGTTTTACAGACAAGAGGAGCTATACAGAGAGGTTCCAGAGGAACCTAAAAACACATCTTTTTTTGGAAATGTCTCAGAGATGCGAAACAAAAATTACACGTGACCTTATTAAACTATAAAGAGGTCTTATTTAAATACACTTAAAGTATTACCAACATGGCAATATTTTGGGAATTTGTCACAACAATAGTGTCATGCAGTAAAAGCATCAGAAAAAAACAATGTGAATTTGCTGCATGCATTGCTATTAACCACTTTACGACCGCCCGCCGCAGTTACACTGCGGCAGGCAGCCACTCCTGTGTGAACCACCGTAGGTATACGTCGGTCGCACGCAGGCCAGTGGGCCCGTGCACGCAGCACCCCCACTCGTCAGCGGGGACTCCAATGCATGGTGCAGGCAGCTCCGGTTGCCGCCTGACACCCGCGATCATTCCCTGCTGAGTGAGAAAGACGGGCAGCTGTTGTAAACACAGCTGACCGTTCTCCCTGGAATGATCGTAGAGCGCCTGTGATCCTTCTATATAGGAACATATGTGACCATTTCACAAGCCACGCCCACACACAGTTAGAAACACTCCCCTAGGCTCACATTTAACCGCTTGATCACACACAGTGTTAACCCCTTCCCTGAACGTGTCATTATTACAGTAACAGTGCATATTTTTAGCACTGATTACTGTAGTAGTGTCACTGTCTCCCCAAAAGTGTCATAAATGTCAGTCAGGGGTCCGATCTGTCCGCCGCAATGTTGCAGTCCCGCAAAAAATCGCCTCCATTACTAGTAAAAAAAAACAGTAAAAATGACATAAATCTTTCCCATAGTTAGTAAATGCGATAACTTTTGCGCAAATCAAAATACGCTTATTGCGATTTTTTTTACCAAAAATATGTAGCAGAAAACAAATTGGCCTAAAATGTTAAAAAAAAAAAAATATTTTTTATTTTTTTTTTGGGGGGGGGGGGGTAGTTATATAGCAGAATGTGAAAAATATTGTTTTTTTTGTTTTATTCAGAATTATCACTATTTTGTTTATAGCGAAAAAAATTAAAATATTGCACAGGTGATCAAATACCACCAAAAGAAAGCTCTATTTGTGGGAAAAAAGGACATCAATTGTATTTAGATACATTGTCGCACGACTGCGCAATCATCCGTTTAAGTAACGCAGTGCCGAATCGCAAAATATGGCCTGGTCATTAAGGGGGCAAATCCTTCCGGTCTAGAAGTAGTTAACAAGGATAGTGTATCAGGGTTTTTTTTTTTATGAATCTAGCATAAGTGTTCTGACTACATACACTCCGCTATAAATGTCCCTTTTGTGGTTTGCAGTATTTTATTACACCACTAGATGTCACTATACTCCATGTCTGAGTAGATGCAGAGACCGCAGTAGCATTTTTTACATGGATATGTGTACATAGAACATTGATTTTACAAGAAACCAGATCTAGAGAACAGTAAAATGTGAACACCATTTTATGCCTTGCTCGTGCCTGTCTGGATCGGGGTCACACTGGGTCTGAACACAGTCACACAGGGCTCAAGTTTCTATCCAACTCACAAGTGTTGTTAACACCACTCCTGGACTATTTTTCCAATATCGGGTTTCTGCTCAGTTTGAGCGACTGACCCCGAAAATATGTGTAAGATAGACGCATGGTCTCCAAGCAATTCCCTATCCTGCACTGATTTCTGCCGAATCTTTGCAGATCTCTAGTAACCATTACAGGAAATGAAAGAGCCACAGATAAGAAATTCACTTGAGGAGTTCTGTACTTCTGCTGGCCTAAAGCTCGCGATATACTTCAAAGTGGGCAAAATCAAATGTGACATATACATAGGATGAAGTCTGTCAACAGAATTAACACAACAGTGTGTGCTTTTCAGAGCCCCCTGTAACATGGTTATATTGCCTTCTTATCCGGCTAGTAGATCCATAATTTTACTATTTCTTTTAACTGAGGACCCCTTGATAACTTCCTATTGGACAAAACGCATTGGGGAGGAGACACTAGTGCTGACGTCAGGCAACTGTTCAATATCGGGTCGATAGTGGCACTCATTGTCATATAATTCTTTTCATTTTGGCTTTTAACCACTTCAGCTCCGGAAGGTTTTACCCCCTTGATGACCAGACCATTTTTTTGCGATTCGGCACTATGTTACTTTAACTAAAAATTGTGTGGTCATGCGATGCTGTACCCAAATAGAGCTGTCTTTTTGTGGTATTTGATCACCTCTGCGGTTTTTAGATTTTGCACTATAAACAAAAAAGTGCGGCAATTTTGAAAAAAATATATATATATTTTTTACATTCTGCTATAAAACATTCCCAATAAATGTAAAAATGTAATTGTTTTATCAGTTTGGGCCAATTTGTATTCTGCTATATATTTTTGGTAATCCCAAAAAGTGTATATTAATTGGTTTGCGCAAAAGTTATAGCGTTTACAAACTATGGGATAGATTTTTGGACTTTATATTTTTTTTGTTGTTTTTATTAGTAATGGCAGCAATCAGCGATTTTTAGCGGGACTGCGACATTGCGGCGGACAAATCTGAAACAAAGTGACACTTTTTGGGGACCAGTGGCACCAATACAGTGATCAGTGCTAGATAATATGCACTGTTACTGTATAAATGACACTGGCAGGGAAGGGGTTAATACCGGGGGTGATCAAGGGGTTAAGTGTGCTCCTAAATTGTGCTTACTAACTGTGGGGGGGAGGGGCGGGGCTCTGTGACAGGCACACAGAGATCGGTGTTTCAGCTTAGCTTAGACACACAATCTCACTGTGCCTGTCTGACAGGAGAGCCGCCTGCTTTGTTTACATAGGCAGGCGGCTCTCCTGTCAATTTCTCCGAAGACTGCGGGAGGCCGGTGACGATCGCGCCCGCTCCTCCCGCGGTCTGGCTTCCGTGGTGCGTGTCGCTGAGACCACATGCACATAATCACGTAGATCTACGCGATTATGTGCAGCTGAGCCACCCTGCCGCAGTAAATCTGCGTGGGGCGGTCGGCAAGTGGTTAACATACAAATCCAATAAATTTTACACTATAGCAGCGATGGCGAACCTTGGCACTCCAGATGTTTTGGAACTACATTTCCCATGATGCTCAACTACACTGCAGAGTGCATGAGCATCATAGGAAAAGTAGTTCCAAAACATCTGGGGTGCCAAGGTTCCCCATCACTGCACTATAGGGACTTCATCTTGCTCCGGGTGAGCTTTATTTACCACAGCTACATCTGGATGGTGCTTTCCTCACAACAGATGGTGGATTTACACTGAGTGCGTGTTTGCTACTGTAACGGCAGCCAGCTTTTCCGCTGAGTGTCCATTTCACAGGGGTGCGGTGGATGATTCTGGAGCACTGTACTGGATAACTTCTTCACTTTTCAAGACGCCATCAATTTTTTATGCACATCTTTGCACTGAACTTTGTACTTTCACCAATAAGTTTATATTGCTGATCCTATAATGAGATTGTGCATATAAATCTAGATTTTTCACCATATTGTTTTTTTATTATTGATTTTCGTTCAAGATTGGACATACAGTGGGTACGGAAAGTATTCAGACCCCCTTAAATTTTTCACTCTTTGTTATATTGCAGCCATTTGCTAAAATCATTTAGGTTCATTCTTCTTCCTCATGAATGTACACATATCACCCCACACTGACAGAAAAACACAGAATTTTGGACATTGTTGCAGATTTATTAAAAAAGAAAAACTGAAATATCACATGGTCCTAAGTATTCAGACCCTTTGCTGTGACACTCATATATTTAACTCAGGTGCTTTCCATTTCTTCTGATCATCCTTGAGATGGTTCTACACCTTCATTTGAGTCCAGCTGTGTTTGATTATACTGATTGGACTTGATTAGGAAAGCCACACACCTGTCTATATAAGACCTTCCAGATCACAATGCATGTCAGAGCAAATGAGAATCATGAGGTTAAAGGAACTGCCTGAAGAGCACAGAGACAGAATTGTGGCAAGGCACAGATCTGGCCAAGGTTACAAAAAGATTTCTGCTGCACTTAAGATTCCTAAGAGCACAGTGGTCTCCATAATCCTCAAATGGAAGACGTTTGGGACGACCAGAACCCTCCCTATAGCTGGCCGTCCGGCCAAACTGAGCTATCGGGGGAGTAGAGCCTTGGTGAGAGAGGTAAAGAAGAACCCAAAGATCACTGTGGCTGAGCTCCAGAGATGCAGTCAGGAGATGGGAGAAAGTTGTAGAAAGTCAACCATCACTGCAGCCCTCCACCAGTCGGGGCTTTATGGCAGAGTGGCCCGACGGAAGCCTCTCCTCAGTGTAAGACACATGAAAGTCTGCATGGAGTTTGCTAAAAAAACACCTGAAGGACTCCAAGATGGTGAGAAATAAGATTCTCTGGTCTGATGAGACCAAAATAGAACTTTTTGGCCTTAATTCTAAGCGGTATGTGTGGAGAAAACCAGGCACTGCTCATCACCTGTCCAAAACAGTCACAACAGTGAAGCATGGTGGTGGCAGCATCATGCTGTGGGGTGTTTTTCAGCTGCAGGGACAGGACGACTGGTTGCAATCGAGGGAAAGGTGAATGCGGCCAAGTACAGGGATATCCTGGACAAAAACCTTCTCCAGAGTGCTCTGGACCTCAGACTGGGCCGAAGGTTTACCTTCCAACAAGACAATGACCCTAAGCACACAGCTAAAATAACGAAGGAGTGGCTTCACAACAACTCCGTGACTGTTCTTGAATGGCCCAGCCAGAGCCCTGACTTAAACCCAATTGAGCATCTCTGGAGAGACCTAAAAATGGCTGTCCACCAACGTTTACCATCCAACCTGACAGAACTGGAGAGGATCTGCAAGGAGGAATGGCAGAGGATCCCCAAATCCAGGTGTGAAAGACTTGTTGCATCTTTCCCAAAAAGACTCCTGGCTGTATTAGATCAAAAGGGGGCTTCTACTAAATACTGAGCAAAGGGTCTGAATACTTAGGACCATGTGATATTTCAGTTTTTCTTTTTTAATAAATCTGCAACAATGTCAACAATTCTGTGTTTTTCTATCAGTATGGGGTGCTATGTGTACATTCATGAGGAAGAAGAATGAACCTAAATGATTTTAGCAAATGGCTGCAATATAACAAACAGTGAAAAATTTAAGGGGGTCTGAATACTTTCCGTACCCACTGTATATATGTGTAGGAATGCCGCGGCGATGGCCCAATGTTTTTGCTTGAATGCTCGGTGACAACGGATCTCTCGTGAGTGCAATGGTTTTAATATGCTCAATAAATGTCTTTTAATGCACTATTGGAGCATTCTTTTCTTTTGCACATGATTGATGCCTCCCTCACCTACTATCATCTGGAGTATCTGGGGATTGTTTTATAGCTGAAGATTGTATCTGGAGTCCCATACAGCTTCCTTCTGATATTCGATCAGATGCCTGCTTGACCACTTATAATTTGGTGGTCATGTCATTCTGGTAAGGAGATCCCTGTATCACCTGGGGTGTGAAGTGTGTTCATTCATCCTTACAAGTCACCCCTGTCTTCTTGCATGACTTCTTGACTTCTTTTCTTTTGGAATGCTGTCTCCTGGGACTATATATATATATAAAATCTATTGCTTGCATTTTATATATTTTGTCCTTCATGATTTTAGCGCTGCACTATTTGTATCAATTATTGTTTTGGAAGCTTGTATTTTTCCAAGTGCTAGCAGCTTCCCTCATTGGCACAGTGTTATATTTTCTGTTTTATATATATATATATATATACATACACACATTATTTTTTTACTTTAACACTTTTGGACTTTATTTCAATGTATTGTCCATTTATAACACAGTATTCACATTTCATTTTTGTTCATTTACTTTTGGCGCCACACACTTTTTTTTAAGATTATTTATAAGTTTGGTATATTACTTGTATGCATTGGTTGCTGCCCCACCACAGCCCAGAGATGCACCTTTTTTTCCGTCTTAAAGCGTTCATTTAACTTTACAGAAAAAAAATGAAAAGGTGAACACACACCGTACACCCTCTCCACCTCCCGCTGTACTTACCTCTGTGGATGCGGAGCTGTCAGTTCCCACACAGCTGGTAAAGCGGTCCCTCTTCTTTCTGCAGGACTTCCTGGACAGATCAGAGCAATTCTGAATGGTCAGCGCCACCGCAGAACATCGCTCCGATCCCTCTGGAAAGTCCTGCACAGACAAGAGAAACCCCACCCTCCCACACCTGTACTCTATCAGTGTCCACTAGATAGCAGATATAGGAGGAGTCCCTTATAGTGCAGTTGCACATCTCTCCCAGTAAGGAGTAAGTATCTCCAATGGTTTGAGAGGCTGGATTCATCCTTCTTTTTATGGATAGTGTAGGACCCACTGACAATGGGATACTTTGACGTAGGGGTGGGCTTGAGCACGATATGGCCATATGGTGGGACTAAATCCCCATTTTTATTTATTGATTGCCTTTATATTTGATAGTCATTTCTTTTGCATGTGTGCGCTATTCTTTTTCAATATGCATGTCGCTTGGTTCATAGCTGCACCAGCTTTAGAAATGCATATTCAGGGTGTGCCCCCCCCCCCAGCTCCTTGTTTGTACACAAGAGAGAATAGAGCAGGGATTTCAAATCATCAAACCGCTTCACCAGCTGCGTGGGAACTGATAGGTCATCATCCTACACAGGTAAGTACAGCTGGAGGGGGGGGGGGGGGGGGAGAGGGTGTACGTCGTTAGCTCACCTTTTCAATTTCTCCTGAAACGTTGAATACATTAAATGGCTTGTTTTATTTATTTTTTTCACACTATCTTATTTTTTTTCTGTGCTATCCAAACCTTTTCACTTTTTATGGTTTATTTTTTCCCATCTGATCTTTTATAATGGAGCTTGCTAAAAGAATTATTAAAGCGGTAGTATCCCGCTTTTTGACACTTTTACCTACAGGTGGGCCTATAATGTAAGGCTTACCTGTAGGTACAAATAATATCTCCTAAACCGGCACGGTTTTGGAGATATTTACAGTGCATGCAGCCGCTCGCGCGAGCGCTCTGAAGGTCTGGGGGGACCTTCAATTATGTTTGCCGGAGCTTGCCGGAAAAAATCACTCCCGCGCGCATGCGCGGGAGTGACATCATCGCGGCTCCTGCCAATCATCGCGCCGGAGCCGTCTCTTCCGGCCAATCAGCGCGCCGGAGCCGCCGAACCCGGAAGAGACGGCGAGGGATCATGGCAGCGCCCGCAGCGATGTCCGGGGGTCCGTGTCGGGGCTTCGTTTTAAGGTAAGTTACACATAATGGGCTAGTATGCGATGCATACTAGCTCATTATGCCTTTGTCTTGCAGGTTTTTTTTTTTTTATTTTTTTATAGGGTTTACAACCGCTTTAAATGTGGCACAAATAACTTTTAAGGGGGTTGTAGGGAGCACAAATATGGGAGCACTGATTTGTAAAGGGGCTGTAATAGCAGTGATCTCTAAGGCCCCTTTCACACGGGCGATCTGATCCGATCCACCTGTCAGTTTTTCAGGCGGACCTGATTGGATGCTCCATGCATGCCTATGGGACAGCGGACGTCTGCGGTGACATCTCCCACGATTCTGTTTGCACAATGTTACCGTGATTCGGCAGGCAGAAATCACGGCAACATCGCACAGCGTTTGGGGTGCCATTGCAAATCAGTGCAAATCGCGGGACACCTGTGCATTGCCCGTGATTTGCAAAGGCACTCCAAACGCTGTGCGGTGTTGCCGCGATTTCCACCTGCCGAATCACGGTAACATCGCGCAAACAGAATAACGGGACACATGACGCCCAAAAAAGGTACAAGAGCTTCTTTTGTGCGTCATGCATTCTGCGATTCTGTTTGCGCGATGTTACTACGATTCGGCAGGCGGAAATCGCGGCAAAATCGCACAGAATTTGGGGTGCCATTGCAAATCACGGGCATCGCACAGGTGTCCCGTGATTTGCAATGATTTCCAGATTGCAGGCAGAGTCGCGGTGATTCTGCCCGTGATGCCCTGCGCCCACATGTGAACGTAGCCTTACAGGCTGCAGTGTAAAAAAAAAAAAAAAAAAATGCACATTTTTTTTTACCTGCCAAATTGTGTGCATTTTTTTCTTTTACAAAAGGTGAACTTATCCTTCAAAACCCAAGGTTTAAGTTGTACAATATATGTAAACAAGTGTGGAAGCCACATTGCCTAGTCAAGGCCCCTCTGAGTAATGTGGTCCCTAACACTACTCTAGGGGAGCCTCCACGTTGGAGCATACATGACAATTGACTACACTGAGGCCAGGTATTTCTTTGTATATGCAAAAAATGTACCTAGCCTCAAGAAAAAGAAAAGAAGAAATCTAATGCAACCACCACATCTAAGGACTGGTAGCCTGCACTATATTACATTTCAGTTCTTGGGTTTAGATACCATTTAAGTGACAAACAAATGAAAGCCTCCAGCTAATGCTTTTGAAGCCGTTATAGCAAAAGGTTTTCATTTCCTTTGGGAATAAAGGTTTAAATCATATAAATATAAATGCTAAAAGCACCCCTGGCAGCTATGTATAGTTTGTCCCAACCATTGGAACTGTCATTTTTTTTTTTAGACAATTTAGCCTGTATGCAAATGTGAAGAAAAATGATGGTATAGCTTCACCATACCTTTAATAAAGGCAGGAAGAAAAATCCAATTGGTTTGGGGGAAGAAGAGTCTCTATTCTGTTCCAAATTCAGATTTTCTCAGGTAAGGATAAGGGGTAGCTGAACACGGCACCCAAAACTTTCATTCCGTCACAGATAAATGAATGGTGGGCCATTATGACACCATCATTATATGGTGTTTGCCATTTTTTTTTTTTTATATATACGAAAAGGCTTGTGATTTTTTTCGGAGGCACTGGGGCTATTATATGTGTGTCAGTTTAGATACAAATTGCACTTATATTCAAAGGTGAGGAGAACCAATGTGCTACCCGAGGAAGACAATGATAAATAAATATGGATGTGCAGTATCAGGCACTGTGAAAGGTGAAAAAGCAGCCATTCCTATTCGGTGTCCCCACCGTGTAAAACAATGTGTAAAGGAAAAAATTGGCGCTAATTCAGAAGAAGAAGAATGAATAAAACGGACTACAAGTAAGAATGTTCAAAACAAAAAGATGGATCCATATAGTGAATACTAGAGTGAAGAAATGGATGATAATCAATCGCACTAATAATCTTCACAGATACAATATAAAACAAATGTGAAATATACAAATAATAGTAAAATATAAATCACACGAAAAAAAGGTGTATAAAAGTGCACAAGTGCATAAGTGCAGATGAAGGATGAGCTGACAACAAACAGCAAAACAATGAGGTGCGAGTCAGCAGGAGACTATCATCATTAGGAGACTAATGATGATAAATAGAATCCACCCGTGTGCAATCAAGTCTCCGTATAAATGCACCTGCACTGTGATAGTCTCAGAGGTCCGTTTAAAGCGCAGAGAGCATCATGAAGAACAAGGAACACACCAGGCAGGTCCAAGATACTGTTGTGGAGAAGTTTAAAGCCGGATTTGGATACAAAAATATTTCCCAAGCTTTAAACATCCCAAGGAGCACTGTGCAAGCGATGATATTGAAATGGAAGGAGTATCAGACCACTGCAAATCTACGAAGACCTGGCCGTCCCTCTAAACTTTCAGCTCATACAAGGAGAAGACTGATCAGAGATGCAGCCAAGAGGCCCATGATCACTCTGGATGAACTGCAGAGATCTACAGCTGAGGTGGGAGACTCTGTCCATAGGACAACAATCAGTCGTATACTGCACAAATCTGGCCTTTATGGAAGAGTGGCAAGAAGAAAGCCATTAAATCCATAAAAAGTGTAGTTTAAAGTTTGCCACAAGCTACCTGGGATACACACCAAACGTGGGGAAGAAGGTGCTCTGGTCAGATGAAACCAAAATCGAACTTTTTGGCAACAATGCAAAACGTTATGTTTGGCGTAAAAGCAACACAGCTCATCACCCTGAACACACCATCCCCACTGTCAAACATGGTGGTGGCAGCATCATGGTTTGGGCCTGCTTTTCTTCAGCAGGGACAGGGAAGATGGTTAAAATTGATGGGAAGATGGATGGAGCCAAATACAGGACCATTCTGGAAGAAAACCTGATGGAGTCTGCAAAAGACCTGAGACTGGGACAGAGATCTGTCTTCCAACAAGACAATGATCCAAAACATAAAGCAAAATCTTCAATGGAATGGTTCACAAATAAACATATCCAGGTGTTAGAATGGCCAAGTCAAAGTCCAGACCTGAATCCAATCGAGAATCTGTGGAAAGAACTGAAAACTGCTGTTCACAAACGCTCTCCATACAGCCTCACTGAGCTCAAGCGGTTTTGCAAGGAGGAATGGGCAAAAATTTCAGTCTCTCGATGTGAAAAACTGATAGAGACATACCCCAAGCGACTTACAGCTATAATCGCAGCAAAAGGTGGCGCTACAAAGTATTAACTTAACGGGGCTGAATAATTTGGCACGCCCAATTTTTGAGTTTTTTATTTGTTAAAAAAGTTAGAACTATCCAAAAAATTTCGTTCCACTTCATGATTGTGTTCCACTTGTTGTTGATTCTTCACAAAAAATTACAGTTTTATATCTTTATGTTTGAAGCCTGAAATGTGGCAAAAGGTTGAAAAGTTCAAGGGGGGCGAATACTTTCGCAAGGCACTGTAGTTGTAGTGTGTTTTATTCATTCTTATTCTGAATTAGTGCCAATTTTTTCCTTTACAAATTGCACTTTATAGTAGTTAAAGCGGAGTTCCAACCATTTTTCTATTGTGCAGTAATTTCCATGGCCATCCACACTACTATTCTAAATTGCAATATTTTTTTTGAAATACCATTTTTCTATTTTTTTCGTGCAGCACTTCCGGCTCTGGTCACCTAGGCGATTAAGTCACAAGGCCATGGACTCCTGCGATATCGGCATCATCTATCCCAGGAATCATTGGAAATCGCCTAATACCGAAATTTTGCGTGATTTCCATACAGGGAATGGCGTGAACGGGAGGAGTTAGGCGCTATTTTCGACTAAGACTGTCTGCTAAGAGGAAGTGGAGCCTCTCTGCTTGGGACCAGCCAGAAAGAAACATCGCCGCGCTGTGGCATTGCTGCACATGCGCGAGATCAGGAGGTGCATGCTGGGTAGCCAACTGCAAAGAATCCTGAAAATGAAGACAAGCAGGCTTCAAATGCCAACAACAGCAATGGACCCTGCCTGCTTCCGAGATCTAGTTAGTTTAAAATGATTTATTAAAAACAAAAAGGACCACATTTCTGACAGTATCCTAATGCTGCAGTGGAAATAGTAACAAATACAGGTGAGCTTTTAGAAAAAAAAAATCAAGTGGGGGACTGGAACTTCGATTTAAAGTAAAAAAAATTTACAAAATGAAATGCAAAGCTAAACCATAAGGTGCTACGGCATATTTATTTATTTTTTTACAGCATTTTTTATTTAGGACTGTTTTCCCAAAAAATCTTAAAGTGGAAGAAAAGCCTAACTACCGTATATACTCGAGTATAAGCCGAGTTTTTCAGCACATTTTTTTGTGCTGAAAACGTCCCCCTCGGCTTATACTCGAGTCAAGGAAAAAAATGTCCTCTCCGACGGGTTTAAGGTTTAAAAATGGCGCCGCCCGTCGCATACATGTTACCGCGCACGCGCCGCCGCCGCCGCTCGTGTAATTTCGGCTATTCCCGGCGCCGCTCGGGAGAGGCCGGGAATAGCCGAAAGTATACGAGCGGCGGCGGCGCGTGCGCAATGACGTGTCGGCCCCGGGCGGCGCCATTTTTAAAATGAAGGCGCCTCTGGAACAGGTAAGTGAAACAGCTTCACTACCTGCCATGGGCTGCGGGCACACTACGAGGGATGCAGTGCTGCGGGCATGGTCCACATGTACCATGCCCACAGCACTGCATCTCCTGTAGTATGCCCACAACCCCGGATCCTCTAGTACCATGCCAGTACCCTGCAATCTCCTGCACCATGCCAGTACCCTGCAATCTCCTGCACCATGCCAGTACCCTGCAATCTCCTGCACCATGCCAGTACCCTGCATTCTCCTGCACCATGCCAGTACCCTGCATTCTCCTGCACCATGCCAGTACCCTGCAATCTCCTGCACCATGCCAGTACCCTGCAATCTCCTGCACCATGCCAGTACCCTGCATTCTCCTGCACCATGCTAGTACCCTGCAATCTCCTGCACCATGCCAGTACCCTGCATTCTCCTGCACCATGCCAGTACCCTGCATTCTCCTGCACCATGCCAGTACCCTGCATTCTCCTGCACCATGCCAGTACCCTGCATTCTCCTGCACCATGCCAGTACCCTGCATTCTCCTGCACCATGCCAGTACCCTGCATTCTCCTGCACCATGCCAGTACCCTGCATTCTCCTGCACCATGCCAGTACCCTGCATTCTCCTGCACCATGCCAGTACCCTGCATTCTCCTGCACCATGCCAGTACCCTGCATTCTCCTGCACCATGCCAGTACCCTGCATTCTCCTGTACCATGCCAGTACCCTGCATTCTCCTGTACCATGCCAGTACCCTGCATTCTCCTGCACCATGCCAGTCACCCTGCATTCTCCTGCACCATGCCCGCCGCCCTGCATTCTCACCCTAGGCTAATACTCGAGTCAATGATTTTTCCCATCTTTTTGTGGTAAAAGTAGGGGTCTCGGCTTATACTCGGGTCGGCTTATACTCGAGTATATACGGTATATCTACAGTATCTTTAAAAATGTTCCCTCCCCCTTCTTCCTACCTATCCTGTATAAAAAGACTTACCTTTTATCCACTTACGTAATCCCACAGCTCCGGCTCCCCTATGTCCATTATGCAGCTGCTGCAGGGGAGAGGAGTTAGCTCCAACAACAGCTGGGTGATGGCAGCATATTGGTGAAGTCACAGCTCCCAAAATTCACAGCCCCTGTTGAGCGCTCCCTTACACAAAACTGCAGGATCACACGATTGGCACGGAATAAAAATAGTCAAGTTATCATTGGAAAACATGGGGAACTTGCCATGCGACTTTGTTCCCCATGTTTTCCAATGATAACCATTCATATGTGTGCGACTTAAAGTTGCAAAGACTTCATAGTAGTTCATGAACTACTTTGGTCCAACTTTCATGCAACTTGAGGGCCATAGACTTCAATGTTAACTCTCAAAAGTTGCATTAAGGCTTCATTCACATGTCAGCGTAGCGAAAGCGAGCAGAATCACCGCGATTCTGCCCGCGATCCGGAAATCATTGCAAATCGTGGGACGCCTGTGCGTTGCCCGTGATTTGCAATAGCACCCCAAACGCTGTGCGATGTTGCCGCGATTTGCGCTTGCCGAATCGCGGTAACATCACGCAAAAAAAATCGCGGGACGCATGACGCCCCAAAGAAGCTCTTGTACCTTTTTTGGGCGTCATGCATCCAGCGATTTTTTTGCGCGATGTTACCGCGATTCGGCAGGCGCAAATTGCGGCAACATCGCACAGCGTTTGGGGTGCTATTGCAAATCATGGGCAACGCACAGGCGTCCCGCGATTTGCAATGATTTCCAGATCGCAGGCAGAATCGCGGTGATTCTGCCCGCGATCGCTACGCTGACATGTGAACGTAGCCTAAAAGTCGTACCAGAATGTTATACAATGCAACAGTTGTCTATTATCACTGGTCAAGGCCAAAGTCGTATCCAAGTTGTACTCATCCAAAGTTGCATCAAAGTTTCACTCCAAAGTTGATGCAACTTTGGAGTCGAACAAGTGTGACTGTAGCCTGAAACATTTTCAGTCTACATATATATATATTTTTCCATCGTAAGTTTTAATTGAATTTATATGCAATACATTTATATGCAATACAAACAGAAAACAAGACAATAACATGTACAATGTGTAGTACAAAACTTGGTTAGAAGCAGGTACATGTAGGTTTATAATAGTAGCTAGTAATATGCAAACATAACAAAGGGGAAGGGGAAGGATAAATAGGTGATCATGTTAAGGATATGTTTTGAGGATGGAACACAGATGCTTAGAGGGACAATCACTGGATAGGTGGTTATAGCAGAAAAGATAGGGGGGGGGGGGGGCAAGTTCCATATGATCATTTTGTACATATCGAGTCATGGGAATCCCTCCTGAGAAGTGGCCCCCGGGCACCCAGTGGGAACATCCTGTGCCCAAGGGCCTCACCACCCCCACAGAAACCCCCATGCCCTGCGCCCTCTCCTTCGGCGTCACAGTAGTGTAATTCAGTCTACAAATCTTAATTCAAGGAGAGTTATGGATGGCAGAGTGAGAAGCAGGGTCCCTTCAGCACTAGCAGTCTGAAATGCCGATGAGAACATGATGAAGTATGAGCACCGCTCTGTACAATATCCTACTGTGAGCCCAGCCTTAACCATGGCACATCCAAAGAGTGTGCCCATGACAGCTTGGGATCACAAGAAGTGATTTAATGATCCTGTAAGCCTTTAGAGTAGACGAATGGAAGGGACGCTTACGTAATCCCACAGCTCCGGCTCCCCTGTGTCCATTATGCGGCTGCTACAGGGGAGAGGGGTTTGCTCCAACAACAGCTGGGTGATGGCAGCATATTGGTGAAGTCACAAAATTCACAGCCATTGTTGAGCGCTCCCTTACACAAAACTGCAGGATCACATGATTGGCACTGAATAAAAATAGTCAAGTTATCATTGGAAAACATGGGGAACAACTTGCCATGCGACTTTGTTCCCCATGTTTTCCAATGATAACCATTCATATGTGTGCAACTTAAAGTTGTAATGACTTCAGAGTAGTTCATGCACTACTTTGGTCCAATTTTCATGCAACTTGAGGGCCATAGACTTCAATGTTAACCCTCAAAAGTTGCATGAAAGTCGTACCAGAATGTTATACAATGCAACAGTTGTCTATTATCACTGGTCAAGGCCAAAGTCGTATCCAAGTTGTACTCATCCAAAGTTGCATCAAAGTTTCACTCCAAAGTTGATGCAACTTTGGAGTCGTACAAGTGTGAATGTCGATGAGAACATTATGAAGTATGAGCACCGCTCTGTACAATATCCTACTGTGAGCCCAGCCTTAACCATGGCACATCTAAAGAGTGTGTGCCCATGACAGCTTGGGATCACAAGAAGTGGTTTAATGATCCTGTAAGCCTTTAGGGTAGACGAATGGAAGAGACGCTTACGTAATGCCACAGCTCTGGCTCCCCTGTGTCCATTATGCGGCTGCTGAAGGGGAGAGGAGTTAGCTCCAACAACAGCTAGGTGATGGGAGCATATTGGTGAAGTCACGGCTCCCAAAATTCACAGCCATTGTTGAGCGCTCCCTTACACAAAACTGCAGGATCACACGATTGGCACAGAATAAAAATAGTCAAGTTATCATTGGAAAACATGGGGAACAACTTCCCCATGTTTTCCAATGATAACCATTCATATGTGTGCGACTTAAAGTTGCAATGACTTCAGAGTAGTTCATGCACTACTTTGTTCCAACTTTCATGCAACTTGAGGGCCATAGACTTCAATGTTAACCCTCAAAAGTTGCATGAAAGTCGTACCAGAATGTTATACAATGCAACAGTTGTCTATTATCACTGGTCAAGGCCAAAGTCGTATCCAAGTTGTACTCATCCAAAGTTGCATCAAAGTTTCACTCCAAAATTGATGCAACTTTGGAGTCGTACAAATGTGAATGGAGCCTGAAACATCTTCAGTCTACATATTTTAATTAAAGGAAAGTAATGGATGGCAGAGTGAGAAGCAGGGTCCCTTCAGCACTAGCAGTCTGAAATGCCAATGAGAACATTATGAAGTATGAGCACCGCTCTGTACAATATCCTACTGTGAGCCCAGCCTCAATCATGGTGCACCCATGTGGGCCCATGACAGCTTGGGATCACAAGAAGTGGTTTAATGATCCTGTTAGCCTTTAGATTTGACGAATAGAAGGGATACTGTTGAAACTTACAGCACCTTCACGCGTACACTGACCTCAATTTTATTTTTATATCAGAAATGAAGGTTTTCTTCAGCATAACCACCAATGCATTTTCTTCAAAATTAGACTAATAAAGCCATTATATGAAAATGTCTCTTTTAGTTTACCGAACCGTTCTCGGTGATCCCTATCTAAGACCAGCACAGGGGATGATATATGAGAAGGCCTCGCTTATCACATGACAGAAAGCTGCCGTGGGATGTTTATAGGCTGGCAGTAAAGTGGCTTGGGAATGAAAATAGAGTTGGTGAACAAATTCATGACAGCAGGAGGGGAAGGAAATGTGACACTTTCATTCTGGAGATTTACATGTTCAGCATAGTAGTCGCTTCTTATAACAATCACATGTTCTGGAGCAAGACTGTTTCCCTAACCATTTCAAACACATGTTTGGATTGTGTATTTTTTTGAGGCATTAACTGATTCCATAAGTTCAATAAATTCCTGTGCCGTGTGTGTTTACCATGTAATGACTTCAAGCTGTGAGTTGCTGAAAGTATGTATATGTATACTTATTACACAATGGCCTGGTTTGTTTTATTGCTAAAACCCCGCTAATCCAGAGCGTATGAGATCATGGCTGCTTTTTTTTTTTTTTTCCATGGTGCATTTCAGGTGGCACCATGTTGGTAAAGAAGAATTCCAGGTATGGTATATTTTAGGGCAGTTACATTGGTGCAGCTTAGACTAATGTAACTATATATCAGGGCCAGATCTAGGGGGGGGGGTGCTGGGGTGGGCTGTGCCCCCCAGATTTTAGTTGTGCCCCTCAAGTCTCTTAGAGTGCATCCACTGATACATGAGCTAGACTGATGCAGACAGTTGTAAGCAGGCACGCTGATAGGGACAATCCATGTAAGGGGGCACACAGATGGAGACACCTGATGTAAGGGAGGGCACTTTGATGGAGAACCCCGATGTAAGGGGGGGAAACGCTGATGCGGACACTGATGAAAGGGGGCGCTCAGATTGGGACACCTGATGTAAATGGGTGCTCTGATGGGGACACTGATGAAAGGGGACATACTGATTGCGACATCTTATGTAAGGGGGCACTTTGATGGGGACCCTGATGTAAGGGGGCACTTTGATGGGGACCCTGATGTAAGGGGGCACTTTGATGGGGACCCTGATGTAAGGGGACACTTTGATGGGGACCCTGATGTAAGGGGACACTTTGATGGGGACCCTGATGTAAGGGGACACTTTGATGGGGTCCCTGGTATAAGGGGGCACTTTTATGGGGACCCTGGTGTAAGGGGGCAATCTAATGGGGGACACTGATGTGAGGGGGTTCTCTGATTGGGATATCTGATGTAAGGGGGTACTCAGATGGGGACCCTGATGTAAGGAGGCACTGTGATGGTGACCCTAATGTAAGGAGGCACTGTGATGATGACCCTAATGTAAGGAGGCACTGTGATGGTGACCCTGATGTAAGCGGGGCACTCTGATGGGGACCCTGATGTAAGCGGGGCACTCTGATGGGGACCCTGATGTAAGCGGGGCACTCTGATGGGGACTCTGATGTAAGCGGGGCACTCTGATGGGGACCCTGATGTAAGCGGGGCACTCTGATGGGGACCCTGATGTAAGCGGGGCACTCTGATGGGGACCCTGATGTAAGCGGGGCACTCTGATGGGGACCCTGATGTAAGCGGGGCACTCTGATGGGGACCCTGATGTAAGCGGGGCACTCTGATGGGGACCCTGATGTAAGCGGGGCACTCTGATGGGGACCCTGATGTAAGCGGGGCACTCTGATGGGGATCCTGATGTAAGCAGGGCACTATGATGGGGGCATCTGATATAAAGGGGCACACCTGTTCCAATGACACCCTAATGCATACTAGTGTTGATATTATGCCCCCTGACTTTTTTCTTTTTTACTGCACCTCTAGATCAGATAGGTTAGATCTGGCCCTGCTCTCTATATACTATACCTGGCCGATGGCACTGAGAGCTGGAATTTCTCTGAAGCAGACACCGCTACTCCAGCACACCCACATGTTAAAGCAAACCTTTTAGGGCTCATATATACAGGCACAAAAAATCCACACTTTCGGAAGTGTACATGATTTCTTTGTTCATGCTTTTGAATGGAGCTCTAATACATCCAATATGAATATATCCAATATTGTGGTGTTTAGATCTGTATTCTTAAGCAGCATTCAGGGTTGTAAAAAAAAAAAACAATGCCCAAAACCTGCATTCCAGGAGAGTATTGGCGTAATCTGTAAGCACATAAGTGCCTAGAAAATGAATATTGCAGTCACTGTAATGAATTTACACACGTCCACTTCTAAACGCTGTACACGCATAAACACAAATTTGTTACGTGCCATTACACAATTTTTTTTTTTTTTATTAAGCTAGATCTTTCTGCCAACTTCCTGCAGCAAGAGCGAGTGTTAATATGAGCATTTAATTATGCCCTTGTGCATGAGCCCCTAAGGTGGTTCATATCTGTGCAGTGTGGTGCATTAAAATGCAAGTGCACTGCAGCGCACTGCCTATGTGTGTTGGGGCGCCATTCAAATTAAAAAAAAAAAAAAAGAAGAGAGAAACAGGATTTTTCTTTGAATGATTGTCATTAGCAGGACTTTGCCTTATTCACTAAGTTAAATGAGTGTTTCAAATTGAACTGTCTCTATGTAAAGTGACTTTTCACGTTCACATGTAGGCATAGCGGATCACGGGCAGAATCACCGCGATTCTGCCCGCAATCCTTGATCATTGCAAACCACGGGACGCCTGTGCGATGCCCGTGATTTGCAATGGCACCCCAAACGCTGTGCGATGTTGCCGCGATTTCTGCCTGCCGAATCGCAGTAACATCGTGCAAACAGAATCGCGGGACGCATGACGTCCAAAAAAGGTACAAGAGCTTCTTTTGGGTGTCATGTATCCTGCGATCCTGTTTGCACGACGTTACCGCGATTCGGCAGGCAGAAATCGCGCCAACATCACACAGCGTTTGGGGTGCCATTGCAAATCACGGGCATCGCACAGGCGTCCCGCGATTTGCAATGATTCCGGATCGTGGGCAGAATCGTGGTGATTCTGCCTGTGATCTGCTACGCCCACATGAGAACGTAGCCTAATGCCTCGTACACACGCAACGATTATCGGCCGACCGATCGGCCGTCTTTTGTCCAGTGTTGTTGTGTTGGTTGGAATGTGCCTAGACTGCACACGAATTTTCTCGGCCAACAAAAACCAACTTCAGAAGTGATGTCATGTGCTGGATTACTTTCCGTGTGTTTTTTCTTCTCTGAGCATGCCCAGTCTTGCTCATCAGATTTTTGTCTGCCGAAATCTGTACTGACTGACGAACAATCGGCCGTTTTGTTGACGGCCAACAAAAATTTTATAGCATACACACCAGATTTTGTTCAGCCGAAAAGTCGGAGTCGGTTGTCGGAAGCATCATACTAACAAGCCGAAAATCGGCCGATCGGACGTTGGCCAAAATTTCACGGCCAACAATCGTTGCGTGTGTACGAGGCATTAGCGAATGAGATTTAGTGCTGTGGACTTTAATCATCCAATCAAGCGTGAGCAACAATCCTGTTTTTTTTTTTTTTTTATGATTGGGTATTCTTTGCAAAGTGAATTTTCACCTCATTTACCAAGCAAAGTGCAAATTCACTATGAAAGTGAATATTGCTCTATTCTTAAATAAATCAGAGCTGATTTATACTCTCAAATTTGCCCAAATTTCAGTTTAATAAAACACAGTTATTACAGCGCAAAGTTACTACATCATAAATTATGCTATACAATTTTTATTTTACTTAAAAAACGAAATGTCGACAGCACTAAAAGCCAGAAGAAGGCGCTCAATATGTAAGCCATCATTCTTCATTATAACATATGCCAAAGTGTTAAACCGTGACAAGCTTTAAAGTGCAGCCAGAATTAGGATGCTAAAGCATCTGCACAGAGCATTTTGTGTACAGAGCAATTAAACAATGGCTTTCTCCATGTACGGCAGCCATATAAATCATTTTCTCCGCTTCTGGCAGCTTGACACTCTTTAAGGCTTAATTAGTATCTAGAATTAGACGGAGTAAGTTTTGCCAGATGAAAACCAATGTGTGTTTTCAATAATGAGATACGCTGGCAGACAGGAAAATCTCTATACCAATAAAGCTTTTAAATAGGGGCTGTAATACAATAATAAATTATTTAACAGGCTCGCTGGTCAGTTATACCTGAAAAAATAGGTGCCCTAAGAAACTTTCAGCAATTTCTTAAACTCCAAGCAAATATAATAACCTTCAGCAAAGAGCTGCACAATTATGGATAAAATGAGAATCACAATTTTTTTTGCTTAAGATAAAGATTGCGATTGTCTCACGATTCTCAGCGTAACATCATCTTTTACATTATAGAAAAAAAAAATGGGCTAACTTTACTGTTTATTTTTTTTTAATTCATTAAAGTGTATTTTTTCCGAACAAACTGCATTTGAAAGACTTCTGCACAAATACAGTGTGACATAAAAGATTTTAACGATCCTCATTTTATTCTCTAGGGTCTCGGCTAAAAAAAAAATATATATATATATATATATATATACACAGGGCATTTCAGATAAATAGAATCCACCTGTGTGTAATCAAGTCTCCGTATAAATGCACCTGCACTGTGATAGTCTCAGAGGTCCGTTTAAAGCGCAGAGAGCATCATGAAGAACAAGGAACACACCAGGCAGGTCAGAGATACTGTTGTGGAGCATTTTAAGGCCGGATTTGGATACAAAAAAATTTCCCAAGCTTTAAACATCCCAAGGAGCAAGCGATAATATTGAAATGGAAGGAGTATCAGACCACTGCAAATCTACGAAGACCTGGCCGTCCCTCTAAACTTTCAGCTCACACAAGGAGAAGACTGATCAGAGATGCAGCCAAGAGGCCCATGATCACTCTGGATGAACTGCAGAGATCTACAGCTGAGGTGGGAGACTCTGTCCATAGGACAACAATCAGTCGTATACTGCACAAATCTGGCCTTTTATGGAAGAGTGGCAAGAAGAGAGCCATTTCTTAAAGATATCCATAAAAAGTGTTGTTTAAAGTTTGCCACAAGCCACCTGGGAGACACACCAAACATGTGGAAGAAGGTGCTCTGGTCAGATGAAACCAAAATCAAACTTTTTGGCAACAATGCAAAACGTTATGTTTGGCGTAAAAGCAACACAGCTCATCACCCTGAACACACCATCCCCACTGTCAAACATGGTGGTGGCAGCTTAATGGTTTGGGCCTGCTTTTCTTCAGCAGGGACAGGGTAGATGGTTAAAATTGATGGGAAGATGGATGGAGCCAAATACAGGACCATTCTGGAAGAAAACCTGATGGAGTCTGCAAAAGACCTGAGACTGGGAAGGAGATTTGTCTTCCAATAAGACAATGATCCAAAACATAAAGCAAAATCTACAATGGAATGGTTCACAAATAAACATATCCAGGTGTTAGAATGGCCAAGTCAAAGTCCAGACCTGAATCCAATCGAGAATCTGTGCAAAGAACTGAAAACTGCTGTTCACAAACGCTCTCCATCCAACCTCACTGAGCTCGAGCTGTTTTGCAAGCAGGAATGGGCAAAAATTTCAGTCTCTTGATGTGCAAAACTGATAGAGACATACCCCAAGCGACTTACAGCTGTAATCGCAGCAAAAGGTGGCGCTACAAAGTATTAACTTAAGGGGGCTGAATAATTTTGCACGCCCAATTTTTCCGTTTTTTATTTGTTAAAAAAGTTTGAAATATCCAATAAATTTCGTTCCACTTCATGATTGTGTCCCACTTGTTGTTGATTCTTCAAAAAAAATTACAGTTTTATATCTTTATGTTTGAAGCCTGAAATGTGGCAAAAGGTCGAAAAGTTCAAGGGGGCCGAATACTTTCGCAATGCACTGTGTGTATATATATATATATATATATAACGTTTGGGGGTTCTAAGTAATTTTCTAGCAAAGAATACAGATTCTAACTTGTAAGCAACAAGTGTCAGAAAAAGGCTTAGTCTTTAAAGAGGTTGTAAACCTCAGAATTAAAAAAAAAAAAAAAAAAACGAACACCTGAAAGACAAACACATAATGAGCTAGTATGCATTCATTATGAAATACTTACCTTAGAACGAAGCCCCGAAGTGCCGACCGCTCACCTCTCTCATGGGGGACATGTTCTGTCGCCCTTCTTCCCGGGTTTGTGGCATCTGGCCATCTGATTGGCTGGAGCCGCGATGACATCACTCCTGCGCATGCACGTGGGAGCCAACGGTCACGGCACAGGGCTCTGAAGGAACGGCACGAGCGGCCGTTCCTTCAGAGTGCATGCGCCAGTGACGTCACTGGCTGCATGTAAGGTAAATATCTCCTAAACTTATCATAGGCTTACCTATAGGTACAAGTTGCAGAGGAGGGTTTACTTCCTCTTTAAGAGGCCAAACTGCCCGCACTTACAGTCGGAAGTTCATTCCTTTGATCTTAAAGAATGAAATGATACATTGTAAAGTATTGTGTTTATAGTCTTCTAGCAGCCTTAACAATGTTGATAAATATTTGCATGAGGCTCTTTTTTTTTTTTCTTTTCTTGACAGCTGAGTGAGCAGAGGACAGCTCTGTAAGAATCAAGGACATGCCGTTTTAAGATTGTGAGGGGGGTGAATCGAGATCGCAATTTTTAACGATTAATCGTGCAACTCTACTTAAGCTCAAACATTTCTTCAGAAGTCATGCAGTAATTTTTCTGTTCATTGAGCATAATTAAAAGACGTCTGTGTGCATGCTTACGGAGAAGAAGTGGAGAAGCTTCTCTAGTACATTATGGAAAAAAATGCAAGTACCAAGCGCAATGAGGTTCCAAGAGGATATGTAGGGCACAGTAAGGGCAGCTCCAACTACTCATCTAACCAACAATGGGACATGATAAATAAAGGATCTCTCCCATCCCTGTGGAAATCAATAGAACCACAAGCCCAGGAATTGATAAAAATCAAAATTCACTTTCATGTAAAGTTAAAAGGCATGACATGTAGGAGTGCCCAAACTGATACACCACTAAGCGAGTGGAGAGGAAAACACATAATTCCAAAAGCTGAAGGATGACACATGATTCCAGACCCAACAGTAGGTTACTTCAGGACAGTGGGATCGGTGTGTGGATTATGGCCACTGGGGTCACTGAGATGGCACGTCTGCTAGAAATCCGGTATCCTGGAACAAGATTTAATGTCATACACCTGGCAGAAGAGCGCCTGAACATTGGCTGGTGAGGGCAAACTGGAAGTCTTGGAGAGCGCTCAAACCATGTCAAACAAAAGAGACCATGGTGACCATCTTCTCTCCTTTGGTTTGACATGGTTTGAGTGCTCTCCAAGTGACTCTCTTGAGTGGCCTAAACAGAGCCCTGATCTCAACTCTACTGAACAACTTTGGAATAAAGTGGAACGGCAACTGTAAAGCAGTTGACTTTACAAATGCTCTTTAGGCTCAATGGGCACGTATTTATTCAGACACGCTCTTGTGGAAAAAGAATGTAGGCAGGTAAAAACACAAAGGGGATTTATATAACTAAAGAGAGTTTTTGTGTGCAGGCAATAATGATGATTGCCGCTGCCGCCGCCCCCCCCCCCCCCCCACACACACACACAAAAATCTGTGTTTGTGCATGCTTGAACAAACCCTGCACATGCAAGGATGTGCTGCAGTGCTCTACTGGGACCCAAAGGCCAGAGAGAACACTTAGGCACATCTGTACACGCACTGGAATAAATTATATAGCAGCACCGGGGGGAGTGGCTTTGTAAAGGGATGTCCTCTTTAACACCCTGGTACATGGAATGAATTGTAATGGGACTTCCAACAAGCGTACAGAAATGTGATGGTCAGGTGTCGGTGTTCACACACTTCTGGCCATATAGTGCATTTAGAAGCTCAGTGGTGGTCTTTTTTTTTTTCTTAATTAAGCTCCTATATACTGTAAATAATATAATAAATGCTTATCTAGATAAAAGAGTTAATATTCCTTATAAGGTGCAATAATACATACAGGATGTGGCTGGAACAGATGGGTTCCACTTTACGTATGGAGAAGGTTATATACCAACATCGGGGGGTGCCCCAGAAATTCTCAAAGGTATGGGGAGTATGGTTGAACAGTCCGGGCATGGCCCCTGATGATCTCGTTCTGGACCGTTTGTTATTGTAATTCTTTGGGTGTGGCTCTCTGGTTCAAATGTCTGGGGTGGGGGAGTTCCCTGCATCTGCATTTTCATATACTATGTTCTCTTTTCTGTGGATCGAACTGTACCTATGTGTGATCAACTTGGGGGGACTGTGGCATGGTGTGGACTATGTAATGTTTATGGTTTGAAGCTGCCATCCGATAGTGTCTCTTTTATTGAATGTAATGGTGTGAATTTTTCTCAATAAAGCTTTTATTGATTTAAAAAAAAAAAGGTGCAATAATATAATAGAAAAATAAGTGAATAAAAACATCCCTGTCAGCCATAGATATGAAATAGGGAGCATAGAAAGACCCCCTATATGTGCTATATGGACGTTTTTAATCACATATTTTTCTATTAGAATATTGCACTTTATAAGGAATATTAACTCTTTTATCTGGAGAAGCTTTTATTATATTTTTTGGCTGCATTGCATGGACAGTCACAGGACACTGTAGCTCTAATCTCGGCACTCACGTTCTGCTGCTTCTGTCCTCTTTTCTGCCTCACCTCGATATGACTCACTGACTCCCTCACTGTGAGAGAGAGAGACAGTGAATGCAGCCGTCGGCTTCACAGAGCAGACAGCTCGCTGACAGGCGGGGAAAGTTCACAAAGCAGCACAACTAATCGACGGAGCAACTAATCGATAATGACAATCGTTGACAACGATTGTAATTATCGATTATTATCGATTTAGTCGATTAGTTGTTTCAGCCCTAATGATAAGTCTATAATTTTTAACTTAGGTGTAGTATAAATGATAGGTACAGAATATCACGAAAAAAAACATGATACAAATGTCATAAATTGAGCTCCAGTTCAGTGAGTAAAATAAGTTTTTGATCCCCAAGCAAAACATGACTTAGTACTTGGTGGAGAAACCCTTGTTGGCAAGCACTGAGGTAAGACATTCCTTGTAGTTGGTGACCAGTTTTTTTACACATCTAAGGAAGGATTTTGGTCCACTCTTCTTTACAGATCTACTCTAAATCCTTAAGGTTTCTTAGCTATCGCTTGGCAACTCGAAGTTTAAGCTCCCTCCATACATTTTTTATAGTATTAATGTCAGGAAATTGTGAAGGCTGGCTCCATGACCTTAATGTACTTCTTTTGGAGTCACTCCTTTGTTGCCTTGGTGGTATGTTGTTTTGGGTCATTGTCATGCTGGAAGACCCATCCACGACCAATCTTCAGTGTTCTGAATGAGGGATGAAGGTTTTCATCCAAGATTTTACATTACATGGCCCCATCTATTGGTCCCTCATTGTGGCAAAGTCAGCCTGTACCTTTAGCACAGAAACAGCCCCAAAGCATAATGTTTCCACCTCCATTCTTGACTGTAGGGATGGTGTTCTTAGGGTCATAGTCAGCATTTTTCTTCCTTCAAACATGGCGAGTCGTGTTAATGCCAAAGATCTAAATTTTGGTCTCATCTGACCACAGCACTTTCACCCAACTCTTCTCTAAATCGAAATTGAGCTCTTTGGCATTAACTCGACTCAAAGATCTCTAAAGAAGAGTGGACCAAAATCCCTTCTGGGATGTGTACAAACCTGGTCACCATTTACAAGAAACATCTTACATCTGTGCTTGCCAACAAGGGTTTCTCCACCAAGTATTAAGTCATGGTTTACTTAGGGATCAAAGACTTATTTTGCTCACTGAACTGCAACTCAATGTATAACATTTGCATCATGTGTTTTTTTCTGGGCTTTTGGTTGATATTCTGTCTATATCATTTAAAATACACCTATGTTAAAAATTATAGACTGATCATTTCTTTGTAAGTGGGCAAACATACAATATCTGCAGGGGATCAAATAATTATTTTCCCCACTGTAATCAAAAGGTAAGAAAGCCCCTGAAAGAAATGGGAGTCAACCATCTGGTCTAGGAGCACTAACATTTGTCACCGTGGCTTGCCAGAGTCCCATAGAGAGACAAAAAATATCAACCCGGGCCTGTACCCATTATACTCCAGATCTTTCGGCATTGGGAACTTTAAGGAAAATTTCTTAATTCATTTTTTACATTTTAAGAATCAAAGTTCTTGGAAACAGCCATCACTTCATCTGCAAAGTTAGATGACCCATAGCCCCCTAATAGCTGCATATCGGGCTGGATGTCTAACTGACAGGATGATTTAAAACACTTAACCACAAGTTCCTGGCAGCCAAGTCTAAATATAAACTGTGTGTACCACCAGTGTGTGATGTTAAGAGTGGTGTGGTAAGTGTCAATATCTGAGTGTTTTGACACAGGTGATAGCACAATGCTAATGGCTAATGTCTCGCTCACATTCTATAAATCAGCCGCTTAGCTGTTTGTTACAAGTTTAGAGACAGAAGCAGCACTTTTTCTGGGAACCAAGTACACAATCATTAGAACCCAAGCATCAGCTTTTACATCTCTACCTGGCTTTAATTCATCGTCTTGTACAAGCCGTCCTGCAAATTTTACAGAATGCACTACATGGCTAAATGTTTGTGGACACCTGACCATTGCAACTACCTATATAGTGAAAATTACAAAGGTAGAGTTCTACATTATTTATATTTTGGGTGTTTAAAGCAACCCTGTCTTCAAAATCCAAGTCTAGAGTTAAGCTAAGTACACAGCATACGAATTTTAACTGGTTCCTGAAGAACTGTCCGAAATCCACTACACAAGGGGTCCTGTTTGCCACCCTTCACCCGACATCCTTTGATTGAAAAAATTAAGGAGCTGGGGGGGAAAAAATTTCAGCCAGACCATACCGGCATTCAATCAAACACAGCCATTGTTTGGGTATTCTAACAGGCAGCTGTCAAAATTCAATGCAAAACAAAAAAGAAAGGGCGCACACCAGCCTTGCAGATTACCCAAAAGAGACCATGGTGACTGGCTTCTCAGATTCGCTCTGAGGAAGAATCTCCCTTCGAAATGCATCAGCAAACTGGAAGGTCCTCCGGTTCTCACTGAGACTAGTCTTGGTGACCAGATTGCTTTGTGCATACTGTGGACTCTGATATGCTTTTACTATTAAGTTGTTTGTAAGTATATTCCCTTTTTTTTACATTATTAAAGATACCACTCGGGTAATGTGCAAGGCTCTTTATTGTTTTGCAGTGTTTCCACTGGATTCTCCCCGACCCTTAAGGGGCAGCAAAGCCTGTGCTTGTATTGGAAATATCAGGGACCTGTGATCCATCCTCCATCATTACACCACTCTTGAGCGCAGGAGATTGTTGTTTTTTCTCTGTCAGAATTCCTCCATCCACGCTGTATAACTTATAGATAATTTGTGTTCATTCTGCAGGTTTAACAAAAATATTCTGTGTGTGCATTCGCAGTTTTAATTGCAAAGAACAATTGAAATGACCTACCTCTCTTGCTTAAAGTGGAACTTTAGTCAGAAAATTCAGTCCTGCAAGATTAATTCAGGCTGGCTCCTTTTAAAGGATAGCTATGTAAAACATTAAAGCTAAGCGCCTATACTATTTAAAACTCAGTAATGCACAATCTCATTCTGCTCTGCACATGCTCAATTGCTCTCTATTTTTAAGCACTGTGCCAAATTTGTAGAGGCTAACAGCCTAAAGATTGATTGCTGTTCAGGGGCTTTGGGCTTTAACAAAATGGCAGCCTCCAGCAAGAAGAAACCAGAAAAATGCTGGAGGCAATTTAGCCTTAATTTTTAAAATTTGTTCACATAAAGAAAAAAAAAATGTAATTTGATAATATAAAAACAACAACCAAATACACAAATAATGGGGAAAAAAACTACAAATCTAAAATTAAAAACTCAATAATAGTTAAAATATTATATGTAAACATTATATATGATGACACTTTTTTTTAATCAAGTGCATAATCTAAAAAATTAAAAATGAAGATACCCTAACATCCATCAAACTTAAACACAATGGGGTTGATTTACTAAAACTGGAGAGTACAAAATCTGGTGTAGATGTGCATGGTAGTCAATCAGCTTCTAACGTCACAGTGTTCAATTAAAGAGATTGTTAAGGTAAAATGTAAATAAACAAACATGTCTATACTAATGGAATTGCACAGAGGGTCTGGAAACCTCCTCTTTTCGGGTCCCCTGCTGGCGCTTCAGACCCCTGCTCTCTGTCCAGTGCCACCCATGGGAAGAATTTTATAGGTGGAAAAAGGAAAAAAAGTATTTTCATGGTGAAATCAAATCAGCCAAAATCACTTCACTTGAAACCAGGAAGGATGAGCCAACTAACACACTTGTATAAAGAATTTGAAACCCATACTTGAGTAAAAGTACAAGTGCTCGATCAAAAAGTGACTTGAGTAGAAGTGGAAGTGCTCTATCAAAAAGTGACTTGAGTAGAAGTACTAAAGTATTCAACATTTTTTGTACTTAAGTATTGAAAGTAGTTTTTTTTTTTAATTTTGCTACTCAAGTACTGAAAGGAAAAGTACCAGTAGTTTTTAAAAAAAAATTGCTACTCAAGTACTGAAAGTAAGAGCCCATTCACACTAGCACGACTTGTGAGGCGACTTGTGTTGCCCCAGGTCGCTTGACATAACAAAAGCAATGTTAATCAATCAGTGCCGTCTTAATTGGCACTACTGAAGTCGCTCCAACTTCAGAAAAGGGTCCTGTACTACTTTGAGGCGACCTGTGATCCGACTGTCCCATATACTTCAATAGGAGTCGCCTCCTTATCTTAATTGAAGCGACTTGTTATCAGACTTTCCAGGAAGAAGAAAGAGATTAGCCAGGCATTCCCCACAGACAAAGTCGCCTGTCTCTTCAAAGTAGTGCACAAGTCTCTACCAAGTCTCTACCAAGTCTCTTCAAAGTCACGGTGCGACTTTCTGGTCGCGGTAGTGTGAACCGGCTCTAAAAGTACAAGTACTGTGTTATGTATTTATTAAAGAAAGAAGTCAAAAGTTTGAACATCATATTGTTTTTTATTATTTCCAATGATTAACCTAAAGGACAATCACAATTCCTTTGGCTTTAACTTTTTGTAAACAAAAACAGATAAAGTATTTCCCTCCCTTTCCCCTTTAAAGCATCCCTCCTTCTCTTCCCTGCATGCTTTTTTTTTTCCACAGCTTATTGATGCGCAAAATCATATATAAACCAATGTGATATACAACGATATATTCCAATAATGAAATAAAGGAAGAGTGTATGAAATCAAAGTCGATAAAAAGTCCATATATATAATGCCATAATACCATATATATGTGACAAAACAAGATGAATACATTTTCAAAGGTGCAGGAATCAAACAGGTGCTATTCCAAATAATAGATGCAGACTCCTCCCACCACCTTGTGGATTTACCCCTTACCCGGCGGATGAAGGTAAGTGCAAAATAATATCCAAATAGACTCTTCCAGTGAAACAAAACTGCAAAACCTGTGCTCTCAACTTCCAGTGAAAAAAGCAAAATCAGCCTCTTACCAGAAAAAAGGTCTATGTACGCTTGTGACTCTCCTTGGTTGGGGGAGGTTCTCTTTCCCCTTAACAGCAGATATGTAGACCATTTTATTTATACATACAGAAGCATTTATTTTTGTATGCGCTGATTTACACATGACATTATACACATTTTTTTGAACTTCATGAAACCTGCCATCTACTGTTCTGGCAGTGGTAATTTTTATAATTGTAACGAGTAACTATGCAGCACAAAAAAAAAAAAATATCGGAGTAGAAGTATTGAAATCATCGAAAAAATGTAGTGAAGTAAAAGTGGAAGTAGGAGAAAAAAATTATACTCCACGAAAGTACAGATACCGCCTTTCGTTACTTAAGTACAGTAGTGAAGTAGTTCTACTTAGTTATTATACATCTCTGCCGACTAATAACTAAAATATCAGTTTTTGGGTGAATATATAATGTAGGGTACACACTATAAGAAAATAAAAAAAAAAAAATTCTGTACGAGCCACGACTGTTCGATTTTCAAATAGTGTGTACACAACATACGAAATCCGATTCAGACTTTGCAAACAAAAATTTCTGAAGGGACAAACTCCAAAATTTTTCTCGTACGTGAACAGAATGAACAATTTTCGTTTAATGGGTACGGTTTTCATACGAGAAAAATCAGAAACGAAAAACTGCGCATGATCAGAAAAAAGAAACCAAAAAAAGCCTAATTTTTAGATGTCACATTATTTATATAATTCAGCAGCCGAACCAAATTTAGGTAATATAGTTTTTGTCATTTTTGGATGTCACATTATTTATATAATTCAGCAGTCTAACCAAATATAGTTAAATATCGTTTTTGTCATTTTTAGCACCAAAATTCTTATAGGTCACATTATTTATATAATTTTATATATTTAATTTAGCACACATTCCTAAGCGCAGGTTCACCCCCGAGTCTTTTCAGTTGTCATAAAATAAAAGCCTTTGTCGTATAATAATTTTTGCACATTTTTTCCATCTTTGTTTTCACGTTGCTGTAAAACATCGAGGAAAATCGGAGGATCCTTCACCTGATTTTCTTATAGCGTGTACCCAGCCTAAAACACAGCTACACAGCCACATCCTTGTATTGTCATACAGAAGTTCTGAGGGCTTTTTTACAACAGAAGGCACTGAAATACTTTGCAAAGTTTGGACATGAAACATGCCCCCTGTGGATGTCAGTAGCTCTTATCCGTGTTATCCTGACATGCCAAGAGTCTCTTGACATTGATAACACTTTTAAAGAATAGGAGTTTTAGCACTCACAGTAAAAGCTCATAAATAAGATAGCAGGAGAGAGAGGGAGAGCACTTTCTCTATCTGTGCAGCCTCATCATTGCCCTGCTGTCTTCTAATATCCCTGTCTGTAGATTCTGCAGCTAAAACAAACAGAAACCGGGGAGAAAATAACATTTCCCAGAGTTGGATTGTTTATGGAGCACTACACAGCCTATAAGGGTCACATCTGATCTGAAAAATGCATAATATTATCATTGTTATTATTATAGAGGATTTATATAGCGCCAACAGTTTGCACAGCAGCTCTAAAAAATAAAAGGAGACAGCACAGTTACAGTGCCTTGCGAAAGTATTCAGCCCCCTTGAACTTTTGCCACATAGTTAGTGAGGTTGAAAAAAGACATCCGTCCATCCAGTTCAACCTATGATGTGTGTGTGTGTTTGCAAAAATTTCAGTCTCTCGATGTGCAAAACTGATAGAGACATACCCCAAGCGACTTACAGCTGTAATCGCAGCAAAAGGTGGCGCTACAAAGTATTACCTTAAGGGGGCTGAATAATTTTGCACGCCCAATTTTTCAGTTTTTGATTTGTTAAAAAAGTTTGAAATATCCAATAAATTTTGTTCGACCTCATGATTGAGTCCCACTTGTTGTTGATTCTTCACAAAAAATTCCAGTTTTATATCTTTATGTTTGAAGCCTGAAATGTGGCAAAAGGTCGAAAAGTTCAAGGGGGCCGAATACTTTTGCAAGGCACTGTACATCACAGATTAATACAAGAGGTTTCAGAAGGCCTTGCTCATGAAAGCTTAAAGTGGCTTTAAAGGCTCAAGTTTTTTTACCTTCTTGCATTCTATGGATGAAGGTAAAAAACCTTCTCTGTGCAGCACCCCCCCCCCCCCCCCCCCCAATACTTACATGACCCCGACCTGCTCCAGTGCTGTGCACTGGGATTTTCCCTCCTCTTTGACTGAGACAATGGCTCCTGCTGCTGTCATCAGCCAGTAAGCCAATGAGAGAGAGGGGCGGAGCTGAGCCACGGCTGTTTGTATGACGCCTCGGGAGCGAGACTACCTGAGTGTCCTCATAGCAAGCTGCTTGCTCTGGGGGCACTTAGCAGGAGGGAGGGGCCAGAAACGCCAACGGGGGACCCGAGAAAAGTAGGATCAGGGCTGCTTTGTGCAAAATCACTGCACAGAGCAGGTAAGTATAACATGTTTGTTATTTTTTAAAAAATCAGACACTTTACAATCACTTCAACTTCTAAAAAGGGAGGGTTAAGTGATACGAAAGGTAATACCTGTGAGGATGAACTGAAGGAGAAAGTAAAAGGTAAGTTTTATAGATAGAGGCAAGACAAGCCTCCAGGAGGAGGTGAGTTTTCAGAGATCCCCAACCAGATTGGGGTAGGGAGTTCCCGAGGAAGGGATAGGCCCTGAAGAAGTCCTGCAGGTGAGCATGGGAGGAGGTAATGAGGGAGCTACAGAGCAGGAGGTCATGGGAAGAGCAGAGAGGACAGTTTGGGCCATATTTTGAGATGAAACTGGTGATGTAGTTTGGTGCAGAGTAGTGGATGGCTTTGTATGATGTTAAAGGATAAACTAAAACTAAAATCTCTGCATATATAGATCTCCACGTTCTAACACTAACCTATCTAGCCCTGTAAAGAAGAAATCAGTATACTTACCTTTTTTTAAGCCGATCGGACCCGATCCCACACTGAGCTGTCAGCGGCGGCTTCGCTTTGGAGGCGGGTGCAGAGGACACAGCCAACACGAAAGCCCCATATTAAGTCTATGGGTGGCGTCACATCCCATTCATTTCACTCCCCTTGTCAGCCGTGTCCTCTGCAGAGCTTCTGCTGCTGGAGATAGGGTCAGGTCAGCTTAAAGATAAGTATACTGATTTCTTCTTTACAGGGCTAGATAGGTTAGTGTTAGAACGTGGAGATCTGTAGATGCAGGGATTTGAGTTTTAGGGTGGACTTATCCTTTAAAATTTAGAATTGTATTCATTGGTCAAATAGAAGCTAGTGGAAGGATTGGAAGACACTGACCAGTGGGTAATGTAGATGGGTCTGGCAGCAGCATTCATGATAGACTGAAAGTGGAATCGACTATGTACAGTCATGGCCAAAAATATTGGCACCCCTGCATTTCTGTCAGATAATGCACCACTTTGCCCAGAAAATTGCTGCAATTACAAATGCTTAGGCATTCTCGTGTTTATAATGGTAGGACACCAAAAAGTGGAGAAACAAAAAGCCAAGTCAAACACATTCCACGCAAAAACTCCAAAAATGGACTGGACAAAATTATTGGCACTTTCTCAAAATTGTAAGAAATAATTGCATTACAAGTTTGTGATGCTCCTGTAATTTGTAATTAAACACACCTGTATCAATTTACAGGTGCTGACAATATAGAAATCAGTTAAAATGCTAAAACATTGACTCAACCCTTCTGTTTTGTGTCTCTGTATGATTGACAACAGTGGGAGCCAATGGCTCCGTTGCTGTGTCTCCTCCCGAGGCTCCCGTGCACATCACTGGATCGAGAAGGGGCTCAGACGAGTATTGGGGGGGGGGGCTGTGGGGGGAGCAAAACACAGAAAAAATATTTGCAGCCTTTACAACCACTTTAAGTTATACTTTAAGGTGACAAGATTTGGAAAGCGATTGGATGTGTGACCAAAAAGAAAGGTCAGTGTCCAGGATTACATCTAGGTGTGCGATAATTATAGATTAGAGGGAATGTGAAGCTGTTCCTATTATCTATGACAATTTGTTGATCAGTATAAATTATATATATAATGCTTGCCCTTAAGCTTGAGCAGATTAGCCCAAAAGTTGTTTTGCAAACCTGTGGTCTAAATGATCCAAGACTTTGATCTCTTTAACCACTTAAGGACCGGGCCTATTTCTGACACTTGTTGTTTACAAGCTAAAATCAGTTTCTTCTGCTAGAAAACTATTTAGATCCCCCAAACATTATATACCCCCTACCCCCTAGAGAATAAAATGGAGATCGTTGCAATCATTTTTATTACAATTTGCGCAGCGGTCTTCCAAATGCAATTTTTTTGAAAAAAATAATTTTTTGAATTAAAAAAATAAGAAAACAGTAAAGTTAGCCCAATTTTTTTCTATAATGTGAAAGATAATGTTAAGCCAAGTAAATAGATACCCAACATGTCATGCTTCAAAATTGCGCATGCTCGTGGAATGGCGACAAACATTGGTACTTAAAAATCCCCATAGGCGACACTTGAAAAATGTCTACAAGTTACCAGCTTAGAGTTACAGAGGAGGTCTAGGGCTCAAATTATTGCACTAGCTCGAACGATCGCGGTGGTACCTTAGGTGTGGTTTGAACACCATTTACATATGTGTGCGGGACTTGCGTATGCGTTCGCTTCTGCACGTAAGCTAACGGGGACAGGGCGCTTTCATTTTTTTTTCCTATTTATTCTTTTTTATTTTTACACAGTTTTTAAAAAAAAAAATTTTTTGGATCGTTTTTATTCCTATTACAAGGAATGTAAACATCCCTTGTAATAGAAATAAGCATGACAGGACCTCTTTAATGTGAGATCTGGGGTCAAACAGACCTCACAACTACACTAAAAAAGGAAAAAAAAAACGGAATTTTTGTAAAAACTTACCTGTAAAATTCCTTTCTCTGAGTCCTCCGACGGTCGCCGCCCCCTCTAAGTCATCACTGTTGGGTATTGTCATCTACTCCGCAGGAGTAGCTAGGCATATAGACTTAGTTAAAAACAAAAGGCATTTGCATGTGTACACCCCTGGAGGCTGTCCCGTCTAGTCAATACCCCCCTGCAGTGCCACTCCCAACTCAGTTTAGGTAGCATAGCAGTAAGTAACAAGAACCCCAAAAGAGGGGCGGGGGCGGCGACTGTCGGAGGACTCAGAAAAAGGAATTTTACAGGTAAGATTTTACAAAAATTCCGTTTTCTCTTACGTCCTCCAACAGTCGCCGCCCCCTCTAAGTCATCACCGTTGGGATGTCCCAAAGCAGTATAGACATGAGGGGTGGGAGACGCAACCTTAGAACAAAGTACCACAGTACCCACATCAGAGAAAGGAATCCTACATGCACTGTAGAGAACCTTCTGGGCAACAGAAAAAACAATGCTCAACAGAAGCAACAGCCCAGGAAAGCAAACACCAACAGCCAGGGACCCGTAAAAAAACAAGGGTCCTTCATGGCACCGCCGCACTGAGAACTTTGCAGCCAAAGGAAGCATCAGCCGATGCCAGAACGTCTACTTTGTAGAACTTGGAAAAAGTGTGCACCGACGACCAAGTCGCAGCCTTGCACACCTGGGCCACCGAGGCCCGATGCCAACAAGCCCAGGAAGTACTCACAGATCTAGTAGAGTGCGCCTTAACAGGAAAAGGTGGAACCCGTTCCTTCAAAGCATAAGCCTGCTCAATGGTCTGTCTGATCCATTTGGCAATAGTCGCTGCAGACGCAGCCGTGCCCTTCCGAGATCCCTCAGGAAGAACAAACAGAGAATCCGTCTTACGAAAGGATTCTGTAGACGACAGGTAAACCCTGATCGCCCGGACAACATCCAAAGAATGCAAAGCAATCTCCTTGGGATGTTTAGGCTTCATGCAAAGCGAAGGCAGGACAATTTCCTCATTAAGGTGAAATTCAGTGACCACCTTTGGAAGAAAGGACGGGAGTGTTCTCAACACCACCTTGTCCTTGTGGATTATCAAGTAAGGGAAGCGCCAAGCGCTGATCCACTCCAGACTGGAGGAAAGCCAACACTCTTGACACCGAGTACGAGCGAGGAGAGAACCCCCTGGACTCACACCAGGCAAAATAAGCTTTCCAAGTACGGTAATAGATTTTACCAGAGGAGGATTTCCTAGCCTTGATTAGAGTAGGGATAACCTCAGAGGAGAGACCCTTGTCCCTCAGGACCTGGGTCTCAGCAGCCAGGCCGTTAAAGCCAGCGTCTGTAAAGCAGGATGGAAGATCGGTCCTTGAGACAGAAGATCTTCCCGCATTGGCAGTCGCCACGGGGGCGCCACTGCCAGGTGAACAACGTCTGCGTACCAGGACCGGCGAGGCCAGTCCGGCGCTACCAGAATCACCGGGTGCGGTTCCGAGGCTAGCCTGCGGAGGAACCTGGACAGTAACTGAATCGGAGGAAAGGCATACATCAGGCAATACTGATGCCAAGGGGCCACTAACGCATCCGAGGCGTCCGCCAACGGATCACGCGTTCTTGCCACGAACCTTTCCACCTTTTGATTTAGCCAAGATGCGAACAGATCCACGTCCGGGGATCCCCACCTCGCACACAGCATTTGGAAGACCTCCGGGTGCAAGGACCATTCCCCCTGGTCCAGGGTCTGGCAACTCAGATAGTCGGCCTGCCAATTGTCCACACCCGGAATGTGAACCGCCGAGATTGCCGGGACATGAATCTCAGCCCAAGACAGAATGTCGGTCACCTCCCGGGCCGCCCGAGCACTCCTGGTGCCCCCTTGGTGGTTGATGTAAGCCACCGCGGTAGCATTGTCCATCTGTACCCGGACAGGACGACCCTGTAGGCGGTCCGACCACTGGAGGAGGCAGAGCTTTATCGCTCGCAATTCCAGGACGTTGATCGGAAGAGAGGACTCCTCCGCCGACCAAGTGCCCTGGGCAGACAGGTTGCCCAGGACTCCACCCCAGCCTGACAGGCTGGCATCCGTGGTGATCACCGTCCAAACCAACGGACGGAAAGACTTGCCCTTTGTCACCGACGGGGACTGGAGCCACCACAAAAGAGCCAATTTCGTCTGACGACTCAAGGAGATACGCAGGTCCAGGGACTGAGCCAGTCCGTCCCATTTGGCCAGGATCTCCGCTTGGAGAGCCCGCGTGTGAAACTGAGCAAAGGGTATCGCCTCGAAGACCGACACCATTAACCCCAGGACCCGCATACAGGTCCTGAGAGACGAGGCCGGTACGTCCCTGAGGGACCTGATCTCGTCCCGCAATGTTCGGAGCTTGTCCTCCGGCAGGAACACCTTCGCCTGAGGAGAGTCCAGAATCATCCCCAGGTAGGGAAGACGAACCGAAGGGGACAATGATGATTTCTGAATGTTGATGGTCCATCCGAACTCCTGAAGCGTCTGGACCGTGGTGGACAGATCGCGCACCAGATCCTGACCGACACTTGATCTTATGAGGAGATCATCCAGATACCCCAAGACCGCAATGCCCTGAGCCCTCAGTAGGCCCAGAACTGGCGCCAAAACCTTGGTAAAGACCCTTGGAGCCGAAGCGAGACCGAAAGGTAACGCCACAAACTGGTAATGGTCCTCCGCGACGGCAAAACGCAGGCACCGCTGATGACCCTCGAAGATGGGAACATGTAGGTACGCGTCCTTGAGGTCTATCGAAGCCAGGAATTCTCCTGGGCTCAGAGAAGCCACCACCGATCGGAGAGACTCCATACGGAATTTTCGAACTCGCACAAAGCGGTTCAGAGCTTTCAGGTCCAGAATAGGACGCACTTTGCCCTCCTTTCTGGGCACAGTGAACAGATTGGAATAAAAACCCCGAAACCTGTCCCGGTGAGGTACCGGGACAATCACTCCCTGAGCCAGGAGGTCCTGAACCGCACGGTGCAGGTCCTGCAGACGGCCCGGAGATAAATGAAGATTCGAGGGGAAGAATCTGTCCGCCGGCCGGGAAAGAAATTAGATCTTGTATCCAGACCGAACGATTTCCTGAACCCACCTGTCCGAAATCCGGAGCAGCCAAGGTTGGAGGAAACCGCGCAAACATCCCCCCACCCCTGAAACGGGTGAGGGCGTCCCTTCAGGCAGAGGTGGACTGGCCCACCGAAGCGGCATTGCCTGACTTCTGCTTACCCGCCCAGGGCTTCTTCTGTCCTCCCTGGGACTTGAAGGGCTTGCCCTTGGATTGGTTTCCGAAAGGCACGAAAGGAACCCTGAGTGGATCTAGGCGCCGAACCCCGCTTGCCCCGGAAGGGCTTGTGCTTAGGGTTCTGGGGCAGCATAGTGCTCTTGCCCCCTGTGACGCCTTTTACCAGGGTATCCAATGCCTCGCCAAGAAGGCGAGAGCCAGCATAGGGAAAATCAGCAACTGTTTTCCGGGAGGACTGGTCAGTCGACCAGCTCTTCAGCCATCTCAGCCGTCGGTTAAGCACCGAGACGCTAGAGAGACGCACCACCAAGGGGGCCTCATTCAAGGCCGCATCACACAGATACATGATTCCCTGATGGATTTGATCCACCATTTCCAGCCGGGCAGGCGGAACATCATCAGACACAAGGTTGCTCCTAAGCACCTTAGTCCAATCAGCAACCGCCTGCGCCACTAACACGGACGCGAAAATGGGTTTGAGCAGAGAGCCCGCCACCATATAGGAATGGCGGGCCAAAGACTCCAAACGCCGGTCCGTTGGATCCCGGAAAACCGGGGCATCCTCCGTAGGAACCAAGGTAGCCTTGTTTATCACTGCAACCGTGTGATCCACCTGTGGAGGCACACACCAGCGCGATTCCGTAGCCGGTGCAAAGGGATAAAGCAATTTGAACCGACTAGGCACCACGAACGGGCGTTTTAACGTGCGCCACAGTTCATTAACAGTGTAATGAAACTCAGCGGGACAGGGAAAAACCTGCGCCGACTTGGGGGTCCTGTGCGTCCCAAAGGAGGACACAACGCCCGGAGGACTGGGCTCATCCTCCAAATGTAAAGTTTCCTTCACAGAAATAATCAATTCATCCATGGTCGCCCGCTCCTCGGGCGACCCCGGAGAGGAGGTATCAACCCCCTCCACCTCCACCTCCCCCTCAGACCCCTGTAGGTCCAAGGATGAGCGGGACCCTGAAAAGGGCACGCTCGCAGCAACAGCAGCCATATCACCATCTGAATCAGAGAAGAAGGACAATCTGGGCCTTTTACGAGCAGCACGTTCAGCCATCAGCATTTCCATATTGGACACCAAAGTCGCCACTACAGCGGCCAAATCAGATCTCAGAGGGGGCACAGGAGAACTGGGGGCCCCCACCAAGGCTGGTGGAAATTTGCTATCCTGAGAATCCATGCTCAAATGAAAAAAAAAAGGACAGTGCAAGAATTAGGTGCTGTCCCTTTAAAAGCGCTGCGAGTGCGCAGCCCACAGCTCCAGCTATAAAGACAAAAAGACCCCCAAACAGGAAAGGAGACAAAACTGAGCCAGAAGCGACAGTACAGAGATATATTGAGAGCAATAACCTGCAGAGCCCCGCAGAGTGTTGCCACCGCTGTCCTGCTTCAGAGGAAAGAGGAAGTGCTGCAAAAGTAGGCTGAACTAATCTGCTGCCTGACCCAGGGAAAATGGCTGCCCCATAGAAACCTATGGGAGACTTCACTAAAATGGCCGCCGACATGCAGCCGAACCGAGCGGTCGGTCACTGCAAAAATGGCGGCGAATGGCGCCAAATCAGCATGTTGTTTTGCCCATAGAGAAGCACACATGCCTGCCCAGTGTATATAAAAAATGGCGGACCGCGCGGTTACACCCCGCCGCGATCCATACACAGACTGTACCCCCAAACACCGAAGTGACCCAGGGAAGGGGACCCCCAAACACACACAGCGCCGCAGCGCATGTACAAGCGATCCCCGCAGGGATCGCAGCAGGGAGCCACCCAAGGCACAGACATGGGGAACACACAGCAACCAGGACTGCCACCCCACACAGAGGCCCCACACAGAAGTACTTACCTGTACCCGATGGCGTGGGGAGCCTCAAAGAACGGAAAGCCGCTGTCCTCACCTGACAGGGAATGCCGTTTGCCAGGGACATTGCACTGCTGAGTCGCAGATGCGTCCAGTGAGGTAGCCACCTCACAGCTGCATCCCTGCTGGGAACAGGGATGGGTCGTTCATAATGCCAGGGCGAACCATAGCTGAACGCTCGATGGCGGGCTGGGGGTCCATCTGACCCTCTGTGCCCTGGAGAACCAGAGCGGCCAGTCCGAATCCCAGCACCGCATATCCATCTTCGTCCGAAGAGTCGACTAACACTAAAGCTGACAAAATAAACAGCTAGTAAAGAAAGAAAAAACTGACATTTTTTAAGAAATCAAATAAAAAATAAGATAGGCTGAGACCGAAGCCCCAGCACAGGGAAAGCCTAACTACTCCTGATGCTAGGCAAATTAAAATTGAGTTGCGAGTGGCACTGCAGGGGGGTATTGACTAGATTGGACAGCCCCCAGGGGTGTACACATGCAAATGCCTTTTGTTTTTAACTAAGTCTATATGCCTAGCTACTCCTGCGAAGCAGATGACAATACCCAACAGTGATGACTTAGAGGGGGCGGCGACTGTCGGAGGACGTAAGAGAAAAAAAAATTGCTGAAAAAAATTGGCTCTTTAAATCGGTTTCTTAGAAAATGACATTTGACGGTCCTCCAATGACCCGTTTCCACTGAGCTTTCTGGTACGGTTTGGTTCCGTACGGTACGCTATTTATGCCGCTTCCATTGTGAATGGTACCCTAATTCCGAACCGTACCGTACCACTTTTTTGGGACCCTTTCGTTGGGGTACCAAGCACATTAGTACCGTACCAACAGGGTGGAGCTACACTCTGCAAAACTTTGATTGGTTGACAGAGAATCGTCTATCACAGCTTTCCTGCTACACCACGCCTATAATGAAAGGGTAGTATTGGCAGTGGAAACGCAAGGTGTACCGTTCCGAACCGTACCGTACCACGCAGTGGAAACGAGGCATTAGACCATAGAGTCGAGAAGGGGCCATCTTGCCCTAACTCGACTTCCTGTCTGTGAGAAGCACGGACCGGATCGTTTTCCCCGCTGCTGGCGGGTCTGGTAAGCGGGGGAAAACGACCGGGACACAGCGGGAAGGGGGCGCACCTCTTCCGCCGCACCGTAAGGGTGATCCCGTGGCGAAACTGACACTGAGACCACCCTTATCTGAAAAAGGACCGCCCGGCTTTTTGAAAAATACCGGAGTTATGGCAGCTATCTGCTGCCATAACCCCGGTATTTAGCGTCAAAGTACCGACACCATCGACGGCGGGCGATAAGTGGTTAAAGACATGAAGATATTTCTTCATTAAGTAGCTACTGTTTTAAATTGTATTATTATTTTATGTTTTCACATATGTTTTTGTGGGTTCCCCTCCCCTGCTCTGTATATCACAGAGTTAAATATATGCTGTATTTTTACATTAGTGCACTTTTTTTTTTTTTTTTTTTAATGAGTGTAAACCAAACTCAAGGGGGGGGATTAACAAAGAAATGTGCAAGCACAATGCATGCACAAGTCTTTTAAATTTAGAACATGGAGCAGATGCTGTTCCTAATTAACAAAATGGGTGTAAGCCCCTTTGTTAATTAGGAGCGATCACTTCTCTGTTCTGTGGCTGGGACAGAAGCCATCTCTGTGCTTTGCTCAGCTCAGAGCAGCGGAAGGAGGAGGATGTTAAAGAATATGTAAACTCAACCCGAAGAAAACCCATGCAGATACAGGGAGAACATGCAAACCCCAGGCAGGTAGTGTCATGGTTGGGATTCTAACTGGTGACCCTAATGCTGCTAGGCAGAAGTGCTAACCACCTAGCCACTGTGCTGCCCAGTATTTCAAATTCCTAATATGTGCCTGCTGTACCATGTACTTGTATGAAAAAAAGTCTCCTGCTTTCTTTGTATTGCTTCCTTTGTGTGAATTCCCTGGTGTTCCTGACAGTCCCCTCTGCTTTCCTATTAAAAACTGACCACGCTAAGCAGGAAAACACACCGTGGTCAGTTTTCTAGCTCAGTGTTTCTCAACCTTTTTTTCAGTCAAGGCACCCTTTAAAAATTATGGACAGTCTCGAGAAACCCCATTCTAAAATGTAAAAGCTATTCTAATCATAAAACAACACCATACACCAGTCCACGTAGGACACCTAATGTTAGAGGTGATTTATTCTTCCAAAGCAAATATACTTTTGCAAACTGGTACTGACTAGTATCCAATGTTTCTCTTCTCCCCCAGTTTTTTTCCAACACTCAAGCTAATGTGACCCCAACGCTGATGGAGAGGGGCAGGGGAGGGCCAAACAAGGATGCTATGCAGGTGACTGACATCCCCCTTATCAACTGATGATGCCATTGGTCGTTAGGATGCTGACAGCTAGAAGATTTTAATGGTGCACAATGAAAAGCAGTGGCTTTGTGCAACTAAAAAGGCAGCCTTCATCCATACACCGGCATGTATACAATTTTTGGGCAATTTTGAAGAGACCACAAGGCACCCTGGTTGAAAAAGGCTGCTTTTGCTATGCTGGGAACTCAGTGTGCTTTCTTCCAAAGATCAGACTTGTCCTGACACCCCCCCCCCCTGCCAGCCATTCACTGGGCAGCTCAATGTGCTACTGTTTCTCCTCCCCCAGCTCTTAAGCAGCTGAGAACACAGGGGATGTGAAAAAGGGTATTTTGAATGTTTTTTATATCTATACAAAAATGTTTTGCCTTTCATTTCTATTTTAAACTGAATGGGTTGTTTTATAATCATTTACAATCACTGCACAGGCAGAGAGAAGGATGCGAGTTGTCTGCTGACAGCCCAAATCTTTTACAACAAGGTCGCATCTGGCAGGAAACTGCGGCAGTTTTCTATATGGAAAGCTGCCATATTTGCTCTGTTAATCAGGTGCAGTACTGCATTCATTTCTATTTCACTCTGACATGGAAACTGACGCAGGTAGATCTCAAAGAGGTCTATCCGCTCTTGCAATGTGACACATGCCACCTAGTTAACTTACTTAATACCTCAGAATATCTGCTGGAATGATTAATTCCTATTTTAATAAACTGTAATTTACCAGCTTTTTGGTGCTTCTAGCTGCAGCTGTTTCAAAATTGGCCATGATATTTGTTGGGTATTGATATTAGAGCAGTGTAAGCGGTCAATGAAGTGTATAAATTGTGAATGGACCTACTCTTGAGATACACCTGACGAAGTCCAATTGCAAAATGTGAAGGGCATGGCTACACAAGATACATCACTTTAATTAGTCCTGCATACTGTGTCCCATTGCCGGGCAGGCATTTGCAAATTAGCCTTTCCAGCCAAGGCTGTGCAGACAGCAAGACCTGTATTCATAGTGCTATGTGCACTTGGAACATCTCAGTTGTTTATCTTCTTTTAACTTGGTCCAAAATAAATGGCATTACCCTATTCAATCTGCCTTCATCTTTTTTTATGGTCTTGTGGCAGGTCAGGCCTGTGCCACTGCTTAAAATGGCGGTCTGGGCCAGATTTTATAGCAAACAGGCACACGAATGGCTCAGGTGTGTGCTGGGGTTATGCAAGAGCCAGAATTAGAGGTAAGTGGCCCCACCTTCCCGAGGGGTTCAGTCTGTGAAGGGAGCTATGAGGAGGTTGGAACAGACATAGGCACGAGCCTGTGAGGATGTAGCAGCTGGGAGCTGCAGGAGAAACGGTCAGAGCTGACAAAGGTACGATAGGTGCTGACAATACTGCAGTAAATTCATTGCCAACCATTAAGAATAGTCACTCTGTGGAAGGGAAGGTTTTTTTTTTTTGCAAAACCACATTTATTAATGGCTAACAGTGACAAAATATTATTTGAAAAGTGCAGTAAGATTATATTAAATGTGATGTTTGCACTGTTCTCTCTCATACAAAATAAAAACCCACCTAAACTCTGCTTTTGCCCACCTGGTCATGTGGTTTTGTGACATTTTAGTCCAGAGTCTTCTCTCTTCTGTGTACAGAAAGTTGGGTCTTTCTTTGGGTGTCCACATCACTAATGTGGGACTTCCTATTGGCTGTCCAGAGGTAGGGTCCTCTTGGGCTTCCAAAAGAGAAGTCTGCAGCGATGATGAAAAGACGACCAACACAGACTGGCTTGTGTGAGCATATCTATATCGCTGGATTACCAGTTCTCCACACCTGAAAAGCCACAGGTGAGTAAATCTGCACTCCAGAAGGTAGCATGAATGGATGGTTGTGGGAGGGGTTAATTTTTGCCCATAGATAGGCTTTAAATCTATTTAAAATAAAAGCCTTTTAATGTAAGGATATTTGATACTCTATAGAGCAGGGATCTCCAAATTGTCTAAACAAGTGGTCAGTTTACTGTCCTTCAAAATTTAGGGGGTGCACTGTGACCAGTGGGAGTAAAAAAAGCTCCTGGCACCAGAGGGAGTAAACAATACCCTATGATGGGTATTAGGTGGGGTAATAGTGCCCCATCGTTGGTATCAATGGGAGGAATAGTGCACCATCATTGGTGTCAATGGGAGGAATAGTGCACCATCATTGGTGTCAATGGGAGGAATAGTGCCCTATGATTGGTGTCAATGGGAGGAATAGTGCCCCATCATTGGTGTCAATGGGAGGAATAGTGCCCCATCATTGGGGTCAATGGGAGGAATAGTGCCACATCATTGGTGTCAATGGGAGGAATAGTGCCCTATGATTGGTGTCAATGGAAGGAATAGTGCCCCATCATTGGTGTCAATGGGAGGAATAGTGCCCCATCATTGGTGTCAATGGGAGGAATAGTGCCCCATCATTGGTGTCAATGGGAGGAATTGTGCCCCATCATTGGTGTCAATGGGAGGAATAGTGCCCCATCATTTGTGTCAATGGGAGGAATAGTGCACCATCATTGGTGTCAATGGGAGGAATAGTGCCCCATCATTTGTGTCAATGGGAGGAATAGTGCCCCATCATTGGTGTCACTGGGAGGAATCGTGCCCCATAGCCAGTGTCGGATGAAGGATCTATGCCCCACTGTTGCTGACGGGGGGGATAATATCTCAAGGGCTGGGCAAAGGCACGTAAAGGGCTGCAGTTTGGAGACAACTGCTATACATTTTTTTTTTGGCCTTCCTAGCACAAACTAGAGATTATGAGCCTTCATTACCAGTATGATAAAGCTAAGTGTTCTATAAACCCTATGATAAATCACACGCTCTTGTTTTCAGCACAAGTAACCCAATGAAGTGTAATGAGCAGGAGATGTGTTTTAAATTCAATGATCTGGCTAATTATTTCGCAGAAGTTTCACTTTTGTCCTGGTGTGAATGGTACTGCTAAGTTAGATGTCAATTAGCAGTGAAAAATGACAAAAAGATTCCCCTTATCACTGGGGAGACCAGACTGAAACGCACTTTGGTACATCTGTCTTTTCTCCCTCAAATGGAAGAACAAGGAACCAATTCATAACGGGGCGGACGCGCATTATAAATCACATTTCAACTCATGAATAGCTGTCTTTTTCCTGGGAGACATTTAGCCACTTATGTCCAAGTTTAAGGCAAATGACATTTGGGAAATGGGACAGTCTTCCTACAGACATTAAGAATAGCAAACAGGAGAAATGAATTACAAGCAAAAAAATAAATAAATATGTAAAGTAGATAACATTTAGTTTGCTAAAGCACAAGATCTTAAAGTGGTTTTAAAGGCTCAAGGTTTTTTTTTTTACCTTCAGATCCCTTTCACAAGGGGTGGACTCCACCAGCGGATCGGCCTGCTCAGCAGTGGATATCTCCACTGATCCCCGCTGAGCCGGCGGATGATAGGACCGTGTCCGCTCCGCTGATGCAGAGCTGACATGGGCACAGCCCGCTGTATGTATGGAACGGTCGGATGGAAATGGACCGCACGTTTGTTTCCATCTGATCGATGGATGGGCAATGGATTCCCTATTCCATCTGTTTTTAGTGGAAAAGGTCGGATGTCGGCGGGTTTCAGTGGACAAATGTCTGCTGACATCCGCCACACCATAGAGAGAAATGGAGGTTCTGCTGAGGTTCGCCTGAAAAACGGACAGGCAGACCCGATCGGAACATACGTGTGAAAGGTAATGAAAGGCATGAAGGTAAAAGACCTTGTGTGTGCAGCGCCCCCCCCCCCCCCCCCAGCCCCCTAATACACAGCTGAGCCCCCTTTCGATCCAGCGATGAGAGCAGAGCTTTTCCTGGGTCTCTCATTTCTCATTGGCTGAGACTTTAAAGCGGAGTTCCGGCCACAAAATCGACATAGTCGATTTTGGGCCATCCGCTTGCTTTTCGTCACCTGAAAAATAAATAGATAGTTACGATTTTTTTTGTTTACTTACCTTGTTATTGAAGAAAAATATACTCACCTTTCTTCCACTTCCTTCCTCTGCGGCCGCGACCCGCGCCGTCACTTCCTCTTTGCAGTGATTCCTGGGAGCTGAACGTCATCGCTCCCAGGAATCAATGCGCCTGCCCCGCTCGTCACTTCCGGTGCGGGTGCGTCATTCCCTGCTAAACAGCTTCTGGGCATGCCCAGAAGCTGTGGAGGGAGGACGCGCCCGCACTGGAAGTAACGATCGGGGCCGGTGCAGGCGCATTCTGGGAGAAGAGGACACGGAAGAGGACACAGAAAAGGGCGTGCTGGCTTCAGCTGCCCACATCCGAGATGGCAGCGCTGGAGAAGAAATTTTCAAGGTAAGTATTTCTTCTTGCAGGTAAGTGCGACCCGGGACAGTACAGAGGCTATCCATTGTGGAATGTACTAGCCCTGACTGTCCCGGGGTTTTTTTAGTGAAAAAACATTTTCGTGGCCGGAACTCCGCTTTAATTTCACTTTAAGCACATGATCTGGTTTTGCCCATAAAATATGCATACAAAAATGCATTGTTTTTGGATCTCAGTGTTGCTGATCTTTTCTAGCCTTTTTCAGCCTCTTCGTGTTGACAGTCACTCCTCCAGTGTCAGCTCTAAATCATTGCTCTGGACCAGCATTGTGATAGGGGTTGTATGTTTGTGGTCACTGTCCTGCTGCAGAATGAATTTGTAACTGAACAGACGTCTCCCTGATGGTATTGCATGATGGGAAAATATCTGCCTGTACTTTTCAGCATTGAGAAGACTACTACTTCTGACCAAACTCCAGAAATGCAGCCTCAGCATGAAAATGTTTTAATCCTTACGATGCTATCATTTGTAAAGAGATAACAAGGTATATTTTCTTGCTTTAACCTTTTTTTTTTTTTTTCTTTATTTCTTCAGTCGCTTCCTTTTTTCTGGGCAAGGCCAAAATGATATCATACATCCCAGAAATCTTCATGGGCATTTTTTTTCTTTCATCTGGAGGAAGGAAGGAGATGATTTCTCAGCTAAACGCACCTTCCTGCCTGCATTCCTGAACTTAGGGCAGATGGATTCCAGGAAGAAGACGCTACATGAATCTTCTACTCTTATTCAAGATGGCCATGGCTAGAAATGTTCATATTTTGTCATTTTTCCACTAGTGCCTATAACTAGTGCACAGCCGTATCTGTGTAATTGTTAAAGTGTTGCTAAAGGGTTTTTTTTTTTTTTTTTTTTTTACCTTAATGCATTTATTGCATTAAGGTTAAGAACCTTTCAGGTACAGCTTCGACTGCAGCCCCCCATTATATTTACCTGAGCCACTTTGAGGTCCAGTGCTATGCACAAAAGCAGCAGCATTGCTCTGTCTCTCCCTCCTAGACCCTGTGAGAGGAGCTGGAGCCAATGTCAATCAAATCCAGTGACAAGGGATCAGGGGAGCGTAGCCGAACCACACTATGTGTGTCAATAGATGCACACAGTGTGGCTTGTGATTTACCCAACATAAGTACCTACAGTAGCACGTGACTTGCTAGGTGGGGTACTCGAAGGGGAGAGGAGCCAGGAGCAGAGCAGGTAAGTATGACATGCTTGTTATTTTAAAAAGTACAAAAGGAACCTTTAATATCCCTTTAAAGTGATTGTAAAGGTTTGCTTTTTTATTTAAAAATAACAAACATGTTATACTTACCTGCTCTGTGCAAGGGTTTTGCACAGAGCAGCCCAGATTCTCTTCTTATGGGGTGCCCCACTGGCGTTCCTGACTCCTCCATTTTATTGAGTGCCCCCATGAAAGCCGCTTTCCATGGGGGCATCTGTTTAGGCTTGCTCCCAAGTCCCGCTGCTGCGTCTATTGACACAGACAGGGGGACTCGGCCCCATCCCCAGCTCCTGTGTCACTGGATTTGATTGACAGCAGCAGGTGCCACTGTCTCCTGCTGCTATCAATTTGTCCAATAAGGACAGAGACAGCGGCTAGAGCCGCTGGGCTCGTGCACATCACTGGATCGGTTGGGCTCAGGTACGAAAAAGGGGGGCTCTGGCGGCAGCTGCAGCAAAGAAGGTTTTTCACCTTAATGCATAGAATGCAATAAAGGAGTTGTAAAGTCAGGAAGGTTTTTTTGTCTTAATACATTCTATGCATTAGGATAACAAGCCTTCTGTGTGTGGCAGCCGCCCCAGCACCCCATCTCTATCCAGCGATGTCCATGATACCCTTGGCCACTCAGGACTTTCCTTTCTGATTGGTGGAGACACAGCAGTGGCTCCATTGGCTACAGAGGCTGTCAATCAAAGCTGTTAGCCAATCAGGAGAGAGAGGGGACAGGGCCGAACCACAGCTCCATGTCTAAATGGTCACACGGAGCTGAAGCTCGGCTTGGGTGCCCCCATAGCAAGCTGCTTGCTGTGGGGGCACTCAACGGGAGGGAGGGGCCAGGAGATCCAGCCAGGGACCCGAGAAGAGGAGGAACCAGTCTGCCTGTGCAAAATCACTGGACAGGGCAGGTAAGTAGAACATTTATTATGTTTTGTTTTTTAAAAATGAGACTTTACAATCACTTTAACCACTTAAGCCCCGGAAGATTTTACCCCCTTCCTGACCAGGGGGTATTTTGCGATTCGGCACTGCGTGACTTTAACGGACAATTGCGCGGTCGTGCGACGCTGTACCTAAACAAATTTGACGTCCTTTTTTCCCCACAAACAGAGCTTTCTTTTGGTGGTATTTGTTCACCTGTGCGATTTTTTGATCATACGCTATAAACAAAAAAAGAGCGTCGATTTTGCAAAAATAACAATATTTTTAAAAAATTTTTATATGAAATTCCAAAAAAAAAAAAATGTAAAAATCTAAATTTTTTAACATTTTTGGCCAATTTGTTTTATGCTACATATGTTTGGTAAAAAAAAAAAAAATCGCAAAAAGCGTATTTTGATTGGTTTGCGCAAAAGTTATCGCGTTTACTAACAAAGGGAAAGATTTTTGTCATTTTTGTTGTTTGTTTTTTTTTTAACGCGTAATGGCGGCGATCTGCGATTTTTTTTTTTTTGCAGGACTGCGACATTGGGGTGGACAGATCGGACCCTTGACTGACATTTTTGACACTTTTGGGGTTACCAGTGACATTTCTACAGTAATCAGTGCTATACATATGCACTGTTACTGTAAAATGACACTGGTAGTGAAGGGGTTAACTTTTTTTGAGAGGGAGGGGTTGTGTGTGTCCCTAGGGGCGTGATTCTAACTGTGATTGGCTGTGGCTTGAGTTGTAGGAACAGTGATCAACGGTCCTACATAGTAGAACCGTATGATCACTATTCCTACATAGGGGAGAATGACAGGCGGCTTGTTTACATCAGCCGCCTGCCTTTCTCCCGATGTCACGGACGATCGTGAGTGCCCGGCGGACACCGGGTCCGCCGGGCACACGCGCGGGGGGGGGGGGGTCCGTGACCGAGCGGGAGCGCGCCTCCGGCGGCGCGCTCGCTCCCCAGAGCCTCACAGGCTAGTGACGTACCCATACGTCACTTTGCCTGTGAGGGGCTGACCGCCGCAGTATATGTACTTGCGGCGGTCGGCAAGTGGTTAAGGTGAAAAACCTTGGGACTTTACAATCACTTTAAGTTCATCAATGCATACTGAGGTTGCCTAATTTGGCTTGGGCCTCAATGAACTCACAAAAGGTCACAAAAATGGTTAAAGAAACACACAAATGCCCATGTTTCCCCATGAATTCAGCAGTCTTGGGCACCTGACTAGTTTACCTCTGGGATAAATGACAGCTCTGAATACGCTTAGCTTATTTCACGAGCTGTATTTCGATGTCTATGGCTCTCTGCTGTGGTATGTCGCTGATTCTTGTCAGGGCAGGCAGCATAAAATTCACACGCTAGCTGGATTAAGCTTGTGTCAACACAGAAACTAAAACACTTCAAGGTATGATGAGCACAAAATGCAGGTCTGTTAATTTTACGAGGAATGACAATTGCTGTCAATGGCAGCTCCCGTGATGTGGATAAGCACAGTGTTTTTCACACTGCTAGCAAACACAACAAACCTGTCTTCACTGGATAGACAACGCTGAGCTGTGGTCAGATGTTTTGTTTGTTCTAGCGGAATGTAGCTGAGGTGTACGGAATGCCTATCTGTTAGGAGATAATATGACACAGGAAGTGTGCACGGTGATGGCGGGATGAAAGACAAGTTTGTCCAACAGAGATGGCTTTTCAAATAATGTTTCATTCAAGTATGCCAAGGTTGAGCCATATATAAATGGGTACATGGCACGGTACAGCTTCATTAAAGAGCTTTTCTAGAAGGCAAAAGATGAATTAAACCTTAACTAAACTCGAGAACAAAAATTGAATATATTACAGCTCACCAGTCCTTAGATAGGGTAGGTGCATTCTTTTTTCAGGCTAAAAAGTTTTTTGTTCTTTTTTAGCAAATACCTGTTAATCCTGCAAGGAAGGCAGTGTCTGTCACTTCCTGTGATCTGAGCTTGAAGTAAAGCAATCTTCTGTAAACTACTAATCCCATGATTCCTTGTGTAATGGAGATGATTTGGGGCATAGATACACTTTAAAGACCAAATATTAAAAAAAAAAAAAAAAAAAACTCCTTATTTTACTGACACTTGGACATGCAACGGTATATTAACCACTTTACCACTAGAGCATTTTGCTGTCTTACGTCTGGGCCACTTTTTGCGATTCGGCGCTGTGCGACTTTAACTGACAATTGCGCGGTCGTGCGATGCCGTACCCAAACGGAATTTACGTCCTTTTTTTTCCTACAAACAGAGCTTTCTTTTGGTGGTGTTTGATCACCTGTGCGATTTTTACTTTTTGCGCTATAAACAAAAAAAGAGCGTTTATTTTGAAAAAATAACAATATTTTTAACATTTTTTTATATGAAATTCCCCCCAAAAAAGATGTAAAAACCAATTTTTTTTTTAATTTTTGGCCAATTTGTTTTCTGCTACCCATGTTTGGTAAAAAAAAAATCGCAATAAGCGTATTTTGATTGGTTTGCGCAAAAGTTATTGCGTTTACTAAGGGAAAGATTTATGTCATTTTTGGTCTTTTTTTTTTTTTAACGAGTAATGGCGGCGATCTGCGATTTTTTTTGCGGGACTGCGACATTGCGGCGGACAGATCGGACCCTCGACTGACATTTTTGACACTTTTGGGGGTACCAGTGACATTACTGCAGTAATCAATGCTATAAATATGCACTGTTACTGTAAAAATGACACTGGCAGGGAAGGGGTTAATTTTATTGGAGAGGGAGGGGTTAATGTATGCCTGGTGCTTACTGACGTGTGTGGGGGGAGGTGACTGTGTGAGCCAGGGACAGATCGGATGTTCAGCTATGCTGAACACTCCAATCTGTCACTCCCTGTCACTGAGGAGATCCGCCCGCTCTGTTTACACAGGCGGGCGGATCTCCAAACTGGATTCCCCGACGATCGGGGCAGAGCAGCGGCGATCGCCGCCGCTCCTCCCCTTGCCCCGACTCCCGCTGTGAATGAAAACAGCGGGAGCGCGCCTCCGGCGGCGCGCGAGCGCCGCCTACAGGGGAGGAGTCTAGCGACGTAGGTCTACGTCGCTAGACGATAACGAACCACTGTGCCGCAGTAGCCGCACAGTGGCTAGTGGGGAAGTGGTTAAAATACTTACACGTAGTGAATTTTCACCAAGCGTGTTAAAAATCTTACTCCAGGCAAACAGCTAAGGCTTCATGCACAACTAGGGATCGAACGATTATGGGCAAAGCCGATATATTGAGGGCCGATATGCACTTTCCCCAATATATCGGAATCGGTGGCCAATAATTCTGATATTTTGGAAAGTGCTGTACCGGAGTGATGCCTGCAGCTAGAGGCATCACCCCAGTACCGGCGTCCATTACCGACGGTCGGCTGTCTTGTAATGACAACTGATGCGCCTGAGAAGCCGCTCGGCAATCATTACAAGGAGCGGGAGGGGACACCCCCCCTTCCGCTGCCTTCCGCGGCTCGCCCAGGTCTCCCGTCCCATGGGGAGACCCAAGCACCCAGCCTGCATGGCCGCCGAAGATCCGATCAAAGCCGCAATCTGGCGCCAGATTAAAAAAAATGACAGCATTCAAAACAGCCAAACTTGGCGTTCTGAATGCTTTTAAGTGCAGAGGAGCGGTTTGGGGTCTTTTAGACCCCCCAGATCCCTCCACAAGAGTACCTGTCAAGTAAAAAAAATAAAAAAATATATATATTTTTAAATGAACGAAAAAAAACGTCCGATACCAATACAGGATGACCAAAATATCGGTATCAGCAATGAAAAAGTGATATCGGTCGATCCCTACACTAGACCCTCCAAAACCACTAAAGAAACACTGGATTAATAACATTTAGCTTTTTTTGCCAGCGCTTTTGCAGTGTTAAGGAGCATTTTTAAAAGTGTTTAAGAGTGAGTTGTTAGCCGGTTGTTAAGCAAAAAGCCGGCCGCTGCATCCTTAACAACAGATGACTCATCAGCCGTCAGTGGGGTTCCCCACTGACAGCTGAATGTAAATAAAAGAATTGCTGGCATTTAAAAATTGCAGATAGAAACCCTTTGGGTATGGGTTTGGTATGGATTTTAAGGGGAACCCCATGGCAAAATTAAACCAGACCCTTATGCGAGCATGCAGCCTGGCAGACCAGGAAATGGGGACGAGCAAGTGGCCCACCCCATCCCCCCTGAATCATACCATACCACATGCACTCAAAATGGCTTATCAGAATCTGAAAGCCCCATTTAACAACTTTATTTGGATGGACTATTTTCAATATATTAGATTACACAGAGTACGTAGGTCACTCGAGGTGTAAGTATTTGGTTTATTATTTTTATGGTCATTTATTTATTTTTAAAACCTTTGATTATTTTAAAGACACAGAGCAACAAAATTGGGGTATGTATTTGCACACTTGTACTTTAGTTTTTGTGAGTGCAGCTGTAAAAATGTATGATGACTATTCCAGCATTAAGCACAGTTTTTTAGTTTTAAAAAAAAAAAATCCCCCCCAAAAAAAATAAATAAAAATGTACAATCCGGTGGTGTTCTGACACTCCGCTGTTTTACACCCGGTACCACATTTTCTGCTCAGATTTCACTAGGAGACAGCTGTATCTTCCAGGTTCTTCCAACCGGCCCCCGGATGATGTGGCACATGCACAGTAGAGTATCCTGAGGCCTTCTAAGATGTATGCCATGACCATTCCAGGAGGCTTCTGTCACACTAACCCCTAGTGCAGGTAGTCAGGCATTAGAGCTGGCTTCTGTGTTCTTCCCCTATAGCAGTCTTATTTTCCATAAGGAAAGCAGACCTACTGGTACTCGGTTGCCCCCTGGTCTTATACACAATGCTATAGTGCCTGGTCACCACACCAGGGTAGGCCCAAACGGAGCACAGCAAACAGGTACTTGTGGTTGGCAGGCAGGCAGAGTGGTTCACTGACAGACCAGGTACAAGGCAGCAGAGGTGGGGGACTCGAGTCACATGACTTGACTTAAGTCACCAGTTTGAGGACTTGAGACTTGCTAATAAAAGACTCGACTTGACTTTGACTTGGTATTCATGACTTGAGACTGGACTTTGACTTGAGACATACGACTCGAAAGGACTTTACTTTTTTAAGTTATTAAATATTTGCATTTTTTTTAAGATGTGTTAAAGCAAAATGAATGTGCCCTTTATGTTTCTGACACCACAGCAACTTAAAACACCTCAGTGTGTTCTGATTTTTAGGACACTGGCTGTTTAACAATGGAAATACTTAACATGTTTTTAGTGACTGTGGTGTTGAAACATGACCGGACGAAGGATTTTGAGCTGTTTGGGCATTCAAAGTGTTTCTTTAATATGCCAAGAAAAAAGCACTAAGCAGTTTTGTTAATGTTGAAAATAAAACAAAACCTTTCCTGACCACTGACTGTTAACTGATTTAAAGGTGAAAATTGGGGTAGATCAGTATTTTGACTTGATTTGTGACTTGACTTGCTTGACTTCTAGCAGGGACTCGACTTGACTTGCTTGCTTTTCGCCACAGTAACTTGGGACTTGCTTGAGACTTGAAGGTTAAGACTTGAGACTTGCACATGTGTGACTTACTCCCATGTCTGCAAGGCAGGCAAGGATCAGAATAGTTAGGGTCAAATCCATAGTGAAAATAATGCATTTACACTTAGTGAATTCATGTGGCCAAAAAAAAAAAAAAAAAAAAAAATCGACAATGCCTCTTTACTGGAGTTTTATCTTCCCAAAGAAAAATCTCCCACTCTTCACAATCACGCCTTATTTATGTCATCAGTTTTTGCCAGCACTTATACTGGGCAACTATTTTCTACTGGAGGAAGCACACAAAGGGCAAAATTAGAGCCAAAATACCTAATGAGCTCCTTGAGAATTCATTGAAAATTTCTGCTACATCTATCCAACCAGATATTGATACATTTGTTTATCAAAAGCAACATCAAATGTCACATTCATTTTATGTTGCACGTTTTTTCTTTTATAACAAAAAATAAATAAAAAAATCACCAAAAAAAAAAAAAAGTTGTATTGATCAGTTAGGTACATTGTTTTAATGAGTGATCCTTCACTTGTGATCTGCCTGACTGTTTCTGCTCATCAGCTATCCTTATTGTAAATATATTTTATGTGTGTGGTCCAAGACAATTCCTCTTCCAATATGGCCCAGGAAGGTCAAAAGGTTGGACACCCCCTGCTTTAAGCATTTATTTTTCTTCTTTTTGTCTTTGTAAGTTACAACTATGATTTTTGTCTTTTGAATGTTGATTTGGATAGAGACTTCCTTGCCCTCTTTTGCTTCTAAAGCAAGCAGTTAAAGCGGAGTTCCGGCCACAAAATCGACATAATCGATTTTGTGGCCATCCGCTTGCTTTTCTTCACCTGAAAAGGAATTGGATAGTTAGGATTTTTTTTTTTTTTTTTTACTTACCTTGTTATTGTAGAAAGAAATACTCACCTTTCTTCCACTTCCTCCCTCGGCGGCCGCGGCCCGCGCCGTCACTTCCGGTTTGCAATGATTCCTGGGAGCTGAACATCATCGCTCCCAGGAATCAATGCTGATTCCGTGTCTTCTTCTCCCAGAATGCGCCTGCACCGGCCCGCTCATCACTTCCGGTGCGACGCCGCATTCCCTGCTAAACAGCTTCTGGGCATGCCCAGAAGCTGTGGAGGAATGCGGCGCTGCACCGGAAGTGACGAGAGGGGCCGGTGCAGGCGCATTCTGGGAGAAGAAGACACGGAAGAGGACGCAGAAGAGGACGCGCTGGCTTCAGCTGCCCACAACAGAGATGGCAACGCTGGAGAAGAAATTTTAAAAGTGAGTATTTCTTCTTGCAGGTAAGTGCGAACCGGGACAGATCAGAGGCTAGCCATTGTGGAATGTACTAGCCCTGACTGTCCCGGGGGTATGTTCATTGAAATTTTGTTTTTGTGGCCGGAACTCCGCTTTAAGGTCTTTCTTAGATTCTACAAGTAGAACATTATCTCCTGCATAGCTCTTTTCTGTAGGATCTTGATTCATATGCTGTGTGTCAGTGCGAGACCCTGACACTTTGAAAACGGAAGTGTTTTGATACAGGGTTCACACATATACATAGTGTGGGGCTCCGGAATACTGATCCTGAATGGAGAAACGCATTTTTTTAAAATCTTTATCCAGGTTTTGGTATTCACGGATTGGGTTCCGGAGTTTGGAGATTTTGAAGAGTTTTTGAAGGGAAGACAGCTCCAACCCAGTGTCCAGGTCTTGCAGGAGCCCAGAAGACTAAGTGAAGCTGTATACAGCCCCTTATTATGAAGGACTTGGGCATAGTTTAGAGCTCCCATTAGCAGACAGGTGTGCTCTGCTCAAGAGACAGCACTACATGCTGGAGGAGTGAATCCTTGTTCATAGGGCTTAGAGGTTTGAGACAGCTAAGCGACTCTTGGAAACCCGCGAGACCCGGGATGACTAGGTGAGTTCAGGGGACTGATGGAAACTGGAAGTCTCAAGGAGTGAGAGAGCCCAGGGTGTCATGAGAACCCCTATTGAATGGCCAGGTAGTGGGGCGTGCAGCAGGGTTCGGCAACTGAAATGGCTGAGAAAGTAAGGGGAGCTGAGAGAGAGAGGGACGCAGAAAGCCAGAGGGTGCTGTATGAGCTGGTTGGAGGGACCAGCCAAAATCCAGGGTTAAGGCCTAAGCAGCAGCACTGCTGTAGAGAGCGCTAGGTGGCTCAGTATTTATGTGTTAACTGTTTTGATTGTGAAAATCCCCTGCTTGGACAACTGTTTTGTTGAACTTTGTTTAATAAAAGTGGGCTGGCAAGCTCTGGACCACAGTTTGGACTGGTGTGGACTCACTACAAAGTCTTTTACCCTTTTTGCTTATTACAAATAGTTGCTATGATACCTTCATCTTTTTCACATGCTCGTCCCTGCCCCCGCTCTCTCCTCATTGGCTCACTGGCTGTGATTGACAGCCGAAGAAGCTAATTGCTCCCGCTGCTGTGTGAGCCAATGAGGAGGGAGAGACCCAGCAGAAAAGCTGCCCCCATGCACATTGCTGGATCAAGATGGGGGCTCAGGTGAGTACGAGGGGGGCTTTTGCATCCAGAAGGTTTTTACTGAATGCATAGAATGTATTCAGGTAAAAAGAACCCTTGAACCTTTAAAACTTCTTTAGCATTGATTCTATGAGGATGCCATGCTTGACTCGATGAAATGCCTTGACCAGGCCAATTAAGCATAGATAACTCCTGCTGCTTGTCGATCTGATTTACTATAGCAGGGTGGTGATGCTGTTGATGGTGCTGTCATTTCTCTAGAAATGTATTGAAGTGGGTCAATTTTGCAATTGTAGGTTACTCTTCATATTTTGTTTTTTGTTTTTCTTCGAGATTTCTAAGAAAATAGTCTGTAGCCATTCTTCAGGAATTTTCTCGACTTGGTAAATTGAGAATGTTGCATAGGGCAATCTGGTTCAGAAGGGGTTAAGTTTACTAGAATTTCATTTAAACCTTTGCAATCTATCTGCGCCATATTTCTGATATTACACAGCCATTGAAAAATATATTGTGGAAACAGCAGGCGATTTTGTAGCAAATTTCCATTGGCATAAATTCTAGACATTTCCATAGAGGATTAAACTATCTGCTGTTATGAAATGCAAGAACATAAAATAAATATTTTAGGACGCTTTAGTCCAAGATATTTGAATGTTTCCAAAGCAATCGAAATTCATGATTTCATTTCACTTTTAATCTCTTAGCCTGTTTTTGATCCTGGAGTAAGGAAAAGCAGGCTCGGCTCTGTAGATGGAATCATTATTGAGTATAATAAGGTTCTAGCTGCGGGTACGGCAAGGGGAGACTGGCTCCCAGCAAGCGGCATAAACATTGGCAGGTTCTGTTCTTTAATGGAAAACTGGTTACAGTACATTGCACATAATACTGCTGTTATTATGTCTAAGTGGACCCTTATGCAACTGTAAAGCTACAGTACCATTAGGTTGTGTAAAACACTAGAAAGTATATAGTGGATAGTTTTATTGTGCAGTTTATAGGAAATTTGTCAAGTCTTGTGCATGTCTCCCGATTCTTTTCTCTTCTGACAGACTTGCAACAACCAGTGCCAGTGTTGGAGATCATTTGCCATCACTGCAGAAATCACTTTTATTTGGAAAAGTTTAACCACTTAAGCCCCGGAAGATTTTACCCCCTTTCTGACCAGGGCCTATATTGCGATTCGGCACTGCGTGACTTTAACAGACAATTGCGCAGTCGTGCGACGCTGTACCTAAACGAATTTGATGTCCTTTTTTTCCCACAAACAGAGCTTTCTTTTGGTGGTATTTGATCACCTGTGCGATTTTTTGATCATGCGCTATAAACAAAAAAAGAGCGTCAATTTTGCAAAAATAACTATTTTTCACATTTTTTTTATATGAAATTCCCCCCAAAAAAAATGTAAAAATCAAAATTTTTTAACATTTTCGGCCAATTTGTTTTATGCTACATATTTTTGGTAAAAAAAAAAAAAAAACGCAAAAAGCGTATTTTGTTTGGTTTGCGCAAAAGTTATCGCGTTTACTAACTAAGGGAAAGATTTTTTTTTTTTTTTTTTTAACACGTAATGGCGGCGATCTGCGATTTTTTTTGCGGTGCTGCGACATTGCGGCGGACAGATCGGACCCTGACATTTTTGGGGTTACCAGTGACATTTCTACAGTAATCAGTGCTATACATATGCACTGTTACTGTAAAATTACATTGGCAGTGAAGGGGTTAACTTTTGAGAGGGAGGGGTTATGTGTGTCCCTAGGGGCGTGATTCTAACTGTTATTGGCTGTGGCTTGAGGTGTAGGAACAGTGATCAACGGTCCTACATAGTAGAACCGTATGATCACTATTCCTACACAGGGGAGAATGACAGGCGGCTTGTTTACATCAGCCACCTGCCTTTCTCCCTCTGCACCGACGATCTCCGAGTGACCGGCGGACATTGGGTCGGGGGGGCGGGGGGGGGGGGGTTCGTGCGCTCGCTCCCTAGACCCTCACAGGCTAGCGACGTAGACCCTCACAGGCTAGCGACGTAGTACTACGTCGCTCTGCCTGTGAGGGGCTGACCGCCGCAGTAAATAGTCGTACGGCGGTCGGCAAGCGATTAGTCCACCCAAAAAAGCAAATGTTTTTTTCAGGTTGCTGCCAAGTTCAAATTTGTTGTATTTTTAACCCCCCCCCCCCCTCCAGCCAAATAGATACTTGATGCTGCGAAATGTCCTTGGTACCTTTTCTCTTCAAAACATCATTGTCATGATGTCTACCTAAATAAGAAAACTTTTGTTTTTCAAATGGTACCATAAAGTCTTTACACATATGATAAAAGAAAAATACATGAAAAAAAATACTGTATTTTCTGGCGTATAAGACTACTTTTGAACCTCAAAAAAATCCCCCAAAAATGGGGGGTCGTCTTATACGCTGAGTATAATATCTCCAAGGTAACCTAAGTATAAGTTGTACCGGTAGATGTAATCTCTCAAGACGCTGGCTGTGTGGGAATCCTGTACCGGTATACCGTATGTACCATAGCTTCGGTTACATACAGTGTACCGCGCTGAGCCAATCACAGTGAGCGTTGTATTCTATTATTGAATGCAAAGCCTGCTTGGATTGGCGGAGTAACATCAGCCCGCCTCTCTGACTCTGCCAATCCGAGCAGGCTTTGCATTCAATAATAGAATACATCGCTCACTGTGATTGGCTCAGCGCGGTATACTGTATGTAGCCGAACCTACGGTACATACGGTATACCGGTACAGGATTCCTGCACAGCCAGCGTCTTGAGATTACATCTACTGGTAATACTTATACTTAGGGTACCTTGGAGATATTATGAGAGATTACATGTATTACAGTACTTGGGGTACCTTGGAGATCTATGAGAAATCTGATGTTTTTCAATGGTGTTGCCTTGCTTCGGAAGGGGGGTAGTCTTATACGGCGAGTATAGCCCAAAACCTATGTTTTAACTTGAAAATTAGGGGGTCGTCTTATACGCCGGAAAATACGGTAAATACGGCATCTTAGATGGAAATTGATGTCAACAATTACTTGAAATCTTTGAGTGTGAATTCTCTACGCATTTTGTCAACTTATCAACTTCTTCAGGCTGGGGAGGGGGTAATATATACATAATGAGCTGGTAAAATCTTAATATTTATAAAACATACATTAATTGTAGCAATGATTACATCAAATAATGCATCATTAACGATCCAGGAACATACACTTACAAAAGCCAATCAATGTGACATATGAAGGTGTCCGACTGAGAGGCTCAAAGGTCTGTGGAATCCGCTCCACCCCCAACAACGAAGGCTGTCACAGGGGGACACAGAAGGGGTACAACACTACAAGTCATGACTGTAATTGAGTAAATCAAATCTATTAACACAACTAATTATACCAAAATATGGTTAAAAAAAAAAAAAAACATCACGAAACCTCATGTACCTTTATAAATAGTTGTATAGAATGGTCCTCAGTAAGGCATGAAGTCATACCAAGAAACCAGAAGAAGAAGACTGGCCTCCTGCATATGGCCCAAAATGGGCTCCCCAAATGTCCAACTGCATTGTACTGATCTACACATCAAAAAATTGATTTTTGTAAAATCTTACCGTAAAATCCTTTTCTCTTAGCTCATTGACAGACGTAGTCCTCGGTGATACACCACCTTCGGGTTATGTTGCCTCCACAGGAGCAGGACTAGACAGGAAATTAAAAAGCTCTGGCCACACCCTAGGGGCAGTCCCAGAGGGTATATCCTCTCTCTCTCTCTGCCTCAGCAAATCAGTTATGTGAAAAAGCAGTCTTTAGAGATTTTAACCCAACCCAACTCAAAAAACAGAGGGGCGGGGACTACGTCTGTCAATGAGCTAAGAGAAAAGGATTTTACGGTAAGATTTTACAAAAATCCATTTTTCTCTAGCGCTCATTGACAGACGTAGTCCTCGGTGATACACCACCTTCGGGACGTCCCAGAGCAGTATCACAAATGAGGGGTGGGAAAATGAAATCAAATCCCAATCTAGAAGGCCCAACCGGTGCCAACTAGAAGTTTACAATGCTAATCCTTAATGATGAGACTCAACAAAAAAGAGAAACATTTTTTTTTTTTTTTTTTCTCAAACAGAAAAAAACCCTCGAGGTAGACCACCGGTCTCCTCAAATTGCGGCCTGCAAAACCTTGCGGCCAAATGAGGCATCCGCTGATGCCGTCACATCAATTTTATAGAATTTTGTAAAGGTATGTACCGACGACCAGGTGGCCGCCTTACATACCTGGACCACTGACGCCTGATGGCGAAAGGCCCAGGAAGTACTGAGCGCTCGAGTGGAGTGCGCCCTAACAGGGAACGGAGGACTCTGACAACAAAGAGAGAGCCGCTCAGGTGTTAGTTCAACGGGTGGTGCTGGTCAGATCCGCCGTCCAAGCTATGAAGAATCCAAAAAAGTAGACCGCACTCAGGAAAGTAAGATGAAAACAATCAAAACTCCTTTATTCTTCTTCGGTGTAGCAGACAGACAGTACAATGCACATAACAGACGTACCCGGCACGTCTGTTATGTGCATTGTACTGTCTGTCTGCTACACCGAAGAAGAATAAAGGAGTTTTGATTGTTTTCATCTTACTTTCCTGAGTGCGGTCTACTTTTTTGGATTCTTCAACGGAGGACTCTGACCCTTAATAGAATAAGCCTGTACCACCGTTTGTCTAATCCATTTGGCAATGGTCGCGGCAGATGCAGGCAAACCCTTTCTGGGGCCATCCGTGATCACAAAAAGTGAATCCGTCTTACGCAATGATTCCGTAGCTTTCAGGTATACCCTGATTGCCCGAACCACATCTAAGGAATGCAACGCATGTTCCCGATGATGCTTGGGCTGAGGACACAAGGAAGGTAGTACAATATCTTCATTCAGATGAAAATCTGAAACCACCTTAGGAAGAAAAGATGGCTTAGGATGAAGTACTACCTTATCCCTATGAATCACTAGGTATGGGGACTGGCATGATAATGCAGCCAGTTCTGACATCCTGCGAGCAGAAGTAATAGCCACCAAGAAGGCCACCTTCTGGGATAAAGTAAGCAAGGGAATCTCCCTGATGTTTTCAAAGGGAGGTTTCTGTAGAACCGACAAAACCAAATTAAGATCCCAGGGCGGTAAGGGCGCGCGGACTGGAGGAGCCAGGTGCCGCACCCCCTGGATGAAATTCCGCACCAAGGACTTGGTAGCTAAAGGTTTCTGAAAGAAGATTGCTAATGCTGAAACTTGACCCTTGATGGTGCTCAAGGCTAGCTTCTGCTCAACCCCTTGTTGCAAAAAGGCCAATATTTGAGTCACCGAATAGGTACGTGGAGGAAATCCTAAAGATTCGCACCACGCAATATAAGTCTTCCATGTGTGATAATAGACCTTGCTGGAAGTCGCTTTCCTTGCTTTAATAAGGGTAGGAATGACTGAAGTAGACAAACCTCTGTCCTTCAGTACTTGGGTCTCAATGGCCAGGCCATTAAACCCAGCGACTGTAAAGCATGATGGTAAATTGGTCCTTGAGACCACAGACACTCCCTGAGACGAAGTTCCCACGGAACGTCTGCGACTAGCATGTCCAAGTCGGCCAGGCCGGCTTGAGGAGGCCAGCCTAGAATTTCTAGGACCACTGGCACTGATAGAATCTGAACCAGGCGTCCCTAGAGGTATCTGGCCCCGACCATCCGAGAAAGTCTGGTCGTTTTCTGTTCCCACACATTTATCAGATACCTGATTGTTATCAGGAAGGGTGATCTTTTCTGGTTGAACCTCAGGGACCGAAGTCACCCGACTAGAGGCTACTTGGCCTATCTGGTCAACCAGATCCGATTCCTGTGAGGTATAGGGACTAATCTTAGGAAAAGGTAAAGGAAAAGATCTATTCAGGGAACGGTAACTACCGCTTCCTGTAGTACTTAAATGTTGGAAGGGAAGAATCGCACCGGTAGTAGTGGTTGAAGCTCGATCTAATGTCCTGAATACCGGTGAAAACGCCCCCCCACCCTGAAACCGGGTGGGGGCGCACCTTCAGGCTGTGTACTCCTTTGCTTCGGGTTTGGCTGGGTTGGTCCTCTGCTTGTCCGACCAGCCCTTCTTGAACCCTCCTGGAGGAGTCTTGCCTTTCCCGCTAGTACCAGCCGGGCGCCCTTTATGGGCGGTAAAGAAAGGTCCTCGCTTGTTGCGAGGTCCCTTAGCTTTAGCAGCCTGTGGCAAAAAAGTGCTCTTGCCCCCAGTGGCATCCTTAATGATTTCATCTAGGTTGGCCCCAAATAGACGATTCCCCTGAAAAGGGAGATTTGTCAAGGTCTTTTTGGAACCTAGGTCAGCTGACCAGCATTTTAACCACAGCACACGTCTGAGGATCACCGCTGACATAGATGCATGCCCTAATAAGGGAGTAGTGTCCAAGGCTGCGTCACAGATAAACTGTAGCCCTTGTATAATCTGTTCCATCAAATCAGATGTCTCCTGGGGAATATCTTTTCCCCTAAGGTCTTGGCGTACCATTTTCGCCCATTCCGTAAGTGTCTGGGAAACTAGACAAATAACAATTACTGGTCTAAATGCTGACCCTATCAGAGAGAAGATGGTGCGGGACTCTGCTTCCATCTTTCGATCCACCGGATCCTTAAAGGACGAAGTGTCCTCCACTGGGATAACCGTGGCTTTATTCAGCCTGGAAATAGGTGGATCCACCACTGGTGGTACCGTCCATTTCTTAATGATGGATTCCTCAAACGGATAGCGTCTAGCAATACGCTTGGAAATAGTAAAGGTACGTTTAGAATGCTCCCATTCTCCTTTAATCTGATTACCGAAACATTTGGGTACAGGAAAAACCTTCACCGTTTTGATGGGCTTATTAGTACCAAAAGGAATCTCTGTTTCAGTTGCCTCTGCCGGTAAAGCCTCAAGTTTTAAGGTTTCCTGCACTGCCACAACTAGTGCGTCCACCAATGCTTCTTCCTGAATTATAGCAGGAGAAGAAGTGTCCTCCTCACTGTCTGAGGGGGCTTTACCTGGGATAACAGCCCTTGCAGAGGAACCTGCAACTGCAGTGACCATCTCTGAATCAGAGTCAGAGGTGTCAGATAGTATAGGGGTAGGCGGGGGTCGCTTCCTTGACCCCCGTCCCTGACAGGCCGCCTCCACCCGAGCCACCATAGACTCCAAAATTGCTGTAAATGACTCTACACTGTGCACCGGCGGGTCCCGTGGCCCCCTCGAGGGAAACAGGTGGGGGAATATGTGTGGCAGGGTCCATGATAATTCCAGTCACTTCCTGGATAATATAATTCAAAAATAAAAAACTTTTTTTTTTTCTTCAGACCCCCAGCGCCACAAAAAGCCCCTTAGTGTTACCTGCTAGGGATCCCTATCGATCGAGAGAGAGAGAGAGATAGACCCCCAGGCTCACCACTTGATGCTCAGAGTTTAACTGCAACAGGTTACAGCGCTGTCTTGACAAACAGGAAGTCTTTTGGCTGGCTGCCCAGGAAGAAAGGAGGCGGCTCCGCCCCTCTGCACGCCTTCCGGCGCCTCCCCTAGCTCCACGAGGTGTTTGGATCACCTCAAACATGGCCGCCCCCATGCTGGAGACACGAGGCTACGCCAAAATGGCGGCTCGTGCGATCCAGCAAAAAAAATGGCGGCGGCCTGTACTGAATAGCGGTGTGCTGCAGGGCACACAACACTCTCTCTGCATGGGGATTTGGCGTGGTTGGCGGTACCGGCCCTGGCGGACCGCATGGCCATTCGGGAGGCCTGCTAATAGCTGGAGATCTGATTAGGAAGGCAGTCTACATGTCCGTGGCTTCTGACTGGTAGGTAGCTTATTCTTATCACCGTAAGATTCCCAGAATGCCACAGATTACAATCTTTTTAACATGTATACAATTAGATTGTTAGCTCCCAAACCAAGCCTCCTGGCTTTTTGCACATAAAATCACACTCAAAGTAGGAGGATCTGTGTCATTTATAGGATAGAGAGGGACTCTATCTTACCATACAGAGAGGGGCCCGCGTTCACCACAAGACCCGTCAGGGGAAAAGGGGGAACATACTACTCACCATACCGGAACCAGGCGGGCACCAACTCCTGACAGTACCCCTCTCCACCGGGGCGGGAGGGCTGTCGACCGATACGGACGCCGTGACTCATGGTCTTTGGCGTTTCAGCGAGACGTTTAACTCGCGGGGTCAGTCCTTTAATGGGACTTTGTCGCGGCCGACCCAGCGCGGAGCTATGGCCTGCACGCGCTCGTAGGCTGAACTGGGGTGACCACCGGATCTCAACATCCAGCCCGTCGCCCAGTTCAGCTTTCTTGCTTGAAGATCTCACAGAAACACTGGAGAAAAAAAGCTGTCTAAAAAATCCTTTAAGAAAAAAATCTTGCCAGGACCTAAGATCCCAGGAGGTATCTAGGTCCTTACTCCTAACTAGACAGAAAATAACTGATTTGCTGAGGCAGAGAGAGAGAGGATATACCCTCTGGGACTGCCCCTAGGGTGTGGCCAGAGCTTTTTAATTTCCTGTCTAGTCCTGCTCCTGTGGAGGCAACATAACCCGAAGGTGGTGTATCACCGAGGACTACGTCTGTCAATGAGCGCTAGAGAAAAATATATTTTTGTAAAAGACAGATGCCCAAACAAGTCCTTGTAAATATTAATAGGGGTAAAATGTATCTAAAGCCATCTTTTTTTTCTTATTTTGGATAGAGTAGGGAACTTGGATTCGTGAACAGGAATAGAAAAGGTGGGTGCACTCGATCTTGCGATTTTTTTTTTCTCAGGAAAATCTTACAAGTGGTACACAGCAAAAAAAAAAAGAAAAGAAAACACTGATAGGAGTTTTTAAAGAGGGACTTTACTCCCACAACATTTTCATGATGCTGCTCCTTCTCCTAGCTGTTACCTTTAAATAATTCTGCATGTAAGCAGATGTCTTTGGGACCCAGCAGAGACCTGTGGTCCATCTGCGCATTGATGGGAGATTCCTGCACACGTGTACACCTGCCGCAAAGGATCCCCCACGCATGCACAGACATCCAGGATCAGACTTTTTACTCTTCTTGCACCCTCCTTACAACTCTCCTTGCACCTCTGGATTTTCACGTAGGTGAGAATGATGTATGCAGTAGCCAGAAGCTGTAAGGAGCGTGCCGCACTCCTTTTCCGTGTTAGCTGCTGGTCCCATTCCAGCATCCTGGTTTTGTCTGAGCTGCATTCTTCTCGTCTTCCTTTCCACCTGAAAGGTGATTGATGTAGCCAGTCTCTGGGTGGAGACCAAACCTGTTTTAAGTCAGCCAAACTCTGTGTCTTGCTTGTAGTAGTGTGTTTAACACGTGCTTCAAGCTCCCTGTTTGTCTGCCCTGCTGTTTGGATTCCCCTGCTTATGATCTTGGATTGGAACTTGGACTATTCTCTGAACTCTGCCTGCTTTATAAAACATTCCCTACAAAAAAAATCTAAATTTTTAGGTAAATTCACAATTTTATGTTGGGCTGCATTCATAGTGGGTCTTGGGCTTCCGGTTGGACACCCGTGCTTTAAAGTGAAAAGGCCCTTCTTGTGCTCCATCCTTGAAAATAGTTGCTCAGTATAGGTGCTGCAAAAAACTGATGACATAAATAAGGCGTGATTGTGAAGAGTGGGAGATTTTTCTTTGGGAAGTTAAAAACGTATAAAACTCCAGTAAAGAGGCATTTTAAATCTTTTATTCGGCCACATGAATTCACTAAGTGTAAATGCATTTTTAAAAAACATTACCTACCAAAAATCAACTTTTTAGGCAAGTTTGCGATTTTATGTTGGGCTGCATTCATAGCGGGCCTTAAGCTTCCGGTTGGACACCTGTGCTTTAACCACTTTACCGTTGCTCACTGGAGCTCTACTGCGGCAAAGTGGCTTGATAACGTCTGGCGACGTAGACCTACATCGCCAGACACTCCCCTCTCTCTGCGGCGCGCGCGCGCCGCCGGAGGCTCGCTCCCGCTGTTTTCAGTCACAGCGGGAGTCGGGCCAGGGGAGGAGCGGCGGTGATCACCGCCGCTCTTCCCCGATCGTCGGGGAATCGAGTCTGGAGATCCGCCCGCTTCTGTAAACAAAGCGGGTAGATCTCCTAAGTGACAGGCAAGGTCAGATTGTAGGGTTCAGCATAGCTGAACCTGCGATCTGTCCCTGTGTCACTCAGTCCCCTCCCCCCACACACGTCAGTAAGCACCAGGCATACATTAACCCCTTGATCACAATAAAAATTAACACCTTCCCTGCCAGTGTCATTTTTACAGTAATAGTGCATATATATAGCACTGATTACTGTAGTAATGTCACTGGTACCCCCAAAGTGTCAAAAATGTCAGTCAAGGGTCCGATCTGTCCGCCGCAATGTCGCAGTCCCGCAAAAAAAAAAAAAAAAAATCGCAGATCGCCGCCATTATTCGTTAAAAAAAAACCCACCAAAAATGACAGAAATCTTTCCCGTAGTTAGTAAACACAATAACTTTTGCGCAAACCAATCAAAATACGCTTATTGCGATTTTGTTTTACCAAAAATATGTAGCAGAAAACATATTGGCCTAAAATGATAAAAAATTTTGATTTTTACTTTTTTTTTGGGGGGGGGGGGGGATTTCATATAAAAAAATGTGAAAAATATTGTTATTTTTTCAAAATTGTCGCTATTTTTTTTTTTTTGTTTATAGCGCAAAAAGTAAAAATCGCACAGGTGATCAAATACCACCAAAAGAAAGCTCTGTTTGTGGGAAAAAAGGACGTCAATTTCGTTTGGGTACGGTGTTGCATGAGTGCAATTGTGAGTTAAAGTCACACAGTGCCGAATCGCAAAAAGTGGCACAGACGTAAGACAGCAAAATTCTCCGGTGGTAAAGTGGTTAAAGTGAAAAGGCTTTTTAAAGCACAGTTACACTTTAAGGTGCAAGCTTCATGGGTGTAATCCTGGTTTAGCACTTAGTGGATTACTGACCAGCACCAAGTTGTAGGTCAGATGTCCTGACACAAAGCAATCTGAAGCTTTTCAGGTCACATCAGTAAACAAATACACAGATTGTAGTCACTTCAGGATCAGAATTACTGCAGCAATAAACAGTATTATAAAATGTCATCCTTCTTATGTCAAGGACCTAGAGGAGCTCACAGTGAAGACCTCTGCTGTCACCTGTGCTTTCCTAATGATTTGTTATGATTATTCGTCACCGCAGCTTTCAACAATTTCTGGAAATCCTTTAATAGATCCTGTATGTGCTGATTGTTTCTTAAGCATAAAATTAGAGACAGATGATAGCTGAAGGTATTTTGTTTGCCTATTGCTGTTATTACAAAATCCTCAATTTAGCCAGGAGAATAATAATCGGTAAACAAATGACTGAGACTGACTATCTGCACTTATCACGGATGGGCTGATCAAAGGTTCAAAGTTATTGAAGTGCTGGAAATGCATCTGGCTCGTGAAATGCCACCTGCTACTTAAATATGTTACTAATCAGTGTACAATGGAAACATTTACAACTGACATTAAACACGCAATGCGGTCTAAAGTGTCTCTCCCTGAGTCAAGAAAGTAGCAGTATATCAACCTCTCACTTATAGTAGTTGTATACCTGCATGCAATTTTTGCGAGGGACAAAAATCTCCAAAGAACAAACCTGGCACGGTCAATGGAACTCTGCAACAATAGTGACCACCTCTAGGAGGCAGCAGAGACTCACTGACTCCTCATTTTTTGAAGCAGTGGTAAACAGCAGACTTAAAAAAAAAAACAAAAAAAAAACCTTGCAGGTCAAAGTTATAATGTGCTAGCATGCATCACATACTAGCACATCATGTTAAACGTACCTTAAAATAAAGCCCTCCAGCGGCTCGCTTTCACCACTAACAGTGCTTCCATCTTTACCCGGTCTTCCTTCCGGGTTGGCGGGCTCCAGTCCTTTGATTGGAAGAGCCCTGATGACATCACTACTGTGCATGCGCATGGGAGCCGCTGTTCATGGCACAGGGCTCTGAAGGAACGGCACGGGTATGTTGTTCATTCAAAGCGAATGCGCCGGTGACGTCACCGACTGCTTTACGCATAAATATCTCCTAAACTGTACCTATAGGTAAGAATTATTATAGGCTTACCTATAGGTAAAAATCAACCACTCTAATTCTAAGTGATGTGTAAGTGTAATGCTTCCAAGTATTTATGTTTTTTCTTTCACAATGATCACAATACCCCCCACCCCCCCCCCCCTCAATGCCTTTATCCGCTTCTCTCTCCAGAATGACAGCTCGATCTTTGTTCAGGCACCATCCAGGGTCCGCTTCTACTTTGTGGTTTAGATGCCAGCTCAGAAATCCCGTAGTCATGTAAATCCTGGTGTCTGTGCATTTCTTGGCTTGTTACAAATGTTTAACACACATTACCCCTGTTGCAGCCTCTCATTTTGTGTTGCAGTCTGATCACCGGGGTGAGAAGATTGAGGAAATGCTTTCCCCTGCCCACAGCAGACTAATTACATAATTTCAGCCTAGAGAAAGTCACTGGACTGGGGCTCATTTTATGAAGTCCTCCCAGTCACATGTGGCAAGCAGCGGCCGGAGACTGATCATTGTGCTGGACCGGCCCGGTACCATGTGATTGCTGTGACCAATCTCAGCGATCACATGACAGTTGTACACAATGAATGGCTTTCATTCATAGCCATTCATTGTGTACTATTGTGATGATCTGTGTGATTGGTCACAGTGATCACATGGTACCAAGAAGGCCAATCACAGTGCATCTGTACCATCTGATAGCTGTGGCCAATCACAGCTATCACAATAGTGTATTATGAATGAATGGATGCCAATCATAAAAATGATCGCTTATAGTAGTGATCATTACTGATCGCTGTGGCCAATCACAGCTATCACAATAGTACTCTATGAATGAATGGATGCCAATCATAAAAGTGACTGGTCTTCCTTCCGGGTTGGCGGGCTCCAGTCCTTTGATTGGAAGAGCCATGATGACGTTACTACTGTGCATGTGCGTGGGAGCCGCTGTTCATGGCACAGGGCTCTGAAGGAACGGCACGGGTATGCTGTTCATTCAAAGCGAATGCGCCGGTGACGTCACCGACTGCTTTACGCATAAATACCTCCTATGAATGAATGGATGCCAATCATAAAAATGATTGCTTATAGTAGTGATCATCACTGATCGCTGTTGCCAATCACAGCCATCACAATAGTACTCTATGAATGAATGGATGCCAATCATAAAAGTGACTGGTTATAAGAGTGATCATCACTGTTATAAGCAATCATACTGTAAAAACAAATCTTTACCCCATTGAAGTACAGATTCACTATGGTAATGCTGCATTGCTCTAGTCATAGTAGATATAGTAGATATATATATATATAATACAAAGACATGCTGGTAGGTTAATTGGATCCTGAATAAAATTGGCCCTACTATGTATGTATGTATGTATGTGAGTTAGGGACCTTAGATTGTACGCTCCTTGAGGGCAGGGACTGATGTGAATGTGTAATGTATATGTAAAGCGCTGCGTAAATTGACAGCGCTATATAAGTACCTGAAATAATAATAATAGTATGTAAAACAAAAATGTAAAAAAATAACAAAAAATTATTAAAGTTTTTTATTTTATTTTTTTTACATACTGTCACCAGCCATTACTGCTCTAAGGACAGTGTGTAGAAAAAAATTGTGAATTTTATTTTCTATTTATTTTGTTTTGCAAAAACACTGTGACAAAAATTACGTAAAAAAACTCACCATGCCTCTTACTAAATACTTTGGATGGTCTAATTTCTAAAAAAGGGTCATTTGGGGGTATTTGTACTGTCCTGGCATTTTAGGGCCCCAAGAAGAGAAATAGGCCGTCAGTACATCAGGACTGATCAATTTTCAAATATACACTATATTACCAAAAGTATTGGGACGCCTGCCTTTACACGCACATGAACTTTAACGGCAGGTGTCCCAATACTTTTGGTGATATAGTGTATATACCACAGTTTGTGGACTACAGACTAAATATTGTACACTAACTTGGATTTTTTTTTACCAAAGAAATGTAGCAGAAAATATGCTGACCTAAATTTATTAAGAAATAACATTTTGCAAATAAATAATCGAACAGAAATTAAGAAAAAATGTTGGCAAATGTTTTGGGCTTTTTTTGTAATTCAGCAAAAAATAAAAAACCCAGCGGTGATAAAATACAAGAAGAAGAAAGCTCTAACTGTTTAAAAAAAATGATAACTTAATTTGGGCACAGTGCTGCATGGCTGAGTAATTGTCATTCAAAGTGAAAGCTGAACATTGGTCTGGGCAGGAAAGGGGTGAAAGTGCCCGGTATTGAGGTGGTTAAGGTTGATGCATGGTGATTGTGCTTTTTCATTTCTATCCTTCTGAGCCAGTGTCCTGGACTGCTCAGCTATTAGTGAAAACAAAACAATACGGTGATAACACCCTTCTCCTGCGCTTAGAATCCAAGCTCCCCGGCCACACTTCCCACGGGACTCACATAAGGCATCTCGGATGGCTAGAGTCTTGCTGCCCACTAAAGGACTGGGGTAGTCCAACGGTACTATAGGCAAAAAGAAACAAAAAAAGGGCGCACGACCTAGCGCATTATCCTCAATAAGGCTTTATTTGTACAACATATAAAAAATGGCTACTCACAAACAAATGTAGAAAATAGTCATATCAAGCTCAGTCGCTCCAGTGTCAGGAGTAGTTCATGTGTTAGTCCATATTCCTGTTACGATGACGGCTGACGCGTTTCGAGGCTCAGCCTCTTCCTCAGAGCCACTGTGTCATGACCAACTCATAAGTTTAAATAACAATGCATTGCTCAAACCACCTCCCTCAGATCTTGGGAGCCCCTCCCTCTAGAGGAATATGGACTAACACTGAACTACTCCTGACACTGGAGCGACTGAGCTACATATGACTATTTTCTACCTTTGTTTGTGAGTAGCCATTTTTTATATGTTGTACAAATAAAGCCTTATTGAGGATAATGCGCTAGGTCGTGTGCCCTTTTTTTGTTTCTTTTTGCCATTAGTGAAAACAACTGGTATCCTTTATCGTAGGGATCCTCAAACTACGGCCCTCCAGCTGTTGCGGAACCACGCATCCCATGAGGCATTGTAAAACTCTGACATTCACAGACATGACTAGGCATGATGGGATTTGTAGTTCCTGAACAGCTGGAGGGCCATAGTTTGAAGACCCCTGCTTTATGGCCTACCCTGTTATCTCAACGGTTGTTCTGTACAGGCTCACATAGAGATAACCACTAGAGGGAGAATCTACAAATCTGCATACGAGGCGAAACACGAGCGTTGTGTACTAAAACATTTAAAGCAATGAAAGTCACATTCAATACACAAGTTACTTCTGCTGTGTCACAAATATTACACACTCCATGTAAAAGGTACATAATATTTTCTGCACACCAAAGCAGCTAGTCCATGTAGGCAATGCACACATAAGAACTCCAGATGTCATCACAACAGGAAAGGGGCATGTAAGGCCAAACGAGGACAGTAATTTGTGAGAAAAATGTAAACTATGTAAAATGTAATTTCATATGTAACAGAAGGATAACTAGACTTGATTTACTACGCGCAGAATTCCGTCCATCACAACGGCGATTATCTGTCAATGTCTGTGGCAGAGCAGATGACATTACAGATCGGGTTGCAGACAGGCTGTGATTTGCTGCACAAACCTGAGAATCGAGTATTTTTGTCCGCACTTCCCCTGATACAAGGTAATGACTCCTGACATGGGGCAGATTTGACAGCCGCATCCATCATACTCTACAGTCATCAGTGTTAGGCAAAGTGGAAACAAATTCCTCCCAGGTTCAGAGTGAAAGTCTACAGCACAATATGATAAATGTGTATAAATTTAGGGTAGGTGAAATCCAGGCTTGAGCCTGGAGATGTCAACTCTTTTAAAAGTTGCACTATAGTTCCGTATTATCAATTTTAGAACCCAAATCCTAAACATCAATCCAAAGGTCCGTGCCTTCACTCTGTATTATATTACTAATGTCATTTTGTACAGGAAATGTTTGGTGAAACCATGAACCTCGGTTGTGAAATGGTGGTTCTCCTTGGTGGGCTAACTGAGAATTTGATCTTCTGCGGAACCTAAAGGATATCTAAACACAGAGATGTATAGTAACTAAGTAGAACTACTTCACTACTGTACTTAAGTACTGAAAGGCGGTATCTGTACTTTCCTAGAGTAGAATTTTTTTCTCCTACTTCCACTTTTACTTCACTACATTTTTTCGATGATTTCAATACTTCTTCTCCGATATTCTTTTTTTGTGCTGCATAGTTACTCGTTACTATTATAAAAATTACCACTTCCAGAACAGTAGATGGCAGGTTTCATGAAGCTCAAAACGTGTGTATTATCAGCGCATACGAAAATAAATGCTACTGTATGTATAAATAAAAGCTGCATTTGAAATAATAAAAAACAATATGATGTTCAAACTTTTGACTTCTTTCTTTAATAACTACATAACACAGTACTTGTACTTTTCCTTTTAGTACTTGAGTAGCAATTTTTTTTCAAAACTACTGGTACTTTTACTTTCAGTACTTGAGTAGCAAAATTTAAAAAAAAAACTACTTGCAATACTTAAGTACAAAAAATGTTGAATACTTTAGTACTTCTACTCAAGTCACTTTTTGATTGAGCACTTCCACTTCTACTCAAGTCACTTTTTGATCAAGCACTTGTACTTTTACTCAAGTATGGGTTTCGAGTACTTTATACAACACTGTCTAAACCTAAGAAAAAAAATGTATTCTATTTTAGCCCACTAGTCCTTAGATCTGATGGCAGCATTTGTTTTCCTTTTTTAAGACCAAGGTTAGCCATACACAGTACGATTTCCCTCTTTCAGCTCTGCAAGCAGGATAAAAGAAATGCATCGATTCCCGCATCCACGCTAAGGCCCCTTTTACGCGGGCGCACCGCCTGATGGAGTCCATCCTGCTCAGCGGGGGATCGATCCGCCGATCCCTGCTGAGCAGGAGGATGACAGCTCCGTCTCCACTCTGTGTGCAGAGACAGAGCTGTCAGATCCCCGCTGTCCTCTATGGGGAGATCGGATAAGAACAGACCGCCTGTCTGTTCTCATCCGATCCCAACCGATCCAATCGTCCAGGCGAATGGAAAATAGGGTTTCCATCCGTCCAGATTTCATGGACAGGATCAAATCGGATAGCAGCAGGTGTCACCGGAGAGGTCTCCACTGACACCTGCTGCCCCATAGGGATGCATGGAGCATCCGATCAGGTACGCCGGAAAAACTGACAGGCGAATCGGATCGCCCGTGTGAAAGGGGCCTAACAGCATGTATGGAGGAATCTCTCCTTCTGGCTCTTGTATTCTGACAGCCAGCACCTGTGGCTGTCAGAATTTTCAAACTGTGGCTGCATCTATTAGATTCAGTTGCTGTTCAGCAAATAATATTTAGCACATCTCTGGATGTCAGGCAAGAGGGTGCCAACAGGACCATTCACAGGAATGATTATCAATGATTATCACCATGAGAACACCATCCCCAGTAGAGTGTTGTGCTTTAATTGGCAGTGACTGGGAAAATGTTTAAGACTAAAGCTGGCTACACACTATCCAACTTTTGTAGTTAGATTTCCTTCAGATTTACCTTTTCTATGTAGTGCAAGGGCCTGCCAGATTGCATACATATTGAAAGTGTTTAGGTTTGACCTCATATTATATGGTTTTGGTAAGTCTAAAGGAAAAAGTCTTCAGAAAATCTTATAGTGTGTATGGCCCATTAGGGAATGATGTATTGAACAAACGCAGGGCAATTCTAGAGGAAATCTTGCTGTGTTGAATGTAAGTTGGCCATACAGGTCTTGAATTTCGACTGCTTCCGGCTAAATCAGACAAAATTCAAGGCGTGGGTGGCCCTGTCAGCACCACCTGGAAAATCGAAGGAGCCAGGTGGAAAAATGTCAGCTGAACAATCCTATCAGATGTAATCACTATTTGGGTATTCTGACAGCAACCGATGCTGCAGCTGTCTGACTACAACAGCTGACTGGAGAATCTATAGAATTTTAGAAGAAAAAAAGAAATCTATGTGTGTATGGTTACCATTAAAATGGCCTAAATCCAACTGAGAATCTTTGGCTTGGAAAATATTTGAAAAAAACAAAAAATGTCTATTTTGTTAAATTACTTTCTAATGTAACATAAAATTGCACCTTCAAGGTGTATGTTGGGTAAATCACTTTTTATTGCAGTTTGTAACACAGAAAAATGTAGAAAAAAATCTAAGAGAACGGGGCTCCTTTACAGAAATAGGCCCCTTAATTCCTGTCCCAATGACAATGGTCTCACAGTCAGGGCAAATCTCCAAAAGCAGTACATACTAAAACATCTTTTATACTATTCTAGTAGAACTAGAACCCCCATCATCTTCTTATCGTAGTCTGTGCTGTCTCTGTTGTAGCTTTTTATCACTTCCTGTCTGGTTAACCTCCATCAGGGGTTTAAAGTTTCCCCTGATCTATATAAGCATGGAAAAAAGTTTTTGGCTGGACAAACACTTTAATTTTAGTTTACAATTTAAATAATGGCTTAGTTACATCAGCAATAATAGGTAATATTAATGCATTGCGCATACCAATAATGCACAATGCAACAACAATAACGGTACCTGACCAGCATTTTAAAGTGGACCTAAACTGAAAAAGTGACAATTTGCTATTTTATAGGGAAGCGGCTAAGACTTGTTAATGGTGCCTAAGCAGTAATCTGAAAATTCTACATTTTTTCTTGAATTGTTCCAGTAAAATAGAAGAGCGCATCCTGTTAACACGGCTGTACATGTGCAATGACAGAGTATCTAAACCCCCGTACACACGCGTCGAAAATCGGCAAGGAATTTTCGTCCGACGACCGATCTGCTGATTTTCGGCTTGTTAGTATGATGCTTCCGACAACCGACTCCGACTTTTCGGCCGAAAAAAATCTGGTGTGCAGACTATAAAACTTTTGTTGGCCGTCAACACAACGGCCGATTTTCGTGCAGTCAGTACAGATTTCTTACAGGGAAAAATCTGATGAGCAAGTCTGGGCATGCTCAGTGAAGAAAGAACACAAAGAAAGCAAACCAACACATGACATCACTTCTGAAGTAGAATTTTGTTGGGCGAGAAAATTTGTGTGCAGTCTAGGCACATTCCAACCAACAAAACACAACTCTGGACAAAAGACAGACGATCGTTCGGCCGATAATCGTTGCGTGTGTGCGGGGCTTTAGGCATTACTGCCTCTGAATGCTAGTCTCACACAATTTAAAGTAAGATTTAGTGAGGTCTATCCTGTGCTGCTTAACCACTTGCCGACCGCCCCGTGCAGATTTACTGTGGCAGGGCTGCTCTGCTCGACACAGCGGGAGCTAGACCGCGGGAGGAGCGGGCGCGATCACCGCTGGCCTCCCGCGATCTTCAGGGGAAACTGACAGGAGAGCCGTCTGCCTATGTAAACAAAGCAGGAGGCTCCCCTGTCACACAGGCACATAAAGATTGTGTGTCTCAGCTAAGCTGAAACACCAATCTATGTGTGCCTTTCACAGAGCCACCCCCACACCCACCCACAGTTAGTAAGCACAATTAGGCTCACACTTAACCCCTTGATCGCCCCCAGTATTAACCCCTTCCCTGCTAGTGTCATTTATACAGTAACAGTGCATATTATTTAGCACTAATCACTGTATTGGTGTCTCTGGTCCCCAAAAAGTGTCACTTAGTGTCAGATTTGTCCGCTGCAATGTCGCAGTCCCACTAACAATCGCTGCCATTACTAATAAAAACAACAAAAAAAATAAAAAGTCCAAAAATCCATCCCATAGTTTGTAAATGCTATAACTTTTGCGCAAACCAATTAATATATGCTTTTTGGGATTTTTTTTTGCCAAAAATATGTAGCAGAATACAAATTGGCCCAAACTGATTAAAAAAATTTATTGGGAATGCTATATGGCAGAATATAAAAAATATATATATTATATATATTATTTTATATTATTATTATATATATTATTTTTTTTTTAATTGTCGCTCTTTTTTGTTTAACCGGTTGCCGACCGCCGCACGACTATATACTGCGGCGGTCAGCCCCGGCCAGGCAGAGTGACGTATCGGTACGTCACTCGCCTGTCACTGACTTGCGAGCCTACCGCGGGCGGGCGCGCGCCCGCCGCGGCTCGTTCACAGGCAAGTCAGTGCGTGTGACCGGCGGACTCGATGTCCGCCAGTCACACTGCGATCGCTCCTGTGAAGGGAGAAAGACAGAGCAGCTTGTGTAAACAAGCTGCCTGTCAGTTCTCCCTGTGTAAAAGTGAAGATCTGTCCGTTCTACTATGTAGAACGGTTGATCTTTGCTTTTACACCAATAGGAATGTCCCTACACAGTTAGAATCACGCCCCTAGGACACACTTAACCCCTCCCTGTCCAATAAAGTTAACCCCTTCCCTGCCAGTGTCATTTTTGCAGTAACAGTGCATATGTATAGCACTGATTACTGCAGTAATGTCACTGGTAACCCCAAAAGTGTCAAAAATGTCAGTCAAGGGTCCGATCTGTCCGCCGCAATGTCGCAGTACCGAAAAAAAAAATCGCAGATCGCCGCCATTACGCGTTAAAAAAAAAAACACCAAAAATGACAAAAATCTTTCCCTTTGTTAGTAAACGCGATAACTTTTGTGCAAACCAATCAAAATACGCTTTTTGCGATTTTTTTTACCAAACATAGGTAGCATAAAACAAATTGGCCGAAAAATGTTAAAAAATTTTGATTTTTACTTTTTTTTTTGGGGAATTTCATATAAAAAAATGTGAAAAATATTGTTATTTTTGCAAAATTTACGCTTTTTTTTGTTTATAGCGCGTGATCAAAAAATCGCACAGGTGATCAAATACCACCAAAAGAAAGCTCTGTTTGTGGGAAAAAAAGGACGTCAAATTCGTTTAGGTACAGCGTCGCACGACCGCGCAATTGTCCGTTAAAGTCACGCAGTAAAAAATCGCAAAAAAAACCCTGGTCCTTTAGCAGCCAAATCCTCCGGGGCTTAAGTGGTTAAAGCACAAAATCTAAAAACCACAGAGGTGATCAAATGTCACCAAAAAAAGCTCTTTTAGTGGGGAAAATAAGGACATCAATTTTATTTGGGTACAGCATCACACAACTGCGCAATTGTCAGTTAAAGCAATGCAGTGCCGAATTGCAAAAAATGGCCTGGTCATTATGGGGGTAAAACCTTCTGGGGCTGAAGTGGTTAAAGTTCTCCTTACTGGAGAGGAAGCTGTACATGACGACCTACAGTGCAAGGATCTCTTCCTGCTTTTGCTTCATGAATTCTTTAGATCTGTGCACTCCGAAATTTTTCTGCTGCTTCTTGATGCAACCAGTCATCATGGGGTAATCTCTGATACGAGGAAGAAAAGCTTGTCTTCTATCAAGAAGGCTGCCTCCCCTCAGAGACATGGTGCAGAGCAAGGCATGGTCAGTCAGTCACTAGGAAAAGATCAGCTGCAGGGGGCTTTCACTTCTGCTTGCTTTTTTTTAAGCACAGCTTTCAAAGCTTAGATTGACGTGTTCGTGTTTTGTCAGCATTTTGTGTTTTGCAGGCAAATTTAAATGATGTTCGGTAATTTTAAGTAATAGGATTCTTGAGCATTTTCTAAACTGTAGCTAGAGTTACTAAAGGAGCCAGGGCAGGTAAACAATAAAATTCTAGGATGCTGGTATGGTAGCGCTACCTTGGCCTGTGGCTAAACATTCAAATACCAAAAAGTGTTACAATAAGAACACCAAACTAATATTTATGGGCAGATATAGTTTGCTTACAGCGTTTGATTTAAATCCAATGCGTTTCAGGAGTAGGGGACCTCATTTTATCAGGCCTCAACTAGATGCCAAACCAGCGACTGGAGCAGACACTGAACTATATAAACCAATATCCTTCAGGGACTCAATATTTTATTGAGATTTTCCTAAACCAGCCTTCCTTAAAGCCTTAAACCCTTCTAAAAACTGAAACATGCTGGTTTGATTCAGATGCTACCACCAAATATCAGACCGGCACTTTTTGCTACATACATTTTCATATGTTTGCTACAAAAAGCCAAGCTATGGCACCTATATAATCAGACAGCTACCTTCTAACAACCGTCCCACTACACAACAAATCCACTTGGGTCACTGACCTATATCAATTAACCACTTCCGGACTGGTAACTGTGTATTTACGTCACTACTTTGACGTTAAATACCGGAGATATGGCAGCAGATAGCGGTTATAACCCCAGTATTTTCTTACACGGTGGGTGGTCCACTTTATCATAAAAGTGGTCCCACTGGCGTATTCGCCACAGGACCACTTTTATGGGCAGCGGGAGAGGTGCTCACCCCCCTCCCACCATTTTCCCCGCCTACCAGAGCCGTTGGTAGCAGGGAAAATTATCCAATCCACACTCCTGATGGGCAGGAAGTCGAGTGAGGGCAGGATGGCTCCCATTCGACTCTATGCCCTTGGAGGACCGGAGCGACGTCAAACATCCCTTCTGCTCAACGGCCTTAAAGGGCCAAATTTTGTTTTGAATAAAAAAAAAAATGACTTTTTTTTTATTGCTTTTAAGTGCCGGTTCACACTACTGCGACGCTACTTTAGGTGGCGACCTCCAAGGTCGCGGTGCGAGCAGCGCGCCGCGACCCCGGAGCGGCCACCACGGACTTCATAACATTGAAGTCTATGGCGGTCGCCTCCTGGTCGCCCCAAAGAAGCTCCGGACCCTTTTTCTAGGTCGGAGCGACTTGTGTCGCTCCTATTAGAACGGGTCCGCAGCTTCCCTATGGGAGGCAACCTGTGAGGCGACCAGGTCGCCTCACAGGTCGCCCTAGTGTGAACCGGCACTTAGTCTTTTTGACCACAGATCTCACATTAAAGAAGACCTGTCATGCTTATTTCTTTTACAAGGGATGTTTACATTCCTTGTAATAGGAATAAAAGTGATCAAAACATTTTTTTTAAAGGGACGGTGTAAAAAAAAATAAAAAGCACCCTGTCCCTCTGAGCTCACGCGCAGAAGCGAACGCATATGCAAGATGCAAAAATTCTAGCACTAGACCTCCTCTAGTGTCAAAGTTTGTCGCCATTCCACAATCGTCCACAATTTTAAAGCATGACATGTTAGGTATCAATTTATTCGGTGTAACGTTATCTTTCACATTATAGAAACAAATTGGGCAAGTTTTACTGCTTTCTTGTTTTTTTTCTATTCAAAAAAGCATATTTTTTCCAAAAAAGTGCGTTTGTAAGACCGCTGCACAAATACGGTGTGACAAAGTATTATAACGATCTACATTTTATTCTCTAGGGTCTCTGCAGAAAAAAAAAATATTATATATATATATATATATATATATATATGTTTGGGGGGTTCTAAGTAATTTTCTAGCAAAAATTACTGATTCTAACTTGTAAACAACAAGTGTCAGCAATAGGCTTGGTCCTTAAGTGGTTAAGCAAGAGGGGTAAGTAATTACAATTACAACTGCAAATGCACACACAGAAAATTTAGTTAAGACTGCAGGATGAACACCAATCATCTACAAGACTCTCCCATCCGCGCTATACAGCGTGGATGGAGGAATCTCCCGCTACAACTATTAAACTCTTGACAGAAAAAACAAAAATACTGAATTTAACTTTTAAACATGTGTCAGAAATAGGCCATGTTCTTAAGTGGTTAATCCAGTGTTTCAGAGATCTCCTCAATAGTACAGAGTTTTGAGGTGGGACAATTTAATTCCCAGAATGGACTGTAAAAAAAAAAAAAAGTTTGTGCAGGTGCACTTTCGTGGGGGAGAATCCACTTGTCAGGCCAGAGTTCCGGTCTATTCCTCCGAACAGATTCCCGTAACCTTTTCAGAATTTCCAAGTATGTTGATTGACCAGTGTACCATGTTCTATGAACTTATTTTGAACTATCCCCTTGTAATTAACCACTTAATCCCCAGAAGATTTTACCCCCTTCCTGACCAGGCCCTATTTTGCGATTCGGCACTGCGGGACTTTAACGGACAATTGCGCGGTCGTGCGATGCTGTACCTAAACTAATTTGATGTCCTTTTTTTCCCACAAACAGAGCTTTCTTTTGGTGGTATTTGATCACCTCTGCGATTTTTTGATCATGCGCTATAAACAAAAATTTGTTTTCTGCTACATATGTTTGGTAAAATAAATTGCAATAATCCTATTTTGATTGGTTTGTGCAAAAGTTATTGCGTTTACTAACGAAGGAAAAGATTTTTGTTATTTTTTTTTTTAACGAGAAATGGCGGCGATCTGTGATTTTTTTTGCGGGACTGCGACATTGCGGCGAACAGATCGGACCCTTAACTGACATTTTTTACACTTTTGGGGTAACCAGTGACATTACTACAGTAATCAGTGCTATACATATGCACTGTTACTGTAAAAATTACACTGGCAGGGAAGGGGTTAACTTTATTGGGGAAGGAGGGGTTAAGTGTGTCCCTAGGGGTGTGCTTCTTACTGTGCAGGGATGTGGCTGTTTGTGTAACAGCAGAGATCTACGGTCCTACATAGCAGAACCGTGTGATCTCTGCTGTTACACAAGGGAGAGTGACAGGCGGCTTTGTTTACATTAGCCGCCTGCCTTTCTCCCGCTGTAACTGACGATCGCGAGTGACCGGCGGACATCGGATCCGCCGGTCACTCGCGCTGAGGTGTCCGTGAACGAGCGGGGATGGGAGCGTGCCTCCGGCGGCGAGCGCTCGCCCCCTATTGGCTCAAAGGCTAGTTAAGTATCGGTACGTCACTTTGCCTGGCCGGGGCTGACCGCCGCAGAATATGTACTTGAGGCGGTCGGCAAGCGGTTAAAAAAAGCACACCAGAATGAGCGTACGAGGATTCACACTGTCTACATTTGCATCCGTCCTTTGCGTTTTTGGCTGCCCACTTCTTCACGTCATAGTAGACATCTTCCTGCCCCTCCTTACACCACCTATACCATCCAAAAACACTTGATTTCTTAATTGAATGTTCACCATAAGTCGGTTGTAGCAGAAAAGTTTCAGACGCACTTTTGTGAATCTTCACCCAAAACGTCATGTTAATTCTCCAGATTTCTGTCACTTATTTTCCGCCAGCAGCGCAATCACACACGTGTTATTTCTTCTATTACTCCGTAAAGTCTGAGGCAACCCAGGCGAGTGCAAGTTGGGGCACGTCAGAACACACTTAAGTGGGAATGGCCTGCATACTGCTATGCCAAGTGCATTTTGGGAATTAAATTGTCACACCTCATAAAATATCAGTGTGACCATGCCAGGTAATATCAGTGTGACCATGCCAGGTAATATCAATGGATCCAGTCAAAGATGTGCCACAAATACACCATCTTTTAATTATGCAATGGAAAACCAAACCTGCTTTTCCCCTGGCATAATTCACAATACCTAGTTGCATAATTATGAGTCGTAGCTTGTTTCTTTTTTTTAGGAGAGAAAGGTCATTACAGTTTGCCATCCTCAGCATCTTTATTCATGATGCTGCAGGTTGTGTACCTGCTAAAGCATTTATTTGGAGGCATAAACAAGGCAATTACAACCCTTACAGGATGGGATGAAGGATAAGCCAATTATCATACGTTTTATGACTCAGACCCATCAGCAGAGAGAAGCCACAAATTACTTCTAGATTGTAAGCTCTAAGGAGCAGGGCCCTCTGATTCCTCCTGTATTGAATTGTATTGTAACTGTATTGTCTTCCCTCATATTGTAAAGCGCTGCGCAAACTGTTGGCGCTTTATAAATCCTGTATAATAATAATAAATAATTATTACAGGTACTTACATCAATTTACATAGCACTTTACATATATATTGTACATTCACATCAGTCCCTGCCAAGGAGCTTAGTCTCTAAGTTCCCTAACTCACATTCATACATACACATACTAGGGCCAATTTAGACAGGATCCAATTAACCTACCAGCATGTCTTTGGAGTGTGGGAGGAAAACCAGAGCACCTGAATGGAACCCACGCAGGCACAGCAGAACACGCAAACCACAAGTAGGTACAGTGCCATCTTAAGACCATTAAAGGGCCCCGGGCAATGCAGTGCACTGGGGCCCTGCCTACACAATCACCCACGAGAATAAAAATGCAAATTATCGATAAGGCGATATTTATTGGTACAGCGGTGCAGGGCTAATGACAGCTTCCAAGTTCGGCGACTGGGTCTGGTGAACCCACACATGGACGGGAGTCAGACTCAACTGTCCTGTGTGCGCCTGTTCCCGTGGAGGCAGACAGGCATTCCTGCAGTTGTGGGCTTCCCCTCCATGGCCCAAGTGGCCTGACAGCAGCGCAGGGCCGACAGGCCCTTGCTACCTGCTAAGTTTGGCGGTGGGATGCACACAGGAATCGGGACGAATGCCTGGCTGGGTCGCTGGGCAGGTGGGGCCCCTCGGGCAAGTGGGGCCCCTGGGCAACTGCCCAGTGTGCCCATTCGATAAGATGGCCTTGAGTAGGTAGTGCCATGGTTGGGATTGAAACCGATGACCACAGTGCTGCTAGGCAGAAGATGGAAGATTTTAAAATTCTTCTGTAGCTCAGTGATTGTTGAGTCATGGGGTCCCCAGGAACAGTAGGTTTTCTCACATAAGGCCGATGCTGTGGTTTCTGCAGTTGAATTTTGTTAAAGGAAGAGTTCAGATATAAATAGCACTTTCTGGAGTTCTCCTTTAAAGCTGAACCTCCTTACAGTCCTAGAAGGTTGGGAAGTGTCGTTACAGTAACTAAAGCAAATAAAGATGCAGTTAACTACGTGTATATACTGTATATATATATGGTGTATGTAAAATAAAACAGTGAAGTGTTACTGAGTAGCAAAACACAATATGTCTATGAATTTCCCATCCTATTAACTCCATGCATGATATATACAGAAAGCTGTGGGAGAGACCTGGAACTTGTCACTGCACACCATTCCGTGAGCTGAGCACACCAGATGGAAACATAGAAATCCCATACATTAGTATGGATGCTCTCAGGAGTCTGCTTAAAACCTGAACTCGTTCTGGACACAAAAGAAGAGCTGTGAAAATGCAATGGATTGGATTATATGCAGCGGCACCCATGTTTCACACAAGCCCTGTGTGCTGCTTTTCCTCCTCCAGTCCTGTAACATTGCAGCCTGTAAACCAGCTCAGCATATCTTATAGGCCAAATGCACAGAGCTGTGAGGTGTCTGGAATTTCAAATTGGAAATTCAGTTTTTTTTTTCAAAAAAGAAACTTATTCCTTTAAAAGGTAACATATTTTTAGCTAGTACACTTACTATTATTGCAGTTCTGTCTTGTGCTTGTAGTATTTCATACACAGAGTTAAAGGAGTTGTAAAGTCAGAAGTACATCTTAATGCATTCTATATAGCCTTCTGTGTGCAGCAGCCCCCCCCCCCCCCCGTAATACTTACCCGAGGTCCCTCTCTGTCCAGCAATGTCCAAGAGTGTCTAAGCTATCTGAGATTCTCCCTCCTGATTGGCTGAGACACAGCAGTGGCACCATTGGCTACCGCTGCTGTCAATCAAAGTCAGCTAGCCAATCAGGAGAGAGAGAGATGTGGGGCAGGGTTGGGGCTCCATTTCTGAATAGACCCAGGGAGCTGTGATTCGTCTCAGGTGCCCCCATAGCAAGCTGCTTGCTGTGGGGCACTGAACAGGAGGGAGGGGCCTCGATCACAGAAGAGGGACCCGAGAAGAGGAGGATCCGGGCTGCCCTGTGCAAATCCACTGCACAGAGGAGGGGTGTATAACATGTTTGTTACAATCACTTTACCTGCTTCCTGACCACCACCCGCCTTTTTACTGCGGCAGGGCGGCTCTCAACGTAGATCTACGTCAAATGGCAGCGGGGAAGCCGATGCGCGGGTCAGGCGGCTCCAATTGCCGCCTGACACCCGCGATTGCTCCCCGCTGAGGGAGAAGGACGGTCAGCTGTTGTAAACACAGCTGACCGTTCTTCTCCCTGGGATGATCACAAAGCTCCTGTGATCCTTCTATATAGGATCACATGTCTCTATGGTCATCTCAGAAGCCACGCCCCCCCCACAGTTAGAATCACTCCCCTAGGCTCACATGTAACCCCTTGATCACCTATACTGTTAACCCCTTCCCTGCCAGTGTCATTATTACAGTAACAGTGCATATTTTTAGCACTGATTACTATAGTAATGTCACTGATCCCCCCCCCCCCCCCCAAAAGAGTCAAAAATGTCAGTTAGGGGTCCGATCTGTCCGCCGCAATGTCGCAGTCCAGTAAAAAAAAAAAATTGCAGATTGCTACCATTACTAGTAAAAAAAAACAATAAAAATTACATAAATTTTTCCCGTAGTTAGCACACACAATAACTTTTGTGCAAACCAATCAAAATACGCTTATTGTGATTTTTTTACCAAAAATATATAGCAGAAAACCAACTGGCCTAAAATGTTAAAAAAATTTGATTTTTTTTTTTTGTTGAGAATGTCATATAGCAGAATGTAAAAATACGGATTTATTTTCAAAATTGCCGCTCTTTTTTTGTTTATAGCGCAAAAAATAAAAATCGCACAATTGATCAAATACCACCAAAAGAAAGCTCCATTTGTGGGAAAAAAAGGACGTCAATTTTGTTTGGGTACAGCGTCGCACGACCGCGCAATTGTCTGTTAAATTAATGCAGTGCTGAATTGCAAAATAGGGCCTGGTCATTAAGGGGGCAAATCCTTCCGGTCTTAAAGTGGTTAAGGTGGAATTAAATTAGGTATAAAAAACATTACTGGCAGGAGAGACTCCGTATTAATATTATTATTACTATTATAGATGTTCAGCTCAGTGTACAATCCCCCATCTGCTACGTGGTGGGATGAAATAACTTTCAGAGGCATGCGTGGAAGTTTCTTCACCTTGCACCAAACAATCAAGATGGCTAAAGATGCCAAAACAGGAAGAAGACCGGGAGAAAATGTCAAAGGGTCACTGCAGCCTTTGTAGTCAACCATAAAGTGAAAATATGCTGTGCATACTTAAAGGAGATGTAAAGGCAGAATGTTTTTTTTTTTTTATCTTAATGCATTCTATTCATTAAGATAAAAAAAAAAACTTCTATGTACAAACCCCCCCCCCCCCAGCCCCCCTAATACTTACCTGAGCCCATCTTTATCCAGCGATTTTACTGGAGTTTCTCAACTGCCCGGGACTCCCCTCCTTATTGGTTGAGACAGCAGCATAGCACGATTGGCTCCCGTTGCTATCAAAGTCAGTCAGCCAATCAGGAAAGAGAGGGGGTGGGTTGCGGCTCTGTGTCTGAATGGACACAGGGAGTTGTGACGCGGCTCGGGTGGCCCCATAGCAAGCTGCTTGCTGTGGGGGAACTCAACAAGAGGGAGGGGCCAGGAGCACAGAAGAGGGACCCGAGAAGAGGAGGATCCAGGTCACTCCGGGTGCAAAACCAACTGCACAGAGCAGGTGAGCAGAATATGTTCGTTATTTTAAAAAAACAAAAAACAATCGCATTAAACATTATGGCAAAAACCCTGGGCACCGGAGGCAGAGTTTAATTCTACTTTAAAATGATTCTAAATGCAATTTAAGAAAAAAAAAAAAAAGCAAACATGTTATACTTACCTTTGTACAACAATTTTGCATCCCGGATCCTCCTCTTCTGGGGTCCCCTGCTGGCTCTCTGGGCTCCTACCCCCTTCTGAGTGCCTCCATAGCAAGCAACTTGCTATGGGGCCACTCATGCTCACTCCCGAGCCGGGTCTCTGTATGTCCATTAACACACATAGCGTGGCTCAGCCCCGCTTCCTGCTCTCTCCTCACCGGCCAATGGCCCCCACTGCTGCCTCTCTTTCTAATGAGAGAGAGAGAACAGGTGCTCTTGTGCACATCGCTGGTTTGAGATCAGGCCCAGGTAGTTATTTGGGGAGGAGCTCAGCTATGAGGAAAGATTCGAGGAACAGAATTTATTCTCTCTTGAGAAGAGGAGATTAAGGGGGGATATGATCCACATGTATAAATACATAAGGGATCCATATAGTGAACTTGGTGTTATTCACTTTAAGGTCATCACAGAGGACAAGGGGGCAGTGTTTACGTCTAGAGGAGAAGAGATTTAATCTCCAAATACTGAAAGGTTTCTTTACAGTAAGAGATGTGAAAATGTGGAATAGATTCCCTCAAGAACTGGTTCTGTGCAGCTCAGTAGATTGCTTGAATTCTTTCCTAAATGTACATAATATAACTGGATACTAATATTTATAGTTATAAAGTTGATCCAAGGAATATCCAATTGCCTCTCAGGGAGAGATCAGGAAGGAATTTTTTCTCCTGCTGGATCAACTGTAGGCATAGGATTGTATCTCTTTTTTTTTTTTACTTTTATTGGTTGAACTAGATAAGGACTTTTTTTAAGATCTTTTTTTCAGCCAGACTAACTATGTATCTATGACATGCAGAAGGTTTTTTACCTTAATGCAAATACTGCATTCAGGTAAAAAAAAAAACTTGTACCTTTAGAACCTTCACAACAGACACACCACCCAACCCGCCCCTGGTTGCAGAGAGTTTATTGACTCAAATGCAAACGGGGACTATGCTCTACAAGGCACATACAGAAATCCTGTCTTTGATAAGCCAAGAAGAAAACCACATAGGGTTCCACTTGGGCCAACTGGTAATAAGGAAATATAAGGCTACAGCAAACATGGGGCCACCAAAACTGAAGTTAGAACCTGGTGTATACATCATGAACCCTTTGTGCTATGAGGCAAAACCTGGGCTCAAGAGTATATCTGTTTGACAAATCTGAACTGGGTGTTGATATTGAGTCAAAATGGCCCAAAAACCCTAAAGAATTTTTAGTGTGTTTATGAAATCATTCTACATAGAATTCAAGATTTTCTGAAAGGCAAAGAGAGTCTTGCCAATGACTAGATAGATCGGGGTGCTCAACCTTTTGAAGAGCGAGGGCCACTTAAAGCGGAGTTCCACCCAAAAGTGGAACTTCCGCTCTTTTGTTTCCTTCCCCCCTCCGGTGCCACATTTGGCACCTTTCAGGGGGGAGGGGGGAACTGGTACCTGTTTTTGATAGGTACCCTTCCCCACTTCCCGGATACAGCGCCGTCCCTCGGAAGCTCGGCCCCCTCCTCTGCCGCCGAGCCAGTAGGAATGCTCATTGCACTTCGTGCATGCGCAGTAGTGACCCGCCCCTGAAGCGGCAAGGCTTCACTGACGGGTTCCCTTACCGGCAATGGCGGCAGCAGCACCCGACAGCCGTGGGAAACATCGGCTGCGGTGCTGACATCGCTGGACTCCAGGACAGGTAAGTGTCCTAATATTAATTAAAAGTCAGCAGCTACAGTATGAGTAGCTGCTGACTTTTTGACTATTAATTTTTGGATGGGGAGGCGGAACTCCGCTTTAAGTGATTTGGCAACTGGTTGCGGGCCACCTGCTAGAAAGCTCCCAGACGAAGAACACTTGGTATCACTCCACCTGAGACAGGAGCTGGTACTACAGAAGAGCCACAAGCTTTTTCGGCTCCTGCTCCTTCTACAGCCGCCTGCCTCTTCCGCTCCCGCCGCGCGCTCCATGTACTCGGATGCTCTGGGATGGCGGGTCGGCAACCCGTTGATTGCAATCTGGGCTTGCCGACCCACCTTTCCATAGCATGGGGATGCGCTTCCTTAGTTTGAGGTTGCAGGCCACATCAGAGGGTTTCCCTGGGATAAATGTAAAAAATGACAGCTAGGTGTATGCCTTGCATTAGGGCCCTGTAGCTTTAAGGTTTGCCTCTTTAAAAGCAGAATGCCTGCATTAGAACAAAAATACGCTCTCTGTGTTGTCCTTTGTCTATTGCTGCTGTTCATTTATGGGTTAAATAGCAGCCAATCCCTGTGAGCGCATGCGGTCATGGACATGCATCATCACACCAGACTGGACTTGCAGCACTGAAACTCACAAATAATGATCACACATCATTATGTGAGAGCCCTTTTTTTTGCTGCAGAGATGGCCACCAACCACCACTGGGCAAGAAGGGGAAGCACAATTGATGTCACCAACCTGGCAAGAAGACAGCTAGGTCCAACTAAGGTATGTATTTAGGGAATATCCCCCTTGCTCCTGGCTGTACACATATACACATTTGCCTGGCATCTTTTATTTTGTGCCAGCAGTGTGCTCAATCGTCACCCCCAGCACTGTGACTACTCTGTCGTTAGCGGCTCCCAGTCACTGTTGACAATTGGGATCTAGTGGGACGAGCTCCCAATCACAGCGATCACATGGTCAGTAAATCCAGGAAATAGTTTAAAGTAGTAGTAAACCGCAAATTTATTATTATGTTTTAACCCTGCAAGGTAAATGCATATTGTGTTAGTATGCATCGCATAGTAGCACATTATGAAATACTTTAGAAAGAAGATGTCCTGCGATACACTGTCACCACTGAAAGGGCTTCCATCATAACCCAGTCTTCCTTCCGGTTAGCGGGCAGCCACCGATTGATGTCACTCCCGCGCATTCGCGCAGCAGTCACGGATCGCGGCACGGGGCTATGAAGGGATGGCACGGGTATGCCGTCCCTTCAGAGTGCAAGCGCCGATGACATCACCGGCATCATGCAATGTGAATATCTCCTAAACAATGCATGATTAGGAGATGTTCACGGTGCCTACAGGTAAGTCTTATTATAGGCTTACCTGTAGGTACAAGTGCAAAAATACACTTTACTTCCAGTTTAACAGGGTTAATAAAATATATATCTATGGTTGGGAGGTTCAGGGAAGATGGTGGGAAAAATGGGAGCTAGAAATATGCTTTCAATACAAATGCATCTTGAATATAGTTTATGGAAAGACTAGATAAAGTTTGAATCGATAAAACACTCCGCAGTACGAAGCCATAGGTGTTTCTGGAGAAGAAACTGTACAGGAAATAAGCTCTCTGCTATCATCTCTGAAGCTTTTGTTCTTAAATCAATGGAAGAAACAGAATCTGTGGAGCTCAATTGCTTTCCCAGCATCTAGCCTGTAATATCAGCCGAGTCTGGTAAAAGCTCAGAGCCGTACGCGTAATAAGCTATATTGTTACGGGCAGCGAGGCCGCAGAAAGCTTCTCGGGGCAGATGGAGGACACGGCCACTTCACAATACCACCGGCTATGTATTGTCCGGGGGCCTGAGAATGAGACGCTGTTTCTTCCTTCTATTATCCAGCTTTTCTAGGATGACACGACCATGATAAATAGTCAGGTCACATCAATTCCTGTCCGGGACAAAGGGGTTCTCTGATTGACACTCGGAAACTACACAAAGGGAGGAGATTCAATTTTTCTTCCTCTGGGGATGGCTATTGACAAAGGCGCCTGAAATTTTAGACTTTAAAAGCATCTCCCATGACTGCCGGGCTCACCTTGCAGGTAAACACCTTCCTGCTTCTCTACAAGGCACGCACGTGAAACTGGATCTTCTGTGCTGGAAGCTCAGGATGGTGGAAAGAAATGTGTTCGATCGGAGCCGTGTCACTGCTGTCCTCTGTGACTGTACTTTCACCAGCCTGCATGTGCACCGAGATCATATCTCCCCATAATATTTATACTAACGTGGGAAATTCTCTAGGATAACAACTTTTCCTGAACTAATGAAAACAGGCTGCTTGTATCTTGTAAAGTTCACTGCACTTTAAGTGCAAGAATAAAATGCTCATTTAGGTCTAGGGCAGAGTTGTATAAAGTACTCGAAACCCATACTTGAGTAAAAGTACTAGTGCTCGATCAAAAAGTGACTTGAGTAGAAGTGGAAGTGCTCGATCAAAAAGTGACTTGAGTAGAAGTACTAAAGTATTCAACATTTTTTGTACTTAAGTATTGCAAGTAGTTTTTTTAAAAAATTTTGCTACTCAAGTACTGAAAGTAAAAGTACCAGTAGTTTTGAAAAACAAAATTGCTACTCAAGTACTGAAAGTAAAAGTACAAGTACTGTGTTATGTAGTTATTAAAGAAAGAAGTCAAAAGTTTGAACATCATATTGTTTTTTATTATTTCAAATGCAGCTTTTATTTATACATACAGTAGCATTTATTTTCGAATGCGCTGATAATACACATGTTTTGAGCTTCATGAAACCTGCCATCTACTGTTCTGGCAGTGGTAATTTTTATAATAGTAACGAGTAACTATGCAGCACAAAAAAAAAAATATCGGAGTAGAAGTATTGAAATCATTGAAAAAATGTAGTGAAGTAAAAGTGGAAGTAGGAGAAAAAAATTCTACTCTAGGAAAGTACAGATACCGCCTTTCGGTACTTAAGTACAGTAGTGAAGTAGTTCTACTTAGTTACTATACACCTCTGGTCTAGGGTACCAGAAACAAGGACTTTTACTTACCTAATCCACCGCTTCCAAAGAAGCCAGAGATCAAATGTTCTCTCTTAAGCTCTTGTCCTATAGCCTTGCATTGTAAGTGAGGATGCTGAGAGACCATTCACAGACTGGTCCCCCAGCGTCCTCACTTACAATGCAGGGCTATAAGACCTGTGTTGTACTTGATGACATCATAGTGCCTGTGACTGCCAGAGCATCAGGGAGAAGAGGCTTTGGCTGCCAGTCCTACAGCGTGAGGGAAGCCCGTATGAGATCGGGACCAATAAAAGTCCTTGTTCTGGGCACCCTAGTCAAAAGTGAGCATACTACTGAGGATAAATGAACTTAAGTGTTAATTTCTTTGAAACAAAAATTGGCACAGTTTAGTTAAATTTCACAGTTTTGGTAAAATGTGATCAGAAAAACAAACGCTCAAACCGGAGTCTTGATCAATTCTGATAGGGATTAGAGAAATCGGTGTTCAGGCTCCAAGTGTCTTTCAGCCACCCGTACAAATTGCAAACAAAAATAGGCAGCCCGTAACCCAAAACATCCAAGACTACAAGTCTTTATTTTCTGCAATGTGATAACAGTATAAAAAAAAAAGTACGTGTTTCGGCCTCCTGGCCGAAACGTGTAAGCTGTTTTATACTGCTATCCCTTTGTAGCAAATAAAGACTTGTACTCTTGGATGTTTTGGGTCACCAGCTGCCGATTTGCATTTGCATTTTAGCAAAATGCATTGGCATCAAGGATGGGTGCAACTGGCTTTCCTGCAATATTAAACCCGAAAGCAAACATTTATTATATTGTAGCCTACCAATTCTAAGATGTGATGGCTGCATTGGTTTTCTTTTAATTATTTTCACTTAGTTATTTGGCCAGAAAGTCTGTTGTTTTTTTAACAGAACAAGCTCTCCAGCAGATGTATCAGTTACAGCAATGAGACAACTTTAACACTGACAGGGCTGCTTACAAAGATCCATTGACACAGACAGCGCAGCTCTGACCTGTCCCCCGCTCCCTTCTCATAGAATTTGACTGACAGTAGTGGGAGCCAATGACACCAATCTGCCCGTTGAGGAAGGAGAGAGCAGAGAGAGCCATTGTTATACACAGCGCTGGCTCGAAATTGGACTCAGTTAAGTATAAGGAAGGGGCTGAGGGGGATCCTCAGACACAGGAGGTTTTGCATTTAGGTTAAAAAAAAAAAGCCTTTAGGCTTTAGAACCACTTTAAGTGATTACTGGCTATCACTTTTGCTGTGCAGCACTGGGCTTTAAACTTTTCGCTGTAAGGTCCATATGTCGTATGAAACTGACAGCAGGGGGTTTCACATATAAACCAGTGGCTGCAGCCACTGGGATTGTGTGTAAAATTGACAAGCAGGCTGCCTATAAGGTGATAACATTTGGGCGGCTGCACTGCCACCCGATTGCTCACACACACCCTCCAACTTTGTATCATGTAATTTGGTGTATTTATATTTTTGAAATTGCCGCCGGTTCCACCCCCCTGCGTCGCAACGCTCGCAGGGAAGGGAACCGGAAGACAGGTGCAGGCATTGGCTGAGCACACAGCGGGAGGACAGCGGGAGGATGGGTGGAGGACGGCGGGGGATCGCAGGTGAGTTTTATTGTGGGGTCATCCTGAGTGTGGCTCGGGGTTACCGCTTTTGGTACTCTATATTAACCCCGAGCCACACTCAGGAATACCGCTAGGGAGGTTAAAAATGGATTTTTGTAAAATCTTACCGTAAAATCCTTTTCTCTTAGCTCATCGACAGACGTAGTCCTCGGTGATACACCACCTTCGGGTTATGTTACCTCCGCAGGAGCAGGACTAGACAGGAAATTAAAAAGCTCTGGCCACACCCTAGGGGCAGTCCCAGAGGGTATATCCTCTCTCTCTCTGCCTCAGCAAATCAGTTATGTGAAAAAGCAGTGCTTAGAGAATTTAACCCAACCCAACTCCAAAACAGAGGGGCGGGGACTACGTCTGTCGATGAGCTAAGAGAAAAGGATTTTACGGTAAGATTTTACAAAAATCCATTTTTCTCTAGCGCTCATCGACAGACGTAGTCCTCGGTGATACACCACCTTCGGGACGTCCCAGAGCAGTATCACAACTGAGGGGTGGGAAAATGGAAATCAAATCCCAATCTAGAAGGCCCAACCGGTGCCAACTAGAAGTTTACAATGCTCATCCTTAATGATGAGACTCAACAAAAAAAATTTTTCAAACAGAAAAAAACCCTCGAGGTAGACCACCGGTCTCCTCAAATTGCGGCCTGCAAAACCTTGCGGCCAAATGAGGCATCCGCCGATGCCGTCACATCAATTTTATAGAATTTAGTAAAGGTATGTACCGACGACCAAGTGGCCGCCTTACATACCTGGACCACTGACGCCTGATGGCGAAAGGCCCAGGAAGTACTGAGCGCTCGAGTGGAGTGCGCCCTAACAGGGAACGGAGGACTCTGACCCTTAATAGAATAAGCCTGTACCACCGTTTGTCTAATCCATTTGGCAATGGTCGCGGCAGATGCAGGCAAACCCTTTCTGGGCCCATCCGTGATCACAAAAAGTGAATCCGTCTTACGGAATGATTCCGTAGCTTTCAGGTATACCCTGATTGCCCGAACCACATCCAAGGAATGCAACGCATGTTCCCGATGATGCTTGGGCTGAGGACACAAGGAAGGTAGTACAATATCTTCATTCAGATGAAAATCTGAAACCACCTTAGGAAGAAAAGATGGCTTAGGATGAAGTACTACCTTATCCCTATGAATCACTAGGTATGGGGACTGGCATGATAATGCAGCCAGTTCTGACACCCTGCGAGCAGAAGTAATAGCCACCAAGAAGACCACCTTCTGGGATAAAGTAAGCAAGGGAATCTCCCTGATGTTTTCAAAGGGAGGTTTCTGTAGAACCGACAAAACCAAATTAAGATCCCAGGGCGGTAAGGGCGCGCGGACTGGAGGAGCCAGGTGCCGCACCCCCTGGATGAAATTCCGCACCAAGGATTTGGTAGCTAAAGGTTTCTGAAAGAAGATTGCTAATGCTGAAACTTGACCCTTGATGGTGCTCAAGGCTAGCTTCTGCTCAACCCCTTGTTGCAAAAAGGCCAATATTCGAGACACCGAATAGGTACGTGGAGGAAATCCTAAAGATTCGCACCACGCAATATAAGTCTTCCATGTGTGATAATAGACTTTGCTGGAAGTCGCTTTCCTAGCTTTAATAAGGGTAGGAATGACAGAAGTAGACAAACCTCTGTCCTTCAGTACTTGGGTCTCAATGGCCAGGCCATTAAAACCAGCGACTGTAAAGCACGAAGGTAAATAGGTCCTAGAGACCACAGACACTCCCTGAGACGAAGTTCCCACGGAACGTCTGCGACTAACCTGTCCAAGTCGGCCAGGCCGGCTTGAAGAGGCCAGCCTAGAATTTCTAGGACCACTGGCGCTGATTGGATCTGAACCAGGCGTCCCTAGAGGTACCTGGCCCCGACCATCCGAGAAAGTCTGGTCGTTTTCTGTTCCCACACATTTATCAGATACCTGATAGTTATCAGGCAAGGTGATCTTTTCTGGTTGAACCTCAGGGACCGAAGTCACCCGACTAGAGGCTACTTGGCCTATCTGGTCAATCAGATCCGATTCCTGTGAGGTATCGGGACTAATCTTAGGAAAAGGTAAAGGAAAAGATCTATACAGGGAACGGTAGCTACCGCTTCCTGTACTAAAATGTTGGAAGGGAAGAATCGCACCGGTAGTGGTGGTTGATGCTCGATCTAATGTCCTGAATACCGGTGAAAACGTCCCCCCACCCTGAAATTGGGTGGGGGCGCACCTTCAGGCTGTGTACTCCTTTACTTCGGGTTTGGCTGGGTTGGTCCTCTGCTTGTCCGACCAGCCCTTCTTGAACCCTCCTGGAGGAGTCTTGCCTTTCCCGGAAGTACCAGCCGGGCGTCCTTTATGGGCGGTAAAGAAAGGTCCTCGCTTGTTGCGAGGTTCCTTAGCTTTTGCAGCCTGTGGCAAAAAAGTACTCTTGCCCCCGGTGGCATCCTTAATGATTTCATCTAGGTTGGCTCCAAATAGACGATTCCCCTGGAAAGGGAGATTGGTCAAAGTCTTTTTGGAACCTAGGTCAGCTGACCAGCATTTTAACCACAGCACACGTCTGAGGATCACTGCTAACTTAGATGCATGCCCTAACAAGGGAGTAGTGTCCAAGGCTGCGTCACAGATAAACCGTAGCCCTTGTATGATCTGTTCTATCAAATCAGATGTCTCCTGGGGAATATCTTTTCCCCTAAGATCTTGGCGTACCATCTTCGCCCATTCTGTAAGTGTCTGGGAAACTAGACCAATAACAATTACTGGTCTAAATGCTGACCCTATCAGAGAAAAGATAGTGCGGGACTCCGCTTCTATCTTTCGATCCACCGGATCCTTAAAGGACGAAGTGTCCTCCACTGGAATAACCGTGGCTTTATTCAGCCTGGAAATAGGCGGATCCACGACTGGTGGTACCGTCCATTTCTTAATGATGGATTCCTCAAACGGATAGCGTCTAGCAATACGCTTGGAAATAGTAAAGGTACGTTTAGAATGTTCCCATTCTCCTTTAATCTGATTTCCAAAACATTTAGGTACAGGAAAGGCCTTCGCCGTCTTGATGGGCTTATTAGTCCCAAAAGGCCTCTCTGTTTCAGTTGCCTCTGCCGGTAAAGCCTCAAGTTTTAAGGTTTCTTGCACTGCCACAACTAGTGCGTCCACCAATGCTTCTTCCTGAATTATAGCAGGAGAAGAAGCGTCCTCCTCACTGTCTGAGGGGGCTTTACCTGGGATAGCAGCCCTTGCAGAGGAACCTGCAACTGCAGTGACCATCTCTGAATCAGAGTCAGAGGTGTCAGATAGTATAGGGGTAGGCGGGGGTCGCTTCCTTGACCCCCGTCCCTGACAGGCCGCCTCCACCCGAGCCACCATAGACTCCAAAATTGCTGTAAATGACTCTATACTCTGTACACCGGCGGGTCCCGAGGCCCCCTCGAGGGAAACAGGTGGGGGAATCTGTGTGGCAGGGTCCATAATAACTCCAGTTACTTCCTGGATGATATAATTCAAAGTAAAGAAAAACTTTTTTTTTTTTTTTTTTTTTTGACCCTCAGCGCCACAAAAAACCCCTTAGTGTTACCTGCTAGGGATCCCTATCGAACGAGAGAGAGAGAGATAGACCCCCAGGCTCACCACTTGATGTTCAGAGTTGAACTGCAACAGCTTACAGCGCTGTCTTAGACAAACAGGAAGTCTTTTGGCTGGCTGCCCAGAAAGAAAGGAGGCGGCTCCGCCCCTCTGTACGCCTTCCGGCGCCTCCCCCAAGCTCCACGAGGTGTAGAATCACCTAAAACATGGCCGCCCCCATGCTGGAGACACGAGGCTACGCCAAAATGGCGGCTCGTGCGATCCAGCAAAAAACATGGCGGCGGCCTGTGCTGACTAGCGGTGTGCTGCAGGCACACAACACTCTCTCTGCATGGGGATATGGCGTGTTTGGCGGTACCGGCCCTGGCGGACCGCATGGCCGTTCGGGAGGCCTGCTATTAGCTGGAGATCTGACTTGGAAGGCAGTCTACATGTCCATGGCTTCTGACTGGTAGGTAGCTTATACTTAACCCATAAGATTCCCAGAATGCCACAGATTACATCTTTGAAAAATGTATACAATAGATTGTTAGCTCCCAAACCAAGCCTCCTGGCTTTTGCACACATAAAATCACACTCAAAGTAGGAGGATTTGTGACATGTTATAGGATAGAAAGAAACTCTTTCTTACCATACAGAGAGGGGCCCGCGTTCACCACAAAACCCATCAGGGAAAACAGGGGGAACATACTACTCACCATACCGGAACCAGGCGGGCACCAACTCCTGACAGTACCCCTCTCCACCGGGGCGGGAGGGCTGTCGACCGATACAGACGCCGTGACTCATGGTCTTTGGCGTTTCAGCGAGACGTTTAACTCGCGGGTTCAGTCCTTTAATGGGACTTTGTCGCGGCCGACTCAGCGCGGAGCTATGGCCTGCACGCGCTCGTAGGCTGAACTGGGGTGACCACCGGATCTCAACATCCAGCCCGTCGCCCAGTTCAGCTTTCTTGCTTGAAGATCTCACAGGAACACTGGAGAAAAAAGCTGTCCAAAAATCCTTTTAGAAAAAAATTTCTTGCCAGGACCTAAGATCCCAGCAAGGTATCTAGGTCCTTACTCCTAACTAGACAGAAAATAACTGATTTGCTGAGGCAGAGAGAGAGAGGATATACCCTCTGGGACTGCCCCTAGGGTGTGGCCAGAGCTTTTTAATTTCCTGTCTAGTCCTGCTCCTGCGGAGGTAACATAACCCGAAGGTGGTGTATCACCGAGGACTACGTCTGTCGATGAGCGCTAGAGAAAGTCCCATTGAATGGGGGGAAACCTCTCTTCCATGTATGTGAGTTAGGGACTCCTTGAGGGCAGTGAAAAAAATGGATTTTTGTAAAATCTTACCGTAAAATCCTTTTCTCTTAGCTCATCGACAGACGTAGTCCTCGGTGATACACCACCTTCGGGTTATGTTACCTCCGCAGGAGCAGGACTAGACAGGAAATTAAAAAGCTCTGGCCACACCCTAGGGGCAGTCCCAGAGGGTATATCCTCTCTCTCTCTGCCTCAGCAAATCAGTTATGTGAAAAAGCAGTGCTTAGAGAATTTAACCCAACCCAACTCCAAAACAGAGGGGCGGGGACTACGTCTGTCGATGAGCTAAGAGAAAAGGATTTTACGGTAAGATTTTACAAAAATCCATTTTTCTCTAGCGCTCATCGACAGACGTAGTCCTCGGTGATACACCACCTTCGGGACGTCCCAGAGCAGTATCACAACTGAGGGGTGGGAAAATGGAAATCAAATCCCAATCTAGAAGGCCCAACCGGTGCCAACTAGAAGTTTACAATGCTCATCCTTAATGATGAGACTCAACAAAACAATTTTCAAACAGAAAAAAACCCTCGAGGTAGACCACCGGTCTCCTCAAATTGCGGCCTGCAAAACCTTGCGGCCAAATGAGGCATCCGCTGATGCCGTCACATCAATTTTATAGAATTTAGTAAAGGTTTGTACCGACGACCAAGTGGCCGCCTTACATACCTGGACCACTGACGCCTGATGGCGAAAGGCCCAGGAAGTACTGAGCGCTCGAGTGGAGTGCGCCCTAACAGGGAACGGAGGACTCTGACCCTTAATAGAATAAGCCTGTACCACCGTTTGTCTAATCCATTTGGCAATGGTCGCGGCAGATGCAGGCAAACCCTTTCTGGGGCCATCCGTGATCACAAAAAGTGAATCCGTCTTACGGAATGATTCCGTAGCTTTCAGGTATACCCTGATTGCCCGAACCACATCTAAGGAATGCAACGCATGTTCCCGATGATGCTTGGGCTGAGGACACAAGGAAGGTAGTACAATATCTTCATTCAGATGAAAATCTGAAACCACCTTAGGAAGAAAAGATGGCTTAGGATGAAGTACTACCTTATCCCTATGAATCACTAGGTATGGGGACTGGCATGATAATGCAGCCAGTTCTGACACCCTGCGAGCAGAAGTAATAGCCACCAAGAAGGCCACCTTCTGGGATAAAGTAAGCAAGGGAATCTCCCTGATGTTTTCAAAGGGAGGTTTCTGTAGAACCGACAAAACCAAATTAAGATCCCAGGGCGGTAAGGGCGCGCGGACTGGAGGAGCCAGGTGCCGCACCCCCTGGATGAAATTCCGCACCAAGGATTTGGTAGCTAAAGGTTTCTGAAAGAAGATTGCTAATGCTGAAACTTGACCCTTGATGGTGCTCAAGGCTAGCTTCTGCTCAACCCCTTGTTGCAAAAAGGCCAATATTCGAGACACCGAATAGGTACGTGGAGGAAATCCTAAAGATTCGCACCACGCAATGTAAGTCTTCCATGTGTGATAATAGACTTTGCTGGAAGTCGCTTTCCTTGCTTTAATAAGGGTAGGAATGACTGAAGTAGACAAACCTCTGTCCTTCAGTACTTGGGTCTCAATGGCCAGGCCATTAAAACCAGCGACTGTAAAGCACGAAGGTAAATAGGTCCTAGAGACTACAGACACTCCCTGAGACGAAGTTCCCACGGAACGTCTGCGACTAACATGTCCAAGTCGGCCAGGCCGGCTTGAAGAGGCCAGCCTAGAATTTCTAGGACCACTGGCGCTGATAGAATCTGAACCAGGCGTCCCTAGAGCTATCTGGCCCCGACCATCCGAGAAAGTCTGGTCGTTTTCTGTTCCCACACATTTATCAGATACCTGATAGTTATCAGGAAAGGTGATCTTTTCTGGTTGAACCTCAGGGACCGAAGTCACCCGACTAGAGGCTACTTGGCCTATCTGGTCAATCAGATCCGATTCCTGTGAGGTATCGGGACTAATCTTAGGAAAAGGTAAAGGAAAAGATCTATACAGGGAACGGTAACTACCGCTTCCTGTACTTAAATGTTGGAAGGGAAGAATCGCACCGGTAGTAGTGGTAGATGCTCGATCTAATGTCCTGAATACCGGTGAAAACGTCCCCCCACCCTGAAATCGGGTGGGGGCGCACCTTCAGGCTGTGTACTCCTTTACTTCGGGTTTGGCTGGGTTGGTCCTCTGCTTGTCCGACCATCCCTTCTTGAACCCTCCTGGAGGAGTCTTGCCTTTCCCGGGAGTACCAGCCGGGCGCCCTTTATGGGCGGTAAAGAAAGGTCCTCGCTTGTTGCGAGGTCCCTTAACTTTTGCAGCCTGTGGCAAAAAAGTACTCTTGCCCCCGGTGGCATCCTTAATGATATCATCTAGGTTGGCTCCAAATAGACGATTCCCCTGAAAAGGGAGATTGGTCAAAGTCTTTTTGGAACCTAGGTCAGCTGACCAGCATTTTAACCACAGCACACGTCTGAGGATCACTGCTAACTTAGATGCATGCCCTAACAAGGGAGTAGTGTCCAAGGCTGCGTCACAGATAAACCGTAGCCCTTGTATGATCTGTTCTATCAAATCAGATGTCTCCTGGGGAATATCTTTTCCCCTAAGATCTTGGCGTACCATTTTCGCCCATTCCGTAAGTGTCTGGGAAACTAGACCAATAACAATTACTGGTCTAAATGCTGACCCTATCAGAGAAAAGATAGTGCGGGACTCCGCTTCTATCTTTCGATCCACCGGATCCTTAAAGGACGAAGTGTCCTCCACTGGAATAACCGTGGCTTTATTCAGCCTGGAAATAGGCGGATCCACGACTGGTGGTACCGTCCATTTCTTAATGATGGATTCCTCAAACGGATAGCGTCTAGCAATGCGCTTGGAAATAGTAAAGGTACGTTTAGAATGCTCCCATTCTCCTTTAATCTGATTACCAAAACATTTAGGTACAGGAAAAGCCTTCGCCGTCTTGATGGGCTTATTAATCCCAAAAGGCCTTTCTGTTTCAGTTGCCTCTGCCGGTAAAGCCTCAAGTTTTAAGGTTTCTTGCACTGCCACAACTAGTGCGTCCACCAATGCTTCTTCCTGAATTATAGCAGGAGAAGAAGCGTCCTCCTCACTGTCTGAGGGGGCTTTACCTGGGATAACAGCCCTTGCAGAGGAACCTGCAACTGCAGTGACCATCTCTGAATCAGAGTCAGAGGTGTCAGATAGTATAGGGGTAGGCGGGGGTCGCTTCCTTGACCCCCGTCCCTGACAGGCCGCCTCCACCCGAGCCACCATAGACTCCAAAATTGCTGTAAATGACTCTATACTCTGTGCACCGGCGGGTCCCGAGGCCCCCTCGAGGGAAACAGGTGGGGGAATATGTGTGGCAGGGTCCATAATAACTCCAGTTACTTCCTGGATGATATAATTCAAAAGTAAAGAAAAAACCTTTTTTTTTTTTTGACCCTCAGTGCCACAAAAAAACCCCTTAGTGTTACCTGCTAGGGATCCCTATCGATCGAGAGAGAGAGAGATAGACCCCCAGGCTCACCACTTGATGTTCAGAGTTAAACTGCAACAGCTTACAGCGCTGTCTTAGACAAACAGGAAGTCTTTTGGCTGGCTGCCCAGGAAGAAGGGAGGCGGCTCCGCCCCTCTGCACGCCTTCCGGCGCCTCCCCCAAGCTCCACGAGGTGTAGAATCACCTCAAACATGGCCGCCCCCATGCTGGAGACACGAGGCTACGCCAAAATGGCGGCTCGTGCGATCCAGCAAAAAAAATGGCGGCGGCCTGTGCTGACTAGCGGTGTGCTGCAGGCACACAACACTCTCTCTGCATGGGGATATGGCGTGGTTGGCGGTACCGGCCCTGGCGGACCGCATGGCCGTTCGGGAGGCCTGCTAATAGCTGGAGATCTGATTTGGAAGGCAGTCTACATGTCCATGGCTTCTGACTGGTAGGTAGCTTATACTTAACCCATAAGATTCCCAGAATGCCACAGATTACATCTTTAAAACATGTATACAATAGATTGTTAGCTCCCAAACCAAGCCTCCTGGCTTTTTGCACACATAAAATCACACTCAAAGTAGGAGGATTTGTGACATGTTATAGGATAGAAAGAACTCTTTCTTACCATACAGAGAGGGGCCCGCGTTCACCACAAAACCCGTCAGGGAAAAAGGGGGAACATACTACTCACCATACCGGAACCAGGCGGGCACCAACTCCTGACAGTACCCCTCTCCACCGGAGCGGGAGGGCTGTCGACCGATACGGACGCCGTGACTCATGGTCTTTGGCGTTTCAGCGAGACGTTTAACTCGCGGGTTCAGTCCTTTTAATGGGACTTTGTCGCGGCCGACCCAGCGCGGAGCTATGGCCTGCACGCGCTCGTAGGCTGAACTGGGGTGACCACCGGATCTCGACATCCAGCCCGTCGCCCAGTTCAGCTTTCTTGCTTGAAGATCTCACAGGAACACTGGAGAAAAAAAGCTGTCTAAAAATCCTTTTAGAAAAAAATTCTTGCCAGGACCTAAGATCCCAGCAAGGTATCTAGGTCCTTACTCCTAACTAGACAGAAAATAACTGATTTGCTGAGGCAGAGAGAGAGAGGATATACCCTCTGGGACTGCCCCTAGGGTGTGGCCAGAGCTTTTTAATTTCCTGTCTAGTCCTGCTCCTGCGGAGGTAACATAACCCGAAGGTGGTGTATCACCGAGGACTACGTCTGTCGATGAGCGCTAGAGAAATGTGAATTTACAGTATGGAAATCACTATGTAAACTTTAGGTTCTATATAAATACCTGAAATAGATAATACAGAAGACGTGATTTTTTGTTTCATTTTCACCACAATTTTTAATGCTGATCCATTAAGAGCGTTGATCCGTGGCCCAAATACAGACTGTGGGCTGCTTCATTGTATTAGATTAGGGATTTCAACTGGAGGTAGAAATACTTCAGTAGCAATGATGTGTAACACTGACCTTGACTGTCGGGAAATAAGGAAAGTAATGGGAGGCCCCTGTAGCAGTAAATAGCAGCACTGCTACCTCTGTACATACATGCGGGGCTCGGAGGAAATCTAAGGAAGTTATTTTTTATGAAGTATAAGAAGAATTTAATGAATAGCTGTCTCCTTATAGAGCTGAAGGGCTATGTAAGACTGCTTGGTGAAAATGGAATGATAGAAATGGAAACCGAAAATAGTCATAGGGGTTTTGAGATAAACAGGACGCTTGAGGTCATTGTAGCCGTATTCGTGCACTTGCGACAGAGACAATTGAGTACTGTCCGTGATACTTTTTATATTTGCACTAACATACAATTTTTCAGGACAAGCTTTCGGGGTATGTCCCCTTCTTCAAGGTCCAAGCAGTACTGATTCACAAAATTCACATTTTGTGAATCAGTACTGCTTGGACCTTGAAGAAGGGGACATACCCTGAAAGCTTGTCCTGAAAAATTGTATGTTAGTGCAGATATAAAAAGTATCACGGATAGTACTCAATTGTCTCTGAGATAAACAGGAAAAAGGGAGGAAACGTGGAATGTACGATGGAATGCATTTTCCATATTACTGTTTGTTTCTTTAAACTAGATTTATTATATGTATACGCAAAGTTTTTAATTGCTGAAGACATGGAAGGAATAAATGGCGTGACTTTGCTGGCCTCCTGAAAGTGATAGTTTAAGTCATTATCTATGCCAAGGTAGTGATTCAAGCACTAAAGAAAGTAGATTAGCATGACAGCCAAACAGCAGGCATTTCCAGACAGACAGATAAGCAATGGCAACCTCTATGTTTGTTTCAGAACTGGTTGTTTTATTTATTTATTTATTTTTTAAAGGGGGGTTCCCTTTGACGTCTGTTAGTCCTGGTAGCATGCCTAGTGGGCAAATGTGGCTAAACCAAGCTCACAGTTGCTGCTGCAGCCGTAAGCTCAGTATTGATTTTTACAGCCAGTCAGCCTTTCTCATCCTTTTCAACACAGAGGAACTCTTGAAATAAATTTCTGGTCTCAGGGAACCCCTGCTAAAAATTAAAAATCTACAACTCATGACACATTAGTGTGACAGTCATTGGGAAGAATGCTCCTTACTCTTGTCATTATTGGGAAGAATTACCCCCTTACAGATAGCTAAAAGGAACAATGGTGTCATTGGGAACTTATCTGAGAGACAGAAATTGCCCATTGCTCAAGGAACCCCAGCAACCTCAGGAAGAACCCTAGGATTCCACGAAACCCTGGTTGAGAAACCCTGCAGCCAGTGACCAGTCTTCAGGTAAAAGTGGTCTGATTGGCTCTAGACCTGTCTGATCTTTTTTCGGAGGCACTGAAGGGGGGTTGTTAGCCCCCTTGTGATAGTAACAAAGTGAAAAATAGGTTATAATCAAATAAAAATAATTTGCCCAACCTGGCCCCTTGTTTTATATTTCTGGGCGTGGCCATCTTGGGTAAGGGCAGGTGATTCATTTAGCAATTAGCTAGGAAAGAAACCAGGAAGCAACTAAAGAAATGTAAAAAAAAAAAAAATACCTATTGTTCTCTATTTACTAATGCCAGTAGTACAAGGATTGAAACTAATCAATATTGATTTGGATGGTGGAGTTCCACTTTAAAGCCTAGAAGCATAAAAAGTACGCTGCTATGTGTCGAATGATAAATTTACTATCTTAATTAGTGTAAGAATAGAACAGCTTGGGCTGGTGTATATACGCTTCCAGGAATTAAAAACGGCGGGGATATATCAATCCCGGCATTTTATTGAAAATGGGAAATGGCTCACCAGACAATACATCCAAGACAGCCCGGCTTTCTCGAGGATTTCCTTTTGGCAGAAAATTTCCTCGGTTCTCTTCCACCGGAGACATTCGTGAGGCGACTTACCCCATTTGAGACCATGTGCTCAGACCACTCTCCCCTACGTCATGCAGTATCTCTGACTTATCAAATGTTGACAAACCCGCCTCCTGCATATAGACCCCATATATTACCAAGTGGAAACTGGACCTGGGACTGTCATTAACGAGCGCACAGGTAGACAGAATAATGCTCTTCTCACACAAAACATCCATATGCTCCAAGTACCAAGAATCTGGTTATAAGCTCCTGAAAAGATGGTATCACACCCTGAAGAAAATACATAATATGTTCACAAATAGCTCTAACAGTGCTGGAGGTGTGGAGAGGAACCGGGCTCTCTTCTCCATATTTTCTGGTCCTGTAGGCTTATGGCGACCTTTTGGGTGGAAGTCACAAAAATTATCCAAAGATTCACAGACCATATTCTTACTTTAGACCCTGCTCTTTTTCTGCTGCATCACCACAAGTTCTCAACTTCGTCCAATAGGAAATCCATCTTACCCGTACTGATAATGACAGTGAGGAGCTGTATCCCTCCGTTCTGGAAGAAGCAACAGCCGTGTGGCTAAAGAAAATGGCTAACATAAATGAAATGGAGGATCTCGTGGCTACAGAGAGAGGCACGAGGGAGCGGTTTCTTGAACGGTGGTATCATGAGTTTGTTTACTCAGAGGATACAAAACGATTATGTTGTGAAATGACCTAGGCCGGGGGGGGGGGGGGGGCGCGGATGGGCGGCCCCAAGACGCTTTTGGTTGACGGTGGCCCAGCAGACTGCCCCCTCCCCTCCCCTTTCGGCGGCCATGTTCCCCCCTCCCTCCCCCCTTTTTTTTTGTATCACTTCCTCTCTCTTCTTCCATTCCTTTCTCTCCTTTGTCTTCTTCCATTTCTGTGCTGAAAACACTTGGAAATGTCTTTGGCATGCTTCCTCTTTGAGGTGGAAATGCCTCATATGGGCACGTGGCGGGTCGTGTGAACAGGGGATCATTGTCTCTGTATACCGGCCAGGAGACAGATGCAGGTGGAGGCCGTGGCCCAACATGGGTACCCATGGGTCATCTTTTTTTCTACCTTTGTATATTACATAGCTAGGAATGTTGATATATTTGTCTGATATTTTGTAATCTATCTCATGTTTTGTTCGTGATCGAATGGGAGGGGTCTGGGGGGGTCGATATTGATCAGCCTGTGTAAGCGCTCCTTCAGGTGATTAACTTATCTTTCTGTAATGCGTTCTATGATGCTGTGTTATGTTACAATTGATGTATCTTTGACATGCCTTTAAATAAAGAATTTATTTAAAAAAAAGAAGAATGGAAAAGCTGCAACCACTGGATAGTGATCTTACACCAAATAATTATAAATATTTAAAAAAAAAAGGTGTGTTTGTTTAACTTGTGATATACAGTATATATGCAAAACAATAATAATAGTTGACTTTAACAGCAATCATTTAAAGCGCCTGCCACTGTCTGTACCCATAAATCATTATTGGTTTGTCAGCCTATTGTTATAAACATAAAAAAACTTTTTATAAATTGTTAATCACACAAAAAAATAGGAAAAGTCCAAATGATAAAGTCCAAACACAATGTTATTGTTATGCAAACTGGAATTTCCTCTGCACAAATGACCCGCTTCAATCTGTGCCACGAAATAATAATAAATGAATAAGTGATCCTAACCACCACTGCCACCTCTGGATGAATTGCCTTCTCACCTTAGGAGAAGAACTGAACACGCATAAGGTTTAAAGAACTTCAGCAGTCATGAAAGGACATCTGCTGGGTATCCTGGATCCTCTCCAGTCCGTAATGCATACAGTGGAAATTGTTCCTTAGAGATTGCTCAAAGTATATAAGAGAATTTCATTGCGCAATGTCGCTTACAATATGTACGTCTTTCTTAAAACATAAAAATACCCACTCGCACTTTAGACATCTTGTTTAAATCACACTGTTTTTTTCTGAAAGCTGCTCATCTCTTCACGGCTTCTTCCGGGCGTACGAGACACCGGAAATTACGTCACTGGCTCTGCCTAAGGGGGTGTCTCGTACGCCCCTGAAGAATCGGTGAAGAGACGAGCGGCTTTCACCAAAAACTTTCCAGTGTGATTTTAAAATGTGAGTGGGCATTTTTATGTTTTAATAAAGACAAAGCAACGAATGTTTAAGCCAGACAATAAAATTTCTACTTCCGGATCAAACTTTAACACATTCTGACTTACATAACACAGATCTGCATTACTAGAAGTAAGATTTTTTTCCAAACGGAAACCACAGTCACAGTAAGAATCCCGTTCATTCTGATTAGAAATAAATACATTTCTCCATCCTTCACCTTCATGCTTTATTGTAACTACTATATTTATCGGTGTATACCATGTACTTTTTCTCCCTGAAAATTGGGTGCAAATAGTGTATGTGTGATCCAGGATCGCCTGTTTAATTGCCGGCCTCTGTAATACAAAGTCCTGTCTCCTGGACTGGCATTGGACCAGTATTCTGTCTATCATAGGAGCCGGGAGGTGGAACTTTGTATTAAAGAGGCTGCCGAGTAAACAGGAGATCACCGCTCTGTGTAATCTGAGGCGAGGCTGCAGATGGGCACGGATCAGGCTGCAATGGTGAGGCTGCAGGTGGGCACAGATCAGGCTGCAATGGTGAGGCTGCAGATGGGCACAGATCAGGCTGCTCTGAGGGGCAATTGTAAGGCTGTAGATGGGCACTGATCAGGTTGCAATGGTGAGGCTGTGTTAATGGGCACTAATCAGGCTGCATTGATGGGCAATAGTGAGGCTGCAGATAGGCACTGGTGAGGCTGCACTGATGGGCACTGGTGAGAGGCTGCAGATGGGCACTGATAAAGCTGCATTGATGGGCACTGACCCCTATTTTGCTTCAAAGATCTTTATTTAAATTGTATGGTTTTTTCCTGAAACTTCCCTCTTAAAATTAAAGTGCATGTTATACGCCAATAAATGCGTTACTTTGCATGATTAATGGGGCACTTGCATTCCACATTAAGTACTAGAAAATCGAATGAACATTTTGGAAATTATCTTTTTTTTAAATAAAATTCTGATTGTGTAAGGTTAGCTTAGAGTGTTCTTATATCCACATCAAAAAAGACTATCAATAAATGGTATATTACATGCTCATACACAGTCACTATAAGATTCATTTTCTGTATTATGCAAAAAAACCTGGTTGATCCTGCTGTTCTCTATCTCCCCCTTCTGTTCATGTCCCAAATTCAGCTAGGGATTTTGCAGAGCAGTGTTGGCAGCTCTGCACATGCTCAGTTTTCAGTGTGTTTCTATGCTGAGCATTTCTTCACAATCACATCTGAGCAGCCCGTGTGACTAGAGTCACACATGTGGGTGTATACATAGTTATAAATGGCAGCCCGCTCCCTCCCTCCTCCTCCATGCCCACTAACCAGCTAAACGCAATGGGGGGTGGGATATTACATTTATGTAGATTGATGGAGGCTTCACCTTCCTGGTATTCTAAGACACAGGCTGGAGGGGTGTGACACAGCTTGTGACTGGCAGAAATCCACCCACATCACATTATTGCCAAAAAAAAATAAAGATTTAATTTCAAATATCTATTTGTATGACAATTTCAAACAGTTTATTGATATTTTTTCCCCCCAAAGGCTGTTTTTTTTTTTTTTTTAACATGTGACTACAAGCTCCTCCTGCCAATGTTCCCCTAAAGGCAGGCTGGAAAAGATCTGGGTCATGTGACAGCTGTGTATTGATTTGGAAAAAGGTACTTCGATATTCTTTTTATTAAAATTATTACAGTGCCATCATCCATATACAGAAATAGAAGGGACAATGTACATTAAACAGTGTGTGTTTAGTATGACTTTAACTCATTTGTGTGCATGAAATCTCATAAAACCTATATAGGTACCATGACAATTTACAAATCTAATTAACACTTCGCAGCCTGAATTGAAAAACTTTTTTTTTTTTGATCCACCTGAAACTACATTTGATTGGATCAGATACTGATGACCATACCACATTAGAACTCTGTGTCGTGCAGTGTAATTTGAGTGATCGAATATAAAAAACTGAAAAAGGAAATCCTATGACCAGACTGAAATGGTCCTGGGCACCGTAAAATGAAAAGCTGAGGCAAACTGTTCCCCATTGTGGGGACTGTCCAAGGCACACAGGGGATGAAGATCAGATGTGGGCAGGACGGGGGAGGGGAGAGAGAATCGGTGCAGCGGGGAGGCAATTACAGGAACGATGCACTGTGTGTCTCTCCCTCCAGCAGCGGAAAGCCATCAGGAAGAGAGGGGTAACAACTGCTGCTGCAGGGACAGCAGCATAGTGCATTGCCACTATGCATCCCACCACACCGATACTCCTCACTGTCCAGGCCCCCTACAGGAGGACTGGTGGTCTTCCCCTATTGGCGGCCCTGGATATACACTACATTGTCAAAAGAATTGGAACGCTTGCCCTTACACGCACATGAACTTTAAAGGCATCCCAGTTTTAGTCCATAAGGGTCAATATTGAGCTGGCCCACCCTGTGCAGCTAAAACAGCTTCAACTCTTCTGGGAAGGCTGTCCACAAGGTTTAGGAGTATGTCTTTGGGGGAATATAGTGTGGAGTTGTTTTTCAGGGGTTGGCTTGGCCCCTTAGTTCCATTGAAGGGAACTCTTAAGACCTCAGCATACCAAGACATTTTGGACATTTTCATGCTCCTAACTTTGTGGAAACAGTTTGGGGATGGCCCCTTCCTGTTCCAACATGACTGCGCACCAGTGCACAAATCAAGGTCCATAAAGACATGGATGAGCGAGTTTGGGGTGGAGGAACCTGACTGGCCTGCACAGAGCCCTGACCTCAACCCGATAGAACACCTTTGGGATGAATTAGAGGGGAGACCTTCTTGTCCAAAATCAGTGCCTGACCTCAAAAATGTGCTTCTGGAAGAATGGTCAAACATTCCCATAGATGCACTTCTAAACCTTGTGGACAGCCTTCCCAGAAGAGATAAAGCGGTTATAGCTACAAAGGGTGGGCCAACTCCATATTGAACCCTATGGACTAAGACTGGGATGCTATTAAAGTTCAAGTGCATGTAAAGGCAGGCATCCCAATACTTTTGGTAATATAGTGTTCCTACCTTACCTGTCCTGGTGACCCCTGTCAATAGGAAAGAAAAATACAGGGGAAATCCTCCAATGAGGGCACTTGATCTGGTAAAAACTAAAGCTGGCCATACACTTTTTTTTTTTTCTTTTGCTCAGCCAGCAAGTTCCTCCATCCACACAAAACTAGGCGGATGGAGGAATCCCCTCTGCCAGGACACTATTCTGACAGCAGGACGTGTCACTGTAGAACACACTGATCAGAAGCTGCAGTTGGGAAATATCTCTAACGGCAAACAAAATCTAATAGGGATTTTACATTTTGCACTCAGAAATGTACTGGCTTTGAATAAACTATATGAGCATGACAGCATGTGCTGATGGTAGAAGTGCTGCATACACCACACACAGTATTGATGGACTATTCTATCCACCAGTTCTTGAAGTTTGGCATTCTGAACAACTAATATATAGTAAATGGAGGTGGCTGAACTTACCGGAAAAAGAACATGTACAGGGCAGCAGTGATGCAAAATAATAGTACCTACAAGAAGAAAACAAAAAAAAAAAAAACATCAATATACACTCATCGACAGAAACAATCCAAGTTGATTAAAATGCGGATAACACAAAAGAAACACAACATTATCCATGGGTAAGCTGACAAGCAAAAACACACATGGCTCTCTCTGACATTAAAAGCCTATTCACACTTGTGCATTTTGATAATGCATGGTAACACCCAGACTCTATGTGCGTTGTGTTGCACTGCCACTCATTTTGAATGGCACCCCAATGCACTGTACAGAAGAGCCCAATGCCCCTCAGTGAAGCACAATGCATAAACTGTGTGTTGTGGTGCACTTTATTTTTAAAAGGGGGTTATGTGTATTTATTTTTCATCTGTTGTGGTGAGTTGGCAGCCCATTTATGATCAGTTGGTTGCCTTAAGGCAACACAGGCTAACACATGCCATAACGCAATGCGTAGGAGTGACTAGGTCCTTTTATTATTATTATTATATTATTACCAGACGGGATTTATATAGCGCCAACAGTTTACACAGCGCTTTACAATATAAAAGGGAGACAATACAGTTACAATACAATAAAATTCAAGAGGATTAAGAGGGCCCTGCTCAGAAGAGCTTACAATTTAATAGGGGGGGGGGGGCAGGTGGTACAAACGGTTGTAACTGTGGGAAATTAGCTGATGGACGTGGTAAAAGATCAGTTGGAGGCGTGATAGACTTCCCTAAAGAGATGAGTTTTCTGGAATTGCCTGAAGGCAGCTAGAGCAGGAGATAGCCGGAAAGGTTGAGGTAGAAAGTTCCAGAGGATGGGAGAGGCTCTTGAGAAATCCAGGAGACTAGCATGGGAGGAGGGGACAAGGATGCTTGAGAGTAGGAGGTCTTGAGAGGACAGTTTGGGAGATATTTGCAGCTAAAAAGTGGGGTGGGTGGAAGAAAGGAAAAACCCAAAAGTAGTCCTTGACTCTAAAAAGGAAGAGGGTACTGACAGCGTTATACTACTGGTTAAATCTTTATTCAAAAATATACAAAAATTAGAAACATAAATAGGCATTAACAATAGGTGATTGCATGTTACAACTAAAAGATGACAACGTTGTCCAGTTAAAAAAGCATGCCCATGGACTCAGCTATGCCACTACTCCGCACGTATCAGTCAAACTAGGTTAGCCAACAGTGTTATACGTGAACAGTAAAATATAACAGTGGGACTGAAAGAGTCCCGGGAAACCTCTAGGGCACGCACTGAGTACCAGTATTGTTCTTAACTGAGGACCTCCAGGATCTCTATTTGTCCCTGAAGAAACCCACAGAGCAAGTGGGTAAAATGTGTTGGTGTTTGCACCCACGCATGCCTACCATCTCAAGCCTGCCAGGGCCTTTTACCACCCTGTAGCCCTTCTACTCTCCTGCAAAACGGAAGTCCACAGGAAACCGGAAATAAACAGCCAGACGCCCCCCTCCCTGTTTTACCAGTGATTAGCCACTCTTTAGGAAAAGCCTGGAGAACGGGGTGTTAAGCAACCAGTGATTACGTTTGCTTTGTGCAGATACCTGGTCTCACTACTATATGCGTATAGGGGATGGTGGATATTACTATTTATCTGTAGGGAACTGCTGCGCTGTCTAGTAACTTTCTAGACTGGTTGTTTCTTTCACTTTTGTCTGATACTTCTGTACCCGTGCTGTGTATACATACAGGTCTGATGGTTCTTTGAACTAAAACTTTATCAGGAGATATCATTTGGTTGTATGGTTGTATACCCTGTCTGCATTTTTTGATCTAAAAGCACCTACTTCATGTGTGTCCACAGTGCAGTATTGGAGGTCTTTTCACAACTGATATCATCCAATTGGATAACAGTTCTTTCAATGCAGATTATTCTGTCTGATTACCACGACACTATCCCAAATGCATCTGTTACTATGTGATTGTATGTACTAGGGATAGACCGATATGTTTTTTTCAGGGCCGATACCGATATTTTTGTCACAACATAACGGTATCGGCCAATATGGGCCAATATTTTGTACATTAAAAGTTTTGAAAAGTAAAGAATTTTTGACTCAAATCTGGTACTGAACATGTTCATTTTTGTTTAATGCTTAATGGCTGGCTTGCTGGCACCCTGTGGTGGGTGGCTGGCTGGCTGTCTGGCACATTGTGGTGGGTGGCTGGCTGGCACCCTGTGGTGGGTGGCTGGCACCCTGTGGTAGATGGGTGGATGGCACAGGGCTGTGGGTGGCTGGCTGGTACAGGGCCTGTGGGCGGCTGGCTGGAACAGTGCCTGTGGCTGGCTGGTACAGGGCCTGTGGGTGGCTGGTACAGGGCCTGTGGGTGGCTGGCTGTCTGGCACCCTGTTTGTGGGTGGCTGGCTGTCTGGCACTCTGGTGGTTGGCTGGCTGGCACAAGGGCTGTGGCTGGCTGGCACAGGGGCTGTGGGTGGCTGGCTAGTACAGTGCCTGCTGCTTGCTGGTACAGGGCCTGTGGGTGGCTAACTGGTACAGAGCCTGTGGGTGGCTGGCTGGCTTGCTGGTACAGGGCCTGTGGATGTGGGTGGGTGGCTGGCTGGCACGGGGCTGCTGTGGGTGGGTGTATGGCTGTGATACACTCCCGCGAGACTAGTCCCGAATCTAGATGAGGCTGCCCAAGGGGAGAGAGGAGGCCTAAGAACGCAGAATGACGTCACAAAAATATCAGCAATATCAACCAGTTCCGGGGCCGATACCGATATATCGGGGAAAGTGCATATCGGCCCTGCCGATAATTGGTCTATCCCTAGTATGTACCTTTTTCAAGCAAAAGTAGAGAGCCTGAAGGTCCTCAGTTAAGAATACTGACACTCAGTGCATGCCCTAGAGCAGCGGTCACTAAATGGCGGCCCGCGGTCCATTGACGGCCCGCGAGATGCTTCTGCCCGGACCGCTTGCGGCTCCCGGCTCACTAGCAGCCGTTGTTGTGTCGGGCCGCGAGTAGGGGAGTGACATCCCGCGCGAGCCGCGAATAGGGGAGTGACGGCCTGCTCGAGCCGTGAGTAGGGGAGTGACGTCCCGCTCGAGCCGCGAGTAGGGGAGTGACGTCCCGCGCGCACCCCGCCCCCTGCAACTGACTAATGGACATCGCGGTGTCCTGTCGGGCCGCGAGTAGGGGCGTGACGTCACTCGCGCGCCCCGCCCTCTGCTCCTGACTGCGGCTCCCTCACATCGGACACTATGTGCACGCCCCGCCCCCCTGTTCGCGGCTTTTGACTCAGCTGGCTCCAGGTATGTGGAGCACATTTTTAGAGGAGAATAATGCAATTAAAAAAAAAAAAAACCCTGAAGTGTGCAGACTGGCATGTGTTGTTGTGCTCATTAGAGTGCCCCATAAAAGAAACAAAATATGCCCATCAGATTGCTCCCTTGACATAAAATGTGCCCATCAGCGTGCCCCTTATTTTATGCTAAGGGACACGCTGATGGGCATATTTTATGTTAATGGACTCGCTGATGGGCATATTTTATGTTAAGGGGCACTCTGATGGGCATATTTTATGTTAAGGGACACGCTGATGGGCACATTTTATGTTAAGGGGCACGCTAATGGGCATATTTTATGTTGAGCGCAACGCTGATTTACACGTTTTGTTTTGCCCATCAGCGTGACCCTTAACATAAAATGTGCCCATCAGCGTGACCCTTAACATAAAATATGCCCATCAGTGTGTACCACAGCAAAAAATATGCACATCAGCATGCCCCTTAACATAAAATATGCCCATCAGCATGACCCTTAACATAAAATATGCCCATCAGCATGACCCTTAACATAAAATAAGGGGCAAGCTGATGGGCGCATTTTATGTTAGGGGCACTCTGATGGGCAGAACAAAATGTGCCCACCAGCGTGACCCTTAACATAAAATATGTCCATCAGCGTGCCCCTTAGCATAACATTTGCCCATCAGCGTGACCCTTAACACAAAATAAGGGGCACGCTGATGGGCATATTTTATGTTAAGGGTCACGCTGATGGGCATATTTTATGTTAAGGGGCATGCTGATGTGCATATTTATGCTGTGGTACACACTGATGGGCATATTTTATGTTAAGAGCAACGCTGATTTACACGTTTTTTTTGCCCATCAGCAATCCCACCATCATAAAATGTGCCCATCAGGGTGCCCCCTAACATAAAATGTGCCCATCGGCATGACCCTTAACAAAAAATATGCCCATCAGCGTGCCCCTTATTTTGTGTTAAGGGTCACGCTGACGGGCAAATGTTATGCTAAGGGGCACGCTGATGGGCATATTTAATGTTAAGGGTCAAGCTGGTGGGCACATTTTGTTCAGAGTCAGCACAGACTTGAGATTCGGACCTCAGCCCAATGAAAATTTTAGCGACCGGACCTCCTTGAATTTTAATTCATTACCCCTGCCCTAGAGGTTTCCTGGGACTCTCTCTAAGTCCTACTGTTATATTTTACTGTTCACCCATAACACTGTTGGCTAACCTTGTTTGACTGACACGTGTGGAAGTAGTGGCACAGCTGAGTCCATGGGCATGCGTTTTTAACTTGACAACTTTGTAATCTTTTAGTTGTAATATGCAATCACCTATTGTTAATGCCTATTTAGATTTCTAATTTGTATATATATTTAAATAAAGATTTAACCAGGAGTATACCGCTGTCAGTTCCCTCTTCCTTTTTTGAGCCAAGGACTACTTTCGGGTTTTTCCTTTCTCCCACCCACCCCACTTTTTGGCTACTAGCTTTGATCTAATGAGGGGAACTCCACCCAAATGATTGGCAGTACTCCTGAACCTGATTGGACCTGTGAGAATAAAGGTGATCAGGATCCTGCCTGCTTTTAACCACTTTACCACCAGAGGATTTTGCTGTCTTACGTCCAGGCCACTTTTTGCGATTCGGCACTGTGCGAATTTAACTGACAATTGCGCGGTCGTGCGACGCCGTACCCAAACGTAATTTACGTCCTTCTTTTCCCACAAACAGAGCTTTCTTTTGGTGGTATTTGATCACCTGTGCACTTTTTACTTTTTGCGCTATAAACAAAAAAAGAGCGTAAATTTTGAAAAAATAACAATATTTTTCACATTTTTTTATATGAAATTCACCCCCAAAAAAATGTAAAAATCTAAATTTTTTTAAATTTTTGGCCAATTTGTTTTCTGCTATCTATGTTTGGTTAAAAAAAAATCGCAATAAGCGCATTTTGATTGGTTTGCGCAAAAGTTATTGCGTTTACTAACTAGGGGAAAGATTTCTGTCATTTTTGGTGTTTTTTTTTTTAACGAGTAATGGCAGCGATCTGTGATTTTTTTTGCGGGACTGCGACATTGCGGCGGACAGAACGGACCATTGACTGACATTTTTGACACTTTTGGGGGTACCAGTGACATTACTACAGTAATCAGTGCTAAAAATGACACTGACAGGGAAGGGGTTAATTTTATTGGAGAGGGAGGGGTTATATGTGTCCCTAGGGGCGTGATTCTAACTGTGATTGGCTGTGGCTTGAGGTGTATGAACAGTGATCAACGGTCCTACATAGTAGAACCGTATGATCACCATTCATACACAGGGGAGAATGACAGACAGCTTGTTTACATAGGGGTTAATGTATGCCTGGTGCTTACTAACATGTGTGGGGGGAGGTGACTGAGTGACACAGGGACAGATCGCAGGTTCAGCTATGCTGAACCCTGCAATCTGACCCTGTCTGTCACTTAGGAGATCCGCCCGCTTTGTTTACACAAGCGGGCGGATCTGCAGACTCGATTCCCCGACGTTCGGGGAAGAGCAGCGGCGGCCGCTCCTCCCCTGGCCCGACATCCCCGCTGTGACTGAATACAGCGGGAGCGAGCCTCCGGTGGCGCGCGCGTGCGCCACCCACAAGGGGAGGAGTCCAGCGACGTAGGTCTATGTCGCTGGACGGGAACGAGGCACAGTGAGCGGGGGTAAAGTGGTTAAAAACCCCCCTTTTTTGTGATATTTGGAGACAAGATTGGGGATGTAGCTGGGGGCTGAGTTGTGAATGGCTTTGTATGTTGTTGTTAGTATTTTGAATTTATTTGCTGGGCGATTGGAAGCCAGTATGGGGATTGGCAGAGGGGGGTGGCAGACACTGAGCGGTTGGTAAAGTTGATAAGTCTGGCAGCAGCATTTATGATAGACTGAGGAGGGGATAGCCTATAGAGAGGTAGGCCAATGAGAAGGAAGTTACAATAGTCAAGGCGAGAGATAACAAGGGAGTGAATGAGTGGCTTGCTGGTTTCATTTGTTAAAAAGGGGCGTATTTTAGAGATGTTACGGAGGTGAAGTCTACAAGCTTTTGACAATGATTGGATTTGGGGTGGAAAGGACAGGTCAGAGTCTAGAATTACACCTAGTACCCTGGCATGAGGGGAGGGATTGATGGTTGCAGGGGCAATGGATAGGAGGAGACAGAGTTGTAGCTAACACTGAAGGAGCGCTGTTATAGGCAGGGGGAGAACCAGGATAGAGCAGAATCTTGGAGGCCAAAGGAATGGAGTTTATTGAAAAGGAGCAGGTGGTCAACAGTATCAAAGGCTGCAGAGCGTTCAAGTAGGAAAGATTCTAACAATTTTTGAGACACAATGCTGGGGTAGGCATGCAAGGCACGTGATTACAGTCATGATCTGCATCGCCATTCCAGGTTTGTGACTCAAGGTCTAAAGTCATTGGATCTACATGACAGCCAGACAATTAGCATTTCAGCAATGGCAACCCATTTCCCATTTGCATAAAAGTGATTGTAAACGATCACCTTGTAAAATAACCCATTCAGTGTAAAAAAGAAATGAAAGGCAAAACATTTTTTGCATAGATATAAAAAACATTATAAATACCCTTTTTTTTCCCTTTTTGTATAAGTAATCACATTCCCTCTGTTCTCAGCTGAATAAGAGCTGGGGGGAGAAGAAGCAGAAGTACACAGAGTTTCCCAGGAAATGGCTGTGCAGTGTGGGGCGTGTCAGGACAAGTTTGATCATTGGAGGAAAGTACACGGAGTTCCCAGCATAGCTAGAGAACTGACCACGGGTGTGCTCTCCTGCTTAGTGGTCAGTTTTTGATAGGAAAGAAAGGAAACTAGCCGGAACACCAGGGATTTCACATAAAGGAAGCAATACAAAGATAACAGGAGACTTTCTCATACAAGTACATGGTCCAGCAGGCACATATCAGGAATATGAAGTGTTTGGGTAACAAACGGTTTAATGAGGTTTTATACATATAATAAGTAAGGGGGGTGAGCCGAGATTTCCTTCACAGTGCTTCTCAGCGGGACTCTGAATTTGCCTGAATACTCTCTAAACTGCCCAAAATTAGCAGCAATCTAGAGGAAATAGAATGGTCTTATTCCCTGAGAACTCCTTCTCCAGCAGATGCTTGAATGCACAACCTAAACTTTAACATATAAGAGAAGCCTAATAATAAAGTGTGCTTGGGGCATAAATAGAATCAGCCATTTCTACTGAGCAGTAAGTCTAGAGGCCTGGTGCATAGCTAGGATAAGATCACAAGTATGTCTTGAAAGGAATAGACTGGAGCCATAAAGGTTAGCAGGCTGGAAGAAAGCGAGGTGCCAGAGATTCTCCTTTTATCTGCAAGCCATATGAAATTCAAGAGATGACAGAGTGCGCTCTCTCTCCCTCACTGTCAGCTTGGACGCCATCCTTAAGGAGACAGGCAATCACAAACAGCTAGGGTCCTGTGCAAAAGTATGGGCACCCCTCGTCAAATCACAGCACCCCTCCACAGGGAAAAATGTACCCTTTCAATAAATAAATATGGGAATGTTAATTTATTTTTGATGATGAATGATGCATGGCTAATGCTGGCCATACATCCACAGATTCCTCCTTCCGTGCTAAACAGTGTAGATGAACGAAACTCCCGCTGTTTCTATTGTATTCTGACAGGCAGCGATGCTATCTGTCAGAATACACAAACTGCCTGCATTTTGATTAGATGCAGGTGCTGTTCAGCCGACTGTCCACCCAGCAACTCTGTTTTATCAAAGGAACCTGGCTGGAAGGTCGCCGACAGGGCCGCATCAAATTTTGGCCGGGTTCAATTAGGAACCAGCTGAAATTCACTCAGTGTATGGCCAACTTAGGGGAGATCTGATCAAACATACACATCAGACCATCCTCTTTAGGCCCCTTTCACACAGGCGGACAGTTCAGATCCGCCTGTCTGTTTTTTTTGGCGGATCTGAACGGTCCCCCCATGCATTCCTATGGGGCATCGGATGGCAGCGGAGACATGTCCGCTGACATCCGGCCCGATCCGTCAAATCTGGACGGATGGAAACCCTATTTTCCATCCATCCAGCGGATCGGATGAGAGCGTACCGACGGTCCGTTCCCATCCCATTTCCCCCATAGAGATGGATGGGGAACTGACAGCTGTGTCTCCGCACACAGCACGGAGACACAGCTGTCCTCCTGCTGCTCAGCGGGGGATCGGCGGCTCGATCCCCCGCTGAGAAAAACGGAATCCGTCCAACGGACGGATAGTGTGAAAGGAGCCTTAGTCTATGGGCATCTAAATGCTTCAAAGGGCTTTTACTAAAAGTAGATTTGTGATGTTTTATTGAGATAGTTACATAAAAAAAAAAAAATCACTGGGTCAGCCATATACTGTATATTGCAAGGATATAGGCAAACTTCATCCACTGCACTTACTTCCTCCTATAATCATATGATCAGTCCTAGTGCTATTTTGTCATAAGAAATGCTTTATTTGAAAAAAAAAAAATTCTGCCAAGACTGGCCCTGGGCTTGGTTAGCTTATTAGGTGCTATAATGTATTTTATTTTCCTGGCTTTTCTAAAAAAAACACTCAAGTACGATCGTAGATCCTGGTGGTCAGTTTCTGGCCACATTGAAGGATACTCCAAGACCCTCCAGACTGGAACTGAACCTAGTGGAAAAAACGGGACCCTCAAAAGCCTCAGTCTATGTGGATTTCATGGGAAGATCTGTGTACCTACAATATCCTCTCTCATAAGCCTTGTTAATGGACTCAACACTATACTCTATGTGGGAAAATCTGTCAATAAAATGGGACTTTAGTCAGAAAATTACCGTAAGTCCTGCTGGATCACTTCAAGCTGGCCCCTTTTGCAGGTATAGGGATAAAAAACATTAAACCCTGCTCTGCACATGCACAGTTGCTCTTTATTTTTAGGCACTGGCGAATTTGTAGAGGCCGATCTGCCAATAGCCTACAGATTTTCTGCTGTTCAGGGGCTCTGTGCTTCAGAAAAATGGTAGTCTCCAGCAAGAAGAAACAGTAAAAATCCTAGAGGCAATTTACAGAACACGCTCATTTTGGTAGCATAATTATTTATGTTGAATGTACTGTATGTTACTTGCTAAAGAACATTATTTTTATCAAGTGGCTATGGGTAAAGTTCCACTATAAGAACCCAGCTCTGATGACAGTAGTCCTACTGCTTGGTACAGTTCATGAAATACATAACATACAGGTCCGTGGATTTAGAATGAACCTTTTATTATTATTCTGACCCCGATATCCTTGAATGGATTTTTGTGTACAATTTACTAAATTGTTTATTATCTAATTCGTTGGTTGACATCTGCTTTCGGGGCTGACACGCAGAAACGACTGCTTCCTGGATCCGGACCGCAATCTTAGGGCTCTGCCTGTCCGCTCCGTAGCCTATAAAATTGACAGTACTTGCTGCAAAGCCACACCCCCTGACGACGTCAGATGTGTGATGAAACGCGTAGGAGGAGCTTGCGGCACGTCACGCCGCTATGGACGAGACACACGGCGGCCATCTTTTTGGTTTGGTACCGGTTCATATGCGTCTAAGGAGATTCCATATGACACGCTGTATTGATCTGGGACTTGTGTATGAATAAAATTGTGTGACAGTATCACGCTGTGAGAGTTGTCTTCCCTCATATGACTGAACAATTGCTGGGGATTATGCGGGATCGATCGGTGGATAGCGGTTAGAGAGACCTTCCCTGATGTGCATCTGCCATTTATTTCTCTGCAATCTATGATCCCTGTAATAAGGATCATGGTGATCTGGTAAGAGGCTGAATTATTCCTCATGGTGGTGGCTGTCTTACACTTGGCTTTCGATAATTGAAGATCTGCATGTGTATGCTGTTGGGAAACCAGCACTTTTTCTGAGGAATCTCTTTCTGGAATGAGCTATTTCTTTCTATTGTTTATACCAAACTATGGACTTATGAACTATATGGTCTATTATTCCTGAGATATTTTAGCGCTACACTTTTATATTATATACAGTTCATGAAAAGTCTACAATAGCTGGCCCAATTTGGTCTTCCCAGCAGTTTCTCATGTTCTTCTGGGAGTGATGTTCTTAACTCTGTGGGTAGGATACATTGTTTCTAATTAAGTATTTTACTTGATGATACCACACTCTGGTTTTAGTGCCGTGTTCCTCTTTCCCCCTCTGCTTTGATTACACAGATGGAGTGGAGTCCCCCGTCCATAGCATGCAGCAGCATACCTAGTTTAGGGTCAGTAACATACAGTAGGTCTAGTTTTTTGGGCTACCCACTTGCATTTTATTTAATTTTTTGGATGTACTGTATATTAGCTCACCTTGGCTTTTTATATAGTATTGCATATTGTATATCACATATTTCAGGTTATTGTAAGTTTGATACACTTTGGTCCCACTAAGTTGATCATTGTGTGCTGATCGCCTTCGGCTTTTAGGAGTTTCTTGTTTTTGTTTCTAGTGCTGTACGCTGCTCCCAATGGCATTTTCCCTTAATATGCAGCATGAATCCTGACAAATCATGATTAATAATTTAAAAAGGACACTCAGAGTGCCTGAAATTTTATTTTAGGCTCTGTGTAGACTTCAGAAAAAACAGCGAACCAATGGCATAAGCAGGGGAATTAAGAATTCTGAGAAGTCCTGTCTATAAATTGCATCCTGCTGCCATTTGAAATGTTTTTCGCAATAATATAAAAAAAAAAAATTAATAGCTGGCTGCAGAAAGAAAATGAAAGGATAATTTTGATCACATTAAACTATAAAATGGCTTAAAGAACAGTTATTTTGCTTTCATTACTTTTTAGTTCTCCTTTAAAGCTGAGTGTTAGCACCACGGAATGTACAGGCCCTATCCAGCGTCAATATCGGAGCCAAGGGAGTTGACTTTTCACGCACTTTAATATTGCAATTGTCGAGCCTCTTCATCTAACAGTGTAGACATTCTGTATGGCCATAATCATCAACTCCTTAACGCTCCACTGTGAAAACTCAGAGTGTCAGCCACATTTTGTGAAGTCATTTTCTCTCTGATCTACTGGATACCCTTGAAGTTGTAAGAGATACAAGAAGGGGAGATTTACAGGATGCTATTAATATTTGTACCCTCTCAAGAAACCTTAGAGCTGGGTCTGCTCATCCAGAGGCCTCAGCAAATCAGTACAGCTCTCGCTGACAAGCACATTATGCTACGTTAACACATATTAAGTATTTCACGAGAATAACAAACTCCTTACTGCACTAAATACCTGTGGCTATGTAGTAGATACTTACCTTGATGTGTGTTCTAGATAGCCTACTAAAAACCAGTGCAGTTTCCTTGGTCCTAATGCCTCGTACACACGCGTCGATAGTTGGCCGAGAATTTTCGGCCAACGTCCGATCGGCCGATTTTCGGCTTGTTAGTATGATGCTTTCGACAACTGACTCCGACTTTTCGGCCGAATAAAATCTGGTGTGCAGGCTAAAAAATTTTTGTTGGCCGTCAACACAACGGCCGATTTTCGGTCAGTCAGTACAGATTTCGGCAGACAAAAATCTGATGAGCAAGACTGGGCATGCTCAGAGAAGAAAAAACACACGGAAAGTAAACCAGCACATGACATCACTTCTGAAGTTGGTTTTTGTTGGCCGAGAAAATTCGTGTGCAGTCTAGAGCACATTCCAACCAACACAACAACACTGGACAAAAAACGGCCGATCGGTCGGCCGATAATCGTTGTGTGTGTATGAGGCATAAGGCTAAGTGACCAGGCTTTCAGCCTGCTTGGACTGGTACTGCCCAATGGACCTATACCCAAAAAGTGCAGATGTTCTACGAAATACCTTGAAAAATGTATATTTTACCTGGAATTTCTCCTGATAAGTGACTGTCCCTTAAGCCCCATAGCTGTATATCTGCAGTGTGAGATCATCTGGGGTACTGTAATGTGAATATGTCACTACTTTGCTGATCACTGTTGTCCTTGTTGGATAGGAAGCTGTACCTGAGGACCTGCAGTGCAAGGATCTCCCTGCTTATGCCACATTCACCCTGGATCTCCGCTTTCTTCACCTCTCCTCTCCTGCTGCTTCTTATTCCTCAGATCACCAGTTATTAGGTGGCAAGCTCTGATACAAGGAATCGGGGCTCTGCCAAGATGACCAGCACCACACACATACAGTTATGGGGAAATAAAAAGCAAAATAAAAAAAAAGAATGCACTACAGGATGTCTACGATTCTAGACTCAGAAGAGGAAAAACTTTTTAAAATTCATATGAATCAGCAGTTCATATACTGGGGAGAAAAAAAGTTAAAGTGGAGCTCCACTCAAAAGGGAAAGTTCTGCCTGAAGCACTCCTCGCCTCTCCTATGCCAAGTTTGTAATGTCATTTTTTTTTTTATTTGGGGGGGGGGGGGCAGGTACCTAGTTTTGACAGGTGCCTGCTCTCACTTTAGCTCGGATTGCCTAGGCTCCACTCCTTCCTTTGTGCAGTCTTCTGGGACATGTCATAGGTCCCAGAAGACTGCTGGACCATTCAGCAGGCGCTGCGTGGCTCGCGCATGCGAAGTGCACACCTGGCTGTGGAGCCGCAAGCGGTCATAGCCAGGTACCCACAGTTGAAATGCCGGCACCAGAGAAAGGAAAGGAAAGGAAAGGGAGACAAGCGACGGTTTGGGTGACCACATCGATGGATCCTGGGACAGGTGAGTGTGTGCGTTTATTAAAAGTCAGCAGCTACACGTTTTGTAGCTGCTGACTTCTAATAAACACCAAAACACATGAGCTCCACTTTAACAGTACCTGAAAGTCATTCTACTTTCTCCTACAAGCATTATGTTACTGTAAAGTGCATGTTAACAGCAGACATTCCCAGCCAACTAACCAGGGAAAATAGCCAGGTGCAGTTGCTTTCTTCAACAATAGGCCAGCACCGGGTGTGTCTGCAAATCCTGTGCTCAGTGCAAGAACATGCATGCAAAGATGGGACTTGCACCCCTATTTATGAGCTGATGGCTTCTAATTATGTAGCAGGCAGATCAGGGCCTCCAGAACCAGCCATTAGGTTACTGCTGTGTTTATTCCTGTTGCTCAGGTGTCTGTCATAATAAGGTTTCAAGGAAGGAAACAAGCTGACTGTGTGACATGATCCACGAAGGCTAACGAGCTTCGCTTGCAGAATTTCTTCACGGAGTGAATACACAAATCATACCAGTTACAAGGAATACCAGTGCCTCTAAACACCCTGCATTTTCTCTACAGATCATTTCTGCTCTTTCAAACAGCTATATTCTGAAAATAGTTGATGTCAGAGCTAATAACCAGCTGTTTAGATGATCTGGAGCTCCCACTCTGCAGAGAAGCACGTGTACAGTCTGAATGCTATCCAAGCAATGCTAAAGGATGTCAAAAAGCAACAGGAACTCTTGGCAGGAACACGAGTAACTACTCATAGCCATGAGTCTCACATCTGCACATGTGCCGCACTGTCATTACCCACTTCCTTTTCTGAAAACTTATGGTACATAAGACAATGGATTGACAGCAGATGGATAAAAGGACAGAGACAGAAAATGGGACAGATTTATTACAGTCAAAAAGACAGATAAATACTGTGGATATGAGGGAGACATTCAGATACATTATCAGATAAGTATTAAAGTGATAGAGTGTTGTATAGCTAGATTTTTCCGGAGATTGAGTTAAAGCAGTATTTAAACCTAAAAAAAGAAAATCTAATATAATGCAGTTTATCCATTCTTAAATGTGGTGGCTGCATTAGTTTTTTATTTCTTGTCTTAAGGTGGCTTCTTTATCTATGGAGCAGCAATGGAGTCACCCTTGGACAGAAGTACTGTCTTGAGAGGGTAGTGTTATATAGACTAGAAGATTTAGATGGACATTAAATAGGTGATCAACTAATAATTAAAGCCTATGACCCTTTTCGCACGAGAGGTCCGATCAGGTCCGGCTGTCCGTTTTTCAGCCAGACCCTTCATTCTCCTCTATGAAGCTCCAGATGTAAAAGGACTTGTGTCCGTTTACGATGTGACTGGAAGTGTAAAATGACTTGTGTCCGTTTACACCCAGTTACCTATGGGTTCGATCCAATGCAGCAAAAAATAACAAAAAACAAACTAAGGGGGTCCGTTCCCCTCCATCTGGCCAGATCGGAGGGCAGTTGGGTGTAAATAGACAGCCAGTCCGTTTACATTCAGCTGACCACAGGGCAGAGCGAGCGGTGTCAATGTCTGCTCTGCATAAGCGCAGCAGACACGGACCTGTCACCTGGCCATTCTGCTCAACTCAGCAAGAAATCAGCAGACAGATCCCCTGCTGAGAAAAACCAGATCAAGACCGTTTTTATCTTCATCTTGTAAGTGAATTTTATCTTGTTGGCTTAAAAAACTATTATAATCCTAATACTGCACTTGGAAGTGCCTTCTCCACTTCCTAATCATTGTGCTCTGCCAGCTGGGAAGGGATCCCACAACTCCCGCGGGCAGAACACAAAAGAGCTGAAAAGGGATTTCCCCTTCAACACTGAATGTGTTAATAGGGGAATCAAGCGATTTTCTTTCCTTCCACCCATGGTGGAAGGAATGAAAATCGAATCATAAATGGGCCTGCTTTAGACACACTTTATGAATTCCCCTGACTGTGTTTTACCTACTAAAGGATGTTTAATTCTATTTTGTGAGTCTCATGAGCCAGGAACCCCAGAAAGATAACACAGCCAGGTCCTGCATGTCACATAACTTGAGAGAAACACAGGGCTTCCATTGCTTAGTGACAACAGATCTATTGATCTGTATACTCTAAATTCGAAGATAACAATTTAGAGGGTATCAAAGTCATTGAATCCACATGACTATTAGACAACAAGCATTGTTAGGAGAGGCCAGCAATTGCTGACCCTGAACTTTCTTATAATGTGTTTCATTTACGCAATATAATCTTGTTCAGGACCCACCACTGCCTGTGACTGGATAAAGTAGGAGCAGCACACTGATGAGGTTATTTCCCTGCACTCCCCTCCTGTAAGCAACAGAGCCCTGATCGGCTCATTACAGGAGGTGTAATCGGCTGATTACAGGAGGTTGGCTTATGTCTAGCCAGATGTGGGTTGTTATACTAGTTCTGCAAATAAATATAATAAGAGCCGGTTCACACTGGGGCGACTTGATAAGTCGCCGTGGGTCGCCTGCCATAGATTAGCACAGGACCCGTTCTAATAGGAGCGACACAAGTCGCTCCGACTTAGAAAAAGGGTCCTGTACTACTTTGGGGCGACCTGTAGCGACCTGCATTGACTTCAATGATATGAAGTCCGTGCATGTCGCTCCGAGGTCGCGGTGCGCGCTGTGCACCGCGATTTCACAGGTCGCCCCGGCAAGTCGGGTCGCCCCTATGTGAACCGGCTCTAAGACTTCTATTTATCTTTTCAGAACTCCCCTGTCAATCTGTACGAGCCCTTGATAAATACCCAGTCCATCGAGATATGGAGGAGTATCTGAAATATTCCCTAGATGCAGTGCTTTGGGCCTGATTGCCAGGAAGAAGCCACGGGAGGAGAAGGAAGCTAGCCTTGTGTAAGCTCTGACACCATCTGACGCAAGGTTTGAACTCAGCAATCCAAAACAGCAGGGAAACATGGAGGTGGAGAGTACCAGTGGTTGGGGGGGAGGTTTACAAGAGAAACTGTCACTCTGCGTTGAATAGGTCTCTAAGTTCCCCATGTATTCTCTTTATAAAATCTGTTTAATTTTCCCTCTTTCAAGCAAAAAAAAGGCTAACTTTAGTGAGTGTTCAACTCCATCACCCAGAATAAACACTAATCTCAGGAAGCTACAGGCTGCCCAATCTCTCTAGTTTGACATGTTATATAAAGAATAAACCAATTTGTCAGGTAGTAGTTTGGCATTGTGCCAGCAGCAGTGCCACACCTTTGCCTATGCAGCTGTAGGCCAGTCTCCTGCAGCCCTGCCAAACAAGAACAAAGTGTGAGCAATCTACAGGCAGATGGGATGAAAAACAAGATTAGCGTGTGATATAGAACAAAAGATTATTAGGATTTTCGTTCATTGAGTGCTGTCTCACACCGAGGATGTGACTGGAAGTGGCATGTGTTGTACACGATCATGCTAAGACACATCACACCTGTCAGCACTAGACAAGAGGTAATTCTCAGGATCACATTTTCCATATCAGCTTTTAGAAACACTCGGGTGATCTCCGTGAGAGGTGCCGGCTCCTCTGAGACATATTTCATCAGATTATTATTGTGAAAGGCCTCCACCGAACACACAAAAAGAAAACGATGATCCTGTCTTCCAGGTGTAAATTAAGGGAGAATTAAGTGCTTACCGTAAGAATGTCCTTCTGTACATTCACCCCTATAAATACATCAACCTAAAGCAATGGAAAAAGCTTGGTGTGTTCTTAGCATGTTAAAGATAAACTCGGGTGCGCTTTCAAGGACAGCGCTCTTCCTGCAAATGTGCATAAACATAACTCCAACTGTTCCTGATTTCCAGAGACAATCCCAGCTTTCAATCTCTTGTCCTTGGACATTTTTGCCCTTGGTTTTTATTGCTGACTCCATATACCAAAGGCCTTTTTTTGGCAATTTGAATCCAATTAATTTAAAGGTAATTTATAAAGGTTGTCAGTCAGTTTTAATTTTAAATGTTATGTAACCCAAATCAATAAAGTTCCATATAATCTGATTTTACGTCTGCAGCTTTCACTACAATAGTGCCTAAAGAAGGTCCTTGCTGTTATGGGGTCTCATAATTCTGCTTAGCGTTGTCACATACATCCTCAACTGGAGACTACAAGAGGTTATGCGGACACAAATTGCAGAGCCATGATCTACTGTTATCACCATCAAGAGGCGGGTTAAGAGCAAGGATGTGCAGCTGACAATGGAGTGAATGTAGGCAGGAAGAGGCTAAGGAATCACTAGGATAAGAAAAGGAAGTACAGCATGGTTTTCAGCCCCCCCCCCCCCAGACTGCTGCACCAGGCTGTGTGGATAGTGAAACCCCTATGGAGGTAAGTGTAACAGGGACCAGGGATGTGGGTGTGTTGCTATAGCTATTTTAGTGATTTTTATAGCAAAAATACGGAATAACATTTTAAGGCCATGAAGCAAAGATTCCCTTTGCTAACAAACCTGTTGGACTGGTTCATGAGCTCAAGGCAGTAAGTGATGCTACAGGAAGTGGGGGGGGGGGGGAGGCAAAAGAGTACTTGAACAAGCCATGTGCTTGGGTCACAAAGGAACTGGTAGAAACTTTGCATGGTTCTTAGAAGCAAGAAGCAGTCTGGAAGATCCCAGAAGAAGACTCCATTATCAGGAAGCACCAAGCTTAGTAGCTGTTTAGTGTATGCCTATAACATACATACATTGTACATGAGTATTTGCTAGGAAGGATAGATATCTTGTGCATGTTCTAGGCATATTTTGTATCTCTTGAATTGTTTTCCTACAATTGTATGGACAGCATTTCTGTTTAGTAAAACAAATAAATATACACTACAGAGATGTTTATGCTTCCTTGGTTTACCGCAAAGTGACCCTAATAGACACAAAGCAAAATAGTGGGGCCAGGATGTGGTTAGTTCCCATTTTATTGTTTTCAGTGAAGGTGAACTAACACTTTAAGGATACAAAGCAAACTTTGAGTAAGGATACAAAGCAAACTTTGCGTAAAAATGCAACATCCACGTATCCTTTAGATCCCTACCCTGCGTAAAAACACAAAGGTATATGCCATGCAGCGGTGTCTTCTCTTCTGAGATTTGGGATCCTCAGCTTTCCCTCACAGGAAAGCATCACTCAAGGGAAAGGTATATTTTTCACTACACTACTAAAGTTTGATTTTACGGCCCTTGCATTATTATGCAGAATCTGCTTAAACATCAGCTATATCTTGCCTATAGGCACAGCAGAGAGAGGGCTGAGCAGTTTGAAATCAAACAAATATGAAAATTCCCCCCCCTATTTTTTTCAAGTCAAGTCCTCAAAAAGCCAAAAGAAAAAACAAGGGCTTGATCACACTTTTAGGTTTTAAATCGCGTGCTTCTTTTACTTTATTTGGGCATTTTTCAAATATTTTTCAGAGAAGGTACATTTTTGAAGGAAGGAAAGGGCCACACAGTAATAACGCCGCAGTGCATAAAAACACTTTGCAGGTAACACAGACCCACAGGATATCATCCTGCCTGTCATCAACCCACAAGGGCTTAAATGTTTATAAGCGGTCACGCGCTCCAGGATGGGCACCCAATACAGAATGAAAGATTGAAGAGTAAACATTTTGGAGTGACGTTACCTGCTGCTGTTTCCACAAAACATTTTTTAGTTTTGGCTAGAGTAGGGAAGATTTCGGACCCCTGTAAAGTTTTTATTGCTGTCTGTGTTTTCTCTGGATAGATTCGCCCTCCTATTTGTCCTGATGACCATTGCCACTAAGACAAAGTTTTGGGCAATCTAAAATAATACAGCTGTCCCCAGAACAGGAGGTAAGCAGAATTCTTCAAACAGGGACGGCTATTCAAGTGCCAACAGTGTAAGTGGGGAATTCCTCTCAATTCTGTAGAGTTTTCCTCGCACTAGTTGTTTCCCTTTTGGGACATGAAGTAAAGAGAATTCTCCCCCTGATGGGACACAAAAAGAAAAAAGAAACTGGCAAGGGTTTGAACTAGGGTTGCACCCAATACTGATACTAAGCATTTGTATCGGTACTTGTGCAAATACTCTGATACCTGAAACCGATACTTTCAGGCTCAGTTTTTTTCAGCTGTCAGCGGGATTCCCCCACTGACAGCTGAAATGTATTAAAAAAAAAAAAAAGCCAGCAACTGTCGGTTGGTAAGGAGCAGGGCCGTTGCGTCATTAACAACAGATGACAGCTCAAGTGTTAGCAAAATCCCAGCAATTGGAGCGGTCAAAAAAAAAAAAAAACTAGCCAGGCAATTTATCAACAACACTGCTCTGCCGCTGAAACAGGAAGGTAAAAAGAAACCTTTAGGCCCCGTTCACATAGGGGCGACGCTACTTCGCACCGCGACATCCGAGGTCGCGGTGCGAGCAGCGCGCCGCGACCTCGGAGCGGCTGCCACGGACTTCATAACATTGAAGTCTATGGCGGTCGCCTCCTGGTCGCCCCAAAGAAGCTCCGGACCCTTTTTCTAAGTCGGAGCGACTTGTGTCGCTCCTATTAGAACGGGTCCGCAGCTTCCCTATGGGAGGCGACCTACGGCGACCTGTGAGGCGACCAGGTCGCCTCACAGGTCGCCTTAGTGTGAACAGGGACTGATTCTTTTTGTATCGTTTTGTTTATTAATCTACAGATCAAAGGGATGAACTTTAATTTAAAGCAAACTGTCAAGTGAAAATGTTTTCACTTTGCTTGTTTTTTATTAAATGTTCCTCTGTTTAGCCCCTTATTAACCCTTAATTTACTCTAATCAGCCTTAATTACCTCCTTATACCCCTGCATTTAATTATTTTCCTGCTTATTTTTTATTTATTTTTTCACTTCTATTTTATAAACTATTAATAATATAAAATGTTTTTTTTTTTTTTTTAGGATACAACTGGAGGAATGCCTGCCCCGCCGAAGAAAAAATGATAGACCGGCGATTCTCCCGAAAGCGGACAAAAAAGGCCGCCATCCCAGAACGCGGCAAGGCACAGGCCACACCACGCAGCCCCGGCACCATCAAGCCGCCATTGCCATCCCACAACAGTAAGTCGGCTAAAATGTTTTTGTTTTATTTGTTTAACATATATTTACATGTTTCACATTGAAAAAAAAAAGCGCAAAAAAAAAATTGTTTAATTTGTAAATACCTTTTTTAATGCTTTGTACCACTGCTGACAGCTGAAGTGTAAACAAAACAGTTGTGGTAGGTATCGGTATTTGGTATCAGCGAGCACAAAAAAAAAAAAAAAAAAAGTATCGGTACTTGTATTTGTTGTTAAAAAAAAAAAAAAAAAAATGGTATCGGTGCATCCCTAGTTTGAACCCTTCCCTACTCTATCCAAAACAATAAAAAAAGATTTAGCTACATGCACTTTAATCTTCTACAAGCAGGTGACAACATTTAGGCAAGACAATGACTGTAAAACACTGTAGAATCCCTGCAATCTATAACATTTTATTTTCTGCAGATTTAGTAAACTTCAGCACAGCAATAGCGAGCATGTTAATTTTTGTTTAAAGCCCAATGAAACCCTCTTTATTTAATACTGTAATGCAGACAGGCTGCACATAACACATATGGGTCTGTTTTACATTATCAATTATTATACAGGACTTACATAGCGCCCACAGTTTGCACAGCGCTTAACAAAATGAAGGCAGACATTACAGTTACAATACAATTTGGTACAAAAGGAATCAGAGGGCCCTTTAACATTTTTGTTCACCAAAACAAGTGCTGCTGCAAGAGTTAAAATGCCCTGTGCTGCCAGCACATAGGAGAGTCAAACCATGGCTTTTTCATGTAAAGTAGCAGCGAGGTTCTCCTGAGGTCTGAACTTTGCCGATAATCGGATGGACCAATTATCGGCAAGGCCAATTATTGGAGGGACGATATTCACTTTTGCCGATGTATCGGTATCGGCCCCCTGAAGTTGCCGATATTACCGATATTCCAAATATAGTGAAAATAAACAGTTGAATGTTCCACATAATTGCTCCTTCCACCACACCACGTGAGAATCCCCTTTGTAATTCCACTAACCAAAAGATGAATATTAATGAGCCTTGAATTAACAATCCTATGTCAGAGTCCGACCGAGACTAGTCTTCTCCTCCTCCAACCATTACGTGGTGATGCTCACGTAAGGGTAATGTGACATAGCATAATTCCGTTTACAATTGTCATTGAACAACATACACACTTGAAATGGCACTCACATATGTACAAAATATATAAGCAATTCCACATTAGCAGATCTGCTTGCAGATTGGTATCTCTCACCCACTTGCCGTAAATGATACCCGGGTGATACCGCTCTGTCCGGCATATACCATCTCAGGGGTCACGTCGGCATACTCTCTTGGAGGTCACATGGTCACGCCCTGGGACGTGATTTTGTGACCTCCAAGATGGTATCGTGGACGGATCGGTATCACCCGGGTATCAATTACGGCAAGTGGGTGAGAGATACCAATCTGCAAGCAGATCTGCTAATGTTGCTTATATCTTTTGTACATATGTGAGTGGCATTTCAAGTGTTTATGTTTATTCAATACCAATTGTAAACGGAATTATGCTATGTGATGTCATTTTACCCTTACATGAGCATCACCACCTAATAGTTGGAGGAGGAGGAGAAGAAGACTAGTCTCGGACCCTGACATAGGATTGTTAATACAAGGCTCATTAACCTTCACCTTTTGGTGAGTGGAATATTGTGAAACTGATGTCCCTACAAGTGAAAGCTGTGCGGTTTTCCTATCAGTTTTCATGATGGTAAGGTGTGAAGAACAAGCCTTCCATAACAAACATTAACATGTTCAGTACCAGATTTGTGTCAAAAATTGTCTTTATTTTTCAAAACTTTAAATATACAAAATATCAGCCAATACCGATACTTTGTGACCAAAATATCGGTATCGGCCATGAAAAAACCATATCGGCCTATCCCTAGTCTGAAGTGCCCCTCAACACTATTTTAATACGCAGCACTCTCACTTTCGGAGCAGCAGTGTTCTTTTGAGCAATGTTCAAGGGGTGTACTGGACTTCTGGGGAGTCGGACCACTGCAATGTAGGACAGAGCCATGCACTAGCTCTCCTTAGTCCTGGCAACACATGGGAGAAACAAAAAGAAAAGTAGAAATAAAAGTGGATGAGCCAATGTTTGTTAATGTAAATTTGGGGCTAAAATATATCATATTATGTGTATACTCTATAAAAAAATCAATAAAGAAAATTAACTGCTAATTAAATATTTAGTATTATTTCGGGACACTCAATTTGCACAGTTTACTTCAAGTTTTTTTTCATGTTTTCCTCTAACTATATCCTTATGAAATCAGTTATATTATGTGGCTGCTGACCAAAAACCCCTATTTGTCAGAAAACAACTTCAATTGAGAGGGATATCTTACAGACCAATGGTCTTCCTTATACACTGCTCTGGTCTGCTTCAGAGAGAGAACGATAACCATGGAGAACACTGTGGAATTCCTACATTCAATACCATTTTATTTTTTCAAATTTTGCTTTTATTACCCTGAATTGTTTCCTAGATTTATTTACTCCTTTATGCTTCAAGGTGAAGAGTCATCCATTTGTTACGGAACTTTCACAGCAGATGCCTCTGTGGCATAATACATGTGGAGGTCGTGACCTCTGACCCCTGAGCAGGGCTGTTTACAACTTTGCTTTTTTTAATGCCGAAAAGTTCAATGCCAAGGAAGCGCTTTCTGGGGTATTTCCAAAACATTTCTAAATGAAAGTAAAGGTCATAGTGGTCACATCTAAATACCAGCATAGTTCCCCGTGTGGAACAAGATGAACAAGCAGCCTCCCAGCATGCTCTGTCACTGGAGTCACGTCAAGCTGTGCAGATGATTGCTGTTGAAGTGGAGCCCCACCGTCACATGTAATTCCTCACAGCGGCCGGGCACTTGCACAGAGGAATACTTGCCCTTTTACTATACATAGGGTTTAATTAGTCATGGCCTTCTAATAAACTGGACTAATTGGCACGGTGCTGCCAAAAGGAATCTACTACACCAAATATTGATAACTTATTTCCATGGAGCAGGAAACGGTATGTCGGTAAAGGGTACAGCATGGGACCAGTGTCATTCTCATGTGTCCTATTTTATATCACTCTTTCATGACCTGACTCTAGATGTTCCAGCCTATTTTACCAGCATCAGCACACATTGCGATAACTTAACAAAACGGATAGAATTAATTTGCCTAACTAAATCATTTTTTTATTTTTCTTCAAGCTCAATTAAGGTAGAAGGGAAGTGATCCATTTCTTCTGCCAAGAAAACTCTTTATTTACCTGACCTGCTAGAAATTTTTTTCATTTGCACAATGACTGCAGTGGTTTTTGAGACCATGTAACTCTCGGATGCTTGAACAGGAGTTACCTCGTCAGTGCCTTGCCCAATGGGCGAAGCAATTAGATGGCGAAGCTGGCAAGAACAAAGTGGATGCAGGAAGCGTGGACCTCTCATTGCTGGAGTAGAATACTCCCAGTGATTGTACATGCACAATATGTCAAATGCTGACTGCCCCCAGCAGCCCCGTAACCAATCCATGCCTATTTAGGGCTCTTTCACGCGGTCCGCCTCCGTAGGCGCATCTGTGCTGCTCAGCGGGGATCAACCCGCGATCCCCGCTGAGCCGGCGGATGACAGCTCCATCTCCGCTTGCAGTGCGGAGAGGGAGGTGTCACAGCCCCCGCTGCTCTCTATGGGGAATTGGATGATAGCAGACCGCCTGTCCGCTCTCATCCGATCCCATCCGATCCCCAGGACGGATGGAAAATAGGGTTTCCATCCATCCGGATTTCACGGACAGGATCGGATGCGGATGTCACCGCTGACATCCGCTGCTCCATAGGGCTGAATGGGGCATCCGATCAGATCCGCCTAAAAAACTGACAGGCGGATCTCATCGGACCGCCCGTGTGAAAGAGCCCTAAGATAGACATCTCTAGGTAAAGTACTCGCATAATCAAATGCTACATTGTATTTGTTTAAAACTGCATTCACACCTTGGCGTTCTGAATCGCGGGCAGATTTGCAGCGATTCTGCCGGTGACTTCAAAGCACCGAGGTGTTAATGACAAATCTCAGAACACACATTTGAGATGCCATTAATTTGAATAGCACCTAAAATTGCGGTGCGGTTCTGCTGCGATTGTTGAACGATAAATCGCGCTGCAATCATGGCAACCTGCATCGCGTGAAGCTTGTTGCCCAAAAAAAAGTTCAGGAGGTATTTTTTGGCAGCATACTTCAAGTGATGCGGGTTGCCGTGATTGCGGCATGATTTATCGTTCAACAAACACAGCAGAACTGCACCGCAATTTTAGGTGCCATGTCAGTTGTTAACAGCCAATCATTTTGGCTGTATACCTGCTGATCGGCTGTGCTCAATTACAGCACAGATCTGTGTGTTTGGCATGTGTGCCTCTTTCACACGGGCGCACCACCCGATGGATTCTATTCTGCTCAGCGGGGATCGATCCGTTGATCCCCGCTGAGCAGGTGGATAACAGCTCCGTCTCCGCTCTGTGTGCGGAGACAGACAGAGCGGAGACGGAGCTGTCAGATCCCCGCTGTCCTCTATGGGGAGATCGGATGAGAACGAACCGCCTGTCTGTTCTCATCCGATCCAATTCGATCCGATCCTCCAGACGGATGGAAAATAGGGTTTCCCTTCCATCCGGATTTCACGGACAGGATCGGATCGGAGAGCAGCGGGTGTCAGTGGACATGTCTCCGCTCACATCCGCTGCCCCATAGGGATGCATGGAGCATCCGATCAGGTCCGCCTGAAAAACTGACAGGTGGATCGGATCGCCTGTGTGAAAGGGGCCAAACTCTGGCCGGATTTCTCCCTGCTGTTCAGAAATGAAAGCAAGGAAAGAAACAAAGCCAGATTAGTGAGTAAAAGCAGTACTAATACACCTGCATACACTTGTTAGGCAAACAGCTAACCCTTTGATTTCCCTCCTGATCACCTGTCACCCAGCTTGTGCTATTAGTACAGTGTCAGTGTACAGTATTATCACTGATCACTGTATTAGTGTCCCAAATATACAAGGAAATATGGTCTAATACAGAGTAGGTGGTAGGCAATCTAGAAAACATAAAATAATTATCAAATAGTAAATGTTTCTGAACAAGTTTGTGGTTCTCTACAAATGCTGTATACTCAGGTGCAATTATAATGCAATACCTAAAATATAAAAAAAGAAGAAAAAAAAAAAAGTTAGGCTTTTGGATAGGTTAACTCGTGTCCGCACATCATCGAATGTCTTGGGCAAGCATTAAGCAGTTCTGCTCTAAAGAGCAAATTTGTATGATAGGCAGGCATAGAGGATTCTAGGGGGTTAACTTGTGGCTCCTTTAATATAGCACTGCCAACGGCCATACAGGTGTCTGCCAATTTGGCAGCCCCTGGAGCATTTCTGCACGTAATAACCCGACAAACATCTGGAACATATGTGCCAATTGACCCTGTATTTGGCTCTGTAATTCCGTCTCAATCAATTTTATTTATCACAAAGGAAAAATTACCATTCCAATCCCTTTTATAGCAATATGTATTTATGAAATTAATCTTTTTCCATGTCTGCAGACATCTTCAGTTGTATTTGCTTTATTACAAACTTGCTATTTGTATAAGCACATAACAGGGCTGTTAAAGAAACTGAGCAGGGTATCACTTTGGAATATCTAAACACAACCAACTGACTTTTTCCCATTTTCATGTAAGCAGCAAGAAGCCAACATTAACCACTTGCCAATCGTCCTATAGCTGATTTACTGCTACAGGGTGGCCATTCTGTACAGAATCACGTATACAGTATATATGTTATTCTGCACGGGCGCACGTCACTTCTGCTTTGATTAGCCAAAGCAGAAACCAATCAGCAGGTGCCAGCCAATTGATGTCTGCCAGCACCCACTGACTGTCGAGGAGAGGGGCTGGACGGAGCTCTGCACATGTAAACAATGCAGAGCTCAGTTCTGACAGCAGGGAAACAGCCACAGACACAGATTCAACTTTAAAAAATCTGACATATGTATGGCATCCAATTCACAAATTCAGGAATCTTAAAAAAAAAAAAATTGATTTTTAATATATATATATATATATATATATATATCCCAAAAAAATATTGATCTGGTCAGTTAAGTAGCAGAGGGGGTTATTAATCAGTTTCAGCTGCTTTGATTTTATTGAAATTAACAGGTGCACTAGATGGGCAACAATGAGATGACCTCCAAAACAGGAATGGATTTACAGGTGGAGGCCACTGGCATTTTTTCCCTACTCATCTTTTCTGACTGTTTTTCACTAGTTTTGCATTTGGCTAGGGTCAGTGTCACTACTGGTAGCATGAGGCGATACCTAGACCCTATAGAGGTTCCACAGGCAGTCCAAATCCTCCAGGATGGCACATCAATACGTGCCATTGCCAGAAGGTTTGCTGTGTCTTCCAGCACAGTCTCAAGAGCATAGAGGAGAATCCAGGAGACAGGCAGTTACTCTAGTGGCACTTTTCCACTGCAAGTACCGGCTCGGCTCCACTCGGCCCTGCTTGGCCTGGTTTGGTTTTCCACTGCATGGTACCGCATGGTACGGTGTTGGAACGGTTCGGTATGGTTTGGTTTTCCACTAAAGTAGTACTAAAGTAAGTGGGTGGGATAACAATGATTCTCTGACCAATCAGTGGCTAGTAGTGACAAAAACAGTCAAGGCTGCATGCAAAGGATTGTGGGATATGGTACCGGTACGGCCCTGTTGGAACCACAACTGAGGTGGTACTGTTTAAGCGAGCCGTGCCATTCGGTTCCATGTAGTGGAAAAGCGCCACCATACCATACCGTACCAAACCGTTCCTACACCATACCATGCGGTACCAGCAGTGGAAAAGCACAAAAGCGAGCCAAACCGTTCGGTTTCATGCAGTGGAAAAGCACCATAGGAGAGCTGGACAGGGCCGTAGAAGAACCAATCAGTAGGACCGGTATCTGCTCCTTTGTGCAAGGAGGAACAAGATGAGCACTGCCAGAGCCCTACAAAATGACCTCCTGCAGGCCACTGGTGTGAATGTCTCTGACCAAACAATCAGAAACAGACTTCATGAGGGTGGCCTGACGTCCTCTAGCGGGCCCTGTGCTCACTGCCCCGCATCGTGGAGTTCGATAGGCATTTGCCATTGAACATCAGAATTGGCAGGTCCACCACTAGCGCCCTGTGCTTTTCAAAGATGAGGTTCACCCTGAGCACATGTAACAGACGTTAAAGGGTCTGGAGAAGTCGTTGAGAATGTTATGCTGCCTGTAACAAGTAACGCAGTGCTGTATCACAAAAACTGACCTGGTCATTAAGGGAGTAAAACCTTCCGGGGCAGATGTGGTTAACTAACAATGTTTACAGCATGGGCTACACATATTTCTACAGATCCGAACTAGACCCAAAAGAGGGACAGTTGTGGAGAAGAGAGAGTGGAGTCTGCAAGCAGAGCATCTGACAACTATGCTGTAGGAAGACTCCAGGAAAGAACAGGAGTGGAGTAATCCAGAGACTTTGGCAGCTATCCCAGAGGCTCTGCAATGTACCTAAACATTGTGATTCAGGAAAAATGATACATCATTACACAGGCACTGTCTTTGTATGTGCTTATTAGTCTTATTTGAAGTGTGTTATGCTCCTGTTTTTTTTATGTAAGTGTACAGTATATACAACATTAGCACAGCGACTGAGACAAGGGTTTTATAATTCAATAGCAAAAGCTAAATTAAAACCCTAGCACAGAGCTTTGCTGTTACTGCAAGCCCTAATTATTATTTTTATCAGGCACTATTTGGTAAATAACTACTAATGTGCAAAAGCAATTGACGTCAAACTGAGATAATGTACAAGAATTTACAAAATAAAACCCGTTTGTGGGAATACGTTTATTTTTTTATACTTAGTTATTATCACTGTAATTTCTAATCTAGGCATGAGTGATACATTGGGGCACATACAAGAACTAGCTCTCCTACCTTTGCCTTCCCTTTTCCATGACACACAACGTACCCTTCTAATCGCTCGATTTATTCTCCCTGGAGAAGAGACGCCTGAGGGGGGACATGATAGAAATTTATAAATATCTCAATGGGGATCTCAGCTTAGAAAAAAAGCTGTTCAGTCGAAGGGATTGCATGAGGACAAGAGGGCATACAATGCGATTAGAGGAGAAGCGTTTTAACCTCAGGCAACGTGGGGGGTTCTTTACTGTTAGGGCTACAAGATTGTGAATTCTCTACCACAAGAGGTGGTTTCTGCGGGAAGTATGGTGGCTTTCAAAAGACTCTTAGATGCACATCTCAAGGATCAGGACATTAAGGGCTATGTGAAATGATTACAGCCACACACACCTACACAGGTTGAACTGGATGGACTATTGACTTTATTCAACCTCACCTACTATGTAACTATGTACCCCACCCCTATTGGAAATCATCTTTTAACCCATCTTATATGTAAAATTTGACAGCAGCTGAGGTTGCAAGTGGTCTCACATACAACTTTGTACATGCAGTATATCCAGGGCCGGCCCTATAATGGGTCCTGCTGGGTCCATTGGACCCAGGCAGCACTTTGAGAAGGGCGGCAGCATTTCATTCTTGGACCCAGACAGCACAATGTCTTGGGCCAGCTCTGAGTATATTGCTATACCTCTCTATGTCTACAAGCTCGATCTCCGAGACAGGGGGTTCACCCTCTGTTGCTCGACCCGGTGGATGCTGCCCGCCATCCACTGCTACTCTGCAGCAGCACTTCTGGACTTTTTACTACCTGTCAGCAAAACGGGACAGCCCCCCCCATCCTATGAGGTATTGTGCCCCTACTCTCATCAAACAGAGCTGTCTGTGCCTTCTCACATTGCCTTCCTAATATGGAGTAACCAGTTTTCTAAGCTCAGGACTGCCATAACTTTGCTTCACCATACAATTATTTGGATTGCCGCCACTGAGGCGCCCCCATTGGCCAGCCCCAGCACTCCGGCCACTATACCACCTTTCTTGCTCCACATTATACCATATTCGGCTGTACCTCTCCAGTTGTGGGATTCACCTTAACCTACATCCCTCTACTTAATAAGTGCAAGATATATTAATATCATTTTTTTTCTCTCTGGGGCCGGTTAATGTTTTGGAGAATGGCTTGTCCCCCCTTCTATACATCTATACCCCTAGATTTGCACTTTATACATAACCGATTTGCTGCAGCAAATCCCATTTTGTTTTTATCTTATATGTCTTTTAATATCATGGTATGTGTTATACTCTGAGTCACCTGTGTGTATTTTTTGTTTCAATTAATAAAGTTTATACATCATTATCTTTAGTGTCCCTAGTTGACTATTTTAGGAGAACTACTGTTTCTCCTGCTTGTGGTACTTATGTTGTTTTTGCCAACGGACGCTAATTAATTTAGATGTGACTAAGAGGGCTTCCTCACTTTGGATCCTTGAGGCCAGGAGCCCTCTCCCATACAAGGCACCTTGGAAGGAGTAATTTTCAATTTTTTTACAGGACAAACCTGCTTAAATTTTTCCTGGGTATCTCCCTGACCCCTTTACATATAAGCCCGTTTCAAAGTCTAATATGGTGGTTTATGCCAGATTTGGTAAGAAGCAAGCACACTAACGGAACAGGTGTGTGCTGGCTTCATATGAGATGAGAGCCAGTTAGATCTCAGGGCCCCACCTTCCCAAGAGGGGTCAGTGTGTGAAGAAAGCAGTGAGAGGTGCTCATCTGCACCGTGGTGTCCAGGTCAGGACAGACCAGGGTCCGAGCCCGAGAGAGAGTTTATGAGGGGCAATGCAGCAGGGAGCGGCAAGGAAAGATGCAGGGCAGGTACAGCGTCCGTGCACTTACACTGGGATGTGTTTTATGGTGAAGAGGACCAAAAGGTACAAATCAGAGCAATAAAGTTGCCACGAGAGCAAGGAGGCTGAGTATTCGGTGAGAACCCCCCTGTGTGGGTAGATATACCTGTATGAGCTTTACCTTTTTGAGCTTTCTTTTAAATAAAAGTGGGAAGAAAAGCCCTAAAAAAAAAATATGGCCGGCGTTGAGTAAAGGCAATTTTCGCACCACCACCACCGAGCTACAAAACCCCAACTTCTAAAAATATACATACAGTGGGTACGAAAAGTATTCAGACCCCCTTAAATTTTTCACTCTTTGTTATATTGCAGCCATTTGCTAAAATCATTTAAGTTCATTCTTCTTCCTCATGAATGTACACATAGCACCCCATACTGACAGAAAAACACAGAATTGTTGACATTGTTGCAGATTTATTAAAAAAGAAAAACTGAAATATCACATGGTCCTAAGTATTCAGACCCTTTGCTCAGTATTTAGTAGAAGCCCCCTTTTGATCTAATACAGCCAGGAGTCTTTTTGGGAAAGATGCAACAAGTCTTTCACACCTGGATTTGGGGATCCTCTGCCATTCCTCCTTGCAGATCCTCTCCAATTCTGTCAGGTTGGATGGTAAACGTTGGTGGACAGCCATTTTTAGGTCTCTCCAGAGATGCTCAATTGGGTTTAAGTCGGGGCTCTGGCTGGGCCATTCAAGAACAGTCACGGAGTTGTTGTGAAGCCACTCCTTCGTTATTTTAGCTGTGTGCTTAGGGTCATTGTCTTGTTGGAAGGTAAACCTTCGGCCCAGTCTGAGGTCCAGAGCACTCTGGAGAAGATTTTTGTCCAGGTTATCCCTGGACTTGGCCGCATTCATCTTTCCCTCGATTGCAACCAGTCGTCCTGTCCCTGCAGCTGAAAAACACCCCCACAGCATGATGCTGCCACCACCATGCTTCACTGTTGGGACTGTATTGGACAGGTGATGAGCAGTGCCTGGTTTTCTCCACACATACCGCTTAGAATTAAGGCCAAAAAGTTCTATTTTGCTCTCATCAGACCAGAGAATCTTATTTCTCACCATCTTGGAGTCCTTCAGGTGTTTTTTTTAGCAAACTCCATGCGGGCTTTCATGTGTCTTACACTGAGGAGAGGCTTCCGTCGGGCCACTCTGCCATAAAGCCCCGACTGGTGGAGGGCTGCAGTGATGGTTGACTTTCTACAACTTTCTCCCATCTCCTGACTGCATCTCTGGAGCTCAGCCACAGTGATCTTTGGGTTCTTCTTTACCTCTCTCACCAAGGCTCTTCTCCCCCGATAGCTCAGTTTGGCCAGACAGCCAGCTCTAGGAAGGGTTCTGGTCGTCCCAAACGTCTTCCATTTGAGGATTATGGAGGCCACTGTGCTCTTAGGAACCTTAAGTGCAGCAGAAATCTTTTTGGCCAGATCTGTGCCTTGCCACAATTCTGTCTCTGAGCTCTTCAGGCAGTTCCTTTGACCACATGATTCTCATTTGCTCTGACATGCATTGTGATCTGGAAGGTCTTGTATAGACAGGTGTGTGGCTTTCCTAATCAAGTCCAATCAGTATAATCAAACACAGCTGGACTCAAATGAAGATGTAGAACCATCTCAAGGATGATCAGAAGAAATGGAAAGCACCTGAGTTAAATATATGAGTGTCACAGCAAAGGGTCTGAATACTTAGGACCATGTGATATTTCAGTTTTTCTTTTTTAATAAATCTGCAACAATGTCAACAATTCTGTGTTTTTCTGTCAGTATGGGGTGCTGTGTGTACATTCATGAGGAAGAAGAATGAACTTAAATGATTTTAGCAAATGGCTGCAATATAAGAGTGAAAAATTTAAGGGGGTCTGAATACTTTCCGTACCCACTGTGTGTATATATATATATATATATATATATATATATATATATATATATATATATATAGTGGCAGGGCAAGCCCGTTTCACGGTTTAATATGGTGGTTTATGCCTGATTTTGTAAGAAGTAAGCACACTAACGAAGCAGGTGTGTGCTGGCTTCATATGAGAGCCAGTTAGATCTCAGGGCCTCACCTTCCCAAGGGGGGTCAGTGTGTGAAGAAAGCAGTGAGAGGTGCTCGTCTGCACCGTGGTGTCCAGGTCAGGACAGACCCAGAGAGCCAGAGAGAGAGTCCATGAGGGACAAAGCAGCAGGAAGCTGCGAGGAAAGATGCAAGGCAGGTACAGCGTCCGTGCACGAACACTGGGATGTGTTTTATGGTCAAGAGGACCAAAAGGTACTTATCAGAGCAGTAAAGCTGCCACGAGAGCAAGGAGGCCGAGTATTTGGTGAGAACCCCTCTGTGCGGGAAAACATACCAGTATGAGCTTTACCTTCCTTTATAAAAAAAGTGGGAAGAAAAGCCCTAAAAAATTATTTCAGGCGTAGAGTAAACTCAATGTTCGCAACACCACCGAGCTACAAAACCCCAACGTCTAAATATATACAAATATATATATATATATATATATATATATATATAATACACACACCGAGTATCTCAGTTCAGTTAATTTGAGGGGACAGCAAATTTACACTGTTGTACAAGCTGTACAAGCTGTACACTCACTACTTTATATTGTAGCAAAGTGTAATTTCTTCAGCGTTGTCACATGAAAATATATAATAAAATATTTACAAAAATGTGAGAGGTGTACTCACTTTTGTGAGCTACTTTATAATATACATATATATACACAAAACTGTGCATTTACCCTTGTGTGAAGTTTGGATTTTACCTAAAAATAGTTTTAATGTGCAATTTGCAGTTTTCTTTTACTCCCGAGAACTACCCACTCCTCTCTATAAAGCCATCTACTATGACCTTCAAAAGTCAATGCAATGCGTATGATTTGATTTAATTTGATTGGATGTTTCTTTTAGTAACTGCCATGTAACGTTAGCTAAAAAAGCAAAAAAAAAAAAAAGCGCTCTTTGAAATCTTTTATCTCTCCCTAACCAACTCCAGGAACAGTACACGGAGTAAATTTACCTTTTTCACCACTGCGCTCGAAATGTAGACGCTACATAAAAGTTTTGTTGGCAGACATTAAATAGCTAAAAGGTTTCATTATCAATTGTTGCGGGACTCAATCTTGGCATGGGACCAAATGGAAATGTTAATAGGATCTTTCAGTGGTAAGTCACCAGACTGATAGCGAATGTGGTATAACATCTATGTTGGGCTAATTTATAGGCTTTGTTCCCGCAGCCAATAAAGATCTTGCAAGAGAAGGAAAAAAAAATGGCTTAACTATTCGACTTCCATACTGCCGAACAGCATACTTTGAAGATCTTCTTACCAGTTGGGGTTTTTTTTTTCCTGTTAATTTGATGCAGGCTCTAAAAGTGCTTTGGAGAGGTCTGTGAAATTGGAAGCCTCTGTTTTTACAGTTTTTACACTTCAAAATGCTTGTCAATGGTAATTACTTCATCTTTATCACTGGAATGCAAACCATTGCAGCTGCGGCAATATGTACCACCCTCCTTTGACTGCCACTGCACAGTTTAGGAGGGCAGTCAGTGGGCAGTAATAATATGGATCAACTGCCAGTTTTCACCAACATCTGGCCATGCGTGTGAATAAGCATTAAGATCCTCTGCCTCTTCTGCTGCTTTTGGCTGCCACACTGCAGTGATGCCCTGTACTTGAGACGCCTTAATCTCTACGTCTTGCATTCGTGTATATGTTGAATCTCTCAGTTCCCTGACATTTATACTTAATGTATGCACTTAATCGTGGTTTTTGCTGATGTCCGATACCTCTGTTTCTACGCATTTTGTATACTGTGTTTTCTTTGATATTTCAATAAAGTTGAATTTGAAAAAAGAATAAGCATTAAGAGTTTACATCTACTGTAGTTTAAACCTTACCCCCCAACCCATCCACATTCCACCCAACTCCTTCAAGGTAAATGACATCTGAACCCAGGGCCAGATTTACATCTCAGGAGTCAATAGGCAGAGAATTTTTTTTCTTGATAAATTACCGCAAAGGTCTAGGAAAAGCAACATTTCAGTAAACAAAAACACACTAAAGTGAATTTTAGGGCAAACACAATAAACTACCCAAAGTGTGTGCCCGTGAAATGGCGACATACTTCAGTACCCTAAATTTTCTATAGGTCATTAAGGAGGTCTGGTGCTAAAATGATTGCTCTCACTCACTGCAATACATCCCTTCACGGCTATGCTAGCCATGGAAAGTGACAGGATGACCTGGACGTGACGTCATACACCTCACTTTCCAGGTCACCAACAAGAAGGGCAGGAGAAGGGATGTGTCTCCCCTGTTCTCCTTCTACTCCATCTGCCTGCACCCGCAATGTCGGTCCCTGGCCCATTTATGGGGAAGTGGAGATTGCGCGCGGGGGACGGTGGAAGCAATCCGACGGCAGCGCAGCCGCACAAATGTTACTCTCTGGTCTGTGGCAGCAAAGTTTAAAAAAATAGATAAATAAAGGAAGGAAGGAAGGAAGGGCGCCTGTAGGCACATGTGCAGTGCCAAATTACAGCGCAAAGAGGTATTGAATGATGAATAAAAATACCATTAATTGATAAATAATAAAGTGCAACGTGCAATTCATGTGCAAAAAAATCATGTGGTACCCCTGCTTCGGGGTTGCATAAATAATACAATGAGTGAAAAATACAATAAATTAATAAATAGTGCCAGTACAATATATATGCAAAATACGCAGTAATATTCCAATAAATAGATAATAGCAACAAAAGTCCAAAGAAGTCCCAAAAAGTGCTTGAGTGCAAAGAGGAAAGTGCAAAATCATGCCATCAATCCAGTGCAGTGAATAGTGCCGATCCTCCCCCTTTGGATATTCAACTTACCGGACTGAGATGACCCTTAAGCTATATAGCTAAAAGGGTCGGCAGAGCTTGTGTCCCAGTAAGGAACCTGGTATAGAAATCCTTAAGGATAAGGTATCTGTGGCTTTCAGTGGCTCTCAATGACCCGATGCACATAAGTGGAGAAAAGAAGCTCACAATAGTGTAACTCCGACATAGACATTTAATGTATAGAAACAAGAGTAAAACTCACATTTGGTAGCATAAATTCAGGCAGACAATGAATAAAGGCAAGTCTGGAACCCTTCCTGGCCGCGGTGTGCGCTCGGGATCTCTCCATGGTCCCGGCGTGCGTTCCACCGTACCGGAAGTGACGTGCATATGCCTACAGTGCCCAGTGGAAAATCTGGCCTTCCCAAGCCTTGTGCGTCATTCTCTCGGAGATATAACCCTGTGCTACCAAACTTATCAAAAATCTCAAAAAATAAGGGATTGACTTTTAAGTATAAAAACACTTTTCTGTCCTGAAAATGTAATTCTTATTTTTTGGCTTTTTTATATGTTTTCATTTAAAATTCTAAAGAGCAGCTGCCCAAAAAAAAAGAAGGGAAAGCCATATACAGATTTGCTGAAATATAAGAAGACATATAAGAGGATGTTAAGCCTCTGAAGCAGAGAAAAGCGATAATGTCTTGTACAGGAAAGTGATGGAAGAGACAGACTGTTACACGAAGTATCAGGCTGAGGTCTCTCTCATATTTCACAGGAGCCGGGTAATATGCAGCTGATACAAGCTGTCATCGCATGGTAAAATTAACTCTTCCGTGCAATGTCAGTTCCCAATCATTAACTTATTACAGCAATTAAAGTGTAACATAGTATGTCAGCTATGGCTTGCTATATTATGGTCTTCTATCACAACATTAAAAGTACATTATATGATATAGTGTAGGCAAATCTGGACGTGGTCATGATCTGACCCAGAGTCTTGGCACCATAGGGGCAGAGCCCCAGCGTTTGTTCAGAGCGAAGGATCAGAAGTTCAGCAATCTGTTTTTTATTTCACACAGATTCTTAGCCGATACTGTCACTTATTATCTGTTTACTACCACCATTTCAATAGTTTTATATTTGAAGGTACGCTTCTGTCAAAATAAAACCTTGAACTCTATAAAGTGAACCCACAGTCTACCTGTTAAGGGGTTGTGCTGTGATCCAGCCATGGGTATAAAACACTAGACCAAAACAAAAAATTGGTGCAAAACACCTATCTCCTGCGCTCTGAGAAGGTAATCACTAACCACAGCTAACCACATCCAGCCACACTCATGCGGCTACCGAAGACTTTCTACTTGGCTTTGCTTGGATACTTCAGCCTTGCAGTCCCTTTTCAAGACCAGTGTAGTCTGAGACCACTAAAAAGCTACCAAAGACTTTCTACTTGGCTTTGCTTGGATACTTCGGCCTTGCAGCCCCTTTTTTAAGACCAGGGTAGTCTGAAACCACTAAAATTAAAAAATAAACACAAGGGCGCACCACCAACCTAGTGCATTATCCTCTATAAAGGTTTTATTGGATAAAAGGTATAAAAATACTCACAAAGAGTCTTGGTAAAAGCATATCGATATGTATTTTCATATCTTTTATCCAATAAAGAGGATAATGCACTAGGCCGGTGCGCCCTTGTGTTTGTTCTTTGATAAAACACTAGGCCAGGGATCTCCAAACTACAGCCCTCCAGCTGTTGCGGAACTACAGGTTGCGACAAACTGCCATTTGCCACTGGGCATTGGAGAGGACTCATTGCTAGCCTCTTGCAGTGAGACTATGGCCCTGGATTGTCATAATGCTGCTCCTGGCCCTTTAAATACTTTGGAAGGATTGGTACTTTTTATATGGCACTTCGGACACAGTTGAAGTTGTCGAAATGTCAAAGTTGTCGAGGTCGTCAAAGTGGCCGCCATTTCGGGACTTCGACACGTGTTCGCGGCCATCTTGGTTCATTCCATGCGGTCAGCGGTATGTGTAGCCAAATTCATGGAACTGTTTTGGGGCAGGAAAATGTGCTTGCGGTCGGTCATAAAGGACAACCATCTAACTTTTTAACCCCTGAATGGAATTGGCTGCATTTTGGATATGTTTGCAAATAAAGTGTGCTGATTAATAATATGCCACTTTTATTAATATGTGATGTATAGTTTTAAAGTTATTAATATTTGGTAAAAACTGTATTTCTCTGCCTGTGATAATTAGGTTTCCCATTGTGTAAGATAATTGTATCACAGGCAGAGGGAATTACTTTACTGTGAGCCCCAGGAAGTGACTCCTTATATGGACATTCCATGAAGTCAAGGTATGGCCAGCCTAGAGACGGAATGTCTGCTGATTAACGATGCGCTTTTGTCTACATTATGTTGATTTGGGCTGAGGCAGCTTTTGTTAAGTGTGGTAATGACCTTACCTATTTGTCTGGGGGGATGTCGGGCCATTGTTTATGTAGTGTCTGATATACTCCCCAGGTGTATAAAAGCCTGTATTCTGGTTTCAATAAAGAGTTCTTTTTGACCCTTCATATGTAGCCTTGTCTCGTTATTGGAGGGAACTGCTATATCACCCTGGGGAATGCTATGTGCTGCATACTCCCTTGAGCTTTAACCACTTAACCCTTGTTCCTGTTATCCTCTCCTTGGAGGAGAGGTCTTCCCCACACGGTCCTGGATGCTGGAGGTTCATACAGGGTGGAAGGAAGACGGTGAGACTCTGGTTAAGCTACGGCGGTTGTGGAGTCTGCGGTGGTTGCAGTGTCTGGTGGAGTACTTGGATCCCCTCGGGAAGCACTAGGAGCAGCTGTCAACGGGGGTGCCCTGTTCGGTTACATGCGTCTAATGATGCATTGTAAAACTCTGACATTCACAGACATGACTAGGCATGATGGGAATTGTAGTTACTGAACTGGAGGGCCATAGTTTGGAGACCCCTAGTACTAGGCCACGAAAAAGATAAAAATCCCTCAGCTACCTTAGGTTATAAAAATACACACCCATGTGAAACTGCAAGCCAAGCATTTCCAGCCATGTATGCTGTAAATTCCCCGCTGTCTCTCGAAGAGAAAGGGAAGCTGTATAGTAGAGAGTCAAGTGACAAGAAGCTCTATCCCATTCAGAAATACTTAGGATGTTCCAGTATCAAGGCATACCTTCCAACTTTCTGTTATTGTATAGATAAAGGAGGTCATTTTTGAGTGCCAAAATTCTAAAGCGAAAGCCAACATTCCTGGTACAACCCTGATTCCAAAAAAGTTGAAAATATTTGACGCATCTTGAAATGAAATGTATGACAAAGAAGACCCAGGACCGTTGAGCAGTTAGAATCCTATATCAGGAAAGAATGGGGCAACTTTCCTCTCCAAAAACTCCAGCAACTGCTCAGTTCCCAAACATTTACAGAGTGTTGTTAGAAGAAGAGGGGATGTTACACCGTGGTAATCATGGCCCTGCCCTAACTTTGAGACTTGTTGCTGCCATCAATTTCAAAATTAAATTTTTTTTTAAATGACTCAGTTGATACATTTGATACATTTTCCAATTTTTATTGTGAGTAAATATGGGTTTATTAGATTTACAAATCATTGCATTGTTTTTACATATTTTACACAGCATCCCAACTTTTTTTGTAATTGGGGTTACCGTATATCTTAAAGTGTTACTAAACCCACAACAGTAAAATCAGTCTGTATATGCAGTAAAGTTCATATTCCGATCGCACACCTTCCTGTATTTATTTGTATATGCAGTAAAGCATGTTTGTTATACTTACTGTGGAACCTAAGGGGTTAACCCTTTGCATTGTGTATAAAGGCTGTTTGATCCTGTCTCTCTGATCCTCCTCCTCTTTCACTGTCTCCAAAAAATAACCTGATATTTATAGAATCATGAGATGGGCTGCGCATGCTCAGTTTTGGTGTGTATTGCAAGAGAGGTTTTTTTTTCTTAGGAGAGTGCATGTGATCAGCACAGAGCCAATCAGCACTGTCCAGACATGTCTAGACAGAGGATCAGGGGAGAATAAAAACTCCTCCAACAAGCTTTACTAAGACTTGATACATGTCACAAGATTCCTATATACTGCTAATAAGAAACGGTATTAATCTGTTTATATTTACTAAAATTATTGGATTTCCATGTTCTGTGTACCGTGGGAGACCAGATATTGTGAATGCAGGCTCCTGGGTTTAGTAACACTTTAAATTACTATTGCCTGACAGCTTAATGTAATAGCATAGCCCAGGTGGAGTCAAAGGCTGGATTCACATACGTCCGGAGTCCGGTGAACAGAAACGGTTCAGGTGCAAAATTTTACCTTAATTCACACCTAAACCGACCCAAAAACGCACAGGACAGTTTTAAAAAACGCACTGCGGCCGCCCTGGACTAGTGTGAACCAGCTCCATTGAGAGCGAGTCACATTTACACACATACAGTGGGTAAGGAAAGAATTCAGACCCCCTTAAATTTTTCACTCTTTGTTATATTGCAGCCATTTGCTAAAATCATTTAAGTTCATTCTTCTTCCTCATGAATGTACACACAGCTCCCCATATTGACGGAAAAACACAGAATTGTTGACATTGTTGCATATTTATTTAAAAAGAAAAACTGAAATATCACATGGTCCTAAGTATTCAGACCCTTTGCTGTGACACTCATATATTTAACTCAGGTGCTTTCCATTTCTTCTGATCATCCTTGAGATGGTTCTACACCTTCATTTGAGCCCAGCTGTGTTTGATTATACTGATTGGACTTGATTAGGAAAGCCACACACCTGTCTATATAAGACCTTCCAGATCACAATGCATGTCAGAGCAAATGAGAATCATGAGGTCAAAGGAACTGCCTGAAGAGCTCAGAGACAGAATTGTGGCAAGGCACAGATCTGGCCAAGGTTACAAAAAGATTTCTGCTGCACTTAAGGTTCCTAAGAGCACAGTGGCCTCCATAATCCTCAAATGGAAGACGTTTGGGACGACCAGAACCCTCCCTAGAGCTGGCCGTCCGGCCAAACTGAGCTATCGGGGGAGAAGAGCCTTGGTGAGAGATGTAAAGAAGAACCCAAAGATCACTGTGGCTGAGCTCCAGAGATGCAGTCAGGAGATGGGAAAAAGTTGTAGAAAGTCAACCATCACTGCAGCCCTCCACCAGTCGGGGCTTTATGGCAGAGTGGCCCGACGGAAGCCTCTCCTCAGTGTAAGACACATGAAAGCCTGCATGGAGTTTGCTAAAAAAACACCTGAAGGACTCCAAGATGGTGAGAAATAAGATCTGCTCTGATGAGACCAAAATAGAACTTTTTGGCCTTAATTCTAAGTGGTATGTGTGGAGAAAACCAGGCACTGCTCATCACCTGTCCAATACAATCCCAACAGTGAAGCATGGTGGTGGCAGCATCCTGCTGTGGGGGTGTTTTTCAGCTGCAGGGACAGGACGACTGGTTGCAATCGAGGGAAAGATGAATGCGGCCAAGTACAGGGATATCCTGGACAAAAACCTTCTCCAGAGTGCTCTGGACCTCAGACTGGGCCGAAGGTTTACCTTCCAACAAGACAATGACCCTAAGCACACAGCTAAAATAACGAAGGAGTGGCTTCACAACAACTCTGTGACTGTTCTTGAATGGTCCAGCCAGAGCCCTGACTTAAACCCAATTGAGCATCTCTAGAGAGACCTAAAAATGGCTGTCCACCAACGTTTACCATCCAACCTGACAGAACTGGAGAGGATCTGCAAGGAGGAATGGCAGAGGATCCCCAAATCCAGGTGTGAAAGACTTGTTGCATCTTTCCCAAAAAGACTCCTGGCTGTATTAAATCAAAAGGGTGCTTCTACTAAATACTGAGCAAAGGGTCTGAATACTTAGGACCATGTGATATTTCAGTTTTTCTTTTTTAATAAATCTGCAACAATGTCAACAATTCTGTGTTTTTCTGTCAGTATGGGGTGCTATGTGTACATTCATGAGGAAGAAGAATGAACCTAAATGATTTTAGCAAATGGCTGCAATATAACAAAGAGTGAAAAATTTAAGGGGGTCTGAATACTTTCCATACCCACTGTACATACATATGTGTGTGTGTGTGTGAACCTAGCCTAAAATGTGGATGGGGCTGTACCTTGAGATCCTAGTGAGGGTGTGGAAAAAAGAAAAGTACTGTGGGCCACACAGTATAAGACGTCACTGGATACATGTTAGTATATATGTAAGCCCAGGTCAGTGTAATTTTAATACTACACTAAAATGATATTGGTGATCCTGCCATGAAAGTCCTTGTTTTGGCATTTCCTGTTATAGGGTGACCCCACTCTGTCACAAATCTTCCCCTATGTTGTTACCCTGTCACAGGGCTCCAATGGAGTCTGAAAGTGGTAATATCAGAACACATCACACATGGTGCACTACTGTGAAAAGCCACCCTGAAAATGCCATGCAGTCATCGCTGAAGCGCATGTAGACAAGTAATGACTATTAAGGAGGAAAAACAAAACTCAAGCGCAAGCACAGTTCTCCGCACACAGACAAATCCCTCATGTCACAAGCTGGGTTTCGGATTAAATTGAATGTGGATCAGCTGCTTTCTGCCAAAGAAATACACCCAGGAACATCATGTAGTCACAGGCAAGGAGTGATTTTGAGACATTTTTATTGCTCAGTTTTGTGATTTGCCTGTAGTGTGGTTCTCCTTTAACCACAAATGCAGAAAAACAATGAAGAAGACAGCAGAATATAATGCTCAGTGCACCTGGCTTTTACAAAAGACACGTATGAAATTACAACCCAGGCATTCAATTACCAAAATGAGGTTTGTGGTCTGCTGTCCAGCTAAACTGAAGGGTTTACCAGGTGGATGCGTCAATACAACACCTGAGATGTACAGATGTAGCAAAACTCAATAACAGTCTAATAAAAGGGAAAGCTACCCTCCTCGGCATGTACAGCACAGGGATGTGGGCCAGGAGGTCATGCTTCCCCTATACTTCCTTTTTATCTGCACAGTTAATCAATTTGTTTGACGTCTATTAGGCTTGTCCCTTTAGATTAGCACATGGTGGCTTCTCTTATGGATTTGATGGTATATTCTTTAATTGTCCAAGGCAAGAATATCCCCCCCTTTATAACAGGTGCACTCTTTGTGCTGTTGGTTAGAAAGCAAAGCTTTGTTAAGCAAGGTCCTCAAAAAGCAGCTGAGCTTTTGTAGACAGAAAATGTGTTATAAAGATACAAAGAGAGCAGAAAGTGCCTATACCACACCAGTACATTTCAGTGTGACATCCCATAATAGCTGTAGTTTAAATACGAGTCAGGTCTATGGGTTTGCAAAGGGTTCTGGGAGAGACTTTGGGAAAGACTCGCCTTCCATTTTGAATGTATGGAAATCAAAGCAGTATTTATTATACAATAAAATTAAGCAAAAAAACATAGGACCTTAAGACACAAGTGACCTATAGAAAGTTTATTTCACATTACAGGCGGTCCCCAGGTTATGAACAAGATAGGGACTGTAGGTTTGTTCTTAAAGCAGAGTTCCGGCCTCAAATACCTGTAACTAAAAATACCCCTATAATACGAATCCATCGCCCTTTACAGAACCGCTATTCTCATACTTACAAGGTGTACAGTATTGGATTTTAGTCAAAATCTTACTTTTAAAAAAGCTGTCTGGGAGCGGCCATCTTGGATGTGGGCATCTGAAGCCACAGTGTATTCTGCTGTGTCCTTCTTCCTGATTCTAGGGAGTGTTCTGGGAGTTCTTCCTGATTCCAGCCTCCTGGGAGTGATGACAAACAGCTCCCAGGATACAATGCAAAGGCGGAAGTGATGTCGGTGGCCAAGGCCACAGAGTGGGGAGAAGGAAGAAGTACAATCAAAATTGCCCTGAAAATAAGGTAAGGGACCCCCAAAAAAAAAAATTAAAAATGCCCAATTGTTGATCAGCATAGCGAGCACTCCAGGAATCACTAAAGTTTCAAAATAGGCCGGAACTCCACTTTAAGTTGAATTTGTTCGTAAGTCAGAACAGGTAAATTTTTTAAGTGTAGCTCGAGTCAAAATATTTTTTAAGTTTTTTGTATAGCATAGGGAAGGGTTAACACCCCTGTAACATTTTTTTGCTGTCTGTGCCCCTGTTTAGAAGATGTCACCCCACTTTCTGTCCCCTATGAGAACTGGATTTTGAAAATTTTGGGTTGTTGTGGAAACAAGGATTGGCGATAAAGCTTCAGTGGAGACACCTTTTTCCCATGAGAACTAAGGCCCTTTTCACACGGCGATTTAGTCCGTTCTGCTCAGCAGGGGGATCGATCCACCAATCCCCGCTGAGCAGGCAGATGACAGCTCCGTCTCCGCTCTGTGTGCGGAGACGGAGCTGTCAGATCCTTGCTGTCCTCTATGGGGAGATCGGATGAGAACGGACCGCCTGTCCGTTTTCATCCGATCCCATCCAATCTGATCCTCCAGATGGATGGCAAATAGGGTTTCCATCCGTCCAGATTTCACGCACAGGATCGTATCAGAGAGCAGCGGGTGTCGGCAGAAATGTCACCGCTGACATCCGCTGCCCCATAGGTATGCATGGAGCATCCAATCAGGTCCGCCTGAAAAAACTGACAGGCGGATTGCATCACATCGCCCATGTGAAAGGGGCCTTACAGGAATGAATTTCCCTTCCTAGGGGTAGATTTCCTCTCACTTCCTGTTCTCTCCCTCCATTTGTAAGGAGTCGCTTGTAAGTCGGATGTTTGTAACCCAGGGACCACCTGTAGTGGCACTGCTACCACCCTCTGAAAAGCGTTCCACCATATAGCAGCAGCTGTCGCCTCATGAACGTTTTTTTTTTACTTTTATTTTTAAATTGCCGAATTGAAATTTCTACATTGTGGGACAGCAGAGCACCGCAACTGTGAGCCCTGTGTCCTGCTCCTGATTGTGGTGCAGCACCAATGAACTCAATGTGGGAGTGTGACAGATGGTATCACCTGTCAAACTCTGCACCATTTTAAAAATGCAGTGGCCACAAAGTAAAGCATTGAGCCCGCAAAAGGTTTATAGTTCTGCCCAGCTGTGTTGTTAGACTTAGGATGGGCGGCCATTAGGTATAAACTGCGGCACAGCCGCCTGTTCTTACTGCCCCCTGGCTGCCAGTCTGAAAAAGCCCTGAGGAATACAACTTCTGTTTATTTTTTTTCCCAGATGAATAGGCTGATGGACAATTGACCATTTTTGAACTGCAATAAAACAGTCATAATTAAATATAACCTTTCCCCCTTGAAGGAGACCTCCGGGCAAAAACTTTTTTACATGGCCTTGTTGCTGATCTTGTTGCCGTCACCGACTATGTCATCTTTTGTAATAGGAATAGGGCATGACAGGTCCTCTTTACAGAGAGATCTGGGGTCTAAGCCCCCACATCTGTCCTCTATGCTGGAAAGCCTGAGATAAAATAAAGGTGAACTCAAGCTTTCCAGCAAAAAAATACATAAAATGCAGTGTTTACATCTGCCGGCTCCGAAAGTGATGTCATGACATCATTTCCGACCTCTGAGGGTCACAGAGATGGCCAGGGACCATTTGACCTATGGCCAGCTCTATGGTAAATCGCCGCCACTGGCAGTTTCACTCTCCGGTTCCCCGATCGCATGGTAGAGACTGAAGAAGCACCGGAGGGCGGAGGGGGGGGGGGTCCTTTCCCGCCATCTGTAAAAGCAATCAAGTGGCTAAACCAGCCTTTTTCAACCAGGGTGCCCAGGCACAATGGGGTGCTTGAAGGTTCCTCAGGGATGCCTTGGCAAAATGCCTAAAATTGTATCAAAAAATTGTATATAAGCCAACAGGTGGATGAAGCCTTCCTTTTAGTTACACAAAGCCACAGGTTTTATTTATGCACCATTATGACGACTTTCTAGACATTGCCATCCTAACAACCAATTATGTCATCAGTTGATATGAAGGATGTCTGTGGCCTCCACAGCATCCATGGTTGACCCTTCTCTGCCCCTCATCACTGGGGTCACATTAGCTGACTGCTAGAGAAACTGAGGGAAAAGAGAAACATTGGAATACTAGTCAGTACCAGTGTGCAAAAGTGTATTTACTTTGGAAGAAACAATCACCCCTAACGTGGGTTTCCTGCATGTGTGGATATTGCTGCATTATGTAAAACTATTAAAATAGTTTTTCACATTTTACTTGCAAAAGTTTTTTATTTTGTAAGACATATGTAGATTAATAACATACAATCTCAGGAAATATTGCATAAGAAAGGTATACAATGTGTCATATACAGAGCCCTCTCGGGAAGGGACTTTGTAATGATAACAATGGCAACAATGCAATACGAGATAGGCATGGTTACTAAAACAGTATTACTAAAACGTCTGAGGATCAGAACAGAATCCCAGCCCGCAAGCAAAGCACAGAAAAATATAACCGTGGACCTCCATGTAAGTTACAAACGCCCTCTGTAAACCAGGAAGGGGAACCCCCCCCCTGAATCTTATGAACTGGGGTTGCATATAATCACCCTCTGAAGATATAGGTCCTGAGAGAGGTAGATACCCTATAAGCCACAAGAAAGGAGGAAGTATGGAATATCCGAAAGGAAGAAAAGGAAAGGAAAAGAAGGAAAGAACACAAGAAGAGAAAGGGGATAGGAGAAAGGATGGAGATGCTGGAGTGGATGCAAGAAGGGATCGGGTGGAGAAAATACAAAACACAGACAATTAGGATGAGGGAGGTGAGATGTACAGACGCCAGGGTTCCCATACTGCTTCAAATTCCGCTTGCCTGTCACGGAAGATGCTGACCATCTTCTCCTGGGTCATGATCCAAGAGATTTTGCGTTTGGTCGCCCCCATTGAGACCGAGGGGGACTTCCAAGCCCGAGCCAAGGTAAGCTTCCCCCCCCAACAACATGAAATGCATGAGCTTCAAACTGGTTCTGGGCCCTTTTACACCAGAGCCAAGAAGCAGTGCTACTTCCGGGGTCCTGGGAGCCGGAAGCCCGGTAACTTTGCGGATCAGACTAAACAATTTATTCCAAAAACTACGGATACGCGGGCATTCCCACCAAATATGGAGCAAGGAACCCTGATGTCCGCACTCGCGAAAGCAAAGAGGATCAGTCCCCGGGTACATTCTGGCTAGACGGGTGGGAACAAGGTACCAACGCGTAATAATCTTAACATTAGCTTCAACTAGAGATATATTCAAGATACCTTTAAAAGCCCTCCGGAAAATGGAGTTCCAGGTGTCCGGTTCCCACGATAGCTCCAGATCCCTTTCCCAGGAAAGGGCGTAACCGGGCTTGTCAGGTGAGTCGATCAAAGCCCTGTAAATCAACGAAATACCTCCCCTCTGGACTTGAGCTTCTGCACACCAGCATTCATATGAAGTGGCCCGGGGTTCAACATCTGAACCTGCGACCATAGATGATAGGAAATGTCTAATCTGGTGCAACCTAAATTTTTCTGAGGAAGGCATATCAAGCTTACTCGTACAGTGTGCGACTGACAAGGGGCCCTGAGGTGAGAGGAAGTGTCCTATCCTGAATAGTCCCTTGTTGGTCCACCATCGAAAAGCCCTTATGTTTAGTCCCGGAACAAAGTCCGGATTGTTAAAAATATGTGTCAGGGGTTTGTGAGCCGAGATAAGTGTAGGATGTGTATATAGTCTATCGCACAGCGCTAATGAGTGAGAGAGGGAAGGTGCCAATACAGGAGGTCTCCTACTTGGAGGAGCCCAAACCAAGTAATCTATGGTGTGATTAGGGACCGATTGTCGTTCCATATCAACCCAATCCGGTCTGCCCCCCATAGCATATACCACCGAGAATTGTGCCAGTTGGGCTGCCTGGTAGTATCTCCAAAGCAGGGGGACCCCTAGGCCCCCCTGTAAGCGGCTTCTGAAGAGGACCCTCCGCGGGAGTCGGGGACCTCTGGTGCCCCAAATAAACTGAACCATCTTGGATTGAAGACTCTGCAATTTCCCTTTAGTTACCTGTATCGGGAGTGATCTAAAAAGGTACAATATCCTGGGGAGAAGGTTCATTTTAACAGAATGAACTCTTCCCAACCAGGAAATGTTCCCTCTGGCCCAAAGTTGTAGTTGGCTTGGTACAAAGAGGAGATGGAGGCGGTCAAATTGACCCCCAGGTACGGGATAGAGGTGGTGGCCCAGGAGAACGGAAAATTTTCCCGGAGGGTCTGCAACATTGATTGCGGGAGACTGACGTTCAAGGCTATTGACTTAGAGAGATTTACCTGGAGGCCTGAGATTTTCCCAAACTCATCCAACAGTCGGAGAAGATTGGGACTAGTAATGAGCGGTCTCGAGAGGAAAAGAAGAAGGTCATCAGCGAACAATGCGCACTTGTGTTCTCTACCCCCGCACGAAATCCCTTTAATATCAGGATGGCTTCTGATTGCTATAGCCAGCGTTTCGATGGCCACCGCAAAAATGAGGGGGGACAGTGGACAGCCCTGTCTGGTCCCCCTGTGTATCGGAAACGCGTCCGAATAGTGGCCCTGCAGTTTCACGTGCGCAATAGGAGAAGAGTAGAGGGCTCTTAAGGTGTTTAGGAAAGAGGGGCCAAAACCCCACCTGCTCAAGACATCAAACACATATGGCCATTCAACCGTGTCAAAGGCCTTCTGGAGGTCCAAGGAAAGGAGGAAACCCTGTTGGGGTCTCCCTCCATCCCAGGGGGCCCCCAGAAGAGAAATGATGTCCACAGCCCTTCGGATCTGGTCAGGTCCCTGCCTCCCCGGCATGAACCCCACCTGATCTTTGTGAATATAGCGGCCTATAAAATCCGCCAACCTATTGGCCAATATTTTCGTCATAATTTTTAAATCGTTATTAATCAGTGAGATTGGTCTATAATTTTTAACGTCAGAAGTATCCTTGCCCGGCTTCGGGATAACCGAAATGTATGCGGTATTGGCCGAAGCCTCTAATTGCTGTCCCTGCCTAAGGGAATTAAAAAAACGCGCCAAATGCGGGGCAAGCACTGGACCAAACGCTTTATAATAACCCGAGGAAAACCCATCAGGCCCGGGGGCCGAACCTTTTTTCAAATGCTTAATTACCTCTAAGATTTCTAGCTCCGAGATGGGGGATTCCATGGATTTCATATGAGCCTCGGAAATACTAGGTAATGCCAGGCCATCCAGGAAGGCCGTCCTGCCCTGGATGGTCGCTCCCTCACTAGGAGTGTACAACTGAGAGTAGAATTTGTAAAAAGCGGTCATAATTTTTTGTGGGTTCTGAGTCATGGATCCATCCGAAGTCTTAATTTTGGGAAAAGCATAGGATCTGGGCCTGGGGGAAAGTTTAGCAGCTAGCCGGGGTCCTATTTTGTCGGTTTGGTAATAGAACTGTGCAGAGGACCAACGTAAACTTTTCTCTACCCGGGTGGTAAGAGCCATGTTCAGGGCCAGACGACCCGCTTCCAAACACTGTCGCGACGCTAGAGTTGGTTTTTTCTTATGTGCCCTAGACACTTCCCGGAATTCCTTCTCCAGTTTAGCTATATCAATTTGATTTTCCCGCTTAAGTTTCGCCGCCAGCTGGATAAGCTTACCCCGCATGACAGCCTTATGAGCAGCCCACACGGTTTCTGGTGAGACCCCGCTTTGAGCGTTCAAATGAAAGTATTCAGTAATGTCTTTTTCCAGCATATTGCAGAGAGAGGGATTACTGAGCAAAGATTCGTTCAGACGCCACCTGCGCACCCCATCCCATGATCTAGGGGACAGGAGGTCCAAGATGACCACGGAGTGATCCGAAAGAGGTGATTCCCTAATATTCGCTTTAACGGCCAGAGGGACCTCAGCCGATGACAAGAAAATGTGGTCAATCCTGGCAAATGTGCCATGAGGGGCAGAGAAATGTGTGTATTCCCTGGAGGAAGGGTTGAGTTCCCGCCATATGTCTATCAGACCCAGTGAGTTAAGTTGCTTAGCGATGGTGAGACCACGTTTGGGTGGCCCCAAGACCCTAGGGCGCCTAGGGCTGGACTTGTCCAACATCTTATCAAAAGACGTGTTGGAGTCACCCCCAACTATCAAGGTACCCGTTAAATACGGTTCAAGCTTCGCCCACATTCTGGTGAAAAACCTAGCCTGTCCCTGATTGGGGGCATAGTAGGACACAAACGTGTAGGAAATCCCCTCCATTGTCCCTGACACCAGAATGTATCTCCCTTCCGGGAGTTTTTCACATTTTAGAATGGGGGGCCTTGAGATTGTCCATAATTGTAAAGGGTGCCTTGATTGAAAAAAGGTTGAGAAACACTGGGCTAAACAGCCACTATGATGACTTTTTAGATTGCAGGGAATCGCCGGATGAAAAAACAGATATCTAAATGATGCACGCAGCTGCAGGCATCATTCAGATTTCTCCACATAGGGCCCTTTCACACGGCCGCTCCGTATGTCCGCAAATCATCCTATTTTTTTGCGGATGATTTACGGACATAATGTAAGTCTATGGCATTGCGGATGTCAGCGGAATACCATCCCCTGACATCCGATTTTCTTCCTTTCAGTTCTGTTCTGTTTTTTGGAACGGAACAGAACTCTATTTTTCCTCCGTTCAAAAAACGTAAAGGAAGCAAAATCGGATGTCAGCGGTGTCATCCGCTGACATCCGCAATGCCCATAGACTTACATTATGTCCGTATATCATCCGCAAACGGATGGGATGATATGCGGACATACGGAGCGGATGACACAAGTGTCATCCGCTCCGTGAAAAAAAAAAAAAGTGCCGGAGCGGATTGCAATGCGGTCCGCTCCGTGTGAAAGAGCCCTTAGAGTCCAGGACTTCAAATGACGGCCTACGGTCGGCAAGTGGTAAATAATGCATGTAAGGGTAATATATTTACCTCCTGTTGTGGCTGGAGGTGGGTGGCATGGGAAGGTAGCAGCCACAGCCAGGAACAGAAAACCAAAATGAGGGAGAATTCAATATTTAATTAATGTAGACTACATAGAATGCATGCTTTACATTTCTAAGATTGTCATCTAACTGCGTGCTCAGCAGTGTGACTGAGAATGACGGGGTGTGATTTATATTGAAGTGGGAGAGTTCATATTTAACATATACAGGCCTAGTGTACCCACTCACATTTGCTGAAATTCCCAAAGGTTCATGGGAAATGTAGTTCCTTTTCCTGCAGAGAGAGAGGAGAGGATATGATGCAATCCCTGCTGTAACACCTTCTTGGCAGAGCAGAGGCTGTTATCCTTTGAATTACAGAGATGACTTCCTGAAAATTCAGTTAGACTTTTCTCTTCAATGGTAAAGAATTTTACAAATGTATTCACGGGTTATTGTTATTGTTTTGTGTAATGGGGGATTTTTTTTTTGCCTATTCCGGAGTTGTTCTTTAACCACTTGCCGACCGTATACTGTGTATATATATATATATATATATATATATATATATATATATGTATGTATATATATGTAGGTCGGCAGAGCGGCTCTCCCAGACAAAACCAGGTATTGGTACGTCATTTGCCTGGGAGGAGCTAGGGGGCCGGCGCACTCCCGCCCCCGATCGTCAGCGGGGAAGCTGGCGCGTGCGTCAGGTGGCTCCGATTGCCGCCTGACACCCGTGATCTCTCCCCACTGAGAGAAAAGGACAGACGGCTTATGAAAACACAGCCGTCTGTCCTTCTGCCTGCAATGATCATAGAGCCCATGTGATCCTGCTATATAGGATCGCATGTCTCTGTGATCATTTCACAAGCCCAACCCCCCCCCCCCCCCCACAGTTAGAATCACTCCCCTAGGCTTACATTTAAACCTGTGATCACCAACAGTATTAACCCCTTCCATGCCAGTGTCATTATTACAATAACAGTGCTAATTTTAGCACTGATTACTGTAGTAATGTCACTCGTACTCCCCAAAAGTGTAAAAAATGTCAGTTAGGGGTCCGATCTGTCCGCCGCAATGTTGCAGTCCCGCAAAAAATTGCAGATCGCCGCCATTACTAGTAAAAAAAAAACAATAAAAATGACATAAATCTTTCCTGTAGTTTGTAGGCGCAATAACTTTTGCGCAAACCAATCAAAATACGCTTATTGCGTTTTTTTTACCAAAAATATGTAGCAGAAAACAATTTGGCCTAAAATGTTAGAAAAATTTGATTTTTAAATTTTTTTTGGGAATGTCATATAGCAGAATGTGAAATATATATATATATATATATATATATATTTTTTTTTTTTTTTTCAAAATTGTCGCTCTTTTTTTGTTTATAGCGCAAAAAATAAAAATCCAACAGGTGATCAAATACCACCAAAAGAAAGCTCTGTTTGTGGGGAAAAAAGGATGTCAATTTTATTAGGGTACAGCATCGCACTGTGTCCATTAAAATCACACAGTGTCCAATTGCAAAATAGGAAAGGAAAATCTTTCGGTCCAGAAGCGGTTAAAACAAACTTATGCTTTTGCTTTAATCCCCTTTCTCCAGTATATACTTACCTTTACTTTACTCCACATATCGCTGGCAGTAAATGGAAATACCCAGTACTTCCAGGTATTTGGAGAACATGAGACTCACCAGTGCTTGGCCTTAAGCCAGCAACACATAGACCGAAATTCGGCCGCTTCAACAGTGTCCAGCTGAATTTCTATCCATGTATGGGTAGGGAGGTTATACAGAAGTTTATCAACTGACTGACTCCTAAATGACCACGCTGTCCGATTTTCCTTGCTCAATCAGCGTTCCAAGCTATAGCCTGCAAAGTCTCCCTGCTGCCAGAATACAATGACTCAGTGAGGAGGATTCCCCTATCCACGTTGAATGTGTAGATGGGGGAATCGGCTCAGTTTATTTCATTCAACCTGCTGGTGAGCCACAAATAGAAGTGAAAACTCAACAGGGGTTCCAAACCTTTCCCCACTCCATCCAAAACTTAAAAAAGGTTTTGGCTAAGTATATAAAAATGGAGCATGCTTACAGATGTAACACCCTCCTAGGTAGGTGCTAGGAAAAAGCGTTTGTTTGCTCTTCTGCTTATCAGGGAGCAGGATTTCTAGTTTTGCCTGATACATGTGTCCAGGTGAGAATCACTTAGTCTGAGGGAGTGTCCCCACTGTATCCAATGGGGGAGCCTGTTAAACAGTAGAGGAAACCCAGCAAGTGACACCTGGCTTTTGTGGCAGTCCCAGTGGGAGGACACAACAGTGGTGCATCCTGGGATTGACCATAAAAGTCAAGGGCACATGTGACCGGGCGTCTTTGGCAGGAAGCAGAGTCCCAGGAGGAGGGTGACAGCTGTCTCTCCTCCTGTCAGCAGGGAAAGTGGTCGCAGGCAGTCAGCATGTGGTGTGAGTGTGGTGCTGAGCTAAGAGATCCAGGATGCTGACGGCGGAGGTGAAGGCAGAGCTCACTGAGGAAAAACAGTGTCCGTCAGTACCAGGGAGCCTGCCGAGGGTCTGCCAAGGAAGGGGACCACTCCAGTAAGGTCAGAGGACAAGAGCTAGCACACACGGGCATTGAGAAAGGGGGTGCCAAGTTAGACCCCAAAGAGTGATTCACAGAATAGTTCACCATACAGATCTTCACTTTAGTGGCAAGGTGAAGCAGCGGCCTTGCCGCATTCAATTCAATCAGTAGTCCTCAGAAGTTGTGCATAGTTGTTAAATTGGTGTATCCCACTCATCCCTTTTCCGATCCAAGTTCCTAAATAAATACAAAAAAACCCAAATCCCCTGGACTGTTTATTGACCGAGTCAAGTATTAAAATGTCAAGAGTTAACAGACTGTTGCTATGGGTAACCCAGAGGAATCCAATTCAAGCAGCTCCCATGGGGGCAGTGCTACACAGACATTTTTGTTGAATATTACTTTTGCTCACCCATCAAATATACTTTTGGATTTATAGATCCTGGAAACATTTCCTGCCATCTCCAGTGACTTATAGCCAATAAACAAGTACTGCTACGCTAGTTCTGGCTTGTTCAAACTCCCTGGGGATCCCTCTGCATGCTGATTATTACACAGCATGCCCAAGCCTGGACAATGGGAGGAAAAGGAGATGGGAAGCAAAGAGGAAGAGACACAAAGCTAAAAAGCTGACCAAACTTCACGTAGAGGAGAGGTAAAGCCGGAAACTTTCAACTGTCAGTGTGATGTCAGTTCCTGAGCTGAGCCATTAAGTATGAAAACGTTAAAGCAGTGAATCTGGAAGTAAAATATATTGTATCATATTTTCATATCATAGAGAGTATTGCATCATATGTATTGACGGAGGTGGCAGTACATAAGTGATTGACCCATGGCAAAACAGTAATAGATGTAGAGTATATAAGATATGTATTGTAGCAGGGGTGTAACCAGGCCTGTGGCACAATGGCACTTGTGGGTCAGTGCTTTGGGTAGCAAAATTAGAGGAGGTCCTCACTGATGCAGTGCAAACATTTTTTCATATGTTTTTTTTTTTCTCTCTCTCCTGGCTGCCTCCACCATGAAAACAGGGATTCCAGTAACATCAGATGGGACAATCAATTTCCAAATCGAATTAATATACACTTGGATTAAATAACCCCGCCCCCTTCCTCGATGGATATTGGGCAGGAGAGTAACATTTTCCTTGTGGTTGTCTGGTTGCAAATTGATGTACAGTTCACCCCCCAGAAACCTCCTCATCTGACTTTGTTCTGCCAATAAAATTACTACTTCTCCATTACCAGTTTTTTGCATTGCCCACTTCCCCTTCTGTGCCATGTACGCCCTTCGCCCAGATTCGCTATATGTCCAGACCTCACTTTTTATTTAACCACTTGCTTACCGGGCCAATTCTGACACTTCTCACATACATGTAAGAAGTTTTTTTGCTAGTGAATTACTTAGAACCCCCAAACATTATATACAGTGCCTTGAAAAAGTATTCATAACCCTTGCAATTTTCCACATTTTTTCATGTTACAACCAAAAACGTAAAATTTATTTTTTGGGGATTTTTTGTGATAGAGTAGACCAACACAAGGCGGCACATAATTGTGAAGTGGAAGGAAAATGATAAATGGTTTTCCAATTTTTTTTTTTATAAATAAGCATCTGAAAAGTGTGGCGTGCATTTGTATTCAGCCCCCCTGAGTCATGGAATAGCGCCAAACTATGATACTTATAATTCTCCATAGGAGACGCTTTAAACGCCTTTACAGGTAACCAGTTTAGAGATACACAGGAGGTCTGTGCCAGAATTATTGCTCTCACTCTTACTATCAGACCCCAAATCTTTCCTCTGCTCTCCAATGCAGCTGATCAGGCACAGATTGTTATGATTGGCTGCTTTCCTGGCTGCTAACAGCATCATCACGGTATCAATTACTAAATGGATGAACACTTTTTTTTTTTCTGTATAGTTATTTATGGTTATTTGTGTTTTTGATTTCCATTTTTTGTGGACCACTATTTAAATTGGGATTATGATTTGATATTCGTGAAGATTTATAAGACTTTTTTGGTCAAAACTTTTGATGGCGGTTATCATTTTTAGTTTATTTTAGTATAGAGTTATCTACTACTATTTATGTGTTTATATGTCTACACCTGAACAACGCACCACCCCTTTTTATAATTTATTGATTTTACAAGCTTTTGAGTATTTGTTCTGGTGAGTGCTGTCATTCACCTTTTAGGTGTGGTAAATGTCACCATAGCAGTGCACCTTTTCCTTTTTCTCGTTTATCATCCTGGTATAACCAATGCATCCTAAAGGGCGTCCATGGACGTCCTGCGGTCGGCAAGTGGTTGAAGTGTATGTCAAGCCAGTGTTGGATAGATTGGGGAAGGATTAGAAGGATTAGAATTAGGGATCGACCAATTAGCGACAAAGCCGATATATCGAGGGCCGATATGCACTTTCCCCGATATATCGGAATCAAGGTGGCCGATATTACCGATATTTTGGAAAGTGCTTGTACCGGAGTGATGCTTGCAGCTAGAGGCATCATCCCAGTACCGGCATCCATAGCCGACTGTCGGCTGTCTTGTAATGACAACTGATGCAGCTGAGAAGCCGTTCGGCTGTCATTACAAGGGGCGGGAGGGGACGCCTCTCCCGCCTCCTTCCGTGGCTCGCCCGGGTCTCCCGTCCCACCGGGAGACCCAGGCAACCAGCCTGCATGGCCGAAGACATGATCAAGCCGCATTCGGCTCTGATCAGGTCTCCATAGAAAAACCCGGAAGTGATGTCATGACATCACTTCCTGGTACTAGCACCAGATTAAAAAAAATTACAGCATTAAAAACAGCCAAACTTGTCGTTGTGAATGCTTTTAAGTGCAGAGGAGGGATTTGGGGTCTTTTAGACCTCTCCACAAGAGTACCTGTCAAGTAAAAAAAAAAAAAAAAACATTTTTTTTTAAATGTACGGCCAATACGGGATGACCAAAATATCGGTATCGGCAATGAAAAAACGATACCGGTCGATCCCTAATTAGACCCCCTTTCCAGGTTCGCACTGCTCTGTGAAAGCGATTTCCCCTCACTTCCTGTCTGGCTAACCAGGTTTTACCAAACAGGAAGTGAATGGAACTTTCCTAAAGCAACAGACACAAACATTAAAAATGTAGGTAGGAGTACAGGAGATAAGAGCACACGTCAGATTTTTATTTTGTGTACTTGTGGAAGATTTTCCCTCACTTCCTGTCTGATGAAACTGTTGTAACCGGGACAGAAAGGGAAAGGGAAAGGAAATCTCTCTAATAGAGCAATGGATAGTTGTACACACTAGTGAATTGTTCAAATCCTTCACTCTATCTAAAACTTTTTAAAAACATGTTGGCTTGACATTTTCATTTTTTCTCTACCTGTATATCCTGTAAGACGATGCATCTGCAGACAATGAGATCTAGAAGATACGGTTCCAGCTTATACATACAGATACACTTGGATCTCTGTGTTGCCCATGTCTTGTGTGAACCTTGCATTAGACTGAAATCCACAGATGCATCATCAAACAACTCAAGCACTTCTTGTTCCTGTGAGAGGCTGATACTCCACTGCCTTACTAACGATCTATGTGCAGTATGCTCAGATACATGGATGGATTCTTTGAAAGATGAAAGGATTCGATACAATTGCCTGACCACATCAGATGTGGCGATATGAAAACATCTTTCACTTTGAAATATCTACTATCATAAAGCTATAAACAATCACAGCCTGGAGAGCTACTTCAATGTGTGCACATCTAAGCAGACATAGTTACAGTACATACCGTATCATGTTGTGTTAGATTGCCTTGGGCTCACTGTTAGACTTTTTTCGTTTAGCTGGGTCCCTTTTTGTACAGGCAGTCCCCGAGTTACGAATAAGATTCTGAAGGTTTGTTCTTAAAGTGGTTGAAAAGGCAGAAGGCTATTTATCTTAAAGCATTCTATGTTCAGCAGCCCACTAATACGTACCTGAGCCCCATCTTGATCTTGATGATTTACAAATGCCTCAGCCATTCAGGACTCTCCCTCCTGATTGGCTGAGACACAGCAGCGGGGCGCCTGCTGCTGTTAATCAAACTCAGTGAGCCGATAAGGGGAGAGAGGGGGAGCGAGGCTGAACCATGGCTCCGTGTCTGAACGGATACACAGGGCTGTGGCTTGGCTCGAGTGCCCCCATAGCAAGCTGCTTGCTGTGGGGGGCACTCAAAAGAAGGGAGGGGCCAGGGGCTCCTATCCAGGGACCCGAAAAAAGGAGGATCCAGGCTGCCCTGTGCAAAACCACCATGCTTGTTATTTTAATAGGATAAAAAAAAAACAAGACTTCACAATCACTTTAAGGCCCCTTTCACACTTATGCAACCTAAAAGTCACGTGATTTTACTGCAAATTTGCCGCGATTTTGACGGTGGGGATGGTGTTCTTGGGATCATGGGCAGCATTCCTCCTCCTTCAAACATGGTAAGTTGAGTTGAAGCCAAAGAGCTTGATTTTGGTCTCATCTGACCACAACATCCAGTTCTCCTCTGAATCATTCAGATGTTCATTAGCAAACTTCAGACGGGCCTGTACATGTGCTTTCTTGAGCAGGGGGATCTTACGGGCATTGAAGGATTTCAGTCCTTCACAGCGTAGTGTGTTACCAATTGTTTTCTTGGTGACTATGGTCCAAGCTGCCTTGAGATCATTGCAAGATTCTCCTGTGTAGTTCTGGGCTGATTCCTCACCGTTCTCATGATCATTGAAAATCCACGAGGTGAGATCTTGCATGGAGCCCAGACCGAGGGAGATTGACAGATATTTTGGGTTTCTTCAATTTGTGAATAATCGCACCAACTGTTACTCTCCTACCAAGCTGCTTGGCAGTGGTCTTGTAGCCCATTCCAGCCTTGCGTAGGTCTATAATCTTGTCCCTAACATCCTTGGACAGCTCTTTGGTCTTGGTCATGGTGGAGAGATTGGAATCTGATTGATTGATTGCTTCTGTGGACAGATGTCTTTTATACCTGGCCTTTAGGCTCCTTTCACACTATCCGTCCGTCGGACGGATTCCGTTTTTCTCAGCGGGGGATCGAGCCGCCGATCCCCCGGCTGAGCAGGAGGATGAGAGCTTTGTCTCCGCGCTGTGTGCGGAGACACAGCTGTCAGTTCCCCATGCATTTCTATGGGGGAAATCGGATGGGAACGGACCGTCGGTCCGTCCTCATCCGATCCCATCCGATCCGCTTGACGGATGGAAAATAGGGTTTCCATCCGTCCAGATTTGACGAATCGGATCGGGTGTCAGCGGACATGTCTCCGCTGACATCCGATGCCCCATAGGAATGCATGGGGGGACCGTTCAGATCCGCCAAAAAAAGGACAGGCGGATCTAAACGGTCCGCCTGTGTGAAAGGGGCCTTAAGAGAGTGCTCCTTACCTGTATAGAAGACACCTGGGAGCCAGAAATCTTGCTGATTGATAAAGGATCAAAAACGTATTTCACTCATTAAATTGTCAATCAATTTATAACTCTTTTGAAAGCTGTTTTTCGGGATATTTTTGTTGTTATTCTGTCTATTACTGTTAAAATAAACCTACCATTTCTTTGTCAGTGGGCAAACATAAAAAATCAGCAGGGGATCAAATACTTTTTTCCCCTCACTGTACCTAGGTGGATGCAGCATTAGTCCGATGCTGCATCTGTCCCCCGCTAGGTCTTACACTGAGAACTGAGTGATCTAACACCACAGATCCCTCGGTTCTCACAGCTCCTGGAGCAGAGAGCTGGTGACAGTCAGTCCTACTCGCTCACTGGAAAACTGGGCTGTGGAGGGGGTTGGAGCAGCCTGCTCAGGCTCTCAGCGGCTCGCTCAGTTCCTCATAGCCGATGCCTTCCATTCCCCTAATTATTTTTGTTGCCCTTCTCTGGACTCTCTCCAGTTCCAGCACATCCTTCCTGAGGACCGGTGCCCAGAACTGGACAGCATACTCCAGACGTGGCCAGACCAGAGTCTTGTGGAGAGGGAGAATAATCTCTTTATTTCTGGAGTGAATCCCCTTTTTTATACATCCCAGCATTCTGTTCGCTTTGCTTGCAGCGGCTTGGCATTGCATGCCACTGCCAAGCCTGTTGTCTACCAGTACCCCCAGGTCCTTTTCCCCCCCCATAGAGTAGCTTGCTTTCGCATTAGTGATGCCCAGGTGCATTATTTTACATTTTTCAACATTAAACCTCATCTGCCATGTAGTTGCCCACCCCATTATTTTGTTCAGATCCTCTTGTAAGTTTTCCACATTTTGCATAGAAGATATTGGCATGCTTAGTTTAGTATCGTTCGCAAATACCGAGATTGTGCTGGATATCCCCTCCTCTAGATCATTTATGAATAAGTTAAACAGGATTGGCCCCAGGACAGAACCTTGGGGGATCCCACTTTCCACACCCGCCCAATCCGAGTACTCCCCATTTATCACCACCCTCTGAACTCTCCCCTGGAGCCAGTTCTCTATCCAGGTATAAGGTGAGGTCCATACCTACCTTCCTTAGTTTGTACAGTAAGCGTTTGTGGGGAACGGTGTCAAAGGTCTTTGCAAAGTCCAGATACACCACATCCACAGGCTTACCTTTATCTAGATGGCAACTCCCTTCATCGTAGAAGTTTGATAGATTGGTTTGGCAAGAATGATTTTTCATGAATCCATGCTGATTACTACTAATAATACCATTTTCATTACTAAAGTCTTGTATGTGGTCCCTTAACATCCCCTCCAAAATCTTGCAGACTACTGGTGTTAGGCTGACCGGCCTATAGTTACCCGGGATATATCTCGGCCCTTTTTTAAATATTGGTACCACGTTGGCTTTTTTCCAATCAGCTGGCACCATACTCGTCTGTAGACTATCCTTAAAGATCAAGAATAATGGTCTGGCAATCACCTGGCTGAGCTCTTTAAGAACCCTCGGGTGCAAGCCATCCGGTCCCGGTGATTTATTTATGTTAAGTTTAGTTACATAGTAGTTGAGGTTGAATATAGACAATAATCCATCCGTAATCATCTCTCATACCCCTGAATGTTCTGATCATTGAGATATACATCTAAGAGTCTTTTGAAAGCAACCATACTTCCCGCAGAAACCACCTCTTGTGGTAGAGAATTTCACAATCCTGTAGCCCTAACAGTAAAGAACCCCCTGCGTTGCCTGAGGTTAAAACACTTCTCCTCTAATCGCATTGTATGCCCTCGAGTCCTCATGCAATCCTTTCGACTGAATAGCTTTTTTCCTATGCTGAGATCACCATTGAGGTATTTATAAATTGCTGAGATTCGTTTTCTGTATTGTGCAAAAACCTGGTTGATCCTGCTGTTCTCCATCTTCTCCTTCTGTTCATGTCCCCAATTCAGCTAGGGATTTTGCAGAGCAGTGTTGGCAAGTCTTCACATGCTCAGTTTTCAGTGGGTTTCTATGCTGAGCATTTCCTCTCCATCACATCTGATCAGCCCACGTGACTATAGAGTCACACATGTGGGCATTTGCACAGTGGTAAAGGACAGCCCACTCCCTCCCTTTTTCTTCATGCCCACTAACCAGCTAAATGTCAATGGGTCTGTGGTAGTGCGCCCTTGTGGATCCTCAGCTCAGGATTCCCCAGGGCGCAGAGTCTAAGCCCCAGTCTGCTTCTTCACCAGGGACCCTGATGGTGGGGATGGACTTGCAGCAGGCTGGAACCATGTCGCAGCCCCCAGGTAGGCCTGGCTGAAGATGTGGAGACTGTAAGTAGCAGACTTAAGGATATCCAAGAGACAAGCCTAGGTCAGTGCCGGCAGCAAACGAACACAGATGGGAACACCGAAGACGGCGTCGGTACACAGTAAATCAGCTATAGAAGCCTAGGGGTATACGGATGGGAGCTAGAGAACAGTGAAGTTGCTCAAGCAAGGAGCAGCGCACTGAGCATGTGTACAGTGGGTACGGAAAGTATTCAGACCCCCTTAAATTTTTCACTCTTTGTTATATTGCAGCCATTTGCTAAAATCATTTAGGTTCATTCTTCTTCCTCATGAATGTACACATAGCACCCCATACTGACAGAAAAACACAGAATTGTTGACATTGTTGCAGATTTATTAAAAAAGAAAAACTGAAATATCACATGGTCCTAAGTATTCAGACCCTTTGCTCAGTATTTAGTAGAAGCCCCCTTTTGATCTAATACAGCCAGGAGTCTTTTTGGGAAAGATGCAACAAGTCTTTCACACCTGGATTTGGGGATCCTCTGTCATTCCTCCTTGCAGATCCTCTCCAGTTCTGTCAGGTTGGATGGTAAACGTTGGTGGACAGCCATTTTTAGGTCTCTCCAGAGATGCTCAATAGGGTTTAGGTCAGGGCTCTGGCTGGGCCATTCAAGAACAGTCACGGAGTTGTTGTGAAGCCACTCCTTCGTTATTTTAGCTGTGTGCTTAGGGTCATTGTCTTGTTGGAAGGTAAACCTTCGGCCCAGTCTGAGGTCCAGAGCACTCTGGAGAAGGTTTTTGTCCAGGATATCCCTGTACTTGGCCGCATTCATCTTTCCCTTGATTGCAACCAGTCGTCCTGTCCCTGCAGCTGAAAAACACCCCCACAGCATGATGCTGCCACCACCATGCTTCACTGTTGGGACTGTATTGGACAGGTGATAAGCAGTGCCTGGTTTTCTCCACACATACCGCTTAGAATTAAGGCCAAAAAGTTCTATTTTGGTCTCATCAGACCAGAGAATCTTATTTCTCACCATCTTGGAGTCCTTCAGGTGTTTTTTTTAGCAAACTCCATGCGGGCTTTCATGTGTCTTACACTGAGGAGAGGCTTCCGTCGGGCCACTCTGCCATAAAGCCCTGACTGGTGGAGGGCTGCAGTGATGGTTGACTTTCTACAACTTTCTCCCATCTCCTGACTGCATCTCTGGAGCTCAGCCACAGTGATCTTTGGGTTCTTCATTACCTCTCTCACCAAGGCTCTTCTCCCCCGATAGCTCAGTTTGGCCGGACGGCCAGCTCTAGGAAGGGTTCTGGTCGTCCCAAACGTCTTCCATTTGAGGATTATGGAGGCCACTGTGCTCTTAGGAACCTTAAGTGCAGCAGAAATCTTTTTGTAACCTTGGCCAGATCTGTGCCTTGCCACAATTCTGTCTCTGAGCTCTTCAGGCAGTTCATTTGACCTCATGATTCTCATTTGCTCTGACATGCATTGTGATCTGGAAGGTCTTATATAGACAGGTGTGTGGCTTTCCTAATTAAGTCCAATCAGTATAATCAAACACAGCTGGACTCAAATGAAGGTGTAGAACCATCTCAAGGATGATCAGAAGAAATGGAAAGCACCTGAGTTAAATATATGAGTGTCACAGCAAAGGGTCTGAATACTTAGGACCATGTGATATTTCAGTTTTTCTTTTTTAATAAATCTGCAACAATGTCAACAATTCTGTGTTCTTCTGTCAGTATGGGGTGCTATGTGTACATTCATGAGGAAGAAGAATGAACTTAAATGATTTTAGCAAATGGCTGCAATATAACAAAGAGTGAAACATTTAAGGGGGTCTGAATACTTTCCGTACCCACTGTATATATAAGGAAGCAAACAAGGAGGTGACCGAGGAAGTAATAAGACAGGAAAAGGATATAACCCACAGTGGAGCAGGCGACGCCTATAGGTGAACAGAGAAGCCAAACACCACATGTGAAATGAAGCAAGATTGAAGCACTGCAGAAAGGAGGTAAGAGTATACAAACTAAACTACAGGCTAACTTGTGACACTAAACACAATAAGGGTGGGATATTACATGTAGGTTGATTAAGGCTTCACCTCCCTCCTATTCTAAGCCACTGAAACCTGCACACCCCATGTTAATTCCAAAAAAATTGTTGTAGCAATGTTTCCAGGCCTTGGGCCTGAGGTGGTTCTGCCATTAGCACCGGTAACACTCCCAACACATTTAAGTTGTGAACCCAAGTGTGAGAACTGAGACAATGACCATTCCGGCATCTTTGGTTTGTTTTGTTTATTGTATATTGGGGATGGGAGAAGGGAATGAGTGGGATACTCCTCTGGCTCTTCTAGGCTTAACTGGGACTTTGTACAAAAATGCCCACTAGTGTTGTCTTGGCGCCAGCTGAATGCCGACCAGCGCTTCCCAAATACTGCTTGGCTGAATTAGTGCTGGAACCTCAATTTTAACTTGTTTGTTAACTCAAAATATCCAGGGCTGTAGAACTCGTGACTCCTGACACAGTTTAGCTCAAAAGTCACTGAACAGCTCCCTCCAGCCCTTCACTGGCTGAGGTAGCTCCTTGTCACTACTTGTGCTGCTGCAACTCTTAACTCTGTACACTGCACCCTGTACCCTGACTCTTCAGGGCCCAACCACTGGTGCTCCCTTTTCACTTCAGGGTCCTCTGACTAGGTACCCCCTCTAACACTTCAGGGTCCTCTGACTAGGTACTAGGGATCGACCGATTATTGGCAAAGCCGATATATCGAGGGCCGATATGGAGTTTCTCCGATCTATCGAAATTGGCTTTTGATTTGCTGATATTTTGGGAAAGTGCATGTACCGGGGTGATGCCTGTGCCTACAGCTGGAGGCATCATCCCGGTACCGGTGTCCATAGCCGATGGTCGGGTGTCTTGTAATGACAACCGATGCAGCTGAGAAGCCGCTCAGCTGTCATTCCAAGGAGCGGGAGGGGACGCCCCCCCCCCTCCTGCCGCCTTTCGCGGCTCGCCGGGCCTCCTGTCCCACCGGGAGACCCGGGAATCCTACCTTCACCGCCGCTGTCTGACTGGGTCTCCATCTGCACCGCCACAGTCTGACCGAGTCTCCATTTCTTTGAATTCGGTGCCGCCGAGTACCCGGAAGTGATGTCATGTCATGACATCACTTCCGGGTACTGGCGGCGCATAATTCAAAATCTTACAGCATTCAAAACAGCCAAACTTGGTGTTTTGAATGCTTTAAGTGCAGAGGAGGGGTTTGGGGTCTTTTAGACCCCCAGATCCCTCCACTACAGTACCTGTAGACACTAAAAAAAAATAAAAACATTTTTAATGTCCGAAAATACCGGCAGATATCCGCCGATATCCGATGACCAAAATATCGGTATCGGCGGCAAAGAAACGATATCGGTCGATCACTACTAGGTACCCCCTCTAACACTTCGGGATCCTTTGACTAGGCACGCCCTTTACAGGTAGCTGACTACTGGATCCCTGGAACCTTCTCTGGAGTGGTCCCCTCTACACTTGGCAGACCCCTAGGGGCAGTTCACAGTACTCACAGCCTTGGCAGGCTTTCCTGGAACTGGACCCCTCTTCCTCCACTGGTCCTCGGCACACCGGATCCCCTCTGCAGCTCAACTCAGCACTCTCTGGATTCCCAGGCAGTCACCCGGAACACCCGATCCTTCTGGCAGGAGGAGAGACAGCCATACTCTTCCTCCTGGGACTCTGCTTCCCGCCAAAGATGCTGCGTCATGCATTCCCTCAAAACTTATACCCACTTCCAGAATCCTCTGTGGCAGAATCTGCCTTCTGGGGTAGATAGAGGCCTGAGTGTGTCTGATTGGGTTTCCTCCACTGCCCAATGAGAACCCTCTCATGGAGCCAGTGGGGGGACTCCCCTCTCAGCAGATACAGCTGCAAGACATAACAGCCAGCTGAAATCATGGCCCTGCTGTTAGGCATCCAAAGCCCACTATACTTTTACCTAGCACCTACCTGTAGGGTGCTACATCAAAGATTTTATTTCAAATATATATTTTTACGACAATTTAAAAAAAGTATTGATCTTAATAAATTAATTTTACTCTGTATCCCAATGGCTGTTTTTTTATTTTGAACATGTAACCAGCTTTAGAGGACTAGAACCTCCTCCTGCCACTGTTTCCCTGCAGACAGGCTGGGAGAGAGCTGAGTCATGTGGAAGCTGTATATCGATTAGGAAAAAGGTACTTAGATGTTTTCTTTTTATTAAAATAAATTGCAGTGCCATCCTCCATATACAGAACTAGAAGGGCCAATGTAAATTAAACAGTGTGTGTTTAGTATCATTTTAAAGAAGGAGATCAATGGACCATTAGTGGGGCTGGGCTTTTACCAGCACAGGCTCTAGGATGTGGAATTTCTGGCCTTTGCACAGCTGCAAGACTTACTGGAGCTAACTGAATGTTTTTGCTTGTTAACTCCAGTTAAGGGCAATTAAAGGAATTAGGGGATTGGAGGACCTTAATTATGAAGAGCGTTTACAAGCGCTTGATTTATTCTCCCTGGAGAAGAGACGCCTGAGAGGGGACATGATAGCAATTTATAAATACCTCAATGGTGATCTCAGCATAGAAAAAAAGCTATTCAGTGACAAGGATTGCAAGAGGACACAAGGCCATACAATGCGATTAGAGAAAAAGCGTTTTAACCTCAGGCTACGCAGGGGGTTCTTTACTGTTAGGGCTACAAGATTGTGGAATTCTCTACCACAAGAGGTAGCTACTGCGGGAAGTATGGCTACTTTCAAAAGACCCTTGAGATGTACGTCCAAGAATCAGAACATTAAGGGGTATGAGAGATGATTACGGCCACACACACCTAAACAGGTTGAACTGGATGGACTATTGTCTTTATTCAACCTCAACTACTATGTAACTATGTAACTGGAACTGTCAAATAAAAAAAACTCCCTCAAGATGTAGACCCGTTCAATCACAAAACTCACTCATTCCTAATCCTGTCTGAAATTCTAAAGCTGTAGGTGCTAAGGGTCTTCTATTTCAGGTGCCCTTAACCTTGCTTTTACCGCCACATTATTAATGTATATTTCGTCACAGAGGGGGAGAAATACCACAGCTAATGATGTAATTACATAGTTGGAATCCCGAAAAATGTGTCTCTCAAGCCCACATAGCAGAGCTGTCACCATGAAACATTTCAGCAGTGTAATTAAAGTTAAACTCTTCATCTGTCATCCGCAAGCAGGAAACTCTTAATAACTCAAGAGGTTCTGCATCATTATATTTCGGATCTGGTTCCTGTGAATTCTCTCTGTGCTTTCCTGTAAACTTCTAAAGTTCTCATTCACTCAGTCAAGTTTTCTGGCAGTGTAGAAAAAAATTTTTAGGGCTTGTCCAGCATATAGCACAGGGGAACAGTGTGCAGGAAATGGACATTATTCTACATGGATTCTGCAGACCTGATTATAAAAGAACACTCCACTATTTTATGTTTTCAGAAAATCTCAATTTTCCATGATTTCAGAAAGGCTTTTTAAAAGTCAATAAGGCTCTGCTTCTATGGCTCTCAGGAGTGCAGTTCACTTTGCACTCCTGTGACCCTTTTTAGCTGATATCACTCAGCTGCTCCAGGCTGGGGAAAGATCCCCATTTTACAGTTGTGATCCATCCAGATGCCTGGCCTGGCAGCTGGCTCAGCCTCTAAGCTGCGATGCTGGGAGATGGAGCCAGTTGCTCCCTCCCCCTCCCCAGTGAGCGCTGGAGGTGCAAAGCAGAACTGCTGCCTGACAGTCACCACTCTCTGCTCAGTTCTCCCCTCCGCTCTGAGCAATCAGTGGTGATTGATTGATCAGTTCTCAGTGCAGAGTCGGCAGGGGACAGATGCAGCTTCGGATTAATGCTGCGTCCACCTAGGTGAGAATAAAGATTTTTTGTAAGCCCCATACTTTTTTCTTTTAAAGCCCATCTTCTACCTGCTGCTTGCCACGCATATTCTCAGCTCCATTTAATTGCGGCCATTAACCACTTCCATACCACAGTACATCATATGACGTCCTGGGCTTTGAGTGGGGATATCTGAATGATAGGTGCAGCTGTAGGCTTTATTCAGATATAATTTTTTTCAGCCAGCGATTTCCTGCACAGTAAGAACAATCATAGCCGCTGTTCAGCGGCTTGACTGTGCTTACAGGGGGCGGGAGGGAACACCCCCCCGCCTTCTGGTGGTTCCACCGGCTCGCCCGTGCAATCGGCGAGCCGCAGAAGGAATCCGCCGGTGGCGGAAGTTCACCATAGAGAATACTGAGGACCAGGTGAACCCCGGCAGTCTCTTGGAGGTCTGGGCATGACGTTATGATGTCATGTCCAGCCTGGCAGTTGTAAATACTGCCGTGATCTCAGCTGGAAAGCCGAGATTGTTTTTTTTGTTTTGTTTTTTTTTTCCAGCCTGGAGGAGGAGAGATCCGGGGTCTTATTGACCCCAGATCTCTCCATAAATAGGACCTGTCATGCCCTATTCCTATCACAAGGGATGTTTACATTTCTTGTAATAGGAATAAAAGTGGTCAACAAAAAAAATTAAAGGGAAAATGTAAAAATAAAAGAATAAAAATAAAATAAATAAAAGATAAACGGTCACGTGCCTGCAGCTAGTGGGCGAGCGCGTGCCGCTGCCGATGAGCTCCCATCCCCACTTGGCAGCGGGGACTCTGATGCAAGGGGCAGGTGGCTCCGATTGCCACCTGACACCCACGATCGTTCCCCGCTGAGAGAGAAGAGCGTTCAGCTGTTGTAAACACAGCAGACCCTTCTTCTCTCTGGAATGATCACAGAGCGCCTATGATCCTTCTATATAGGATCACAGGTCTCTGTGGTCATTTCAGAAGCCACGCCCCCCCACCGTTAGAATCACTCCTCTAGGCTCACATTTAACCCCTTGATCACCCACAGTGTTAACCCCCTTCCCTGCCAGTGTCATTATTACAGTAACAGTGCATATTTTTAGCACTGATTACTGTAGTAATGTCACTGTCCCCCCCCCCCCCCCCAAAAAAGTGTAAAAAATGTCAGTTAGGGGTCCGATCTGTCTGCCGCAATGTCGCAGTCCCACAAAAAAAAAAAAACGCAGATCGCCGCCATTACTAGTAAAAAAAAAAAAAAAAAAACAATAAAAATAACATAAATCTTTTACGTAGTTAGTAGATGCAATAACTTTCACGCAAACCAATCAAAATATTAATTGTTGCAAATTTTTTTATATGTAGCACAAAACAAATTGGCCTAAAATGTTAAATTTAGATTTTTTTTTTTTTTTTGAGAATGTTATATAGCAGAAAGTGAAAAAATAGAATTTTTATAAGACCTTACCGTAAAATTCTTTTCTCTGTAGTCCTCTGACAGTCGCTGCCCGATGGTATTAGCCTTCACTAATGGGTAATGGCGCACTCTGCAGGAGCAGGCTAGGCAGATAATTGATTACCAGGTTAATACAAAAAAAACTTGTTTATACCTCGGCACGCCACTAGGGGGCCATCCCTCCGCCATTATCCTAGACCCAATCTGATCTTACCTCAGTTTGTAGCAAGCAGTACCGGAAGGCAACAACCCCCTGATCCAAAAAACAGACGACGGGGGCGGCGACTGTCAGAGAACTATAGAGAAAATAATTTTACGGTAAGTTCTTACAAAAATTCTACTTTCTCTTACGTCCTCTGACAGTCGCCGCCTGATGGTATTAGCCTTCACTAATGGGACGTCCCAAAGCAGTGTAGGTATGAGGGGTGGGAAAACCAACTCAACCAAATGATAAGGTAACGCAAACAGTCGGGCCAGTAACAACCTGAGCCCACAGGAAAAAACTGGAACAAACCCTGAAAAAAACACCCCAAGAAGGAGGGATAGTAAGACAATGTCCCCTTAAACAACTGCTGCACTCAAAACTTGCGGCCAAAGGAAGCATCCGAAGATGTCAAAACGTCAAGTTTGTAAAACTTTGTGAAAGTGTGCACGGACGACCAGGTCGCCGCCTTGCACACCTGAGCCACAGAAGCCTGAGGCACTAACGGCTCGAGTAGAATGGGCCATTACCGGAAAAGGAGGAATCCCACCCTTAATGGAATAGGCCTGAACAATCGTCTGTCTGATCCACTTAGAAATGGTCGCCGTGGAGGTGGCCGATCCCTTCCGAGGTCCCTCAGGAAAAACAAATAAATAATCAGACTGTCAAATCGACTCCGTGGCAGACAAATAGACCCTGACCGCCCAGACCACATCCAGGGAATGCAAGGCAAACTCCTTAGGATGCCTGGGTCGTGAACACAATGAAGGCAACACGATATCCTCATTGAGGTGAAACGAAGAATCCACCTTGGGAAGAAACGACTGATTCGGTCGCAGAACCACCTTATCTCTATGAAGCACAAGATAAGGAGAACGGCAGGACAAAGCCGCCAATTCAGACACTCTGCGAGCCGACGTGATGGCCACCAAAAAGGCAACTTTCTGGGATAACACAGACAGAGGAATCTCTCTGATGTTCTCAAAGGGAGGTTGTTGTAGCACCAACAAAACCAAATTAAGATCCCATGGAGGCAAAGGAGCTCTCCTCGGGGGAGCCAAATGCCGCACCCCCTGAATTAAGGTGCGAACCAAGGAATGCGACGCCAAAGGTGGCTGAAAAAGGCCGACAACTGACCCTTGACCGTAGTCAGCGCCAGACACTGATCCACGCCCTTCTGCAGGAAGGCCAAGACCTTCGCCACCGAGAAGGAACAAAGGGTGAAGACCATTCGCCTCGCACCAAGCAATATACGCTTTCCAGGTGCGGTGATAAATCTTCCTTGAAGTGGCTTTACGAGCCTTTAACAAGGTAGGGATGACCGCCTGTGGAAGACCTCTATCCCTCAAGACCTGGCTTTCAACAGCAATGCCGTTAAAGCCAGAGACTGTAAAGCAGGATGGAAGATCGGTCCTTGAGACAGAAGATCGTCTCGCAGCTGAAGCCGCCAGGGAGGTTCGACGACCATCTGAACGATGTCCGCATACCAGGACCGCCGAGGCCAGTTCGGGGCCACTAGAATGACTGACATCCGTTCCGTCGCTAAACCTGCGGAGGAACCTGGAGAACAGTTGAATCAGAGGAAAAGCATAAATGGGCCGATAGCGGTGCCAAGGCACCACCAACGCGCCCGCGGCGTCTGCCAGAGAATCGCGAGTTCTGGCCACAAACCTTTCCACCTTTTTGTTGAGATGAGACGCGAACAAATCCACGTCCGGGGTCCCCCACCGGGCACACAGGAGGCGAAATACCTCAGGATGCAGGGACCATTCCCCTGGTCCAAGGTCTGGCGATTCAGATAGTCCGCCTGCCAGTTGTCCACACCCGGAATGTGAACAGCCGAGATCGCCGATACATGCGATTCGGCCCAAGACAGGCTTTCGGTTCCTCCATGGCCGCCCGGGCACTCTTTGTGCCCCCTTGGTGATTTATGTATGCCACGGCCGTGGCATTGTCCGTCTGTACCGGGACCGGACACCCCTAAAGCTGAGATGACCACCGGAACAGACAAAGCTTTATCGCCCGAAGCTCCAGGACATTAATCGGTAGCGAGGTCTCCCCCGCTGACCACGTCCCCTGGGCACAAAGTGTCCATTTTTTGCCTTTAAACTAAATTAAATTTTTTGCCTTTAAATTAACGCTGGCCCTTTAAATCGGCGGTTCCCGCGGACCCCCCCCCCCGCAATCTGCACTAACTGAAAGAGCCCCTTGAGGAAACACACTAGCCACAAGTAAAATTCGATTTGGTCGAAAAATGCCCGAGAAATAAGCAAAAATTCCCCAGCCTGTCAGTACTTGCCCACCATGCGTCCTGCACAGGAGAGTGAGAAGGAGGAGGAAGTGACCTCACAGCGCTAGAGGCCAGCCCTCGAGCCCAGAGAAAAGGTGCCTATTGGAAGTCAATGACAAAAGTCACAGGGAAAATGGCCACTTGCCCTTACTAGGCATGTTGCCCACATCCAAGATGGCGCCCGACCGGGAGCCTGTGCAGAAATCCAACATGGCTGCTGTCCTCACACAGAGCTTAGATTCTGCACACCATAAAACATGGCGGCCGCCTCAACCGGCAGCAAAATAAGTGTACAAAACACATTCTGGCTAACCTCAGGGACCCCAGGGAGACCCCTACAGTACCCCACATAGCGCCCCCAGCGGGAGCAGGGGGGAGGGAGAAAACCACCAACCCGGCCAGAAGGGGGATCCTACAGAGACCACCAGCCCTGCTATGCCCTGAGCGTGGGCCCACAACCCCCCAAACGTCCCCAGGGACAAGGGGGTATCAGAACCCACCATCTAGGAAGCGGGCACCGCTCAGATACGGGAGACCTCCCACCTTTAGTGGGGGTGCCGTCAGCCATGGAGGGACGCTGGCAACATGAGGGCGATCCGGGTTGAGACATCCTCAGCGAAGACGCAGCTCCGCAGGCTCGTCCCCATATGGAGGGGCACTGTCGTTGCGAGGCCTAGGCGTACCAGTAACCTGCGACACTCGTTGGCAGGCTGGGACTCCATAAGGATCTATGATACCCAGTCCGAGGCCCAGCTCTGCAGTCACTTGTAGTCCTCCAGGAAAGGAATCCCTGACTAACTAGTGATGGTGAGAGAAAACAAAAATCTATTGTGTAAAGAAAAACACAAATTTAGAAAAAAATCATAAAGAAAAACTGAGACACTAGGTCTCAGCAGAGAAGACCTAGCTCTACTCCTGACGCTAGGCAGCATAAAACTGAGGTAAGATCAGATTGGGTCTAGGATAATGGCTGAGGGATGGCCCCCTAGTGGCGTGCCGAGGTATAAAAAAGTTTTTTTGTATTAACCTGGTAATCAATTATCTGTCTAGCCTGCTCCTGCAGAGTGCGCCATTACCCATTAGTGAAGGCTAATACCATCGGGAGGCGAGTGTCAGAGGACATAAGAGAAATACAGTTTTTTTTTTCAGAATTGTCGCTCTTTTTTGGTTTATAGGGCAAAAAAAAAAAAAAAAATCGCATAGGTGATCAAATACCGCCAAAAGAAAGCTCTATTTGTGGGGAAAAAAGGACATCAATTTTATTTGGGTACAGCATCGCACGACCGCGCAATTGTCCGTTAAAATAACGCATTGCCGAATCGCAAAATATGTCCTGGTCATTAAGCGGGGAAATCTTCCAATCCAAAAGTGGTTAAACTTTAATGTGCTATTATTACAGGCTCTGAATGAAATTGTGTTGCCAATTTAGAAATGGGCAGCAGAGTATTGTTAATTTTGATGTCAAATAATGTTGATTTAGTTTTAGTCATAGTCTTTTGACTTAAATTTCATTTTAGTTTTAGTCTTATTTAAGTCATCTGAATTTTTTAGTTTTAGTCGTATTTTAGTCGATTAAAATAGATCTAATTTAGTCGACGAAAACAGGCAGCCCAGACAGACATCACTGTACCCAGCTGTCTACTGGTACCAGCAGCACAGGACACGTATTCCAGTAAGTCCTGCAGCACCCAGTGAAACGTAAGCAGTTGCCTCCAGCAGCAAAGTTGTTCTATGTACAACAATCCAGCCTGCTGTAATTATAATATCTGATTAGTTTTTGTGAACATTCATCTTGGGAGAGAGAGAGGCTGTAAGAGTAGCAGTGCAAAGCATGTAGATGGAGTGAAACCAGATCTCCTGTGCTCCAAGGCACCCTTCTCTAGTCGCTCTCAGGATGAATGTGAACCCTGCGGAGATTGCAGGCTTTATTTTCATCAGAGAAAAGTTCCAAAGAGAAAAACGGCTGAGAGAGGACAGAAAACAATTGACAGGGACGGAAAATGAATCCGCTTGTGGTGTCACAGCTTTTTTTCATGCTGTCCCAAGATCAGTGTGCAGCGGGCAGGAGATGATAAGAAACACTAGACTTCTACGAATCAGGTTACACAGCAATTAATATTATTTCTCATAGATCTTACCTGCTGCGGCTTGATGTCACTGAACAAAATGACACCAAATTGGACATTTGGGTAAAACTGATGCATTTACAACAGCGTTTAGATTCTGAAAAACCTTCTGGAATACATTATACGTTGAGGCATTCAATATTCAAAAATTTATTTTTGAATCATGCATTTCATACCAACTGAAAGTCCACTACAGAGGTGCCCCCCACCACCCCCCCCCTCCAGCCAGGCATGCCAGCTCAGCTGAGAGTTCAAGCTATTTGTTCTCATTGGCCCTAGCACAGTTTCCTCAACCTTTTCAACACAGAGGAACCCTTCAAAAAAATTTTTGGTTTCGGGGAACACCTGCTAAAAATTAAAAATCTACAACTCGAGACACATTAGTGTGACAGTCAGTGGGAAGAATGCTCCTTACTCTGGTCATCATTGGGAAGAATTACCCCCTTACAGATAGCTAAAAGGAACAATGGTGTCGTTGGAAACTTATCTAAGAGGCAGAAATTATCCATTGCTCAAGGAACCCCAGCAACCTCAGGAGGAACCCTAGTTAAGAAACCCTGCCTTAGCATATGAAATACACAAATCAGCCATAACCCATTGTGGCATGCACACCACAGGACCTCTGAAGGTATGCTCTGGTATCTGGCACCAAGCTAGCAGTAGTAGATCTTTTAAGTCCTGTAAGTTGCGAGGTGGGGCGGCCATGGTTTTTTCAGCACATCTCACAGATACTCAATTTGGGGAATATGGAAGCCAAGTCTACACCTCAAACTTATCTTGTGTTCCTCAAACCATTCTTGAATTTATCAGACCAGGCCACCTTCTTCCAATTCTCTGTGGTCCAGTTCTGATCTGATTCTTACATGCCCATTGTAGGCACTTTTGGCTGCGGACCTTAGTCAGCATGGGCACCATGACTGTTCCTGCGACTTTGCAGGCCCAGGGCTTTTCTCAACTGGAACTTGGTGGAACTCCGTTCCACCACCTCTGGCTCAGGTCCTCCGCTTTCTGCTCACACTATTACTTGTACACATAGAAGTTTGGCTTTTGTGTTTACAAGTGACAGCTTGTCTCCCGATGGCTCCCACAGATCTGATCTCCTGAGCGGCTCCCACTTAGTGCAGGATGGGGACAAGTGAGGTGTAGGTGCCCCTGGTGCAGTGCACCCACTGGAAAGGTGGGGGGGGGGGAGATGGAGGCAGTGGAGGGGGGTTACATGCAGAGGTCAAACCTGAAGAGGGGTGGAGGTAAGACGTGGATGAGGGATGCAGAGGTTAGAAGAAGGCTTAACTGTATACAGCGCACCCCTGAACTCTGCACTCTGTATGTAATACACTCCTGATATTTATTGCTTTATGAAGACCCTCCTACTCTTGGTGAAACACTGAAATTTGACCACCCCAGGATTTTATGCAGTTTGGGTGTGGGTGGGGGGTGGTTGGGGGGGGGGGGGGGGTGGTCGCAGTTGAGTTCCTGCACCTATTTTCTGAGAAAAAAAAGCCCTGTGCAGGCCCATACACAACAAACTGCAATGCACTGTGTGTTTTGACCCCTTTCAATCATCTGTCCTGATGTACTGGCTGCCCATCTCATTTCTTGAGGCCCTAAAATACCAATTTTTGGAAAGTAGATAGTCTGAGGTATTTAGTAATATGCATGATGAGGTTTTTGAAGTTGTAATTTATTTGTCACAATTTTTTTGGAAAATGAAGAACTTGAATAAAATGTGTTTTTTAATCACAATTCACTTTTTTTTTTTTACAAACTGTCACTGGAGCAGTACAGCATCAATATATGACTGGTGTGGCGATCAGGGACACTGACTGGTGACACTATGTAAAAGAAAAAAAAAAAAAATTAAGATTTTTTTTTCTCACATACTGTGACCAGAGCAGTACAGTGTTACCACAGATAATACAGCTGGAAAAACCAAAACTGTGTTTGTCTTTATTTCAGGCTGCAAAGCAATAAAATTAGATTTTAAAGGGTGTTAGCCTGGATATTAGCCTAAAGCATATCTACACTGCAACTGGAAATTATTTACAGTGCTTCACTTTTTCCACATTTTGTTTTGTTACAGCCTTATTCCAAAAACTAATCAATGTATTATTTTCCTCAAAATTCTACATACAATATCCCATAATGACAGCATGAAAGAAGTTTGTTGGAAATCTTTGACAATTTCTCAAAAATAAAAAACGAAACAAATCCCATGTACATAAGTATTCACAGCCTTTGCCATGACACGCAAAATTGAGCTCAGGTGCATCCTGGTTTCCACTGATCATCCTTGAGATGTTTCTACAACTTGATTAGAGTCCACCTGTGGTAAATGCAGTTGATTGAACATGATTTGGAAAGGCACACACCTGTTTATACAAGGTCCCACAGTTACACAGGGTGACCACTTTTCCCCGGATTGCCTGGGACAGTCCCGCAATTAGCAGGTCTGTCCCGGGTACCTTGTCCCGGAATGAAACAGACAAAGTGAGCAAATTTTGCTATTCTGCCTCCACCTGGGGACTCTACTGGCCACTGGTTCCTAGAGCCACCTGGTGTCTAGCAACCAGTGATGTCATGACCATGACTCCCTGCTCAACATTCAAAGCAGGGGAGAAGTTAACTCCCTCCTCCTCTGTGCTTAGTGCTCTCCGCCACAGACATCCACCCACCTTCTCTATCTTCTGCAAAGTGACACTGCATCTGATCCAGGGGCGGGCTGACCATTCCGCTGAAGTCTCTGCTACTTCTCCTCCACGTGGGTCTCCACTGGGCACCTTAACAGCAGGGAGGAGCCGTCACCCGCAATGCCCGTGGGTCTCCACTGGGCACCGTAACAGCAGGGCCATGATTTTCAGCTGGGCTGTAATGTCTCCCAGGTGTGGCTGTTGGGACTGGGGAGTCTCCCGACTGTACTCAATGAGAGGGCTCTCATTGGGCAGTGGAGGAAACCCAGCTAATGGCACACTCAGGCTTGTATCTACCCCAGAAAGGCAGATTCTGCCGCACAGCATTCTGGGAGGGGGTATAAGTTTGAGGGGATCACATAATCATAATCAGCGTCTTTGGTGGGAAGCAGAGTCCCAGGAGGGAGAGTATGGCTATCTCTCCTCCTGTCAGAGGAATCAGGGGTCCCAGCCGGCTTGCCTGAGGGGACAGAGGGCTGAGCTGCAGAGAGAATCCGGTGTGCAGAGAACCAGCGGAGTTTAGAGGGGTCAAGTTTCAAGAAAAGCATTTCCAGTTCGTGAGTACTGCAAACTGCCCCTGGGGGGTCTGCCTAGAAAGAGGGGACCACTCTGGAGAAGGTCAGAGGGATCCAGGAGCTAGCTAGCCGGTGTAGGAGCAAGTGTAAAGGGGGTGCCAGTGTGGACCCTGAAATGTAGAGGGGGTGACTAGTGAGGACCCTGAAGTGTAGAGGGGGTGCCTAGTGAGAGGACCCTGAAGCATAGAGGGGTGCCTAGTGAGAGGACCCTGAAGTACAAAGGGGGCGCCAGCGGTTGGGCCCTGAAGTGTTAAAGTGTACAGCGTGCAGTGTACAGTGTACAGTGTTGAGAGTTGCAGTAGCAGAAGCAGTATACAGAGGCAATCTCAGTCAGGAAGGACTGGAGGGAGCAGTGTTTGGGACTTTTGAGGTAACCAGAGCGTCAGGAGTCAGTTCTCAGTACAGTCCGGGACTTTTGAGCTAACCAGAGTGTCAGAAGTCAAGTTCAAGTACAGTAGTGCAAGTCAGTGTTTTGCAAGCGCCAGCAAGAGTTGGTCGGCATCCAGCCGGCGTCAAGACAGCGCTGAAAGGCATTTTTCTCCCAAGTGTCCCATTTGTACCTAGTTGAGCCAGAGGAGTATCCCACTCATTCCCTTCTTACATCCCCAATATCAAATAAACAAAACAAACCAAAGATGGCGGACTGGTCTTTGACTCAGATCTCACACTTGGGTATTCAGCTTAAATGGGCTGAAGGTGTCACCGGTAACCATGGCAGACCCACATCAGGCCCAATGCCTGGAAATCCTGGTACATTAGTTTTTAGAAATTTGCAAAGATTTCAAACAAACTTCTTTCACGTTGCCATTATGGGGTAATGTTTCTCAAATTTTGAAGAAAATAATGAATTTAATCCATTTTGGATTAAAGCTGTAACATAACAAAATGTGGAAAAAGTGAAGCGTTGCGAATACTTTCCGGATGCACTGTATGGTCAAAATGTAAAATCGTATTCTAATTTCCAGATTTAATTTCTTTTATTTCTAGCCTACTCCTAATTATGCCCCTTTCACTCGGCAGGTCCGATCAGGTGCGCGTCAGTTTTTCATGCAGACCTGATCAGATAGTTCGTCCCCCCCTACGGAAAGGAGGGTGTAAACGGACTTGTGTCTGTACACCTGTCTACCTCCGAGTCTGATCCGGTCTACTAAAAAAACAGAAGGGGATGAGTCCTCTTCTGTTTAGGCAGATCGGATCAGAGGCTGCCCATAGAGCAGAGCAGGCTCTGTCCGTGTCTGCTTTGCATAAACTAAGCAGACATGGATTTGTCATCTGCCTGCTCTTCTCTGATCAGCAGGGGATCTGTGAGTGGATCCCATGCTAATCGGGACGGAGTCCGCCCCATCTGAAAGGGGCCTTAATCTGAACAATCCTGAAGTTTGTATACTTACTTTATGGAGACCCCACACATTTACCTCTTTGAATCCTTTGACACATAATCACTATGTCCTGTTAATAGACACTGCTGTGTCACACATTTCACAGAGCCTGCCTTGTGAGCTACAGAGGTGCTGAGAGGAGGAGTTTCAGGAGGTAGAGTCAGTACAAGAGTCAGTGCTCGCAGGCAGTGGGGTACCATGGGATATGTAGTCCTAAATGTAAAAGCTGCAAAGCATGCAGGGAATCCAGGAAGTTGTAGAAAGAGACGGGCAGCAGATATGCATCACTCACAACATGAAAGGAGATTTTTCAAGTCAGTTTATATTATAAATATTTTATAAATATAGATTGTCAAATATATAACTACTGTTTGTATTGTTATTATAATGCTGGTGTTATAAAATGAAAGTGTATACTGAGACCATAGATTTCCTTTAAAGGAGTATGTGCAGCATTGTGGTTTAGAGGTTACCATTCTTGCCTTCCTAAGGAACAATTTGGCAAACAGCTCATTCATTATCAGCAAAATAGATGCACAAAAGAAGGGCAATTTAATGTAGTAAGCAAGTTTCTCAGTGCTCAGCTTTATTAGCTTGAAAAAAAAAACACATAAAACCAGTGTCCATATTCTAAATATTGAATGCAAAAGGTCATGGTTGCTTACATTGTCTTATACCAGTATGCCTTCTACTCTTTTCTATAAGACTCCAAGCATGGGGAATCTTGCATCGCAGTGCCAGACCTCTGGGTTGGATTTCTCTGGTTATGTTTTCTTAGTTACAATTTCCACAATGCAAAAACATACCAGCAGTTTAATTGGCACCCACTGAACCAGCCCTGGGTGCATTTTTATGACTGTTAAAGGTCTATTCGATTTTTTGCTCCTTTTGAGCCTAGATGTATGTGTTTGGTTCTATATTCTCTGTACAGCACATATACCAGTGCCATATACTATATAGGAGAAGTACATGCACTAAGTCACTGCACTGAAGACAGCTTGGCTAATACATGGCTCTCCTAACCCAAAGCAACTTTGGTTGCTAGCTGAACCTCCCAGAATGTGCAAAAATACAACCTTTAATGCTATTAGTTGATTTGGCTGGCTGCCGCAGGAAATCCAACTCTATTTACCCTGATTCTAAGAACCCAAAAATGTAGCAAGTATAACCATTCTAATACTGTGCCTATATTAAAATTTGCTAGTTTGCCAGCAAAAAATTCTAAAGCAGACCTTCACCTTCACTCTCTTTGCCTAATTTGCATAGACCCCCCCCCCCCACACACACTTTCACACAATGACACATTTATAATGTAATTTTCAAACTGGCCCCACCTAGTGAAGAATGATGTCCCCCAGCTGCTACAGCCTCCAGGGATACTCAAGTAACACATCTCAGGAGGCTTCAGGGTAATTGACAGCATATGCGCTGCTCCATGTCATCAGGGGGATAGCTGTCTCTTCTTGGTTCTTGCAGTCATCTCGCTGGTGATGCACCATGGTCCATCCATCATCAGGGGGATAGCTGTCTCTTCTTGGTTCTTGCAGCCATCCCGCTGGTGATGCACCATGGTTTATCCATCATCAGGGGGATAGCTGTCTCTTCTTGGTTCTTGCAGCCATCCCGCTGGTGATGCACCATGGTCCATCCATCATCAGGGGGCTAGCTGTCACTTCTTGGTTCTTGCAGCCATCCCACTGGTGATGCACCATGGTCCATCCATCATCAGGGGGCTAGCTGTCACTTCTTGGTTCTTGCAGTCATCCCGCTGGTGATGCACCATGGTCCATCCATTATCAGGGGGCTAGCTGTCTCTTCTTGGTTCTTGCAGCCATCCCACTGGTGATGCACCATGGTCCATCCATCATCAGGGGGCTAGCTGTCACTTCTTGGTTCTTGCAGTCATCCCGCTGGTGATGCACCATGGTCCATCCATCATCAGGGGGCTAGCTGTCACTTCTTGGTTCTTGCAGTCATCCCGCTGGTGATGCACCATGGTCCATCCATCATCAGGGGGCTAGCTGTCTCTTCTTGGTTCTTGCAGTTATCCCGCTGGTGATGCACCATGGTCAATCATAAGAGGGCCAGCTGCAGGTACCAGGAAAAAACAGCTCCCGCATGACGTAAGAAAGAGGAGGATGGCGGAGGAGGATGGCGGAGAAAGGATGGCGAAGACTAGGTTGACAGTAGCGAAACGTTGGGTACTGAACAGCAACACTGGTTTTGTTGGGCATATTAATATATTTATGAAGGACAATAATAAGGTATAGTGGATATACAAAATGAACATTAAACAGAGGGATGAAGTTCCTCTTTAATTTTAGCTGTCAGCATGAAACACTATCTACACTGACTCCTAGCCACGTCTGTTTGTCTAGCTGATAACTCAGCAATTTAATATGAGTGGGATTGACACAATGTGCAAATGCTAAAACAGATTACAGGAAAGGATCTTCAGAACAGAGGTGAAGAGAAGAAGCTGTGGGAAAATCGAGAGTAGAGCACAATGCTAAAGGCAATGACCTCCGTGTCACATAGATTACATGCGGAACAATAGAAAGAAAAGGAAGTATCGGGTGTAGTGGAGGGAAAAAACAGATCGCTGCAGGAAATTATGTGTTACAGTGTTTAAAATGCGTTACAAGGGTTAAAGGGGAGAATGATAAAGCAGACATCCTGCAGAGATCCATACTTTAAAGTGGACCTGTCATGTCACCATTGCCCACTGGTTAAGGGCAGGTTGGAAAATCTCTTCAAACTGGACTTTGACTATAGGCTTTTATTGTAAGTAATCAGATCTAGGTCTGTGGCAACCTAGAAATGCCATAAACACAACTGTTACATCATATACATAGTCCAAATAGGCACTGAGAATCTCGATACATTTACCACTACCTCAGCCACAAATATTTTGATTGAATGATTTAATGACCCACCAACTTTTTAATTTCATTCAGGCTTCAATTAATAAAATATTTGTAAACCCATTGCTAAATCTTAGGTATGATTGAATTTTAATTTTTCATTGAATTTTCATTTTTTCATTGAATTTTCATTTCATTTTCATGAATTTTCAGTAAATATGTATTTTTGTTTTAAATAATGTTTGGTGATCCTCCTATAAAGGTCCTTGTTCAGGCACTTCCTGTTTTATAGTGACAACGCTCTGTTCTGGTTTCCTAAATTCTTAAGTTATTACTTTCACTCCGGCTTTGGAAGGAGACTACCTGTGGCTATCTCAGTACACATTATGCAGACATGACCCACTGTTGTCACCATCGGGAAACCCTCCCTTAGAAATATCATGCAGCCATCAATGGAGTATATGTAGACAGGAACTGGCTGCAAAGGGAAGTTGGAAATCAGCTGAATGAGATGTATCAAAGAATGAATAAGGGTAAAAAATATTTTAATAGTTGATGTTAACCACTTTAATACAGGGCACTTCCCTCCCTTCCTGCCCAGGCCAATTTCCCCTTTTAGCGCTGTTGCAATTTGAATGACAATTGCGCGGTCATGCAACACTGTACCTACACCAAATTTATGTCATTTTCCCCCCACAAATAGAGCTTTCTTTTGGTGGTATTTGATCACCTGTGCGATTTTTACTTTTTGCTAAACAAATAAAAAAAGACCGAAAAGTTTGAAAAAAAAAAAAAACTTTTTTTGTTTATGTTATACAATTTTGTAAATAAATACATTTTTTCCTGCACTGATGAGCACTGATGAGACTGCACTGACAGGCACTGATGAGGAGGCACTGATGGGGTGGCACTGATAGGCGGCACTGATAGGCACTGATAGGTAGCACAGATATGCAGCATTGGTGGGCACTGATAGGCGGCACTGCTGGGCACTGATAGGCGGCATTGATGGACACTGATAGGTGGCACTGATGGGCAATGATAGGCGGCACTGGTGGGCACTGATGGGTGGCACTGACGGGCGGCACTGATAGGCGGCACTGGTGGGCAATAATGGGCACTGGTGGGCGACACTAAAGGATGGCAATGATGGGCACTTGTGGGCAGCACTGATAGGGAGGACACTGGTGGGCATCACTGATGGGGAGGGCAATGGGGGGCTCCCTGGGGTCATAGTGGGCATCCCTGGTGGATCTAGTGGCATCCCCCCCCCCCCCCGAGGGTCTGCACTGGAAATTAATGATCTGATTACCAGTGCCGACCCCCCCCCCCTTGTCAGGGGAGCCGCCGATCGGCGCTCCTTTGCTCGTGCCTGTCAGGCACGAACTAAGGAAAGCCGATCAACGGCTGTTCCTATTTACTATGTGACCAGCCGTGATTGGACACGGTTGATCACATGGTAAAGAGCCTCTGTCAGAGGCTCTTTACCGAGATCGGAGATGCAGGGTGTCAGACTGACACCTCGCATCACCGATCGCCGCTCTGCGCGCCCCCGGGGGGCGCCCAGAGCTGTGTTATCCTGCCGCCGTCATATGACGTCCGGTCAGGATAACACAACCACATTCCCGCCGTCATTTTGTAATAGGGCGGGCGGGAAGTGGTTAAAGGCTACATTTCAAAGGCCCCTTTCACATGGGCTGTCCGGTCAGGTCCGCCTGTCAGTTTTTCAGGCGGTCCTAATTGGACCAACTATTCACCCCCTATGGAGTGGCAGATGTCAGCGGACACATCACACCCACTGCTGTCCAATCCTGTCCACCAAATCCAGACGGATTTTCCCTCTGTCTGGCGGATGGGATCGGATGAAAAAAGACAGGTGGTCCATTTTTATTCAATCTCCCCATAGAGAAGCGCGGGAGTCTGACAGGTTCATCTCTGCACAATGAGTGGAGACAGACCTGTCATCTGTCGGCTCAGCAGCGATCAGCACTGAGCAAGTGGAGTCCATCAAATAGGTATGCCCCGTATAAAAGGGGCCTTATACAATAGGTGCTTCTGAGATAAAGACTTCAAATGTACACTGATTCTTCATATTGCAGAATATTAACATCCTCAGTTTAAGCTTGCTCCCTTAAAGTAGTAGTTGTTAAGGCTGGAAACTTTGTTGTTTTCTTTGTGAATAAGTATTTATTCTCTTATAGTGTTTACAGGTTCAGCATCCAAAACTATCTCCTGAAGAAGCTAAATTATAGTGAAACATGTTGAGTGAATTGGATTAACTGCATAGTACGTGTAACATTTTCTTTTACTGTTAATTTTAACTTTTTTACTCTAAATTATCTTCTCTTTGTTTAGCATCTCAAAAACCCCATTTTCCTAAAATGTGCATATTTTCAACAATTTCAAGGGGTGTGGTGCTTGTGACTCTCCGACATTTAGCTTAATTTTCCAAAAAATGTCATTCAATTAGCTAGTTACAGTAGTTGGTCACATTCAACTGGACCTGCTCTGTAATGTTGAACATAATTTTGTAGTTTCTCTGAGCCACTTGGAAATGAAAAAGTGCCTTAGAGAAGTTACAAAGCACATTCAACATTACAAAACAAGTCCTTTTGAATGTGAACAACTATATATAGCAAAAAGCATATAAATGTGAACTTTTACAGCCAAGGCAGGGGTCTCCCCACACTTCAATATGAGGGCTACATCGTGTATATTGAAAGAATGTGATAATTGGTATCGGCGCTACCTTATTAGTGTGAAGTGAATACCACAAATATCAAAGTGTCACCAATGTTATAGTGAATAGACTCCTAAATAAAATATTACATAACCAATGTGTTTAATAAAGTACAAAATTAAAACAACCAATACAGTGATAAGTGTACCATATACAATAATAGTGAACATAAAAGAAAAAAAGAAAAAAGAAAGAAAAAAAAGAAAGAAAAGAGAAGGGGAGTAAACCCCTAACCACAAATGTGTTTATCAGGTATGAATTTCCTGATATGTGTGCCCCATATGTGATGTAAAAATGGATATAAATACTTGCTGCTGAGTAAAAATATACTTGTCCACTAGGTGGCGTTTCCGTTAATAGCTCATGCAGCAGTATATGATATAAGAGAAAATGAGTGCTGCTAGAAAGATACGTAGAAAAAACCACTAGGTGGCGTTGTGTAATACAACCTGTGCAGCAGATATGGATGGGGGTCTCTTCTCCGCGATAAAGGAGCAGCTCCGAGCCGGCACTTATGCCCTAAATGCTCACAACAAGAGAAGGCCCCATAATGAATAGTAAATCCATGCAATATATAAAGAAAGCGCAGTACACTCACTGGTAGATTAGCGATGATCGGGATCAGAATGCAGTCGGTGCGCGCCGGGATGCTTCCGCGTTCCACGGCCGACAACCGGAAGTGACGTAGTACGTAGCAAACTCCGCCCAGTTTGCTACGTACTACGTCACTTCCGGTTGTCGGCCGTGGAACGCGGAAGCATCCCGGCGCGCACCGACTGCATTCTGATCCCGATCATCGCTAATCTACCAGTGAGTGTACTGCGCTTTCTTTATATATTGCATGGATTTACTATTCATTATGGGGCCTTCTCTTGTTGTGAGCATTTAGGGCATAAGTGCCGGCTCGGAGCTGCTCCTTTATCGCGGAGAAGAGACCCCCATCCATATCTGCTGCACAGGTTGTATTACACAACGCCACCTAGTGGTTTTTTCTACGTATCTTTCTAGCAGCACTCATTTTCTCTTATATCATATACTGCTGCATGAGCTATTAACGGAAACGCCACCTAGTGGACAAGTATATTTTTACTCAGCAGCAAGTATTTATATCCATTTTTACATCACATATGGGGCACACATATCAGGAAATTCATACCTGATAAACACATTTGTGGTTAGGGGTTTACTCCCCTTCTCTTTTCTTTCTTTTTTTTCTTTCTTTTTTCTTTTTTTCTTTTATGTTCACTATTATTGTATATGGTACACTTATCACTGTATTGGTTGTTTTAATTTTGTACTTTATTAAACACATTGGTTATGTAATATTTTATTTAGGAGTCTATTCACTATAACATTGGTGACACTTTGATATTTGTGGTATTCACTTCACACTAATAAGGTAGCGCCGATACCAATTATCACATTCTTTCATTGCACTTTTGCCCTTATATCTAAGGGTTGATTGGTGGCAGCTTACACCTTCTATTTATAATACCTTTCTCCTCCCCCCCCCCCCCCCCCTCATATGCACTTTAGTCCATAGCGCTGGTCATTTCCTTTTATTATTACATCGTGTATATTACTACAAATAAAAAAATCAGTTTATGAATAAAATGTAAAAGATTGGATAAACACACTCCAAAAAATAACTTCACATCAGAGCTCCCTCAAATATCAGAGCCCCCCTTTCCCAGCAGAGCTCACACTTGGTTTCAGAGGCCTCCATTCACATCAGAGCTCGTTGCACATTTAAGCATCCTTTTTACATCAGAGCCCCCCTTTTAGATCAGACTTCCCCATCACATACGGGTCAAGTTGCTGCAGACCACGTATAATCTTGCAGCAGGCCGGAAGTGGCCCTGGGGGCCAAGGTTTTGAGTCTATGGTTTACATACACTTTCAATTTTATTAAACTATTTTGTTTTTCTAATAACAAAGTTGGCACTATCTTGTACCTGGGCTCCCAACCTATTCTTTATTTTACACAATAAATCCCTTGAGTGTAGTTGACACCAATATTTTGAACAGTACACAATTATACTTTGATACTGAATCTATTGACACAAAGACCTAATGAAAACAAAGGCCTTCACTTGTCCCATCAAGATTATTGGAAAGATATCGTATCAGTTACAGCCTCCCGTGGTACAGGTGTCATGTATATGTATTATTTGTGTCATTACCTAAACTAGAAAACAATCTCAGTCACATGACGTGATTGAAGCAAATGACCTTTGACACTTTTCCACAAAGAATTGTAAAGTACAGTACATGAGAATTTTACGAAGGTGATCTGATGTAAGTGACATGAGTTTCAAAGCAACATAGGGCAATGTTTGTTACAAAAATGCACACAAGACATTAGTTTATAATGTATTATAACAAAGTCCCTTTTTTATTCAACCCGCAGCCAGCTATTTTTTTTAAACTGTCAAAAAAACGTGATACTTACTCTTTCTACTACCCATGGCAACAGTATTAAGATAGTAGACTTTGCCTGGCTCCATAGTTGACTCACTGAGGGGGGGATTTAATAAAGTCAAATAGACTGTGTGCTTAGCAAGTGTAGCTGCACTCATTTTCCCCAGCTTAGTGAATGACCTGACAGCATAGGGCAGGGGTCTCCAAACTGCGGCCCGAGGGCCAGATGTGGCCCTTTGCTAGTCTTTATCTAGCCCTCGGGGCACTATTCCTCCCACTGATATGAGACACTATTCTTATAATTCTTCCACTGATACCAATGATGGGATACTTTTCCCCCTACTAATAGGGACACTGCTCCTCTTTCTCCTATTGACCACCAAACCTGAGGCCATATTTATTCTCATTGATGCCGAGCCTGGGACATTTACTGCCCCTGCGGGCCACAATCCGTCCCTCCTAAAGTCTGAAGGATAATAAACTGACCCTTTGTTTAAAATATTTGGAGACCCCTGGCATAGGGGGTTAAACACAAAGTCCAGGTGGCTGAAGCCATTAGAGTGTGAGTAACCCCCCCCCCCCCCTTACACTGTCAGGTCCATACGTTGTGTTAATCTGTCAGTGAATGGGTTAAGGCCCCCCCCCCACTCACCAAAACTAGTGTCCCTATTGGAAGATTTCCCCTCTATCACTGGTCAGAGGACAACCCCAAATTTGGGATCTTCTTTTACTCTGACTTTCAATAATAATTGCTAAACAGAACAAATAGAGGGAAGGTTGATCTCTTTAATGGGGGCAGAGGTAGCAATCAAAACCTGACAGGCGTTCTAATCCATCTCTAACAGAAGATAGGAAAGGAAAAAGACAAGGGAAGCGCTCCCTTAGTGTACAACCTCCTTTATTTTGACAAAATGAAAACAATATAAGATGCACTCGCATGATTCCAGTGAACGCCTGTCACAGAAAAAATAGAGCCAGAGAGATCCCAGCCACCAAGTCGATTGGCTGCTCCAGGATGTGCTGCTGCCTGGGGCTCTAAACCAAGGGCTGCCGCAGGAGTCGGGATGGAGTCACTCAACCACTGAAGCCTGTGGTGGAACGATGAGGTACCAAGGCGGCTGTGAATGGCAGATCAATGTGCCAAAGAGGTCATGGAACACAAGCCCGTGTACTCCAAGTTGCTACGGATATTGCAATGCATTTCCAAGGGTGTGGCCTCCTTCCTTCTGCGTTGCAGAATCCATAGCAATTTGGAGTACATGGACTTGATGATCTGAATGGGTGCCCCCAGGACACCACCAGCCTTTCTACTTTTCTTATACTTCTGCCTTTGCTTTATTGTTTCAACAAACATTTTGAACAAGAAAAATAAGGATATAGTTTAGTGTCACTTTATTTTCTTGCAATGTACATACTAGGGTTGGACAAAATTATGGAAACAAGTATGGTAAAATAATGAAATTGTTACCATATATGGTGTTGATCCACTTTTGGCATCCAAGATGGCCTGAATTCTCCTGGGAATTGACAAATATAAGTCTTGGATGGTGGATGATGCAAATCCTGCGCAAAGTCCCTTTGTCTCTTTCGGTCAGTTGACCATGTCAACCATGCTTATGCTTATAAGAAAACGTTTTCTCTTGAACTGTATATGCCATCATAACCTTTGATACTGTGCCTCGCGACACCGCAAATAAATTGCCAACTTCAGTCACAAAGGCGCCAGCTAAGAGGGCACCAATAATTTGCCCTCTTTGAAACCCCGGAAGCTCTGACATGACTCCGTGTTACTAGCAGCGCACACAGTGAATGGCGAAAGTGAGGCTTCCCACCTGTTAGCTAGGTGCCTCATCAAACAGCGGAAACAAAAAATTTTATTTCACTTCCGCTTTCAACACAAATCATGTCGTTGCTTTCACATCTGTAAATCATGTAGTGTTATCATACAAGTATGTCTCATAAAATAAGAATATCATCAAAAAACTGAATTTTTGTAAAATCTTACCTGTAAAATTCCTTTCTCTGAGTCCTCCGACATTTGCCGCCATCTTCATATTCGTCACAATGGGGTATTAGACTTTGCTCCGTAGGAGTAGCTAGGCAACAAAATATGTCAATATTAAAGCTTTTAACATATCCCCACCCCAGGGGGTGGTCCCCTTAGTCTATACCCTCCTGCTTCCTGTCTCCTGCTTCAGTTTCAGTGGAATAGCAGTAGAGTACCTAAACCCCAAAAGAGGGGCGGGGGCGGCGACTGTCGGAGGACTCAGAGAAAGGAATTTTACAGGTAAGATTTTACAAAAATTCCGTTTTCTCTTACGTCCTCCGACAGTCGCCGCCATCTTCATATTCGTCACAATGGGGACGTCCCAAAGCAGTGCAAACATGAGGGGTGGGAAACGCAGCCGCGCCTAAAGGCAACGCAGTCTCCACATCAAGAAAGTAACCTTACCAAAGGAAGGAAACCAGCTGGGCAACACGAGAAAAAATTTTCTCAACGGGAGCAATAACCCAGGAAAAAAACAAATAACCCAGGGATACAAAGAAATCCCAAACAGCCCAAAGGACCAAAACCAGGGACCCTAAGGGACCGCCGCACTAAGAACCTTGCGGCCAAAGGAAGCATCTGCCGATGCTTGAACATCCACTCCGTGGAACAGAGTGAAGGTGTGCACGGTCGACCAAGTCGCCGCCCTACACACCTGGGCCACAGAAGCCCCATGACGACAGGCCCAAGACGTACTCAGAGATCTGGTAGAGTGCGCCCTCACAGGCATAAGGGAAACTTTTCCCCGCAAAGCATAGGCCTGTTCAACGGCCTGTCTGAACCAATTGGCGATGGCAGAAGCCGACGCCACCACGGCCCTCCGAGGACCCCCGGAAGGGCAAACAAAGAATCCGACTTGTGAAAAGATTCAGACGATTTTAGGTAAACCCTAATCGCCATGAACAGCATCCAAGGAGTGCAACACCACCTCCTCCGAATGTTTAGACTTCACGCAAGGCGAAGGCAAGACAATGTTTTCATTGAGGTGAAATTCCGAAACCCTCTTCGGGAAAAAAGAAGGGTTAGGTCGCAAGACCACCTTAACCAAGTGATTGACCAGATACGGACAATGGCAGGACAGGCTGCCAGCTCCGACACTCTGCGAGCCAAAAAAGGTGACCTTCTAGGACAACATAGACAACGAGATCTACCCGATCCATTCAAAAAAGAACCATGTTGTAACACGGACAGAACAAGATTCCAGTCCCAAGGAGGCAGAGGCACCCTCCTAGGAGGGACCAGATGCCCCCGAACAAAAGTGCCAATCAAGGAGATAGATGCCATAGGATGTTGAAAAAAGAACGGCCATCGCAGACACCTGACCCTTGATCATAGCCAGCGCCAAACGCTGTCAACACCCTTCGAAGGAAGGACAACACCCCAGACACCGACCACGGGCGAGGTGAAGACCCCCTGAACTCACACTAGGCAAAATAGGCCTCCGAAATACGGTAAAAGACCTACCCCGAGGAAAAATTCCTCGCGTCGATCAAAGTGTGAATGACCTCAGGGGAGAGACCCCTATCCCTCAGGGCCTCGGTTTCAACAGCCAGGCCGGCAAAGCCAGCGACTGCAAGGCAGGATAAAATATCAGCCCTCGAGACCGGAGATCTTCCCGAAGAGGCAGACGCCACGGGGCGTCGACCGCCAAATGCACGAGGTCTGCGTACCAGGACCGGCGAGGCCAGTCCAGTGTCACAAGAATCACCGTGTTTTTGGTTCCGAGACCAACCTGCGAAGGAACCTGGGGAGCAATTGAAACGGTGAAAACGCATACATCAATCGGTACTGATGCCACGGAGCTACCAACGCGTCTGCCCGAGGATCGCGCGGCCTTGCCACGAACCTGTACACCTTGCTGTACAGACGAGACGCGAACAGGTCCACCTCCGGAAGACCCCACGTCGCGCACAACATCTGGAGAACACCCAGACGGAGGGGCCATTCCCCCTGGTCCAGGGACTGGCGGCATCAGATAATCCGCCCGCCAGTTCTCCAACCCCTGGAATGTGAACCGCCGATATCGCCGGGACATGCGTCTCGGCCCAAGACAGAATGTCGGCCACTTCCCGAGCCACCCGGGCCCTCTTGGCGTCCCCTTGGCGAATGACGTAAGCCACCGCCGTGGCAATGTCCGTCTGCACCCGAACCGGACAGCCCTGCAGCCTGTCCGGCCAACGTTGAAGGCAGAGAATCATCGCACGCAATTCCAGAATGCTGACCGGAAGGGAGGATTCCCCCTCCGACCAAGTTCCCTGGGCGGACAGAACGCCCAGAACACCACCCCAGCCCGACAGGCTGGCATCCGTGGTGACCACCGTCCATGAGAGAGGACGAAAAGACTTGCCCCCTGACACCGGCGGGGACAGGAGCCACCACACAAGAACCCTTCTGGTGCGATGGCCCAACGAAATCCGGATCCAGAGATCGCGGTCGCCCGTCCCACCTGGACAGGATCTCCGCTTGGAGACCCCGCGTGTGAAACTGGGCGAAGGGAATCGCCTCGAAAGCCGAGACCATCAATCCCAGACATCTCATGCACGTCCGAGTGGACGAGGACGGAGCGTCCCTGAGGGACCTGACTTCCTTCCTGAAGAGTCCTGAGCTTGTCGTCCGGTAGCAAGACCTTCGCCTGGACAGAGTCCAGAACCATTCCCAGGTAAGGGAGACGAACCGATGGGCACAGTGCTGACTTTGGAAAAGTTATCGTCCAACCAAACTCCTGCAGAGACTGCATCGTAACGGACAGAGCCTTCTCCAGACCCTGGCTGGTCGCAGACCGAACCAGAATATCGTCCAGATACCCTAGGACAGAGACGCCCTGGGCTCTCAACAAAGCCAAAACCGGTGCCCGCACCTTGGTGAACACCCGTGGAGCCGAGGCGAGACCAAAGGGCAACGCCACAAATTGGTAGTGATCCTCCGCTATGGCGAATCGAAGGTACCTCTGGTGACCCTCGAAATTCGGGGATGTGGAGATACGCATCCTTCAAGTCGATGGAAGCCATGAACTCCCGCTAGATGCAGATCCCGCAAACGCTCCGGGGACAGTAGAAGATTTGAGGGAAAAAATCTGCGCTCCGGCTTATAGAGAAACTCGATCTCGTAGCCAGATCGAACGATTTCCTGAACCCACCTGTCCCGAACCCGGGACAGCCATGGCTGAAGGAAACCGAGCAAGCGTCCCCCCACCCCAGAGTCGGGTGAGGGCGCCCCTTCAGGCCGCACTGTTGTGGGCCGCTGAACCGGACTGGCTGGACTTTTGCTTACCAGTCCACGGCTTCTTACCAGGAGCCGTCTTAGCCTTGTGGGATTAGGGTAAGAGCGTGCTCTTACCACCCGTGATCCCCCTAATTAACGTATCTAGGGACTCACCAAAAAAGGTGAGAACCATCATAGGGCAGATTAGCCAAGGTCTTACGCGAAGATTGGTCCACCGACCAACACTTCAACCAAACCAAAAACGGCGAGACAATACCGCCACACCATGTACACGTGCAGCCAACGGAACCATATCCAGGTCCGCGTCACACAAATACATGACACCCTGGTGGATTTGATCCACCATATCCAAAGTCGCCTGGAGGGCAGAATCAGCCACCAGGACGCGATTAAGCACCTGCGTCCAGCTCGCGACGTCTGGGCCGCCATAAGTGAAGCAAATAAAGCTTTCAGCATAGAACCCATAATAGAATAGGCATGACGGGCAAGGGACTCCGTCCGTTTGTCCGTGGCATCCTGGAACACCGGGATATCCTCAGCAGGCATCGCAGTGGGCTTATTCAGAACCGCTATCGCGTGATCCACCGGAGGTGGGACACACCAACGCCCATCAGTAGCGGGCGTAAAAGGATAGCGCAGCTTAAACCTACTTGATGTAGCAAAAGGCTTGCGTATATTACGCCAATGTTCCTTTACAGCGCATTGAAAATCATCAGTGCAGGGAAATATCTGCGATGTTTTGCGTCTTTTCTGCGTCCCATAAGCCGCCAAGGCAGCAGGAGGACAAGGTTCATCCTGTAAACACAGTGTTTGCTTGATAGAAGCAACCAAGTCATCCATGAGTGCAAGCTCTTCAGACGAGCCAGGGGGAGAAATATCAACCCCCTCAACCTCAGCCTCCATTTCTGACCCTACAAGGTCCAGGGAGGAACGGGACCCCGACAAGGAGACCCCAGCAACAGCAGCCCCATCACCAACACCCTCTGAATCAGAGGAAATTGAAAACTCTGGGCCTTTTTGAGGATTGAGCAGCCATCAGCAATTGCACCTGAGTCGCAAGGCTAGCCACAATCGCAGCCAAATCCCCCCCCAAGGGGGAAAAACCGCAGTCCCCTGGCTTCCCACCAATGTGACAGGAAATTTGCTTTCCTGAGAATCCATGCCCCAAAATGAGTAAAATAAAATGGGTGACCGCCCCTTTAAATAAGGCGCTGCGAACGTAGCCCACCGCCACACAAGCACACCCACACCAGGGACCCCCACAGGGAGAAGTTATACTCAGGCAAGGATACAGAGAATAGAGGGAAAAAACCTGGAGAGACCGCTGCTGCTGCTGGCCAGATCGGTGCTCCTGCAGAAAAGGAATTGCTGATATTCAGGGCGCTCCATTAAAGCCTATGGGAGGCTACAAGAAAATGGCCGCCATGCATGTGTACCATGCGGCCGGAGCGAGTACAGCCAAAATGGCGCCGTTTGGCGCCGAAATCACCGCTCCCCCACCTCATGAAGGTGGAATAAAAATACACCACATAGTTATAAAGAACATGGTGGACCGCCGCAGCGGCGCTGTAATGTGCCCCAAACATGATAGCATCAAGTTCCACAGCACACAGCCGTTCACACACTCAGACTGACACAGAAGTGCAGCACAGCCCCCCCTCCTTGCAGCCCACAGCATGCAGTGTGAGAGATAGGGAAACATCAATAGTGTGAACACAGGGCAAGGTAACACAGTCCCAGACTGACACCCCCCAGACAGACAGGTCCCCACATGAATACACTTACCTCTTACATGGCGTGGGGGACCCGCACAGGCGAACAAGCCGCCGTACATGAGACAGGGAGAGTCGCATCCAGGACGCAGCAGAAGGTGGGTTGAGAAACCGCACAGCGTCCAGTGAGGTAGCCACCTCACCCTAGCATCCCTGCACGGAACAGGGATGGGTCGTTCAGAAAACTCAGGAGCGGTACCTGACTGAACGCTCGATGGCAGGCTGAGAAACCACTGACCCACAACCTGCGACCAGGGGGGCCAGCCCGAGACGCAGCCCGCATTATCCTCTTCATCCGAAGATCTAACTAATGCTGGTAAAAATAACAGCTAAATAAAGAAAGAGAGAAAAAACTCAAATAAAATCAAAAAAGAGAGAAGGCTGAGACAAAATGCCCCAGCATAGAGACATCCAGCTACTCCTGACAAGCTAGACATTGAAACTGAAGCAGGAAACAGGAAGCAGGAGGGTATAGACTAGAGCTGCACGATTAATCGTATGAAAATCGCGATCTCGATTCACCCCTCCTGACGATCTAACCCTGAAATATGCTCGAATCTTTGCATAGCAGAGAGAACAGCTGTGGGAAAAAAAAAAAAAAAGCCTCCTGGCAAAAGCTATCAGCAAAGTCTCCCGGTAACTATAAACAAAATTGATTACATTGTATCTTTTTCTTCCCTCTGCCAGGGAGAAAGGAAGTTTAACCTATTAAAGACTGGATCTTTTTCTGACATTTGGTGCTTGCAAGTTAAAATCAGTTTTTTTTGCTAGAAAAGTACTTAGAACCCCCAAACATTTTATATATTTTTTTTAGCAGAGACCCTACAGAATAAAATGGCGATTGTTGTAATATTTTATGTCACACTGTATTTGCGCAGCAGTCTTTCAAACGCAATTAATAGACTTTAATGAATAAAAAAAAAACGTAACAGTAAAGTTATCCCAATTTTTTTTTGTTACACAGAGAATCGTGAGAGAATCGTGATCTTTATTCCAAGCTAAAAAATCGTGATTCTCATTTTGGCCAGAATCGTGCAGCTCTAGTATAGACTGAGGGGACCACCCCCTGGGGTGGGGATATGTTAAAAGCTTTAATATTGACATATTCTGTTGCCTAGCTACTCCTACGGAGCAAAGTCTAATACCCCATTGTGACGAATATGAAGATGGCGGCGACTGTCGGAGGACGTAAGAGAAAGTTAAATTTATTTCACTAATTCAATTTAAAAAGTAAAACATATATTGTACGTAGATGTGTTACACACAGAGTGATATATTTCAAGCATTTGTTTCTTTTACTTTTGATGATTATGGCTTACCGCTAGTGAAAACCCAAAATTCAATATCTCAGAAAATTTGATTATTAAATAAGACCAATAAAAAATAGGATTTGTAATACAGAAAAGTTGGCTTACTGAAAAGTATGTCCATGTACAGTATAGTATGCACTCAATACTTGGCCGGGGCACAGTTTTCATGAATTACTGCATCTATGCGGCATGGCATGGAGGTGATCAGCCTGAGGCACTGCTGAGGTGTTATGGAAGCCCAGGTTGCTTTGATAGCAGCCTTCAGCTCATCTGCATTGTTGGGTCTGGTGTCTCTCATCTTCCTCTTGACAATACCCCACAGATTCTCTATGGGGTTTAGGTCAGATGACTTTGCTAGCCAATCTGTAATTGTCGTTTTTACACTAGCACTTTTGGTGCGCACTGGGGTTCAATTGACATCAGAATTCGGTTCTCTTTGATGATGTGAACACTGTCTTTGAACTCGGGTGCGCACCCGCGAACCGTACCCAAGTCCACCTAAAAAGGGTGGTCTGAGGTGCGGTTCATGTGAGCTCCAGTACGGTTCGCTTCTGATGAGAACGCAATCGTACCAAAGCGAGCAATTCTATCCATTTTGGCACCGTCTCGTTTACAGCGATTGCCAAGCAACATGAGTACGTGCCGGCTGCAGCTTGATGACACAAGCGTACCGCGGTTTGGATACAAAAAATAAAATATGAACACAGTCCATAGGGGGCAGGGGGAGGGGGGAGCAATCAAACTCCGGTTCGGACCAGGCAATAGCACCAAGTGTGAAAACACCCTGAGATACTGAATTTTGGGTTGTCACTAGCTGTAGGCCATAATCATCAAAATAAAAGAAAGAAATGCTTGAAACATATCACTCTTTGTGTAACACATCCATATAAAATATATGAGTTTTACGTTTTGAATTGAGATACTTAAACAAATTAACTTTTTGATGTTATTCCAATTTTATGAGATGCACCTGTATTGCTGTCCAACCCCATGTATTTGACCTAACAAGAATGCTTTTTTTTTCTTCAGGAAAAAATAGTTTTCCAAAAAGGTGAGTTCGAGCAGGATCAAAGTACCAAACAGTCTAAAAATGTTTTTCTTTTGCATTACAATTGGCTTCATTAAAACCCAAAAAAACTTCCAATCTTGTTTTAGTGTATGTGCTGCAATCAGAGACAAGGAAATGGAGACGGGAGTGCTATATAACACTTCCAAGACAATATATAGAAAATATTTTAGCAGCGATAAACTGAAATGAGTGAACAGTGCTGCAATTCCAATAGAAACAAACAGCACAATGGGAGCAGTAAGATAATGTCGTCTGTTGGCTGCATCGATGGCCAAAACACAATGCAGGTGTTCCTATGTCCTCCAGCTGTAGGAGTTATAAAAATAAAATGACTTGGATCTCTTTACCAGATTAGACAATACTTCCAACTATGGAAATAAAACAGCAATGGATTTTCCAGTCAAGACAAAGTGTAAACCCTAACCATGAACTTTTCTTATTTGCTACTTTTAGTCTGTTAATTATACACGGAGAGTGTTCTGTTTCATCTCCTCGTTAAAATAAGATTTTTGTAAAATCTTACCGTAAAATCTTTTTCTCTGATGTCCATCAACAGACGCAGTCTCATCTCCATGAGCTGAGTGGGTTATGCTGCCACCTGCAGGAGTACTCTAGGCAGTACCTTAGTACAAAACTGTTAACATATACACGCCCACGGGGGCTGTCACTCCAGGCATAACCCCCACTGCCACAGCCTACCTAGCACATCGGTTTAGTTGCAAGCAGTGAAGATAAAAAAAAATCCCATATAGAGGGGCAGGTGCTGCATCTATGGATGGACATCAGAGAAAAAGATTTTACTATATCTGGGAGGGGCCATACGTCGGAGTGTGAGTACGGCTGAGAGCATTTTCACTCACTGAGCGGATAAACCAGAACAGTTGGAGACCCCCGCCTGAGCTTCTGGGCCACTATTTGCAAAATAGTCATTATAGTGTGGTGCGCTGCAAGCACCAATTAAATATAAGTGCAATACGTTTATTTTGAATAAAGTCCATTTACAAGACGTTACTTGCACCATGTAAATCTTTCTTCCCATCCTTGTGAGCCATCCATGAGGGATAGGAGCACCCTGACAGCATTTAAAAAAAAGCAAGCCCGCATCCATATCTATTGGATTGAGCACAAGGCCATTACTGACCAAGCTTAAGGCATAAAGGTGAGGCACCCATCTGAAGGGGGGCACAGAGATTGGAGGTGAAATCAAGTTTGCTCACGACCATATTTGAGCACTGGTGATTGGGATTTAATCTCCATATTGAGAAGCATACTTTGTTTGGACACTTATAATTTGGATACCAGGCATAAGGAATTGGACACTAATTCACTACGTCACTTTGCATGATTTATATGTGTTTGAATATTCATTGTATGGTTATATCGCATATAGAGAATTATTAATTGTGGTTAAATTGGAATTAATCAGTGCACAACTGTTGATTTATACATATACATATATATTTTTTTTTTTTCTACACAGAGTGATACAAATTTTTCACTACAATTATTTGTTTAAATTAATTTATTATTAATATAAGCTACACAAGTTTGCGCAGCATATATTTATATTATTTCATTCACAACACACTCACAAGGGAGTGATCATAGCTAGCGGCATCCTAAAATTTACACCACCATAGATTGCTCGCAGTCCCATTTAAATTTACTTTCAATAAATTTTTATTTGAACTAGCGACACAGTCTCCGAAGGAGCGCATAACAGTGATCACTATTTCTACTCTGCACATTTCCATCTGCATCCCAGACCAAGGCGGCCAGGCCCGGACTCGCCCCCCCCCCCTCCGGCGCCCCGCAAGGGAACACACTGCGCCGAATGGAGGGGAGCGGCCGTCCAGACCCCAACCCAGCGCCAATCACCGGCCTCAGAACATCTGTGCAACCACAGTAATACACCAGATTAAAGTACGGTAATGTATAACAATATAGCCACACTAGGTGGCGCTGTCAAACCCAATGGGATCCCAAGGGGACCGTGTCCGTTAAAGTAAAGATCCGCGGAGATACAGAAAAGAAGAGATAGAAATAGAAAGGGAAGACCATTTAAATTTAAATGTAAATAAATGGTCAGTTATAAAAAAGTACTAAGAAGTAATACGTGGGACAATCTTTATAGAGAGTAACCCAGATCTGAGTATTTCTTGCAATGATCAGGCTGCGCAGAGCTTCCGTAAAGGGTTATAACAAATGCTTCCAACAGTCAAGTGTTGCTCATTATCGTACACAGAAATTTTCCACCTTGTTGAAAATAAAGTTCATTTGCAGGCGCGCAGTACAGATGTGTCTTGAACTGAAAACCATCTGTTCTGTGGTTTTGCCATTTTCCAATGACATAAAAGCAGCCCAATCTTTTTAGACATGCTAGCATGCAACACAATTACTTCAGTTATCTAAAATTTTAAGGATGACGAAACCGGTTTTCTACCTCGGTTGGTTCTTAATTAAAACATAGGCATGAATATGTGTAGTGATCCAGGAATGTTACAAATTGGTTGCAGATCCAATGTAAATGACCATGACCATTAATATTAATTCAGGAGTGTCCGCGGGCCATAGCTGAAGTCGTCTCCCTCTGGCACGGATCTCAGCAAATTGGGTTATTTAACTGGCATCTCTCCTGTTTTATGGGTCTAATTTCAAGGTCTGTGCTTCGGGATGACTTTATACTCATTACGTGAGCTAATAAGCATTTCTGAAATAGTTTAACAACTCTCTCACGTAAGAGAACACTTTTGTAAATGGAATTTAGCATCTACGGTACTTGACATGTTAAACCAATGGCATTAATCTCATGTTCCTGTGAAATAGCAATCCTTTGATAGCAATTTGATGTTAAAACTTTCTTTTATAAGCTTGAAAAACTGTCCGAAAATTAAAGCATTACCTAAAAGCAAAAAATGTATATATTGTAATTGTCCAATCATTAGATATGATGGCTGCATTACTTTTCTTTATTTTCATCTGGTAATCGGTGAGTAACATACCTCCTGTCTTAGGGTACTTTAGGCCAAACTATAACTAAGCCCCGGTGAGCAGGGGGCAAAATGCGTCAATGGGCATGGTTTGGCAGAGACATGTATGCTGAGGCGACTACAAACCTTCAAGCACGGGCTGCATGGGAAAGTAGAAATACCTCTTGCATATACTATTCAGTCTCAGGGTAGCTACAGTCACTCCTCCACAGCATCTATGGAGGAGCAATGTAGCCACCCTTGGATAGTGATAGATGGACATCATATATTGTAAGTAACTAACGATGTACAGTAAAGCTGATCTCCAGCTAATGTTTATCAAGCAGTTACAGCAATAGTTTTTTTTTCCTTTTGGGATAAAGGTTTTACATAAATGAATAAAAGCTGATCATTGTAAGCATCCCTGCCAGTCTTAAATGTTTTTTTCTCAACCCTATTACTACTACCTTAGCTTGGCAGCTTAGCCTTCTAAAGGAACTAGAAGAAGAACAGACTTACTGGCTGGATCAGCAGGCAATAAATTATGTAACAGAGGCAACTCAGAAAAAAAACAAGGGCAGCTGTTTTAATAATAGTGACAGACTAACATATCATGTAATTTTTTTTTTTTAACCATTGTTACACTTTTAACTCTGGTTTCCTTTCTTTATAGGACCTTTAATCCCAAGTGCTTACAAAAAGACTTCCTGGGCCTATGACAGGTATTCATTTACCATCTGGAGTTCAAACTATAATTTTTGTGGCTGAATTAAAGCCCGTCTCCAGACAAATACTTTTCAGGTAGTGATAAAAAAAAAATTCAGGCGGCAATTGTTACTCTCAATTCAGAGCTTCTTCACCACAAGATGTCCTCAATCTTCTAGGTTGAATGCCATCCAGCATGTAATGACAAAGGCAGAGCGGTCCACTGACTTAGTCAAGTTATCAGCATTCTCTATATCGAAAAGAGACAAAGCGGAAGAGGATCCAGCAACAAGCAACTGGACTGGAGACTTCAGAAAAAGTAAGTATAAGGAAAAAGGCAGAAAGGGGTCGATTTGATAGGGGAACATGGGCCTAGAGATGGACTTTTTAAGAATCAGTTTTGTTGACAGAGAGAAAACACATTTTAGGGATTTCAGAATGTGACAGACCCAACTAGGACAGGGGCTTTAGGAGGGGACTAGGGGCAAGCCTCCTACCCACTGATTATGGCCAGTGGAGGAGACCAGAGATTTTTGTCTGCTTCTTCCAGTCAGATCATGGTGAAGAGCTCAGTTCAGCCTCTGATCCCACGGAGAGAGCAGCTCATTCTCTAATGATGGGCAACCATGTGATGAATGCTGAGAGTAAGGCTTGGAATAATTTTCTGAACAAGGTCAATAAAGCTTCCCTTCTGGAGTGGATGGAAAGATGTAATATTAATCTTATATAGGGTAATGGTCAGAGGGAATATAGTGGCCCTTCTGCAGACAGGAATTGGAGAGGCTCCTTTATTTGGGACAGAAATATTTATCAACAATATCACTCAAGAAATCTATCAAGATTAATTAATTCCACCTTTTCGGACTTCTAGAACATTATATGAGTTTTGTCTGAGGTGGGGTGGGATCACTGTTTATGTTATGATTATTGTTAAGTGTGTCTCCTGTGTGCCTTCTAGGTGTAAAATCTCATTGTTAATTGAGTCACCTATTGTTTCTGTCTGTCTGCTTATCTCTTGGAGATGTGAATAATATTGTGCTACTTTACCTTGTTACCGAACCATTGTGGGATGTTTATAATAACGTGTAATGTACTTTGTATGTCCAGGGTTGTGGGCTTGTTGCCAGAAGGTCTGGGCACCTAGGCTTGTTAAAGTGACTAGATGTTAAATAGTTTAATGTTTAATTAGCTTAATGTTGGCTGTTCCTTAGCTATGGTAATTATATTCCTGTTTACAGTTTGTATTGTTAGGCCCTACCTAATCTTGTGTGCTATATATTCTGTATGAATGTTCAATAAAGTGAGTTCCAGTTTGCACCTAAGCTAGTGTTTTCTAGAGTCACAGACCCAGACCAAGAATGTGTCCGAAAATTGTTGAAAATTCCTTATTCCTATACTTATTTCAGGTAAGGCAATCAGAAAGCTATTAGCATGACAATCAGGGAAGGATCATTCTAAATTTGAGATGTCATTAGCGGCTCATGATAAGCTTCAAAACAAACTCTTTCCCTAAGACCAAAAAAATGTAGCCAAGCTTATTTATTAATAGTCATTGATCCCTTTGGTGAGAACTTCTGTTAAAACTTTGAGAATGAATCGCTGCACAGTGCCTACACAGGGCAACGAGGGCTTTAAGTGGAACTTTTAAGGGAAAATAAAATTGGGCGAAAAGGCAGGTCTTTTTAATTAAAGAAGATACTTTTCTCTTCTGCATTAAAATTACTTACCTGCCTGTCCACTGCTGTACAGTGAGCCGCACACATGCACAAATCATTGTATAAACTCCGCAATGCCCAAGCTGACTGTGCCGAATTGACGTTATACCGTCTCAATCAACGACAGCGGCCGGCGATCGAGACTCAGAAGCTGGCCACTCAAAGATATCAGTGGCTGGCAGGGAGCTCCAAAACGCTGCATTGCTGGAATGAAGGTGAGCATAGTTCTGCGGAACTAAACTGAATGAGGAAAAAAAAAAACTGCCAGCTGTATTTTTTTCATATTTGTCAGTATTTTTCTGGTTTATAGCGCAAAAAAACAAAAAATGCACAGGTGATCAAGTACCACCAAAAGAAAGCTCTATTTGTGGGAAAAAAAGGGCTTAAAACGTTGTTCCAGCCTCCAAAAATTCGGCTGTCGGGTGCTGCCGCCGCCATTGCCGGGCAGGGAACCCGGCAGTGAAGCCTTACGGCTTCACGGGCGGGTCCCTAATGCGCATGCGCGAAGCGCGCTGTGCATTCGGATTGGCTCGGTGGCGGGGGAAGGAGGAGGGGGCCAAACTTCCGAGGGACAGCGCCGTCTCCCGGAAGTGGGGAACGGGTACCTGTCAAAAACAGGTAACCGTTCCCCCCTCCCCCCTGAAAGATGCCAAATGTGGCACCGGAGGGGGGGGGGGAAGCAAATGAGCGGAAGCTACACTCTAAATTTTATTTGGGTTCAGCGTGAGACGACAATTGTCAAAGTAACGCATGTGCCATATTGCAAAAAATGGCCTGGTCATTAAGGGGGAAAAACCTTCCGGTCTTTAAGTGCTTACGCAAACTAAATGTCATCCATGGAGGACCCATTCACACCTATCTTTTGTGGTGCTGTAGAAGCACTATTGCATTGCAGTGCTATTTATTTCCAATTGCACCAATACACACTAAGGTGATTCACATTTGATGCAACGCACAGTAACGCCTACCATCCATTGCATTTAAAAAAAATCTTCCAGAGGTCAAGTGGTTAAGAATCTGTAAAAAGAAGTTGATAGAAAGAACAGAGGTTCATTTAAAACTCATCTCATGATATTGTCTTATGTGTTCAGTCTGCTGCTTCGTTTTTATCCTAGCTTTAAAAGAAAAACTATGTATAGAATTTATAAAATATTTGAAATAGTATGTAATGAGAACAAATCCTAACCAGCACTTGGGATTGAAGAAATCTAAATGGAGTCAAACTACCTTATACATAGCAATATGATCCTTTTTCCATTTTTGAACCAGCTGAAAAAATAAGCACAATTCCGAAGGCGGCGCAGGCTGGTAATGTCCAATTACTACATGTAATGAGGGAAATGAATTGGCAGCATATTTTACAGTTGAGCTAACTGGTCATATCAATACAGAGTAACCTAGCAATAAAAGCAAACAATATTGCTCCAGAAAACTCCAGTATTCTTCTAATCCATCTCAACCGTTAACTCTGCCAGTGCCCCATGGTACCTTACGGCACTGCACAGTTGTTCGTTCACATCGGACGCTTTACTGCAGGTTTGTGTTTTCCTGGCACAGGGAGATGTGCGGTTGCTGTGTCCATCCTTGTGTCAGCCTCCCATTTATTTCTATTGGGACATGTGGATGCATGGACACAGTTTCTATGTCCTAATATGACATGCAGGTGAGTGCGGGTTCCTGAACACATACAGGGTGCGTTCGGAGACCGGCACCCATCCACATGTCATATTAGGACACAGCAGCTCTGCCTGTGCAACTGTGTTTACCAATAGAAATGATGGGATGCCACCACGAGGATGCACACAACAAAATTTCCCTTGGACGTTCAGTCTAGATCCATCTGTTCATTTTTCAGATGGATCTAGACTGAAGCACAATGTACACTATATTGTCAAAAGTATTGGGACACCTGCCTTTACACGCACATGAACCTCAATGGCACCCCAGTCTTAGTCCGTAGGGTTCAATATTGAGTTGGCCCACCCTTTGCAGCTATAACAGCTTCAACTCTTCTGGGAAAGCTGTCCACAAGGTTTAGGAGTGTGTCTATGGGAACGTTTGACCATTCTTCCAGAAGCGCATTTGTGAGGTCAGGCACTGATGTTGGACCAGAGGGCCTGGCTCGCAGTCTCCGTTCTAATTCATCCCAAAGGCGTTCTATCGGGTTAAGATCAGGACTCTGTGCAGACCAGTCTGGTGCCCAGACCTGTTGGAACAGGAAGGGTCCACCTCCAAACTGTTCCCACAAAGTTCAAAATGTCTTGGCATGCTGACGCCTTAAGAGTTCCCTTCACTGGAACTAAGGAGCCAAGCCGAACCCCTGAAAAACAACCCCACACCATAATCCCCCCTCCACCAAATGATTTGAACAAGTGCACAAAGCAAAGTCCATAAAGACATGGATGAGCAAGTTTAGGATGGGGGAACTTGATTGGCCTGCACAAAGTCCTGACCTCAACCCAATAGAACACCTTTGGGATGAATTAGAGCAGAGACTGAGAGCCAGGCCTTCTCTCCAACATCAGTGCATGCCTCACATATGCACTTTTGGAAGAATGGTCAAATATTCCCATAGACACACTCCTAAACCTTGTGGACAGCCTTCTCAGAAGAGTTGAAGCTGTTATAGCTGCAAAGGGTGGGCCAACTCAATATTGAACCCTACGGACTAAGACTGGGATGCCATTAAAGTTCATGTGTGTGTAAAGGCAGGCGTCCCAATACTTTTGACAATATAGTGTATGTATTTGGGTGGGCGGATGTAAACAGATATTCATCCCTTTACATCCACCTACATCCGTGTCTGTTCAGGTCTCTTTTTTTTTTAATGGAATAGACTATTAGTGCTGGTTCACATTAGTGCGACGACAGAGATCGCATGTAATTCGGAGCGCACTGCTCCTAAAATTACATGCAATCTCTGTGCGGTGCAAATTCAGTCATACAGTTTGTATGGCTGAATTCACACCGCACTCGCACTAAAAGACGCACAGGGTGCGCAGCAGAATCGTCGGATCGCACGGTGGTTCACACTAGTGCGATCCGATTCTGTGCGAACTTACAGATCGCACTGCGATATGCGATCTTATCTGGGGTTGTCGTTAACTTTTAATTGACACCCCCAGCGTATGGCATATGGCAGTGTGAACTGCCAGGGGTGCGGATGCGGTGCGGGAACATTCGCAGCATTCCCGCATCGCACAAATGTGAACCAGCACTTAGACGGATCTGAACAGATGTAATTGCATGCCATTTGTTTACATTCATTCCATTTATGTCCGTTTTAAAGGCAACAAACATTTTCAGTTTATACTTTTGTCACCGCTGCAATAGCTAGAAAAAAAAACAAAACGGGTGCAAAAACTGATTTGGACTGATGTAAGCTGATGTAAACCCAATCCGTAATCATCAGTTTTACCAAACATGATTGATTTGATGACACCTGTGTAAAAAGGCTCTAAAAGTCTCACGCCAACCATTAAATTCTAAGACTCTTTTTTTCTCCGCAATGTAGAACATACGTATAGCTTTAGGGCTCATTTACATATCCGAGGTGTGTTGATATTCTTAGGTAAACGCAGACTCAACACAAGGGCACATAGAAAACAACAGTTTTCTTTGTGCCCTGTTCACATCATAACGCTGCGTTGAGGTATGGTGAACTGCATATATATATATATATATATATATATATATATGACCTGACTGCATTTTCATACAACATAACGCACCGCGCTGCATGCTTAAAACAAGACCTAATACAATACCAGTTAGGGATCGGCCGTTATCGTTTTTTCGTTGCGGAGCGGTATCACCCGGGTGTCACGTATGGCAAGTGGGTGAGAGACGGATCGGTATCAGGTGAGTTGGAGATGGAATGGGTGAGAGACAGAGCAGTATTGAGTGGATGCCGAACGGAGCGGTGTCACCCGGTTATCACTTAGGCAAGTGGGTGAGAGATACCGATCTGCCAGCAGATCTGCTAATGTGGAATTGCTTATATCTTTAATTTATACATATGTAAGTGGCATATTCAATAACATTTGTAAATGGAATTATGCTATGTGACATCATTGTACCCTTACAAGAGCAATATTTTGAATATCAGCCAGTTCCGGGGCCAATACAGATATATTGGCAAAAGTCAATATCGGCCTTGCCTATAATCGGTCGATCCCTACTGCCAGTTATTGGTGGCAACTGACCTCCTGTGTTGTCACCCTATCACACTCGCCCTGAGTTCACCATTTTAATTTTTATGAAAAAGTAAACTTACCCTTAGTGAGAATTGCAGGTATGGTTTACTTTCCATACTTACATTGCTCCAACTTGGATCAAAGCTAAGTATGCATATTTCACACCTCATGGCTCGACAAATTTGTTTTGAATTCAGGAGCCAGCTCAAAAATTTAGGAGCCAGTTTTTTTAACCAACAAATCTTACAGCTGGAACATGTAACACATTCTCGAAGGTGAACGTCTCCTTTAACCCTTTTACAGGCAGAGCCTGTTAAAAAATAATTTTAGGCCTGAATATTACACAAAACACCCTAGAGAATAAAATAGTGGTAGTTCCAATGTTTTATGTCTCACAATATTACCGCAAAGGTCTAGGAAACACAAAATAGTAGTAAAAAAAACACATTTAAAGTAAATTTTAGGGGGCAAAAAATTGTAATAAATAACCCAGTTTTTTTGGAAAAATATAAAAGCCGAGGTTGCACCGAGTTAATAGATACCCAACATGTCAAATCTGAAATATGTTGGTACCCTATATTTTCTATAGGCGACACTTTAAAAGCCCCCTATAAGTTATCAGTTTAGCGTTACGAAGGAAATCTGGTGCTGGAATTATTGCTCATATTCCGGCATGCGCAGAGATATGCAACATGTGTAATCGACGTTTTCAAGCGAAGGTGCCCTGCCGCATGCGTTTACGTTTGTATGTGCGTATATGTGGGGGTGGGGGGGCCTCAATTTTTTTTGGGGGGGGGTATTTATATGCTTGGGTGTAACTTTATTTTTTACAATTAACCATTTAAGGACCTGGCTATTTTTGTCATTGGTTGTTAAAATCAGTAGTTTTTGCTAGAAAATTACTTAGAACCCCCAAACATTATATATTTTTATGAGCAGAGACCCTAGAGAATAACATGGCCATCCTTGCAATACTCTTTGTTTGGAAAAAATACACTTTTTTGAATAAAAAAATAAGAAAACTAACGTTAGCCCAAATGTGAAAGATGATGTTATGCCGAGTAAATAGATACCTAACATGTCATGCTTTAAAGTTGCGCACGCTCGTGGAATAGCAACAAACTTCGGTACTTAAAAATCTCCATAGGCACGGTTTACAATCTTTTACAGGTTACCAGTTTAGAAACACACAGGAGGTCTAGTGCTAGAATTATTGCTTTCATTCTAACGATCGCCGCGATACCTCACATTTGTGGTTTGAACACCATTTACATATGTGGGCGTGACTTGCGTATGCATTCGCTTGTGTGCGCGAGCTCGGAGGGACGGGGCGCTTTAAATTCTGTTTTTCTTCTTTATTTTACTTTTTATTTTTACACTGTCCCTTTATTTATTTTTGTATCACTTTTATTCCTTGTAATAGAAAAAGGCATGACAGGTGTTCTTTATTGTGAGATCTGGGGTCAAAAAAACCCTCAACTCTCACATTTACATTAAAAGTTTAACTTTAAGGCTGTTAGGCTAAAGACGTCGCTCCAGTCCTCCAGGGGGAATAGCGTTGAGTGGGCGCCATCTTGTCCTCACTCGACTTCCTGCCCATCACTCCACCAGAAAGGATTGTTACCGCCGCTACCGATGGTTCAGGTAAGCGGGGGAAACGACTGGGAAGCAGCGGGAGGGGGCACCTCTCCTGCTGTCCATAAAAGTGATCCAGTGGTGATTCCGCCACCAGAACCACTTTTATCGGATTCTGGATTGCCAACTGTATAAAAAATACCAGGGATATGACAGCTAGCTTCTGCCATAACCCCGGAATTTAACATTAAAGTACCGACGTATGTACACAGTGGGCAGTCCGGAAGTGGTTAAACTTTTTTTTTCCATCCATTTCCATTTTTTTTCCAGGGGACGAAAAAGTCCCCTTTGTGATGATTTTATTTTCTGCACCTCTCCCCCTGTGCTCCACTGAATGTAATACCATACACATTGAACTGCATTACATTCTTTCCTGGCCTTAATAGCCGGGGAAACTGTCTACAAGGACCCGCAACTTCTGGTCACAATAGCGACCTGGCTTTTGTCAAGCCCTGCCATACCTTGCCAGTCCCTGTAAAAGGAGAGATTACTGTAGTAGCCACTGCTACTACAGTGTCCATCGCTGTCGTCCGGGTCTGAGGATGAGCTGTTGCCCTGCTGCATAGTAACCACAAGCTTGCTCTGCACAGGTGCCATTCAGAGAAATCCTTGCAATTTTCTCAATGAATGCATAGCAGTTACATAGTAAGGGTTATTACACTGCTTCTCTTCTTCCACAGGGATTGGCCAGGTATGGATAATATATAAACAACTACAACACAGCGCTATAGACAGTGCATATCCTTAATATTTTATGTGACTAAAAAAATATATATTGAATAAACAATCCAGAAATACGTGTCTTATTCTGGTGGATGAGTGAATATATAAAGTCCCAGTGCCAAAAAACTATACATGAAAAATCAAATCAAAACATGTTTTTAAATGATGAATAAGCAAGTGTCCAGTGAAAGAACGTGATTAGTGCTCAAAGCTGAAACATCCAGGTGATTCATGTGAACTGTGACTCCTGTGTTCACACCCCCCCCCCCCCGAAGTAGATCCACTAACCAGAAGATGTACTGCATAGGGGTCTAACAGGCTTGGTACTGGTAAGTGTGGATGGGGAGCCCCTTTAGGTATTCTTTAATCTTCAATGCTCGATATAAGAAGAAAGATCCCAGATAGCGTAATACGTTCCAATTTATTTATTTATTAAAAGTAAACATATAGATGTACATTTACAATATTGTAGAATTTTATAGGCTCATCAAATGAGTATAAAAAGTGCTTCTAGAGGCAGGTAGGACAACTAGCCGCATTGCGGTACCATGCAGGGAAAGCGGCGTGCATTCAAGCGCACTTCCGCTTGCGTTCCACCACCCCGGAAGTGACGTTGATGTTGCTGTGAAAACCGGAATCTGGTCGACGTGTTTCGCCCCTCCCAGTGGGCATTTTCATAGACAAAGAATACCGGCTCCTCATCAACCTTATATAGCAACCTCTGGTGATCACATGATCCCAGTATTCATTTCCTGTTGGGTGTATGCAGGGCTTCAAGTACACCCTAACCCTTTTAAGACCGGAAGGATTTGCCCCCCTTAATGACCAGGCCACTTTTTTCAACTTGGCACTGCGTGAATTTAACTGACAATTGCGCAGTCATGCGACGCTGTACCCAAATGAAATTTACATCCTTTTTTTTCCCACAAATAGAGCTTTCTTTTGGTGGAATTTGATCACCTATGCGATTTTTATTTTTTGGGCTATACACAAAAAAAGAGCGACAACTCTGAAAAAAAATCTATTTTTCACATTCTGCTATATGACATTCCCCCAAAAAATATTTAAAAATCAAAACTTTTTAACAGTTTAGGCCGTCTTGTTTTCTGCTACATATTTTTCGTAAAAAAAAAAAAAAAAATCGCAATAAGCGTATTTTGATTGGTTTGCGCAAAAGTTATTGCGTCTACTAACTACGGGACAGATTTATGTCATTTTTATTTATTTATTTTTTTTACTAGTAATGGTGGCGATCTGCGATTTTTTGCGAGACTGCAACATTGCGGCAGACAGATCGGACCCCTGACTGACATTTTTGGCACTTTTGGGGTCTACCAAGGACATTACTACAGTAACTAATGCTAAAGATATGCACTGTTACTGTAATAATGACACTGGCAAGGAAGGGGTTAAAATTGTGGGTGATCAAGGGGTTAAATGTGAGCCTAGGGGAGTGATTCTAACTGTGGGGGGGGGGGGGGTGTGGCTTGTGAAATGACCATAGAGACCTGTGTATATGTGTATATAGAAGGATCACAGGCACTCTATGATCATTTCAGGGAGAAGAACGGTCAGCTGTGTTTACAACAGCTGACCGTTGTTCTCTCTCATCGGGGAACGATCGCGGGTGTCAGGCGGCAATAGGAGCCGCCTGCCCGCTGCATCGGCTTTCCCGCTGACGAGCTCACCTCCTGCTCGCGACCGACGTACAGTTCCGGCTGTTGGTGCAGGAGCGGCTGCCTGCCGCAGTACATCTGCGGCGGGTGGTCGTAAAGAGGTTAATCGGGCTCGGCGCAATCCGAGGTATTATAGCTCCATTATAAACAACATACATTGTAAAACGCATTAGAATTCCTATCATCATCTTAAAAACAATATAGCAAATACAAAATTACTTTAAAACGAAACCTTAAAATTACTCTATATATTGTTGTGAGAGTCATACAGAAGATGCAAAACATGGGTTTTCAGAGAGTGATAATAATGAGAGAGTAATTCATATTTTTAGCACTGATTACTGTAGTAATGTCACTGGTCCCCTCAAAAGTGTTAAAAGTGTCAGTTAGGGGTCCGATCTGTCTGCCGCAATGTCGCATTCCCACTAAAAATCGCTGATCGCCATTACTAGTAAAAATAAATAAATAAAAATGACATAAATCTATCCCCTACCACTTTTGCGCAAACCAATCATTACCGTATATACTCGAGTATAAGCCGAGTTTTTCAGCACATTTTTTTGTGCTGAAAACGTCCCCCTCGGCTTATACTCGAGTCAAGGAAAAAAAGTCTGCTCCGACGGGCTTAAGCTTTAAAAATGGCGCCGCCCGTCGCATACATGTCACCGCACACGCGCCGCCGCCGCTCGGGAGAGGCCGGGAATAGCCGAAATTATACGAGTGGTGGCGGCGCGTGCGCAATGACGTGTCGGCGCCGGGCGGCGCCATTTTTAAAATGAAGGCTCCTCTGAAACAGGTAAGTGAAACAGCTTCACTATCTGCCATTATGCAGGGCTGTGGGCATACTACAGGAGATGCAGTGCTGCGGGCATGGTCCACCTGTACCATGCCCACAGCACTGCATCTCCTGTAGTATGCCCACAACCCCGGATCCTCTTGTACCATGCCAGTACCCTGCATTCTCCTGCACCATGCCAGTACCCTGCATTCTCCTGTACCATGCCAGTACCCTGCATTCTCCTGTACCATGCCAGTACCCTGCATTCTCCTGCACCATGCCAGTACCCTGCATTCTCCTGTACCATGCCAGTACCCTGCATTCTCCTGCACCATGCCAGTACCCTGCATTCTCCTGCACCATGCCCGTACCCTGCATTCTCCTGCACCATGCCAGTCACCCTGCATTCTCCTGTACCATGCCCGCCGCCCTGCATTCTCCTGTACCATGCCCGCCGCCCTGCATTCTCTGCATAGGCTTATACTCGAGTCAATGATTTTTCCCATCTTTTTGTGGTAAAAGTAGGGGTCTCGGCTTATACTCGGGTCGGCTTATACTCGAGTATATACGGTATACACTTTTCAGGATTTTCTTTTTTTTTTTTACCAAAAACATGTAGCAGAATACAAATTGGCCAAAATTCATGAAAATATTTTATTTTTTTATTGGGAATGTTTTATAGCAGAAAGTAAAAAAAATACATATATTTATTTTTTTTCAGAATCAACACACTTTTTTTGTTTATAGCGCAAAAAATAAAAATCGCAGAGGTGATCAAATACCACCAAAAGAAAGCTCTATTTGTGGTAAATAAAAAGGACATTTAATTTATTTGGGTACAGCGTCGCACAACCACGCAATTGTCAGTTAAAGTAAAGCAGTGCCGTATCTCAAAAAATAGCCTAGTTATTAAGGGGCTAAAAACCTTAACCACTTCTCCCTGAGTGGACGTCATATGACGTCCGTAAACTTTGCGGTAGTGTACCGGGATGATGCCTCTAGCTAGCGAGGCATCATCCCGGTACCGTGGTTTAGAGCCAACGGTTGGCTTTCCGTCGGTACCGACCGATGCGGCTCGGGAGCCGCTCGATCGTTACCCAGGGGGGCGGGAGGGGACGTCCCCCCCCCCCTCCCACCGCCTTCCGTGGCTTTTACTGGGGCTCCCGTCCCACCGGGAGCCCCGAGCACCCAGCTGGCATGTCCGCCGCCTGGATGGAGTCCCGATCAATGCCGGAAACGGCTTCGATTGGGTCTCCGATGACGTAACCCGGAGGCGGCGTCCATGACGTCACTTCCGGGTTACTGTGCTGCAAAAGGCGGCAAATTTGAAAAACGTCTGTATGCAAAAAACGTTTTCGGCGTTTTGCATACAGGGAAGTGTAGTGGAGGGGTCTAGGGTCTTTTAGACCCTCGATCCCTCCATAAAGTGTACCTGTCACCGCATATTGCTGTCACAAGGGATGTTTACATTGCTTGTGACAGCAATAAAAGTGATCAGATTTTTTTTTTTTTTTTTTTTAAACTGTAATAAAGTTAAAAAAAAAAATAAAATAAATGGGGAAAAAAAATAAAAAATGTAGCCGCCCCCGTCACCGTTAGCTCGCGCACAAAAAAAAACGTATACGGAAGTCGAGCCGCAAATGAAATCGCTGTTCAAACCACACATGTGAGGTATCACCGCGATCGCCAGAGCGTGAGCAATAATTTTAAAAAAAGAGCTACACTCTAACTCTAAACTGGTAGCCTTTAAATAAATTTAAAGCGTCGCCTATTGAGATCTCTATTGACCGTAGTTTGTCGCCATCCAACGGGGGGGGCGCAATTTTAAACCGTAACATGTTGGGTATCTATTTACTCGGCGTGACATCATCTTTCACAATATACGAAAAAAATGGGCTAACTTTAAGGTTTAGTATTTTTTAAATGCAGTGAAATGTGATTTTTCTAAATTTTTCCAAAAAAATGGCGTTTTAACCACTTTACCACCGGAGGATTTTCCTGCTAAAAGACCAGGGGTTTTTTTGCGATTTTTTACTGCGTGACTTTAACGGACAATTGCGCGGTCGTGCGACGCTGTACCTAAACGAATTTCACGTCCTTTTTTTCCCACAAACAGAGCTTTCTTTTGGTGGTATTTGATCACCTGTGCGATTTTTTGATCACGCGCTATAAACAAAAAAAGAGCGTAATTTTTGCAAAAACAACAATATTTTTCACTTTTTTTTTTATATGAAATTCCCCCATAAAAAAATGTAAAAATCAAAATTTTTTAACATTTTCGGCCAATTTGTTTTACGCTACCTATGTTTGGTAAAAAAAATCGCAAAAAGCGTATTTTGATTGGTTTGCGCAAAAGTTATCGCGTTTACTAACAAAGGGAAAGATTTTTGTCATTTTTGGTGTTTTTTTTTTTTAACGAGTAATGGCGGCGATCTGCGATTTTTTTTGCGGTACTGCGACATTGCGGCGGACAGATCGGACCCTTGACTGACATTTTTGACACTTTTGGGGGTACCAGTGACATTACTGCAGTAATCAGTGCTATATATATGCACTGTTACTGCAAAAATGACACTGGCAGGGAAGGGGTTAACTGTATTGGACAGGGAGGGGTTAAGTGTGTCCTAGGGGCGTGATTCTAACTGTGCAGGGACAGGTCTACTAGTGTAAAAACAAAGATCAACAGTTCTACATAGTAGAACCGTCTGATCTTCACTTTTACACAGGGAGAACTGACAGGCGGCTTGTTTACATAAGCCGCTCTGTCTTTCTCCCGCTGTACCGGCGATCGTAGTGTGACCGGCGGACATCGGATCCGCCAGTCACACTCCCGCACTCCTCCGTGAACGAGCTGAGGTGGGCGCGCGCCTCAGCGGGCGTGCGCCCGCCCGCTATTGGCTCTAGAAGGAGTGACAGGCGAGCGACGTAGATCTACGTCACTCTGCCTGGCCGGGGCCGACTGCCGCAGTAAATATACTGTGCGCAGTCGGCAACCGGTTAAAGACCGCTGTGCAAATACCGCGTGACAAAAAATATTGCAATGACCGGCCCATTTTATTCTCCAGAGTCTTTGCTAAAAAAATATATATAATGTTTGGGGTTTCTAAGTTTTCTAGGAAAAAATATTGATTTTTAACTTGTGAACAAAAAGTGTCCGAAATAGGGCTGGGGCTGAAGTGGTTAAACTCATGCAGGACCCATTCACACCTATCTATAGTGGTGCTGTAGAAGCACCAGTGCATTGAAGTGCTATATATTTCCAATTGCACCAATACACACTAAGGTGATTCATATTTGATACAATGCAAGTAACACCTAACATCAATCGCGTTTAAAAAAAAAATCGTAGCAGGTTTGATTTTTCGGTCGGTTGTGGTGCAGCTCATTCATTTAAATGGGCTGCTTTAATGCAAAGCACATTGCCACACGTAAATTAAAGCAACATAACATAACCTATTTGAAACAAAAGCAAGAGGATTTCAGGGCCCTTAATAATGATATTCTGTTACACTTGCACTGGCAAATTCCCTGCAAAGTCTGAGCCATTAAAGTTACTTGGAGAATAATCATTTCCCTTGTTGACTGCTAAAGAAATCGTTTTACAGCCAAGGCAATCATGTCGCTGCGTCCTAATCCCTGAATTATTTAACAATGCAACGTGCAGTCTTTGCAGTATTACATCAACACCCATTAAACAGGCTATTAAATATTTCTTGCAGGATGTTATATTGATTTTACAAAAACTACAGCACCTCCAAAAAAAAGAACGAGCTTGTATAATATCAACCATAAAAAAAAATGTAGACGAGGATAAATATATATTTATATATAATCGGCATGCAAGTACCTGTGACCTATAAACCCCGCTCAGATTATTAATAATAAAATGGTATCTGGTATCCTGTAGGGATATCATTTGTGCTTTGCTAGACCTGGCAGAGACTGAGTAACCTTTCACTAGCAGGCAGTTTCCCGCCAGAAACAACAACGCGGGCTTAGGCCTCCGAGCTTTCTGGATATTCTCACAGAAAATATATATAAACTGGATGTCCCAGGGCCAGATTAAACACACGCACAAAATTAAATTCTATCTATGCAAAGGACAGCTCTATTGGCTGCTTCTTCTACTGGATCTCCAGCCACCAAGGCACTAAAGTATAAGCATGCCTTGCCAGCCTTTGGATCTACTTTAAAAGTAATAAAAAAATAAAAAAAATTCTAAAAAGATAAAAATCAGTTTACAAAAGAAAACTTTTAATAGCTGCCTGTGGGTGATGTTTTTTTTGCTGTCACAAGAAGTACAAACATCACTTGTGACAGCAATAGGCAACGACAGGTACTCTTTATGGAGAGATCTGGGGTCTATTAGACCCCAGATGTCTCCTCTGCCCTAAAAGCATCTGATCACACCAGGATCGGTATGAACACTGTGACAGAGGTTAATGGGACACGGACAGATGTTTTTGGACACTAGTACCTTGACGCATGTTTTTGTGAACTTGTACACTGTGACAGATGTTGATGGGACACCGATATACTGACAGATGTTTTTGTGCACTTGTATGCTGACACATTTGTTGATCGTCCACTGGCGGACACCGACAGATGATGGTGGTCCACTAGGGATACTGACAGATGTTGCAATGGGACACTGGCACATTGTTGCTAAGGAACACTATTGCAGATGTTTTTGTGCACTTGTATACTGTGACAGATGTTGATGAGACGCCGGTACACTGAAAGATATTTTTTTTCTCTTCAGAGAGTGATAATAATGAGAGAGTAATTCATATTTTTATCACTGATTACTGTAGTAATGCCACTGGTCCCCTCAAAAGTGTTAAAAGTGTCAGTTAGGGGTCTGATCTGTCCACCGCAATGTCGCATTCCCACTAAAAATCGCTGATCGCCATTACTAGTAAAAATAAATAAATAAAAATGACATAAATCTATCCCCTACAACTTTTGCGCAAACCAATCATTATACACTTTTCAGGATTTTTTTTTTTTTTTTTACCAAAAACATGTAGCAGAATACAAATTGGCCAAAATTCATGAAAATAATTTATTTTTTTTATTGGGAATGTTTTATAGCAGAAAGTAAAAAAAATACATATATTTTTTTTTTCAGAATCAACACACTTTTTTTGTTTATAGCGCAAAAAATAAAAATCGCAGAGGTGATCAAATACCACCAAAAGAAAGCTCTATTTGTGGTAAATAAAAAGGACATTCAATTTATTTGGGTACATCGTCGCACGACCAAGCAATTGTCAGTTAAAGTAACGCAGTGCCGCATCTCAAAAAATGGCATGGTCAGTAAGGGGCTAAAAACCTTAACCACTTCTCCCTGGGTGGACGTCATATGACGTCCGTAAACTTTGCGGTAGTGTACCGGGATGATGCCTCTAGCTATACTGTACTGTGACAGATGTTGATGAGACGCCGGTACACTGACAGATATTGATGTGACACTGGTACACTGACAGATGTTGATGGGACACTAGTGCACTGTGACACGTTTTTGTGCACTTGTATACTGTGACAGATGTTGATAAGACGCCGGTACACTGAAATATATTTTTGTGCATGTGTACACTGTGACAGATGTTGATAGTCCACTGGGGTCACTGACAGATATTGATGTGACACTGGTACACTGACAGATGTTGATGGGACACTAGTGCACTGTGACACATCTTAAAACACTAGTACAGATGTTGGTGTAACACTGGTACAGATGTTGATGAGACACTTGGACCGGGACAGATGGTGCTTTGTGTACTGTGTGGGATTGCTGCACTGATTGTGGTGTGTGTAGATGAACAGTAAAATCATCAGCTACACACACATCTTAAAAGTTGCAGCATTCCCCTCTCCCCTCCACCCGCCTTGAGCTCAGCAGGGAGAGCTGCTACAGAGACATGTGTCTCTGTTTACATTGTGTGATGGCTGTGATTGGATACAGACATCACGTGATTAGGAGGGCCAATCACAGCTCCCATGTCCCGATCTGTGATGTGCTGCGATGGCCCAAAAGCACAGCTTCTGACAGGACGTCCAGTCAGAACGATGAACCTCCCACCTGGCCGTTTATGTACAGTGGCTAAGTAGGAAGAGGTTAACGAGATTATCTGCATAGAGTTTGCATGTTCTCCCTGTGTGTGTGTGTTTCCTTCAGGTACTCTGGTTTTCTCCCACAGCCCAAAGACATGCTGGAAGGTTTATTGGCTCCTGTCTAACTTGGCCCTAGTATGTGTATGCATGCATATGAGTTAGGGATTTTAGATTGTAAGCTCCTTTAGAGCAGGGTTGATGTGAATGTATGTAAAGTGCTGCAAACATTGTTGGCGCTATTTAAATGCCTATAATGAATAAATAAAACCTATCAAAAGCTAAGACTTTTCTGAAATTTTGGATACACTTACAAATGGTCAAACCCCTGACAGATTTTTGCCATCTGTGTTCCACTTGAGAGATTACCCCTTATTATTTTTTTATTATTATTATTATTATACAGGATTTATACATCGCCAACAGTTTACGCAGCGCTTTACAACATAAGAGCAGACAGTACAGTTACAATACTATTTAATACAGTAGAAATCAGGGAACCCTGCTCATTAGAGCTGACAATCTAATTTGTCCATTTTCATTACTGTGTTATTTTCTAGCAGCGAAAACAATGTGCATATGTAAAATGTTTCCCCACCAGTGAATTTTATGGGGTTGCTTGTATTTGTAGTGCACTTCTCCCTCCACCAGTATTATACCGCTCTCACCTCACAAGACAGGATAATCTAGGTCTAGCCATGCATCAGTGGGCTCAGCCACCAACTATGGGCATTGAGATGCATCTCCCTTTAAGAATTCAGCATGTCAAATGGACCATCAGAGAGAACTCCAGGATATACAACCAAATAGATGACAGGCACCATATATTCAGCAAGGCATATGAGGAGAGAAGAACATATTGCACATTGCACAATTTCCAACAAAAAAGTATCCTTTATCAAAACGCAGTCTACTTTCAAATCTGTTAAAAACATCAAGCATATCAGGAATCAATCATCCTGTGCCCCGGCGTGTGTACTGACATCACCGCTAATCCCAACGTACGTTTCGTCTCAGAAGATGTTGTCACTCTCCATTACCCTATTGATGACGTCTTCTGAGACGAAATATAAATTGGGTGGAGGGATTAGCGGTGATGTCAGTACACCCGCCGGGGCGGAGGACAATTGATTACCGATTTGCCTAGTGTTTTTTACAAATTTGTAAGTAAACTAAGTTTTTAATAAAGGATACTTTTTGTTGGAAATTGCACAATGAGCGATATATTCTTCTTTCCTCACATGTCTTGCTGATATATGGTGCCTATCATTAATTTGCTTGTATATCCTGGATTTCTTTCTGATGGTCGGTTTGACATACTGATTCCTTAAAAGGAGATACATCTCCATGCCCATAGCGGGGGGCGCGCAGAGCGGCGATCGGTGATGCGGCGTGTCAGTCTGACTCCCCGCATCGCCGATCTTGGTAAAGAGCCTACTGGCGTAGGCTCTTTAGCATGTGACCAGCCTTATCCAATCATGGCTGGTCACATAGTAAAGTTAAATCGGCTTTCCTCAGTACGTGCCTGACAGGCACGAGTAAAGGAGCGCCGATCGGCGGCTCCCCTGACGGGGGGGGGGGGGGGGGGTGTCAGCACTGGTAATCAGATCATTGATTACCAGTGCAGACCCTCGTGGGGGGGGGGGTGCCACTAGAACCACCAGGGATGCCCCCCAGTGCCCTCCACATCAGTGCTGCCCGCCAGTGCCCTCCCCATCAGTGCTGCCCACCAGTGCCCATCATTGCCATCTATCAGTGCCGCCCACCAGTGCCCATTATTGCCCACCAGTGCCGCCTATCAGTGCCAATCAGTGCTGCCTATCAGTGGCCATCAGTGCTGCATATCAGTGCCCATCAGTGTCACCTATCAGTGCCCGTCAATGCCGCCTATTAGTGACTAGCAGTGCCGCCTATCAGTGCCCACCCATGCTGCATATCAGTGCTACCTATCAGTGCCACATATCAGTGCCCATCAGTTCCGCCTATCAGTGCCACCCCATCCTCATCAGTGTCTGTCAGTGCAGCCTCATCAGTGCTCATCAGTGCAGGAAAAAAACTATTTATTTACAAAATTGTATAAATAAAAAAACGTTTTTTTTTTTTTCAAACTTTTCAGTCATTTTTTTATTTGTTTAGCAAAAAAGAAAAAACCTTGCGGTGATCAAATACCACCAAATGAAAGCTCTATTTGTGGGGGGAAAATTACATAAATTTGGTTTCGGTACAGTGTTGCATGACCGCACAATTGTCATTCAAAATGCAACAGTGCTAAAAGCTGAAAATTGGCCTGGGCAGGAAGGGGGTGAAAGTGCCTGGTATTGAAGTGGTTAAGCAACAGGTACTCTTGAAAATCCCAGCAATGCCCCACATTTGTATGAGAGGCTCTATCACTTCCCCCACTGGTACCATGATTAGCTCTCCCATAGAAAGCTGATCCCAGGTAGCACTGTTCTCGTAACACTAAACACTGTCTCTTTCATGTGAATCCTACAGCTTCCTTCATACAGTATCATTTCCATGATGCTTCACATAATCTGCCCATTGTGGTTAAAGAGAAGACTGTACCTGAGGCTCTGCCAAGCTGGCTGATATAATTGATTCCTGGCACTGTCCTTATGTACTCCGATGTCAGAAGCTCAACCACCAGAGTGTAATCCATGTGTAAACAGCAAGATAAGATTCTATCAGAGGCTGGGGAAATGCTTATTGTTTTACAATATTGCCTTATTAATTACAGAGCTTGTAGTATGAAAGTCAACATATCAGGTTTTTATTATTTTATTTTTTGAGTTTAGTGCTTAAAAAAATACATATCTATACTTATTCAAGAAAACATGAAATATTATAAACAGTACTTTGTAGTTACCCAAGGAAACAATGGCGGCTGCTCACTTTTTGACTGCCTTTTTCTAAATGAAAACGGATTAGTGGCAGCATGGCCTAGAGGGGAAGGGAAATGTATCTCTCCTCTGACTCATTTAGCTATTTGTATTTTCTGAATAGCCAATTCAAATTACAATCTGTTCATAGTATAGTACTTAATGTACAGAGAACTGACTTGAGAGCGCCACCTGCTGGCTGTAACTGGTAAATATGTGATATCTATCTATATATCTATATCTATCTATCTATCTATCTATCTATCTATCTATCTATCTATCTATCTATCTATCTATCTATCTATCTATCTATCTATCTATCTATCTATCTATCTATCTATCTATCTATCTATCTATCTATCTATCTATCTATCTATCTATCTATCTATCTATCTATCTATCTATCTATCTATCTATCTCTATCTATCTCTATCTATCTATCTATCTATCTATATCTCTATCTATCTCTATGTCTCTCTCTATCTCTCTCTATCTCTATACATCTCTATCTATCTATCTATCTATCTATCTATCTATCTATCTATCTATCTATCTATCTATCTATCTATCTATCTATCTATCTATCTATCTATCTATCTATCTCTCTCTATCTCTCTCTATCTCTATCTATCTCTCTCTATCTCTATCTATCTCTATCTATCTCTATCTATCTCTATCTATCTCTATCTATCTCTATCTATCTCTATCTATCTCTATCTATCTCTATCTATCTCTATCTATCTCTATCTATTTATACTGTTTATACACTATATTGTCAAAAGTATTGGGACACTTGTGCCTTTACACACACATGAACTTTACTGGCGTCCCAGTCTTAGTCCGTAGGGTTCAATATTGAGTTGGCCCACCCTTTGCAGCTTAACAGCTTCAACTCCTCTGGGAAGGCTGTCCACAAGGTTTAGGAGTGTGTCTATGGGAATGTTTGACCATTCTTCCTGTAGCTGATTTGTAAGGTCAGGCGCTGATGTTGAACGAGAAGCCCTGGCTCGCAGTCTCTGCTCTAATTCATCCCAAAGGTGTTCTATCAGGTTGAGGTCAGGCCAGTCAAGTTCCTCCACTCCAAACTCGCTCATCCATGTCTTTATGGTTCTTGCTTTGTGCACTGGTGCGCGGTCGTGTTGGATTAAGGAAGGGAACAGCTTCAACTCCTCTGGGAAGGCTGTCCACAAGGTTTAGGAGTGTGTCTATAGGAATCTTTGACCTTGATTCCAGAAGTGCATTTGTGAGGTCAGGCATTGATGTTGGACAAGAAGGCCTGGCTCACAGTCTCCACACTAATTCATCCTAAAGGTGTTCTATTGGTTGAGATCAGGACTCTGTGCAGTCCAGTCTGGTGCGCAGTCATGTTGGAACAGGAAGGGGCCCTTCCCAAACTATTCCCACAAACTTGGAAGCACAAAATTGTCCAAAATGTCTTGGTATGCTGACACCTTACGAGTTCCCTTTACTGCAAATAAGGGGCCAAACCAAACCCCTGAAAAACAACCCCACACCATAATCTTCCCGCCACCAAATTATTTGGACCAGTGCATAAAGCAAGCTCCATAAAGACATGAATGAGCGAGTTTGGAGTGGAGGAACTTAACTGGCCTGCACAGATTCCTGACCTTGTTAATGGGAAGAACAGCGCAAAATTGGTTGTAATCAACAATGTGGTAATAAACCACTAAAGTGCTGTGAATAAAATGAATGTGTAAAAGTGGTACGAATAAAAAATATGGAAAAGCCCTATTAAACCACTTACATAAATAACAGTTAATATCACCCTGTGTGGTGATTAAATGAAATTCATAAAATAATTAAATATGACCACTTGCAATAATGATTAAATCCCTATGTAAATGATAAAATCAAGTTCATAAAATCAAAAAGTCCATGTGAATAATAGATCTCAATCAAAAAAAGTCCAACAAATATTTAAAAAGTCAGACAAATATTTAAAAACAAAACAAAGTGCTTCAGCAGGTAGCCAGTGAAAGGTATTCCACCAAGAAAAAATGTGCTCAGGTGCTGGAAATTGTGCATTAACATGCTACCATGGTGTGGTGAATTGGGTGACTTTTCCTCTCCCCCAGGATATCAAACTTACCGGACAAAATGGACCCCTAGACCATATAGTGTAAGGGTCACACAGGCTTAGTCCGGCAAAGAATCCGGCAATTATCCTTATGGCTAGTCTGGGACCACTGGGGAACTCCTTAGGAACTCAGCATAATGGAACCATTAGCATTAAAATGTGGTCCAATGTGCAGCTTGTTGGTGGAGATCCCAAACGACCAGGGGCGGACCGCAGGAGAAAGAACCAGGAAGGACAGCCGTGCTGCTCGGACCAGCGTGGAACACAAATCCCAGGAAGTGATGTCAAAAGGGCCCTGAGCACATTTTTTTCAGGGGGTCTCCAAACTTTCTAAGCAAGATCACTATGTATCTAATTATCTAAGGAGCCAATTTACTCTCCTTCAGACTTTGGGGGCTGGACTGTGGCCAATGGGAGTAGAAAATGTCCAGGAGTAAACAATGCCACATCTTTAGTGGGAGGAAAAATGCTCCATCATTGGTGTTATTGGGAGGAATAGTGCCCCAAGGGCTGGATAAAGGCAGGCAAAGGGCCACATCCAGCCCCCAGGGCCGCAGTTTGGAGACCACTGCTATATAGCAACAAACACTTCCGGTAGTTAATTATATAGTGCATTTATACAAAACTCTACTTCAAAAAGGAGGGACAACTGTTTAGCTAGGTGCTATGGGTCTTCCAATATTTAACACCCTCCAGTGGGACAAACAGGACTATTTAGTGTTCACGTTGAATGTGAGGACATCAGAGGAGGATGATTTACAATTGAAGCTGGTTGCATAAGCTTCAGGCTCATACCACATCACAAAGAATTGCCTTTGAAAGCCAAAGTATGGACAGAATTTCAACACAATGAGCATTTTAGACCCAACTATGAATGGGAATCTACAAATGAAGCATGAACTCATCAAAAAAAGGCTTACCTCGCCATGTCTGATGGGCTTTAGATAGCCTCTGGTGACTCCCATACGGAACAACGTCTCTGTGGCCTGCAAACAAATAAAAGACAAAGATTTCAGTATTCCATGGAACTCACTTGTAAAGGTTCTGGAAACAATTTAGCACAGGCTTGGGCTACCTGCATCCCTTTAGCAGGTGAAATATTACAAAAATCCCAGCAGGCAATGCAAGCCAATGTCTAGGACTGATAATTAAACAGCTGTATGAACAGGAAGTGAGAAGATATCTTTCTAATGCGAGGGAAATACCTGGTTAGACCTGTCATGAGAACATGTGTCCCCACTGGCAGATTTCCACTCTACTCCTGTTTTGGCAGCAATTCAAAATTTTGATTTATCCTCACTTTTATTCCCATGACATTGGTAATGAACACAATTAGAGAGACGGAATGTCCCTAATGGGGACACAGACTGAAAAAAAAAAAAAAAAACCTTACAATGGTTCTAACCGTAGACCACTCTAACCAAATCTAAAAAAAATATATATATGTTTTGCTTTTGGTTATATTATAAGTGCTTACGTCTGCTTTAAAGCCAAAGAGTCACAGGTATACAGACAGTGTATAAAAAGCGAAAAACGAAAAAAATCAAACATCTATACTCACCTATGTGGATGTAGCATCAGTCCCCTGCGGCCTTTAAACCTGAGAACTGAGCGATCAAAGACCATCTCTCTTCAATGAGCAGAGAGCTGGTGACTGTCAGTTACTGGCTCTCTGCTCTGTCCTTACATTAATCACTAGAGCGCCGGACTGTGGAGGGGTAGGGAGAGGCTGTCTCAGGCTCTCAGCGGCTCAGTGAGAGGCAGAGCCAGCTGTTGTCCAGGCATCTGGGTGGATCCCAACACTAAAGACATGTCCTCTCTAGAGCCTGAACTGGCTGAGTGACATCAGCCGTCAGCGGACTTTAGCCTGCTCTCGGCTGAAAACAGGTCACAGGAATGCACTCCTGTGACCCATAGGAGAAGTAGATCCCAAAGAACTTTGGCCCTATTTCTCCCTTACCATCCTCCATGTTCATAGTCTTATCTCAACTTTCCTATTGCAGCAGTTGCACAGGGTGTCTAAATAATACTGTGCAACTCAATGGGCACCAGGGGCAGACGTGCCAAACATTTGCACCCTTTCGAATAGGGATTATTCCTGTCATTCACTGACACCCTCCTATATTAGAAGTATTAATTACCACTTAACTTCCTCCTGGGAGATTTACCCACCCAAGTAGCAATAAGGTCCCCTTTACAAAATCTATATGTTTTTTCTCAGCAAGGGATGCAGCCGCTGATCCTCTGCTGAGTTGAGCGGAGCTTCCAGATGACGCTCCGCCTATGCAGAGCAGATACGGACACAGCCTGCTCTGCTCTATGGGCAGTCAGATGTAAATGAACCAGCTGTCTGTTTACTCCCAACTGCCCTCCGATTCAGTCTGGCAAGATGGAGGGGATCCGATCCCCTTCTGTTTGTTTTTGCCAGATCACATCAGAAGTAGCCAGGTGTAAACAGACAAGTCCATGTACATCCGACTGCCCATAAAGGAGAATGGAGTGTCCGATTAGGTTAGCCTGAAAAACAGACAGGCAGGCCAGATCGGACCTCTCCTGAGAAAGGGGTCTAACACAAGCTATATCAGACTTTCTCACTGACCACATTTGGAATGGCAGCCGTGCGGGTGAGAATGCATGGCTGTAAATACCGCTGTTAGCTATGCTCGTGTGAACAAGGCCTATGTAGTGTTTTGGGAGGAGCCGGGTATTTTGGGAGGAGCCGGGTATTTTGGGAGGAGCCAGGTGACGTCACTTCCGTGTCTACGGCTGTGACCGGAAGTTCTACTTTTACTCTCATCCCGCGATCTGCGGTGGAGCGATCTGCGGTGGAACATCACTTTTTTTTGCTTTAATAAATGGTTGAATATACTGCACAATGAGCCCCCTCCTATTATTTACCCTATGACGGAATACCTTGAGTGATTATCCATGGGGCCTCCCCATATCGTTCTACCTGCTGTGTGACCCAAGTCCTATCAGGAGACCAACCTATACGTCTATCCCCCTGAGTGCCTGTGATTGAGAGGTGTCTGGAGACACAGTCTCTCTACTACGCCTGTTTATCATTGGGCTAAGGTGAGCGGCCATTTCTTATCAGCACTTGGATTCACTGGGATCACACCGAAAACCACCATGAAGCTGAGTGTACTTGATGTCACTCACATCACCTTTCACAGAGCCGCGTTTTTTCCTTTTTTGCAAATCTTGCACTATTATTGAAATGGACTGTATTTTGATTCCAGCGCTTTCACTGTGTGCACTTTATATGTCACGTTATATGATTCATTTATATTAGTTACTCATTATCTTTCACCATTGCACTTTATTATTGCTGTTTTGCATTTGTTTGCACAACATATTCACCGACACTTTTTTTAGGTGTCACATATTTTATTTATTTATTGATTTTATATTGTCTTTTAGCACTATGGATGTTTGATTTATATTATTTATACTGTTTTTACAACTTGTATACTTCACCATTTTATATATTTGGCTTATCATCTTGTGTAGCGACACCTTATGCCATTTGACCTTTCTATAGGCTAGACACATGCTATATATAGGATATATGAATATAGCGCCGATTCATTTTTTCTATGTATGCGGTGTTTATATCGTGTATGAAGCGCAGTTAAAAAAAAAAGAAAAAGGCTGCGTACACAGCTACACCTCTTATGGAAGTCCGGTGCTCTCAGCACTCAATAACAATGCTGGTCCAATGTGCTACCTCTCTTCGGCCCCTTTCACACGGAGCAGACCGTATTGTGATCCGCTCCGGCACTTTTTTTTTTCACGGACACGGATGACATTTGTGTCATCCGGTCCGTATGTCCGCATATCATCCCATCCGTTTGCGGATGATATACGGACATAATGTAAGTCTATGGGATTGCGGATGTCAGTGGATGACACCGCTGACATCCGCTTTTGCGTCCTTTCCGTTTTTTAAACGGAAGAAAAAATAAGGTTCTGTTCCGTTCCAAAAAACGGAACAGAACTGAAAGGACGCAAATCAGATGTCAGCAGATGGTCATCCGCTGACATCCGCAATCCCATTGACATGCATTATGTCCATATATCACCCGCAAACGGATGGGGTGATATACGGATATACGGAACGCCTGTGTGAAAGAGGCCTAAGTCTGTGTAAGTACACATACTGAGGGGTGTGGCTGTTACTCAGCTCAGCCTGCATAAAGAAACTCCAGAGGAAAAAATAATTTTAGGGTATTCCAAAGCAAAAATCATAGGAGTTGAGGGCAAGAAAGATTATAGTGTGACACTTAAATTGGGTTTCAAAGCTCTGCAGATAAGAAGCATCTTCCATTATGGCATGCACTTTGCAGTTGATAAAATGGCTCTAAAAGAAACAGGGAAGAATTCCCTTCTTTTGTCTTGCGGAAATGGTCTGGGTAAGCAGATAATTTGCCCGCAATTTATGTAGCTATTTGTCCCTGGGCATGTTTTACCAGTCAGTACGACAATGTTGCGGTTAAGTATTAAGCGGTATGTCTTCTTTCTTAAGATGTGATTCTATTACATGGCTCCTGAAAACACAAGGGGGAATGTGAGAGCCTGCTGCAACCTTTCATGTAGATCAGAATGAGCTCCTTTCATCAGCTCTTCCCACCAACATTTTAAGGATGTTTCAGTCAAATAGAGTACTCTGTCAATACGGCCGGCTTGCTTTGTGCCTATAGAAAACCACTGGGGTGTATAACCTTCCTTTCACCTTAACTACTGAGAGATCTTTTTTAATTCCCTCTCCAGCACCCCAGAAACCTCCAGATGTCAAATCCATTCATGACAGAGAGCAAATTTCCAGCGCTTGTAGGTTTGGCCTCTTGCGTTTCTTGTTAGGACCTCTTCTCTTCATGTGTGGAGTGCTGCTAAGAAGATTAAAACTACAAGCCTGGCTTTACAATGGTGAGGAGGGAGTACATGGCCTGAGCCGGCCACCTGCAGCTATTTGCTAATTGCCAATCTTAAGCTTCCAAGCGATCGCTTTTCTGGTATGCAAACAAAATAGACCTGGACAAGGCAGTTGAGTTTCCACGAATGGAACAATGGAAATGGTTTGCAGATCAATACAATTTTCTACACATAAACACACAGGTTTAAAGCATATTTAAACCTAAGGACAAAAATGTAATATATTGAAATGCCCTCAGATGTAGTGATTGCATTTGTTTACTTTATGTTTTGTGCGTTTTTTCCTTTATTTTCACCTGGGGATACTTCCAATAACACAATTCCTGCCCTAGAGTGACTTCATTCCTTCTCTGTACTGTCTCTATGAAGTAGTAGAATTGTTACCCTTGAACAAGCCTAGATAGGAGGGGTTCTGTAGACCAGTGTTTCTCAACTCCGGTCCTCAGGGCACACTAACAGGCCAGATTTTAAGTATTACCTTGGGGAGATGTAGACTAGAACAGTGTTTTTCAACCTTTTTTCAACCAAGGCACCCTTTACAATCTGGCAGAATCTCGAGGCACACCTACATTTTTGATGCATTTTTTGAAAGCATGCCAAAAATAAGGGACATAATAGAAGTCTATAAGAAACCGAAGGTAACGAACATGAAAATGTAGAAGATCCTCCTTCCCAGTTTCTCTCCTCCTGCGCCAGCCAGCGTCTCCCGGCTCTAAAGTCCAGTAAGCCCTTGCTTGTGCGCCCGATCCGCCCATAGCAACTGATGACGTCATTGGTTGGCAGAACGCGGGTTGGGAGGCCCACACAGCTTCCCGAGTGCCTGTGGCAGTGGGAAGCGAGTATTAAACAGCGGACTGGCACCAGACCGACACCGCTGTAACAATTGATCAGCCAGCAGACCAGCCAGCAATCATTAAAGAGCAGATCACTTATTAATGCATAGGTTGGGGGTCATTTTGCTGTGGCACACCTGGGGACCCCTTCGCGGCACACTGGTTGAGAAACCCTGGACTAGAATACTGCAATCACTGAGCAGCAAATTATAATCACCTGTGATGTATTTTAGTTTTCTTGCCAACCTGGCATGTTATGGGCCATACACACTATACAGATTAGATTTTTTCCTTTAGATTTACCAAAAACCATATAATATGAGGTCAAATCTAAACACTTTCAATTTGTATGCAATCAGGCAGGCCCTTTCACTACATAGTTAAAGGTAAATCTAAAGGAAATCTAACAACAGAAGTTGTATAGTGTGTATCCAGCTTTAAGCCCCGTACACACGCATAGATTGTTGGCCAACTGATCGGCCAACTTTTGTCCAGTGTTGTTTGAAATGTGCTCTAGACTTGCACTGGACTTTTGTTGGCCAACAAAAACCAACTTCAGAAGTGATGTCATGTTCTGGTTGACTTTCAGTGTGTTTTTTCTTCTCTGAGTATGCCCAGTCTTGCTCATCTGATTTTTGTCTGCCGAAATCTGTACTGACTGAGGAACAATCGGACGTTCTTTGTTGGCCAACAAAAATTTTATAGCATGCATACCAGATTTTTTTCGGCCGAAAATTCGCAGTTGGTTGTTGGAAGCATCATACTAACAAGCCTACAATCGGCAGATCGGACGTTGGCCAACAATTTACGGCCAACAATCTGTGCGTGTGTACGGGGCTTTAGTGTGCCCTGAGGACCGGAGTTGAGAAACACTGCTCTAGCCCACAAAGAGGGCTGGGAACAATAACTAATACAGTCGGAAGAAATAGACAGAACAGGAAGTTATCAGCTTACAAGATTTTTCTGTTTCAAGTATTTTTATTTAATTGAAGAATGCAAATGAGTAACAACGTTTGACATACAGATCAATGAGAAGAAGTGCAAAGATTGGTAACAGAGTAAAATAAACAACTGCAACTACAGATAAATCGTGAGGGTCGGAAGACAAGGGGCGGTAAGATGGGTGTTCAGGAGAGAGTGATGACTGGCGCTGCCAACCCACAGGCCCCCCGGATAGGGAGCACGCTGTGCCAAGGCGGGAAGGCACAACCAATCAACTGATGTACTGAAAGGGAACAGTCCCCAAGTTTACCGTACCGTGTGAGAAGAGGCAGGGGGGTGATAGGGACCCCACGGGTATCCAACCAAACAGGAGAAACAGGGGTTGCAGTCAGACAGAATGAGGGAGTAGGTTGAGCACAATAACCATTAAGCTGTAGATAAAAATCAAGCTCACAAGATTTTTAACAGGATCAACATTTAAAAAAAATGTTATTCCCTTTTCACACCTGTGCGATTTGTCACGCTTCAGCCTCACAACAGCAGGAATCTCATTATTGTCTACGGGGCCCCTTAAAATCTTTAGAGCATGCTTCTGTACAATCTGGAATAGGGTGCAGGTGCTTCTTTTGGACTTTTCTTTTTGCATAAAAAAAACAATTAAAAAAAAAAAAAACAATTAAAAAAAAAAAAAAACACAAAAAACACATGAAAACGCAGATGAACAAGTGTGAAGGCTGCCTTAGCCAACAAAAATGTAACACAATACTTCAATAGAATATTTAACATACCAAAAGGGAGCAAAAATAGAGGTTCAATGTTGGGGCTTACATACAGATGGAGTTCAGTTTTAAAGGACCACAAGGGCTTAAAGTGGTTGTCAGACAAGAAATGTGAACCAAGCATTTCCCTCTATAGTGTTGTAAAAGAGTTTTGTAAGTTCCGTATATTATTGTATTATATTTTGTATGTATTGCACACTGCACTCATTGTGCACACGGCACTAATAATGTTTTCTTTACATGTTTGCATTCTTTCGAGTCCTGATTAGAATCAGCCTGCCTATGTTACGCCCCTTGTTACCATAAAAGTACAATTGTAATAATAATGTGATACCTCCAAAATCCAAAAGAAAACATGTGCTAAATAAATAATATGAAAATAGCAGCTAGCACAGGTCAATAGACAACCTATACACATTATACAAAAAACAAAGTGCGGCGCTAGAAATCAGTGAACATGATTATAAAGTGCAAAGTGCATGTGTAAAAATAAATCAGTAACACTAATTAAATTCAAAAAATGCATAATAATGTACAAATATATGAAATAAGTACATATAGAATAAATTCCTATATCTAATTTTATCATAAAATTCAAAACGGAGTCCAAAAAAAGGAGGAAATACCAAATGAAAAGCAAATAGTGTCCAAAGAATGATGTGAATAAATACAGTATTTTGAACAGACAGATTCTGTGACAAACCCCACCATAGATCCCAAATGTGCATGAAGAGAATTCGTGTTCACTGGTCCATCCACCTACTGTGCAACCACCAACATTCAATAGAAGAATGGCCGCTTACCAGAAGAACAGTGGCTTCCAAATTAATGGAAAGGCCCCCAGCGCTTGATCAGGTAAGTGTCCACGATATGAGAAGCATCAGCAATGTGTTTTCAAGCAAGTATCCAAGTTGTGATTCCCAAAAATTATGAAAGAATAGACGAATCATAGCGTAATCCAGTAAAACAACGAAACATTTATTTATTAAAACAAAATGCACTTACAAACGTAATATGCATAATGGCGTTACGATTTCAACGATTTACAAACAAGCTGAAGCGTTCCTGGTGTATACAGACCGACCAAAGACCAGACGTGATGTCACTACGCTCTTCAGCCGGTCTGTATACACCAGGAACGCTGCAGCTCGTTTGTTTCACTTGGGAAATCGTAATGCCATTATGCATATTACGTTTTGTAAGTGCATTTTTTTGCAGTTATTTGGAAAAATGCAAAGTGTATCTTTTGTTTTGTGTCTGTTCCCTACTGCAGTTATTATTAATTTGGAACCACTAACTAGTGCAAATAGGCCCAAATAGGCTGACTTGAGCTTACACAGGAAAGATTTCCCTCGATCCTTGCAGCAGGACTGAGCTACTAAGGCACAAGAAAAGTAAGTATGTGGATGGAGAAATTTGTCTATGGTCAGTTTTACTTTCATCTTACTGTATATCTTAAAGTACCATGCAGTATTTGATTCTTATGCATCTTTCTAGAAACAGATTTCAGAATTGTTTATAAGACGTAACAAGTAAGCTAAGGGGAAGAAGATCGTTTAGCAAAGATACTTTTAAACTATAAGTGATAACATTTTTAAGAGTAACTCCACTTTTGTTGAGAAAAAAAAAAACATTCCTCTTTGGGTGATAAATTTACTATGCAAGGATTTTAAAGAGGTTGTAAACCCACTCTTATAACTTGTACCTATAGGTAAGCCTATAATAAGGCTTACCTATAGGTACTGTAAATATCTCCTAAACTTGCACCGTTTAGGAGATATTTACTTTTTATGCAGCCGATGACGTAATCGGCAGAATGCTCTCTGAAGGAACGGCCACCCCCCGTGCCGTTCCTTCAGAGCCCTGTGCCATGAATGGTGGCTCCCACGCGCATGCGCGAGAGTGATGTCATCGCGCCTCTGGCCAATCAGAACCAGGGAGTAGGACGGCCGAACATGTCGGCCGTGTCACTGGTGAGCGGGCGGCACTGCGGGGACTTCGTTCTAAGGTAAGTATTTCATAATAAGCTAGTTAGTATGCGGTGCATACTGGCTCATTATGCCTTTGTCTTTCAGGGGGGTTTTTTTTGAGTTTACAACCTCTAACTTTGTTGCAGATTCCTACCTGTTTCTGCTCAGAAGGATGTTATGTGGAAGCTATAGACCTATATCATTCCCTTAATACAGATTTAAAACTCTTCACTAAAATATTAGCATCTCGATTAACACAACACTTACACTCCCCGATCCATTTTGCACAGAGCAGGTAAGACCCCGTTCACACTGTGGCGATCCGACTTGCCGGGGCGACCTCATAGGTCGCGGCGCGCAGCTCGCACCGCGACCTCGGAGCGGCCGGCACGGACTTCATAACACTGAAGTCAATGCAGGTCGCTCCGGGTTACCCCAAAGAAGCTCCGGACCCTTTTTCTTAGTCGGAGCGACTTGTGTCGCTTCTATTAGAACGGGTCCACAGCTTCTCTATGGCAGGCGACCTGCATTGACTGAGGTCTGAGTATAACGTGTTTGTTATTTAAAAAACAAATGAATAAATAAAAAAACCTTTAGAGCCGGTTCACACAGGCGCGACCCGACTTTGCCGGGCGACCTCGGAGCGGCATGCACGGACTTCATATCATTGAAGTCAATGCAGGTCGCCCCAAAGTAGCTCAGGACCCTTTTTCTAAGTCGGAGCGACTTGTGTCGCTCCTATTAGAACGGGTCCTGTGCTAATCTATGGCAGGCGACCCGCGGCGACCTAGTCGCCCCAGTGTGAACCGGCTCTTACAGTCACTTTATTTGACAAGCTAAAGTTAGAAGCTGATTGGCTACCATGCACAGCTGCACCAGATTTTGCACTCTCCGGTTTTAGTAAATCAACCCCATAATGTACAATAGTGTATATAGGGAAAGAAGAAACCAATCAGTTTGGATTATGGCTAAATACCAATAAACCCTTACCTGCCCACAAATAAGCCGAGTCCTAAATAAACTTAGCAAATGCCACAGCTGCCACACTGCCATTCCTGGCCTGCTTTAGATGTATTGGAGCAGATTTCCATCAATGTATTCTACATTTAGGCAAATTAGTGAAACCAAATGTTCCTAGATACCGTCATCATTCACACATGCATATATGAAGCAGCAGAGTTCTGGAATCACTGAAGATTATATACAACACAGATGTCCCAACTAGCTACCGTTCGTTATGTTTTCAGTAAATAGAAGAAAACACAGTTGGGAACCATTTTTTTTAATTGCATTGTTCTCCGTCTCTGAAACGGATTTAACTGATTTATGATGTGCTACTGGTCCACATTACACCACTCAGTAGCAACAATTAAATACCGGTTTCCAGGGAGTGTCAGAGTAAAAATACAATTGAACCAGCTAGGCATGTGCTGCTAATTTTTGAGAATTTATTAAAATGTAAACAAACCATTCTCAAAGTTCAGGCCCGCTTGGCGACACATTTTTTATCCACACAACATTTACCCCCCCCCCCCTTTAAAAACCAGGCCTTTTTGTGCGCTATGTCACTGCGTTACTTTAACGGATGATTGCGTAGTCATGCAACGGTGTAAATACTTTACATTTGTGTATTTTAGTCACCTAAGATAGAGCTTTATTTTGGTGGTATTTGATCACCACTGAGTTTTTATTTTTTGCAATATAAACAAAAAAAGACTGACATTTTGAAAAAAAAAAAAAAAGAAAGATATTTTTTTATTTTTTGCTATAAAACCTATCCAATAAATTTTTTTTAAAAATCGAATTTCTTCATAAAATTTAGGACAATCTGTATTCTGCTACATATTTTTGGTTAAAAAAAAAAAAGTTTGTATTAATTGGTTTGCGCAAAAGTTATAGCATCTACAAACTATGGTTTATATACAGAATTTTTTTATATACTAGTAATGGTGGCGATCAGGGGTTAAATGTGGGGGGGGAGGGATTAAACATCTAGGGCGAGCAAAGGGTTAAATGTGTGCCTAACCAGTGTTTTTGTGTACAGTGTGTGGTGCTTTCACTAATGGATGTGATGGATTTTCTTTCCCTGCTGGATTACCACCATTGACTGCATCCTTAGGATGCCCACATTGGGGTTGGGTGACATGGACTTGAGGACCCCCCTATATGTGATTGAGTGAACCAGGTTCACCACACAGTCCTACTTTTGCCTACAGGGGAAGTACACCGGTGATATGCACTATGGTTTGTATGGGGCCCGTATGAATGTCTTGGATGTGGTTGTGCTGTCTCTGTGGTTTTTATTCAACTTGAAGTATTAGGAATCCTTTGCTTCCATGTTTTTATATTGTATGATTTTTCAATCATGATCCAGAACTACCAATGTCTTCTCTGGGCCAAAGCCAATTTAAAATGGTCTGTTGCAAAGTGGAAAATTGTTCTGTGGTTAGACAAATCAAAATTTGACATTCTTTTTGGCAATCATGGGGGCTGCATCCTCTGGACTAAAGAGGAGAGGAACCTCCCGGCTTGTTATAAGTGCTCAGTTTAAAAGTCTGCACCTCTGATAGTATAGGGGTGCATTAGTGCATATGAAATGGGCAGCTTGCACACCTGGAAAGGCACCATCAATGCTGAAAGTTATATCTAGGTTTTAGAGCAGCATATGCTCCCACCCAAATTACGTAATTTTTCAGGGAAAGCCTTGCATATTTCTGCAGGACAATGCTAAACCACATACTGCATCTATGACAACAGCATGGCCTCAGAGTAGAAGGGTCCGGGTGCTTAACTGGCCTGCCTGCAAGCCAGACCTTTTACCAAATGAAAATATTTGACGCATCTTGAAATAAAAAATATGACAAAGACGACCAAAAACTGTTGAGCAATTAGAAACCTATATTAGGCAAGAATGGGACAACATTCTTCTCCCAAAACTCCAGCAACTGGTCTTCTCAGTTCACAGATGTTTACAGAGCGTTATTAAAAAAAAACCGGGAATCAAACCATGGTAAACATGGCCCAGTCCCACCTTTTTTGAGACGTGTCAACGCTGTCATCAATTTCAAAATGTTCTTATTTTTTTCTTAAAATGTTACATTTTCTGAGTTTAAACATTTGATATGTTTTCTATTTTCTATTGTGAATAAAATATGAGTTTGTTAGATTTGCAGATCATTGTATTCTGTTTTTATGTAGATTTTACACTGCGTTCCAACTTTTTGAAATTTTGGTTATATATTGTGTGGCCATTATCTCTGCAACATTGAGTGGAATTGGCTAAAATTGTATGGAACCCTGGAGGGTTTATGCTGGCCCATGATTTCTAAATGTGCTGTACATAGAGACAGACGAGTTGATTTACCAAAGGCTGTTCATTTTGCATGGAAATTCCCACAATCTGCAATGCACAACCCACTGTGTAAATAATAAAAAATGTAGGTATAAGGTTTTCTTTTAGTATACCTGTTGTATCTTTAAGGGTGATAAATTGGCCCCCAGACTGAATGGCAAGCACTTGTGTGCAGTTTTAGTTTGGCCAATGAGGATACTACTACTTTTAGTGGCCAAGAGACAAGTGACGTAGATGTAGGGGTGGGGAGGCAGAGAGACACAAGACACTATCATCCACAATATGCATAATACAGTAACGCAGGTTTGGGACTCTTTCAAGGTACGTGGACAAATATTTAAGGTCCAGTAAGTGCTTTCACTTCTGGTGCCTTCTATACAACCTGTAGCCATTTACCATTATTCCACATGACACAGGTTTGTTTTAAAGAAAACTTTTCCTGAAAGAAACACGAAGGCTGCCAATGTAGACTTCTTATTCTGCAAACGGTAGTTGACTGGTTGTCACTCTAATCAAACATGCTTCGAATTCAAGCTATCTCCATCTAAGCTACACAGAACAGATTGATGAATCTTCACCGCCAATTATTCTAAAATACTGCCCATACCCCTGCCTTTTAGAGTACCCGAACAGTGACTGCATTTGTTTGGATGAAGTCACTTTTCAGCCAACAATTTTCCACCTAGCTCCTTCAATTTTTCCGCCGAAGTTTGTCTAGCCAGGTGTTGCTTACAAGGCCACCCACGGCTAGAATTTTGGCCAGTTCAGCAGGATTTGGCCAAGATTTGAGCCATGTATGGCTAGCATTAAGCCTGCCATAAACCTCTCGAATTATGGGCCATTTCCTGCTAAATTAGTCTAAATTCAAGCCCAGGGTGACTCTTTAGGCACCATCTGGCTCTACTAACCTCAACTGAAAAATAGCAGGAGACAGCCAAACAGCCAAACTATGCTGCATCTAATCAGATACAGTCACTGTGTGGGTATTCTGAAAGCTGCGGGTGCTGGCTTTCAGAACACAATAGACGGCAGGAGAGATTTCTTAAATGAGAAGTATGGGGTTTTTTTTTTTTTGGTGCATAATTATACTTAACCTAGCTGCATGCTGTCCCTCTGTCGCCCGCCAGCTCTAACACTGAGAAACAAGCGATCTAACCCCGCCGATCACTCAGTTCTAACAGCTCCCTGAGCAGAGAGCTGGTGACGGTCAGTCAGCAGCTCTCTGCTCTTCCCCCCAGTGCTCACTGGAGCTCTGGGCTGTGGAGAGAGGTGGCGGGAGCAGCCGGCTAAGGCTCTGAGCGGCTTGCTGAGAGGCTGAGCCAGGTTCCAGTCCAGGGATGTGGGCAGATCCCAACTTCATTGTCGCGATCTTGCCTGAGCCTGGACCGACTCTGTGACGTCAGCAGACAGTGGACTTCAGCCCGCTGTCTGCTGAGAATGGGTCACAGGAGTGCAGAATGAACTGCACACTCCTGTGATCCACAGAAGTAAAGCCAAATGAGCTTTGGCTGTACTTCTCCTTTAATCAAAGCTGTTTAGCATGGATGGAAGAATCTATTAGATGTATCTTGTTCAGCCAGCAAATTGTGCATGGATAGCCTTAACCTCTTGCTTTAAAACTTTTAATTTGTCACCTGAAATAAATCAGTAAGGACCCTGGCTTCTTCCTAATCTGAATATTTGGTGATCCAGAATGTAATGTAGCCAGCAGGTCTGTACAGCAGCCAGGCAACCAGTTTTTTTTAGAAACAGTTTAGTGTCTCATTTCAGTTTAAACAGAATCTCAGTCAACAGGAAGGCTTCAATTCTGACTGACGTGTACTTTTTAACCAGTGAAAACAGAATTCTGATTGGTTGCCATGGGCTCCTGCGCTTTGGTCTTTGCTTTATTAAACAAGTTCAGATCAGATGTGTCACTTAGAGGTTTCATCTGAACGTGGCTGCTTTTCCCACGTGCTGCAATCGGATCAAATCCCACAACAGAATGCATCCAATTCACAAGCCTCTCTCCTCATTGTGTTAATTTGGTTTCCTCTGAGAAATAACGGTGTTCCCCTTGAGCATATTACAAGTGGCTCAGCTCAGACACTCCAGGTTTCTGCAAGCGTAATCTGGCTATTGTTTCTCAGAGAATGGCAGTCTCCGGTGAATGAGTCAACCTTTTGATCTCCATGTACAAGGAGGATTATGAGATATGGGTCCCAGTGTTCTGTTACTTTCAGATTTCAGATATCCCAGGAAGAAGACAACTTTTTATGTCCCACTGCAGGCCAGAGAAAGGCATTGTAAACCTAAATACAGAAGGTGAAATGTTACAGGATTGTCATGTAAGCCATACAGAGTAACGGCTTTGATGAACAGGTCACTGGACAAGTCAGCAGTTATTACAACGGAGAAGAAAGTGAATGATAATGTTCAGTAGGCACTGGGCTTTGAGAGCCGAGGTCTTCAAAGGGAAACTACAGGGTACTTTCACCCAGTACACATTCTGAGTTATTATTGTAACATTAACAAGCAATTCCAGGCAGCTAGAGAAATAAATCAGCAAGCTGCTAACATTATCCACGAAACACTGCAAATATCCTAGAGTTAAAAAGCCTTCTAGGTTAACGGTAATCTGGGATTTATGTGGACTTCTCACACATGGGATAGATGCGTCTGCTTCCTAATGCCTGTGCTACTGAACTTTCCTCTTGTTTGGAACCTCACCAGTCAGATGCAAAGGCAGCTCTAAAAAATGTTAGATGTATCAAGATTTTTGTACGGACGAGACAAAAAGATGTAAAAATGGTTTTAGTTCTAGACACTGGTATTTTATAGTACGCAGCTCACAATTCTGAGAAAAAAAGTAGAAACCCAACCGCGGCCATTTTTATTTCTTTTTTTTTTTCATAGTCCTCCAGCCAGGGTTTAAAACACAAAAGCAACTCTGGCTTTAGTGCTCACCTCCCTCTATCCTCCATGCTATCCCCTGCAGTTAGCCCTTACTGTCACTAGATGTCCTTAATCTTTTGGGTTGAATGATGCGCATCATCATTTAACCCAAAAGACCGAGGGTATTCTGGTGAGTGTAGGGCATAAATGACCCACCCCATGACAAATCACTCTCTTCATCCTTGAGGAAGATCTAAAGTATAAAGAGGACCACGTGTAACATTTAAATATTAGCTTTCCTAGCAAACACTAGATAATCCTAAAACAAATCCTCACTGACCTCTGTACCTACAGGCATTGTGGATCGATTAATCCTCAATATTTTCAATAGAAACAATAAAGTTTTTCATGTTAGGTCCCAGAACACTGTCCTCTTCCCCTCCTGCAAATATATTATTATTATATAGGTCTTAGGTGTTGTCCTGGACTCTGAACTCTCCTTTAAACCCCACATCCAATCGCTGTTCAAATCTTGCCGCCTCAGCCTCCGCAACATCTCCAAAATATGCCCCTTTCTAACCAAAGACACAACAAAACTCCTAGTTCACTCTCTGGTAATCTCGTGCCTCGGCTACTGCAACTCCCTTCTCGTTGGCTTACCTATACACAGGCTATCCCCCCTTCAATCCATCATGAATGCTGCCGCCAGACTCATCCACCTTACCAATCGCTCAGTGTCCGCCGCTCCTCTCTGTCAAGCCCTCCACTGGCTTCCGCTCACCCAACGAATTAAATTCAAAATACTAACAACATCTTACAAAGCAATCCACAGCTTAGCCCCAAGCTACATCACTAGCCTAGTCTCAAAATACCAACCTAATCGCTCTCTTCGTTCTTCTCAAAACCTCCTGCTCTCTAGCCCGCTCGTCACCTCCTCCCATGCTTGCCTCCAGGACTTTCCAGAGCCTCTCCAATCCTATGGAACTCCTTACCCTTATCTGTCCGATTATCTCCTACTCTATTAGCTTTTAGGCGATCTCTGAAAACCCTCCTTTTCAGTGAAGCCTATCCTACCAACACCTAACAAATGTACCTCCATTTTCTCCATCAACCCATCCCCCACGGTTATTGCCATTTGTTTCACTTGACCCTCCCTTCTAGATTGTAAGCTCTAACGAGCAGGGCCCTCTAGTTCCTCCTGTTTTGTACTGTATTGTAACTGTATTGTCTTCCCTCACATTGTAAAGCACTGCGCAAACTGTTGGCGCTATATAAATCCTGTATAATAATAATAATAATTATTATATAGGATTTATATAGGGCCGACAGTTTACGCAGCACTTTACAACTTGAGGGTAGACAGTACAGCTACAATACACTTTAAAACAGTAGGAATCAGAGGGCCCTCCTCGTTAGAGCTTACAATCTAATATATCAAAAATTGTGAGACTGCAGGCTGCCAAGTCTCTATAAGGGAGGAGAGGACAAGGAGTAGAGTCAGTGGCGGAGCTACCAGGGTCGCAAAGGTCGCATTTGTGACCGTGCCCTGATGTTTGGCCATTGTCGGGGTGCCCCAGTGGAGTAGCTCATTGAGTTGATCATTCAGCTTCTGGGCTTCACACTTTATTTTTGGAAAGGGTAGCCATGGATAGTGTCTACATTGCCAAGTTTCTTTCTTTGTATAGTTCAGTTTTGTGAATTTAGCCAGAGTAAAGATGCTATGATTGTACGAGAATGAAAAAAAATGGCAACTGAAAAAAAATGTACATAGCCCACCAATAATTAGGGGTTAAATAATCAGTCCACCCAAAACCAATCAGCACATGCCAGCGGGTTGACTCATCTACTGATGTGATTATTCAGAAGCCACAAATCAAAGTAATACATAACATACCATAGTAACCCAAGTAAAGGACTAACAACTATTTTAATTGCAAACTATAAAAAAGACAGAAAAAGAAAAAAAGCAAAAGCCTGCTGTTTACACAGTTCACAGAGCGTGTAAACGTCTCTCTCTGAAAAGTGACAAATAGCATGCACGCAGTGGCTAAAGTTACCCGAGCTGTATAAATCCTCTGGGAAGAGGAGAGCTTGGCCTTTGGCTTTCAAGGTGCCAAGTCATTTATGTATTGTGTTCCACTTCCTTACATAGGAAACAAATGAGGCAGAAGGCCATTATTCTGTCGACTATTCATACTAAACTTTGTTAGCGGCTCGGGGGTGACACAAAACCAATAATGAGTCTCATTTTATTTTAACTGATTACAAAATAAAATAATGCAGGCATGACGAAAACCAATCACATATTGGCTCCTCTACAAGAGAAAGAGCCTACAAATGTTTATGAGGACAAGCCTACAGATAGAGGAATAAAGAGATATCGAGAGAGAGACCCCCCCCCCACCCCCCTTTATATAACCCATTACCCCCCTTGCCAAACCAAAACAAATACGTTTATAAATTGAGTTATGTGTAATAACTGGAATGTCACAGGGAAAAAGGATTGAACACATGAAAAAAGGGAGGTTCAAAAAGGCATGGAAAGTCAAGATACCAACTGAAATCTATCAGTAAGATAAGCAATCTTGCCCCTTGTAAGTGTAAATTATAATCAGCTGGTTTAGTCTCAACTGATGGCATAGAAAAAGGTGTCACAGAAGAAACATCTCATGATGGATAAAAGCAAACAGCTCTCTTAAGACTTAATTAAAAAATAAGTGAGACACACACTCTCTATAGCATGCTCACTCTCTTTCCCGCCCTATTTAAGGCCTGGGTAACAGGTAAGGGTACTTCCGGTAGCCCCAACTCCCCCCCCCCCCTTCCATTTTTTTTTTTTTTTACCACAAGAGGAATGTAATAATTTACATATCTATATATATCGATATATGTCTTTACGGAATTTTAAGAAAATAGAATGAATGTTATAACTGAATTGAAATGTACACATTAAGTAAATGTTTCAATGAATTCAAAATGTAAACTGTATAGTAGAAACAAAACTTTTTGGATTAAAGACTGTATAGTTAATACATTGTATTTTCTAGCTCTTTAGGAATCGCCTGAGGAAGCGACTAAGCGAAACGCGTTGCGATTCCATATCTACCACAAGTGAACCCTACATTTTACAATAATAATTATTTATCATGACTTACTATGCATTTATATGAATCGCCTTGGTTTCAGAGGCATTGGGGTTCCAGTGGTGTAGGAGGTTGTCCTACGATTTATGTGCATGTATTTATTATGTTTTATTGAACACATGGCTACTGTTGTATTTTTGTATGTGTGTGTTAATTAAAATGATATTTTTTATCAAATGATTGTCACATTTCTTCTCACTGAGATCAGCAATTGCTAGTTGCCTACAAAGTCCCAATACATTTGAGGGGTTGAGAAACCCCACCAATTTGTGGAGTTTTCTCTTTTTTTCCCCCTCCCCCCCCCTTTTTTCTCTCTTAAGACTTAATGTTCCAGTGAGCACTGTTGGGGCTATTAGGGGGATGTGGAAAGAACATCATTTCACCATAAACTGGCCACAACCAGGTGCCGCTTGCAGGGATTTCTGACAGAGTAGTGAAAAGATCTATAAGAAGAGTTGTCCAAGAGCCAAGGACCACTTCTGGAGAGCATCAAAAAGACATGGAATTAGCAGGTGCATTATGTTCCAAAGAAAACAATAAGTAATGCACTCAACCGCCATGGCCTGTATTGCACACTCACCACGCAAGACTTGATTGCTTAAGAAAAAGCATATTGAAGCTTGTTTAACCACCTCCTGCCCGCTGTATAGTAAAATGACAACCGAGCAGGGCAGCTCTCATTCTGGGTCGACATATGACTGACATGACATGGCGCGACCCTGATCTCCGTAAAAGAGCAGTGGACGCGCCTCTTTACCCTTGTTTACATGTGATCGGCTGTCTCTAATCACAGTCGATCACATGTAAACAAGGAGATGCCATTTATCGGCCCTCCTTGCCTCACACAGATTGTGAGGAGAGGAAAGCCGATCATAGGCATCTCCTCACAGGGGAGACATGTACAGGTAATCAGGGCACTGATTATCAGTGCCCTGATTACATTGCAGCCCCAACATTTCCCATCAGTGATGCCATGCTGTGCCCATCTGTGATGCCAACCTGCACCAATTAGTGACACCAGTCAATGCCCATCAAGGATGCCAATTTGTGCCCATCAATGAGGCCAATCTGTGACCTTCAGTGATGCCTTTCAGCGCCGCCTCTCATTGCCCATCAGTGTCACCTATCAGTGCCGCATAACAGTGGTGCATATTAGTGCCACCCCATCAGTGCTCTTTAGTGCCGCCTAATCAGTGCCCATCAGTGCAGCCTATCAATGCCCATCAGCGCAGATGATGGGCATTGAATTTTCTTTTCAAAATATTTCGGTCTTTTTTATTTCTTTTTTTAGCAAAAAATAGAAAACCCAACTGTGATTAAATACCACCAAAAGAAAGCTCTATTTGTGGGAAGAAAATTATAAATTATTTTGGGTACAGCATTGCATGACAGCACAATTGTCATTCAAAGTTTGATAGCGCTGAAAGCTAAAAATTGCCTTGACAGAAAGGGGGTGAAAGTGCCCTGTATTGAGGTAGTTAAAGTTTGCTGCGCAACACTTCATGCCTCGTACACACGCATCGATTATTGGCCGGGAATTTTCGGCCAACGTCCGATCGGCCGATTTTCGGCTTGTTAGTATGATGCTTTCAACAACCGACTCCGACTTTTCGGCCGAATAAAATCTGGTGTGCAGGCTATAAAATTTTTGCTGGCCGTCAACACAACGGCCAATTTTCCGTCAGTCAGTACAGATTTCGGCAGACAAAAATCTGATGAGCAAGACTGGGCATGCTCAGAGAAGAAAAAACACATGGAAAGTAAACCAGCACATGACATCACTTCTGAAGTAGATTTTTGTTGGCCGAGAAAATTTGTGTGCAGTCTAGGCACATTCCAACCAACAAAACACAACTCTGAACAAAAGTTGGACGATCGGTCGGCCGATAATCGTTGCGTGTGTACGAGGCATTAGACAAGCCTGTGAAATAATGGGAGAATATAGTCTGGTCAGATTAGACCAAAATTAAACTCTTTGGATGCCATAATACACACCATGTTTGGAGGTCAAATGGCACGGCACATCGCCCCAAAAACACCCCCATATCAAAAGTGAAGTTTGGAGGTGGGAACATCATAGTGCGGGGCTGTATTTTAGCATATGGTACTGGCAAACTTCATATCACTGAAGGAAGGATAAATGGAAAAATCTACTAAGAAAGACATTCAGGATAAAAATCTGCTGCCATCTACCAGGATGCTTAGGATGAAACGAGGCACATTTCAGCAAGACAATCATCCCAAACACAAAGCCAAGGAAACTTTTAATTGGTTTCAAAAAAAGAAAATAAAGCTGGTAGAATGGCCCATCCAAACACCTGACTTGAATCTAATAGAAAATCTATAGAAAGAACTAAAGATTAGAGTTTATAGAAGAGGCCCACAGAACCTTCAAGATTTGAAGAATGTTTGTGTGGAAGATTGGGCCAAAATCAGACCGGAGCAATGCATCCGACTAGTTTCTCCATACAGTAGGAGCCTTGAAGCAGTCATTACCAATAAAGTATTTTGTACGAAGTATGAAATAAATTGTAGTTAGAGTGTTCAATAATGTTTCCCTGTTTCATTCCATTTTATTACACATAACTTAATTTCTGAACTTATTTGTTTTGTTTTTTTTGGTTTCTTTGTATGTATGGGTCGCATGGGTTGTTACCGACATGTGGTGAATATTTCATGTCAATAGCACCTTTAGAAATATATTTACCTAGAAAAATGGTGATGTGAGCGATACTTACAGGGAGTGCAGAATTGTTAGGCAAATGAGTATTTTTGAGGATTAATTTTATTATTGAACAACAACCATGTTCTCAATTAACCCAAAAAACTCATTAATAATCAAAGCTGACTATTTTTGGAAGTAGTTTTTAGTTTGTTTTTAGTTTTAGCTATTTTAGGGGGATATCTGTGTGTGCAGGTGACTATTACTGTGCATAATTATTAGGCAACTTAACAAAAATCAAATATACAGTATACCCATTTCAATTATTTATTTTTACCAGTGAAACCAATATAACATCTCAACATTCACAAATATACATTTCTGACATTCAAAAACAAAACAAAAACAAATCAGTGACCAATATAGCCACCTTTCTTTGCAAGGACACTCAAAAGCCTGCCATCCATGGATTCTGTCAGTGTTTCGATCTGTTCACCATCAACATTGCGTGCAGCAGCAACCACAGCCTCCCAGACACTGTTCAGAGAGGTGTACTGTTTTCCCTCCTTGTAAATCTCACATTTGATGATGGACCACAGGTTCTCAATGGGGTTCAGATCAGGTGAACAAGGAGGCCATGTCATTAGCTTTTCTTCTTTTATACCCTTTCTTGCCAGCCACGCTGTGGAGTACTTGGACGCGTGTGATGGAGCATTGTCCTGCATGAAAATCATGTTTTTCTTGAAGGATGCAGACTTCTTCCTGTACCACTGCTTGGAGAAGGTGTCTTCCAGTAACTGGCAGTAGGACTGGGAGTTGAGCTTGACTCCATCCTCAACCCGAAAAGGCCCCACAAGCTCATCTTTGATGATACCAGCCCAAACCAGTACTCCACCTCCACCTTGCTGGCGTCTGAGTCGGACTGCAGCTCTCTGCCCTTTACCAATCCAGCCACGGGCCCATCCATCTGGCCCATCAAGACTCACTCTCATTTCATCAGTCCATAAAACCTTTGAAAAATCAGTCTTGAGATATTTCTTGGCCCAGTCTTGACGTTTCAGCTTGTGTGTCTTGTTCAGTGGTGGTCGTATTTCAGCCTTTCTTACCTTGGCTATGTCTCTGAGTATTGCACACCTTGTGCTTTTGGGCACTCCAGTGATGTTGCAGCTCTGAAATATGGCCAAACTGGTGGCAAGTGGCATCTTAGCAGCTGCACGCTTGACTTTTCTCAGTTCATGGGCTGTTATTTTGCGCCTTGGTTTTTCCATACGCTTCTTGCGACCCTGTTGACTATTTTGAATGAAATGTTTGATTGTTCGATGATCACGCTTCAGAAGCTTTGCAATTTTAAGAGTGCTGCATCCCTCTGCAAGATATCGCACTATTTTTGAAATTTCTGAGCCTGTCAAGTCCTTCTTTTGACCCATTTTGCCCAAGGAAAGGAAGTTGCCTAATAATTATGCACACCTGATATAGGGTGTTGATGTCATTAGACCACACCCCTTCTCATTACAGAGATGCACATCACCTAATATGCTTAATTGGTAGTAGGCTTTCGAGCCTATACAGCTTGGAGTAAGACAACATGCATAAAGAGGATGATGTGGTCAAAATACTCATTTGTCTAATAATTCTGCACTCCCTGTATTTTACGAGAGAGAGACAGACACACAGACAGACAGACAAAGAAACAGAGAGATTACCAACAGACTGGATGTTAGTTGGCTAGTGTAGGGCTGTAGTATCCAGATATAGAGCAGAGGTGGGTGGATTCTACCATTTTTTATGCACAGAACACTAGGCAGTGATGTGTTTGCAGTATGGCATATTTCCACACAATTTCTAAAGGGCTTTCAGCTGGTCATAGATGAGTAGAATCTTGAACAGTTCAGCAGGGAACGGCCAAGAATCAATCCATCTATGGGCAGGCTGGTTGCACTGAAGTCAGTATTACCAGCCTGTTGGATTTTTTGCATGTGATTACCATCAGTGGCTATAGCCACCAGGAGTATTCATCATGGTCTGCCGGCAGGGAAGGCTCCTCCCCAGCAAAAGGAGGGATAATGTTAATGTGTTAATTGGGGAATCAAGTGATTTTCTTTCCTGCAACCAAGAAAATTAAATCATCTATGCCCAGACCTACACATTATTGACATTTAAGTAAGAAACACCATTCAATATCTGCATATCTCCCAAAAGTCCCTTATTTGTAGACAGCGTCCCTCTCTCCCTTTTGCAGCCTCAGATGTCCCTCTTTTTGGTCTGATATGTACATATACACTGCCCAGCCAAAAAAAAGTCGCCACCAAAAAAAAAAAGGTCACACACTCTAAGATTTTGTTGGACCGCCTTTAGCTTTGATTACGGCATGTATTCGCTGTGGCATTGTTTCGATAAGTTTCTGCAATATCACAAGATTTATTTCCGTCCAGTGTTGCATTCATTTTTCACCAAATGACGGGAGAGTCGGACCGCTGCGCAAAGCATTCTCCAGCACATCCCAAAAATTCTCAGTGGATTAAGTTCTAAGCTCAAAACAATTAGAGAGTGTGAACAGGGACGCAGACAGCATTGAAAGCTTTAGGGCCAGTTTACACCAGAACATGGAGCGGAAAATGCATGTTATGTGTACGATTTCCGCACCACAGTCGATCTGCTTGCGGGTGCCAATTTGTCATTAAAAAGGCACCCCAAACACAGATCGCATACGCAGTACGATTTCAGGGACCAAATCACATGCTAGAAAAAAATGGGATTTTTGAATTCCCGTAAAATAAATTTCTGTGATGTTCATTGATGGACACAGCTCCTGATCTCCTTAACCATTGGGTTATACTGTCCCTTATAGGAGTAGGACACTAGGCAGAAAAAAAGTCTGGCTACACCTATGGGCAGTCCCAGGGGGTATACTCCCTCTTGTTTGTTTGTTTCATGTGTGGAGCCCTTCCATGTGTTCTTTGCCATGAAGGCCAGTAATAGGTGGGAGCAGTGGCCATTTTCTTTGTTGTTAATGTGTACTGGTGAGTGGACATACTGGATGCCTTTGCTGTAATACTATCAGCTGGGCTTCCATTATGCCCCCAATTACCTTTCAGAGGAGGGATGGGCCACCTCCAGGCTCACCTGCCCCCTATCTATCCATTTCGCTTGCATGTGCTTCCACTGTGAAGGCTCTTATAAATTCATTAGAGTAGGACTGCAGGTATACAGGGAGCCGTGAAGTGGCCCTGCAGCTTTCACATGCGTTTGCAAATGTGTGCTAACTAAACCCCTGTTTTGACGCAAACTGTTAGACAGGTTAATCTGGTTGGTAAGCAAACTGGCTGGCAGATCGAACTGGGAATTTTAATTTTGTTTGTTTCAGGTATACTCCCTCTCTCTGCTATAGGTACTCAGTTTTGTTACAAGCAGTGTTAGAAGAATTACAACTCCACAGAGGGGTGCATGCTGTGTTCGTCAATATGAACATCAGAGAAATGGATTTTCTAGTAAGTCAAAAATATAATTTTCTCTTTCGTACATTGACGGAAACCCAGCTCCTGATCTTCTTAACCATTGGGACGTCCCAAAGCCGAGTTAAACTTGAGGGGTGTCAACAGTGAAAAAGAAACTCCCAAGGCTAAACTATAGCCAACCAGGGAAACCGGAGCTTAACCAAAACAACTGGAGCTCACACGAAAAAACAATACACCCTCAAAGAGGATCAGGACCTCTAAACAGCAGCCTGCAAAACCTTGCAGCCAAAGGAAGCATCCGCAGATGCCAACACATCCACTTTATAGAACTTTGTGAAAGTGTGCACCGACGTCCAGGTGGCCACCTTGCAAACCTGCATCACTGACGCCTGATGACGGAAGGCCCAGGAGGCACTGAGCGCCTGAGTAGAGTACACCTTGACAGGGAAAGGAGGAATCTGACCCTTGATGGAATAAGCCTGAATCACCGTCTGTCTGATCCATCTGGAAATGGTCACAGAGGAAGTGGACAACCCTTTCCGAGGCCAATCCATAAGCACAAAGAGTTAGCCTGATTTTCTAAAAGACTCAGTAGCTGCCAGGTACACCCTAATTGCCCAGAATACATCCAAGGCATGCAAAGCAATTTCCTTAGGATGTTTTGGCCTGGGACACAGGGAAAGTGACACAATGTCTTCATCCAAATTAAAATCAGCGACAACCTGAGGAAAGAACGGACAGGGGTGAAGAACCACCTCATCACTGTGAAGCGACAGGATAACGCCGCCAATTTCGACACCCTGCGCGCAGAGGTGAAAGCCACCAAAAAAGCCACCTTCTGGGACAGCGTAAGCAGGGGGAATCTTACGTAGGTTCTCAAAAGGAAGCTTCTGGAGAAATGAGAGCACCAAATTGGGTCCCAAGGTGACATCAGAGACCGCACTGGAAGGGTCAAGTGCCTAACTCCCTGAAGAAAAGCACGCACCGAGGAGTATGTGGCCAAGGGCCATTAAAAGAAGACCGCTTAGGCTGACACCTGACCGTTGATAGTACTCGAGGTCAGTTTCTGCTCAACACCCCTCCCCGTTGAAGGAAGGTCAAGATCCAAGCCACCGAAAAACGAGCGAGGATGAACCCCACGAGACTCGCACCATGCAATGCACGTCTTCCATGTACGATGGTAGATCTTCCTAGAGGAAGGTTTCTTGGCTTTTAACAGCACTGGAATCACAGACTCAGACAAACCTCTATCCGTCAGCACCCGGTGTTCAACAGCCAAGCTGTCAAAGCCAGCGACTGTAAAGCAGGATAGAAGATTGATCCATGGGACAGCAGATCCTCCCTGAGAGGAAGCTTCCAAGGAACGTCGGCAACCAGCCGCACCAGATCGGCATACCAAGCCCAGGCGAGGCCAGTCTGGGGCCACTAAGATGACTGGAATCCCTCCTGCCTCCATCCTGCGTAGAAGTCTTGTCAGAAGCTTGAGAGGAGGAAAGGTGTAAATCAGACCATACTGATCTCACGGGGCCACCAGCGCATCCGTGGAGTCCACCAGAGGATCCCATGACCGAGCCACAAACCTCTGCACCTTTCTGTTTAGCCGGGATGCCAACAGATCCACCTCGGGGAAGCCCTACCAGAGACACAACTGATGAAACACCTCTGGATGAAAGGACCACTCCCCTTGGTCCAACGCCTGCCGACTGAGGTAATCCGCCTGCCAGTTTTCCACCCCGAGAATGTGTACGGCAGAGAGGGCTGGAACGAACCGTTCTGCCTACCTTAGAATGCCGGCTACCTCCTGAGCCGCTAGGACACTTCTTGTGCCCCCCTGGTGATTGACATAAGCCACGGTTGTGGCATTGTCCGATTGAATGCGCACTGGACATCCCTGAAGACGATCCGTCCAATGTTCCAGGCACAGCCTGATCGCTCAGATTACCAAGACATTGATCAGTAGTCTGGACTTCTCCAGTGTCCAGACCCCCTGAGCATAAATTTTGCAAAGGACGCCTCCCCAGCTGGACAGGCTGGCGTCCGTGGTGACCACTGTCCAATACAAGGGGAGAAAGGATTTGCCCAGCCGAAGCGCAGGAGAATGAAGCCACCATATCAGGGACTCTTTCGTTCCCCACCTCAGCACTATCAGATTGTCCAGAGACTGTGGATTCTTGTCCCATTTGGCCAGATTCTCCCATTGCAGGGACTTCGTATGGAACTGTGCAAACGGAAACGCCTCGAAGGTAGACACTATCAGTCCCAGCACCCGCATGCAAGTCCGGAGGGATTAGCATCCGCTGGACAACAGGAGACGAATTACTGCCTGCAGTTTCTGGTGTTTGCCCAGGAGGAAGGAGCCTTATGGCTAAGGCCGAGTCCAGAGTCAGACCCAGATAGTCCAGCTTTGTGGACAGAACCAGAGCAGACTTCTGAAAATTCAGAATCCAGCCAAACATCCTCAAGCTCGTATGGTGATTTCCAGGTTTTCCACCAGAGCAGTAGGAGACTCCGCTCGCAGAAGGCCCAGTACCACGATCCCCCATTGGCATAACAAGGCTAGCACCGGGGCCAACACTTTCGTAACGACCCGAAGAGCAGACGCGAGACCAAAGGGTAGCGCCACAAGCTAATAATGCTCCTCCTCCCACGGCAAAGTGGAGGAAGCGCTGGAGACCGACACGTATTGGAATGTGAAGGTAATCATCCTTCAGGTCGAGACAAGAAAAATCCACCTGATGCAGGGACTCCACCACCGTGCGAACGGACTCCATTCCGAACTTCTGCACCCGCACAAAGCAGCTCAGTGCATTAAGGTCCAGAATTGGAAGCACTTTGCTTTTCTTTCTGGGGACTGCAAACAGGTTTGAGTAAAACCCCTGAAAAAGGTCCGAAGTCAGAACCGGGACCATCACCGTTTAAAGTAAAAGGTCTTGCACCGCCCCAAAAAGAGCCTGTAAGCAGACCAGGGACAGTCGCACGTTGGAAGGAAGAACTTTACCGAAATTACAATGTAAAGTAGTGAGTGTAAAGCTTGTATAACAATCTAAATTTGCTGTCCCCTCAATATAACTCAACACAAAGCCATTAATGTCTAAACCGCTGGCAACAAAAGTGAGTACACCCCTAATTGAAAATGTCCAAATTGGACCCAAAAAGTCAATATTTTGTGTGGACACCATTATTTTCCAGCACTTATTTAACCCACTTGGGCATGGAGTACACCAGAGCTTTACAGGTTGCCACTGGAGTCCTCTTCCACTCCTCCATGACGGCATCACAAAGCTGGTGGATGTTAGAGACCTTGCACTCCCACACCTTCCATTTGAGGATGCCCCAGAGATGCTCAATAGGGTTTAGGTCTGGAGACATGCTTGACCAGTCCATCACCTTTACCCTCAGCTTCTTTAGCAAGGCAGTGGTCATCTTGGAAGGTGTGTTTGGGGTCATTATGTTGGAATACTGCCCTGCGGCCCAGTCTCCTAAGGGAGGGGTTTTTGCTCTGCTTCAGTATGTCACAGTACATGTTGGCATTCATGGTTCCCTCAATGAACTGCAGCTCCCCAGTGCCGGCAGGCCTTGTGCATCCCCAGACCATGACACTCCCACCACCATGCTTGACTGTAGGCAAGACACACTTGTCTTTGTACTCCTCACCTGGTTGCCGCGACACACGCCTGACACCATCTGAACCAAATAAGTTTATCTTGGTCTCATCAGACCACAAGACATGGTTCCAGTAATCCATATCCTTAGTCTGCTGGTCTTCAGCAAACTGTTTGTGGGCTTTCTTGTGCATCATCTTTAGAAGAGGCTTTCTTCTGGGATGACAGCCATGCACACCAATTTGATGCAGTGTGCGGCATATGGTCTGAGCACTGACAGGCTGACCCCCCCAGCGCTTTGACCTCTGCAGCAATGCTGGCAGCACTTATACGTCTATTTCCTAAAGACAACCTCTGGATATGACACTGAGCATGTGCACTCAACTGCATTGGTCGACCATAGCGAGGCCAGTTCTGATTGGAACCTGTCATGTTAAACTGCTGTATGGTCTTGGCTACCGTGCTGCACCTCAGTTTCAGAGTCTTGGCAATCTTCCTATAGCCTAGGCTATCTTTATGTAGAGCAACAATTCTTTTTTTCAGATCCCAGAGTTCTTTGCCATGAGGTGCCATGTTGAACTTCCAGTGACCAGTATGAGAGAGTGAGAGAAACACCAAATTGAACACACCTGCTCCCCATTCACACCTGAGACCTTGTAACACTAATGAGTCACATGACACTGGGGAGGGAAAATGGCTAATTGGGCCCAATTTGGACATTTTCAATTAGGGGTGTACTCACTTTTGTTGGCAGCAGTTTAGACATTAATGGCTGTGTGTTGAGTTATTTTGAGGGGACAGCAAATGTACACTGTTATACAAGCTGTACACTCACTACTTTACATTGCAGCAAAGTGTATTTTCTTCAGTGTTGTCACATGAAAAGATATAATAAAATATTTTCAAAAATGTAAGGGGTGTACTCACTTGTGGGATACTGTATATACAGTGAATCCAGAAAGTATTCACAGCGCTTCATATTTTCCACATTTTGTTATATTACATAGCCTTGTTCCAAAATTGATTAAATTGATTATTAATCAAAATTCTACAAACAATACTGTGCTGCCATGCAGCTTTAACTTTCTAGCATATATACTTATGCACATAAGTATTCACAACCTTTGCTCAATAGTTTGAAGCACCTTTGACACCAATCCCACCTCAAGTATTTTTAAGCATGATTCTACAAGCTTGGCACACCTATTTTTGGGCAGTTTCTCCCATTCTTCTTTGCAGGACCTCTCAAGCTCCATCAGGTTGGATAGGGAGTTTTCAGGTCACTCCGGAGATGTTCAACTGGGTTCAAGTCTGGGCTCTGGCTGGGCCACTCAAGGACATTCACAGAGTTGTCCTGTAGCCACTCCTTTGTTAGCTTGGCTGTGTGCTTAGGGTCGTTGTCCTGTTCGAAAATGAACCTTCGCCCCAGTCTGAGGTCCAGAGTGCTCTGGAGCAGGATTTGATCAAGGATGTTTCTGTACATTGCTGCATTCATCTTTCCCTTAACCCTGACTAGTCTCCCAGTTCCTATTCCTGAAAAACATCCCCAAAGCATAATGCAGTCACCACTATGCTTCACTGTAAAGATGGTATTGGCCAGGTGATGAGTGGTGCCTGGTTTCCTCCAGACATGACGCTTGCCATTCAGACTGGGGTGATCAATCTTTGTTTCATCAGATCAGAGAATTTCTTTCTCATGTCCTGAGTCATTCAGGTGCCTTTTGGCAAATTCCAGACAGGCTGTCATGGGCTTTTACTGAGGTGTGGCTTCTGTCTGGCCACTCTACTATACAGGCCTGATTGGGGGAGTGCTGCAGAGAGGGTTGTTCATCTGGAAGGTTCTCTTCTCTCCACCGAGAAATGATGAAGCTCGGTCAGAGTGACCATAGGGTTCTTGGTCACCTCCCAGACTAAGGTCCTTCTCCCCCGATCGCTCAGTTTGGCTGGGCGACCCACTGTAGGAAGCGCCCTGGTGCTTCCAAACTTCTTCCATTTACGGATGATGGAGGCCACTGTGCTCATTGGAACCTTCAATGCTGCAGACATTTTTCTGTACCCTTCCCCAGATCTGTGCCGATGAAACCCTGTCTCGGTGGTCTGCAGACAATGCCTTTGACTTCATGGCTTGGTTTGTGCTCTGACATGCACTATTAACTGTGGGACCTTACATAGACAGGTGTGTGCCTTTCCAAATCATGTCCAATCAACTAAATTGACCACAGGTGAACTCCAATCAAGTTGTAGAAACATCTCAAGGATGATCAGTGGAAAAAGGATGCACCTGAGCTCAATTTTGAGTGTCATGGCAAAGGCTGTGAATACCTATATACATGGGATTTTTTTCATTTTTATTTTTTTTGTTTACTTTTTAAAACAAGCTTCTTTCACGTTGTGGTTAGAAGGGTATTATTTGTAGACTTTTGAGGAAAATAATGAGTACAATCCGTTTTGGAATAAGGCTGTACCATAACAAAATGTGAAAAAAGTGAAACGCTATGAATACTTTCTGGATTCACTGTGTGTATGTATGTATGTATATATATATATATATATATATATATATATATATTGACAGGAAGTCAGGTAAATCTGTGGGTGTTGTCACAGACGGGAGATATATTTCTGCCTTGTTTAGACAATTCACAAATTACTATCAGGTGTCGGCTGCGGAGGTAGCCAGAAAGGTTTAAGGACGTTGGAAAGCTTCAGCTATTCAGAATGAGGCAATTAAGGCCTCTATAAGTTATCCAGAGGATGACTACTGATTGCTGCATCCTGAGGCTTTTTGCGTTGAGAGCAGTGAGCTGAGAAAGACTTCTGAAGGTGAGGTGGTGTTGACTTTTTCTGTGTGAAAAGAAAACAAATAGACTATTGGTTTTCTGCTGTATGACCAGCAGTGTCTGCCCAGCAGTAGGTTGGGACAGACTCCATAGGTAGGTTCCTGTGTTGTGAAGGTAGACGCCCCAAGTGGCCAGGGTTTATTTTATGTTTGTTTGGTTTATGCTGCTTGGATGCTTGCACTTGTTTCCAGCAAATTGGAAGAATAAGCCATAGACCGTTGTTTTCAACCACTCCTCGGCTGTCTCTCTGTGTAGCGAAGCCACCCAAGGGGTCACCCACACCCACTACCAAGCCAACCCCCTACAATATATATATATATATATATATATATATATATATATATATATATATATTTGTGTGGAGTACACCAAATCGCATGCTATTGCAATACCATGAGGTTTGGTGCAGTGCTATCCATATCTAGAAAAACATTTTCCTTTAGTTATAATTGAATAGCATTTAAATGAATATCTAAAAAAAGAGCAATATACAGTCACTTTATGAAGCACTGAAATTTTATTTCCTTGGGAAAAGAACTCGGCTTAGATTTAGATGGATTTTTAGATACAAAACAACAGCATTTTGTAGACGGTCCATCGGGGCTGTTGACAAAGTGGATATTTTATGAAGGGCAAGCCTTTTTACATGAGAAAGTGCTCAATGCCAAAGGAAGTATTCCCCATAGACACAGAGAAGTCATATACCGCTGTATTTATATTGTAAGATACTTGGAACACATAGTGCTGAACTAAATGCAGCTAAGAATAGGACTCATGCAGAAAATACTTGGGCCCCTAGATAATAATTTGACTTTAAATCCAGCACAGATGGCTTCAATTTCTCCTTCATAGTTTTTCCATCAACTAAGTCAGAGAAAAAATGTTCTTGTGCGGATGGCCAACAAAAATGGATGTGCTAAGTGCTGAGAGGTCCCACAGCCCCTCTCCTCAGCAACTTTTTACTAGAAGATGTGAGCTGCGTGAGCATTTAACTCCACATCTCTAAGTACAGGGTGAGAACCTTTACAAGCTCTGGTCTTAGAGCCGGATTGCCTTCCTTTCAATGGTGATATGTGATCTATTGTCCTCTGGAACCTCCTTGTTGCATGGAACCATGCAGCAGTTTGTAGGAGCATCACATCACATCAGCTGAAAAAAGGCAGCAGCTTGGATGAACTCATCTATGATCTAAAACAAGTGGAAAATGGCTTGTGTGTATTTACTCAGAAAGTAAAGTTGAGGGCTGGCCCACCATGTTCTGCCTCTAGATCAATACTATTGGTAGATGATGCTCCCCAATGAACGTCAGGGCCCATAGTGAGTTGTGTGAGGCTATCTGCTGTATGTAAGGCCAACAGTGAGATGGGAAGAGTTGGGCAAGTCCTAGTTTTCCCCCCTCAAGTTTTAAAAGCAACCTGGAATTAGGGGGTCCCAATATCTTAGGCAGATGTTTGTGCAAGCACAATGTTTTTTTTTTTTTTTTTTTTTTATCATGATACCATTTTACATATTTTTTTTAACCACTTTACCACCGGAGGATTTTGCTGTCTTCCATCCAGGCCACTTTTTGCGATTCGGCGCTGTGCGACTTCAACTGACAATTGCGCGATCGTGCGACGCCGTACCCAAACTAAATTTACGCCCTTTTTTTCCCACAAACAGAGCTTTCTTTTGGTGGTATTTGATCACCTGTGCGATTTTTACTTTTTGCGCTATAAACAAAAAAAGAGCGTTTATTTTGAAAAAATAACAATATTTTTAACATTTTTTTATATGAAATTCCCCCCAAAAAAGATGTAAAAACCAATTTTTTTAAAAAATTTTGGCCAATTTGTTTTATGCTACATATGTTTGGTAAAAAAAAATCGCAATAAGCGTATTTTGATTGGTTTGCGCAAAAGTTATTGCGTTTACTAACAAAGGGAAAGATTTATGTAATTTTTGGTGTTTTTTTTTTTAACGCGTAATGGCGGCGATCTGCGATTTTTTTTGCGGGACTGCGACATTGCGGCGGACAGATCGGACCCTTGACTGACATTTTTGACACTTTTGGGGGTACCAGTGACATTACTGCAGTAATCAGTGCTATATATATGCACTGTTACTGTAAAAATGACACTGGCAGGGAAGGGGTTAATTTTATTGGAGAGGGAGGGGTTAATGTATGCCTGGTGCTTACTGACGTGTAGGGGGGGAGGTGACTGAGTGAGTCATGGACAGATCGGATGTCCAGCTATGCTGAACAGTCCGATCTGTCACTCCCTGTCACTATGGAGATCCGCCCGCTGTGTTTACACACAGCGGGCGGATCTCCAGACGAGATCCCCGACGATCGGGTAAGAGCAGCGGCGATCGCCGCTGCTCCTCCCCTGGCCCGACTCCCGCTGTGAATGAAAACAGCGGGCGCGAGCCTCCGGCGGCGCGCAAGCGCCGCCCAGAAGGGGGAGTGTCTGACAACGTTAATACTACGTCGTCAGACGATAACGAGCCACTCTGCCGCAGTAGTATTACTGTGAGCAGACGTAAAGTGGTTAATCCACTTCCAGACCACGCCTTTTCTGGCATTTTTTGTTTACATATAACAATCAGAATTTTTTGCTAGAAATATTACTTAGAGCCCCCAAACATTATAAATGGATTTTTGTAAAATCTTACCGTAAAATCCTTTTCTCTTAGCTCATCGACAGACGTAGTCCTCGGTGATACACCACCTTCGGGTTATGTTACCTCCGCAGGAGCAGGACTAGACAGGAAATTAAAAAGCTCTGGCCACACCCTAGGGGCAGTCCCAGAGGGTATATCCTCTCTCTCTCTCTGCCTCAGCAAATCAGTTATGTGAAAAAGCAGTGCTTAGAGAATTTAACCCAACCCAACTCCAAAACAGAGGGGCGGGGACTACGTCTGTCGATGAGCTAAGAGAAAAGGATTTTACGGTAAGATTTTACAAAAATCCATTTTTCTCTAGCGCTCATCGACAGACGTAGTCCTCGGTGATACACCACCTTCGGGACGTCCCAGAGCAGTATCACAACTGAGGGGTGGGAAAATGGAAATCAAATCCCAATCTAGAAGGCCCAACCGGTGCCAACTAGAAGTTTACAATGCTCATCCTTAATGATGAGACTCAACAAAAAAATTTTTCAAACAGAAAAAAACCCTCGAGGTAGACCACCGGTCTCCTCAAATTGCGGCCTGCAAAACCTTGCGGCCAAATGAGGCATCCGCCGATGCCGTCACATCAATTTTATAGAATTTAGTAAAGGTATGTACCGACGACCAAGTGGCCGCCTTACATACCTGGACCACTGACGCCTGATGGCGAAAGGCCCAGGAAGTACTGAGCGCTCGAGTGGAGTGCGCCCTAACAGGGAACGGAGGACTCTGACCCTTAATAGAATAAGCCTGTACCACCGTTTGTCTAATCCATTTGGCAATGGTCGCGGCAGATGCAGGCAAACCCTTTCTGGGGCCATCCGTGATCACAAAAAGTGAATCCGTCTTACGGAATGATTCCGTAGCTTTCAGGTATACCCTGATTGCCCGAACCACATCCAAGGAATGCAACGCATGTTCCCGATGATGCTTGGGCTGAGGACACAAGGAAGGTAGTACAATATCTTCATTCAGATGAAAATCTGAAACCACCTTAGGAAGAAAAGATGGCTTAGGATGAAGTACTACCTTATCCCTATGAATCACTAGGTATGGGGACTGGCATGATAATGCAGCCAGTTCTGACACCCTGCGAGCAGAAGTAATAGCCACCAAGAAGACCACCTTCTGGGATAAAGTAAGCAAGGGAATCTCCCTGATGTTTCAAAGGGAGGTTTCTGTAAAACCGACAAAACCAAATTAAGATCCCAGGGCGGTAAGGGCGCGCGGACTGGAGGAGCCAGGTGCCGCACCCCCTGGATGAAATTCCGCACCAAGGATTTGGTAGCTAAAGGTTTCTGAAAGAAGATTGCCAATGCTGAACTTGACCCTTGATGGTGCTCAAGGCTAGCTTCTGCTCAACCCCTTGTTGCAAAAAGGCCAATATTCGAGACACCGAATAGGTACGTGGAGGAAATCCTAAAGATTCGCACCACGCAATATAAGTCTTCCATGTGTGATAATAGACTTTGCTGGAAGTCGCTTTCCTTGCTTTAATAAGGGTAGGAATGACTGAAGTAGACAAACCTCTGTCCTTCAGTACTTGGGTCTCAATGGCCAGGCCATTAAAACCAGCGACTGTAAAGCACGAAGGTAAATAGGTCCTTGAGACTACAGACACTCCCTGAGACGAAGTTCCCACGAAACGTCTGCGACTAACATGTCCAAGTCGGCCAGGCCGGCTTGAAGAGGCCAGCCTAGAATTTCTAGGACCACTGGCGCTGATTGGATCAGAACCAGGCGTCCCTAGAGCTATCTGGCCCCGACCATCCGAGAAAGTCTGGTCGTTTTCTGTTCCCACACATTTATCAGATACCTGATAGTTATCAGGCAAGGTGATCTTTTCTGGTTGAACCTCAGGGACCGAAGTCACCCGACTAGAGGCTGCTTGGCCTATCTGGTCAATCAGATCCGATTCCTGTGAGGTATCGGGACTAATCTTAGGAAAAGGTAAAGGAAAAGATCTATACAGGGAACGGTAACTACCGCTTCCTGTACTTAAATGTTGGAAGGGAAGAATCGCACCGGTAGTAGTGGTTGATGCTCAATCTAATGTCCTGAATACCGGTGAAAACGTCCCCCCACCCTGAAATCGGGTGGGGGCGCACCTTCAGGCTGTGTACTCCTTTACTTCGGGTTTGGCTGGGTTGGTCCTCTGCTTGTCCGACCAGCCCTTCTTGAACCCTCCTGGAGGAGTCTTGCCTTTCCCGGGAGTACCAGCCGGGCGCCCTTTATGGGCGGTAAAGAAAGGTCCTCGCTTGTTGCGAGGTCCCTTAGCTTTAGCAGCCTGTGGCAAAAAAGTACTCTTGCCCCCGGTGGCATCCTTAATGATTTTATCTAGGTTGGCTCCAAATAGACGATTCCCCTGGAAAGGGAGATTGGTCAAAGTCTTTTTGGAACCTAGGTCAGCTGACCAGCATTTTAACCACAGCACACGTCTGAGGATCACTGCTAACTTAGATGCATGCCCTAACAAGGGAGTAGTGTCCCAAGGCTGCGTCACAGATAAACCGTAGTCCTTGTATGATCTGTTCTATCAAATCAGATGTCTCCTGGGGAATATCTTTTCCCCTAAGATCTTGGCGTACCATTTTCGCCCATTCTGTAAGTGTCTGGGAAACTAGACCAATAACAATTACTGGTCTAAATGCTGACCCTATCAGAGAAAAGATAGTGCGGGACTCCGCTTCTATCTTTCGATCCACCGGATCCTTAAAGGACGAAGTGTCCTCCACTGGAATAACCGTGGCTTTATTCAGCCTGGAAATAGGCGGATCCACGACTGGTGGTACCGTCCATTTCTTAATGATGGATTCCTCAAACGGATAGCGTCTAGCAATACGCTTGGAAATAGTAAAGGTACGTTTAGAATGCTCCCATTCTCCTTTAATCTGATTACCAAAACATTTAGGTACAGGAAAAGCCTTCGCCGTCTTGATGGGCTTATTAGTCCCAAAAGGCCTTTCTGTTTCAGTTGCCTCTGCCGGTAAAGCCTCAAGTTTTAAGGTTTCTTGCACTGCCACAACTAGTGCGTCCACCAATGCTTCTTCCTGAATTATAGCAGGAGAAGAAGCGTCCTCCTCACTGTCTGAGGGGGCTTTACCTGGGATAACAGCCCTTGCAGAGGAACCTGCAACTGCAGTGACCATCTCTGAATCAGAGTCAGAGGTGTCAGATAGTATAGGGGTAGGCGGGGGTCGCTTCCTTGACCCCCGTCCCTGACAGGCCGCCTCCACCCGAGCCACCATAGACTCCATAATAGCTGTAAATGACTCTATACTCTGTGCACCGGCGGGTCCCGAGGCCCCCTCGAGGGAAACAGGTGGGGGAATATGTGTGGCAGGGTCCATAATAACTCCAGTTACTTCCTGGATGATATAATTCAAAGTAAAGAAAAAACTTTTTTTTTTTTTTTTTTTGACCCTCAGCGCCACAAAAAAACCCCTTAGTGTTACCTGCTAGGGATCCCTATCGATCGAGAGAGAGAGAGATAGACCCCCAGGCTCACCACTTGATGTTCAGAGTTGAACTGCAACAGCTTACAGCGCTGTCCTAGACAAACAGGAAGTCTTTTGGCTAGCTGCCCAGGAAGAAAGGAGGCGGCTCCGCCCCTCTGCACGCCTTCCGGCGCCTCCCCCAAGCTCCACGAGGTGTAGAATCACCTCAAACATGGCCGCCCCCATGCTGGAGACACGAGGCTACGCCAAAATGGCGGCTCGTGCGATCCAGCAAAAAAAATGGCGGCGGCCTGTGCTGACTAGCGGTGTGCTGCAGGCACACAACACTCTCTCTGCATGGGGATATGGCGTGGTTGGCGGTACCGGTCCTGGCGGACCGCATGGCCGTTCGGGAGGCCTGCTATTAGCTGGAGATCTGACTTGGAAGGCAGTCTACATGTCCATGGCTTCTGACTGGTAGGTAGCTTATACTTAACCCATAAGATTCCCAGAATGCCACAGATTACATCTTTAAAACATGTATACAATAGATTGTTAGCTCCCAAACCAAGCCTCCTGGCTTTTTGCACACATAAAATCACACTCAAAGTAGGAGGATTTGTGACATGTTATAGGATAGAAAGAAACTCTTTCTTACCATACAGAGAGGGGCCCGCGTTCACCACAAAACCCGTCAGGGAAAAAAGGGGGAACATACTACTCACCATACCGGAACCAGGCGGGCACCAACTCCTGACAGTACCCCTCTCCACCGGGGCGGGAGGGCTGTCGACCGATACGGACGCCGTGACTCATGGTCTTTGGCGTTTCAGCGAGACGTTTAACTCGCGGGTTCAGTCCTTTAATGGGACTTTGTCGCGGCCGACCCAGCGCGGAGCTATGGCCTGCACGCGCTTGTAGGCTGAACTGGGGTGACCACCGGATCTCAACATCCAGCCCGTCGCCCAGTTCAGCTTTCTTGCTTGAAGATCTCACAGGAACACTGGAGAAAAAAAGCTGTCCAAAAATCCTTTTAGAAAAAAATTTCTTGCCAGGACCTAAGATCCCAGCAAGGTATCTAGGTCCTTACTCCTAACTAGACAGAAAATAACTGATTTGCTGAGGCAGAGAGAGAGAGGATATACCCTCTGGGACTGCCCCTAGGGTGTGGCCAGAGCTTTTTAATTTCCTGTCTAGTCCTGCTCCTGCGGAGGTAACATAACCCGAAGGTGGTGTATCACCGAGGACTACGTCTGTCGATGAGCGCTAGAGAAATATATATTTTACTGCTCAGTTCATTGCTTTAATACTCTGTGCCCTGACATGAGTAAATGAAAGCCTAGGCTCGCAGGAAGTGGGATGAATAATACTGGCAGTACCGTAATTCAATTTGGAAGACTATTGACATCTAGTGGTGTAGAACAGTCTTTTTCCACCAGGGTGCCCAGGCACCCTGGGGTACCTTATGGATTCTTCAGGGGCACCTTGGCACAATGCCTAAAAATTGCCCAAAAATTGTATACAAACTAGCATGTGGATGAAGCCTGCCTTGTAATTACTCAAAGTCACAGGTTTTCATTGTGCACCATTTCAACCCTCTAGCGGCATCCTAAACGACCATTGGCATCATCAATTGATATTGAGGATGTCAGTTGCCTGCACAGCATCCTTGTATCCCCCTCCCCTGCCCCTCTCCATTAGTGTTGGGGTCACATTAGCTGAGTAATGGAGAAAAAGTGAGGGAGAAGAGAAACATTGGAATACCAGTCAGTACCAAAAGTGCATTTGCTTTGGAAGAATAAATCACCTCCAATGTTGGGTGTCCTACGTATGGATGTTGCTGCATTATGTAAAACTATTAGAATAGTTTTTACATTTTAGAATGGGGTGCCCATAATTTTTAAAGGGTGCCTCGAGGCTGGCAATTATTTTTAGTGTGCCTTGACTGAAAAAAGGTTGAGAAACACTGGTGTAGAAGACTTCCAATGGGAGACACTGCCCGATGGAAGATAGCAAGCACTGCTTTTTTTTTTTTAGTAATAGTATCAGGCTGAGGGTTCTTTTTTTTTATTTAGTTGGAGTTCTTCTTTAATATACAACAGATCAAAGCATGCTTAATAATTACCTAAAACTACACACAGGTATTGAGAGCGAACACAAAAGGATGATTCACAGCTCTTCTGTGAGCCTTTTTCTTCATTCAAGGAACTTGTTACTACAAACCACAAAACTGGCTCAGATTTCCTGAACATTAAATTAATTAGTAGCAAGATGCCCCCAGGTGATTTAGTGCATTGAAGAAGAGTCATTGGAGTGTTCTGCCTGTGTGCTAGAAGTTACAGAAGAACCTGAAATAGGTGAGTTGAAGGTAACATAGGCAGCATGGTGGCTATTCCTTTGCCCTTATGCTGTGATGATCCAGGGGTTTATTTACTAAAGCTGGAGAGTGCAAAACCAGTCTCAGTTCTGCATGGAAACCAATCAGCTTCTAACCTCAGCTTGTTCAATAAACTTACAATACAACCTGAAAGCCGATTGATTTCTACGCAGACAACTGATTTTGCACTCTCCAGCTTTCATAAATGAACCCCCCCCCAGTGTCCTAAAGTGAACCTGTGCTCCATCTAAAAAATAAGTCCTGCTTGGTAGCGGACACCACAAGATGTCTGATATTACAGTGCCTACAGTATTAGAAAATGTCAGGAAAGACCTACTAGCACAGCTGAACTTTATTTGGGGTTAATCAGAGGCACTTTAAATGATGGCAGGTGTGTACTGACTCATATTTAACATGAGTTTGAATGTGATTGCTTTAGGCCCCTTTCACATAGGCGGACCATTCAGATCCACCTGTCCGTTTTTTTGGCGGATCTGAACGGTCCCCCCATGCATCCCTATGGGGCATCGGATGTCAGCGGAGACATGTCCGCTGACATCCAATCTGATCCTTCAAATCTGGATGGATGGGGGGGGGGCGTGGCTTGCGCACATACCGAATGGCCGCATAAGCCGAGAGCTCTCAGGAACCAGCCGGGAAAACTGCCTATATCGGGGACAGTCAGCACGCACCGCAGCCGCATATCATACCCACTGCTTGCCCTCATACCTGGGGAGATGTCGTCGTGGAAGAGGAAAGATGAGCGGGGCCCCACCAAGCTTACGGCCTTCTTCTCCAGGCCGCCCGTTCTCACAGGCAGAAGCCAAGATGGCGCTGCTGCGCCACCAGGCCGCAACGATCCGGAGGCATTCACTGATCTGCCAGACGCAGACACTTCTCCATCGGCGGATGGCCCTCCAATGCAGTCCCCTCCGGGCTCGACCCTGATCTCTCCGGTCCCTGGGAGCCCAGCTAAGGCACGGATGAGGATGGATAACCACGGACAGTCGGGATCCACAGTGAGTAAAGGCATGTACTCCGTGCATTCTATGTCCTCCCTGCAGTCATCGATAGCAGCGTTCCCCACTACAGGGCAGCCGGTACTAGATACCACCATGAAGAACATGCTAATCACTTTCCAATCATCTCTTATGTCCAATCTCTCTTCTATCATGGACAAATTTGCATATGAGATGAAATCTGGATGGATGGAAACCCTATTTTCCATCCGTCCAGTGGATCGGATGGGATCGGATGAGAACAGACAGACGGTCCTTTCCCATCCGACTCCCCCATAGAGGACATTGGGATCTGACCGCCCCGTCTCCGCACACAAAGCGCAGACACAGCTGTCATCCTCCTGCTCAGCGGGGGATCGGCGGATCGATCCCCCGCTGAGAAAAACGGAGTCCGTCTGAAGGACTCCGTGTGTGAAAGAGCCTTATTCGGAATACAGCTACATCCCCAGTTATAAGAGGGTGTGCACACTTATACAACCACATTATTTTATTTGTTTTTTTATAAAGGTTTCAGTTTGTTTTTCAATTGAATTGTACAGTTTATAGGTCAGAATAAATTTGGAAAAAAGTTCGGAAAGGATTTATCTTTGTCTCATTTTTTTACATCACAGAAACCTGACATTTTACCAGGGGTGTGTAGACTTTTTATATCCACTGTAGGAGTTTGCAGGTATATTTGAAGAGGAGCGTTTACAGGCAGAAAAAAAAAAAAACGCATTAAAAACTCGTTCTGAGAGGCGCTTCTGAGCAGAAAAAATGCATGTTTATGTATGTCATATATTCCAAAGGCCAGAATAAATGAGTATTCTGGCCAGAAGAATGCATTTACACTCAAACAAATACAAATATAAATGACAATACATGTAACATTAGAGGTCAAAAGCAGAACAAATGCAGCCTATTTTCATGAGCCAATCTGCATGAGACCTAAAAGCCAAAAACAGAGAAAGTTCAAATTACCTGATCAGCACAGAACCAAGCAGCCTATGAGGGCTTAGTCCTTTCTGCAGCTATGACAAGCTGTGGGGATGGTGTACCTTTACACACAGGGAAGGCTTTGCTCACAAAATGTACACTATATTACCAAAAGTATTGGGACACCTGCCTTTACACGCACATGAACTTTAATGGCATCCTAGTCTTAGTCCGTAGGGTTCAATATTGAGTTGGCCCACCCTTTGCAGATATAACAGCTTCAACTCTTCTGGGAAGGCTGTCCACAAGGTTTAGGAGTGTCTATGGGAATGTTAGACCATTCTTCCAGAAGTACCTTTGTGAGATCAGGCATTGATGTTGGAGAGAAGGCCTGGCTTGCAGTCTCCACTCTAATTCATCCCAAAGGTGTTCTATGGGGTTGAGCATGGGACTCTGTGCAGGCCAGTCAAGTTCCTCCACCCCAAACTCGCTCATCCATGTCTTTATGGACCTTGCTTTGTGCACTGGTCCAAATCATTTGGTGGAGAGGGGATTATGGTGTGGAGTTTTTTTTCAGGGGTTGGGCATGGCCCCTTAGTTCCAGTGAAGAGAACTCTTAAGGCGTCAGCATACCAAGACATTTTGGACAATTTCATGCTCCCAACTTTGTGGAAACAGTTTGGGATGGCCCCTTCCTGTTCCATCATTACTGCGCACCAGTGCACAAAGCAAGGTCCATAAAGACATGGATGAGCGAGTTTCAGGTGGAGGAACTTGGAGGAACTTGACTGGCCTCAACTGGATAGAACACCTTTGGGATTAATTAGAGGGGAGACTGCGAGCGAGGCCTTCTTATCCAACATCAGTTCCTGACCTCACAAATGCGCTTCTGGAAGAATGGTGAAACATTCCCATAGACACACTCCTAAACCTTGTGGACAGCCTTCCCAGAAGAGTTGAAGCTGTTATAGCTGCAAAGGATGGGCCAACTCAATATTGAACCCTACAGACTAAGACTGGGATGCCATTAAAGTTCATGTGCGTGTAAAGGCAGGCGTCCCAATACGTTTGACTATATAGTATACATTCACACTTGCCCTCAAGGAGCTTACAATCTAAGGTCCCTAACTCACCTTCATATATACACATACCAGGGCCAATTTACTTACCAGCATGTCTTTGGAGTGTGTACTTCAGCGTACGCCCATGCAAGGACCATGTTTACCTGCATGGGGATAGACAAGTATTCCATGCATCCCCATGCAGGCAGTTCTATTCGATTGGAATGCAGCAACTTTGCAGACGCAGCTCCCAATCTGACATCCACGTGAGTGTACAGCCCTAAACACTGACAGCATGCATTCGGGGCAGTGCACCCATATATGCCAAAATGGGAGCAACGTCTGTCCATGCAGCTGCTGTGTCTCAATGGAATGGGCCTGCCTGCATGGGGATGCAGGGAACATCTGTACAACCCTGTGCGGGGAAACATGCCGAAGTACGCCTGTGTGAATGAGGCCAAAGTCTTAAAGCGTAACTCCACTTTTGCTGAGAAAAAAACATTCCCCTCTGGGTGATCGCTGTACTTTACAAGGATTTTAACAAACTTTGTTGCAGGTTTCTACCTTTTGTTATTCTGAAGAAATCATTGTTTGTTCCTCTGTGCTGAGTGGGTCAAATGGGAGTGGTTTCATAATTATCTATCAGCTGTGGCAACTGCAGAGCTCTAATGAGGAAAGCTGCTGGGCGTGCATCCCTTTAGACGTGTTCCTATCAGGAGTATGTTACCAAAAATGACATTTATGTTGCAGGGGATGCCAGAAATCTGACTTGTATCTTAGTGCAGACTTCTGGGAAAATTGGTGAGCCAATCACACAAGCAGGAAATGATGTTTCTGGGGGTGTGGTGAGTATACATTCTGTGTACAGAACAGCTCCAGGCGGCCATATTGCATTGCATTTTTAGAAAATTACAACAGCTGCAGATTGAAAATGAAAGGTCATTTTTAATAACATTCAATTACAATATGATTTGTGTCACAATTGTATACGCTATATTGTTTTTTCTTTTTTTACTGATTTTTTTCCCCACTAAAGTGCAGTTACCCTTTAACTGTTTTACTGTAACAAGCACAGATAAATATATGCAATTTTTCAACAGTTCATCTGGGGAATGGTCAAACAGTCATCCTAGAATTTAATTTATTTTTTTATTTTTTTCGTGTTCCTCATTTTTTTCTCTCGTCCATTACAGATGGCTCAGGAAAAAGCACTTTACAACAAACAGGAAGGGAACATGGCGACTGACGTCCCTGGAGAGAATCTGACCGAACACAATACTCTGCATTGTGCTTTCCTAATAAACTCAGTGTTTTAACAACACCAGGTTCATATAAAGAATGCCCCATACCGTACGCCCCATTATTAATCATAAATAAGAACCAGCTTCCTCTAATTAAAACTGTAGAGGCAGAGGCCAAGGTGAATCCACCAACTGCTGGGAGAATTTATTAGCTTCACTGGTTATAAAAAGTCTACCTAATTAACAATGTTCCTAATACTAATGAGTGTACTGCTATTGTTTCAGTGTATATGCATCTACAGTGGGTACGGAAAGTATTCAGACCCCCTTAAATTTTTCACTCTTTGTTATATTGCAGCCATTTGCTAAAATCATTTAAGTTCATTCTTCTTCCTCATGAATGTACACATAGCACCCCATACTGACAGAAAAACACAGAATTGTTGACATTGTTGCAGATTTATTAAAAAAGAAAAACTGAAATATCACATGGTCCTAAGTATTCAGACCCTTTGCTGTGACACTCATATATTTAACTCAGGTGCTTTCCATTTCTTCTGATCATCCTTGAGATGGTTCTACACCTTCATTTGAGTCCAGCTGTGTTTGATTATACTGATTGGACTTGATTAGGAAAGCCACACACCTGTCTATATAAGACCTTCCAGATCACAATGCATGTCAGAGCAAATGAGAATCATGAGGTCAAAGGAACTGCCTGAAGAGTTCAGAGACAGAATTGTGGCAAGGCACAGATCTGGCCAAGGTTACAAAAAGATTTCTGCTGCACTTAAGGTTCCTAAGAGCACAGTGGCCTCCATAATCCTCAAATGGAAGACGTTTGGGACGACCAGAACCCTTCCTAGAGCTGGCCGTCCGGCCAAACTGAGCTATCGGGGGAGAAGAGCCTTGGTGAGAGAGGTAAAGAAGAACCCAAAGATCACTGTGGCTGAGCTCCAGAGATGCAGTCAGGAGATGGGAGAAAGTTGTAGAAAGTCAACCATCACTGCAGCCCTCCACCAGTCGGGGCTTTATGGCAGAGTGGCCCGACGGAAGCCTCTCCTCAGTGTAAGACACATGAAAGCCCCCATGGAGTTTGCTAAAAAAACACCTGAAGGACTCCAAGATGGTGAGAAATAAGATTCCCTGGTCTGATGAGACCAAAATAGAACTTTTTGGCCTTAATTCTAAGCGGTATGTGTGGAGAAAACCAGGCACTGCTCATCACCTGTCCAATACAGTCCCAACAGTGAAGCATGGTGGTGGCAGCATCATGCTGTGGGGGTGTTTTTCAGCTGCAGGGACAGGACGACTGGTTGCAATCGAGGGAAAGATGAATGCGGCCAAGTACAGGGATATCCTGGACAAAAACCTTCTCCAGAGTGCTCTGGACCTCAGACTGGGCCGAAGGTTTACCTTCCAACAAGACAATGACCCTAAGCACACAGCTAAAATAACGAAGGAGTGGCTTCACAACAACTCTGTGACTGTTCTTGAATGGCCCAGCCAGAGCCCTGACTTAAACCCAATTGAGCATCTCTGGAGAGACCTAAAAATGGCTGTCCACCAACGTTTACCATCCAACCTGACAGAACTGGAGAGGATCTGCAAGGAGGAATGGCAGAGGATTCCCAAATCCAGGTGTGAAAGACTTGTTGCATCTTTCCCAAAAAGACTCCTGGCTGTATTAGATCAAAAGGGGGCTTCTACTAAATACTGAGCAAAGGGTCTGAATACTTAGGACCATGTGATATTTCAGTTTTTCTTTTTTAATAAATCTGCAACAATGTCAACAATTCTGTGTTTTTCTGTCAATATGGGGTGCTATGTGTACATTCATGAGGAAGAAGAATGAACTTAAATGATTTTAGCAAATGGCTGCAATATAACAAAGAGTGAAAAATTTAAGGGGGTCTGAATACTTTCCGTACCCACTGTATACCACAGACTCAATGAACACATCTTTAAAACTGAACCCCAGGCAGAGAGATAAATAAATATATACATGAAATACATATATGGCAGCGAGGATTAGTATTTCTCTCTATCCAGTGATATTCAGGTGGATGACACCACTAAGTTCACACATATGCAAACTGGATGAGTTTTGAACCACAATTGATTCGCATGACACGTGAACCAGCAGCCTTTTCTATGGAGCCACTTCACATATATGCGGTCCAGCGGCAGTGCGAATTTGTACATTTAACCAGTTTCCAGACAGAAGGATTTGCACCCCCTAATGACCAGGCCATTTTTTGCGATTCAGCACGGCGTTAAACGGAAAATTGCGCGGTCGTGCGACACTGTACTGAAATAAAATTGATGTCCTTTATTTTTCCACAAATAGAGCTTTCTTTTGGTGGTATTTTGATAACCTCTGCGTTTTTTTTGTTTTGCACTATAAAAAAAAAATTCTGAAAAAAAAATATATATATTTTTCACATTCCTTTATATAACATTCCCCAAAAAAATGTAAAAGTCAAAATTTTTCATCCTTTTAGGCCAATTTGTATTCTGCTACATATTTTTGGTAAAAAAAAAAAAAGCTTATTTTGATTGGTTTGCGCAAAAGTTATCGCGTCTACTAACTAGGGGAAAGATTTATGTCATTTTTATTTTATTTTTTTTACTAGTAATGGACTAGCAATTAGTGGGACTGCGACATTGCGGCGGACAGATCGGACCCCTAACTGAGATTTTTGACACTTTTGGGGGGACCAGTGACATTACTATAGTAATCAGTGCTATAAATATGCACTGTTACTGTAATAATGACACTGGCAGGGAAGGGGTTAACCTAGGGGTGGTCAAAGGGTTAATTGTGAGCCTAGGGGAGTGTTTTCTAACTGTATGGGGGAGGGACTTGTGAAATGATCATAGAGACCTGTGATACTATATAGAAGGATCACAGGAGCTCTGTGATCATTTCAGAGAGAACAGTCCTTCCCTCTCAGCAGAGAGCGGCCGCAGGTCCTGGGGATCAGCATCCCGCTGCCTAGTGGGGGCAGGAGCGCGCGCTCGCCCCCCCCCCCCGCACCACTCTGCGACGACGTACCCCTACGTCATTTCATGCAGCCGAGCAAGCCTGCCATAGTAAAACTGCGGCGGGCGATCGGCAAGTGGTTAAAAAGAGTCCTGTGCGTTTTCTGAGCACTGCAGTGTGGTTAAAATGCAAATTCCAGGCTCATTGCCTTCGAAGGGTCTGGTATGGACTTTGAAGGGAACCCCCATGACAACATAATTTTCATAAAAAATCCATACCAGACCCTTATCTGAGCATACAGCCTAGCAGGCCAGGAAAGGGGGGGGGGTAGGGGGCAAGGGAGTCCCCCCCCTCTCCTGAAAACCATACCATGCCCTCAACATGGGGGGGGGGGATGTCGGACGGCAAAGCGAGTGGAGCTTTTTTTTTTTTTTTACACCGGGGGACATAAAGGAATTGTCAAAAACTGTCTCTGTGTTTTTATTTCTTTTTGACACTTTTTTTGGTGAATCAGTAGGGGTGTTGTTAAAGGGAGCATCCAGATTCCGATAAGCCCCCTGCCCTCAGACCCTCACGACCATTGGGTGGGATGTGGGGAAGAGGTCCTTGTCCCCATCAACATGGATTTGCATTTAGTTCAGGTGAGCGTGGGGGGCCATTCAGTGATAATAATTCCTTCATCCTCCAGGAACTGGTAGCATACTCTTTCCACATGAGGCTGGGCATTGTTGAGCACCAGGAGGAACCCAGGACCCACAGCCCCAGTGTAGGGTCTGACAATGGGTCCAAGGATTTCATCCCAATATCTAATGGCAGTCAGGGTGTCATTGTCTAGCCTGCAGAGGTCTGTGCGTCCCTCCATGAATATGCCTCCCCAGACCATCATTGACCCACTACCAAACTGGTCATGCTGAACGATGTTACAGGAAGCATAACATTCTCCACGGCTTCTGCAGACCCTTTCACATCTGTCACGTGCTCGGGGTGAACCTGATCTCAGCTGTGAAAAGCACAGTAGCAGACCTGCCAATATTGGTGTTCAATGGCAAATGCCAATCAAGCTCCACGGTGCCAGGCAGTGAGCAATCAAGCATCTACAGCAGTGGTCCTCAACTCCGATCCTCAGGGCCCACTAACAGGCCAGATTTTAAGTATTACCTTGGGGAGATGCAGACTAGAATACTGCAATCACTGAGCAGCAAATTATATCACCTGGGATGTATTTCAGTTATCTTGCAAATTTGGCCTGTTAGTGGGCCCTGTAGGCCAGGGTTGAGGACCACTGATCTACAGGACATCAGGCCCTCAAGCCACCCTCATGAAATCTGTTTCTGATTGTTTGGTCAGAGGCATTCACACGAGTGGCCTGCTGGAGATCATTTTGTTGGGCTGTGGCAGTGTTCATCCGGTTCCTCCTTGCACAAAGGAGAAGATACCGGTCCTGTTGATGGGTTAAGGACCTTCTACAGCCCTGTCCAGCTCTCCTAGAGTAACTACCTGTCTCCTGGTATCTCATCCATGCTCTTGAGACTGAGCTGGGAGACACAGCAAACCTTCTGGCAATGACACGTATTGATGTGCCATCCTGGAAGAGTTGGACTGCCTATGCAACCTCTATAGGGTCCAGGTATGGCCTCATGCTACCAATAGTGACTCTGACCCAGGCCAAATGCAAAACTAGTGAAAAACAGTCAGAAAAGATGAGTAGGGAACAAATATGTCAGTGGCCTCCACCTGTAAAGTCATTCCTGTTTTGAAGGTTATCTCATTGTTGCCCATCTAGTGCTCCTGTTAGTTTCATTAACACCAAAGCAGCTGAATCTGATTAACAACCCCCTCTGCTACCCAACTGACCAGATCAATATCCCAGGAGTTAAATTGACTGGATGCTATACTCTGATTAAAAAGTGTTCCTTAAATTTTTTTGAGCAGTGTACATAAATAGAAGGGATAATGACAGTTAAACATTGTATGTTTAGTATCAGTTTAATGGTGATTGAAACCGCATGCTTCTGCTTTAGGCTCCTTTCACATGGGCTTTGCCGATCAGGTCCCTCTGTCAGTTTTTCAGTCGGACCTGCTTGGACGCTCCATGCATCCCTATGGAGCGGTGGGGCGAATGTCAGCGGTGACACCCGCTGCTATCTGATCCTGTCCGTGAAATCCAGACGGATGGAAACCCTATTTTCCATCCGTCTGGAGGATCGGATGAAAATGGACAGGCGGTCCGTTATCATCTGATCCCCCATAGAGGACAGTGGGGATCTGACAGGTCCGTCTCTGCAAAGTAAGCGGAGACGGAGCTGTCATCCGCCTGCTCAGCGGGGATCAGCAGATCGATCCTCGCTGAGCAAAACGGAGTCCACAGGGCGGAAAGTCCATGTGAAAGGACCCTAAGTAAGGAATATTCATTAGATTATTTAATATACAGGTGACTTCTGAAGGGAGCATTTTCAAATCTGTAAAGGGATTATAATACACCCAAAACAAAACCGCAACATGAACAGGTGATGGTCAAATTAAAATTTATTTTCACATAAATGTTTCAAGAACTTTTGTTTCCGAGCAACCCTGCAATCACTCCACCATAGCTCCCTCCCCCCCCCATCCCCCCTTTGGACCCTATTCGCCACTCCCTCCGGGAGACCCTCTGCCACCTTTTCCCGCTTCATGATCTACCCCCCCCCCACCTCTGTTCTCCTTCTGTCCTAGTTTAACTACTTCTGCCCTATGTTTGAGGCGGAGGGGCTGCGCCTCCCCCCTCCCCGCTTGCCCTGCAACACCAATTAGCTTAATTCTTTGACTACTGATGGCTTGGGTAGGGTGGGGGAGGTTGGGATTTCTGCCATGCCTTTGGGGAAACCTGCTAGGGTGGCGCTGGTCCCACTTCTGTTTGCATATTGCGATTTTTGAACCTGATTGTTTATTACTACATTTACTAGTGCCTTATTGCACTTTTCCCCTCCTGCACCCGACGTACTGTGTACCTTTGATTCCCTTTGGTGTTCCCCTTCTGATATGTTTCATTGTTATATGATATTTTCTTAAATAAAGATTATAAAAAAAAAAAAAAAACTAAAATATAAATGAAATTAAGGGGAAGATCGGTAGATGTCCGCAAAATGCATTGAAGTTATTAAGGAAGGTGACATTCAGGTGGATTTTGGTGGTTTTTAGGGGACAATAAGCTTTAAAGAGGAATTCCATGTATGAATATTTTATACATAGTTATATGGACCAATTAGTAAGGCCCACTTACAATGATTCCATTCATATCTGCCTAAACAACAAATAGCTGAACATTCCTTTAGATTTTGATTAGCAATGATTTGCCCGGATGTATTTATGGATAAACACAGTGAAGATGAACAAAGCACTGAATTTGTGATTGATACGGATGTAAGATACTGGAATATATACGTTTGCTATTTGCCGCCTGCCTTTCTGGAATGCATTATGCTGCACCACCGTTTCACAAGGGCCACCCAGCTATAAACACAGAATCATTTGCGTCTGTCTTGTTTGTGATAATTTTTTTTATTGCTACTTCAGTTTCAGATGTCAGCCTAATCACTTCCATATTCTGATTAAAATATGAATTGAAACCACATGGAGGGAAGACCCTTTGGAATCAATAACACACTCTAAACCTTTACAATGGCTATAGTCTCAATACGTCGAGTCTCTGGGGGTGGTTTTAGGACAGACAAGGTTCCCAACTCTTAATTATTTTATCCTTTCCCAAATAAACACAGCGAGGAAGTTTGTCTTTGTCCAAAACAAATCTGTCTAAAAATAAACCTCAAATCTAGTTTTTAAGAATTTATTTTGTCTTGGAAATGAAAAGCTGAACTTCAGGCAGATATAAAAGACACCCAATTAATCCATGAATGCATTGAATGTATTTTCAAATGATATAACTAGTTAGTGTTATAACGAGTTAGTGTCGGTTCACACTATGGCGATCCGACATCGGGGGCGACCTGTGAAGTCGCGTGCACAGCGACTTCGGCGCGACTTGCACGGACTTCACATAATGGAAGTCAATGCAAGTCGCTCCGATGTCGCCCCGAAGTAGTACACAAACTATTTTCTAAGTCGGAGCACTCCAATTAGAACGGTTCCCGTAGCACAGAATGGACCGCGACATGTCAGGCTGACCAGTCGCCTGACAAGTCGCGGTAGTGTGAACCGGGACTTACTTGATCTGTTTCCATTATAGTGTCCTGTTATTTCCTCGCACAGGAGAACTAAGAGAGGAGGAGAGGAATAGACAGAATTGGGAGGCAATTTACTGCAAGGCACAGTAATGTCCCCTAACACTGTTGCCCACTCAGCAGTATGTGGTTGGGTTGACATAAGTGACTTGATCACCAGTCTGGTGTGCCACCACAGTAACATGATTATTTTTCTCTCCTTGGTACTGTATGTTTCCCTGTAATCTTCCCCTGTTCAGTGCTAGTTAGTATGATTTCCTAGCTAGATACTATCTGCCTCTCTCCACTGCTCTGTTAGCTTCACTTTTGAGGTAGAGACAGGGCTTAGGAAAGTCATTGTCTTCTTACACTTCAAAGACTGGAAAAGCATCCTCTTTAAAGGGATTGTAAAAGCAGAAGGTTTTTTTTTTTTTTATCTTAATGCATAGAGGGCTGTTCCTCAGCTATTACCCATCAGCCACTAGGTTCTGCTCTTCAGTTTTGTAGCAAGCAGTACATGAAGACTATCAACCCCAAAAAAGAAAGAGGGGCCGGGGCTGCAACTGTCAGAGGACTAAGAAAATAATTTTACGGTAAGTTATTACAAAAATTCTATTTTCTCTTACGTCCTCTGACAGTCGCAGCCCGTTCAGTTAGCCTTCACGAGTGGGATGTCCCAATGCAGTGCAGGTGTGAGGGGTGGGAAGACGCAACCAAAGAAAAGGCAATGTGTCAACCAGGCCAGAGACATAACTGAGCCCACAGGGCAACAAAGCTCAACAGGAGCCAACCCTGAACAAATACACCCCAAGAAGAGACAGAACACGTCCCTGCAAAACAACTGCCACGCTCAAAAATGATGCTGCCAAAGGAAGCATCCTAGGATGCCAGTACATCAAGCCAGTAGAAATTTGTGAAAGTGCGCACAGACGACCTCACCGCCGCAATGCAAACCTTCGCTACATGAAGCCTGATGGTGGAAAGACCAAGAGGCAATGAAGGCTCCAGTAGACCATGCCCTCACAGGAAAAGGAGGCACCGGAGCCTATAGTGAATAGGCCCCAAACCAAAGTCCGTCTGATTCAAACCGTAAGGAGCTGCAGCGGAAGCAGACGAACTCTTCCGAGGGCCCTCGGAAGGACAAACAGGGAATCCGACTCCCCAAAAGACACCGTGGCCGACAGGCAAAAACCTGATCGCCCAGACCACAGTCAAGGAACGCAGGAAAAAGTCCTTTGGATGCTTGGGCTGAGCCCAAGGCAGAAGCAACAGAAGAAAACTGAAGAGCAGAACCTAGTGGCTGATGGCTAATAGCTGAGGAACAGCCCCCTAGAGGTGTGTTATGTGTAAAAGCTTTTGTTTGTTAACCTTTTCACTGCCTAGCCTACTCCTGCAGAGAGGCGCATTTCCCACTCGTGAAGGCAAACTGAACAGGCTGCGACTGTCAGAGGACATAAGAGAAAACAGACTTGACAATCACTTTAATACAGTATCTAATGTAAAATTGGGTTGGATTGAACTTCTGTGTCTTTTAAAAGAGCTGTCTGTGAATTCTGCTAAGTCAGTAAGTGGTCATGTCGCCCGCCCAGACTGGGTCTAAGGAGGTATGTTGTTGCATATATCAGCATTTGAAACAGAACAAAGAGAATTATAATTATTTTTGTCACAAACAGTATAGATGTGCATTTCAATCGGAGTTCCGGCCACAATTTTTTTTTTTTTTTCAATAAAAATACCCCCGGGACAGTCAGGGCTAGTACATTCCACAATGGATAGCCTCTGTACTGTCCCGGGTCGCACTTACCTTTCAGAAGAAATACTTACCTTGAAAATTTCTTCTCCAGCGCTGCCATCTCGGATGTGGGCTGCTGAAGCCAGCGCGTCTTCTTCTGCGTCCTCTTCTCCCAGAATGGGCCTGCACCAGCCCGGCTCGTCACTTGCATTGCGGGTGCGTCATCCCTCCACAGCTTCTGGGCATGCCCAGAAGCTGTTTAGCAGGGAATGAGGCGGCGCACCGGAAGTGATGAGCAGAGCCGGTGCAGGCGCATTGATTTCTGGGAGCGATGACGTTCAGCTCCCAGGAATCAATGCCAAGAGGAAGTGATGGCGCGGGCCACGGCCGCAGAGGGAGGAAGTGGAAGAAAGGTAAGTATATTTTTCTTCAATAACAAGGTAAGTAAACACAAAAAAAAAAATCGTAACTATCCATTTCTTTTTCAGGTGACCAATAGCAAGCGGATGGCCCAAAATCGATGTCGATTTTGTGGCCGGAACTCCGCTTTAAACTCTGTATTTTGTTTATAAATGAAAATACGGTCCAATAAACATATAAACAAAAAATGACAATGGAGCTTTTTTTTTAATGCTTTATATTCTTTGTGATATGGTAACGTGGTCTACACATTACATTATGCTTTTGTTGTCCTCTTAGACAACTGTGTTCATGCAGAAACATGGAGTTGTATGCGGTTTCCCTGCAGCCGCATTTGCCCGGGCACAGCAGCCCATTAGTTTGAATAGGCTAGTGTACCTATGGAAAATGCAGGCAAAGGGTCCAAAATCACAGCCACAAGGAAACTGCATAGTGCTATGCGATTCTCAGCACTGGAAAATGCACAGCGGTTTCCAGCGCATGGGCATGTCATTAAGATTCTTTAGATTATTAGCACCAGCTAATAATATTATTAGCACCAGCTAAAAATTCATGTCTTCTAACATCAGCGCATTTTTACTGAAGGTGCAGGAAAGCGTGCGATTTACACACAGTCCCGCACCCACAGGAGAGTGATCCTAGCTTTATTTCTTATACCCGTCAGTATCCCGTTTTATTTTGTGCAATTAGGAATGCATCCAGCTCCTTTTATTTAAAACAATAAACTGAGCTGGCTGGGGGTCTCCTCCTTATTTTCACAGCTCTTACTGTGAAAAAGCATTTCCACGTGTGCAGGTTAAATTGTCATGCCCCCTTGCCCTTTATAATGACCTAAAATTATTAACTAAACACCAAGTTTACTGTATAGACCACGTATGTATTTATACATGGTGATCGTATCCCCCATAAATCTCTTCTTCTCAAGAGAAAAAAAACAATTCCTCTAATGTTTCCTCATAGCTGAGCCTCTTCTCAGTTTGGTTGCCCTTCTCTGCACTTTCTCCAGTTCTCTTTTTTGTGAACTAATGATTTGTAGAGGGGCAAAATTATGTCTCTCTCGCTCTCTCTGGAGTTTGTTCTTGTAACTGATTGGCTATAGATTTACAGTATGAAAAAGAAGGATCACTCTTGTTACTCTACTGGGGTATAACTGACGGTTTCAGTTCAGTCTACCAATTGTGAGTTTATAGATGAATGGGGGAACAAAGTCTTCCAGTGGGAAGATAAAGAGCTTCAACAAGTGGGAAAGTAAATTATTATTATTATTATTAAGGATTTCTATAGCGCCAGCAATTTACGCAGCACTTTACAATAGAGGGAGACAGTACATATACAATACAATAAAATACAAGAGGATTTAGAGGGCCCTGCTCAGAAGAGCTTACAATCTAATGGGGTGGGGCAGGTGTTACAAGAGGTAAGCGTAGGGAATCAGCTGATGGCAGATTAGTTGTCGGTGTGATAGGCTTCCCTGAAGAGATGAGTTTTCAGGGATTGCCTGAAAGCAGCTAGAGTAGGAGATAGCCGTACAGGTTGAGGTAGAGCGTTCCAGAGGATGGGAGAGGCCCTGGAGAAATCCTGGAGAGGAGCATGAGAGGAGGAGACAAGGGAGCTTGAGAGTAGGAGGTCTTGAGAGGAGCGGAGAGGACGATTTGGGTGATATTTAGAGACAAGGTTGGTGATGTAGCTCGGGGCAGAGTTGTGAATAGCTTTGTATGTTGTGGTTAGTATTTTGAATTTAATTCGCTGGGCAATCGGGAGCCAGTGTAGGGATTGGCAGAGAGGGGAGGCAGACGCTGATCGTTTGGTGAGGTGGATAAGCCTGGCAGCAGCGTTCATGATAGACTGAAGAGGGGATAGCCTTTAAAGTGGTAGGCCTATGAGAAGGGAGTTGCAATAGTCGAGGCGAGAAAGAACTAGGGAGTGAATGAGTAGCTTGGTGGTTTCAGTTGTTAAAAAGGGGCAAATTTTAGAGATGTTGCGGAGGTGAAGTCTACAAGCTAAATGAGAGACCAAGGAGTTGTCAAATGGGGAGATCAGGCTGTAGAGTAGGTATCCACCAAGTATAGCTATCAAAATGTGCCTGATTTGGTATGAAGCCTAAGGGCATGCATCTAAAGGTGGTAAAAGAAGGTTTTGAGTTTCTTCTTGCCTTAGCCATCCATGTTAGCAAACAGACAAGTCAGAATTTGTCCATGAAACTTTTAAGTAGTTTCTTATCTGTACCAGATGGTAAGTCGTCCAAATCAGGGTCATGGGCGAGGGTGAGGAGAGAATAAGAGCTGGCAAAAGGTCTGGGTGATGACCTTTAAAAATGGCTCCTACGGTTGGGTGAGGTTTTAAGGGCCAAAAGGAGACATGAAACAGGTAGTGGGTATAATCTTGCTCTAATTTGGGCCATTGTTTTGGTATTTTAGTATTTACACCAGTTTACCACTTAGGTGAAGTGTCTTGTAGTATTTAGAGAGGTCGGGGAGGCCTACGCCACTATTACATTTTGAAAGGTTAAGAAGAGAGATGTGTGTGCTTGTACAGACAAATGTCAGTAGTAGGAAACAATATGTGGGGAAATTATAACTGTGGGATGCAAATAGGAAACCTTTGGATAGGGTATAATATCTCAGGTTAGGTGGTTATTTGAAGAGGTTTTACTTCTCCTAAACCTATGAATTACCACTGAAGGTGGATAAGTAATGACCTTCGGTAACTTTTCCTGGACCTAGGTGTTACGTTTAAGAGGACAGCAGCTTGGTTGCTGGAGAAGGTTATGTCTGTGAGTTGCAATACTATCTGGGTGACCTGTCGCCAAAAGGGGGCAGAGTTGGGCACTTCCAAAAAATATGCGGTAAAGTCCATTTATGTGTCTCAGATGGCCAGCACAAGCCACTTTGATCCAGAAGTAATTTGGAAAGGATTGTACGTGTCCTGTACCAACAAATCATATTATAGTACATTTATGAGCTTCTCCGGGAGTAAAAGGACCCACATTGGGTGCATAAATGGGCTAAAAGTAAGAAGTGAGCTGTTTGGAAGTTTCAAATGGATTGGCAAATGGTCAGACATTAGGTTAGGTTCAAATACTCTTAGCAGTCCTTTGCAAGGTATATAAAATTAATGTTCTAGGCATGAATACATTTGATGCAGTAAGGAAAAGAATGTATGGGCCCAACAGTTGGGGTTGGCAAAGCACTAGGTGTCTAGCCGGTTCAGAGTTTGGAATTTAGTTTCTTACAAAAGAGATACAAAAAGGGGAGGAGAGACACACCTACGATGGTGCTTCCTTTGCGTTAACCCCGGCTAGGCTATTTTTTTAAAATTTTACCCTATAAACGAACCTTTATCCAGTTAATAACTGCCATTGCTAAATCTTTTTCTGCTTTTATCAGTTGCTAACAGAGTTCAACATTCTGCTGATCTATGAGCAATGTGGCCTAGGCTTAATAGAACTATGGAACTAGCAAGGCATTCAATGTTTAAACATGTTGCCATCAAAATTTGGGTTACATAAAGAATGATCTAAGTGGCAGTATGTGGTGTGATGTAACTGTGTGTGTAAGCAGCATGTGCACCTTGAGAACAGCCAAAGACATAATTTCTCTGTTTTCCTACTCATAGTGATGTCACCAGAAACAGTGGCCAAAGGAAAACAACTGATTTACTCATGATGAGAAATTAAAGGAGGATCACAGCCAAAGCTTGTTTGGCTGTACTTCTCTTGCCGGTCATGGGAGTACAGTTCATTTTGCACTCCTGTGACCCGTTTTTAGCAGAGAGCAGGCTGAAATCTGCTCTCGGCTGACATTACAGAGTTGGTCGGGCGTCACCATGACCATAGAGTTAGGATCCGCCCACATGCCTGGACCAGCTCAGCCTCTCAGCGAGCCGCTGAGAGCCTGAGCCAGCCGCTCCGGTCCCCTCCAAAGCCCAGCGCTACAGTTAACAGGGAGGGGGCAGAGCGGGGAGCTGTGAGAACCAAGCAATTGATGGTGTTCTCAGTGTAGAGGCGCCAGAAAAAAAAGAAGAAATACCCATACATCTCTTTTAAGTAATAAAAAATAAAAAAATAAAAATTAGTACTTTTAGAAAATAAGGCAAGGCAATGGCATTTGCCTGCATGTTGATTTGAAAGGGGAGTAACAGACAGACTTACACTATGAGAAGAGTAGTAAAATAAAAGCATTGTTTAGCACTGCAAGCAGGAAGTATACTGTACTGGGCACATCTGGCTGCCCCTACATGTAAATAATTAGAAATACCACAGATTCCTTTTAATTATTACTGTTGTTTGTGCAAATTAGTTTTATGTGCCTATTTAATTGATGACATCAGCGAAAAAAGAAGGAGCAGATTGGGTTATGAAAAAAAAACAGATAACAAAGACTTTTTATTTAAGCATATTGTATAGAAAGTACTTTATTGTATAGAAATGTATTTAAACGATTCTACAAGAATATAAAACGAGGTTATTCTAAATAAGAAGCTCTTTCCTTTTTAAAAAGTGATAACGTATAAACGCTTTACTCTTAGGCCCCGTTCACACTGGGGCGACGCTACTTCCCGTTGCGACCTCGGTGCGGCCGGCACGGACTTCATAACATTGAAGTCTATGCAGGTCGCTCCGGGTCGCCCCAAAGAAGCTCCGGACCCTTTTTCTAAGTCGGAGCGACTTGTGTCGCTCCTATTAGAACAGGCCCATAGCTTCTCAATGCAAGGCGACCTACGGCGACCTGTCAGGCGACCAGGTCACCCCAGTGTGATTGGGGGCTAAAAGTTAAAGTGTAACTAAAGGCAAAACTTTTTTTGTTTTAGGGATGTTTACCATGATCATTGAAAGTGAAAGAGAATCCCAAATTTTGAGTTGACATCAGAACATTAATAGAGGGGAAATCTTCCAATGGGGGACACTAGGTTTTGGTTCTGACACCAGGATTCCCTCACATTGGAGGGAAGGGAATTTTTTCCAATGGGGCACAGATGGCAAAAAGAAAAAAAAAATGATGGAAGATATAACCCTACTTTATCCAAAATGTAAAAACATTTTTTGCTTATAGTTACACTTTAATTTGTCTTCAGAAAAGTATAGGGTTGCCATTGTTTCAACCCTATTTACTGGCTTCAATACTTTTTTTCTGGTTGGGCAGCACAGTGCCTAACACTTCCGCCTAGCAGCACTAGGGTCGCTGCTTCGAATCCCAACCACGACACTAACTGCCTGGAGTTTGCATGTTCTCCCTGTGCCTGCATTGGTTTCCTCCGGGTACTCCGGTTTCCTCCCCCACTCCAAAGACATGCTGGTAGGTTAATTGGCTCCTGTCTAAATTGGCCCTAGTATGTTACAGAGTTACATATAGTTCCATAGTAGTTGAGGTTGAATAAAGACAATAATCCATCCAGTTCAACCTGAGTAGGTGTGTGTGGACATAATCATTTCCCATACCCCTGAATGTTTTGAACTTTGAGATGTACGTCCAAGAGTCTTTTAAAAGTAGCCATACTCCCCGCAGTTACCACCATTTGTGGAAGAGAGTTCCACAATCTTGTAGCCCTTACTATAAAAAAAAAACCCTGCATAGGCTGAGGATTAATCGCTTCTCCACTAATCACATTGTATGGCCTTGTGTCCTCTTGCATTCCTTGCGACTGAATAGTTTTTTTCTATGCTGAGATCACCGTTGAGGTATTTTTAAATAGCTGTCATGTCCCCTCTCAGGCGTCTCTTCTCCAGGGAGAATAAATCAAGCGCATGTAAGCGCTCTTCATAATTAAGGTCCTCCAATCCCCTAATTAGTTTAGTTGCCCTTCTCTGGACTCTCTCCAGCTCCAACACATCCCTTCTGAGGACTGGCGACCAGAACTGGACAGAATACTCCAGATGTGGTCGGACCAGTGTGCTATAAATTGGTAGGATTATAGTTGTATCTCTGGAATACATCCCCTTCCTCATGCATGCTAATATTCTGTCGGCTTTGGCAGCTGCAGCTTGATATTGCATGCTATTGCTTAGTCTATCTTCTACTAAGACTCCCAGATCTTTCTCCATTTTTGATTCCCCCAGAGGTTCCCCCCCTAAAGTGTATTGTGCATTTATGCTTTTAGTCCCCAAGTGCAATACCTTAAACTTCTCCACATTAAACCTCATTTGCCATGTAATTGCCCACTCTGTTATTTTGTTCAGGTCATTCTGTAAGATTTCTGCCTCATGGTGTGAAGTTATTGCCCTACTTAATTTTGTGTCATCTGCAAAAACTGAGATTGAGCTAATGATCCCGTCCTCAATGCTATTTATGAATAAAATGAACAAAATTGGTCCCAGGACTGAGCCTTGGGGGACCCCACTTACCACCCTAGACCAGTCTGAGTACACGTTATTTATTACCACCCTTTGGACACGCCCCTTTAACCAGTTTCGTATCCAAGAGCAAACCTTGTGGTTGATGCCTGCAGACCTTTTTTGTAAATTAAACATTTGTGGGGAACTGTATCAAATGCCTTAGCAAAATCCAGGCACACCACATCCACAGCTCTCCTCCTCATAGAATGTTAACAGATTGGTTTGACAAGAACGCCCTTTTGTAAACCCATGCTGATTACTGCTGATGATACTGTTCTCTTTAGCAAATTCTTGCATATAGTCCCTTCTCATCTCTTCCAGAAGTTTACATACTATTGACGTCAGGCTGACCGGCCTATAATTTCCCGGGCTATGCCTCTGCCCTTTTTTGAATATTGGTATCACATTAGCTTTCCTCCAGTCACCTGGTAGAGTTCCTGTCAAAATACTATCTGTATAGATCAGGAACAGTGGTCTAGATATAACCTTACTGAGTTCTTTTACTACTCTCGGATGCACGCCATCCGGGCCTGGTGATTTACTTGTGTTAATTTTATCCAACCTTTCCCTGATTTCACCCTCTGTTAGCCATGGTGGCAAGTCCAGTGAAATACTGCTAACCATACAGTCATGGTCAGTATACCCCTCCTTTTTCCTGTGTAAAGACTGAAGAAGAAAGCAATAAGCACGGTCGTCTTCTCTGTGTCCTCTGTAACCATCATTCATACATGTGTATGTATGAATGTGAGTTAGGAACCTTGAAATGTAATCTCCTTGAGGGCAGAGACTGATGTAAATGTACAATATATCTGAAGCACTGCTTAAATTGTCAACGCATATAAGTACCTGTAATAATAAATAGCCAAGGACCTGAAAGATAAATGCTGTAAGTGTCAGAATTCCTATTGCTATGCTAGCTCCACATCAGAGATGTAAACCATATCATGGCACTACCAAGCCTGCTGCAAAACCACAAAAACTAAGGCTCAAGAATGAAAAACATAGTCTTCAGTTCCGTTCTGAAAATCTAACCAGTCAACCAGATGGTGTTTTTTTTTTCTTTAAATTCACATAAAGCAGCTGTCCAAAAATGTTTTTCATCTAGTTAAGGTTATATCTTACAGATGCTGACAGTCAGAATAATATAACTTCAGGCCTCATTCACTCTGCCACCGTCAAACTTTTACTTATATGTGTTTAGAAAACATTTCTATATGCATATAAATGAACCAGTATTTGTGAGTGCATTTTGGTATTAGATACATTTTTATTAAAATGTACTGCACTATATTATACTATTTGTTTCCTTCCTTTTGATTAACATTCTGTGCATGAAGCATTGGTGACCAATGGAGTGTGACTATAGGATCAGAGCTAACAAGCATTGTTTGACCTTCCTAAGCATAAGCCTGGGGGAATCAACTACTGTTGGTGAGTGCAATTCCAAGTGGGAGCACTGTTGGTGATCCTATGAGATGAACACTGAACTTCTAGAGCATGGTTTAGTTTTAAGCACAGCACAAGCACTTTGGATCAGAAGATATATAGAAATATTTGTTTGGAGCACAAGTGTAGACTTATTACACTTTGTCTGTATATTGCACTAGAACTTTTAGAGTACTAGCACTTTATTTGTATATTTACAGTTTGTGCACATTAGTATTATATATACTGTATAAATCTTATTTATCTGGTTGAATTGGTACACATGTGTAAGAGCAGGATAGAGTAGTGCAGCTTGTTTATTCTTTTTATTATAAAATAGGAACATCTAAAACACAAGGAAAAGTGATCAGGGAGGTATACAAGTTGTTAAAATTTCTCAGATCACTTCTACATTTTGAAAAGCTAAAAAGAAGAGTGCCAGTGTGAAGGAAGTCTGATATTATCAGTGGCTGTCCAATGTTGAAGAAGGAACAGAAAAAGAAGGCAACGAGGGAGAGAATGGAGTTGTGAACGCTCAAAGGGAAACTTAGAGGTAAAGTCTGTGCAAGTATGCACTGCATGTTCTTCTCCAATCCCCCATCCCCAAACACACAGCTTAGCATTGCTTAACGGGTTAGCTCATCTTCACCAAAAAACTGCCTATGCAGAAAAGGGGCACCTATAAATAAAAATAAACTGTGCAGCTTTGACCAAAGTTGAAAAAAACTTTTACTATAGGTGTTAGCTATTTACATACCTCCCGAAGCCTGGCCAAAACACTCCCAGAGATGGCATCATCCCTTCCTGCTTTGATGCTAAGACACTCTCACTCGTCGTTGCTCATCCGTACCATCAAAGGAGCAAGCTCTCAAACCCCCGAACATGGTCCACTATCTCCTCCGATGCACAGCTACTGCTTCAGGGGGAAGAGAGTGCATGAAGAGGGGTCTGAATCGGCTGGGAGTGTCTTAGCAACAGGGCAGGACAGCAGTCTGGGAGTTTTGTGGCCAGGCTTCAGAAAGTATGTAACTGGCCTTTACCCATAGCAAGGGTATTATTCAAATTTGATCAAAGTTGCACAGTTTGTTTTTGTCTACCTGATGCCCCTTACCTGCACAGACAGTTTTAAAAAAAGGTGAACTAATCCTAAAAAAAAAAAAAAAAATTAACACATCGAAGATGGATTGTCAGAAAAATTAAAATCACTATTATTGGGGATGAAGTATGGCTCTACAAAAACCACTGGAGAGGTAAAAGAAAGATGTGGCATTCCTGGTGTACAGGAAACCCCAAAACTTATGGGTTTCAGTAACATTTTGACTGTTGAAGCCAGATTGAAAATTATATTTATTTAGACAAACATGTATGTACATGTTTGGAGAGCAATTAAGCACATACATTCTGTTGATTTGATAAATATTGCTCGAACTGGCTAAGGCCCTTAATACAATTCATACATTCTAAAGTGGGTGGAACCTAGCTATCTAGTTTCTTTAAAGTCACATATGAGTCTTTGGTGACATTCTTTGATATGTGGATGGACATTTCACATAGACGTGTCACTTCCAAAGCTTGCTAAACAGGTCTTCAAAGGTCGAGATAGCAATCTTATTAGCTGGAGCTGTAAATGGCTTTTGAATACAACAGCTGTTATACAATATGACTTCTCACAACATATACATCCAATATATCTGCTTAATCATAAATATATGTTTGATAAATAAAATGGCTGCTTCCGTTTTCCTCATCACTGGCAATATACTTATTACAACTACTTGGGCGTTAGAAACACGAACGCAAGCTACTTGCTAGGGGAGGAACCTCTGGGTGAATCTAAGATGGAAAAGGATCTGGGTGTACTAGTGGACAAGAGACTTGGCAGTGGCATGCAATGCTAAGCCACTGCAAGCAAAGCCAACAGAATACTGGGATGTATAAAAAAGGGGAATTACTCCAGAAATAAAGAGATTATTCTCACTCTACAAGACTCTGGTCCGGCCACATCTGGAGTATGCTGTCCAGTTCTGGGCACCGGTCCTCAGGAAGGATGTGCTGGAACTGGAGAAAGTCCAGAGAAGGGCAACAAAAATAATTAGGGGAATGGAGGACATCAGCTATGAGGAAAGACTACAAGCACTGAACTTATTCTCTTTGGAGAAGAGACGCTTGAGAGGGGATAGGATATCAATGTACAAATACTGTACTGGTGATGACCCTAGCCTAAGGAACAAACTTTTCAGAGAAAGGGAATACAATAAGACACGTGGCCACTCACTAAAACTAGAGGAAAAACAGTTTAACCTTAAAATACGTAAGGGGTTCTTTACTGTCAGAGAAGTAAGGATGTGGAATTCTCTTTTACAAGCAGTCGTATCAGCAAGGAGCATTGATAGTTTCAAAAACTATTAGATGGGCACCTTAAAGACCACAACATACAGGGGTATACAATGTACGGTTAACAGCAAACACACACACCATTCATTGGTTGAACTGGATGGACTGGTGTCTTTTTTCAACCTCACAAACCATGTTAACTATGTAAATTACTGTATTGACTGCAAAAGCAAAGTGGCATTTAGCAGAAATCTTGAATAACCCTAGATTTGGACAAAGGTCTCCAGAAAAGGGATCAAACCTTTGGACTTTATTAGACATTTATGGATTTACTCATTGCAATTAATTGTTCATCTCATTTATGCTGTCTCAGTGCAAATAGTTTCTTCTTTGGACCTCCTAAACGGGTGATATTGTCACCAATGTTATGATATATAAGAATCTAGGAAACACAAATTCATTGATTTAGTGTTTTTTTAGTGATTTAGATTTCAAAACTGCCATAGATTTTTTTTTTAGTTGTTTTGACATTTTACCATTACAATAATAAATACAATTTCCACATTGCCTGCCATGAACGGGATTATGCTTATGCCTGTATACATTCATGTATAGCCTGGTATTTTCCGCTTTGCACTTTAGCTTAAATATCCCCAGGTTGATTACTTTTCTGATCCACATCCTGTTTGTCCATAAAAATAATATTTACGGGCAGAAATTCAGCGAAATTAGTTTGAAACATCCGTAAAACTTTCATGAGAGATTAAGCTTGTCCAGTAAGAGGGTATCACAAGTTGCATACACAACGTCAATCACTACCTCCACTTCAAAGAATCCAACATTGACATCAACCCAAACAAGAAAAAGAGGAAAATGGATTATATTCCCTCCTGAAGGGAAGAAGAAAGTCTGTGAAAAGTATAAACCATCAGATGATTGCAATTAAACCATGCTTGGCCCCAGGCTATGTTGTAGCAGAAGGGCCACACGTTAATGTGATGGGCATCCAGTGGGGAATAAGAAAAATAATAAGCTCAAAGTTTTTAGTAAGGATTTTGAAGTTTGTTTTTCAACTTCAAGGCAAATAATAACAAATTGTTTTCTTTTTCATGTTTGCTTCAAAAGGGCCACAGCAAGTGTGGTCCAACCGCCTGACATTACTTTAAGCAATTCATAGGAAGAGCTGTATGGGGCTGCATCAAATGAGTACAGAGCAACGGGGACATCCATACATTTGATAAAGGTTTGAACATATACAGTGCAACCGAAAAGTATTCACAGTGATTCACTTTTTCTGTTACTGCTTTATTCCAAAATTGATTAAATTCATTATTTTCCTCGAAATTCTACAAACAATCCCCCATAATGGCAACGTGAAAGAAGTTTGTTTAAAATCTTCGCAAATTTATTTAAAAAAAAATCCCATGTACATAAGTATTCACAGCCTTTGCTCAATACTTTGTTGAAGCATCTTTGGCACCAATTACAGCCCCAAGTCTTTTTGAAAATGATGCTACAAGTTTGGCACACGTTGTTTGGGCAGTTTCTCCCATTCTTCTTTGCAGGACCTCTCAAGCTCCATCAGGTTGGATGTGGAGCGTCGGTGCACAGCCATTTTAAGATCTCTAGAGATGTTCAATCGGGTTCAAGTTTGGGCTCTGGCTGGGCCACTCAAAAATATTCACAGAGTTGTCCTGTAGCCACTCCATTTTTATCTTGGCTGTGTGCTTAGGCTCGTTGTCCTGTTGGAAGATTAACCTTCGCCCCAGTGTGAGGTCCAGAGCGCTCTGGAGTAGGTTTTCATCAAGGATGTCTCTGTATATTGCTGCATTCATCTTTCCCTCCAATCAAGTTGTAGAAACATCTCAAGAATGTTCAGTGGAATACTTATGTAGATGTGATTTTTTATTTTTAATAACTTTGCAAAGATTTCAAACTTCTTTCATGTTGTCATCATGGGATGTTGTTTGTAGAATTTTGAGGGAAATAATGAATTTAATCAATTTTGGAATAAGGCTGTAACATAACAAAATGGGGAAAAAGTGAAGTGATGTGAATACTTTCCGGATGCACTATATATATATATACATATATATGGGTTACTCAAGGCTTTTTAACATAAGTGGACAGCATATTTTTTTTTTTTTTTTTTTGTTACTCTGCATTGGTATTTTTTTTTTTTTTTATCTTGTTATCAGACTTTTTTATTTCAATTCATCTTTATTATAATTTCTTATTTTATCCCATATACAAAATTTCCATACAAAACAAGAAAATAACATATTCAACAAACTCCTTCCCAACCCCCGCCAATCAGAAATAATTTAACCACAACACAGATTTACTATGCATTTTCAACCTCAGGTAACAGTCCTAGGACATCAATCCATACTCTCCATATTTTTTCAAATCCTATTATATCACCCCGCCTTTTATAGAATATTTTTTCCCTCACTATTCTCTGCCATTCCCCTAATGAGGGGGGGGGGGGGTAGATTTTATCCAATTTTATGTAATACTGTTATCAGACTTTACTGTTAAATAAATTAGTACAACTAAGTTTCATCCTAGGTGATGGGTTCAAATAAGAGACATACAATCCTACATAGCAGGATCGCATAGCCTCTGTCATGATCTAAGGGAGAATGACAGACGGCTGTGTTTACATCAGCCGTCTGTCTTTCTCCCTCTCCTGAGGGAGATTGCGAGAGCCGGCGGACATCGGAGCCGCCGGTCACACGCGCGGGGAAGGCAGGGAACGAGAGGGGGCGGGAGCGTGGCGCGCGCTCGCCCCCTACAGGCTCGTGGGCGAGTGACGTAGGTCTACGTCGCTTTGCCCAGGAGCGGCTGAGTGCCGCAGTAAATAGGAGCAGCTGCATATAAAAGAACTTCTCTCAATTTTCCCCCTACAACCGCTGAATGCTTGCAGGAGGGAGAGGAAAGCAGGCATTCAGTGGCTGCAGGAGGAAAATTGAGAGATAAATTCTTCTATTTGCAGCCGTTTCCACCCCTCCTCCTATCCAGGCATACAGGGGGGCCATACGCCCCCCACCCCAGCATGGTGCTGGGTCTCAGTTGCAACCCCTGTAGGTATGCCCCCGGTTCCACATCTGATGACTTATTATATAATGATGACTTATTATATAATGATGGCCCATTTAGTAAATCAGCAGAATGGACCAAAATTATTTTTAAGGAAAATAAAGCACATCCCAGCACAAAAGGGACAGTGGCCTCTTTAACGTAAAAAAAGCACAACAATAGCTAAATAGTTCAAAATTAGAATACTAATATTGCAGAGATTGGAGCATAGGTTAAGGCATTAATAGGGACATTATAAGATCAAAAAGCAAAACAATAAGGCAGATAGTGTACTAATAGTGTAGTAATAACTTTAATTCAAGCCAAGGAAGCAATAAAAATACACACACAAGAGGAAATATAAAATTGCTTATCTGAGGCCCTGGATCGCTTCCCATATCAAGTCCAGAAAAGACTCCAGAGCTGTGGCCGGCAGTTGGAGTTGGAACTATAAGGTATCTGGGATGCTGGGATCAGCTTAGTGACACCTGCTAACACAGCGTGTCAAGTGCAACATCCAGCGACTGAGAGGAGGCAGAGTTTCTGTAGCACAATATACTTACCTTTTTTAACTCCCCTGTCACACCATTTAGCTGCCAGGAGCAAAGGCAAAGAGTGTGAGTCACTTGACTTGTAGGTTACACAGGGCTATGGATTGCCCATGTGAAAGTATTGAATGGCCTTGCACCGTTTCATGGGAGTCACAAGCTCCTCCATTCCCAAAAGTACTGGATACTTTCATAAGTTCCTGACACTGATTAAAAGGGTAGGAAATGAAGCATATGTGAATAAAGGAGCTGGGCATAGGGGAGGTAAAGCAAATCTGTTGCTTTGTTATGAGTGGGTATTTAAAATGTGCATTTAGCCAATCCAAGCAGACATGTTTACGGGAGAATGTTTGGTACCAAAGCGCTTTTGGAGATCATATCCCAACTGCATGCCTGACCACCGTCTCATGTCCATAGGTAGCTTTACTATTAAGCTGAACAGCATGAAATATGAATCAAGCCATTATAGGCAGACAACAAATGGTTAATTTTGACATGCTGGGAAGATGAGTGATAAAAGCCAAGAAGGCAAAACATGTTAGATATGCGTTTTGTGGAGGGATTAATGCTATAGTGAGTTTTCCTACCACCTTTCCATCGGTGGTTCTGCCTTTCATCAAGCTGACATTTACAAGCCAAGCTAGAGGCCGTCTAACCTTATTACAGACGCTAGGATCAAGTCACAAGCCTCATTCCAAAAGCTCCCGCTAAATACCAATAAGGCGATCCGCATCCACTTCTTACTCCATCACCTCATAGTGTTTCCAGGGAGGAGAAAGTTCCCACGTCCCAAGTCTTGATGAGTGTTCATGATGGCTGGAAAAACTAGAAATATTCTCAGAGCTTTCAATGGAAATAATGGATGTTCTGGCCACATTCTCTGGCTTTCATGAGCTAGTCTGGATACCTTCAACCACACTGGCCAGTCATGGAACGGCACTTGGCATATCCTACAGTTATTAAAGGAATTTTCTACGTTCTCTAAAGATTTATCATATTTCTGTACTTCTTAAAGTGATCCTCCCACCAATGTAAAATATTGGAGGTAAGCAAGTGTTTTAACCACTTAAGCCCCGGAGGATTTGGCTGCTAAAAGACCAGGGGTTTTTTTGCAATTTTTTACTGCGTGACTTTAACAGACAATTGCGCGGTCGTGCGACGCTGTACCTAAACGAATTTGACGTCCTTTTTTTCCCACAAACAGAGCTTTCTTTTGGTGGTATTTGATCACCTGTGCGATTTTTTGATCATGCGCTATAAACAAAAAAAAGCGTCAATTTTGCAAAAATAACAATATTTTTCACATTTTTTTATATGAAATTCCCCAAAAAAAAAATGTAAAAATCAAAATTTTTTAACATTTTCGGCCAATTTGTTTTATGCTACCTATGTTTGGTAAAAAAAATTACAAAAAGCGTATTTTGATTGGTTTGCGCAAAAGTTATCGCGTTTACTAACAAAGGTAAAGATTTTTGTCATTTTTGGTGTTTTTTTTAACGCGTAATGGCAGCAATCTGCGATTTTTTTGCGGTACTGCGACATTGCGGCGGACAGATCGGACCCTTGACTGACATTTTTGACACTTTTGGGGTTACCAGTGACATTACTGCAGTAATCAGTGCTATACATATGCACTGTTACTGCAAAAATGACACTGGCAGGGAAGGGGTTAACTGTATTGGAGAGGGAGGGGTTAAGTGTTTCCTAGGGGCATGTTTCTAACTGTAAAGGGACATGGCTATTGGTGTAAAAACAAAGATCAAGGGTCCTACATAGTAGAACCGTCTGATCTTCATTTTTACACAGGGAAGAATGACAGACGGCTTGTTTACATAAGCCGTCCGCCTTTCTCCCTTCACCGGAGCGATCGTGAGTGACCGGCGGACAATCGGGTCCGCCGGTCACACGCACTGACTTGTCAGTGAACAAGCCGGGGCGGGCGCCCCCCCTGCCCGCAATTGGCTCGCAAGTCAGTGACAGGCGAGTGACGTACCGGTACGTCACTCTGCCTGGCCGGGGCTGACCGCCGCAGTATATAGTCGTGCGGCGGTCGGCAACCGGTTAAACACTTCCATTTGCAATATACTTTTGAAATTGCCAGAAAATGTCACTACTCCAAGACAGTCAATACCTTAACACAACCCTACGTTCTTGGAAATTAAGACGTTTGGTAACCCAAAAAAAAAAAAAAAAAGATCCTGTTCTCTTAAAGTTATACAGCACAGTGCTTGTGTCACCTGAAATACCTGGCTGATCCTGAAAGTTTTTACCCTCCCCTCTGTAAAATGACCACAGTATATCATGGCTGCTGAGCCCTGACACCGTGGTCAGTGTACGTGCATTCGTCATCCGTAGCTTTCTGTGCTTCTCTCCCCCAATCCCTGCCTGTCTGCTCCTGTGTCAGTGCCCAGCCCCTCTTCCCATACTGCTATAATAACTATTCTTGTCCTATATAATCCTCTCTGTTCCCTGATGACAAGTGCTCCTGTCTGTTTTTTTTTTTAAATGCCGCCTTAACTGTATTTCAGAGCGGCTCCTGGTGATCACGTGACCGGCCGGCTCTTTCCTCCTCTCGCCCCGCCTGTTGTCAGCATGGGAATCTCGGGCCCGCCCACAGCATCTGTCAAATGGGGAGAGGAGAGAGCTGGCCAGTCACGTGATCGACGGGAGCCGCTCTGAAATACGGTAAGGGCAGCATTTTTTTTTTTAAGTGCCGGTTCACACTAGGGCTGGTCGCCGCAGGTCGCCTCCCATAGGGAAGCTGCGGACCCGTTCTAATAGGAGCGACACAAGTCGCTCCGACCTAGAAAAAGGGTCCGGAGCTTCTTTAGGGCGACCCGGAGGCGACCGCCATAGACTTCAATGTTATGAAGTCCGTGGCGGCCCTCGGAGGTCGCGGTGCGAAGTAGCGTCGCTGCAGTGTGAACCGGCGCTTAATAAAACACAGAGACCGGAGCACTTGTCATCAAGAGAGGATTATGTGAAGTTGTCAAAGTGGGTTAACAACCACTTTAAGCCCTCTACTCCTCTGGAGTTCAGCATCTGCGCCCCTCCATACACAAACTCTTATGTAGCCATTAGAGGAGGAATAAAGAGGAATTTTGTAGAGGGTCACTTGACAAATGATAAATCGGAGTCTGCTCGGGCTGCTGACATCACATCCAAGATGGCAGTGCCCAAGAGCAATTTTAGGACCTTTGGATGTCTAAAGAAGGGAGGCATTTACAGATAAATAATATGCATAACATACTCTCATTTAGTCTGATGAGAAAATTCTTGTTGAAAGGTATATTTATTTGTGAATGTGTGTCTCTTACAATGAAAGATGAATGCAAGAACATTGTGGAGTATATTTTGACAGGATTACTCACCAGACTATACTTTTCTTTTTCTTTAAATCAGGCAACTTTTATTGAAAGCTTTTCGTTTTTTTAATTAACAAAATTATTTTGGTTTTTCTAGCGCAGTGTTTCTCAACCTTTTTTCAGCCAAGGCACCCCTTTAAAAACGATGGACAGTCTTGAGGCACCCCATTCTAAAATGTAAAAACTATTCTAATAGTTTGCATTTACATAATGCAGCAACATTCACACAAGTAGGACACGCAATGTTAGAGGTGATTTATTCTTCCAAAGCAAATATACTTTTGCAAACTGGTACTGACTAGTATTCTCATGTTTCTCTTCTCCCTCAGTTGTTCTCCATCGCTCAGCTAATGTTATCCCAATGCTGATGGAGAGGGGCAGGGGATGGTCAAACAAGGGTGCTATGCGGGCAACTAGCATCCTCCATATTAACTGATGATGGCATTGGTCATTAGGATGCCGGCAGCTAGAAGGTTGTGATGGTGCACAATTAAAACCTGCGGCTTTGTGTATGTAAAAGGCAGGCTTCATCCACACGCCGGCTTGTATACAATTTTTGGGACATTTTTAGGCATTTTGCCAAGGCACCCCTGAAGAAACCTCTGGGCACCCCGGTTGAAAAAGGTTGTTCTAGAGGATAACAGGTGAGATTTTCTTATGTTTCACACATTGGTAGAACTTTGTATTTATTTTAGGTAATTTAGAAAATATCACTTTGCTTAGGGCATTGTCTAAGGCAGTCATTCTCATCCAGGATTTCATGGGTTCCTCCAGAAGTAGCTAGGGGTACTGAGAACTGTGTCTGATGACCTCCTATTTGATGGTGCCTGCTGAGTTCCATTTTGACCCCCACTGTAAGTATTGCATCCTTCTTACTGACCTTACTGACCCCCAACCTAAGGGGTATATTTTTGCTAATGTCCCCAGATAAAATGGTTGATCTGGGTTCCCCGAGACCTGAAAATTATTTTAGGGGTTTCTCTGGGGTAAACAAAAACTGAGAAAAGCTTGTCTAAACACCGTGCCAAGGCACCCTTTAAAGTTATGCACAATCTTGAGCCTCCCCTTTCTAAAATATAAACAATGAAACTAATACTTTTATATAATGCAGCAACATCCACACACATAGGACACCCAACGTTAGAGGTGATTTATTTTTTTAAAGCAAATATAGCAAAGCAGGGGAGGGGCAAACAAGGATCCTGTGCATGTGCCGGACATCCTCAACCGATGACATCATTAGTTGTTTGAAGGCTGGCAGCTAGAAGGTTGTAATGGTGCACAATAAAAACCTGCAGCTTTGCATAACTAAAACGCAGGCTTGATCCACCTGCTGACTTTTATACAATTTTTGAGCAATTTTTATGCATTTTGGCAAGGCACTCCTGAAGAAACCTCAAGATACCCCAGAGTGCCTGTGCACCTTGGCTGAAAAAGGCTGGACTAACATCATCAGCACCTGTAAGTATTACACCTACCCATTACAGTACTTAGCATGAATGTACTTAAAGTGGAACATCACTCTCTAAATCAACATTGGCTATTTTAATCCTCACGCTGCTAGGATTAGTAAAAAGGTAGGAAAGTATATCATATATACACGCTAACCCTTTTTTTTTTTTTTATTTCTTAAGTTTCTTCCTGGTTTTCATGCCTAAGTAAATGATGTCATACATCCCAGGAGGCTTTAGAAGGGGAGGAGGGGCTTTCTCAGCTGAGCACACCCTCCTGCATGCATGCTTGAGCTGAGGGCAGAAGGATTCCAGGAATCCATGAATCATCTGCCGTTACTTAACCACTTTAAGACTGGAAAATATTCTTGCTTAATGACCAGGCCATATTTTGCAATTCGGCACTGTTACTTTAACGGACAATTGCGTGGTCGTGCAATGCTGTACCCAAATAAAATTGATGTCCTTTTTTTTCCCACAAATAGAGCTTTTTTTTGGTGGTATTTGATCACCTGTGCGATTTTTAATTTTTGCACTATAAACAAAGAAATAGCAACAGTTTTGAAAAAAAAAACAATATTTTTCGCATTCTGCTATATAACATTCCCAAAAAAATGTAAAAATCAAAATCTTTTAACATTTTAAGCCAATTTGTTTTCTGCTACATATTTTTGGTTAAAAAAAAAAAAAAAATCGCAATATGCGTATTTTGATTGGTTTGCGCAAAAGTTATTGCGTCTACTAACTACGGGAAAGTTTTATGTAATTTTTATTGTTTTTTTTTTACTAGTAATGGCGGTGATCTGCGATTTTTTGCGGGACTGCGACATTGCGGCGGACAGATCGGACCCCTAACTGGCATTTTTGACACTTTTGGGGGTACCAGTGACATTACTACAGTAATCAGTGCTAAAAACATGCACTGTTACTGTAATAATGCCATTGGCAGGGAAGGGGTTAATACTGTTGGTGATCAAGGGGTTACATTTAAGCCTAGGGGAGTGATTCTAACTGTGGGGGGGGTTGGGCTTGTGAGATGATCACAGAGACATGCATGTGATCCTATATAGCAGGATCACATGGTCTCTGTGATCATTGCAGCCGTCTGTCCTTCTGTCAGCGGGGAAAGATTGTCGGTGTCAGGCGGCAACCGGAGCCGCCTGACACCCCGCACTGGCCTCCCCGCTGACTTTTGGGGGCAGGAGCGTGCCGCCGGCAGCGCGCTCTCGCCCCCTAGCCTCCTGAGAGCGAGAGACGTAGAGCTACGTTGTTTCGACCTGGAGTGGCTGCCGGCCGCAGTAAATCTGAGGCGGGCAGTCGTCTACTGGTTAAGATGGCCATGGCCAGAAATGCTAGGGGGGGGGGGGGGGGGGGTTCCAAAGTGATTTCTCAGAAAAAATAAAGTATGGAGACATAAATGGATGTTTGCTCTGAATATTAGGTTAATATATTATATTAATATTAGTTTGCTTTGAAAAATAAAAATGAACAAAATAGCATTGGTTTGTGGTGCTCAGATACAGTGTAGTTCTGCTTTACAAGATACAACTGATGGATGCCAGGTCCACTTTAATAACCTCTGTATAAAGCAGCCCTTCCCCTATATTTCACATCAGCACGCATCTCTGCATGCTGATGTAAAATTGCCTAACAATTTTTTTTTGCTTTACTTACCTTTTTCGTCTACTTCCCGAAGTAACCACTGCCTTCAGGGAAATCTTGCACCTAAACTGCGTAATCCTGAAATGTTGTCATACTGTGTATGAGTGAAATGAAATATACGACCTCATGTTCTTCATCTCGCATATGTGCTGTACGAAAATCTTCGCAGATATCTTTGAGAAGGTTTCCCCCCCCCCACCCCCTCCCCAACCGTTACCTGTAGTGTCGCAGGCCTATGCGCTTCATCTCGTACATGCGCAGTATCATGGGCACTTTAAAAATGTCAGTGTGGGAATACGGGCCCAGACAGCAAAGAGGCAAGACAAAAATAGGTAAATAGTATAAAAAAAAAATAATAATAATAAAAAAGTCACAAGGATATAGATAAGTACAGGGCTGCAGTTAGAAATCAAGGGGCCTCATACTGCCTTCCTGACAGGGCCCTGCTCCCTCTCCCCCCCCCCCCCCATCCCTCAGAAAAAAATCAGATGATACGTTTGCCAAAAATACAATAAATCATTATTATATGACATATTTAATGATGCCTTCCCCCACTCTCCATCCTGAAACATCCAGTTGTGTGCCCACAGCAGCTGCCTGTGGGAGAAGAGGGAAGCTGGCAATGCTGTGGAGAAAAAGGGGCACACAGGGGGGCCCAGAAAGCAGGGGGATGGGGGTGCAGGTGCTAGAACTGATCTCCTGCAGCACAGCTGGAGTGAGGGAGCAGAGGAGCTGCAAGGCAGAAGAGGATCGGTGTCTGCAATAAGACAATACAGCTAGCCCTTCTGCTCAGCAGGTGCCCAGCCCTCCTTTTGAACTGATCGGGCCCAGACCCAGTACAGGAGGGCTGCGTCCCTGGGTATGTATTAGGGATAGACCGATATGTTTTTTTCCGGGCCGATACCGATATTTTGGTCACAACGTATCGGTATCGGCGGATAATGGCCGATATTTTGTACATTTAAAGTTTTGAAAAATAAAGACAATTTTTGACACAAATCTGGTACTGAACATGTTAATTTTTGTTTACTGTTTAATGGCTGGCACCCTGTGTTGGGTGGCTGTCTGGCACCATGTGGTGGGTGGCTGGCTGTCTGGCACCCTGTGGTGGGTGGCTGGCTGTCTGGCACCCTGTGGTGGGTGGCTGGCTGTCTGGCACCCTGTGGTGGGTGGCTGGCTGTCTGGCACCCTGTGGTGGGTGGCTGGCTGTCTGGCACCCTGTGGTGGGTGGCTGGCTGTCCGGCACCCTGTGGTGGCAGGCTGGCTGTCCGGCACCCTGTGGTGGGTGGCTGGCTGTCCAGCACCCTGTGGTGGGTGGCTGGCTTGCTGGCACCCTGTGATGGGTGGCTGGCTGGCACCATGTGGTGGGTGGCTAGCTGGCTGGCACGCTGTGGTGGGTGGCTAGCTGGCACGCTGTGGTGGGTGGCTGGCTGGCACGCTGTGGTGGCTGGCTGGCCCCCTGTGGTGGGTGGTTGGCTTGCTGGCACCCTGTGGTGGGTGGCTGGCTGTCTGGCACCCTGTGGCGGTGGGTGGCTGACACCCTGTGGTGGGTGGCTGGCTGGCACAGGGCCCTGGTACAGGGCCTGTGGGTGGCTGGCTGGTACAGGGCCTGTGGATGGCTGGCTGGGTGGCTGGTACAGGGCCTGTGGGTAGCTGGCAGGCTGGTACAGGGCCTGTGGGTGGCTGGCTGGCTAGTGCAGGGCCTGTGGGTGGCTGGCTGGTACAGGGCCTGTGGGTGGCTGGCTGGTACAGGGCCTGTGGATGGCTGGCTGGGTGGCTGGTACAGGGCCTGTGGGTAGCTGGCAGGCTGGTACAGGGCCTGTGGGTGGCTGGCTGGCTAGTGCAGGGCCTGTGGGTGGCTGGCTGGTACAGGGCCTGTGGGTGGCTGGCTGGCACCCTGTGGTGAGTGGCTGGCTGGCACCCTGTGGTGGGTGGGTGGCTGGCTGGCAAAGGACCTGTGGGTGGCTGGTTGGTACAGTGCCTGTGGCTGGCTAGTACAGGACCTGTGGGTGGCTGGCTGGTTCGCTGGTACAGTGCCTGTGGCTAGGTGGCTGGCACCGGGCTGCTGTGGGGCGGTGTATGACTGTGATACACTCCCGCGAGACTAGTCCCGACTCCAGACGAGGCTGTCCAAGGCGAGAGAGGGGGCCTAAGAAGGCAGAATGACGTCACGAAAATATCGGTAATATCGGCAAGTTTCGGGGCCGATACCGTTATATCGGGGAAAGTTTATATCACCCTCCGATAATCGGTCGATCCCTAGTATGTATAGTTGTTGATTTTCACCCTAGTCAGGTTTAAATGTTTATAAAGGAGGTACTGGGGAGAATGTTCTCATTAAAATCCTGAACTGAAATGTTATAAATGTCAAAATGGACAATACCCGAGAAAAGTCAGATGGAAACAGCCATTCATGGACTCCTGCACTGCATACATATTCTGCAAATCTAAGCCTATGACAATCAGTACTGCATACAAGATTATTCTGCTCTTCTGCAATACTATGTTACATTGGCCTTGAATCTCAGGAATTAGAAATCTTCTTTGACTATTAGGAAGGGAGTAGACGGCTAATTGAAATGTCATTGGAGAACTGTAAGTGAAAATGTATGCTATCTCCAATCACAGAAAACAGCTGTTACTAATCTTTCTGGCAGAATCCTGAGCGACTATTGACTCTAAAATCTACAATTACACAATAAGACCCCTTTTTATTCTGCTGTGAAAAAATTAGAGCTAATCCAGAGGCAGTCAGATAGCCTATTTGATTAGCATTTCAGGCTAACTGAGTAATGAGCGTGAGCAAAGTTTTATTGCTCTTTTAAAAAGGAGCGTTGCAATTCATTTTTGGCTGTGAAATTGCTAACAGACACAACCTAATCTAATCCAGTGTTGGAATCGGTGAAAGGGTCAAAAAGGCAGAAGAGAAAATGGGGGGGGGGGGGAATTAGCGTAATAGTGCTGCAACACTGGGCACACTGTATGGAACAGCAGAAATACTCTACCTAGTCCACAAAACTAGCTATTAAAGCTGGATTCCAGGCAAAAAGCAACACAAACGGATGAGATACATACACTATTTTCTCAAAAGTATTGGGACGCCTGCATTTACATGCACATGAACTTTAATGGCATCCCAGTCTTAGTCTGTAGGGTTCAATATGGAGTTGGCCCACCCTTTGCCACTTTAATAGCTTCAACTCTTCTGGGAAGGATATCCACAAGGTTTAGGAGTGTGTCTATGGGAATGTTTGACCATTCTTCTAGAAGCACATTTGTGAGGTCAGGCACTGATGTTAGACGAGAAGGCCTGGCATGAAGTCTCCACTCTAATTCATCCCAAAGGTGTTCTATCAGGTTGAGGTCAGGACTTTGTGCAGGCCAGTCAAGTTCAAGTTTTAATTTCAAGATCATTCTCTTCAGGGGTAAATTAGCGCATGGCTCAACAAATCCCAAGCGTTGGGTCGCCATTGGCGACTAGAAATTGCATCCTGGCACCTGGGCTTTTGTCAGCCCACATAAGCCTTGAATCAGTGGTCAGTCTGGGATTAAAATACCTGCTTTATTGCATGATCAACTCGTTTGAGAAGTACAAATGGCGACAAAACACATTGCTTGGTACTGGAACTGTCTTCCCAGCCATAAAATAAAGCTGACCGCTCTTGGAAGGACCTTTATTAAATGACTTGCTATCTACCTAATAAAGTATGAACTGTCTTGAATTGCACAATGGTCAACTGTTTTTTTTTGTGGCTATCCATTTCCCCCAAAGGGTTGAAGTGACTTGTTTTGGGTCCTGGGATCTTTATGCTACGGACAACCTTAGGGATTGCAATTATATCAATATACATCTCTAAGTTATACTTCATTTACTTCAAGGACTCCTATAATTATTTTTTTTCTTCCCTTGATGGCTACATACTAGTATGACGTGACTCTCATGCTAATGAAGACTCTATGCCCTAGAGCTGGGCCAAGCAGGAAACATACTAGACGTGGTGTAGTTGCTATTGGCACAGTTTTGTACCCTAAGCATATTTACCATCTGCTGTTTGGTTGGCCGTCAATTATCATAATGGGATTTGGCCTAAGTTAGGCAGTCATCTTGTGGATTCCTGTGTGGATGCATAATATGTTTATCAAACATGTTCTCAGGTTGATTCGATGTACTGTGCTTTAATCGGTTTGCAAGATTAGCTCCAATTGAAAATATGCCTATTCCTAAGCTCTTATGCTATATTGCTATTATATAGATCATGTTTCCAATCCTTCTAAACAAAGGGCTAGTTTACAGTCCTTCAGGTTTTAGGGGGACCAGACTGTGGATAATGTAAGCAGAAAACACTCCGATGTCAGTGGGAGTAAACATTGCCCCATCATTCGTTTTGGTGGGAGGAATGGTGTGCCATTGTTGGTATTCAGGGGAGTAATAATGCCTCATTATTGGTGTCTATAGGAGGAATGGTGCCCCAAGTGCCAGATAATGGCAGGCAAAGGGACCACATCCTGCCCATGAGTAGGAGTTTTTGAGACCACAGATATAGATCATTGGGTTTATAAGGTCATATGGTTTATGGCTTTGTTGTTGCTCTTTAATTGTTTTTTTTTTTGGGAGTCCATGATCATTCTAGGGCAGTGATGGCGAACCATTTTGATCCCGAGTGCCCAAACTGCGACACAAAACCAACTTATTTTTTTCAATGGCCGCAAAGGCCTCTCACCAATTCCAGGGACACAGCAACACTTCCTCTGAACAGATGTCCACTCACTCTCGGTTGCCCGTGGCAAGGCCCGCAACTGGCACTGCAAGGGGGGGTATCCTCACAGCCTCTGTGTCCCCTGGCTCACAGTGTGCTGCTCCAGTCGCTCTCATGATCTCTCTCTCTCTCTCCCCATAGTCTTCCGGGACTAAATGTCCCATGGTGCACTTGTCAACCTCCTCATTGGTGCTTGGCTGCAGCCAATGGGAAGGCAGGAGGAATCAGAGCGAGCAGCGATATTTGCAAGCGTCGCTCTGTCCCTGTCCAGCGCTGCTTGACAGAAGGGGGGAGAGCGGGGAAATACACTGACAGTCCACGCTCACTTCCCCCCTTGTCAATGCGCCGCTGCCGTGTGGGGGGGAGGGAGGATTAGAGAGCCCAGGCATCAGCGGCAGCAGCTTTCCAGTATAGCTGGTGTGCCCACAGAGAGGAGTCATGATATCTTTTTTATTCTTATATACAGGTTCTTTCTCTCCTACTAAAAAAAAATATATATATATATGTGTCCGTGCCCCTCTTATGGAGATTGATACTCTTTTTTTGTCATGTTTTCCATTATCATCCTTAGTAAAAGTGAAAGAAAATTCCAAATTTCAGGATGTTAATAGAACAAAAATGGAGGTAAAAATCCACCAATGGGGGGACAGCGGTTTTGATGACTACCATGGATCGGATAACCCTACTTTGGAGGGAGGTCATGTGACTGGACCAGAGCAAGCTAAAAATAGGCAAGTATATACATCTTTTATACACAGGTTAGTCAGCATAGTTGTTGTTGTTGGGGTGGGGGGGGGGGTTGGGGGGCATTCTTAAGAGTATTTAGGATTAGGCTGGAGTTCCACTAACTCATGGCATACTTGTTCCAGATAAGTAACTTAGGCCGATCACAGATGGTTCAAATCTCGGCCGATTCAGCAGGAACCGGCCAAGATTCAAACCATGTATGGGCAGGCTAAATTTACCAAGATGATTGATCGATCAAATTTATGCATGCGATTATCACTAGTGGCTGGTATAGCCACAAGCAATAATCACGGTCTTCTCCCAGGTGGAGGTTGCAGGAAAAAAGTCACTCCAACTATGGGCTGCTTTAGCTAGCGGAGACAGAGGATTATTATGGCAGCAAATCAACATAGCTGCCCCAGTAATTTTCTCAGCACAATGCTGGAACCAAAGCATACACCATTAAAAGTGTATGTCCTGCCAAAGCCTTTTATTTTTTTTCTGAGGCTAAAAAAAAAAAAATGTCTGGACTTGTACTTTAAAATATTTTAGGATTTGCTGAATTTAAATTGGAAAAAACACTGCACAAGTGTCTGAGATGCATCCATGTATTTTTATCATGGTCTATTTGAAGTTACGCCTTAGTGAAATCAGGTTGCTATGGGTTCCTGCACCTCTTTGCCCACAGGACATAAATCTTTTTTTTCCTCCCTAGAATCTAAGCAGTGTCAAAACAATAAAACACCTAGCTTTTAATGCAGGCTAACCTCTGACCAAAAGTCATTTACCATAAACGCTGGACGTTGTTTTCTTTTTTGTAAAGGCCCAAGGAAAATGAGACACTAGAAAGAAAAAAGTGCTCATCTGTCATCGCTGGCTGACAAATAGTGTGTTGCCTGCTTCTCATTAAGCTGAAAGGTACAGGCATTTTAGAGTACTTAATCATCTGTAATCCATCCTTCATCCGGAGGATGAGGACACATTACTCCAGTGAAATGGAGCAGCAAGTGTATCTATAGGGAGACATACATCGCTGAAGAGTTTTCAAATATTTCTTGGTTCTCTGATCCGAGAACTACCCTCCGGCCACATTAAAGCAGCTGGTGACAAGCACTGGGCTATACACTGTTTTATTATTTATTCTAATGGTGAACAGTCCCCACCGTACATGATTTATTTCATGCATGCTAATTACAGGATAGTGACTCAGAAAGTTCTGAAACCAAAAACAAAGGCCAGCATTTCCAGAAGGCGGTACAAAGGTGTCTATTAAAGCAAATTTTTCACTAGTTTATATTATTTGTGATTAGAAAACAAGCGGGAGCCCATCATGTACTGACCATGAACTGGCAAAAAAACACTAACAGCTCCCAAATTTGGGCTATCATGTACTGAAATTGGACCTCTAGAGAAATCCTAAGAGCCCTCAAATTTCTTCTGAAAGTACTGACTATTTAAAAAGGATATTAAACCTGCGCCCAGTCCCTGAAGACGTGGGTTGCCAGGAAACGCGTTGGTCGGAGCTATACATGGCGTCATCTGTGCTGTTTTTAATGCTAAAGTTTGTGAATACCTACAGTATAAAGTAGAATGAACCTTCGGATATAAGATATTCGGCCATGGTTTCTTTCTCTCTTAGTGTTTTAGCCAGACGGGTGAGGACATATGGACTATCCGCAAGCTGTGGCATTGGAAGTGCTAGTCCTATCGCTGTGCCCTGAGATGAGGGAGTAACTTTAAAAAAAAAAATTGGTTGCACAGCAACTTCGGTAAATTCCTGGAGCAATCTGGAAAATACATGTTCTGATACCTTATTTATTATTATAATATATTCGTGACAATGTCATTTTATATTTACAACAGGTCTGATTTAAAGCTGAACTCCAGCTAAATAAAAGAAAAAAGTAGTAACAATAAAGTAGTTAGTAGTAGTAGTAGTAGTAGAAGTTAAAAAAAAAAAAAAAAAGGAGCGTGTGCTGTAATACTGATTTTTAACCTGGATCGGCCCTCACTTCTTTTCCACCACTAGTGGCGTTTTTCCACTGCATGGTACGGATCGGTTTGGCGCTTTCCACTGCATGGTACCGCATGGTACGTGTTAGAACGGTTTGGTACAGCGGCGCTTTTCCACGGCTCGCTTAAACAGTACCACCTCGGTTGGGGTTCCAAGCGGACCGAACCGATACCATATCCCACAATCCTTTGCATGCAGTATTGATTGTTTGTCACTACTAGCCACTGATTGGTCAGAGAATCGTTGTAATCCCACCCACTTACTACTTAGTGGAAAAGCAAACCGAGCCGAGTAGAGCCTATACAGTGATTAAAGGTGCCGACTCGTACCACGCAGTGGAAAAGCAAACCGAGCTGAGTAGAGCCTATACAGTGATGAAAGGTGCCGACTCGTACCACGCAGTGGAAAAGCAAACCGAGGCAAGTAGAGCCTATACAGTGATGTAAGGTGCCGACTCGTACCACGCAGTGGAAAAGCAAACTGAGCTGAGCTGGGCCAAGCAGTGCCGAGTGGAGCCGAGCCGGTACTTGAAGTGGAAAAGTGCCATAGATGTCCTCCAGGTGGAATACCTTCATTTAAATTCCTCGTAGCCATTCTGGGCCCACCCCCAATGCAAGTTGCGTTGGCTCAAAATATATACAGTGTATAAAAAATATATATATATATATTTTTTTTTTTACCCACTCGAGGCTGCCCAAAGCAGTCCTAATGCCCCATGGTGTAAATGACCCTTCCTTTAGCCTTACACAGAGGTGTTTTGATCTGAGGGTTTCCGGTTATCTATCTCTGATCTACAGCAACTTTCACATAATTTTATTTACAGTACGTATTCTTCGCTTTTAAATACATGTGATTACATTTGCACTATTTGAGAAAGTAAAAAGAAAAAAAACATTCCCCCAAAATCGATGCCACGCCAGTCAGCTTGGACCTCAACAAGGAGAACCTCTTGCAGAAGTCCCTTTGGCCTCTCTGGGGTGAAGAAGTCATTTCATTGTAGGAATTTCTTCTAATAAAAATGAAGTTTGCAGATTTAATAGCAATGGGGAGAAGAACATGGCCGAGAAGTAAGGTCAGCCCCCTGCATTCTCTATGCCATAGCTATAGCCTGTCAGTCACAAAGCGGGAAAAACGACCACAAATCTGAGTCCTCGGTTGTCCTGAGCCCTCATTCCTCCCCCCCTAGAGACTGAGCCTGATTGTTTGGGAAATATGAAAAAGGTACTGTGTTTCACTGGGATCTCAGAGAGCTGAAAAGCAGCTGCGTGAAATAAAGTTTGGCAAGCCAAGCAAGTAAACTATAGAGAGAAGGCTTTGTTGCTTGCCAATTTATTGCAATGCAATATACAAACTGTTTATTCATAACATATATAATAAAGACTACATACATTAAGTACATTTTATTGGCAAGTCAAGCATTTCATTATTTTATTATCTCTGCTGCGTAAAATTCACAAGAAGAAATAGTGCAGAGAAATGCAAATACTTCCAATAAAGAGAACCTACTGTACCTGCCATTGGTAAACAGATAAGACATGCAGTAACCTACTATAAGGCCGCTTCAGGCCAGGCCGCTGCCATAAACAGTTTACAATCCCAGAGAAGTGGAAATGCAAATCTTAATAAAATCTAGATTGCTAGTAACAAAATACGCAATTGCTGCGCACAAATGCAACATGATCTCAAAAATGGAAATTAAATAAAGACTTTTGCTGAATTAAGAAGCACCAACTAGGCTTCGGTTCTTAATCTCGCGCTCCTGTAAAGTGGCCAAACATTACAATACTCGGCATAGTATTTCCAGAGGCATATTCAAGCTAAAATGATATGAAGAAATATATATTTTCCATTACAAATCAAAGCCTGGCTCTCCTTTCCCAGCCTCTCCATTGGTTTGGGAGGACACCTTTCACACTAAAATAAAGCCTTCTTGAGAGAAACACAGAGATTATTATTATTATACAGGATTTATATAGCGCCAATAGATTGTGCAGTGCTTGAAAATATTAGGGCAAACAGCACAGTTACAGTACAATACAATACAGGAGGAATCAGAGGGTCCTGCTCCTTAGAGCTTACAATCTAAGATGTCATCGCTAACTTTACATCCAGCAAACAGTGTTAATTTTGATGTCAAATCTCGATTTAGTTTCAGTCATAGTCTTTAGTTTTAGTCGTATTTTAGTCTTTTTACTAAAATGGCATTATAGTTTTAGTCCTACTTTAGTCATCCGAATTGTTTTAGTCGTATTTTAGTCTACTAAAATATCCTACATTTTCCTACTAAAATCGAATAGGTTTAGTTAAATTGTAATGCATTATTTAGGCGTTTCTCTAGAATTGCCAAACTCATTAGGCCTCTTGCACATGATACTCCTGTTTGAGGATCTACTTTTTCATCCCTTTTTTTTTGTATTTGCGCATATTTACACACATTTTTGCATATATGCGTTTGTGCGGATTTTTGCGCAAAAACATATTCTCACGTTCTTGTTCTGCAGTGGACATTTCCGGTGGACCTACTATTTTATATCTTGCTCGTGTTTTACATTCACTTTGGAAGTATGATGTATACATTGCTTTGTTTATATAAACTGTTTTAAAGGTAATGCGCTAGGCTGGTGCACCCTCTGACACTCATTTTCCCCCTTCCTCTCTCCTTTTTGGACATTCCTTTTATATTTTATTTTTTTTTACTGAATAGCGCTTTTGTGCTGCAACACAGCACTTCTGTCTTTTTCGTCTAGAGAAAGACATCCACCCCCAAGTTCCCCATCATACACTAGCGCAGATATGCCACATGGCTTCAGGTCTCAGCAGAGCCCTACAGCACCTTCTGTGCATGAATGGATTTCCCGCGCATGCGCAAAGACAGCTGCTGTGGAAGTCCCAAAGCTCAGCGTGTCTGTTCTGTAAATTAGCCACATGAAACATGAGCACTACAATGACTGTCCAATATTTTAAATAAGTCAGCCAATCCCTAGACTTGCATCATAAGATGCAGCAGTGACAACGCTGTGTTGCCTTGCAACAGGGCAAGCAGTGCCCAGGTTCACAATGAACAAATATGGCTGATAACATTTAAACATAACAGTACAAGGGTTTTTTTTTTTTTTTTAACCACTTGCCGACCGCCGCAAGTACATATACTGCGGCGGTCAGCCCATCACAGGCAAAGTGACGTATCGGTACGTCACTAGCCTGGGAGGCTCTGGGGAGCGAGCGCGCGCCGCCGGATGCGCGCTCCCGCTCGGTCACGGACCCCCCCCCCCGCGCGTGCCTGGCGGACCCGATGTCCGCCGGGCACTCGCGATCGTCCGTCCTAATGTAAACAAAGCCGCCTGTCATTCTCCCCTGTGTAAGAATAGTGATCATACGGTTCTACTATGTAGGACTGTTGATCACTGTTCTTACACCTCAAGCCACAGCCAATCACAGTTCCCTCTCAAAAAGTTAACCCCTTCACTGCCAGTGTCATTTTACAGTAACAGTGCATATGTATAGCACAGATTACTGTAGTAATGTCACTGGTAATCCCAAAAGTGTCAAAAATGTCAGTCAAGGGTCCGATCTGTCCGCCGCAATGTCGCAGTCCCTCAAAAAAAAAAAAAAAAAAAAAAATTGCAGATCGCCGCCATTACGAGTTAAAAAAAACAACAAAAATCTTTCCCTTAGTAAACGCAATAACTTTTGCGCAAACCAATCAAAATACGCTTTTTGCCATTTTTTTTACCAAACATATGTAGCAGAAAACCAATTTTGATTTTTACATTTTTTTTTGGAATTTCATAAAAAAAATTTGAAAAATATTGTTATTTTTGCAAAATAGACGTACTTTTTTTGTTTATAACGCATGATCAAAAAATTGCACAGGTGATCAAATACCACCAAAAGAAAGCTCTGTTTGTGGGGAAAAAAAGGACGTCAAATTCATTTAGGTACAGCGTCGCACGACCGCGAAATTGTCCGTTAAAGTCAAGCAGTGCCGAATCGCAAAATAGGCCCTGGTCAGGAAGGGGGTAAAATTTTCCGGGGCTTAAGTGGTTAAAGGTTGACACATATATAAAAGTTTACAAGCTGAGCTCTTTTACACCTATCTAATAATCATAAAAAAAAATACTAGTAACTCTTCTAATTATATCTTTTTACAAGTACCAAGTGAACTGGCAAAGATGGAAACTGCTGCAGAAAGCACTCCCAACATTCTATCAATGTTCAACAGGCTAATGGATATTAAATGAGTCAAGCAATTGTAGTACCTGCTGTCCCCAGGGTAGACCACCCACCCAATCAATCAAGGGGACCAAGCTTCAGAAGTGGTCAGTGTAGAAATAATGGAAGGTTTGTTACAATTCCTATGCAGGATCAATTGAAAAGGCTCATAAACATTTCCATTCTCCTGGCTGTACAATGGTGCCTTTGTGCACATATGGAATCCTAATGACCTGCAATGAGGGCCAGCACACACTAAACGTATAGGGAGTCGCTTTCCATTGTGCCTGTGTCATACAAACAGTGACTGAGGATTGGGACAAGTGTCTGCTGTCTCTAGCGATAATTCACGTGTTATGAATGCCCGCTCTGTGCAAGCAGACCTCTTCCTGAAAATATTAATGTTCATGGAGGTTTGCTTGTGGGCAGTGTAATATTAATGTGTATTTTGGGGCTGTAAAAACAAGACGTGTGTGAACAGAGACTGGAGGAAAGACAGGAGGGAGGGGTCCACCTTCAGAGGTCAACTGCTCGGGAAATGAAACAATGGCGGTATTGGTAGCAAGCGGCCATTGTAATATGTCTAAATTAAACTTGCTGAAGCCTTGGTAGGACGATGTGGACCATGAAACACTTTCTTTTTGCATATTTGCCTTTTAGCTTGACATTTGCATAGCTACCATCTGTTCCACTTTAATAAAACATCTTCAAGCAACAAGTGATACGAATCCACAAACTGCTAATGCTAACTAGGAAACTTTGAAAGGTCTGTAAAGTCAGGAAGCCCAATCGTTTTATCTTATTTAGAGGTAATCCTGTACTTGCTAGATTTAGAAAGCTCTTACAATAACTTCCAAGTAGAACTCACATGACCCTCTATGTCACATGTGTCAAACACAAGGCCTGCTGGCCAAATCCGGCCCTCCAGGCCATTTCATGTGGCCCTTGCACCTCTCCTGCAGCTGCTGCACCTCCCTCATCTCTGCCCCCACCTTTTCTCATCAGACGGCAGCAGACGGGACAGAACTCCTCTGCCAGATCCTGTGCTTCCCCTTGCAGCTGCAGAGAGGCTTGTCTTTACCACCCCTGCATCTCAGCAGTTGGCAGCAAAGAGGAGGACATAACTCCTCCTACAGGTCCTGCACCTCTCTATGCAGCCACAGCGATCCCTCCTCTCCACCTCTACTGGCCTCAGCATTCAGCAGACTCTGGCCCTCTTCTGATCCACCTCCAGACCCTGCTCCCCAGCTCCGCCTCCAGCTTCTAACCAGCAGCAGCACATGATAGGGGGATGCACTGTGATGTAAGGGAGGGTGGGGGATTCCTGACTGATGGTGGTGGGCTACAGATAAAACCAGCCCTCTAAGGGTGACCATAATTCCGATGCGCCCTGTGATGAAATGGAGTTTGACAACTCTGCTCTATGTCCAACTTCCCTCTCTCTCTGAGAGGTATTAAAGCAAGCCTGTAATGAGAAAGTATGGAGGCTGCAATTGCCGACTTCGGATTATAAAAGTTCCCTAACCGTCATAATGATCCAATGGCTTTGGTAAAAACAATTGAACCCCTTCACACCTAAGGGTACAACAAATGTTAATGCCCAAGCACAAATTTGCAATTTTGACATGTGTTAGTTAAACCATACATACTGTATCATCACAACTAATTTGTGCATCCAGGTGGAATATAGCTTGTTTTATTTTCAGGTTCCCTAACCGTCATAATGATCCAATGGCTTTGGTAAAAATAATTGAACCCTTCACACCTAATAGTACAACAAATCTTAATTCCTAAGCACAAATTTGCAATTTTGACATGTGTTAGGAAAACCATACACTGTATCATCACAACTACTTTGTGCATCAAGGTGGATTATACCTGGTTTTATTTTCAGGACAAATTGGGTTTTCAATTGGTAGTAAATAGTTGTGGATAGCTCTTGATTTTTATTTTTATTTTTTTTATCATCAAAGGAAAACTGGCCAAAAATAGTAAAAAATAAAAAATCATTTTTTTTTTTTTAATTCGGCTGTATATTTCTTGTTACTACCATAACCTACCACCAAAGAACGACCCAAAATAGATTCTCCTGCTCCTGACGATCACAATAATACCACATATGTGTATGATATTTGTTTTTTGTACCAGTAGTACAGCCAAGAAGCAATAGTGCACATTTTGCTTCTTTTTTTTTTTTTGTCTTACCTAAAACACACCGACACTAAGTCCCCGTTCACCGACTTGCACGGACTTCACATAATGGAAGTCTATGCAAGTTGCTCCGAGGTCGCCCCGAAGTAGTACAGGACACTTTTTCTAAGTCGGAGCGACTTGTGTCGCTCCTATTAGAACGGCTCCTGTACTAAACAGTGGGAGCGACGGTGCACGACTTGTCAGGCTGACCAAGTCGCCTGACAAGTCGTACCAGTGTGAATGGACACTAAATGACACTGATGCTAATTTAAAAACAAAAAATCCTGTCCAAAATATACTGACCCAAACACTAACCCTGATTGCTGGTTCACACTACCACTACCAGAAAGTCGCCCCGTGACTTGAAGAGACTTGTTTAGAGACTTGGAAGAGACTTGGAAGAGACTTGGAAGAGACTTGGAAGAGACTTGTGCACTACTTTGAAGAGACAGGCGACTTTGTCTGTGGGGAATGCCTGGCTAATCTCTTTCTTCTTCCTGGAAAGTCTGATAACAAGTCGTGTCAATTAAGATAAGGAGGCAACTCCCATTGAAGTATATGGGACAGTCGGACCACAGGTCGCTTCAAAGTAGTACAGGACCCTTTTCTGAAGTCGGAGCAACTTCAGTAGTGCCAATTAAGACAGCACTGATTGATTAACATTGCTTTTGTTATGTCAAGCTACCTGGGGCAACACAAGTTGCCTCACAAGTCGCGCTAGTGTGAATGGGCTCTAACACTGACCTAGATCAAACCTTGATCTAGGTATTTTTCTTTATTTTTTTTTATTCAACAAGAGAAACATTGGTCAAGGGGACTTTAAATGAGGCTTCATCACCCAAATAATCAATATTATATATAATAGTAAATGTATTACAGGATAACAATAAAAATAACAAAATACAAACATGATAAAGTAAGGTAAAAAAAACATTTCATTGAGCTGCATCACCCGATGGTCAATATGATTATCACAATACTTTAAGTATAGACATATGAGTAAATAAAATTACAAAGTAAAACCAACAAATGAATAAAATAGTGGAGAATCAGTATTCTAAACATTTCTATGCATCCTATAACTCTACGCGTTTCATGGATTGATCTCCACTTCTTCAGGAGTAGATGCAGAAATTAGACACTGCAGAGTTGTAAACTATTAACAGCTTCAGCATCATGTATGTATGCATGCATGTATTAACCACGCCAACCAGAACCCGTTGAACAAGGTGCTATAGTGATTCTTCACTAGATACTGCATGAATGATCCGAGAGGTCCAAGATGCTCATATAGAACCTTCGTTGGCCAGAATACTGTCGAATTAAAGTCCCTATGACCAATGTTTCTTTTGTTGTATACTATTGGGATGGAGGCTCATCACGTATGGTGCCATGGACCGCAATTCCCTTCTGTTCTTTATTTTTACAAACAATTTTTTTTCTTTCTGCAAGGAACGAGAAAGATACATTGTATCCTTCCCCATTCACATAAAAAAAACACAGGGGCAGGCTTCAGAATGACTGATCACTGTGGTAGCCAATCCATCCAGGTCAATCCCGGGATTGATACGGAGCCCAGGGCTCTCGGCGAGACCGCGGTCTCTGTGCTGGGAACAGGAGGGCACCATGCGGCGTGCTTCCAGTGCAAAGGGAGAAACATATATATGTGGCCCCATGTAAAAAATCTTAGTGTAGTGAAGCTGCATATATGTGTTACGTTGGCGTGAAGGGGTTAAATTCGTATAGTTATATATATATACAAATTAGGAGTTCTGAACTAGAACTTCACCTCCCCACACACAATTTAGGAGCATACAGGCTTTCGAATGCAGAAAAGACATACAGTGGCATTCCAAGAAAAGTAAGTGAACCCACAGACTAATTCAAGTCAGTATTTTGTCCTTTCAATTAATGAAAGGAGTTTGGCAACAACTAGATAAAAGACACTCAAACATTTTAGGATTACTGTTCATAAGATGTGGAGGAATGGGATGTGTAGGGTGCTCCTTCATAGAATAGACCTCTTAGGTATCCTGTTTCTCTGGGCCACCAATCCAAAAGATCAGCCAAACAGCTGGAGGAAGCCTAGTATGCAATTCAGCAGCACTTCATAGAGAGAGAAGCTGGACACTAGTAGAACATAAGAAACAGAGAAGGCTCAAAAGTGCGATAAAACCAGTGTTTATAAGGAATAATTGTTAAAAACACTTACAGGAAAGGTGTATAGATCAAGCTCATCAACCCCATGCATACATATGAGCAGGCCTCCGGTCACAGCTTTCTCCTCTCACATCCAACCAGCAGCTATGGGAAGGTGTATCAGCGTAGGCAAGATGGCTGAGGCACCACCGGGACTAGCGTGGAACACACACTTCAGAAGTAACATCAAAGGGGCAGCTACGCGTTTCGGAGCATTGCGCAAAGTTCAGGTTTGACAGAGGGCATGCTCAAATGGGAAATTAAGCATTTTGGATGCACTTCTGGTGCATGCGTTCTATGCTGGTTCCAGAAGTGCAGCAGCCATATTGTCTACACTGATTCACCTTCCCATAGCTGCTGGTCGGATGTGAGGGGAGAAAGGTGTCTGCATAGGATTGATGAGCTTGATCTACACACCTTTCCTGTGAGTGTTTTTAACCATTTTTCCCAATAAACACTGTTTTTATGCACTTAGAAGCTCCTTCAATGTTTCTTATGTTCATATGATGCGAACCATACCTTGCAAAAAGGAGCTCTCTTAAGACATAAGATCAAGAGTACTTGATCTGCACAAAACTGGAAAGGCATGCAAAGCAATCTCAAACTGTTTAGGCATCCATCAGTCGACAGGACAAATTGTCTATAAATGGAGACAGTTTAGCTTTGTGGCTACTTTTTCTAGAAGTGGGCACCCAGCCAAGATGACTCCAAAAGCACACTGCAGAATCCTCAATGAGGTAAAGAAGAACCCACGAGAAACAGCTTAAGGCTGGAAGACGTCACTGGAACTAGCAAACATCCCTGTTCATGAGACTGCTATACATAAGTCTTTGAACAAGAAGGTGGTCCATGGCAGAACAGCACAGAAGAAGCTGCTGCTCTCCAAAAATATATCATTGCTGCATGCCTGAAGTTTGCCAAAGAGCCCATGGCAAACATTTAACACTACTGGGAAAATGTTTTGTGGACTGATAGATAAGAAATAAAAGTTTAATTGTTTGGGAAGAATACTCAGCATGGCATGTATGGCACAAAATGGTGAACAGCTTACCAACATCAAAATATCATCCCAACGGTGAAGTCTTGTGGAGGGAACATCATGATTTGGGCATACTTCATTGCCACAGGGCCTGGACCACTTGCCATCAAGGGGAAAATGAATTCCCAAGTTTAACAAAATAACCTACAGGACATCAGGGTGGCTGTCCGCCAACTAAAGCTTAGCAGAAGTTGGATTTTGAAGCAGGTCATTAACCGGAAGCATCAAAGTAAATCCACCACGGACAGGCTTCAGAAAAAGAAGATGCGCTTTTTGGTGTGGCCCAATCAGAACCCAGACCTTAACCCCATAGAGATGCTGTGGAATGACTTCAAGAGAGCCGTTCACACCAGATACCCTATAAATGCAGAATTTGCAAAAGGTAAATGGTCAAAAATACCTCCTGAACATTGTACAGGTCTGATCCAAAGCTACCAAAAAGCTATATTTGAGGCAGCAGCTGGGTGTTGTCAGCCTGCAACTTGATTAGCTGTTATTAGAAAGTTCTCTGGGTAAAAAACATTGCAACAGATGCAAAAACAAATATTTGCTAACGAAAAGTGTATTCCATAAAGCATGATGCTAAAAATACTGAAAATAAATACTTTGTCGCGAAAATCGGCGTCCAAACCTCCTGTGAGCGCATCCACATACAAGAGATTTTGGATACGGTCACCTTCTCCTGTATGTGTCCTAATTTTTATTCCCTACATTTGGGACGTCCTATCTCTACCGGATATCTGTGCACTGGGATACCTGGTTGTTATCATTTTTATGATGGGGACGCCACGGATTTGGTCCGATCCACAATGCCAGTTTAGGCATCTTTGACCCCTTCCAGGGTCATCTTTATGGGGAGTTGCTTGCTTCTGATCTCTTGGCTGGTGTGACATCATGGATTCTAAAGCTCATTACCTGTGTCTCCTAGAAGACACATTCATCGACTATATTGGTACCTGAGGAAGCCATCTTAGAATGTGGCGAAACGCGTCGAACCATACAACCAATTACAATTGATATTAATTGTTCTTTTTCTCACTGCCGGTGATATGTAATGTATCCAACGAACCCAATATATTGTCAACTTGTTTTTATTCTTTAATAAATTTGTTTGTATTTGTATATATACAACTGTGTGTGCTCACTTTTGCCATGCCCTGTCCAATAAAGTCCTTTATCTGGTAATCCACTGTATTATTATCCCATCCATCCCATTATGTCCCATACACAGTGAGATTTTTCCTCAAATATTTTACATTTACTGAAAATAAATATAGGATTCATATACACTACAAGCAGCACTCGACGATCACCCAAGTGACAGTTTTTCAACAGGATAAAGGAAAGGTAAATGTAGAACCTTTTTTTATTACAGGTGTGCAATTCTTTACAAGTGACCCTGTGCTTATAGGGTCACTTTACAGTGCATCTAAAACCAAACCTTTTTTTTTTTATTATTTAGATATATAGAGCTGGGAAGGGGTAAAACCCCTGTCACTTTTTTTTTTGTTGCGGTCTGTGATTTACTGTCCCTATTTGTGCTGGTTATCCTTATCACATAAACAGGAGGTTCGGAAAAGTCTTCCAGTGGAGAAATCTCTTCTGATGACAACAGCATTAAATGGGGAACTTTTTAAAACAGTCTGCGGACATAATTATGAAAATGCCGGGAGGTGGATTAAAGGGCAATAAAGTTAAAAGTGACGGTTTCCTTAAAAAAAAGTAATAATAAATGTAAAAAACTGAAATCATCTGAGTTCCAGCCTCTGATGCTCAGGTATTTGGCCAGCACAGAATGGCTTGAGTAAACCTAGAAGAGACATTTTACCTCTCGGAGACTGGAACGGCAAAGCAGTGTAGCATAACAGCAAGAGACAAAGTACCGAATGTTTCCCCTAACTTCAGCCAAACTTCCTGTTCTAAAGTGATGGATGAGGTTTCCTGGGGCCGGCATGCCAAAACCAATTAGCCATGTCAAGCCACAAAACATGCCCGCCACAATCCGACTCAACTGTCGTATAAGTTACAGGGAAAGGCTCGCGCCTTCCAGACTCAGATGAGCTTCAATTGGAAAATCTGTCATTTAAATGATTTATTGCCTCTGCACAGGCCACAAACTAAAGGCTAACACTCTAATATGACTACAATGCCAGCTTTAAAACTGGTAAAACAAAAATGCTTAATGGTGAAAAAGAGGGGGTAGGGGGTGGCGCTGTCTGTTTGCTAGAAGAGATAATAAAGTGCCAAGTGTGGAAATACTATCAACATGTGGTGAAAAATGTTATTTAATAAAATAAAACCGATATATAAAATGTGGTATCTAAAAATGGTATAATGAACAGTGAATCAAAGTGACATGTGCATATATGTCACCGTTAAGGTGACGTGTGCTATATTAGTAAAATTGGTAATGTTGGAATAAAATAGCAATATATGTCTAACAGTATATATGCACTATACAGATGATATAAAATCAATTATCAATGTAAAATATTATCAATGTATAAACACAAATAAATATAAGTGCAGCAGTGCATAAAGTGATACAAGTGACAGCCCCAATTTAAAGTGAAATATGCTAAATAATATATAAACTGGATGATAACAAATCCTCCTCATAAATTATACAAAAGATAAGAATATATGTGGCTAAAATGTGAAGAAAATTTTTTTTTTTTTGATGAGGGAAAAATGGGGGCTAAATTATGCCTGTAAAGTGAAACGTGCGTGAAGAACCAAAGTGATATGTCCAAATTCCAACAATAGGACAAATTAGTGATACAGTAAAACCTTGGATTGCGAGCATAATTCGTTCTGGAAACATGCTTGTAATCCAAAGCACTCTTATATCAAAGCGAATTTCCCCATAAGAAATAATGGAAACTCAGATGATTCGATCCACAAGTCCTTCAGTTTATAGTCTATATACAAAGATTATAGCAATGTGATAGGTTGTGTAACCATAAAATGTCCATCCACAATATGCAGCCTTCCCAAGGGGATTAGAAGCAAAATCTAGCAGAGCTACAGAATATAAGAGCGGTGAGAGGCGCCTCTAAGTGTAGCAATATGGTTACATTTAATGAAGGTTCAACATTTAGCAACTCACATGGTTGATGATTAAAATAGGCACACCTAAGTATGCAGGCATCCGGGGTAAAGCTGTCCACATAGACCATCTTCTGAACCACCAACTCTCACCACTGTCAGTCTGCAATCCTGACCGGAAAGAATAGCCTGCAGGAGAGTGATCTGAAAGTGAGGCTTTGAATCACTCGTGGAGTGCAGTGGGGAAGGGATGATGAAGATGGCTGTGCAGAGGATGGTCTATGTGGACAGCTTTACCCCAGATGCCTGCATTCTTAGATGTGTCTGTTTTAATCATCAACCATGTGAGTTGCTAAATATTGAACCTTCATTAAATGTAACCATATTGCTACACTTTAGAGGCTCCTCTCTTCTTTTTTATACATGACGCTACTTGTATATCAAGACATCGCTTGTATATCAAGTCAAAATTTATTTAAAAAATGTGCTGGTCTTGCAAAGCGCTCTCAAACCAAGTTACTCTCAAACCAAGGTTTTACTGTAGATTGATAGTAGATCAGTATTAGTCTGTTTCAAATAAGGCAGTGATGGGTGACAGTCCTAGAAAGGTGATTGTGGGATTCTTCGTGTATACTTTACACAATACCGAATAACCCCGTGGTGGGTGGTGAGGTGCCCGGTGACCCCTACGATATACAGCACACTCACGAGAGATACCCACCCCACACAGGGGTACAAGGCGGGTATATATTGATGTATGGGTGGTAGGTCCTCACTCCTTCTCCAGGTCCAGGAAGGGACGTCTGGGAGGATCCCTGGTGGTCCAAGGGTGAAGGGTCCGGGCTATATATTATAAGGGTCTATTGGGGTCCAGGAATATCCACTCTGGGGGTAAACGAAAATTGTCAAGCAGGCAGTGAATCCGAGCGTCCGGAACGCTATGCGATCCAAGCCTCATTTTGGGAACCGGAAGTGATGCAACACGCTGTACCGGTTTCGTAATGAAACGTCCTCAGCAGTGTGGTTTTATTTTATTTAATAACATATTTCACCACATGTTGATAGTATTTCCACACTTGGCACTTTATTATCTCTTCTAGCAAACAGACAGCGCCACCCCCTACCCCCCCTTTTTCACCATATTATATAGTCTTTGGACTATAATATAGGGAGGCAGCAGTCTATATTGCCCATTACATCCAATACTCCATAAGCGCAGAGCTCTCCACCCTTCAAAAATGCTTAATGTTCCCCAACACTGCATAAAATATTTACATTAAAAGAGTATTATTCTTATTATTATAAAGGATTTATATAGCGCCAACAGTTTGCACAGCGCTTTACAACATTAGGGCAGACAGTACAGTTACAATACAATTCAATACAGGAGGAATCAGAGGACCCTGCTCGTTAGAGCTTACTATCTAGGAGAAAGGGTCAAGTTATACAAAATGTAATAACAGGGGGAATGAGCTGATAGAGAAAAAAAAAGTACAATTGTTAGGTGGGGGCAGAGTAGGCGTCTCTGAAGAGAAGGGTTCTCAGAGATTGCCTAAAAGCAAACAGAGTAGGAGATAGTTGAACAGATTGGGGTAGGGATTTCCATAGGATAGTAGAAGCTCAGGAAAAGTCCTGGAGGCGAGCATGGGAGGAGGTGACGAAGGAGCTAGAGAGCAGGAGGTCTTGGGAGGAACAAAGAGAACGATTAGGTTGGCATTTTGAGACTAGGTTAGTGGTATAGTTGGGGCCCGAGCTGTGAATGGCTTTGTAAGTTATTTTTAGTATTTTGAATTTAATTTGTTGAGTGAAAGGGAGTTGCAGTAGTCGAGGCGAGAGAAGACCAGGAAGTGAACTAGGAGCTTTGTGGTATCATTAGCTAGAAAGGGGCGTATTGTGGAGATGTTGCAGAGGTTTGGGTGGCAAGATTTGGACAGTGATTAGATGTTGGGCCAAAAGGATAGTTCATAGACCAAGATTACACCTAGAACCTTGGCATGCGGGGATGGGCTGATAGTTGTGTCATCAATCTTAACAAAGATAGAGGTAGGAATATTTATGAGCTCAGTTTTGAATAGATTGAGTTTGATGAAGTGGTGTGACATTCAGGTTGATATGTCAGATAGTAAATGAGTGATATGTGAGGAGACTGAAGAAGCGTTGTGAGGGATAGATAAATACATTTGAGTGTCCTCGGCATAGAGATAGTATTGGAAGCCATAGGAGGCTATCAGCTGACCCAGGGAGGAGGCATAGATTGAGAATAGGAGAGGTCCAGGAACAGAACACTGGGGAACCTCAACAGATAAAGAAACAGGAGAGGAGGACGTAGAATTGTAAGTAATGCTAAAGGTGTGGTTAGATATAAGTAGAATGAGAACCAGCGAAGGGTACAGTCACAGAGACCAAAGGGGTGGAGTCTTTGGAGGAGGAGGTGGTGGTCAACCATATCAAAGGCAGCAGAAAGGTCCAGGAGTAGGAGTACAGAATAGTGTCCATTGGTTTTTGCTGTTAGTAGATCGTTTGTGAGTTTTAGTAGAGCGGTTTCTGTGGAGTGTTAAGGATGAACTCCAGACTGAAGGGGTTCAAGAAGGTTATTCTCAGGGAGGTGGTCGCTGAGTCAGTTGTAGACCAGAAGTTCAAGGAGTTTAGATAAAATGGGGAGTAAGGAGATGGGGAGTAGATTGTTAAGATTGATGGGGTCTAATGAGGGCTTTTGAAGTATCGGATGACTAGTGCATGTTTTAGAGAGTTGGGGAAGATGCCGGAAGAGGGGGAAAGATTGAAGATGTGAGTTAGAGAGTGTAGAATGGAGCCAGAGGGTGAACGTAGCATTTGCAAGGGAAGAGGGTCCAGGGGGCAGGTGGTTACCTGGACGTTAGAAAGATATTTAGCAACCTCAACTATAGCGGTGGGGTTAAATGAGGGAAGTAATGATTGTACCTGTGGACATAGAGTGTTAAGAGGTGAAGTTCGAGTCCTTGGCCCAGCGGATGATTAATAGACTGGGGAACTAATTATTTGTTGGTACACTAGTATTAAGGTCACAACATTTTTGGGATTTATTCAATATGATTATTCCTGTCCTCTGTAGAAGTCAGTAATTCACAAGCATTCACATTGGTTTTAGAGAAATTGGAGTATCAGATATGAAAACATAGTATGTGTCATGAACCTTGGAATGCGGAAGTGTTCCTCCTTGAAATCTGTTACACAGTGGGGGGTCTTCTGCCCTGTCAAGGCTTCAGACGGCTCCATTGCTCTGTATCTGGCTATTGTGTACATTGATTGCCCCCTGGGGGCTTCTGTCTCATTACACATAACAGTCCTTCTAATCAAGCTATCGGACCAATCCCTGTTGACTCATTTTTCAAGTCCTCATTCGCATGGCTAAGGAGGACCTGAGGGAGGACTACATGTACTTTACAATTGACCAATAGGAAAGTGGTTGTTGGGGGCGGGATGTTCCAAATTCTGTATAAAAGTGTGTTGTGTACTTCCAATAAAGGTCTTCCTGTTTGAACTTACATACAGCCTGCCTGGTGTTTATTCTAATGGATTCCAAACGGCACATAGCTGTAGTTCGGATCCCGGAGCCTTGGATGAGCGGACCATCAGACGTTGCGATCTGCAAGCTGACTCAGAGTGTCGGAAGAGCGGAAGTGAGCGAGCAAGGGTCTCGTTACACTATGTACAATATGACTTGCAATGACAACAAACAGGAATAGCTTGCCTAAATTCAGTGCAGCTAAAAATGTTAAATACCTGCAATGTACTGTATGTCAACCCTCAAAACGCTGCTGCTGCTACACTGCAGCAGTTTGAGGCTGATAAAGAGAACTTCATGGCATGCTGAGATTTGAAGGACCATACATTTCTACCTCTGGAAGATTGATCTTCATAGAGTAAAACACACAATATAAACCGGTCAAGAGGAAACACAGAGGGGGCCCCAAAAAGACCTTCAATGCTACCCTCAGCAATGTTCTGCCTCTTCCCACATTTCATTCAACTGTCACCTCCATGATAGTGTAAACATGTGTCACTTATAAGCGGCTGTGACAATCAGAAGGCATACGAGTGCGTTTCCCTCTCTGTGTTCACAGGAAGAAGGCCCTCATGCCTTGATAAGAAACTTGTAAAGCAGGAAACAGATGCACATGGAGCAATGAAAGGGGTCTAGGTGTGACACTTGGACTCGCCTATTCTAAAGCATTCACAACCATTATGAAAACAGGTTGTAAGCAAAGATTTATTCTCAGGTCATTTCCATGGTTAGGTTTCACCTCAGATGAACTGATGAAAGATATCTTATGGGGATGGATCTGGATTAGCTCAGGTTCCAATCAGCTGAATGACAGAAATAAGGGTTATGTGTAAACTGGGGACCCAGATGAGTTTCCTAAAACCGGTGCAGCTGGGCATAGTAACCGATCAGCTTCTAACTTCAGCTCGTTCAATGAAGCTTTGAAACAAAACCTAGAAGTTGATTGGTTACTATGTACAGATTCTGTGTGCATCAGTTTTAATAGATCTCCCCCTATAAGTTGTGTTTGCATTGCATCGTAAATGCTCTCCCTGCAGTTCATGAATGGCTCTATTAAAATCTGTGATGTCATTAGCCCGCGCCTCAGCCATTCCTATAATACAAAGCTCTCTGTGACAGGTTGAGCGCCGCTCAGCCTTACTCAATTTTATTCCAGTAATTTCCATCCCACTGCGTGAACACAGCGCTGCATACTGTATATAGCCGTTACCCCCGTTACGTACAGCTTATACAGCGCACACAGCTGCTGCAACTGTTAGTGAAGCAAAAAATTTGTATGGACTAACTAAAGTTAAAAAAAGAAGGAGATCAGCTTTAAAGGGTTTGCAAATGTAATTTTTTAATAACAAGCATGTTATACTTACCTGCTCTGTGTAATGCTTTTGCACAGAGAAGCACCCGATCCTCCTCTTTTAAGGTCCTCCGCCCCACAGTGACCGTTTAGAGGGACTAGGGGGAAGGCAGGGGAACCCAGGGGTCCAATCGTCCCCAGGGAGGGTCCCACATCCACTCCAAAAGACCACCAGGGGAGAGGGGGGGAACAATCTTACCACACCATGTTGGCAACGCTCCGGCAGACCACCGCACCATCGGAATAAGGGTCCTGCGGGTCAAGAGGCCCACTGCGACTCATGCCGAGACCAGGTCGTATGCACCCTTGTCGAGACGATTAACTTGCTGACCGGCCTTGTCCAGTGGGGCTAGGTCGCGGCCAACCTAGCGTGGAGCGGAGGCCTGTGCGCACTCGCTGGCGTGACTGGGGAGAACTTAAGGAACTAAAATATTCAGTATGTCACCCAGTCCAGGAGTTGATTGTAGTTCTCATAGGAACAGAGAATAATAAAAGTAGAAACAACTTCAATTTAAAAAGGAAAAAAATGCTAGGACCAGAGATCCCAGCAAGGAACTACGGTAGGTCCTTACTCCTGACTAGGCAGAAAAAAACTGAATGCCTATAGCAGTGTGTGGGAGGGTATCCCCTCGGACTGCTCCATAGGCGTTATATAGCTTTTTAATGCCTAGTGTCCTACTCCTGTAGGGGGGGCACCCTAACCCAATGGTTAGGAAGATTCTGGATCTGTGTCCGTCAATGAGCGAAAAAGAAATGAGACTTTACAATCCCTTTAATGCATTGCATAGAATGCCGCAGAAAGCTGTATGGGCTGTGGTCTGACCTATAAGGAGGGATCTTCCAATTTACAGTAAACCGATGCTATTACTATTTTCCGAGAGCAATCTAAACACACTGGTAAGTTAATTATTATAACTGTAGTAGGTACATTGTAAGCTCTTCTGAGCCACGGCTGTTACAAATGGATGTTTGCATAGTTACATAGTTGGTAAGGCTGAATAAAGACACCAGTCCATTCAGTTCAACCTATGTGGGTGAGGATGTGTGCATGTGTTGATGTCAATACCATTTCCCATATCCGTGTATATTGCATTTGCTAAGATGCCCATCTAAGAGTTTGTTTTTTAAACTATTCACACTTCCTGCTGACACCACTTATTGTGGAAGGGAGTTTCGCATCCTTACCGCTCTGACAATAAAGAACCCTCTATGCAGTTTAAGGTCAAACCAATTTTCCTCCAATTTCATTGAGTGACCATGTGTCTTCTTAAAGTGTTACTAAACCACAACAGTAAAATCAGTCTGTATATGCAGTAAAGCATGCTTGTTATACTCTGGAACCTAAGTGGTTAATCCTGCGCATTGTGTAAAAAGGCTGTTTGTTCCTGTCTTCTCTGATCTTTCACAGTCCCCAATCCATCTCCTGATAGTACAGAGCTTTGGGGGCACTTTGCACAAGCTCAGTTTGGTATTGCTTGAGAGTTTTTTTTTTTCTAGGGAGGGAGAGCGCATGTGATCAGCACAGGGCCAATCAGCACTGTCCAGACAGACAGTCAGGGGCCCTGCAGCCTCATAGGACAGAGGAGAATGAAAACTCCTCCTACAAACTTTAACCAGTGCTCAGCCAGGCACTGTTAGAAGTTGCATGACTGCTATATACTGCTGATAAAAAAAAAATATTTAGCAGTTTATATTTACTAAATTAAATGCATTTCCATGTCCTGTGTACTGTGGGAGACCAGATATAGTGAATGCAGGATCCTGGGTTTAGTAACACTTTAAGCTCCCTGAAACTGAATAGTTTTTTCCCTATGCTATAAAGTATTCTATGTACTCTGCAGAGCAGTGTTGGTCAACTCACTTGATACAGTGGGCCTACAATGCAGACATGCTGTACGGAGTTGCTGGAAATTGGGGACATGCACAAGGAAGCAGTCATTGACAGAAGATACTTAACCTGAGACTGCTAGAGTTCACTGCTCTTACAGCCTATTTACACAATGTTTCCCAATTTCTATACCATAAACCCCCTTTATTTATTAATTATGATACAATTAATATACTTCTCAGCAATATGCAATATAAAAGCATTAACAGAGAAAGATGTGAACAGCATAAGAAAAAGTAACAATATGAAAGAAATAAAAGGGCTCTGAGGGCCGCACAAAAATTACCAAAGGGATGCATGCAGCCTCCAGGTCGCAGGTTGGGCACCAGGACTGTAAAGTGCTGCAGACTATGATGACATTTTATAAATAGATAAAATAGACATGCTGCAGCTATTAGACACGGGCTATGGAATGTTTAGGAGCACTTTTACCATAAATATTATTACTGGAGGTATTGCATTCTCTTAATACCAGAGAAATCATGCAAGGAAAACTACAGTGCATCCGGAAAATATTCACAGCACTTCACTTTTTCCACATTTTGTAATGTTCCAGCCTTATTCCAAAATGGATTTAATTTATTATTTTCTTCAAAACTCTACAAACAATACCCCATAATGACTACATGAAAGAGGTTTGTTTAAGATCTTTGCAAATTTATTAAAAATAAAAAAACAAATAAAAATGCCATGTACATAAGTATTCACAGCCTTTGCTCAATACTTTGTTGAAGCACCTTTGGCACCAATTACAACCTCAAGTCTTTTTGAGTATGATACTACAAGCTTGGCACACTTATTTTTGGGCATCTTCTCCTGTTCTTCTTTGCAGGACCTCTCAAGCTTCTTCAGGTTGGATGGGGAGCGTCGGTGCACAGCCATTTTTAGATCTCTCCAGAGATGTTCAATCAGGTTCAAGTATGGGCTCTGGCTGGGCCACTCAAGGACATTCACAGAGTTGTACCTTAGCCACTCTTATGTTATTTTGGCTATGTGCTTAGGATTGTTGTCCTGTTGGAGGATGAATCTTTGTCCCATTCGGGGGTCCAGAGCGCTCTGGAGCAGGTTTTAATCAAGGATGTCTCTGTACATTGCTGCATTCATCTTTCCCTCAATCCTGACTAGTCTCCCAGTTTCTGCTGCTAAAAAACATCCACACAGCATGATGCTGCCACCACCCTTGCCTCACTGTAGGAATGGCATTGGCCAGGTGATGAGTGGTGCTTGGTTTCCTCCAGACATGACGCTTGCCATTAAGGTCAAAGAGTTCAATCTTTGTTTCATCAGACCAGAGAATTTGGTTTCTCATGGTCAGAGTTCTTCAGGTGCCTTTTGGCAAACTCCAGGTGGGCTGTCATGTGCCTTTAACTGAGGAGCGGCTTCTGTCTGGCCACTCTACCATACAGGCCTGATTGGTGGAGTGCTGCAGAGATAGTTGTTCTCCTGGAAGGTTCTCCTCTCTCCACAGAGAAATGCTGGAGCTCTGTCAGAGTAACCATCGGGTTCTTGGTCCCCTCCACGACTAAGACCCTTCTCCACCGATCGCTCAGTTTGGTCGGGCGGCCTGCTCTACAAAGAGCCGTGGTGGTCCCAAACTTCTTCCATTTATGGATGATGAAGGTCACTGTGCTCATTGGGACCTTCAAAGCTGCAGAATTTTTTCTGTTCCCTTCCCCAGATCTGTGCTTCAATACAATCCTGTCTCGGAGGTCTACAGACAATTCCTTGGACTTCATGGCTTGCTTTGTGCTCTGGCATGCACTGTTACTGTGGGGCCTTATATAGACAGGTGTGTGCCTTTCCAAATCATGTCCAATCAACTGAATTTACCATAGGTGGACTCCAAACAAGTTGTAGAAACATCTCAAGGATGATCAGTGGAAACAGGATGCACCTGAGCTCAATTTTGAGTGTCATGGCAAAGGCTGTAAATACTTATGTACATGGGATTTTTTTTTTTATATATATATATATTTGAAAAGATTTCAAACAAACGTCTTTCAAGTTGTATTGTTTGAAGAATTTTGAGGAAAATATTGAATTTAAACCATTTTGGAATAAGGCTGTAAGATAACAAAATGTGGAAAAAGTGAAGCGCTGAGAATACTTTCCGGATGCACTGTATAGGATTATTCTGAATCCAGAACATACGGGGAAAAAATGTTATGCTATTTTATATAACCTAGAAAACTTTATGATGAGTGACAAGTGTCGGCTTTATAAAAAAATATTGGCAAAAAACTTCAATAAGTTTATTTGTTTATCTTTTACATTAGCATGATACTTATTAAAACAAACTTGCTGCAGGTATGACCGTAAAAATATTATGAGTTCTAACATTTCTATCCTCTAACATTTAGATGATCCTGGCCTCATACTCCATTCAGTTAGAGTCCTTTCTAGACTTATTACGATTAAACGGAAGAAGAGGCCCTTATGCCTCGTACACACGCAACGATTATCGGCCGACCGATCGTCCGACTTTTGTCCAAGTTGTGTTTTGTTGGTTGGAATGCGCCTAGACTGCACACGAATTTTCTCGGCCAACAAAAATCTACTTCAGAAGTGATGTCATGTGTTGGTTTTTTTTCTTTGTGTTTTTTCTTCTCTGAGCATGCCCAGTCTTGCTGATCAGATTTTTGTCTGCCAAAATCTGTACTGACCGACGGAAAATCGGCCGTTGTGTTGTTGGCCAACAAAAATTTTATAGTCTGCACACCAGATTTTTTTCGGACGAAAAGTCGGAGTCGGTTGTCGAAAGCATCATACTAACAAGCCGAAAATTGGCTGATCGGACGTTGGCCGAAAATTGGCTGATTCCCGGGCCAATAATCGATGCGTGTGTACGGGGCATTAGTCAGTTCTCTGCCAGTTCACACATATGCAATGTCAGACATCGCATGTGAATGATTCACAGTGCACTGCTCTGCAAATCACATGCGATGTCTGTGCGATGCAAATTCAGCCATACACACTGTACGGCTGAATTTGCATTGCATTCGGTCCAAAGTCGCACAGGACCCTTTTTTTGGTCCGCACCAGAATTGGATCGCATGGGATGCGATCCGATTCATGTCCGAATTGACAGTTCGCACTGCTATATGCGAACTGATCGGGGGGTGTCATTAACTTTGTATTGACACCCCCAGTGATTTGCATATGGCAGTGTGAACTGCCTGCGAGTCAAGTGCGATACGGGAACCTGCAGTGGATTTGCAGGGTTTCAGCCTTGCATATGTGTTAACCGGCACTTTAGGTGAGAATTACTTCAACGCTGTAAATGTTTAGACCTCTTTCACATGGGCCAGAAGGGGACAGTTAAAATAGTAATTTGATCCACAGTTTTACTGCCCCTGACCAACCACATAAAACATGGCAGCCAGAGGTTATTGCACACGTCGCGATACCTTGCTTTGTGACAAATTTAACTTGGACAGCACTGCCTGTCAAACTTACCCACTGAAGTCAATAGGACCATGCCACAACTGCAGAGCCAAATAATTGTCTCGCAGTTGGCGAATGGTCTCTCAATGCAAAATCCTCCTTCAGCTAAAACAAAAAAAAGGATGTAGGAGTATCACCTCTTGAATGCCTGCAAACCGTGTCTGAAAAGTGATCCAGCACAGATTGCTTTCCGGGGGCAGCAGAGACTGAAACATACCCAAGTTATTTTCACACCTATGGTCACTGTAACGCATAGTGATGATTCAGTAAGTAAAATCTTAAGCTGGTCATACATGGATCGAGCCTTCCCCGCCAGCAGAACACAATGATCAGAGTTACCGGCTATAGCTGGCGACACTGATCGTTCAGGAAAAACCGACAGGCTGGCTGGTTGTACATCCAACAGGTTGAACAAAAAAAAGCTGTATGCCCTGAATAAGTGCCGGGGTTGGGGCAAGGGTTAGGGATAGATTAGATGTCAGGGTGTATTTTTTGGAAAACGTTTAATTTGAACTTTTTTTTTAATTTTCAGAGCTGAAAGAACTTCATCAAGAGCTACAGAAAAATTGGATTAATGTTTAAATGACTCTTGACCCCTTCTTTCTTTTTTTTTTTGTTACTATTTACATTTTATAATTTTACATTATACTTGTTAGCACCCATTCACACTGGCGCGACACGACTTGCTGGGGCGACCTCGGCGCGACTTGCAGGGACTTCATATAATTGAAGTCAATGCAAGTCGCCTCCAGGTCGCCCCAAAGTAGTACAGGACCCTTTTTCTAAGTCGGAGCGACTTGTGTCGCTCCTATTAGAATGGGTCCTGTACTATTCAATGGCGAGCAACCGACCGCGACTTGTCAGGCGACCAAGTCGCCTGACAAGTCGCGCTAGTGTGAATGGACCCTTACAAACTTTAATTCTAAATTTAAGACAAATTCCAAAAGAAAAAAAAAAACATATCCATAGTAAAAAGAATACCATCATTCTTATAGTCCTAACAAATATAAAGTATAAAAAATACCTCCCACCCCATCTCCTCCTCTTAGTTCCTTTGACCGATCCTTGTTCTCGCCCCTCCTATATTCTTCACATTGCCCTTTCTACTCCCTTTTTCACACACCTCCCATTTCCACATATTTCTTTTTACCTTTAAACTCTTTCCAATCTTTCCATATTTTCTGGAATTTTTCCAATTTATCTTCTCCTCTATAATACAACTCTTCCAGCAGGGTATAAATGTTATTTACCTGCCTTATCCAGTCCTTTACCTTGGGACTTTCTGGTACCTGCCAAAACTTAGGGATATTTTGCGGCATTTATTAAATGAGGTCTGTCCCTATCCATAGAACATAGGTAATATCTGACTGGAGAAACCACAATACCAGACTTTACCAGCTGGTAGAATATATTGGCTTTGCAACATGATAGTCAATAGTCTATTTGTAATACAATGTACACTTCACTGACATACAGTACTCCATCATTTTTTTATTTTTTTTTACTTCTTACCTGGTTGGCCATGTATATGGTCAGAAGGCCCCTCCTGAAAAACAAAAAAATACACAAATTAAAGTACAGTAAAAAAAATAAGGGGAAAAACAATAGCAGCATACACTGTACACAACAGAACAGGTCACAGAGTAATGTCTCTCCATAATGCATATGCAAACAAATTTTCTGATTCAACCATTGCTATCCTTCAAATGAGGATTGTCTGCGGACAGTCTCTCTAACATAGATGCATTAACCAGTGCTTCCAGTTGTCAGTGTGGGAATGACGGGGACAGGAGTATGGTTGTACATGCAGCAGAAACATTAAAAGGATCATGGCAGGTTAGGACACTTTGGGACTAGTTCAAAGTTTGGCATGTGTCAGAACCATTGCCCTCTCTCAGAACCCACAGACCTGCAAAGGGGTTCCCTTACTCTGGATGGCGGCAGCACCCGAGAGCCGATACGTAAATCGGCTTTGGGTGCTGACATCGTGGGCTCCCTGGACAGGTAAGTTCTACTATTTAAAAGTCAGCAGCAAGAGTATTTGTAGCTGCTGACTTTAAATCTTTTTTAAAGGGGGCGGAACTCCGCTTTAAGGCTAGGTACAGCGTTAAGCCGCATCATGCATTTGTTTGTTTTTTTGACATGTTAATATCAATGCCTATGACAGCTGTCTTAACTGATCCAACTTTCAGCCCATTCAGTTGAATGGAAGATGCATCCAAGTCGGATCATCATGATCTGACTTATGGCATGTGACTTGGGGTCTATAAGTACCCACATCTCTCTTCTATGCTTTCCAGCATAGAGAAGAGATGTGGGGACTTATAGACCACAGGTCTCTCCATAAAGAGGACCCGTCATGCCCTATTCCTATTAAAAGGAATGCTTACATTTAGGGCTGCTGATAGGGGAGGGACCACCGATCCTAGTGTAGGGGGCTCAGGCACACAGGGAGCCCGGACAGCAAGAGGATCGGCGGAGCAGAGCAGGAACAATGTCCTCTGCGTCTCTCACCCAGCAGTTTCTCCCCCTCTCCCTCCCATTGGCTTTCAGTTACTTGGTCAGACACACACATGACCGGATTTAGGGGGTGCTAGAGTGGGTTGTGCCAGTGCCATTTCAGTTCTGCCCCCCTGGCTGGCCTCCGCTGAGCTCCTTCCCCTGCCCCTGCTCCCGCCCGCAATCACAGTCAGGACAAGGAGGCGGAAACCTGGAGTCGAGAGAAAAGAGGCAGAGAGGAAAAAGCAGAGAGGAGGCGCGCTGTGTTGTGCTCTCCCCTCCTATCAGAAGAACATTCCTCTATACAGCACATGAGACCTGATCGTTCTTGCTGTAGATCGCACTGTACTCACACTGCCCCCTATCCACATTCCCTGCTGCCAGGAGGTGAGCAGCCCTTGGAGAAGATAGGGGGCGGTGTGTGTGTACAGTGCGATCTACAGTAAAAGCGGTCCGGTCTCAGGTGCTGTATAGACCAGCGATCTTCGGATAGGAGGGAAGAGCACAACACAGCGCACCTCCACCTGGCTTGAAGTGGCTTCCCACTGTAAGTTAGGGGAGGGGCATGGGCAGCTATCTGTGTTGGGAAATGTAATGGGGATTTGGGAAGGTGAAATATGTGCTAGAAGAAAGAATGGGGGGATATATGCTAGAAGGAAGGTTGTGAGGAGGGGCAAGGGTGAGGGTTGAACCAGGAGAGGGGATGTTTTTGCCAGGAGGGGGTGGGGAAATGTGGGCTAAAAGGAGGGATTGGGGAGGATTTGTGCTAAGGTAGAAAGTTTGAGAAAGAGAATATGTGCTAGACAGGTGATATTTTTGAGGTGAGGGAGATTTGTGCTAGGAGGGTGGATTCAGGTGAAATTTGAGCTGGGGACAGGATTGGGGGTGGGGGCAAAAATTTATGCTAGGAGGGGGCGATTTGGGTGGGATTTGAGCTGGGGGCGGGAGTTGGTGGAATATGTGCATTATTATTCGGGGAGAATTTTGGCTTGAAGATGGAATTTATGTTTATGTAGGACAGAATGATTGTGTCCACGAATAATGATTCTCATGTTTTTTTTTTTGTGAAAATATAATTTTGACATTTTCGCGGGGGGGGGGGGGGGGATGGGGGCATCAGCTAGGCTGTACGGGGCCCTGTGATTTCTAACAGCAAACCTACTTACACTCAGTGTAATAGGAATAAAAGTGATCAAAAAATAAAAAATTAAAGGGAAAGTGTAAAATTGTAAAGGTATCAGGAAATATAATTCACTGGATTTATATGTTTAATGGACATACTTATACACTTTCAGATTCCTTCACATGTGCTTCTAAAGGATTACCGAAACGCGTCGAGCCTACATGCGAAATATGAGTGGAATCTATATCTAAGTGGAGGGTATTTAAACATGTTTTTGTATATTTTTTAAATGGAATTTATTAATATTGTTCTTGTGACACTCGACAAATTGTGACAAATCATGTGATAATATATATGATGTTTAGGGGCGTATATAAGGTTTTGAAGCCTACCCAATTAATCTGTACACCCAAGTAAGGCTTCCATACACTTAAGCCGGTCATACATGGTTCAAATCTCGGCCAGTTCAGCTAGGAACCGGCCGAGATCTGAGCCATGTATGGGCAGGCTGAATGTACCCAAGTTTATCCATTGAACAACTTGGGTTCAACCTGCATGTAGGATTTTTGGGATGCGATTATTGCCAGCGGCAATAACTGAAAGGAAAGTTAAACATCTTCATGTCTATGGCCTACAGGCACTCATACAAAGACTGCCAAGAGCTACTGGCATCCACTGGACAGGTTTAAAGCAATGTTCCCAGGCCTGGTAACAAAGGAATGTTTTTGGAACCAGGGTGGTAACAGCTGGCAGAGCAGATAAAGTAAACATTGCCTTATCAATAAGTATTGTTTAGTGAGAATGAAATGGGTTAAGTGAAATCTAGGTCTGAGGCCCCTCATTTCTTTCCCATTACTGTTTGTTTCCAGGCAGATATTTCAGCAGGAACACAGACTTGGCTGTCCGGGAGGATACAGCTGCAAGTCAGAGGCCAGCATGGAGGAAAAGGTAGAGGCGAACATGTTCCTCCTATTTAACTAATCACACAAGAGGACACCGGGAACAAGCACAGTTCATATGAAAACCCAGCCAAACACAATGGAATGCGCTCAGGTATATGGAAATATTAACAAGCAGACTCAGGATATCTAAGGGAAATAAATACGCATTTCTTTGAATCAAGTCACTGTTTAAAAAAGCAGGAGGAACTGAGATCACAGAATACAGCTAATTGTAGCGATTATCTTTGTGATGGCAGAGCAGCCAGTCCAGCACATAACACAATGAAACATTTTAGGGGCAATTAAAGTGGGTCCAAAGCCTTAAGCCCCTGTTCACATCGGTGTCGATTTGATAGGTCAGGACAATGGAGCCCCTGCCTGGCATTCTGCTATAGGCCGGGGAGGAAAGTGTTAAAACTGAAATCCAGGTTAACCACTTGCTGGCCAGTCACCGTCGATATACGGCGGCAGGTCCGCAGGTTCCCGCGAATCGCCGTTACCTGTACGGCAGTTCACGGGAGCAATCATGGGGGTGCGCGCACGCCCCTATTCACTAGCGGGGAGGCTGATTACGGGGCCGGCGGCCACAATTACCGCTGGGCACCCACGATCACTCCCCATGGAGAGAGAACGGCGGTCTGCTGATGTAAACACAGCAAACCGTTGTTCTCTCAGGAATCAATACAGAGCTCCTGTGTTCCTCCTATTTAGGGTGCTTTCACAAGGGTGGTGCTCCCGACGGACTCCGCTTTGCTCAGCGGGGATCGATCCACAGATGACAGCTCCGTCTCCGCTTACTTTGCAGGGACAGGGCTGTCAGAGCACCGCTCTCCTCTATGGGAGATCGGATAAAAACAGACCGCCTGTCCGTTTTCATCCGATCCGATCCGATCCTCCAGACGGATGAAAAATAGGGTTTTCATCTGTCCAGATTTCACGGACAGGATTGCAGACGAGATGTCTCTGCTGACATCTGCTGCCCCATAGGGCTGCATGGAGCATCCAATCAGGTCCGCCTGAAAAACTGACAGGCGAACCTGATCGGAAGGCCCGTGTGAAAGGGGCCTTAGGAACACAGGTCTCTGTATTGATTGCATAAGCCCATCCCTCTCACAGTTAAGAAACACCCCCTAGGCTCACATTTAACCCTTTGATCGCCCGCCCCTGGGTTAACTTCTTCCCTACCGGTGTCATTAGTACAGTAACAGTGCATATTTTTAGCACTGATTACGGTAGTAATGTCACTGGTCCCCCAAAAGTGTCAAAAATGTCAGTTGGGGGTCCGATCCGTCTGCCGCAATGTCGCAGACCCACTAAAAATCACTGACTGCCGCCATTACTACATGTCACTAGCTTGTAGACGCGATAACTTTTGCGCAAACCAATCAAAATACACTTACTGCCGGTTCATACTGATCCGACTTGTCAGGCGAGCGGGTGGCACTGTGGGGGGCTTCGTTCTAAGGTAAGTATTTCATAAAGAGCCAGTATGGGATGCATACTAGCTCATTATTCCTTTGTCTTACGAGGTGGTTTTTTTTTTTTTTGAGTTTACAACTTCTTTAAACAGCTGTGGATCGAGCACCCGGGAGCTCTTTATTAGTGAGCTGTATGGGTAGTAGCACTGCTCCTTCTGTTTGTATATTGCACATTTACATCGGTCTTGCCCTCAAGGAGCTTACAATCTAAGGTCCCTAAATTTACAGTCAAACATACTAGGGTCAAATTCTGACAGGAGCCAATTAACCTACCAGCATGCCTTTGGGGTGGGTAGAGTACCCTGAGGAAACCTACACAGGCACTGGGAGAACATGCAAACTTCAGGCAGGTAGAGTCATGGTTGGGATTTGAACCGACGACATGAGTGCTGCTAATTGGAAGTGCTAACCACTAAGCAACCTTGCTGCCCATAAAGCTGGCAATAGATGGATCGAAATTTAGTTGGTTCAGCAGGGACCTGCCAAATTTAGGTCCATCTACGGCCTGTCCTGTTCGAGAGCAGTCGATGTACTAATCGACTGTTCACAAATGGGCTTGCTGAAAAACTTTAACTTGATCAGCAGTGCAGTCGATAGGCTACAGCACTGATCAGTGTGCTGTGACAGTGGAGTCGAGCTGTTTACACTGCTGTCAAAATACAATACCACAGCAGGGAGGATTCCTGCATCTACCTCAAAAGTGTAGAATCAGTTCAGATTTTTTCCTTCAGTCTGCTGGCTGAAAAAAAAAAAAAAAAATTAAGCCATGTATAATGAGCAAAAAGTGGAGTTCCACCCAAAAGGGAAAGCTCCGCTTGTTTGCACCCTTTCCCCCCTCCACTTCCATATTTGGCACTTTTTGGGGGGGAGCTGGTACCAGGTTTTGGTAGGTATCCCCTCCTACTTCCGGCTAAGATTGCAATGACGATCTCCGAGTATTTCCGGCCCCTCCTCCTTTACCCCACCACCTTCTGGGACATACACAGGTCCAAGAAGACAGCGGGACCATTCAGGTTCATGGGCATGGGCATCGTGCATGGGCAGTAAGAAACCGGCTGTGAAGCCTAAAGGCTTTATTGACGATTTCCCTTAGTGAAGATGCTGGCGCCTGCACCTGAAGCCGATTGAAGAATCTGCTCAGGGTGTCGGCATCGCTGGATCCCTGGACAGATCAGTGTCCTTATATTAAAAGTCAGCAGCTACAGTATTAGTAGCTGCTGACTTTGAATTTTTTTTGCCCAGACTGGAGCACCTCTAAGTATGATAGTGTGCGGGTCACACTGAAGGAATAATATATTTAAAGGAAAACTTCACTAATAGAGAAGTTGTCCTTAAGGTCACATTCACACTTATGCAACTTGTCCTGAGACTTGGGACTGCAAAGTCGCATGGCAAGTCGTACTCCATGATTTCCAATAAGTACCATTCATATCTGTGTGACCTCAAGTCGCAACGCCTTCAAAGTAGTCACTGCACTACTTTGGTCCGACTTTGATGTGTTTTGAGGTCCAAAGACCTCAAGATTACAAAGGCATTGCTTCAAGTCCAGTTAAAATCGTGGCAAAAAATTGTGTGACTTTTAAGTCGCACAAGTGTGAAAGGGGCCTTAGTCATAGTTTATCAGTGTAAAACATGTTGAGCCATCAAGATAAACTCCTCTTTCAACCAGGGTGCATTGAGGCTTCTTCAGGGGTGCCTTGGCAAAATGCCCAAAAACTGTATGCAAGCCTGTGTGTGGATGAAAATTGCCTTTTTAGTTACACTAATGGCACTTTTGCACTGCAAGTACTGGCTCGGCTCCACTCGGCACTGCTTGGCCCAGCTCGGCTCAGTTTGTTTTTCCACTGCGTGGTACGAGTCGGCACCTTTCGGCACTGTATGGGCTCTACTCGGCTCCCCGTTCTAACACGTACCATGTGGTACCATGCAGAGGAAAAGCGCCAAACCGATCCGTTCCATGCAGTGGAAAAGCGCCATAAGTTACAGGTTTTTATTGTACACCATTAGAACTAGGGCTGCACGATATTGGGAAAAAAAGTACATTGCGATATTTGTTTTTCAACGATATATATTGCGATATTGAACTGGGTGGAATGCAAAAGACACTGACAGTGTGGATTAGGCAGAGTCAGGACTCACAGTGGTGGTAGGAGGTAGAAGAACACAGCCCGATATGACATCTGTCCCACACGTTCCCTCTGCCGCCCTGTAGCTAGTTCTCTTGACCGAGCGGTGAGCGCGGCACAGCGAACCAATCACGTGAGTAGCGGCACAGGGAACCAATCAGGTGTGCAGGCACGCGTGATTGGTTAGCTGTGCAGCTGCTCACGGCGCGCTGCTCACCGCTGAACGTGTGGGACGGATGTGTCGGATGCAATCACTGTGAGTCCTCCTCCTCCCCCCGAGTCCCGACTTCTCCCTGCCTAATGCTAAATATCGTGTCTTCGGAGATATGAATATCGCCCACTCCCGCAGAACGATAGTCGATATCACATCAACTATCGTTCAGCCCTAATTAGAACCTTCTAGCAGTTGGTGTCCTAACAATCAATGGCATCATCAGTTCATAAGGAGGATGTCAGTCGCCTGCACAGCATCCTTGTTTGACCCTCCCCTGCCCCTCTCCATCAGCACTGGGGTCACATTAGTCAAGTGATGGAGGAAAAAGTGAGGGAGAAGAGAAACATTGGAATACTAGTCAGTACCAGTTTGAAAAAGTGTATTTGCTTTGAAATAATAAATCACCTCTAACATTGGGTGTCCTATTTGGACTTGTGAAAGTTGCTGCATTATGTAAAACTATTAGAATAGCTTTTACATTTTAGAATGGGGTGCCATGATTCTGTCCATAATTTTTAAAAGGATGCCTTGACTGAAAAAAAGTTGAGAAACACTGCTCTAGGTTAATGTTTACAGATCACTTCTTAGTCACTTCTTTTTAAGAATGACTCCCTGTGTACAGGAGGATTAACGTGGAAGCCGGCACATGCCTGTGTAAATGAGAGTTTATTTAGCTATGGTCCAGAAAGAAAAACACACCGATAGTAAACAGGTGTTCTTAAATGCGGAGTGCGGCTTATTCCATGAATTGTGAGCGGTGTGATTATACAAGCTGCAAAAATATGCCTGCAATCCGGATTGGAAATGTTTTGTCTTAAACCAGTTAGAACTGAAGGCCTTGTAAAAACATTGTCACTGGGTAAATCCCATGATGTCTGCTGTTTTTCTCGTGTGACACGGCATGACAAAACAAACTCTTCCTGCCCGAGGTTTTCTACAGAACTGTGTAACAGCAGGCTTATGATGATTGAGAAATCGCCATTCACACCGCTGCTGCTGGCTAATTACTGGCTATTCAGGGGCTTAACATGCGCTTAGGTTGGGATGATGCTGGTTATGTTATGGTTATACCTTTAATGACACAGCACTGAAGAATGTGCAAACTCAAGCTCCTTTTTTTTTTTTTTTATGGAGGGTGCAGAACTTCATATAGCTATGAACAGAAACGATCTGTGTGTAAAGCAGCATAGGTGTCACCCCCGCTCTGTGAAAAATGCTACAGAACATGTTTCTGCTTTAAAAATGTAGAAATAAAATAAAGACAAATAAAATCAATAATACCAACAATCAAAAATAAACACTATTGTATCATTAATTATAATAAAACAACTTAAAGCGGAGTTCCACCCTAAAATTATACTTGCCTCCATCTTCTCGCTCCGGGTCACCTGAAAAACAAATGGATAATCGCAATTTTTTTTTTTTTTACTTACCTCGTTTAGAAGAAAATATACTTACTTTACTTCCTCTTCCTCCCCTCGGCGGCCACGGCGATTCGTCATTTCCTGGCTTGCAATGATTCCTGGGAGCTGAACGTCATCGCTCCCAGGAATCAATGCGCCTGCACCGGCCCCGACGTCAGTTCCGGTGCAGGCGCCGTCATACCTTGCTAAACAGCCTCTGGGCATGCCCAGAAGCTGTGCAGGGATGACGCTGCAGCACCGGAACTGACGGCGGGGCCGGTGCAGTGCATCGTGGGAAGAGGACACAGAAGAGGATCGCGCTGGCTTCAAGCTGCCCACACCTGAGATGGCAGCGCTGGACAATACATTTTCAAGGTAAGTATTTCTTCTAAAAGGTAAGTGCAACCCAGGACAGATCAGAGGCTATCCATTGTGGAATGCACTAGCCCTGACTGTCCCGGGGGTATTTTTATTAAAAAAAACGTTCCCAGGGTGGAACTCCGCTTTAAGGCCCCTTTCACACAGGCGATCCGATCCGCCTGTCAGTTTTTCAGGTGGACCTAATCGGATGCTCCATGCATCCCTATGGGGCAGCGGGTGTCAGCTGAGACATCTCCGCTGACACCCGCTGCTATCCGATCCGATCCTGTCCAGGAAATCCGGACAGATGGAAAACCTATTTCCATCCGTCTGGAGGATCGGATCGGATGGGATCGGATAAGAACGGACAGGCGGTGTTCTCATCTGATCTCCCCATAGAGGACACCTGACATCTGACACCTCCGTCTCTGCTCATGTCCGTTGAGTGGTGCGCGCCCGTGTGAAAGGGGCCAAAACATATTTTAGAGAACCAGTCACAACCAGGGTTAAATGAAACCTGAACTCAGAAAGTTAGGATTTCCTACCTCACAGGGCATAACTAGATATGCCACAGCCGTCTCTGGGGTTCCGCAGCTTCATTATATGCTTTTATATTATTATATATTATTTGTAAGTACTTTTCTTTTCCAGAAGTCTTCAGACCAGTCATGTGACCCTCTTGGTCCTCTTCAATGATGCAAAGAATGGGGTGATGTGATGGCATCATTTCCACTCTTTGCATCATTGAATGTTACTGCAAGGTTCAATGATGAGGCCCAGCGGTGGGTCCCTTAAAAAAAAACTTTTTTGATCACTTTTATTCCTATTACAAGGAGTGTAAGCATCCCTTGTAATAGAAATAGGCAGGACAGGTCCTCTTCAATGTGAGATCTGGGGTCAAAAAGACCTTAGATCTCAAATCTAAAAAGTAAAAAAAAAAAATGGGCCTTTTAAGGCCTTTCAGAAGAAGCAACACGTCGCTCCGGACCTACAAGGCCATAGAGTCGAATGGGCATCAGCTTGCCCTCACTCAACTTACTGCCTAGGACCCCATTGGACCAGATCGTTTTACCCACTACCGACGGCTCCGGTAATCAGTGAAAACGACCGGGAAACGGCGGGAGGGGGCACCTCTCCAGCCGCCCATAAAAGTGATCCTGTCGCGAATCTGCCGCTGGGACCATTTTTATGAGAAAGAGGACCGCCCGCCCACTAAAAAAAGTACCAGGGTTATGGCAGCTATCTGCTGCCATAACCCCGGTATTTAATGTCAAAGTATCGACGTATAACTGCGGCGGGCGGTCCGGAAGTGGTTACCAATGCATTGATATAAAGCCGTGGCCAAAAGTTTTGAAAGTTACACAAATATTAATTTTCACACATGCTGCTGCTTCAGTGTTTTTAGATTTTTTTTATCAGATGTTACTGTGGTATACTGAAGTTTAATCACAAGCATTTCCTAAGTGTCAAAGACTTTCATTGACAATTACATTAAAGTGTAAGTCCAGGCAAAACCGAGCAGCTCTCTGCCACATTATAAGCCTAATCTATCTAAAATCGCTGTACTTACCTATTCTGCAGCCGATCTGGTCTGGTCTCCACTGGCAGAAGGTCTGTGCAGAAGAGGACCCACAACGGCTGTGAAATGGCTGGAAAGTGACGTCGCCCATAGAGTTACTATGGGGCTTCTGTTATCAGCTGCCTCTCCTGCACCTGCCTCTACACTGAAGCCACTGACAGCCAATGCTGGGATCGGATCGGACCGGATCAGCTGCAAAATAGCGATTTTTGCTTTCCAGGAATGTGGCAGAGAGCAGGTTTAACATTAGTTAGGATTTGCCTGAATTTTTACTTTAAATTTATGCAAAGAGTCAATATTTGCAGTGTTGACCCTTCTTTTTCAAGACCTATGCAATTCTCCCTGGCATGATGTCAATTATCTTCTGGGCCTTCAGGCTCTGAGGAAGAGGCACGGCCTCGAAACGCGTCAGCCCTCTGCTTTCATGAGATATCGGACTCCTGTAATGAGGCTGCTTTGTGGAATTGATGTGCTTGATTTTCACGCATGTTTGTGAGTAGCTGATTTTTATCTTTTTATTATTAATAAACTCGCTGAGGATAATGCGCTAGGCTGGTTCGCCCTTTCTTTGTTTTGTATCTACAACATCTTCTGGGCCACATCCTGACTTATGGCAACCCATTCTTACATAATCAATTCTTGGAGTTTGTCACAATTTGTGTTTGTTTTTTTTGTTCACCCGCCTCTTGAGAATCAACCAAAAGTTCTCAATAAGATTAGGGTCTGGGCAGTTTCCTGGCCATGGGCCCAACATTTCTATGTTTTGTTCCCCAAGCCCCTTAGTTATCACTTTTCCCTTATGGCAAGGTGCTCCATCATGCTATAAAAGGCATTGTTCATCACCAAACTGTTCTTAGATGGTTGGGAGAAGTTGTCCTCAGAGGATGTTTTTGTACCATTCTTTATTCATGGCTGTGTTCTTAGACAAAATTATCAGCGAGCCCACTCCCTTTGGTGAGAAGCAACCCCATACATGAAGAGTCTCAGGATGATTTACTGTTGGCATGACACAGGACTGATGGTAGCGCTCACCTTTTCTTCCCCGGGCAAGGTTTTTTCTGGATGCCCCAAACAATCAAAGGGATTTATCAGAGAAAATGACTTCATCCCAGTCCTCAGCAGTCCAATCCCAGTACCTCTGGCTGAATATCAGTCTGTCCCTGATGTTTTTCCTAGAGAGAATTAGCTTCTTTGCTGCCTTTGACACCAGGCCATCCTCCAAAAGTCTTCGCCTCACTGTGCACACAGATACACTCACACCTGCCTGCTGCCATTCCTGAGCAAGCTCTGCACTGGTAGTTTCCCTGATCCCGCAGCTAAATCAACTGTACTTGCTGGACTTTCTTGGGGGCCCTGAAGCCTTCTTACCAAATGCAGTGGAAATGTTATTTTATGGGATTAAGTTCATTTTCATGGCAAAGAGGGACTTTGCAATTCATCTGATCTTGCTTTATAACATTCTGGAGTATATGCAAATTGCTATAAAAAAGGCAGCACTCCACACTCTGGATTACATCTCGGTATTCTCAATGTTATAACTGTTGAGTGAAATAGAACTAATGGTTATTGACCCATGATATACTTGTTTTGGTTCATATTAGGACGCTGTTCCCATTTTGCTCCAATTTTGTGTAACGTTTCACTACACTCTTCCTTATTGCATTATTGTTAATGTGTACCTGCCTATGTTGGACCATATCAAAGTCCCATTGAGGCAGCCAACTGTGAAAAATAATATTTGGGTCATTCTCAAAACTTTTGGCCACGGCTGTACATTGCAATATACAACACTAAGTATGACTGCAAAGATATAGCAGTGAAAGACATACTATAAGATTGCTTCTCAATGCGTTCACTTCCATCAGGCGATAAAGCATACAGTAAATGTGACGTATGGAACATAACTTGTGTATCTTAGCAGGTCACCAGACATAAAATCAAGTTAAGGCAATTCCTCACATAGGAGTCAGTGCATTAGATGGGCACCAGCTGGGGCAGTCCTGCCTGGGGACTGAGGGTGGGACAAGACACCAAAAAGAAAGCCTAAAGGGCAAGCAGGGGGGTCAGTATGGAATAGTGCAAAAGAACCCGGACAATCAAAATATCCAAGAAAAATGGAAAGCAGCCATCCGTGACTCCAGCAGTAAAGTGAGAAAATTGCACTGAATCGCATGTAAATTGAATTGCAATGCGGTGCAGTTCCTGTGCGATTCACATGCAGGTCATTATTATTTTGTTTTCAGGTACTTATATAGCGCTGTCAATTTACGCAGAGCTTTACATATACATTGCACATTCACATCAGTCCCTGCCCTCAAGGAGCTTACAATCTAAGGTCCCTAACTCACATACATACACAGTAGGGCCAATTTTTTTTATATATATATATATATATACAGGATCCAATTAACCTACCAGCATGTCTTTGGAGTGTGGGAGGAAACCGGAGTGCCCGGAGGAAACCTACGCAGGCACAGGGAGAACATGCAAACTCCAGGCAGGTAGTGTCGTGGTTGGGATTCGAACCAGCGACCCTCTTGCTGCTAGGTGAAATAGTTTGAACTGAGGCTAAAACTGCTGGGGCTTTTTTTTTTCTTATGCTTAGAGTGAGACTTTAACCACTTAAGCCCCGGAAGATTTTACCCCCTTCCTGACCAGGGGGTATTTTGCGATTCGGCACTGCGTGACTTTAACGGACAATTGCGCGGTCGTGCGACGCTGTACCTAAACGAATTTGATGTCCTTTTTTTCCCACAAACAGAGTTTTCTTTTGGTGGTATTTGATCACCTGTGCGATTTTTTGATCACGCGCTATAAACAAAAAAAGAGCGTAAATTTTGCAAAAATAACAATATTTTTCACATTTTTTTATATGAAATTCCCCCCAAAAAAAAGTAAAAATCAAAATTTTTTAAAATTTTCGGCCAATTTGTTTTATCCTACCTATGTTTGGTAAAAAAAAAAAAAAAAATCGCAAAAAGCGTATTTTGATTGGTTTGCGCAAAAGTTATCGCGTTTACTAACAAAGGGAAAGATTTTTGTCATTTTTGTTGTTTTTTTTTTAACGCGTAATGGCGGCGATCTGCGATTTTTTTTGCGGTACTGCGACATTGGGGCGGACAGATCGGACCCTTGACTGACATTTGTGACACTTTTGGGGTTACCAGTGACATTTCTACAGTAATCAGTGCTATACATATGCACTGTTACTGTAAAAATACACTGGTTGTGAAGGGGTTAACTTTATTTGGGAGGGAGGGGCTGTGTGTATCCCTAGGGGCGTGCTTTCTACTGTGATTGGCTGTGGCTTCAGCTGTAAGGACACTGATCAACGGATCTACATACTAGATCCGTTTGATCAGTGTCTTTACAGCGAGGAGAATGACAGGCAGCTTGTTTACACAAGCTGCCTGACATTCTCCCTCTCCCCCGCCGATCGCCGAGTGACCGGCGGACATCGGGTCCGCTGGTCACACGCGCGGGGGGGGGGGGGGGTCCGTGACCACGCGGGAGCGCGCCTCCGGGGGCGCGCGCTCGCTCCCTAGACCCTCACAAGCTAGTGACGTAGCCCTACGTCACTTTGCCTGTGAGGGGCTGACTGCCGACGTAGATCGGCGTTAGGCAGTCGGCAAGTGGTTAAAGTGGAGTTCCACCCTAAAATTAAACTTACCTCCATCTTCTCGCTCCGGGTCACCTGAAAAACAAATGGATAATCGCAATTTTTTTTTTTTTTTAACTTACCTTGTTTTGGAAGAAAATATACTCACCTTACTTCCTCTTCCTCCCCTCAGCGGCCACGGCGAGTCGTCACTTCCTGGCTTGCAATGATTCCTGGGAGCTGAACGTCATAGCTCCCAGGAATCAATGCGCCTGCACCAGCCCCGACGTCAGTTCCGGTGCAGGCCCCGTCATACCTTGCTAAACAGCTTCTAGGCATGCCCAGAAGCTGTGCGGGGATGACGCTGCGGCACCGGAAGTGACAGCGGAGCCGGTGCAGTGCATCGTGGGACCGAAGAAGACGGAAGAGGACGCAGAAGAGGATCGTGCTGGCTTCAAGCTGCCCACACCTGAGATGGCAGCGCTGGACAATACATTTTCAAGGTAAGTATTTCTTCTTGCAGGTAAGTGCAACCTGGGACAGATCAGAGGCTAGCCATTGTGGAATGCACTAGCCCTGACTGTCCCGGGGGGTATTTTTATTTTAAAAAAACTTTCCCAGGGTGGAACTCCGCTTTAAATATGCCTAAGCAATACTCTAAAAATGAAATTTTTTTCTGAAATTCCTCCTGAAAAATAGTAGAGTAATTCCTGACATGCGTCAGTGCCTTGGCACTCCTGTGTCTTGAGATTTACTGCTGTATATCTGCTGGGTGGTATCATCTAAATCGCTGCTGCTAGTTAATATTAGATTTGAAGGGTGCTGCTCACTGTTCTCCTGATGGCTTGCTGGAGAGGAAACCGTACCTGAGGGCCTACAGTGCAAGTATCTCTCCACTTCTTTATCATTCATTCTGTGGATCTATACTTTGTGCATCTCTCCTGCTTCCTGAATATCATCCCCACCAGTCATTAGATCTCCAGACATCATCTCAGACAAGAGGAAGCAAATCTCTGCCTCTAACATGATGGCTAACGTCATACATTAGGTACAGTGTGGAACAAGGAATGGTAGGTCAGTACTGGGGGTATGGAGCACCTGCTTAAAGCCTACAGGCTACACAGATGGCTTTTTTGCCCTTTGCCAGTCTTTTTGGGCACAGCTTCCACATTATATTGCCTAGTTAAAGAAAATACAAAGCAAACAATGTACTGATAATAGCAGGCACTCTCCAATTACACAGCCTACATTCACACTGCCTTTCTGAACCACTGCTAAGGCCTCCAGTTAGTATCTGCATAGGGGGTAGGCATTACCCACTTACCTTGTGACCATGTTTGGACTTGGTCAAAACAAAAAAATAAATTGCAAAAATCAAAACCTGGAATTCTAATTCATTAAAGATGCCTGGCACAGACATGCAGGTTTACATTGGACAAACAGCACCTCTGTAGGAGGGCACTGAGCAAATGGCAAACATTCTCAGGTTCTCTATAAAACAACCAATTCAAATGATCTCCTTTCCCTACCAAAAAAAAAAAAAACCCACAAAAAAGATGTCTTTCATATTATAGAGGTTCTACAGACTTATGAACCTTTACTGACACAGTCAATAATGACCGGATTGGAAAAGAGTTGTCAGGTGTCTGTAGGCACTTTTACTCCTGTGAGCTTAATGAAATCTGTCATTGTTTTCCTTTTAAAAGAAAGCTTTTCTTCTACTCTAAATGTATGAGCAAGCAAAGGCTTTTCAAACTGGCCATCCAGAAACAGGGGACCGAAGTGAAAAACCTTTTCTTGCCCCTGTTTGCACAGCATGGCTATTTTTAGAATTGTCCACACCCCAGGAAATCCTTATCAGAAGGGACTATCCTTAAGGCATTCCATTTATGTCAGCCAACCAAACATATCCTCACACTTTTTTTTTTTTTGCAGGCATACACTTGCTCCCTATTTTTGAAAGGTTTCCATTAGCTCTTTCATCTTTGACTTCTTCATTTCTGCATTTAAGATAAACAGCCCCCCTCCCACTTTTCTAATGCAAGATTTCCAATGCGTCCTTTTATTCAAGTTTAGAAAAAATTGATTTTTGTAAGATCTTACCGTAAAATCCTTTTCTCTTAGCTCATTGACAGACGTAGTCCTCTTTGATTAATATCAAATTGGGTTATACTGCCCTCTACAGGAGTAGGCAGTATAACCCAATTTGATATTAATCAAAGAGGACTACGTCTGTCAATGAGCGACAGAGAAAAATGGATTTTTGTAAGATCTTACCGTAAAATCCTTTTCTCTTAGCTCATTGACAGACGTAGTCCTCTTTGATTAATATCAAATTGGGTTATACTGCCTACTCCTGTAGAGGGCAGTATAACCCAATTTGATATTAATCAAAGAGGACTACGTCTGTCAATGAGCGACAGAGAAAGTTTGTTTTGTTCTAGGGGTAGGCAGCCTTTGAGAGGTGGAGATCTACCTGAACAAATGAGATGAGATCGAAATCAAGAGATCAAAGATCACCGGGGTTCGGCGCCATTTTTTTAAATAAATTAACCAGCAAAGCCTAACTAAATAGTAAGGAAAACTTTTATAGAAAAATATTATAAAAGAAATGTCATTGCAAAAATATAAAAACTTAGCCTACCTTACAAGTGGACAGTGTCAGTCAGTAAAGCAGTGGACAGCATCAATAGGGCAGTGGATGGTGTATGGAAGGTGTCAGTAGAGCAGTGGACGGTGTCAGTAGGGCAGTGGATAGTGTCAATAAGGCAGTGGATAGTGTCAGTAGGACAATGGACGGTGTCAGTTGGGCAGTGTCAGTAGGACAGTGGATCGTGAGTGGAGTGTCAGTAGGGCAGTGGATGGTGTCAGTTGGGCAGTGGACGGTGTCAGTTGAGCAGTGGACGGTGTCAGTAGGGCAGTGGACGGTGTCAGTAGGGCAGTGGACGGTGTCAGTAGGGCAGTGGACGGTGTCAGTAGGGCAGTGGACGGTGTCAGTAGGGCAGTGGACGGTGTCAGTAGGGCAGTGGACGGTGTCAGTAGGGCAGTGGACGATGTCAGTAGGGCAGTGGACGGTGTCAGTAGGGCAGTGGACGGTGTCAGTAGGGCAGTGGACGGTGTCAGTAGGGCAGTGAACGGTGTCAGTTGGGCAGTGAACGGTGTCAGTTGGGCAGTGGACGTGTCAGTTGGGCAGTGGACGTGTCAGTTGGGCAGTGGACGTGTCAGTTGGGCAGTGGACGGTGTCAGTTGGACAGTGGACGGTGTCAGTTGGGCAGTGGACGGTGTCAGCTGAGCAGAGGACGGTGTCAGTTGAGCAGAGGACGGTGTCAGTTGAGCAGAGGACGGTGTCAGTTGAGCAGAGGACGGTGTCAGTTGAGCAGTGGATGGTGTCAGTTGAGCAGTGGGCAGTGCCAGTAGGGCAGTGGATGAGCAGTGGACGGTGTCAGTAGGGCAGTGGATGAGCAGTGGACGGTGTCAGTGGGGCAGTGAACGGTGTCAGTAGGACAGTGGATCGTGCATGGAGTGTCAGTAGGGCAGTGGACGAGCAGTGGACGGTGTCAGTAGGGCAGTGGACGGTGTCAGTAGGGCAATGGACGGTGTCAGTTGAGCAGTGGATGGTGTCAGTTGAGCAGTGGACGGTGCCAGTTGAGCAGTGGACGGTGCCAGTTGAGCAGTGGATGGTGTCAGTTGAGCAGTGGACAGTGTCAGTTGAGCAGTGGACAGTGTCAGTGGGGCAGTGGGACAGTGGACGGTGTCAGTTGGGCAGTGGACGGTGTCAGTCGGGCAGTGGACGGTGTCAGTCAGGCAGTGGACAGTGTCAGTGGGGCAGTGGACGGTGTCAGTGGGGCAGTGGATGGTGTGAGCAAGGTAATGGAAGGTGTCAGCAGGGTAATGGACGGTGTCAGCAGGGTAATGGATGGTGTCAGCAGGGTAATGGACGGTGTCAGCAGGGTAATGGACGGTGTCAGCAGGGTAATGGACGGTGTCAGCAGGGTAATGGACGGTGTCAGTAGAGCAGTGGACGGTATCAGTAGGGCAGAGGTTGGTGTCAGTAGTTTTTTTTTTATTTGTATTTTATTTTTTTTTATTATTTATTACACTTTTTTTTTTTTTAGGAGCCTCATTGGGGGCTTTGGTGAAATATCAGGAGTCTAACCAGATCCCTGATGCTTCACTTTTGAGAAAGAGAGAAAGGGACTGAGGACAGATTTCTCAAGTCTCTTTCTCTGCAGCCTCAGCTGCACTGGACAGTGAGTGAAAGGAAAGTGCTGAGGGGCTTCCCGTTCATTCACAACCCGAAGCAGGCTGCTGCAGGGAGGAAAATACAGCCATCGGTTTCACAAAATGCCACCCTTCCTCTCAAGGTTCTGGGGTCGACAACCAAGAGACGCAATCTACGCATGATTGACCAGTTGCCTACCCCATTATAGAGTGGTGTATAAAGGATTGCCAAAGTGTGTTTAGGTTACTGAAACAGGTACAGGTGTATTAACTTTAAAAATGAATTACAGGCTAACAGCTAAATGCAAAAATGAAATCTTGTACATACAAGGAAGCTTTTTTTGCTGCCATGCGATTTGTATTTATTTCCAGTCTCCTAAGATGAGCCCCCTCACACAACACAGTAGAGGTGATTGGTGAATGACCTCAATTATGGTTTGGGAATAAAGTATTGCTCCCCCAAGCAGACTGGACAGTGAAAAGGCAGCCACACACTGACCAATGGTTCTACTCCTGTTTTCTTCTCCAATTAGCATGTTCCTTGTCAACACATTTGCATGCAGTACAACTGACTGGCTCTTCTATAACTGACTGGCCCTCTTCCAGCCCGAGTGCTGCTGTATAGGGGATTGCAGCAGTCAAAATACCCAAACATTGCCTGCATCAAATTGGATGCAAGTGCTGTTCTGCTGACATTACCTTAATTTTTTCAATGGATGTTGGGCAGAAGGAAGCTGACCGGGCCACCCACTAAGCAAAATCCATCAGGAACTATCAGAAATGTATTCTGTATATAGTCAGCTTTAGGCTTGAATGGGGTTGTACTCTAAAGAATGGAGATAGCGAACAGCCCCATTCAAGTCAATGAGGGCTCACTGTGCAGGTATAAGCAGCACTAAATAGGATTTTTAGCCAAAACAGATAAAGATAAAGCGTGAAGGAGGCTGATCCATTAGGTTGTAGCTGTTACACTCACCTGCTCCTAGTACAGGTTACTGCAGTTTACAGTATATGAAGAAAGGACTATGGGATCTCTATACAACGGGATCTTTAGACTGGTTGTCCCTCACAAATGGAAGTCACTGACTCCTGACTTGGGAGGAGTGTTTTGAGAATAATACTAAGATGGTAATTTCCTACCATGACAGATTGACTCAAACAAAATTTTGTTTAGAATTTACTACACGCCTCAAAGGCTGCACAAAATTTACCCACAGCGCTCCTCAGATTGTCCCCGATGTCATTCTACTGAAGGTACTGTACCTATTACCATATGATTTAGTCATGTCCAAGAGTAGCACGGCTCTGGAAGAAAGTATTCAAGTGTATTAATACCCATCTTCAGTTAACCCTGCTATTGTCCCCTGAACTAGCACTTTTGGGCATTCAAGACGATGAGCAGAGGCCTCAATGTACCAAAACACTGCTTGCACTTTTATTGTACTATGCCAAAAAAAAAAAATCTGAATAGATGGATTTCCCCCACCCTCCCTATGGTGGCTTCATGGGAATCCTCTAATGATACAGTACTACCCATGTGCAAATTGACGTACATTAGTAGGGGATGCCCAGGGAAGTATGATAAGGTTTGGCAGCCCTGGACCAGATTCTTGGCTGCTTTGCTCTGGGTTGCATCGAGTGCCCTGCCAGGGCCCCTCCATTGTGAGGACTGCATATATTTTGCATTTGTCCTCGTCTCCTATATTCATGCAATTTGTATGTTGGACACTATTTGTCAAATACTACCTCATCATATGTGCTGAATTGCTATGTAAACTGAACTTATTGTACGGAGCCATTTATTTAATAAAAACCAATTCTGGTTGTTAAAAAAATAAATAAAAAATCAGAGAAGCAGCCAAGAGGTCCATGGCAACTCTGGAGGAGCTGCAGAGATCCACAGCTCAGGTGGGAGAATCTGTCCACAGGACAACGATTAGTCGTGCACTCCCCAAATCTGGCCTTTATGGAAGAGTGGCAAGAAGAAAGACTTTGTAGAAGGAAAGCCATAAGAAGTCCTGTTTGCAGTTTGCAAGAAACCATGTGGGGGACACCGCAAACATCTGAAAGAAGATGCTCTGGTCAGATGAGACCAATATTTAACTTTTTGGCCTAAAAGCAAAACGCTGTGTGGCAGAAAACTAAAGCCCCGTACACACGTACCGATTGTCGGCTGTAAATATTCGGCCGACGACCGATCGGCCGATTGTAGGCTTGTTAGTATGATGCTTCCGACAGCGCACTTTCGGCCGAACAGAATCTGGCGTGCAGGCATTAAAATTTTTGTTGGCCAACACCAGAACAGCTGATTGTTCGCCAGTCAGTACAGAATTCGGCCGACAATCAGCAGATTTGCAAGACTGGGCATGCTCAAAGAAGAAAAAACACAGGAAAAGTTAACCATCACATGACATCACTTCTGCATTAGGCGGACAAAATTCTTGTGCAGTCTTTTGCACTTTTCAGCGGACAGGACAGCCCTGGACAAAAGACGGCCGGTCGGTCGGCCGACAATCGGTACGTGTGTACGGGGCTTAACACTGCACATTACCCTCAACACACCATCCCCACCATGAAACGTGGTGACGTCATGTTGAGGGGATGCTTTTCTTCAGCAGGTCGGGCAAGCTGGTCCGATTTGATGGGAAGATAGATGGGAGCCAAATACAGGGCAAGCCTAGAAGAAAACCTGTTAAGAGTCTGCAAAAGACTTGAGACAACCACCCTAAACATAGAGCCAGAGCTACAATGGAATGGTTTAAATAGAAGCATAGCCATGTGTTAGAATGGCCCAGTCAAAGCCCAGACCTAAATCCATTGAGAATGAGACTCTGTGGCAAGACTTGAAATTTGCTGTTCCCAGACGCTCTCCATCCAATCCGACAGAGCTTGAGCTATTTTGCAAAGAAGAATGGGCAAAAATATCACTCTCTAGATGTGCAAAGCTGGTAAAGACATACCCAAAAGGACTGGCAGCTGTAATTGCAGTGAAAGGAGGTTCTACAAAGTATTGGCTCAAGAGGGCAGGATACAAATGCACGCCACACTTTTCAGATATTTGTAAAACATTTTGAAAACCATTTATCATTTTCCTTCCACTTCACAATTATGTGCCATTTTGTGTTGGTCTATCAAATAAAATCCCAATAAAATACATTTATGTTTTTGGTAGTATGAGAAAATGTGGAAAATTTCAAGGAGTATGAGTACGTTTTTCAAGGCACTGTATAACAACAATTTGAAAAGTATACATTTAAAGACCTTCACTGTAAAAAAGATGTTTCCCCCTGACCCCTCTGATTGCTGTATTTAAAAAAAAAAAAAAAAAAAAACACAAAGCCCTATCTAAATGCCCCTTACCTTAACCACTTGCCGACTGCCGCACGACTATTTACGTCGGCAGTCAGCCCCTCACAGGCAGAGTGACGTAGATCTACGTCACTAGCCTGTGAGGGTCTAGGGAGCGAGCGCGCGCACCCGGAGGCCACGGACCCCCCCCCCCCCCGCGCGTGTGACCGGCGGACCCGATGTCCACCGGTCACTCGGCGATCGTCGGTGCAGAGGGAGAAAGGCAGGCGACTGATGTAAACAAGCCGCCTGTCATTCTCCCCTGTGTAGAAACAGTGATCATACGGTTATACTATGTAGGACCGTTGATCGCTGTTCCTACACCTCAAGCCACAGCCAATCACAGTTAGAATCGCGCCCCTAGGGACACACATAACCCCTCCCTCTCAAAAAAAGTTAACCCCTTCACTGCCAGTGTAATTTTACAGTAACAGTGCATATGTATAGCACTGATTACTGTAGAAATGTCACCGGTAACCCCAAAAGTGTCAAAAATGTCAGTCAAGGGTCCGATCTGTCCTCCGCAATGTCGCAGTACCGCAAAAAAAAAAATCGCAGATAGCCGCCATTACGCGTTAAAAAAAAAAAAACAACAAAAATGACAAAAATCTTTCCCTTTGTTTTTTTTTTTTTACCAAACATATGTAGCATAAAACAAATTGGCCGAAAATGTTAAAAAAATTTGATTTTTACATTTTTTTGGGAGGAATTTCATACAAAAAAATGTGAAAAATATTGTTATTTTTGCAAAATTGACGCTCTTTTTTTTGTTTATAGCGCATGATCAAAAAATTGTTTATAGCGCATGATCATAGCAATTCAGCACATATGATGAGGTAATATTTGACAAATAGTGTCCAAAAAATCGCACAGGTGATCAAATACCACCAAAAGAAAGCTCTGTTTGTGAGAAAAAAAGGACGTCAAATTTGTTTAGGTACAGCACCGAACGACCGCACAATTGTCCATTAAAGTCACGCAGTGCCGAATCGCAAAATAGGCCCTGGTCAGGAAGGGGGTAAAATCTTCCGGGGCTTAAGTGGTTAAGCCACAGTCAAGTGACTCTTCAGGCCCCCAGCCTTCTCCTTTTCCATTTACTTCCTGCTTGGGGTCCTTTTTTGGTTGTCCACATTACTGCCTGAGTGACATGGACACTTCCTATTGGATGGTTGTAGCAAGGCCCTCTCAGGAGAGAGAAGAGCATGGACATTATCACAGGGGGACGACAGGTGGTCTTGGCCACCATCGCAGCTCTTGTTTAGTGGTCCCCCACACAGGTGACAGTGAGTGACCTGGATGGGGGATTTAGATGATAATTGCTGGCTTCACTGTCAGGATGGGTTAGAGAGGGTTGGAGGGAGAGGTGGGTAAATTAATTTTATACCGGAGTGGGGCTTTAAATAAAACAGAGCCCAAACCATTATATTTTCCCTTTAAGGTGCCTCTTATCAGACTTAGTAATTTTTTTGCTTGCTGAATCACATTCTTATATACATTCCCCAAGCACCAGTCATCTTACAGTGCTCAAAGAAAAAGAATGATCCATTATGTTACAGATTATGTGTGTAGTAAATAAAATTATTTTTGTGCATCTACAAGGTAAATTGAAGCCCAAACAAAACTAATGAAAAAGCTCAGTAATTATAGTTCTATAATGACATATCCTGCTGCACAGAGTTTAAGCAAACAGGTCATGTGAACAGGATGAATCATGGTCATTATTCCTTGAAGACGTATAGGTATTTGGCACGCAGCAACAGTCATCCTGGAAATGTAGAAATTACCTAGACCAAGAGAAAAATTCAGCTGGGAAGGGTCGTATAGAAAGGAAATTACCAACAAATGCGGATTAAATATAGACCTTGAAACCTGATGATAGTTTGGTGTGAAGTCTACTGCATTCCTGTAAGTCAATACATTCACCTTTATGAAGGAAAAACTACAATTCAGGTAAAGTGGCCGGTAATTTGGCACTTGATACGGCAGGAAGTCATAACTTTCAGATAACTGCTACTCCAGTTTCACACACTTTACATTACATTACAATAACATTATTGAAACAAACCTATGAATGCAATGCTTCCATGGGTTTGTTTCACATTCACTGCCGGAGCCCCATCTATCCATTCCCATAGACTGGTGGTCTCCATACTGTGGCTCAGGGGGCTGGATGTGGCCCTTTGCCTGCCTTTATCCAGCCCCTGGGCACTATTCCTCCAACTGATACAAGACACTGGGGGTTAATTACTAAAACTAGAGTACAAAATCTGGTGCAGCTCTGAATAGAAACCAATCAGCGTGTAAGTTTTATTGTCAAAGCTTATCGGACCAAGCTGAAGTTAGAAGCGGATTGGCTACCATGCACAGCTGCACCAGATTCTGAGTGCACCAGTTTTAGTAAATCTCCCCCACTATTCTGCCAACTGATCTCAACAATGGGGCACCATTTCTCCCATTGACACCAACAATAGGGCGCTATCTCTCCCAATGATTTCAACGACGGGGCACTATTCCTCCATCTAATATCAAGCATGGTGATATTTTCTCCCACTGATGCCAGGAAAACTTCCACTCCTGGCTGGCCCTCTAAAGTCTGAAGGACAATAAAATGGCTCTTTTTTAGAAAGTTTGGAGACCCCTGAGATGGACAGAGCTATAGGCATAACTTTTTTTTTTCATTTATGGATAGAATAAGGGAGGGTCATAAGCCCTGTCAGTTTATTTTTTGCCATCAGTGTCCAATTGGGAAGATTTTCCTTCACTTCCTGTTCCATAGCAAAAACAGCAAGTAAGAGGAAATCCCAGAAAATTAAGGGAATTCCTTGGTGACATCCAGGTAACCAGAACTAGCCTATCGGTAAACGTCCCCTATATTACTTTTCTGGGGACAACCCAAAATTTGGGATTTTCTTTTACTTTCAATATTAAAAGGAGTTGTAAAGTCAGGAAGATTTTTTTTATCTTAATGCATTCTACACATTAAGATAAAAAGCCTTCTGTGTGTAGAAGTCCCCCAGCACCCCTAATACTTACCTGTGCCCCCTCTCTGTCTAGCGATGTCCACAAGTCCCTCGGCAGTCCTTGGACTTTACCTCCTGATTGGCGGAGATACAGCCGCGGCGCCATTGGCTCTCATGGCTGTCAATCAAAGTCAGTGAGCCAATCAGGAGAGAGAGAGTTGGCAGGGCTGAACGGTAGCTCCATGTCTGAATGGACTCATGGAGCTGCAGCAGGGCTCGGGTGCCCCCATAGCAAGCTGCTTGCTGTGGGGGCACTCGATACGAGGGAGGGGCCAGGAGCAGGAACGAAGCATCCGAGAAGAGGAGGATCCGGGCTGCCCTGTGCAAAACCAACTGGACAGAGGAGGTAAGTATAACATGTTTATTTTTAATTTAAAAAAAAGAAGACTTCACAACCACTTTAATGGTAAACAGGACAGATAGAGAGGAGGAATCTCCCTACCTTGGACATAGACAACAATAGAAACCTGACAGGTGTTTAATCTAATCTCTATCCAAATCGGGGAAAAAAAGTATGCCTTTAGTTTTACTTTAAAGTATCTTGATTGGCAGCAGAGCATATCATCCTTGCTACACTGTTCATTGAAGTCTATGTGAATGGGTGGGTGGGGCTCGGTCATATGTTGGAAAGAAAAAAAAAAGAGATCTATATGTAAATAACATTATGTAAAACATGTTTTTATGGGGTTACTTTACATGTTGTTATTTAAATATAGATCTCAACCACGTGACCACCAGAGCTCCACCCACCCGTTCACATAGACAGTGGTGCAAGGTGGAAATGCTCTGCTATTATTCAAGACCCCCTGAGCTGCCCCATGTGAAATGAAGGAGTATCAGGTGGGGCGGCTTAAAAAAGCTACAAAGTTTTTTTGGGGGGTTTTTTTGGGAGGTAAAAATAGGAGGTAAGCTGAATAAATATTAACCATCAACTGGTCTGACGTCTCCTCCAAGGAGTTACACATAAACCAGTCACATACAAACTCTAGAGATGAATGACCTGCTCTCTCTATTTCCTCAAGTAGTAGCCGCCGTTTGTTATGGTCTTCAGAGCCAAGACAGCTTTAAGCCAATAAAGTAAAAAACATTTTTCTCTGACTCCATTGCTTGTTTCATTATCCACCAGATGCCAGGGATCTGATCTCTGCTTCGAATGCCTCTTCTGAACCAGGCTGTACATCTGGCAGTTCTCAATCCACATACTGCTTGAATCTGGCTTGCAAGATCTTGAGCATTACCTTATTAGCATGTCAGATAAGTGACACTACTCAGTCACTAGAGCACTCTGTAGAGTACTGGAATTTATGTATCAGGATACCTGATATTCACAAACATGTGCAGGCTCCACAGCTAAACACGTACTGGAGCAAGGATGAGGATAACAGTCACGGGGAATAAAGTGTTAATTCACCATTACAGAAAAAAGGTGAACCGACACTGTACTCCCCTCCCCCCCTCTCTTCGTCAGTCCCTGCTGTACCTACCCCGGCGGGTGCTGAGCTGTCCAAGGATTTACATTTCCCACTCTTCTCCCTCTTATCTGTGCACCACTTCCCTGATGGACCAAAGCAATTCTGACTGGTCAGCACTGACACAGAGTATCGATAAGAGTGGTATGGGCACTGACAGTTCAACAACCACAGAGGTAAGTACAGCAAGGATATGGGGGGGGGGGGGGCTGTATGGCCCTCGTTCACCTTTAATTTTTACTCAAAAAGGTTAACTTAAAGCGGAGTTCCAGTCCCCTAAACATTTTTTAGTTGAAGACGCCTGTAGCTTTGACAAATCAAGTACATGAAGATTGTCAAACAGTCATAATGCATTTCGTTTTATTAAAAAATAAGCTTTTACTTACCTGATGTCAAAAGCAGGCAGGTTCCATTCTAGCTGTGGTCCTCTGAAGCCCTCCCGCATTCATTTCCGGGATTTCTGTGCAGCTGGCTACCCAGCATGCACCCAGTTTTCGCGCCTGCGCAGTAATATCACAGTGCGGCTCTCCCTACCGTGCAATTAGGTAATGCATCAGCTGTTGCTGCGTCCCCACCGCGTCCCAGTGCGCATGCTCTGTCCCAGTGCGCATGCGCAGTAAGTCACTGATCGCGGCTGTATGTAAATTGTTGCTTAAGTCCGCCTATTCGCGTAATTTCCGGCCTGCAAATAACGCAATATTTCGTCCCTAGGCGATTCGCAAGGAGTCATGGGATACATCACGGTGCTATCCCAGGGGCCCTTGCAAATCACCGAATAACGTCATCGCCGAAGCGTCCGCCATTACAGCGGCGGACGAAAATAGAAAAAAAAAAATTACTACGATTGTGAAATGTATTACTAGAGTCTGAATGATCTAAAGGGACTTAAAAAAATGGGTGGAACTCCGCTTTAACCCTTTAAAGTTAAACCTTTTTTTCACATTTTTTTTTGAAAGATGTCCTTTCTGTTCTCGAGCTAGGTGACGTAGCCAAAACCGGAAGTGACGCGGGTGCAGCAAGCCTTGCTGCGATATTTGCTAAAGTGGTTTGCACATTATCTTTATGTAAGTGCAATGGTTTTTAATACATATCTGTGGTTTTAACTTCCTACACTTTGTCCTGTATGAGCTTATCTGCATTGGTGGTATTGTGGTCTTAAAGGGCTAGATATTGCGTTTCAAGGAGTGACCAGTGGCCCCTAGAATCTGAAAGGAGGTGAAGGAGGAGTAAAGTGGAGCCTGTTCTTTACACCCCAGGGTGGGGATTATCCAGTGCGAAAACCCCAGCCTGGCTGTCGCTTGTAGTTCACGAGGAGAATCCCCCTGACACTAGCTAGCAATCGAGAGTAAAGAGAAATAAACAAACATCCTCAAGAGAAAATAAAAGCTGAGACCGAAGTTCCAGAAGGGAAACTAGGTCCTACTCCTAAACTAGACAGCAAGAAACTGATTTGAGAGCACAGTGTGTCTGGGGTTACGTTGTAAGGGACAGCCCCTATAAGCGTGTCGAGTGAAAACTTTTCAATGCCACTGTAGATGGTGCATAAGCCAATAGTGAAGAAGCATTGAGAGCTGCGTCCGTCAGCGGACCATAGAGAAAGTTTTGTTGAGTTTTTGTATGTTTGGTACTGAAGATATAGGGACTTATTTGTCATACAGGAAAGGCAAAGAGGTGAACTGGGAATGCACTTAAAGCACTTTATATATGCGTTTATCACTGTATGTAGTATTATGAATTCATATTAACCGCTTGCCGACCGCCGCACGACTATATACTGCGGCGGTCAGCCCCTCACAGGCAGAGTGACGTAGCGGTACGTCACTAGCCAGGGAGGGTCTGGGGAGCGAGCGCGCGCCGCCGGCGGCGCGCTCCCGCTCCCGCGCGGTCACGGACCCCCCTGCGCGTGTGACCGGCGGACCCGATGTCCGCCGGCCACTCTGCGATCGGCGGGGGAGAGGGAGAAAGTCAGGCAGCTTGTGTAAACAAGCTGCCTGTCATTCTCCTCGTTGTAAAGACACTGATCACACGGATCTAGTATGTAGATCCGTTGATCAGTGTCCTTACAGCTCAAGCCACAGCCAATCACAGTAGAAAGCACGCCCCAAGGGACACACACAGCCCCTCCCTCCCAAATAAAGTTAACCCCTTCACTACCAGTGTATTTTTACAGTAACAGTGCATATGTATAGCACTGATTACTGTAGAAATGTCACTGGTAACCCCAAAAGTGTCAAAAATGTCAGTCAAGGGTCCGATCTGTCCGCCCCAATGTCGCAGTACCGCAAAAAAAAAAAAATCGCAGATCGCCGCCATTACGCGTTAAAAAAAAAAAACAACAAAAATGACAGAAATCTTTCCCTTTGTTAGTAAACGCGATAACTTTTGCGCAAACCAATAAAAATACGCTTTTTGCGATTTTTTTTACCAAACATAGGTAGCATAAAACAAATTGGCCGAAAATGTTAAAAAATTTTGATTTTTACATTTTTTTTGGGGGGGAATTTCATTTAAAAAAATGTGAAAAATATTGTTATTTTTGCAAAATTGACGCTCTTTTTTTGTTTATAGCGCGTGATCAAAAAATCGCACAGGTGATCAAATACCACCAAAAGAAAGCTCTGTTTGTGGGAAAAAAAGGACGCCAAATTCGTTTAGGTACAGCGTCGCACGACCGCGCAATTGTCCGTTAAAGTCACGCAGTGCCGAATCGCAAAATACCCCCTGGTCGTTTAGCAGCCAAATCCTCCGGGGCTTAAGTGGTTAACGTCGTTCAATTTTTATACACCGGAAGATTCACTTTGTATACATATCTATAGGGGGAGGCGCAGCAATATTTCTCTGCACTGTTCTAGTGACAACTCAACACTTTATATTTTCCCTCACTTTCAGTCTCAGTGATTGTGGTCACCAGGAAAAATATAAAGTGATTTCCCAGCGGCACACAGCCAGCAATAAAAACCTGAAAGAGACTGTAACCCCTACCTACGCTATTCAAACCAAAAGAAATGTTTTGGCTTTAGATATATTTAAAGCCTAACTCCAGGCAGCTGTCCTCCACATATTCCACCCCTTTCTCCTTGGAGCAATCTCAGCAGCCTTCCAAAAAAAAAAAAATGATATACATCACTTTAAAGGTGTCCAGCTGTGTTTGATATCTATTTTGAAATCTTCTTTGCGCTTTAGTAGTGGACATATTCTAAATACTGCAGAGAGCAATGTCACAGAGGCATTATTTCTGTGAGTCCAGGGTGGAGGTGGAGCCTTGACAACCTGGGCTCACAGTATGTCGGGTAAATGGTGCTGGGTGTCATTCAACCTGAAATAGAAGCTGCACCATATTATTGGGTCGGTGAGTCTGCGGGGGCAATACCAAAGATTTGGTTAGGTAAAGCAGCCCAAGTTGTTTTTTTTGTAGGAGGTGTGAGAGATCCATTTAATTATTTTTGCCCAATGTAGAAATAAGCTTTACAACAACCAAAAATGGCATCTTCAGTATTTCCATCCAGACATTTCTTTTATTCAGCTTATTTCATTTGAAATTCCATCATCTATCACTGATTATTAATATACTGCATTGCACATGCCCTGAATCTATAGATAAATACATGGGAAGTATGAGCCTATAAAAACGTATGTGTATTCCACTCTCCTCAAAAACATGCTCCAATGGATTGTTAAATAATGCTAGTATTAACATATGTACTGGAAATCGGTCTTAATATTATACAATACACAAGATCTTAGACCACTGGTATGGGAAGATTTGACTGGATCTCTGAAAAATGTAAAAATGTATTTAGATTAGAGTAGTCTTAAGCAAACAGGGTTCCGTGGATTTCTCCAGAAGTTGCTAGGGATTCCTTGAGCTGTGACCAAATGAGAGATGTATCTTTGTCCTTACGGCATTCGCTTAGTTATCGCACCAATCGCAGATTCAACATGGGTCCAGCGTAGCCTCAGTTTTAATATCGGTTTTTAAGTCATTAAGGGGGCAGTTTTACTACTGATCATTTATGTAAAGAGGTACTAAACTCACACTAAACAGAAGGAGCCACTGATCTACCAACTGATAGAAGGGGTGCTTCTCCCACACACCAAGCAAGCGAGTGTTCAAAATGATCTGCCCTGATTATCAAATATACCACAGTTTTTAATAATGTATTAAATGTGATCGTTCTTATGGTACTTTGTGATTTGCTGTATGAATATCATATGTCAAACATGAGGCCGTCGGGCAAAATATGGCCCATCAGGCCCCGTCATGTTGCCCTCACACCCAGTTTTGCAGCCAGAATGTGGCGGAACTCCATTCCGCTACCTTCAGCTCTCACCCTCTGCTCCTGCTCCCCTCTGTGTTTACAAGGGACAGCTTTGCTCATCGGCTCCCATATCCAACAGATCCCTGCACGAGGTCATGTTGACGCACATTGGGGTCAGATCTCCAGAGAGAGAAAGAACAATTTCCCTGCAAGGCACGCACACCTACACAGGGAGGTACTAGAGTAGGGCCAGGTAGGAGAGAGAGATGCGACACATGTACACAGCACACCGCTGATCTCTGCACTCTTTACGTAGCGCACCCCTAAACCCTGCACTCCATACATGCACAACCCCAGAACTCTGCATTCTGTACCTAGTGCACCCCAAAACCCTGCACTTCATACATGTACAACCCTGAACTCTGCATTCTGTACGTAGTGCACCCCTAAATCCTGCACTCCTTACATGCACACCCCTGAACTCTGCATACTGTACGTAGAGCGCCCCTAAACCCTGCACTCCATACATGCACACCCCTGAACTCTGCACTCTGTATGTAGCGCATCCCTAAACCCTGCACTCCATGCAGGCACACCCCTGAACTCTGCATTCTGTACGTAGCACACCCCTAAACCCTGTATTCTGTATGTAGTACACCCCTAAACCCTGTTTTCTGTGGGTAGTGCACCCCTAAACCCTGCACTCCATACATATCACACCACTGAACTCTGCACATAGCGTAATCTTGAACTCTGCACTCTGTACATAACCTACCCCAGATACAACAGCCCTTTGAGGACAATCATACCTCTAAATAAAACTGGCAGCAATGAAATTTAGTTTGACACCCCTGATTTAAATGAATGAGATAAAAATCTTTTTGATTTAGCTTTAGCTTGGCTGTTTTGTTCCTAGCTATCCCTATATAAAGTAAAACCAAGCTATTGATATCTTTTGAAGTCCTACTAGTGCCTAAAAAACTGGTGGTGTTGATGATTTCAACAGACTAGGCGGTATAGAGACAGATTGGACAATCCATTGAGGTTTGTTCCGTAATTGTAAAAAAGTTAAGATCCCCTGGCCTAGACGGAGATGGAGAGCCAGCATCGTGAGCCAATCAGATACCAGAAAACTGCACATCCTAATGTTTTAGGCACAGGGAGCCTGGTTACAGGTGGAAAGGTCGCAAGGATGACCGTATCAGTGTACCCCCTGGCAGTATTCCGGGGTGGAGAGTTGACAAAGCTATACAGTAATCCCCCGCAACATCGCGGTTCAGTTTTTGTGGTCCCGGTAATTCGCGTTTTTTTTTGTAATGTTATTTTACTATATAAATCATTAAAAATGAAAGATTTTTGTGTTTTTCATAGCTCTTGCTCTGTCTCTAAGTATCTTTTATGTGTTTAACCGCTTCCATACAGAGCAGTTAGACACCCTTCCTGCCCAGACCAATTTTCAGCTTTCAGCACTCTCACACTTTGAATGACAATTGCTCAGTCATGCTACACTATAACCAAACAAAATTTTTATCATTTTTTTCACACAAATAGAGCTTTCTTTTGGTGGTATTTGATCACAACTGGGGTTTTTTTTTTTCGTGATATATGCAAAAAAAGAGCAAAAATTTTGAAAAAAAAACACTTTTTTTTAGTTTCAATTATGAAATTTTGCAAAAAATAAATTTTTCTTCATACATTTGGGCCAAAATGTATACTGCTACATGTCTCTGGTAAAATTAACCCAAATTAGTGTATATTATTTAGTCTGTGTGAAAGTTATTGAGTCTAGAAGCTATGGTACCAATTACTGAAAATTGATCACACCAGATGTACTGACTGCCTATCTCCTTTCTTGAGGCCCTGAAATGTCAGGACAGTACAAATACCGACCAAATGACCCCTTTTTGTAAAGTAGACAGTCCAAGGTATTTAGTAAGAGGCATGGTGAGTTTTTTGAAGTTGTAATTTTTTCCCACAATTCTTGGGAAAATGAAGAAAAATTGTTTTTTTTCTTTTTTTTCCCACAAAGTTGTCAATTTATAAGCTATTTCTAACACATAGCATGTACACAGCAAAAATTACACCCAAAAATACATTCTGCTACTCCTTCCGAGTATGGCGATACCACATGTGTGAGACTTTTACACAGCCTGGCCACAAAAAGAGACTCCACGTCCAAGAAGCACATTCAGGCGTTCTAGGAGCATAAATACACATAAAACTTTCTTACTACCTATCACACTTTTCAAGGCCCTAGAGCACCAATACAATGGAAAGTCCACAAAATGACCCCATTTTGGAAAGCAAACACTCCAACGTATATTCTATGAGGCATTATGGGTCGTTTGAACATATTTTTTTCCACAGGTTTTTGGAAAATGTGGGAAAAAAATGAAAACTTTTTTTTTTTACACAAAGTTGTCAATTTATAGGATATTCCTAACACATAGCATGTACACAGCAAAAATGACACCCCAAAATACATTTTGCCACTCCTCCTGAGTATGGCAATACCACATGTGTGAGACTTTTTCACAGCCTAGCCATATAGAGGGGCCTAACATCCAAGGAGCATCATCATGCATCCTAGCCACTTGCCTAGGCCTATTTTTGACATTTGGTGTTTACAAGCTAAAATCAGTTGTTTTGCTAGAAAACTGCTTAGAACCCCCAAACATTATATATTTTTTTTTAGCAGAGACCCTAGAGAATAAAATGGAGATTATTGCACTATTTTTTATCACACCGTATTTGCGTAGCGGTCTTCCAAACGCAGTTTTTTTGGAAAAAATTCACTTTTTTTAATTAAAAAATAAGAAACCAGTAAAGTTAGCCCAATTTTTTTCCATAATGTGAAAGATAATGTTATGCCGAGTAAATAGATACCCAACATGTCATGTTTCAAAATTGCGCACGCTCATGGAATGGTGACAAACTTTGGTACTTAAAAATCCCCATAGGCGACAATTTAAAAATTTCTACAGGTTGCCATCTTTGAGTTACAGAGGAGGTCTAGGGCTCAAATTATTCCCCTTGCTCTAACGATCGCGGCGATACCTCACATGTGTGGTTTGAACACTGTTTACATATGTGGGCGGGGTTTCTGTATGCATTCGCTTCTGCGCGCGAGCTAACGGGGACAGGGCGCTTTAATTTTTTTTTTTTTTTTTTTTTACTATTTATTTTATTTATTATTTTTTATTTTTACACCGTTTAAAAAAAAAAAAAAAAATTGATCATTTTTATTTCTATTAAAAGAAATGTAAATATTCCTCGTAATAGAAATAGGCACGACAGGACCTCTTTTTTGTGAGATCTGGGGTCAAAAAGTCCTCAGATCTCACAAGTACACTAAAAGATAGAAAAAAAAAAAAAATAATAATAATTATAATATAAAATGAAAAAAAAAAAAAAAAAGGACCTTTAAACTGGTTGCTAGGCAACAACATTTTCCGTAGCTCCGGTCCTCCAAGACCATAGAGTCAAGTGAGGGCAAGCTTGCCCTCACTCGACATCCTGTCTGTGAGGATTCGGGACCGGATCGTTTTCCCCGCTGCCGGCGGGTCCGGTAAGCGGGGAAAAGGACCGGAACGCGTCGGGAGGGGGGGGGGGGGCGCCTCTTCCGCCATCCCGGAAGGGTGATCCCACGGTGAATCCGCCGCTGGGACCACCCTTATCGGAAAGCCAACCGTCCACCGTTTAAAAAAATACCAGGGTTATGGCAGCTATCTGCTACCATAACACCGGTATTTAGGTTTAAACGGACGACGTATATAAACCTTTTTGGACTTGGACATGGTGGCTGTATGAAGGGTGACAGGTACTCGGGTACTTTGTTGGGCAGGTGACAGGTACTCTGGTACTGATGAGCAGGTGGCAGGTACTCGGGTACTCCGATAGGCAGGTGACAGGTACTCGGGTACTCTGATGGGCAGGTGACAGGCAGGTGATAGGTACTGATGAGTAGTACTCACTGACTGATAGGTGATAGGTGATACTGTACTGATGGGTACTGATGATCAGTACTGATACGTGATAGGTACTGATGAGTACTGATGAGTAGTGATGGGTACTGATGAGCAGGCGGCAAGTACTTGGGTACTTCAGGCGTCAGGTACTCTGATGAGCAGGTGGAAGGTACTCGGGTACTCTGATGGGTAGGTGACAGGTACTCAGGTACTCTGATGACGGGTACTCCGTTGACAGGTACTCAAAGTACCCGAGTACCTGTCATCAGAGTACCCGAGTACCTGTCATCAGAGTACCCGAGTACCCGTCATCAGAGTACCCGAGTACCTGTCATCAGAGTACCCGAGTACCCGTCATCAGAGTACCCGAGTACCTGTCATCAGAGTACCCGAGTACCTGTCAGAGTACCCGAGTACCCGTCATCAGAGTACCCGAGTACCCGTCATCAGAGTACTCGAGTACCTGTCATCAGAGTACCCGAGTACCCGTCATCAGAGTACCCGAGTACCCGTCATCAGAGTACCCGAGTACCCGTCATCAGAGTACCCGAGTACCCGTCATCAGAGTACCCGAGTACCCGTCAGAGTACCCGAGTACCTGTCATCAGAGTATCCGTCATCAGAGTACCCGAGTACCTGTCATCAGAGTACCCGAATACCTGTCACCAGCCCATCAGAGTACCCGAGTACCTGTCATCTGAGTACCTGATGACAGGTACTCGGGTACTTTGATGGGCTAGTGACAGGTGCTCTTTTTGGGGGGGGGGGCAATCAGTGTGGTTGGGGTGCACTGTAGTTGGTAACTAGCTGTTACCACAATCTCCTCCTCACACAGGATCAGTGTGTGAGGAGGAGAACACGGTGACAGCTAGTTACCGTGTTCTCTGTTGACATTTGTGACCGGCTGTGATTGGACACAGCCGGTCACGTGGTAAAGAGCCAATTTCATTGGCTCTTTACCTAGATCGGGGATCGACTCTGGCCGAGGGACGAGCCTCGTCCCCGATCGCTGCTCTGCGCGCCCCCGGGGGCGCGCATTGCAGAGAGAACGAGCGGCTCGTGCTGGAGCCGCTCATGTGATCGGCTGTGATTGACACAGCCGATCACGTGGTAAACAGCCAATTTCTATTGGCTGTTTACCTTGATCAGTGATGGGCTATGTCCGAGGGACGAGCCTCATCCCTGATCGCGCCGCTGCGCGCCGCCGGGGGCGCGCAGTAGCAGCTAGAACGGGCCGACGTCATGACGGCGGCCCGGATCTAGACAACCACCTTGCCGACGTCATTTTACATGACTCGGTAAGGAAGTGGTTAAATGAGTTTCTATTGTTTTAAAAGTGTGTTTAAAGACCTTAAAATGCTTCTACACGTACAGTGACAGTAAAAAAATCATGCCTACAATGCATTTTAATAGGGTTTTTCTATTTCGCGGAATTTCACTTTTCGTGGCTGGGTCCGGAACGTAACCCCCGCAATGGAGGGGGGTTTACTGTAATGGTTATCTGCTTTAACGAAGAACTAATGTTAAAAATGGAAAAACTGCAAACAGGCAGAGTCTTTACAGTAGAAAAGACATGCAATCTCTCTTCTGCAATAAAATACACTTACCTACCAATTCGCAATCCACGGCAGAATTTACACTAAGCTGCACATGCACAGCTCAGTTTACACCGCGGTACACTTCCATTATGCCAGGATGATTGCACTCTCTTGCATCACGGGTGATTTAAGGTGATTTTCTGTGGCAAGCACAATCCCCAGAGATACCCAAATGTTAAAAATACATTGGGAACATGATGGATATTTCTTAATCATTGTAAAGTTTATATGGCTATAGAATATGGCGTGCATTTCCCACTATTCACATTATTATGCAAGCAAAGAAAACAGGAAAAGCCATTCTTCTACAGTAAAACCCGGAGTAACTAAAATAAGCACAGACACTGTAGAAAGAGTTCTCTGGCCAGTATAAATGTGTTATAATAATTACCTCCTATCCAAAAAAGTGGCCAAGCTTTAATAAAATAAAAAAAGGAAAAGAGAATGGCAGCAAAGCAAGATAGAGATCTGTAACTGTGACTTTGAAATAACAAAGCCCTTATGGCTGATGTTTAAATCTTAGTTAATCTTTCCCACCCACCAATTTCCTCCTGACAGTTGGTTTCCAGCTGTGAGACGCTGGAGCAAAAGTTCACCTCAAAGCGGCAAGGGCAGATTAACTTTCATAGCAAGATATGTATAATCAGACAGCAAGTCACCGCTGGGTTTGTTTGCATTGCGGTGTTATATCTCACACCACGTATACAGACGCTCAGCTGGACACCCGTGTGCACAGCGAGGATGCCTAAAACTGACAGGCTATGCATTGCTCCAACACAAATATTTTTTGTGTGTGTATAATCTAATTATATATATATATATATATATATATATATATATATATATATATATATATATATATACACAGTGCCTTGAAAAAGTGTTCATACCCCTTGAAATTTTCCACATTTTGTCATGTTGCAACCAAAAACAGAAATGTATTTTATTGGGATTTTATGTGATAGACCAACACAAAGTAGCACATAATTGTGAAGTGGAAGGAAAATGATAAATGGTTTTCAACATTTTTTTAAAAAATAAATATCTGAAAAGTGTGGCGTGCATTTGTATTCAGCCCCCTTTACTCCGACACCCCTAACTAAAATCTAGTGGAACCAACTGCCTTTAAAAGTCCCCTAATTAGTAAATAGAGTCCAACTGTGTACAAGTTAGTCTCAGTATAAATACAGCTGTTCTGTGAAGCCCTCAGATGTTTGTTAGAGAACCTTAGTGAACAAACAGCATCATGAAGGCCAAGGAACATGCTAGAAAGGTCAGGGATAAAGTTGTGGAGATGTTTAACCACTTAAGCCCCGGAAAATTTTACCCCCTTCCTGACCAGGGGGTTTTTTGCGATTTTTTACTGCGTGACTTTAATGGACAATTGCGCGGTCGTGCGACGCTGTACCTAAACGAATTTGACGCCCTTTTTTTCTCACAAACAGAGCTTTCTTTTGGTGGTATTTGATCACCTGCGCGATTTTTACTTTTTGCGCTATAAACAAAAAAAAAGAGCGTAAATTTTGCAAAAATAACAATATTTTTCAAATTTTTTTATATGAAATTCCCCCCCAAAAAAAATGTAAAAATCAAAATTTTTTAACATTTTTGGCCAATTTGTTTTCTGCTACATATGCTTGGTAAAAAAAATTGCAAAAAGCGTATTTTGATTGGTTTGCGCAAAAGTTATTGCGTTTACTAAGGGAAAGCTTTCTGTCATTTTTGGTGTTTTTTTTTTTTAACGCGTAATGGCGGCGATCTGCGATTTTTTTTGCGGTACTGCGACATTGCGGCGGACAGATCGGACCCTTGACTGACATTTTTGACACTTTTGGGGTTACCAGTGACATTACTGCAGTAATCCGTGCTATACATATGCACTGTTACTGTAAAATGACACTGGCAGGAAAGGGGTTAACTTTATTGGGGAGGGGTTAAGTGTGTCCCTAGGGGCGTGCTTTTTACTGTGATTGGCTGTGGCTACTAGTGTAGGAACACTGATCAATGGTCCTACATAGTAGAACCATATGATCACTGTTTCTACACAGGGGAGAATGACAGGCGGCTTGTTTACCTCAGCCGCCTGACTTTCTCCCTCTGCACCGACGATCGGCGAGTGACCGGCAGACATCGGGTCCGCCGGTCACACGCACTGACTTCCCTGTGAACGAGCCGCGGCGGGCGGGCGTGCGCTCGCCCGCTATTGGCTCACAAGGAAGTGACAGGCAAGTGACGTAGATCTACGTCACTCTGCCTGGCCGGGGCTGACCGCCGCAGTAAATAGTCGTGCGGCGGTCGGCAACCGGTTAAAGCAGGGTTAGGTTACGGAAAAATATCCCAAGCATTGAACCTCTTACAGAGCACTGTTCAATCCATTATCTGAAAATGGAAAGAGTATGGCACAACTGCAAACCTACCAAGACATGGCCGCCCACCTAAACTGACAGGCCGGGCAAGGAGAGAATTAATCAGAGAAGCAGCCAAGAGGCCCATGGGATCTCTGGAGGAGCTGCAGAGACCCACAGCTCAGGTGGGAGAATCTCTCCACAGGACAACTATTATCAACAAATCTGGCCTTTACTGAAGAGTGGCAAGAAGAAAGACATTGTTGAAATAAAGCCATAAGTTGTCCAGTTTGCAAGAAGTCACGTGGGGGACACAGCAAACATGTGGAAGAAGGTGCTCTGGGGTCAGAGACCAAAATTGAATCATTGTAAAGTTTATATGGCTATAAACCTTGTGGCAGAAAACGAACACTGCACATGACCCTCAACACACCATCCCCACCGTGAAACATGGTGGTGGCAACATCATGTTGTATGGATGCTTTTCTTCAGCAGGGACAGGGAAGCTGATCAGAGTTGATGGGAAGATGGATGGAGCCAAATACAGAGCAATCCTAAAAGAAAACCTGTTAGAGCCCACAAAAGACTTGAGCCTGGGGTGGAGGTTCACCTTCCAGCAGGACAATGACACAAAACATATAGCCAGAGCTACAATGGAATGGTTTATATCAAAGCATATTATGTGTTAGAGTGGCCCAGTCAAAGTACAGACCTAAATCCAATTGAGAATCTGTGGCAAGACTTGAAAATTGCTGCTCACAGACGCTTTCCATCCAATCTGAAAGAGCTTGAGCTATTTTGCAAAAAATGTCGCTCTAGATTTGCAAAGCTGGTAGAGACATAAAGAGACTAAAAAGACTGGAAGCTGTAATTTTGCAGTGAAAGGTGGTTCTACAAAGTATTGACTCAGGGGGGCTGAATACAAAAGCATGCCACACTTTTCAGATATTTATTTGTAAAAAATGTTGAAAACCATTTATCATTTTTCTTCCACTTCACAAATATATACATTTACAATTATATACACAATTATATACAAATACATTTACGTTTTTGGTTGGAACATGATAAAATGTGTAAAAATTTAGAGGTATGAATACTTTTTCAAGGTACTGTACACATACACAAGCGCATGGTCATATCTCAAAGTACATTTGAGTCAAATACAAAAATGTTTAAAAAAGCCTGTTGCTCTTACAGTGCGATTCATTATTGGCACCCCAAATGTGGCAAGTGAAACAATTTTTTGCACACAGAAAACACAGCAAAAGAAGATGCAAAGCTTAAAAAGCTACTTGATTGCCACGTGACATTTGCTGCTATTAAGGTAGCCCATTGAAATTAATAAAACATAAAAACATGTGCGGTGCACTACATAGTGTGACTAGGGATAAAGAGTGCCCTGGCACGGCTTTCTCTCAGTCAGCCAAACACAATCGATTGATTCCCCCAAACATGCTAACAGCATGGATGGAGGTCTCTCAACTGTTGGCCATTGTATTCAAGCAGTGGCACCCACTGGCGCTACCAAACAGTGACTGCATCTCATTGGATGTAGTCACTGTACGGCTGAGAATTTCCACGTGGCCTGCGTTTCAGTTTTGTCCACCCGCTGTTTATGTGCCACACAGCACCATCATCTTGGTCCTCTTTAGGCCCTTTCAGGTGCAGGAAGCCAGCTCAGATGACGCCCTCCGAAACTCCCTGCTACCCCAAACACCCCCCCTACCCCCCCCCCCCCTCTGAACGCTCTGTGCATCAATCCCGCAGCCTCTGGTGAGATGTTCTGCACAGTAAGTATCTCAGGAGGAGGCTGCAAAGCCAGGTACACGTCATGATGGCCTAGGTCAGAGGTGGTGGGGGCAGGGCTAAAAGTGAAAAAGTGTTTAAAAAAAAAACATTCTGCGCTTGCGGAGAAGAGGAGTGTTAAAGTGGTTCTAAAGGCTCAAGGTTTTTTTTACTTTCATGCATTCTATGTGTGACGGTAAACTACTTTCTTTGTGCAGCAGACCCCCCCCCCCCCAAATACTTACCTGAGCCCTATTTCTATCCAGGGATGTGCAGGAGCGCAGCAGCTCTTCTATTAGCTCCCACTACTGTCAATCACAGCCAGCGATCCAATGAGGAGAGAGTGGGGGAGGGGCCAAGCCAAGCTACGTATGTGTGAATGGACACACAGAGCAGCGGCTCAGGAGCAAGACTGCTCGGATGCCTCCATAGCAAGCTGCTTAGTATGGAGTCAGTGGGAGGACATACAGTATGCCCAATTTTTGGTGTCAATAGGAAGAATTGCGCCCCATTGTTGCTGTCATTGGGAGGAATCGTGCCCCATTGCTCGAGTCATCAGGAGGATTCATGCCCGATTGTTGTTGGCATTAGGAGGATGTTGTCCTTTCATTGGTGTCAGTGGGAAGACATACAGCATGCCCAATTGTTGGTCCCAATAGGAAGAATTGCTCCCCATTGTTAGTGTCATTGGGAGGAATTGTGCCCCATTGTTGGTGTCATTGGGAGGAATTGTGCCCCATTGTTGGTGTCATTGGGAGGAATTGTGCTCCATTGTTGGTGTTATCGGGAGGAATTGTGCTCCATTGTTGGTGTTATCGGGAGGAATTGTGCTCCATTGTTGGTGTTATCGGGAGGAATTGTGCGCCATTGTTGGTGTTATCGGGAGGAATTGTGCTCCATTGTTGGTGTTATCGGGAGGAATTGTGCTCCATTGTTGGTGTTATCGGGAGGAATTGTGCCCCATTGTTGGTGTTATCGGGAGGAATTGTGCTCCATTGTTGGTGTTATCGGGAGGAATTGTGCTCCATTGTTGGTGTTATCGGGAGGAATTATGGCTAATTGTTGGTGTCATTGGGAAGAATTATGGCATGTTGTTGGTGTCATTGGGAGAACATATTCCCAATTGTTGGTGTCATTGGGAGAACATATTCCCAATTGTTGGTGAAAATGGGAGGACACGTGCCCAATTGTTGGGGTAAGTGGATACAATAGTGCGCCAAGGGCCATATAAAAGCAAGCATCTGGCCCCTGGGCCACAGTTTGGAGACCATTGACTTATGCCATCAAGTATCATTCGGCCAGCCTGGAATTGGGCTTTTCATTTATGAAGTGATGTTTAAAAGTATTATCTACCTGGAGTTTTAAATTAGCTGGCAAGATAACTAACACATTGTTTTTTCGAGTGGCGCAAAAAATATATTGGAATATACACCAGGACAAACAGGGTGAATCGCCAGATGAGATACAGACAGCAATAAAAACCTGACAACCACATATGCTGTTAGAAATTTGTTCATTCAAGAAACTTTTTTTCCTGATCCTTGGAATTCTTTCGTCAGTATGTTTGAAAATAAACGTCAATATAACCACACTCACCATTAGAAAATAGTACGAACGGTTCTTAAATTGAAAAAAGTGTTTGACCCATTTAACTGTTACCTACTGTGACAGGAAGTCAGGTAAATCTGTGGGTGTTGTCACAGACAGGAGATACATTTCCACCTGGTTTAGAAAATTCACCAATTACTATAGGGTGTCGGCTGCAGAGGTAGCCAGAAAGGTGTAAGGACGTTGAAAAGACTTCAGCTGTTCAGGATGAGGCAATTAAGGCCTCTATAAGTTATCCGGAGGATGATTACTGATTGCTGCCTCCTGAAGCAATGTGCGCTGAGGAGAGCAGTCAGCTGAAGACTTCTCAAGGTGAGGTCATGGACTTTTTGTGTGTGAAAGGAAAACAAATGAAATATTAATTGTCTGCTGTATGACCAGCAGTGTCTGCCCAGCAGTAGGTTGGGACAGACTCCCTAGGTAGGTTCCTGTGTGTGAAGGTAGACACCCACAGTGGCCAGGGTTTATTTTATTTTATGTTTGTTTTGAATTATGCGGTTTTTGATGCTTGCACTTGTGTGAAGAAAATTGCAAGAATAAACCATAGACTGTTGTTTTCAACTACTCCTCGGCTATCTCTTTGTGTAACGAACCCCCCAAGGGATCACCCTCTCTCGCTACCGAGCTAACCCCTCACACTACTAAGTCTTGACTTGAGTTCTGACTTTAGATATACTTTAGATCACTATGTACCACCAGTTGTGACGCGTGTTAGCTATGAAGCTCGGTAAAATGCACAATGCTGTGCTGCTACAGAATTATGTTCTCTGTTCAACAGACATCTTTAAAGAATAAAAATAACAAATTATTTTACCTTGATCTTGAGGGCCACCAAGATAACCCAGGAGGGAAACAAGTACCCTCTGGCCACTAGATCCTGGTAACACAAGTGTGACTCTTTTAGTATGAAAAAAAAAAAACTTACTGGTGTCAAAAAACCTCTAGTAATGCCAATTTTCAGAGTGAGCATTTAGCAAAGAAGAAAATCTGAACTCTAATCAGCTTGACAAGTTGAAGCACCAGAAAAGAGAGAGGAATAATGTGACACATCCAATCAATTTGCTTGCTGGGCTCACCCAACGTGTGGGGACAAGCTCCTTCCCGGGACACATGTAATACGACCACCAGATGCCAACTTGCTCGTGTTTCATACAACTTGGATGTGGCTCAAATCATCTTCATTTTCACAATACGCAACAAAATCTCCAATGAATCTCTTATACTTAAGTTTAATTAACCAGCTGTAATAGATGGCTTAGTAAGCCCATTTACCCTTCGCTGGAGATCAGTGGGAATGCAGCTGCTCTGCCTGAGGAACTCCTTGTATTAAAAAAATGGCAAGAAGCATGTGTGCGGATAGAGAAGCCATCCATATATTTTCTACTCTCACTGGGTCCTTGGCCTTTGTCAGGACCAAATACGGGTTTCTGAGGATACCAGGTTTACCACATTGAACACGCTGGATACATGTAAATATGTAACTGAAACCTGTGTTGAAAGAAATATGAAGGTTGTCATTCTGTCAGGCTCTCTGGGACTTTATTTTTGTCTGGGTCACCAACTTGCACAAGTATGCAATAAGTTAAGCAAGTCAAGTCAAACTTTCTGGACTGCATACTCAGAAAGCACTGAAACCATGACAACCAGGAAACCAACATTTTAAACAGGTCAGTAGTGGCTGACTCTACACTCAATCTCTTGAATTTAAATGTGCTGCTATGGGTCTAACAGGCCTTATGGTCCTCCAGGTTATGGTTACAATGCTGAGAAGCCTGGCAGCCCTCCTGGGACTATGGGTATCCCTTCATGTGCAGAGCTACAAAACAACAAAGAGGGTGCACCAGCCTATGGCTTTACAATAATACACCATTTATTAATAGATAAAAGCAAAGATTATACTCAAAAACACATTAAAGTCTATTTTTTTGTATTAAAATAGCAAAAATGTTATACTTACCTGCTCTATGAAGTGGTTTTGCATAGAAGGGCCCCAATCCCCTGCTTTTCAGGTCCCTCAACAGCACTTCTGGCTGCTTGGTATGGAGAAACCCGAGCAAAGCCACTGCGCTGTGTGTCCATTCAGATACAGACCAGCCATTCGGCCCCGCCCCCTCTCTCTCAATTGGCTCACTGACTTTGACAGCAGAGGGAGCCAGCTGCTGTCTCAGCCAATGAGGAGGGAGCGTTCTGGACAGCAGAGTCCCTCGTGCAACATCTCTGGATCGGGTTTAGGTAAGTATTAGAGGGGCTGGGGGGGGGGGGGCTGCTGCACACAGAAGTTTTTTTTTTTTTCTTGTATCTTAATGCAAAAAATTATAAAAGATTAAAAAAAAAAAAAATCTTCTTACTGGAGAACCACTTTAAGTTGACAAGCATAACATAAGCATGTTCTATTGAGCAGGAAGAGACATTTCGAGGGGCAACCCCTCTTCTTTAGAGCCAATCCTGGCTATGAGGAAGAGGGTTTATGCCTCGAAATGTGTAAGACACATTGAAAACTAAAAAGAGTATTCCTGCATCATAGGACATGTGCTGCTGATCGGGAGACTAGGTAACATGGACTAAAGCCTCGTACACACGCGTCGAAATTCGGCCGGGAATTTTCATCCGACGACCGATCTGCCGATTTTCAGCTTGTTAGTATGATGCTTCCGACAACCGACTCCGACTTTTCGGCCGAAAAAATTCTGGTGTGCAGGCTATAAAAATTTTGTCCTCCGTCAGAACACGTCCGATTTTCGTGCAGTCAGTACAGATTTCGACAGGGAAAAATCTTATGAGCAAGACTGGGCATGCACAGAGAAGAAAGAACACAAAGAAAGTAATCCAACACATGACATCACTTCTGAAGTAGAATTTTGTCGTGCGGGAAAATTCGTGTGCAGTCTAGGCACATTCCAACCAACAAAACACAACTCTGGACAAAAGATGGACGACCGGTCGGCGGAAATTCGTTGCGTGTGTACTAGGCTTTAATATTAGCTTGTGTCCATACAAATGCACTGATGACCCGCCCCTTTGGTTACATGTGCTACGGGGGAGCAGAATGACCTGGCCTGCAGCTAATTGGACTTCAAAAAAAAAAAGTGTAATGCTCATCTCTAATCAGAACTCCTGAATGAAAAAACATTTGCTAGTTTTTTCTGCCCTCCAACTGAAAGTCTAAACAAGACCTTATGCATACTGTGTGGCCCTTTGGTGTATTCGGGGGCTGCACTTGAGGCCTCTTATATCTAGTAAGTTGACTGCCACTGCCTTCATGGTTTTGTTACTTTCCACTGATCTCTTTCACATATAGTATACAGTATGTCTAAAAACATTAAAAACACTACAAATTCCCTTCAGAGTTTACAAAAACAAAATGTAAAAGGGTAAATAGCAGCTGATGTTCTGTAAATATATTGAGGATTTTGGTGTCGGTGCTGTAAACAGCAGCTGATCACATTTTCCTTTTTCTACTACAGCCAAGTTTAAATTTAAAGTAGAAGTCCACCCTAACTCTAGAATCCCTGCATCTATAGGCCTCCATGATCTAACACTAACCTATTTAGTCCTGTAAAGAAGAAATCAGTGTACATACTTTTTTTGAAGCCGATCCGACCCGATCCCACGCTGAGCTGTGGAGGCGGGTGCAGAGGTCACATCTGACAACGGAAGCCCTTGTCTGCTGTGTCCTCTGAGAGCTTCCACCGCTGGAGACTGGATCGAATGGGCACAGTTAAGTGGGGTACACATTAGTAGAAAATGTGACAAAAAATCCCGTCCGAGATAAAATCGTACAATTTTCGGCTAGTTTGTACACACCTTTCAGCAGCCGATGCCGACATTTTCAAGGAACAAACACCAAAATTTTTATCGTCCAACCCCTAGACTACCAATTTTGCAGTACGTCCGCGAAAAATCGGATATGAAAGACCACGCATGATCTGAAGTTGCTGACGACCCGAAGTCTAGGAACAAATGTCCCAAAAAAAAAATTAAAAAATCAGACGAGAAATTTCGTGAACATTATGCACGGTCAACTAAAAACGGTTATGACCGCTGAGCATGAGAGAGAAAAATCGGGGGATATTTAGTCCGATTTCCGTCAAGTGTGTACGAGCCTTTAAGCAGAAACACCAGCTTACGACTTTCATTTCTAGGACATTGTAGCAGGAGGATTTTTCCCTGGAGTAGTTTGTTTCTCAGTCCTCTCACAGTAAGTAATGTTTAAGGTGTCCCCAAAGTGGAACTAAACCCTCCTATCATTTACAGTCAAGGAGGATACCATCTTAGCCTCTGTTTTTATGCAGTTGCCATAGTGTTGAACATGTAGTCAGTTAAGACACCAGTCATTTGATAATTGTCAGTTTAGTTGAGAGTACAAGCAACAGTTATCATTCATGGCCTTGAATGTAATCATTTTTGGAGACCATTAAAGCAGAACTAAATGTAAAAAAAAACAAGAAAATTGCACACAGGTAGACTTTTTATAGTGGAAGAAGCATGCAATGGCTCTTCTGCAATAAAAAAACATTTAAGTAGCAAAACAAAATCTCCTGCGCTCGAGTGCTGTCTGATGGAGTGAAAAGAGGTGCACTACAAACTCAGGTGTTGAAAGAGCTATCGGTCTTGCTGCCCCCTTCAGGATCAAGGGTATCCAGAACCAACTAGCAGCACTCTTTCTGGCTCTGAGGAAGGGGGTTCGCCCCTGAAACGCGTCAGCCTAGCCACAGCAGCCCCATGCGACCATCTGCATGTCCATTCGCTACATTTGGGACCTTGGCTACCTTGGAGATTGCATATGTTATGTTGATGTGTGTTGTATCACACCAGTCTTGTGAGTACTTTGTACACTTTTTAATATTTAAATAAATGGTTTTATTTTAATGCACTAGGTCGGTGCGCCCCTCTTTTTCTTTTTTGTCTTTTCTACCAATAAAAAAACATTTACCTGCCCATTCACTATCCTTTGTTGTATGTACACTGAAATGCACATGCGCAGCTCAGCATACATTCTAAATAAGAAAATAATAGAAGTTGCGCTGGGATGAGGCTTGTATAAAATTATACATATGGCAATAAAGAAATGAATCGATCGCTGCTAGCACAAATAACAGCATAAAAATCGGCAATGATAAATAAAAGTGCAGTGCTAATGTTGAAAGTCCATCAATAAGATCAAAATATAATCTGAGAAGCAAGTGCGAGAGCTGTCTAGGTAGGAGTCCAGAGAAAGTCGCCAACAACACCAAACACCAAAAACACTACCTTTTACCCTAGGGGGTGGACCCCCTGCATAGAAGGTCAAACAAGCATAGCATTACCCTTAGTAGTTGAGACACAGGGACCATTCGTTCCCCAAGTATCCTCAGTGTATAACACAGTATCCTCTTCGATCGTCTCCAAAACTCATATTGCACATAATTGTAAAGACGGACACATCCTACGGTAGTAAAAATAGATTTATTCCAAGTAGTTCAACTCACATTTTAGAAACTTAAAAACAGCATATTTCTCATGGAAACCGATTGTTTAGTACACATTCTGGCACACTGCTAGTGACTGCACTTCTGGGAGGTCATCCCGCACTGGCCAATCAAAACATCCAAAGATTGGCACCTGGAAGAACCCGGGGAGAAGATGCTGAAGAGGGACTTTAGGCCCCTTTCACACATGCGGTCCGTTCCGTTCATCAGTTCAGTCATGTCAAAATGTATCAGTTTTCCATCTGTTTTTCATCCATTTTTTATCCATTTTTCATCCGTTTTTCGTCAGTTGTCATCCGTTTTTCGTCAGTTGTCATCCATTTTTCATCCGTTTTTCATCAGTTGTTATCTGTTTTCATCCGTTGTCATCCGTTTTTCATCCATTGTCATCCGTTTTTCGTCCGATCCGTTTTTTTGACGGATGAAAAATAGGGCATTCATCCGTTCAAAAAAAAAAAAACGGACATTGACGGAAGCGGATGAAAACGGATGTTAACTTATGATCATCCGTTGTCATCCGTTTTTACATAGAGATACATTGATGTCCGTTTTTCATCCGTCAACGGGTGGATGAAAAACGGACAAACGGACAGCATGTGTGAAAGGGGCCTAATAGGCATCAAACCATTGGAACTAAGGTAAGTATGTGTGCCTTTAGTTTTGCTTTAAATCAATTTGTTTAGTTCCACTTTCGGCTGGCCATACAGCATACAGTCTGACTGTACAATCTTTGTACTGTATTGCGGCTATTTACAAGAATGAAGGCTGGTTGCGACTGCTCGTTCTTTAAAAGCAGGGTTATCACTCCTTATGCAAATTGGAGATACAAGATTCTGGCACTGCTGCACTTCTAGCCACAAAGAACAACCTATTGTAGTCCAGTGAGGCACACCCTACGTCTTTGGGATGTGATGTAGAGCACTGGACAAATCTTTCCTCCTAACCATCAGAGATTGAAGGGCTATATCTGGACATCCAATTACCTCATTGGGACATAGGATTTTGGTTTCTGGCCACAGAAGAAAGTTGGATGGATGCGGTTTGTTTTAAGCCAGTTGGTCAGCCTACGAGGTATGGGGGGCCTCAACTGTGGCCCCTGGGCCTGGCATGACTAAAGGGCTGCTCATTATATACAGTACATGCCAAAGAGGACTGTTAGAGACTGCACACATACTAATGGACATGATGATCTGAGACTTGACACATGGTAGAGGTATGATTGGACATGATGAAGAAGACAGTGGGAAACTGGGAACATCTTACATGAAAGTAGTTGGGATCACAGCTATCAGTCCTTTACAAAAAAAATGACTGCTAGGTCTAAGGGCCACACAAGTACCAAAGGGCTGCATGTTGCCCTTGGGCCATGGTTGGATACCAGGGCATTAAGATATACATGGAGAGAGGAAAGTTGGGGAAACAATGTGGATATCAGCAGGCGTTCCTCTGACATGTCAAGGATTTCCCGACAGAGACATGATTGGAAACAGCTATGATCAGGTTGTGCTGGCTTGTGTGGTAATGACCTGTAGAGTCTGGTCATGTTGGACATTACATTCTTGACCATCTGTAAACTGCTGAATTTGGTGCAGCAACACATGCATTGTATGTTCTTCTGTATCTGGTACGTTTGTATATAAGCAATTCCAAGAAAACAGTCAAGACCACAATAGAAAGAAACATAACATACAAAAAAAACTTCAGGTGCCAGTGGCTAGCCTAAACTAGAATCCCCAGAACCCCTGAATTTGTCTCCCTGTGGCAACCCTCTATGATAAAGTCGAAGGACAAAACACATGGGGGCGTGGCTATGCAGCAAAGTGAAGTTTTGTCTATCCCGGAACCAAAAGTGACATGTTGATGTGACGGAGAGGTCTGAGCAGGCTGAGATGAGGTTGGATGATCTTCACCTACATGGTTAATGTTGCTTAATGTGAAATGAGCGTTCCATTTAGTTGCATTGTGAGGTATATTTTAATACAATAAAGACAGTGTTTTTTGCACACTTCACTACTGGGGGCTGCTTTCTTTCCCTACATGTGATATTTGTTTTCTCTAACCTTTGGAGAAATCATTTTATTTCCTGTGGCATCGATATACCAATCACGTAGATGGGAGGCAATCTGACCTGGTGAGTGTATATCTAAAGGGGAGCGGTGTCTCACAGCACACGTGGTCATCACTGGATTCACTTCAGAGGAGGTTTGGATTTTTGTGGCACTTCAGGAAGGATGTTTAGTCATATATTACACTTTCAAGGACTTTTCAGTATTATTTTGTATGATGACTTTTAGGAAACTTTGCTTTAGTTTTATTTTTTTTACACTTTTATTTTATGTATTTATTTGGTGCACTCATTTTTCACTAGTTGAAAGTTTTTCATATGTGAGACTATCCCACCAAATATGTACCTGTTTGACATAAGTTTACTTATTCACAAAGTTAAGCACAAGGACCAAAGAAATAAGCGTGACTCAGAAAGCTTTTTGCCTGGCAGATATTCACAAACATACAATCTTCTGTAGAGGAATCTCCGCAGTGGAGAGAGGAAGTAAGACCCAACTATTAGCCAATTACAGGTCGTTAAGCTTGTGATTTAGCAAATCACTCCTTCCTTTGCCACAGGCATGAAAATATCCGACAGTAAGCTCTCCCTGACAAGTAATAAAGATGTATTTAGGCCGGCTGTAGCTCCTTTCTCGTGCTGACGTTTGGAATTTGTTACCCAAAGGGTTCAAACGCTGATCCGTGTGTTAGTAAGCATATTACTAATCAAAACATGAAATCAATGCACAAGTGCAATAAAGGAAAAGAAAGTGCGTCGTCTCTGACTTCCTCTACAGGCAACAGGGTTCTGAATAAAGTCCAGGAATCATCAGCTACATACAGTTAACCAGAAATGACTCATTAAAGACATTTTTATGATCTTTTCTTCCAGAATTTTTTTCCCTTGGCAGTTTGGAAAATTCCCTGCCGTTACTATAATGTACTCCACCCTTTGGCTGGTTTTTCCAGCAAGTGAAGTGGAAGATGGGATTGCTGTGCCAGCCTGGCAACGTAAGGACAACAATATACCATCCAGGTTACATACATACAGTCTACACCAGCCTTTTTCAACCAGGCCTGGGGTGCTTGAGGTTTTTTCAGGGGTGCCTTGACAAAATGCCTAAAAATTGCCCAAAAATTGTATACAAGCCTGCGTGTGGATGAAGGCTGCCTTTTACTTACACTAGGTTAAAGGTTTTCATTGTGCACCATTAGAACCTTCTAGCTGCCAGCGTTCTAATGACCAATGGCATCATCAGTTGATAAGGAGGATGTCAGTCCTCTGCATAGCATCCTTTTAAGACCCTTCCCTGCCCCTCTTCATCGTTGGGGTCACATTAGCTCAGTGTTGGGGTCACATTAGCTGAGTGATGGAGAAAAACTGAGCGATCGAAAAGAAACACCGGAATACTAGTAAGTACCAGTTTGTAAAGGTGTATTTGTTTTGGAAGAATAAATCACCTCTAACATTGGGTGTCCTACTTGGACTTGTTGATGTTGCTGCATTATGTAAAACTATTAGAATAGCTTTTACATTTTAGAGTGGGGTGCCTCAAGATTGTCCATGATCTTTAACCACTTGCCGACCGCCGCACGACTATCTACGGCGGCGGTCAGCCCCTCACAGGCAAAGTGACGTAGGTCTACGTCGCTCGCCTGTGAGGGTTTAGGGAGCGAGCGCGCGCCGCCGGAGGCGCGCTCCCGCGTGGTCACGGACCCCCCCGCGCGTGTGACCGGCGGACCCGATCGCCGCCGGCCACTCTGCGATCGGCGGGGGAGAGGGAGAAAGTCAGGCAGCTTGTGTAAACAAGCTGCCTGTCATTCTCCTCTCTGTATGAGAGCTGATCACATGGATCTACTATGTAGATCCATTGATCACTCTGCATACAGTTGAAGCCACAGCCAATCACAGTTAGAATCACGCCCCTAGGGACACACACAGCCCCTCCCTCTCAAATAAAGTTAACCCCTTCACTACCAGTGTATTTTTACAGTAACAGTGCATATATATAGCACTGATTACTGTAGAAATGTCACTGGTAACCCCAAAAGTGTCAAAAATGTCAGTCAAGGGTCCGATCTGTCCGCCCCAATGTCGCAGTACCGCAAAAAAAAATCGCAGATCGCCGCCATTACGCGTTAAAAAAAAAAAACAACAAAAATGACAAAAATCTTTCCCTTTGTTAGTAAACGCAATAACTTTTGCGCAAACCAATCAAAATACGCTTTTTGCGATTTTTTTTACCAAACATAGGTAGCATAAAACAAATTGGCCGAAAATATTAAAAAATTTTGATTTTTACATTTTTTTTTGGGGGAATTTCATATAAAAAAAAGGGAAAAATATTGCTATTTTTGCAAAATTTACGCTCTTTTTTTGTTTATAGCGCGTGATCAAAAAATCGCACAGGTGATCAAATACCGCCAAAAGAAAGCTCTGTTTGTGGGAAAAAAAGGACGCCAAATTCGTTTAGGTACAGCGTCGCACGACCGCGCAATTGTCCGTTAAAGTCACGCAGTGCCGAATCGCAAAATACCCTCTGGTCGTTTAGCAGCCAAATCCTCCGGGGCTTAAGTGGTTAAAGGGTGCCTTGACTGAAAATAGGTTGAGAAACACTGCTCTACAGATAGAAAAATGTTCTTATACCCCAACATACGAATAGATGGATGGATCAACATGTATGTAAACAGATGGTAATATTCTAGGAGTCAAGTAGCCACCCTGCTAATACATTACAGCTGGCACCTAATGTCTTGGTACCTGTACTAGAGTTGTCTGTAAAAGAGATGACTGCACCCAAAATCTAAATTCAATTGTCGAAAACTGGAGATTGATTGATTTGACATACACTAAGAAAGAAGATAACACATACAGTAGATGCAACCAACAGCTTACCAGTCCCTAGATCAGGGCTCAAAATTTGAAGCCCTGAGCTACTAGCCAGGCCTTAAAGGGATTGTAAAGGCAGAAGGTTTTTTTTAATCTTAATATATTTTATGCATTAAGATACAAAAAACCTTCTGTGTGCAGCAGCCCTCCCTAATACTTACCTAAACCCGTCTTCATCCAGCGATGTTGCAGCAGTGTCTCAACTGCCCAGGACTCCCCTTCTCAATGGCTGAAGCACAACTGGCTCCTGCTGCTGTCAATCAAAGTCAGTCAGCTAGCCAATCAGGAGAGGGAGAGAGGGGCAGGCCGGGCTACGGCTCCATGTTTGAATGGACACAGGGAGCTGTGACTCGGCTCAGATGCCCCCCACAGCAAGCTGCTTGCTGAGGGGGCACTCAACAGGAAGAAGGGGCGAGGAGCGCCGAAGAGGGAGCCGAGAAGAGGAGGATCCAGGCCACTCTGTGCAAAATCAACTGCACAGAGGAGGTAAGTATAACATGTTATATAATATAAAAAAGAAAAGACTTTACAATCACATTAAGTGTTACTCGCCACCAGTTGCCTCACCCAACCCTGTCCTCATAAATTAGTATAAATATTAACAAAACAACTTTAAGGCCCCATTCACATACAAGCGACGCTACTTCGCACCGCGACCTCTGAGCGGCCGCCACGGACTTCATAACATTGAAGTCTATAGTGGTCGCCTCCTGGTCGCCCCAAAGAAGCTCCGGACCCTTTTTCTAAGTCAGATCAACTTGTGTCGCTCCTATTAGAACGGGTCCGCAGCTTCCCTATAGGAGGCGACCTACGGCGACCTGTGAGGCGACCAGGTCACCTCACAGGTCGCCTTAGTGTGAACGGGGACTTACAATGTTAAAATTAAGCATATTTCATTGATCTGACTACGATAAATAAAATAAGGATAAAATATGATTTGCTACAAATGTATGTGCTGTACACAACAATACTGATTTGTTAAGTAAACATTTTAATGCTATATTAAAGCGGTTGTAAACCCTAGGAAAAAAAAAAAACCTGCAAGACAAAGGCATAATGGGCTAGTATGCATCGCATACTAGCCCATTATGTGTAACTTACCTTAGAACGAATCCCCCACACATCGCTGCGGGCGCTGCCATGATCACTCGCCGTCTCTTCCGGGTTCGGCGGCTCCGGCGCGGTGATTGGCCGGAAGAGAGGGCTCCGGCGCGGTGATTGGCCGGAGCCGCGATGACGTCACTCCCGCACATGCGCGCGGGAGTGATTTTCCGGCAAGCTCCCGGCAAATTAATTGAAGGTCCCCCCGGACCTTCAGAGCGCATGCGCCGCTCGCGAGAGCGGCTGCATGCACTGTAAATATCTCCTAAACCATTCCGGTTTAGGAGATATTATTTGTACCTACAGGTAAGCCTTATTATAGGCTTACCTGTAGGTAAAAGTGTCAAAAAGCGGGATACTACCGCTTTAAATATAGCATTACAAAAATGAAAACCAATGAATGACACATTCACTGATTAGGAAGCAGAGAGACTAAGGCCCCTTTAACACGGGCTTCCGATTTGGTCCACCTGAAAAACAGGCGGCCCGGATCGGATGCTCAATGCAGCCCTATGGAGCAGAATATGTCTGCAAAGACATCTCCGCTGACACCCACTGCTATCCGATCCTGTCCAGGAAATCTGGACAGATGGAAACCCTTCATCCATCTGGAGGATCTGATCAGATGAGATCAAATGAAAACGGACAGTCGGTCCATTATCATCCGATCTCCCGTACAGGAGAGCGGGGCTCTGACAGCTCCGTCTCTGCACACAGAGTGGAGATGGAGCGGTCATCCGCCTGCTAAACGGAGCAAAACGGAGTCCACCGGGCGCACTGCCTCTGTGAAAGGGGGCCTTACAGAGGAGCACAGCACTGGACAGGGGAGCGGGAGCTGCCTAGTTAACTTTTCCTCTTAACAAGCTAACGATTGGTTACCAGGCGGTCCGAGCAACCAATCACCATCAAGTTAATAGGAAAAGTAAACTTTGGCAACTCCCGCCCAACCCCTTCCCTGCCCTGACCTGCCCCCACCTCATCTACTTCAGTGTAAATCCCCCTGTGGAAGACATGTGACCCTTTGTCGACACGCATAGAGGAGGGGCGAGGACGGTGAAGGCACCCGGACCCTTATGAGGAGAAAGTAGTCAGCGGGAAGACAACGGTTTGTTCGGCTTTGGGAGAATTTTAATACACATCTGCCGGATTTAGCCTTGTGTGCTGGAAGCACCTGGAGTATGTGAGTACTCAATTTGTTATGTTTTAAAAAAAAGTTATTGCCACTATAAGCACTATTGGAGCTTTTTTCACCCATTTGCACGTTGATGCTATCCACTGACAGGGAGAATGCTACAGTATGTGGAAGCCTGAACATCTAGACCTATCTGATTGAGCCTTGTGAGTGGGGTCACACACCTTGAGATGAGGATACACTCAAAGGGGGGGGGGGGGCACATGTGAGGTTGCACATTGTTTTATCTATGGAGCACTTCTAAATTGAGTAGTTGGAGTTTTTCATGGAATGTGATTTGTTAAAGGGTTCTCATCACATGGGAAATATATGAACTGCACATCAGAGGACTTTATATAAGCACTATGAACTGCATGTTATTTTGTTTACCACTGTGATATTATTTTATCATAAGAGTTGACACTCACTTTGTTAGCACATATTAATTATATATGTCTGGATAGGTAGATACAGTTGCACATATATTTTGATTTGGTGAACTAATTTTATTGTTTCTATGGAGGAGCAGTGTTGTCATCCTTGGGCAGGACTACAGAACACTTACCCCTTTCCCTAAATAACAATGCGTTACATGTTCTGTAGTCTACAGAGATAGCCGAGAACAAAGCTTACAGTCATCAGGGGCTAACAGCACAGTAAGCTGTTTTCTCACAAGATTATTAGCAGGATCAGCAAAAATGTGTTTTGTAATTATCACACAGATAGAACACAATGCTTTCAATAGTTAAAGTAGAACTATAGGCAATTTTTTTTTTTTCCTTTTGGATAAAGTAAGGGAGGATAATAATCCCTGTCAGATTATTGTTCGCCATCCCTGTCCCCTTTCAGAGATTTCCCTTCACTACCTGTCCCATAGCCAAACAAAGTGAGAAGCAATACCTGCAAGTTCGGGGAATCCCTTAAAGACCCCCAGGTCACCAAAACACGTGTCCCTATTGCAAGATTTTTCCTCTATTGCTTTTCTGGGGACAACTAAAAATTTGGAATTTTCTTTACTTTCACTTTCAATGATAATGGTAAATAGGACAAATAGGGGGGGGGGGGGTGAATCTCTCCAACGGGGGCACAGACAGCAATAAAAACTGGCAGGTGTTCTAATCCACTCTCCAACACGACAAAAAAAAGTCCTCTCCACTCTCCAACACTTCAAAAAAAAAAAAAAAGTTTTGCCTTTTGGCCTCTAAGGCTCCGTTCACATGTGGGCGTAGCGGATCGCGGGCAGAATCACCGCGATTCTGAGCGCGATCCAGAAATCATTGCAAATTGCGGGATGCTTGTGCGATGCCTGTGATTTGCAATGGCACAGCAAACGCTGTGCGATGTTGCCGCGTTTTCCGCCTGCCGAATCGCGGTAACATCGCGCAAACAGAATCGCGGGACGCATGACGCCCAAAAAAGGTACAAGAGCTTCTTTTGTGCGTCATGGGTCCCGCGATTATGTTTGCGTAATGTTACCACGATTCGGCAGGCGGAAATCGCTGCAACATCGCAGAGCGTTTGGGGTGCCATTGCAAATCATGGGCATCGCACAGGCGTCCCGCGATTTTGCAATGATTCTGGATCGTGAGCAGAATCGCGGTGATTCTGCCCGTGATCCACTACGCCCACATGTGAACGTAGCCTTACACACGATACTCCTGTTTGAGCATTTCCTTTTTCAGCTGCAAATATGTCTTATTGAAATGAGCGCATTTTCGCGCATATGCGTTCATGCAAATTCGCGTCTTTTCTCGCAAATGTATTCGCGCGTTTTTTGTAAAATATGCAAATTTGCATTTTTCAGATTAACAGTATGTTCGCATGCGTTAATTTGTGCGCAATTGCAAGTATTTGCGCGCATTAGGCGTAAATTACTGTCCAAAAATGCAGATTTTTCCATTTTGTATGGAATACACGTCACTCATTTACGCGCCTGTGTGCATAGGCACATTACAATTAATAGGATGTATTTTATCTCAGAAAAAAAAAAGCTGTACTGAGCTATTTTAAACTGCAGTAGGCAAGAGGCCTTATGCCTTTAGTTATGCTTTAAAGCTGAATTAAATTTAAAAAAATAATAAAATTGTGGGACAGGTAGGGTTTTTATGACAGAAAAGACCATTTTGGGTCTTTCTTGTGTCATAAATGCTTCTTCCTGCCTGTCAGCTGTAATGCACACTTCAACATACATTTACGGCACTGCTCTGTGCCGTGATGATTTGACTCCTGTGCGCATGTATGGGAGTGATATCATTGCAGCCAAGCCATTTAAGCGGCTGAACCTACAGAACCCAGTCCATGGGTATACATAGTTGTGTGTGATCTGCAGCTATAAACCAGTCTGGCTTTAGAGGTGCATGCTCCTAACCTGGCTCACATTTGGCCCACCTGCACATGTAAAGGGGTACAGGAGCTTGCAGCTTGTTTTCCTTTCATTCTCCTCTGCATGTTTTCCATTCAGTTTGCTTCATTGACAGCTATTGCTACATAGAAATACTGGTATCAGGCCTCTTCCTGTGCTTAAAGGGTAACTCCACTTTCGCGGGATAAAAAAAATAGCAAATCGCAAAAAAAAATATATAACATATACAATTACGACAATAGTCGTACTGTAATTGAATGTTATTAAAAATTAGCTTTCCTTTTAAAACTGCAACACTGTCATTTTCTGTAACATGCAATGCAATATGACTACCTGAACACCCCCCACAAACATCATCTCCTGCTTGTGTGATAGGCTTACTGAAAGTCTGCACGAAGGTACAAGTCAGATTTCAGGCATCCCCTACAACAAAAAATGTAATTTTTTGGTGAGATACTCCTAACAGGAAATCACGTCTAAAGAGATGCAGACTAAGCAATCTTCCTCATTAGAGCCCTGCAAGTGCAGCAGCTGATTGATAATTATGAAACTACTGCCATTTGATTCACTTTCCATATGGACACAGACAAACAAAAAACGATTTCTTCAGAATAACGAAAGATAAGATTCTGCAACAAAGTTTGTTAAAATCCTTGCAATGTTCATAGAACACCCAGAGAGGAATGTTTTTTTTCTCAACAAAAGTAGAGTTACTCTTTAAGCCCCCGTTCACATAGGGGCGACGCTACTTCGCACCGCGACCTCCGAGGTCGCGGTGCGAGCAGCGCGCCGCTACCTCGGAGCGGCCGCCACGGACTTCATAACATTGAAGTCTATGGGGGTCGCCTCCGGGTCGCCCCAAAGAAGACCCTTTTTCTAGGTCGGAGCGACTTGTGTCGCTCCTATTAGAACGGGTCCACAGCTTCCCTATGGGAGGCGACCTGCGGCGCCCTAGTGTGAACCGGCACTTAAAGTAATAAGATTGCAGTCGTATGGGCGCTTCTTATCTCCCAAGAGAAGAAACGTCAAGCAATTGTAAATATCAGAAATATTGCTCCGACACAAAGTTTTGCCAATTTCCTGTTCCAATGGAACAAGGTTGCATTTAAAGCAGAACTCCAACATTTATCCCCCCACCCAGCATTTTTTATTTAAAGAAGAAAAAACACATACATGCCCTTTTCCTGCAATCTTCCAGCCAGCCCAGTGATATCATTGCATCTTCCTCTTCTTCCTCCAGTGGCAGCGGGCATTTATTTTTTTTTGGGCTACGTGACACTCATGTAACTGACATGTGAGCACCGCTCAGTTCAGGAGTACTGTGAGCACAACCTTGCATGATGACCCTAAGGGAGGTGTAAACAGGCTGGTTGGGTTCAAAAGTAGTGGCAGCATTGGACCAAGGTTGAACCAGGGACAATACTGGAGCATGGAATGGGTAAGGCGATACTGGAAAAAAAATCAAGCAAAAAATGGAATTGGAAAAAAAAAATAGCTATACATTAAAGCGGAACTAAACCATCTTATCCTTTACAGCCAACAAAGCTGCTTCTGCTTGTTCTGCAAGTGCCATGGTGCTGCACACTTGATCAGTTATGACACCAGCCATTTGATGGTTTGACAGTTTGGTTGAGAGCACAACCAATGTGACAGTTACATTCCGTGCCGGGAATGTAACTTTTTTTCGAAACTGTTAAATTGATGGTTTTAGTTCTACTTTAAGTGGCAGGGATAAAAGCTGGGGCAAAAACGTAAAAACCCCAAAACCGGTTAGCTGGATTATTTGCATAGCCTCCTCATATCCATGTCTGTGACAAAATATTGGAAACTATGCCATCCTATTTGAAACATCCATGCAACTTACAGGGCTAACCCTCCCCAGTAGCAAGTGCAAAGATGTGATGATCCCAATTAAAGCGGAGTTCCAGCCATTTCACTCACCTGTCCAATGGTCCAGTGATGCGGCCGCCTGAAGCCTCAATCCTCTCCCTCGGCGCCGGCATCACTGCTGTGGGCACCCTGCTGTGACAGTTTGCGGCTTCACAGCCGGGTACCCACTGCGCATGCGTGAGTTGCGCTGCACGTCTTGATTGGCCGGCAATCTTCTGGGACCTTTGACATGTCCCAGAAGATTGCAGGGAGGGAGGGGGAGAGGAGAACTTCCGTTCAGGGCGCCGCGGCGCTCCGAGCGGAAGTGGGTACCTGTCAAAACTAGGTACCCCCTCACCCCCCAAACAAATGACATGCCAAATGTGGCATGTCAGGGGGGTAGAATACCTAAAGCGGAAGTTCCACTTTTGGGTGGAACTCCGCTTTAAAGTCAAAGGCAGCAAGCAGTACACAGGATCACCTTTATTTTCCATTTAAACAACACTGCTATCATATCTGAAATTCTGCTTAGGAACAAGGCCACACTGTGAAATTTAAAAATGAAGGTTCTTTATTGACTTCAAATTTCAACATAAAGGTCCAAAACTGCCAATGAATATAAAAGAGCTCTTCTGCTAGACAGCACTCCCTAATCCTTGACAATGTAAGATATAAACCTCCAAGAAGGCGAAGAGCATTCCGAGGGACTGCTTGTCCGGGAAGGCGAAGAACATTCCGAGGGACTGCTTGTCCGGTTTGGTGTCCATTCCTGCTCCTCTCCCAGGGTATCCTCTGACAATTTCAGTGGCTTGGCTGTTGACCTCTTCTCTATATCCCTTACAGTCCAGAGACGCTCCTCAGTAATCCAAGTATCGCTTCAATGACAGCTGTGGTCTTGTAGAGCATTCTCAAGAAGAAGCAGGACACTCTGCTGTCACTTGTAATCTACATTAACGAGTGCATTTGTTGGCACTTCACACTCCTGTCTGCTCAAATATTTATTGTAAGCCTTGCCATGGTGATTGACTAGCCTTGCTGGAAACTGGATATGCCTCTTGCTTGGTATATATCTTTCTCAGGCTTCGGAGGTCCAGGCTATTGACTTAGTCAATTCTGAAAGATCCCATTTAGATGTAAATTCACCTAAACCTACAGAAAGGAATAATCTAGGTTGGTCACAGATATCTTCCCTTGAATGACGAGAAGGGAAATATCCAACTGTCCAGTAAACACCAGAGCACCGAGGTCCAACAGAGAGCAGCGGTGTGTGCCATGCTATGCTCCTTTCCTCTAGCTTGGCCCAATCACTGGAAGATTTTGCAAAACATTGGAAACACTTTCTATGTAATTAGTGCTTTTCAAGGCAGGGAAAACATTTCCAATCTGATCAGAGTGACTGCCATTTTTTTCTTTGTTGGATGTCGTACAAACACTGGAGGCCTTAAGCTGCCTTGAGCGAGTCTGGGCTTCGGATACGTTGCTGTTTCTTTAGCCCTTTCACTGCCATAAGCAATAGGCTTATGGTGGAACAGAACTGCTTGCAGTTGGACAGCTCAGCAAGCTTTACTTTGGCTGCATTCCATTTTGCTATAAGCTCATGACCACTTGAACAACCATGAACTTATAGTAGAAGGGTCCCCTACAAAAAAATGGATTTTTGTAAAATCTTACCGTAAAATCCTTTTCTCTTAAGCTCATTGACAGACGTAGTCCTCGTTGATTCAACACACTCGGGTTATGCTGCCCTCTACAGGAGTAGGACTAGACAGGAAAGAAAACGTTCTGGCCACACCCTAAGGGCAGTCCCAGAGGGTATATCCTCTCACTTCCTGCTCTAGCAAATCAGTTATGTCACAAAGCAGTGTTTAGAGAATTTAACCCAACCCAACTCAAAAATAGAGGGGCGGGTACTACGTCTGTTAATGAGCTTAAGAGAAAAGGATTTTACGGTAAGATTTTACAAAAATCCATTTTTCTCTGTCGCTCATTGACAGACGTAGTCCTCGTTGATTCAACACACTCGGGACGTCCCAAAGCAGTACCACAAATGAGGGGTGGGAAAATGGAAAACAAATCCAATCTAGAAGGCCCAACAGGTGCCAACTAGAAGTTTTCAATGCTCATCAATTAAAGATGAGATTCAACAGAAAATTCCAACAGAAAACAACCCTCGAGGTAGACCACCGGTCTCCTCAAATTGCGGCCTGAAAACCTTGCGGCCAAATGAGGCATCCACTGATGCCATCACATAAATCTTATAAAATTTTGTAAAGGTATGTACCGACGACCAGATAGCCGCCTTACATACCTGGACCACTGACGTCTGATGGCGGAAGGCCCAGGCGTACTGAGTGCTCGAGTGAAGTGCGCCCTAACAGGGAACGGAGGATTCCGACCCTTAATAGAATAAGCCTGTACCACCGTCTGTCTAATCCATTTGGAGATAGTCGCGGCAGATGCAGGCAACCCCTTTCTGGGGCCATCCGTGATCACAAAAAGTGAATCCGTCTTACGGAATGATTCCGTAGCCTTCAGGTATACCCTGATTGCCCGAACCACATCCAAGGAATGCAACGCATGTTCCTGATGATGATTGGGCTGAGGACACAAGGAAGGTAGTACAATATCTTCATTCAGATGAAGCCTGAAACCACCTTAGGAAGAAAGGATGGCTTAGGATGAAGAACTACCTTATCCCTCTGAATCACTAAATATGGGGACTGGTCTGACAATGCAGCCAGTTCTGACACCCTGCGTGCAGAAGTGATAGCCACCAAGAAGGCCACCTTCTGGAATAAAGTAAACAAGGGAATCTCCCTGATGCTTTCAAAGGGAGGTTTCTTCATGACCGACAACCAAATTAAAATCCCAGGGCGATAAGGGCACGCGGACTGGTGGAGCCAGGTGCCGCACCCCCTGGATGAAATTCCGCACCAAGGACTTAATAGCCAAAGGCTTCTGAAAGAAGATTGCTAATGCTGAAACCTGACCCTTGATGGTGCTCAAGGCTAGTTTCTGCTCAACCCCCTTTCGCAGAAAGGCCAATATTCGGGTCACCGAATAGGTACGTGGAGGAATTTCTAAAGATTCGCACCACGCGATATACGTCTTCCATGTGCGATAATAGACCTTGCTGGAAGTCACTTTCCCTGCTTTAATTAGCGTAGGAATAACTGAAGCTGACAACCCTCTGTCCTTCAGTACCTGGGTCTCAATGGCCAGGCCATTAAACCCAGCGATTGTAAAGCACAATGGAAGATCGGTCCTTGAGACCGCAGACACTCCCTGAGAAGAAGTTCCCAAGGAACGTTCGCGACTAGCATGTCCAAGTCGGCCAGACCGGCTTGACGAGGCTAGCCTTGAATTTCCAGGACAACTGGAGTTCCCTCCATCTCCATCCTGCGGAGAAATCTCAGCAGCAATCTGAGAGGAGGGAATCCCTTTAATAGCTGACACTGCCTTTACAGGCCGTTCAGCGCGTGTGCTGCGTCCGCTGGAGCATCGTGGGCGCGCGTTACCAATCTCCGCGCCTTCGGGATGCTGTGCAGAAGGCACAGATGGTGAAATCCTTGGTGAATGACTTCTGTCATCACCCTGATATTGCCTGACTGGATCCGAACCAGGCTGCCCTAGAGCTATCTGGCCCCGGCAATCCGACAAAGTCTGATCGTTCTCTGTTCCCACACATTATTTAGACACCTGATTCCTATCACGAGTGGTGATTTCTCCTGGTTAAACATTAGAGACCGAAGTCACCCGGCTAGAGGCTCCTTGGTCTGTCCGTTCAACCCGATCCGATTCTTGTGGGGAACTGATGCTAATCTTTGGAAAAGGTAAAGAAAATGATCTGTTCAGGGAACGGTAACTACCGCTCCCTGTAGTACTTACGCTGACCCAGCATTTTAACCACAGCACACGTCTGACGATTACCGCTGACATAGATGCATGCCCTAATAGGGGGGTAGCATCCAAGGCTGCGTCACATACAACCTGTAGTCCTTATATAATCTGTTCCATCAAAACAGATGTTGCCTGGGGGATACCTTTCCCCTTCAGGTCCTGGCGCACCAATCTCGCCCATTCCGTAAATGTCTGAGAAAACTAGATCAAATGACAATAACTGGTCTAAAGGCTGACCCTATCAGGGAAAGATAGTGCGGGACTCCGCTTCTACCTTCCGATCCACCGAATTCTTAAAGGACGAAGCGTCCTCCACTGAAAAAAAAAAAAAAAACGTGGCTTTATTCAGTCTGGAAATAGGTGGATCCACCACTGGTGATACCGTCCATTTCTTAATGAGGGATTCCTCAAACGGATAGCGTCTAGTAATTCGCTTGGAACTAGTAAAGGTACGCTTAGAATGATCCCATTCCTCTTTAATCTTTTTACCCAAACACTTGGGTAAAGAAAAAACCTTCACCGTCCTGGTGGGTCTGCTAGTACCAAAGGGAAATTCCTTTTTATTTGCCTCTGCCAGAAAAACCTCAAGTCTTAAGGTTTCCCGAACCGCACAACTAGTGCGTCCACCAATGCTTCTTCCTGATTTATGGCGGAAACATGAACGTTCTCCTCACTGTCTGAGGGAACTTTACCTGAGACAACAGCCCCTGCAGAGGGGCCTGCAGCTGCAATGACCATCTCAGCATCAGAATCTGAAGTCTCAGACGATATAGGGGTAGGCGGGGGTCGCTTTCTTGACCCCCGTTCCTGACAGGCCGTCTCCACCCGAGCCACCAAAGACTTCAAAACTGCTGTGAATGCATCCATACTCTGTGCACTGGCGGGTCCCGCGGCCCCCCCGAGGGGAACCGGTGGGGGTACCTGTGTGGCAGGGTCCATGATAATTCCAGATACTACCCGGAAATATCAATTTGCCAAAAAGAAATAAAACTTTTTTTTTTTCCAGAACCCCAGCGCCACAAAGCCCCTCAGTGTTGCCTGCTTAGGGACCCCTACAGAGCGAGAGAGAGAGAGATAGACCCCAAGGCTCACCACTTACTGCTCAGAGTTTCAAAATGCAACTTGTTTCAGCATTGTCTAGAACAGACAGGAAGTCTTTTGGCTGGCTTCCCGGGAAGAAAGGAGGCGGCTCCGCCCCTCTGCACGCCTTCCGGCGCCTCCCCTAGCTCCACGAGGTGTTTGAGTCACCTCAAACATGGCCGCCCCCATGCTGGAGACACGAGGCTACGCCAAAATGGCGGCCTTGTGCGATCTACCAGACAATGGCGGCGGCCTGCACAGAATAGCGGCATGTCTGCAGAAGGATCTCGGCCTCACAACCCTTCACCCTCATGGTGGTCAGCGTGGTCGGCGGTACCAGACCCTGGCGGGCCGTATGCGGTCCGTGGCCGTCGGGAGGCATCTGCTTAGCTGGAGGAATGATCTGGAATGCAGTATACATGTATAGACATCGCCCTGTGGCTTCTGACAGGTAGGATACCTTATACTATCACAGTAAAGTTCTAGTACTGCCACTGACTTCAATCATTTTAACATCTTTGCAATTAGATTGTCAGCTCCCAAACCAAGCCTCCTGGCTTCTTGTTCACAAAAATCACACTCAAACAGGGGGATCTGTGACATGTTATAAGATAGAGGGAAGACCCATCCTTACCATTACAGAGAGGGGCCCGCGTTCACCACAAGACATGTCAGGGGGAAAGGGGGAACATACTACTCACCATACCGGAACCAGGCGGGCGCCAACTCCTGACAGTACCCCTCTCCACCGAGGTGGGAGGGCTGTCGACCAATCCGGACGCCGTGACTCATGGTCTTTGGCGTTTCAGCGAGACATTTAACTCGCAGGGTCAGTCCCCGTCCAGTGGGACTATGTCGCGGCCGACCCAGCGCGGAGCTATGGCCTGCACGCGCTCGTAGGCTGAACTGGGGTGACCACTGGATCTCAACATCCAGCCCGTCGCCCAGTTCCAGCTTTCTTGCTTGAAGATCTCACAGGAACACTGGAGAAAAAAAGCGGTCTAAAAAATCTTTCTAAGAAAAAAATCCTGCCAGGACCGAAGATCCCAGCAAGGTATCTAGGTCCTTACTCCTAACTAGACAGAAAAAAACTGATTTGCTAGAGCAGGAAGTGAGAGGATATACCCTCTGGGACTGCCCCTAGGGTGTGGCCAGAACGTTTTCTTTCCTGTCTAGTCCTACTCCTGTAGAGGACAGCATAACCCGAGTGTGTTGAATCAACGAGGACTACGTCTGTCAATGAGCGACAGAGAAATTCCCATTAACGAAGAGTGTGGTCAGCCACTGAATGCCCTGATCCCTCTCCACCTCCCTGCACTATGCCCTGTCTGTCACTGATCCTCGCCACTGTGCACTGACACTCAGCTCCCCTCCACAACCTGCTGTCTTCCGGGTACCAGCCAATCCCTGATGCCCCCCACCTATACCAAAAGAGGCAGCAGTTTATGGAGGGGGCATGGTGGAGAGCATACTATTATGCACAGCAAAGAGAATCTGATTAATTCAGGATGGCAAGCGGGATTGGTACATGTATTTCACACATTTACCATTCCAAAATCAGACAACATGACTAAAAATAAATAGGTAATAAAAAAGAAGTTCATCGAGTGAAACATCAAACGCAGTCCACAGTAATAAAAGTAAGAAAAAAGTCCCAAGCAAACACTCAAAAATATGAGCTGAATCTTGCTCAGAAATGCTGTATTCAAAATTCTGTGTGTGACACCCAGTGTAATCCTTCACAGATCAACCTAAATTAACTCACTAGAGTTAAAGGGTTTGGAAAGTCTTGGTTTTTTTTCAATTAAAATAGCAAACATGTTATACTTTCCTCCTCTGTGTAGTGGTTTTGCACAGAGCAGCCCGTATCCTCCTCTTCTCAGGTCCCTGGCTGGAGCTCCTGGCCCCTCCCTCCTGTTGAGTGCTTCCACAGCAAGCAGCTTGCTATGGGGGCACCAGGACTGAGCACAGTAATAAAAGTAAGAAAAAAGTCCCAAGCAAACACTCAAAAATATGAGCTGAATCTTGCTCAGAAATGCTGTATTCAAAATTCTGTGTGTGACACCCAGTGTAATCCTTCACAGATCAACCTAAATTAACTCACTAGAGTTAAAGGGTTTGGAAAGTCTTGGTTTTTTTTCAATTAAAATAGCAAACATGTTATACTTTCCTCCTCTGTGTAGTGGTTTTGCACAGAGCAGCCCGTATCCTCCTCTTCTCAGGTCCCTGGCTGGAGCTCCTGGCCCCTTCCTCCTGTTGAGTGCTTCCACAGCAAGCAGCTTGCTATGGGGGCACCAGGACTGAGCTGCAGCTCCGTGTATCTATTCAGACACGGAGCCGCGGTTCGGCCCCACCCCCTCTCTATCCTGATTGGCTGAGTTTGATTGACAGCAACAGGAGCCAATGGCGCTGCTGCTGTGTCTCAGCCAATCAGGAGGGAGAGTCCCGGACCTTCACATTCCCTGTGAGACACATACAGTACAACCATATGGTTTCTTAATAACCCGTGGTTGTGTGTGGATAACTATTTACTCTCCCTATGTGCATACATTAGGCATGTGCATGTTTATATGAGCACATTTAGACATATTTTTGCTAGTGTGCATATAGCCTCACATGGTTGTGGGAATAAAGGGGTTTAGATTCACTTAGAAAAATTCCTAAGCAAAGTGTGATTGAATGCACACCCTTTCATATGTAGAAGATGGTGCCAACATGTTTGGGGCAGTCCATCTTCAGTCCAAAACTCAGAGGGCCCCCTGTCAAGTATGGGCTCATCCATCTGGCCATATCCTGGATGTCCATCTAGTAATAGGATTGTTTGTTCCCCCTAGACAGTGTGCGCCCCAGTGTGGGAGTTAACGCGCCTACAGTGAGGGTAAGGGCGGAAGTGATGGCATCATGTTGTTCCAGTGTGGAACGCACCAGGCAGTTGCATCCCTAGAGAGGATATGGGCCAAAGTGACGTCTTGTGATGCTTCCACTTACCAGGATGTGACGTCAATGGAATGCAAGGCCCGGCCGTAGTTCCTGACTGTGTTCCAGCCGCCCGGTAACACATGGATAGATTAGGAAAGTGTGTGGCTCTATTCCATGAGAAAACGGATGGAGCAACTATGAACAACCTTCATGCCTGGTCTAACAACAATTATGGAGGGTACGTTACCAAATCACTGACACCCCCCTCCCCCCATATTCTTGATCACAACTGGGAAAAGTATACACCTTTGCTTTTAATAAATATTTATATGTTCTAAATACTCTGCCATTTTGCATGTTTTTAATATAAACACTTTTTTAGCATGTTTCATTTCTCATATTACTAGAATACTATGATGGTCTTCATATGCATGAGTTGGGTCGAGGGGGTGAGTTGCCTGATAATACTATGCAAATGAGCATCATGTGAATATACGCCCCATTGGGTCGGGCTAAGTATGTGATCACTCCCTTGTCTCATCATGTCTAATGGTATAAGTAGAAGGGTCAAGGCACTGCTCAGTTGGCTCTAAAGAAGAAGCAGGACCTTGAAACGCGATAGCCAATTATCGCGGACGTTATAACTATGATGTAATACTTTGGACATTGCAAGCCACTTTGATGTGATATGCCTTTGCCAAGCGTATGTTTATGAGTATCTCTTTTACACAATAAAGCCATTTTTATATTGAGAATAATGCACTAGGCCGGTGCACCCTCTGTTTTTTTCTTAATTTCCATGCATCCAGACACCCCCCAGTCTTGTGAGGGCAGCAAGGTGGCATTTATTCAGGTTGATCTGGATGAAGAGCCTAGAGTAAAACCATTTTGGGGCCTACCTTCAAGGGCAGGAGAGTTGTGTGGTATACATGTTGAAGGGAGAGTCCCGGACAGCTGGAGCACTCGTAGACATCGCTGGATAGAGAGGCAGCTCGGGTAAGTATTAAGGGCTGCTGCACACAGATAGCTTTTTATCTTAATGTATATATTGCATTAAGATAAAAAAAACTATTGCCTTTACAAACTTTATTGGCTGGTACTATAAACCAGCTGCTGCGCTCGTTACTGTTCCTTTCAGGTTAAGTAATCAAACACAGAGGTCGGGTAAAAGGAAGGAAGGCTCTCATAGTGTAAATCCGTAAAGTACACAGGCTTTTATTAAAACAGATTAAAAATACTCACGTTTATATAGTGTCAACCCAACACTAGGGATACAACACTTGTTTGTATTACCACTCGCCCCCAGATGGGAATCCAAGCCGCAGGTCCGATCTGGCAGGTACGGTGACGTCAGCGTTTCTGCTCCACCCTACGCGTTTCGACATGCACCGTCTTCTCAAAGTGAAAGGTAAGGGTTTTTAATCTGTTTTAATAAAAGCCTGTGTACTTTATGGATTTACGCTATGAGAGACATCCTTCTGTTACCTGACCTCTATGTTTAATTGGGACCTACATGTGAGGATCCACTGAGAGGGGATCATATTTAAAGCCAGCACCTTGAAGTCACTTTCCCTGAAAGGAATAATAACGAGCGCAGCAGCTGGATTATAGTACCAGCCATTAACTCTGGTGAGGTAATTTAGGTTGATCAGTAAAGGATTACACACAGCATTTGGAATACAGCATTTCAGAGCAAGATTAGGCACATATTTTTTGAGTGTTTTGCTTGGGACTTTTTTTCTCACTGTGGACTGCGTTTGATTTTTCACTTGACGAATTTCATTTTGAACATTTTTATTACCTATTGGTTGTGAGTAACATTGTATGGTTTTGCACTGCACTAGCACTTTATATATTTGTTTGCAAATGCTGCGCATTATAATATAAGTATAATATTGTTGTATTTATTTTTGGTTTGCAGTATTAGTTTCAGCAGTTGCAATTGTGTAGGTATGCTCCCTAACACAGATGGTATATGATATCACATTATCACTAGTATAGTAAATAGTTATACAGAAAAGGATTGGCCAGCGCTGCTCTACCTTTCTGTTTTATATGAAAAGAATGTTAATTATCTCTTCAGTTTTTAAACGAACACGAAAGCACTCTGTACTGAACTCTTCTGTGTTCAGCTTTAGTGAAAAAGTAGCAAAAGGAAATTGAAGATTCTGTGTCCAAGTTTTTCTCTCTCAAAAGTGAAATATCAGAGCTCAGTTTAAGCATATTATTTGCCTGTGAAAGTTTTGTTACATCTGTTTGAAAAGTGGCTAAGAATACCTGTTGATCCTGCCAGAAATTCAGTGAGCTCCTAACTCCCTGCACTTCTGCTTTTAGGCTTGGTTAATGCAATGTGTTTTTTTTTTTTTTTTTGGTAACACACTACAGTTAATTTAACATGGTTTCCTATGGGAAATGTTCACATCTATGCTTTTGAATGCAGCCTTTACTTATACCAATCATCTAGATCTCCTATCATCTCTAAGGCAAGCCATAGATTATACATCGCGTAACAAGTTGAATGAAAAGAAAATTGCTCGATTTTGGGACTGACGGTGTTGGTGGGGGAATCCTACCCACGGCGCTATTAAGTTCTGCCAGCAGGGAGTCTTCCCTGCTGGCATAACTTAATCATCACTGCTAGCAGCTATAGCCACCAGCAGTGATTGCATGCAAAAAATCTTGACAGGCTGGTTGTACTAAAGTTTATTGATGGATCAACTTCAGTACAATGGATCGAATTTTGGCCAGTCCCTGCTGAACCAGCTGAGAATCGGTCCATTTATGGCAAGCTTAAGCTTGCCCTACTATGTGTATGTATGAAGGTGAGATAGGAACCTTAAAGAGAAGATGTAACCTGTAAAAAAAAAAAAATGTCTGCAGCTACAAATACTGTAGATGCTGACTTTTAATAAAAGAACACTTTCCTGTCCAGGGATTCAGCGATCCCCACCCCAAGCCAATTCTTCGATCAGCTTCCGATGCAGGTGTCGGCATTGTAAGTAAGGAAAACCAACAGCGAAGCATTCAAGCTTCACAGTCATTTTCGTAATGTGCATGCACGAGTCACGCTGTGCTTTCTGAATGGTCTTGCCGTCTTCTGTGACCCGGGTGTGTCCGAGAAGGATGGCGGGGGGGTTGGCAAGGAGGGGCCAGAAATATCATAGATTGTCGATCTTCCATGGAAACGGGAGTGGGCATCTGTCAAAACCAGGTACCCACTCCCCCCAAAAAGTGCCAAATGTTGCAGTGGGGGGGATTTTGCGAACAAGCGAAGCTTCCCCTTTTAGGTAGAGCTCCGCTTTGAAGTACCAGGTACCTGGTTTTGACAGGTATCCACCCCCCCCCCTTCCGGTCAGATTCACCGCAGAGATCTGAGCCGAAAGTTCGGCCCCTGTCCTGCCCCCTCAGTCTTCTGGGACACATCACAGAATACTACGGGACCATTCACAAGGCGCAGTGCGGCTCACCTATGCACAATGGGAAACCGACTTCACTGCCGGTTTCTCTTACTTGAGATGCTGGCACCTGCACCCGACATCGCTGGATCCCTGGACAGGTAAGTGTCATTGTATTACAAGTTAGCAGCTACATTGTTTTTTGGGGTGAGCCTAGAGCTCCTCATTAAGAGATTAGGAGGGAGAAAAAGCAGCACACTGGTCTTCCCAGTGAAAGGCTGTGCAGGGGGGGTTTCAGCACAAGTCTGATCATTGGAGAAGAGCCCACTGCGTTACCAGCATAGCTAGAGAACTGACCACGTTGGGCTCTCATGCCTAGTGTTGTCAGTTGTTGATAGAAAAGCAGAGGGACTGGCAAGAACACCAAAGATTTGACACAAAGGATGAGATACAAAGAGAACAGGATACTTTTTTCATAGAAGTATATAGTAAAGCAGACACATCAGGAATATGAAATGTTGGGTTTACATACTCTTTAAACTGTAAGTTCCTTGAGCGCAGAGAATGAAGTGAATGTACAATGTATATGTAAAGCACTGCGTAAGTTGTCAGTGCTTTATAAATACCTATAAAACAAATCAAATTTGTTGTCTGAGGTAAAAGAAATAGCAAATTCTGCAAGTTTATAAAGATTTTGCACATGCCAACTAACTAGTCTTATTTCCATTATTATGATAGCAACATTATTGTTATTAAAATAATTAGTTCCAGTTTAAAGCGAAGGTCTTGTTTCTATCACATTACTGAATAAAGAATCACAAGGGTCAGCATGAGCAGAGCACCACTGCCAAATCTGTACTTGCTGGAAGCCATAAATAAATGGACTGAGATAAATCAAAGGTTTATGACTGTTTACTCATTTCAATACTTCAAACAACTTAGGATGGCTATAAAATATCTGATAATGATCAAAAGTTTCAGGGTGTCTATGGCTCCTTTAGCAGGTAATAAGCACTCCTAGCTCACAGTCCCTGCAGTCTAAAGCCGGTCATAGATGGATCCAATCTCGGACAGTTCAGCAGGGATCGGCTGAGATTCAAACCATCAATGGGCAGGCTTGCTGTACTCATTGATCAATCGATCTACTCCAGTACAACCAGTCTGATGGATTTTTTGCATGCGGTGGCAAAAAAAGGCCCGCTTACAATGTGCCCACCACCTTTTTGTGGCATTGGCACAGTAAAGGGTTCTTTCTGGCAACTTGACCATGCAGATAATTTTTGTTCAAGTATTGTCGTATTGTGCAACTTTTTTCCAGAGCAGCCTGTATTGCTCCTGAGGTTGACTGTGGGTTTTTCTTAGTATCCCAAACAATTCTTCTGGCAGTTGTGGCTGAAATCTCTCTTGGTCTACCTGACCTTGGCTTGGTATCAAGATATCCGGGAATTTTCCACGTTTTAATAAGGTATTGAACAGTACTGACTGATATATTCAAGGTTTTGGAAATCTTTTTATATTATTTTATATCTATATAAAGTTCCATTACCTTTTACGCAGGTCTTTTGACAGTTCTTTTCTGCTTTCCATGGCTCAGTGCTTCTATGTGAGAGCTAACAAACTCATTGACTATGTATACACAGACACTAATTGCGATTTAAAAAGTTACAGATGTGGGAAATGAACCTCTAATTGCCATTTTAACCTGTGTGTGTCACCAATGACAGCATTGATCTTTTTACCTATGTTTAAAGCGGAGTTCCATCTCAAATTTATTTTTAGATAAAAATACCCCCGGGACAGTCAGGGCTAGTGCATTGCAGCAATGATAGCCTCTGAACTGTCCCAGGTTTAATTTTTAGAAGAAATACTTACCTTGAAAATTTCTTGTCCAGCGCTGCCATCTCAGGTGTGGGCAGCTAAAGCCAGGGCGTCCTCTTCGGTGTCATCTTCGGTCCCAGAATGCCCTGCACCGGCCCTGCTCATCACTTCTGGTGCAGATACTTCATCCCTGCACAGCTTCTGGGCATGCCCAGAAGCTGTTTAGCAGGGAATGACAGGCCTGCACCAGAAGTGAAGAGCGGGGCCGGTGCAGGTGCATTGACTCCTTCCTGGGAGCGATGAGGTTCAGCTCCCAGGGGTCAATGCAAGCAGGAAGAGACGGCGCGGGCCGCGGATGCAGAGGGAGGAAGAGGAAGGAAGGTAAGAATATTTTCTTCAAAAACAAGGTAAGTAAATGAAAACAAAATCGGGATTATCCAATTCTTTTTTAGGTGATTTTCAGCAAGCGGATGGGCCAAAGTTGTTTTTGAGGCCGGAACTCCGCTTTAAGGGGGCTGTCAGCGGGTCTGTGGTAGTGAGCCCTTATAGATCCCCAGCTCAGGATTCCCCAGGGCGCGAAGTCTAAGACACCAGGGCCCCTGATGGTGGGGATGGACTTGCAGCAGGCTGGAACCAGGTCGCTGCCCCCGGGTAGCCCCAGCTGAAGATGTGGAGACCGCTGACGTGTGCAGAGTAAGCAGCAGACTTTAGGGATATCCAAGAGACAAGCCAAGGTCAGGACAGGCAGCAAACGAACATAGACAGACAACCGAAGCTGGGTCGGTACACAGGAAACCAGCTAGAATAGCCTAGGGGTATACAGATGGGAGCTCAGAGAACAGGGAAGTCGCTCAAGCAAGGAGCAGTGCACTGAGCATGTGTGTATATATAGGGAAGCAAACAGGGAGGTGACCCAGGAAAAGGATTTAACCCAGTAGAGCAGGGGACGTCTATAGGTGAACAGAGAAGCCAAACACCACATGTGAAAAGAAGCAAGATTGAAGCACTGCAGCAAGGAGGAAAGAGTATACAAACAAAACCACAGGCTAACTTGTAACAGGGGATTCTTCCCAACGACCACAAATGTAAGAGATATTATCCCAAGTGACCGTAGAACTAATGTGCTGAGATAGAGTAATTATAAGCAGGGTTTCCTTGAAAGTTATTGTTAGAAAGGCTGCTATAGACAGATATAAAGACACATTTTATACACTTACAAAACATAATAATTAGTTAAAGCGGAGTTCCAACCTTATTTTACACTTTGCTGATTCCAGCAGTGATCGGAATGCTAAAGAAGAATTGGGCATTTAAAATTTTTTTTTTGGGGGTCCCTTACCTTATTTTCAGAGGATAGTTTGTTCAACTTCCTCCTTCTTCCCCCTCTGCGGCCGCGGCCCCAGACGTCACTTCTGGCTTTGCATTGCGTCCCGGGAGATGTGTGTCATCAATCCCAGGAGGCAATGGGCATGGCCGGCTGCTCCTCTGATTGCCGATCGCAATCTACAGTGCATGTGCGGGATTGCGATCGGCATTCTGGGTAGCCAGAAACCAGGAATAGGGGACACAGTGGCTTCAGATGCCCACACAGGAGGTGGCCACGCTCTGCAATCAATTTTAAAGGTAAGAACTGATCTACAATCAAATACTGTACTGTAATCTGTGAATAGTGTAAAGGCTTGTACACACTTGATGAAAATCAGACGAAATATCCTCCGATTTTTCTCTCTCATGCTCAGCAGTCATAACCGTTTTTAGTTGACAGTGCATAATGTTCACGAAATTTCTCGTCCAATTTTTTTTTTTTTTTTTGTGACATTTGTTCCTAGACTTCAGGTCGTCAGCAACTTCAGATCATGCGCGGTCTTTCGTATACGATTTTTCACGGACTTACTGCATACACAGTAAACAAAAATTGGTCTTCTGGGAACGGACGATAAAAATGTTGGTGTTTGTCCCTCCGTTTTTTTCTGTTGAAAATGTCGGCATCGGCTGCTGAAAGTTGTGTACACACTAGCCGAAAATCGTACTATTTTACCTCGGATGGGAATTTTCGTCAGATTTTCTACTAGTGTGTACCCCACTGTAATGTAATTGGCGATATGTTAGGATTAACCACTTGCCGACTGCCCCAAGTACATATACTGCGGCGGTCAGCCCCGGCCAGGCAAAGTGACGTACCGGTACATCACTAGCCTGTCACCGGCTTGTGAGCCAATAGCAGGCGAGCGTGCGCCCGCTGAGGCGTGCGCCCGCCCTGGCTCGTTCCCTAACAAGTCAGTGCGTGTCACTCGCGATCGTTCGCCGGGAAGGGAGAAAGGCAGGCGGCTGATGTAAACAAGCCGCCTGTCATTCTCCCCTGTGTAAAAATGGAGATCAGACGGTTCTGCTATGTAGGACCGTTGATCTCTGTTTTTACACTAGTAGACATGTCCCATCACAGTTAGAAACACGCCCCTAGGACACACTTAACCCCTCCCTCTCCAATACAGTTAACCCCTTCCCTGCCGGTGTCATTTTTACAGTAACAGTGCATATGTATAGCACTGATTACTGCAGCAATGTCACTGGTAACCCCAAAAGTGTCAAAAATGTCAGTCAAGGGTAGGATCTGTCCGCCGCAATGTTGCAGTCCCGCAAAAAAAAAAAAAAAAAAAATATCGCAGATCGCCGCCATTACTCGTTAAAAAAAAAAAACACCAAAAATGACAAAAATCTTTTCCTTTGTTAGTAAACATGATAACTTTTGCGCAAACCAATCAAAATACGCTTTTTGCGATTTTTTTTACCAAACATATGTAGCATAAAACAAATTGGCCGAAAATGTAAAAAAATTTAGATTTTTAAAAATTTTTTTTTTGGGGGGAATTTCATATAAAAAAAATTTAAAAAATATTTTTAATTTTGCAAAATTGACGCTCTTTTTTTGTTAATGGCGCATGATCAAAAAATCGCACAGGTGATCAAATACCACCAAAAGAAAGCTCTGTTTGTGGGGAAAAAAGGACGTCAAATTCGTTTAGGTACAGCGTCGCACGACCGCGCAATTGTCCGTTAAAGTCATGCAGTAAAATCGCAAAAAAACCCTGGTCAGGAAGGGGGTAAAATCTTCCGGGGCTTAAGTGGTTAAAGGGGTATTTTTATCTTAAAAAAGTATTTTCGGCCGGAACTCCGCTTTAAATAGTTGGTCAATCAGGCTCTCCCAGTTTGCAATGTTATCACTCTTACACAGACAGTTTGATGACACAAGAAAATATCATGGAGATAATCTATGATAGGCTGCCTCACTAGCCAATCACAGACTGGGGTGTCCTTTTGACCAAGCTGTATTGCGGTAGAGCAGAAAAGTGAGGTCAGGGTCTGGACATGCTGTTTGACAGCGATGGGTGGTTGAACAAAATTACAAATCCTTTTGCAAGTAAAACATCTAACACATATGTATGTCAATTACATATATACTGTAGCTGCATGTCTAAAGTTCTGATTTCGCTGTAATGGAGGTCTAGGACTTGGCCACGGTGTCTGGCAGTGGTGTCCGCATCAAAAGATGTGCTGGACAGAATTGCAAATCTTTTGGCAGCTATAGGAATTCGTAAATGTGTTTTTTTTTTTTCTGCTTGCCAGACGTTAAGCTTTAAAGTCCAGCATACAAACAACTAAAAAGACCACTAGAAGTTCCTGCAGATCCAGGGTAGTGTGACTATTATATGTACAGTGACTTGCATACAAAAGCAAGCCATACACAGAAGGATGTCACAGGGTTCAGAAATAAATATTCACATGGTGGGAAACGCACTCACTAAGTTTTGTGGACTTTGGTAAAACAAAATGTAAAACATTTGAAACTACAATGTTCCATTGGTACCAGTTACCTACAGTCATTACATTTTTATATCTTAGTTTGGACAGCTGTGCACCTTATCAATACAACTTATCAACAAGCCAGACATTTTAAATATGCTTTCAATTTAATTATGCTTCTAGCATGACTAAGAGCCTGCAAGCTTGCTATGCGCTACAAGATAAGAGTTTTATCAAAGAGTACATTAAACAATTAAGTGGTTGGGTAAATATAACAAATATGAAATGTCAATACTTTCAAACAATGTCAATGATAAAGGGCAGAAATTCACACTGAATGCAATACAGTAATCCCCCGCTCCATCGAGGTTCAGTTTTTGCGGTCCCGGTAATTCGCGGGTTTTTTTGTAATGTTATTTTACTATATAAATCATTAAAAATGAAAGATTTTTGTGTTTTCCATAGCTCTTGCTCTGTCTTTTAGTATCTTTTATGTGTTTAAATGAGTTTCTATTGTTTTAAAAGTGTGTTTAAAGACCTTAAAATGCTTTTACACGTACAGTGACAGTAAAAAAACATGCCTACAATGCATTTTAATAGTGTTTTTCTATTTCGCGGAATTTCACTTTTCGCGGCTGGGTCCGGAACGTAACCCCCGCAATGGAGGGGGGTTTACTGTATATGAAGAGACGAGAAATGAAAAAGATTTTGCTGAGCAAATGACTTAAAGCGGAGTTCCACCCAAAAGTGGAACTTCCGCTTTAGGGAGTCCTGACCCCCCGACATGCCACATTTGGCATGTCATTTTTTGGGGGGGGGGAGCGGGTACCTAGTTTTGACAGGTACCCGCTCCCACTTCCGCTCGGAGCGCCGCGGCGCCCTGAGCGGAAGTTCTCCTCTCCCCCTCCCTCCCTGCAATCTTCTGGGACACGTCAGAGGTCCCAGAAGATTGCCGGCCAATCACGGCGCGCAGCGTGACTCGTGCATGCACAGTGGGTAGCCGGCTGTGAAGCCGCAAACTGTAACAGCCGGGTGCCCACAGCAGTGATGCCGGCGCCGAGGGAGAGGATCGAGGCTTCCGGCGGCCGCATCGCTGGACCGTTGGACAGGTGAGTAAATGGCTGGAACTCCGCTTTAATAGCAGTTAATTTATAATTTCACTTTGTCAGCTTTAAAGTGTCAATAAACCCACATCATGAAAAACTAAACATTAATAATTGGTGTAATAATCACTTTGAGATCGGAAGATTTGAGCCTCTTCCTGACCAGGCCCTATTTTGCGATTCGGCACTGCGTTACTTTAATGGACAATTGCGTGGTCATGCGACACTGTACCCAAATTAAATTGATGTCCTTTTTTTTCACACAAATAGAGCTTTCTTTTGGTGGTATTTGATCACCTGTGCGATTTTTATTTTTTTGCGCTATAAACAAAAAAAGAGCGACAATTTTGAAAAAAAACAATATTTTTCAAATTCTGCTATATAACATTCCCCAAGTTTAAAAATCAAAATTTTTTAACATTTTAGGCCAATTGGTTTTCTGTTACATATTTGTGGTATAAAAAAAAATTGCAATAAGCGTATTTTTATTGGTTTGTGCAAAAGTTATCGTGTTTACTAACTACAGGAAAGATTTATGTCATTTTTACTGTTTTTTTTTTTACTAGTAATGGCGGCGATCTGCGATTTTTTGCAGGAGTGTGACATTGCAGGGGACAGATCGGACCCCTAACTGACATTTTTGACACTTTTGGGGGGGACCAGTGACATTACTACAGTAATCAGTGTTAAAAATATGCACTGTTACTGTAAAAATGACACTGGCAGGGAAGGGGGTTAACCCTATGGGTGATCAAAGGGTTAAATGTATGCCTCATTCTTACTGACGTGTGTGGGGGGGAGGGGGATCTGTGACACAGACAGAGATCGCAGGTTCAGCTATGCTGAATGCTGTGATCTCCTCCTGTCTGTCACTGAAAAGATCCGCCTGCTTTGTTTACATAAGCAGGCGGGTCTTCTCACACTTTCCCAGACAACCGGGGTAGAGAGGCGGCAATCGCCGCCTCTCCTCCTCCAGCCCAACTCCCGCTGGGTGTAAACACAGCGGGAGCGCGCCGCCGAAATCACTAGGAGTCCAGCGACGTAGGTCTATGTCGCTGGACCCAGGGGAGCCGCACTGAGCAGTCAGCAAATGGTTAAATGCTGTTCATACTCACTCAGTCACTATGCGATTTGTTTTCTGTATTCTGCAAAAAAAAAACAGGTTGATCCTGCTGCTCTATATCTCCCCCTTCTGTTCATGTCCACAATTCAGCTATAGATTGTGCAGCTGTAGTAAGTTTCTACGCTGAGCATTTCCTCCCTATCACATGTGAGCAGCCCATGTGACTATAAAGTCACACATGTGGGCGTATACACAGTGATAAACGACAGCCCGCTCCTTCCCTCCTCCTCCATGCCCACTAACCAGGTAAACACAATAGGAGTGGAATATTACATGTAGATTAATGGAGGCTTCATCTCCCTCTTATTTCAAGACACAGGCAGGAGGGGCGTGACACAGCCCGTGACTAACAGAAATCCACCCACACCATGTAATGTCCACAAATAATAAAGATGTGATTTCAAATATATATTTGTATGATGATTTAAAACTGTTTATTGATATTTATTTTTACTCTGTATTCCAAAGGCTGTTTTTTTGAACATGTGACCAGCAGCAGAGGACTACAAGCCCATCCTCTCCATTCTGATACGTGAAAAACACACCTATTATCACAGAAAAGCTCCTCTTAAGTTTGAAAAAATCTGGGGATCCTGGCTGTCTTCTCCGGAGGTGGCTCCTCCTCAACTGGTTCTTAATCGCTTGCTTATGTAGATATTTGCATGCTTTTGGCAGCTGGCATGTTAGCCCCGGTTCACACTTGTGCGTGTGCGGGGTTCGCATGTAATGTCGGAGCGCACTGCTCCGACATTACATGCGATCAGCTGTGCGGTGCGAGTTTAGCCATACAGTTTGTATGGCTAAATTCGCATCGCTCCCGCAGCAAACACGCACAGGAGGCATTTTTGCAGCCGCATCAGGATCGGATCGCACAGCGGTTCACACTTGTGCGATCCGATCCTGTGCGAACTGCACGATCGCACTGCGATATGCGATCAAACTGGGGGTGTCGTTAAGATTACATTGACACCCCCAGCGTATCGCATATGGCAGTGTGAACTGCCGGGGGTGCGTGTGCGATGCGGGAACAGGTTGCGAATTCGCAGCCTTCCCGCATCGCATATATGTGAACCGAGCCTTAATGACAACGCGTGTTTAGTTGTTTTTGTTTTTTCCCCCTCCCCCTCCCCCTTTTTTTCTTTCCTTTTGTTTTGTTTTCTTTTTAGGGATGTGCATGGAGTGACGATGGTGTTCCTGTGCTTTTACTAAAGCGCATTTTGCACTGATTAACATTGTAACTTGGTATCCTCTCTGAATGTGTATGCTACTGGTTTATTACTTGTACAATGTTTTATTGTCTTGTGCCATTCCTAAATAAAGTTCTTTTTCTGATTAAAAAAAAAAAAAAGAAGCCCATCCTGCTTATGTTTTCCTGCAGACAGGCTAGGAAAGATCTGGGTCATGTGACTGCTGTATATCGATAAGAAAAAAAATGCTTGTTTTTTTTTTTTTTTAAATAAAAATAATTACAGTGCCATCATCGATATGCAGAAAAAGAAGGTACAATGTAAATTAATCAGTGTGTGTTTAGTATCACTTTAAAGTGTTTGTTACCCTGCCACTTCCTATGTCTCCCTCTCTGTGCTGACCACAATAATCACGGCTAATGAGCCCTGAGCACCGTGGTCTGCCTGCATGCCTCCACCATCCATAGCTCTCCTCTCTGCCCTCCCCCTCCCCTCCTTGCCTGTCAGCTCCGTGTGTCCCCACGCTGCTAAAAATAAAACTGACAAATGTCACTGCCAGCCCCTCTCTGTTAAGCTCCTATCCTGCATAACTGCTTGTAAGAAACAATGCCTCTAAATACCTTTTTAAAAAGTGTCTTTAGGTCTGTCACGTGTCTCCCAGCCGCTCTGATAACACAATCCAGGGCTACAGCAGGAGGAGCTGAGCGGCCAGCTCGGCGGTCACGTGACTCCCGGCCGCTCTGATAACACAATCCAGGGCTACCGCAGGAGGAGCCAAGCTCTCCATCGGACGTCAGCCGGGAGTCACGTGACTCCCGGCTGACGTCTGTGGGAGTGCTCGGCTCCTCCTGCTGTAGCCTTGGAATGTGTTATCAAAGCGGCTGGGAATCACATGACAGACCTAAAGACACTTCTCAAAAAGGTATTTAGAGACATTGTTTCATACAAAAAGTTATACAATGCAGGATAGGAGATCAAAAGAAAGGGGATGGCAGCAAGGCAATGGTTTAGGGTTACAAACCCTTTAAAGTCTGAGTGGGGAAGCATTTGAATTCTGGTCAGGTCTTGCGTTGCATGTTTTCTCTTTGGCATAATTTCCCCTTACTTTCTGTACTGGTGACAGGGCAGAAAGTAGGCAGATCTAAACAGAAAAAGGTAGGCAGAAACAAAAACCTGACAGAGGCTTAACCCGTCCATGCTCTACTGGTAAAACTGCAACTATTGCGATCTGTTTAAAGATCCTATTTACTTCCGGTTCCTAAACACAGAGATTGTAGAAACCCAATCAATTATAGGCTAATTGGTTCTTGAAGAAGAATTCCAGGCATGACTAAATTATAAGTAGTTGCATTGTTCCAGCTATACCATACCTGGCCGATGCGCCCGAAAGCTGGAAGTCACTGAAGTAGACACTGCTAATCTAGTGATCGCCACTTTCTTCCAAGTCCTGTGCTGAGCAGCCGCACTACTACTTACTAAACACAGGAGATTGGCCGCTCAGCACAGGCCCCCCTGTCACAGAATAGTTTACATTTTATGAATGAATGCAAAGAGTTCTCTAATTGGACAAGGCAGAGAGGCAGGGCGATGGTGTAATCTAATCAGAAAATGCAAACTATTCTCTGAATGGCGCCTGTGCTGTACAGTCAACCTCCTAAATTCACAAAGCATCAGGCAAGCCGCTCAGAATAAGACACAGAAGCGAGTAGAGTTTACTGGAGCAGAACCGTCTACTACGGTTATTTCCAGCTTCCACAAGCATTGGCCAGGTATGGTATTATACATATTTGCATTGGTCCAAGCTGGAGCAACGTAACTACATATCAAATATACAGGCTTGAGAAAGTGGCGCTCATGGCCCTGAAACGCCTAGCCACATCTACATGACTGACGTAATCCTGCTGCCACGCCCACACATCTGACGCCATTCCACTTCCGGGATCTCGGCCAGATTTTTGACTCTGCTGTGTGCTCCATGCTTGTTCTTCTAGCGTTCATACACCCACAGCCACCTGGTAAGCTATGCATAAGGTTTACAGCTGCTACTCTGCAAAACCTGGTCACTTCCCTGGTGAACTCTACATATGCCCACAGGTCTATTCAAGTGGTTATCCATATACTGGAGGATGATGTGCCCATTTTCTTTTCAACATATGGATGCTCATATTGTTCTTTAACCTTAAGTTTTATTAAACCTGCACTTAAATGGTCATGCCCTCTGTCTTTTTCTCCCTTTTGCAATATCAATACTTGAATTCTTCTTTAATTATGTACGAGATCGTGAAATGGAATATAAAACCACTTAGGTTCACTAAAAATACATTTTCTCTGAATAAAAACCTGACAGAAGATCTAATATTTTTGAATGGCTGTTCCACTTTAAACTCTGGAAGCTCAACAGATGTATATAACGGCCAGCTACAGGTACAAACACATATTCTCAAGCTGCTGCTCCAGCATTCCAAGAGTCCCAAAACCCATGGAAATTGTTAAAGCAAATCTCAATTTTTTTAACGAAAGCCAAGCTCCAGACTGCAACTTCTTACACCTCCATAAAGTGATTAGTAGGGATGCACCAAAATGAAAATTCTGGGCTGAAACATAAATCGAAAATTCAGGATGCCCTTAGCCGAAAACCGAGACCGAAAAGGACTTTTTTCCCCCAAATGATTTTAAAAGAGATAGAATAGGGGCATACGCCAGAAACAGGCAGCAACGTACACCTGTAGCTGCCACCCTGTCGCAGTATATGTACTGCGACGGGTAGGCAAGTGGTTAATTTAATTGCCAATGGTATTTGTATTATGCAGCATGAGGAGGTTAATGTATTGCCACTGCTCACTGATGCATTAGTGACCGACCAGTGGCAGTTAATTAACCCCTTTGTGCTGCATTAGTGGCACCAGTCTCAGTGTTAATTAACACTGGTTGCACTGATACTGGTTGCATTAATGCAGCACAAAGGGGTTAATTAACTGCCACTGGTGGGTCACGAATGCATTAGTGATGGGCCGTGGCAATACATTAACCCCCTCATGCTGCATAATACAAATACCATTGGTAATTAACCTCGCCTCAGCCCCCCCCAAAAGAGTTAATGATGGCAATCTGCTCAGTGCTTACTTGAGGGGTTACCAATATGCTTGTTTCTTCCCGCACCCCGACTCCTCCCTGTCAACAGGCAGGTAAACTCTCTGCTCCTCTCCTCTTGGGTCCTCCTTTCAAAATCCTGCATCTGGCTGCTGGCCCGACTCTCAGTGATGTCACTACTACGTGACTATGTATATAAACACACCGGGGGGGCGGGCAAACGTCCGCTTCAGTGGAGATACCCGCCTGACAGGGAAGTGAAGGGCTCACTTTGTTACAGCTATTAGCGGGCGCTCCCCAGCCTGCCTGGTGTGTTAGTTCATATACACTTCACCTGCGCTGCGCACCCTTTCCTCGCGGCGGCCATTCATTTTTGGCATCTTTGACCCATTTTTGGCCGAAAAGGGGAAAGGCCAATTTTCGTCCAAAAATTTGGGTTGCCGAAATTTCGGTGCACCACTAGTGATTGGTGACCTCAATCACTGACAGCACACGAGGCAGTAGTCGGTTGGCCTGAGTGCAATGCTGAGATCTCTATAAAGGAGTTCCCTCTACTTTGGGGCTCCTGTGGTTTGTAAGCCACAAAAGCGTCATTGCAATCCACTGTGCAAATTGTTTGAAAACATGGCAGGTGTTTCTTTTAGTACAGATGACTCTCAACTTATTTACAACTCATCGACTCATTTATATTCCCATCTTTAACTTGCCTTAGACTACCCATTGACATAAGACCGTGCAGACCAAACTTGTGACTGTAGTCTCAGTCAGACAGTGTTCCCTTCCAATGGTTTCAGAAACACAAACATTTTATACACAAAGTTTTTTTTTTTTAAATTTAATACCTGACTTTTTATTGAGGTTTTGTAAATTCTCAGGGTATACCCAAGGTTTAATAGGTAACCAATTGAGGACTTTGAGTGTGAGGTGTATGCCATAAAAAAACTTGAGTACCTTGCATGTACACTATATGCCCTTGTTCCTTTCCCCTTATTGCTGGTAAATCCCAGCTCTAGTGAGGATTAGTGACTGCCACAATTCTGCTTTGTAAACTAATCGTTCATCTACCTGTTCCCTGATAGTTCAAGTCAATGCTGTCTTGTGTCAAGATACCTTTATATTCCTCTATAGGAGTTCCTTCTAGTGCAGTGACGGATCTTTCTGTCTACCCATTTAAATGCACTTTCATTGACAAAGTGGTCTATGCCAGGAGTGTACTGTCATCCATGGTCTTTGCCTAGAAACCAATCAAAGCACCATGGCCATTAGAGACCACAGCTTCCACACCACCTGGATGTGATATAGGCAGAGAAAGTTAGGCCCCTTTCACACAGGCGGACCGTTTTTTTGGCGGATCTGAATGGTCCCCCCATGCATTCCTATGGGGCATCGGATGTCAGGGGAGACATGTCCGCTGACATCCGACCCGATCCGTCAAATCTGGACGGACGGAAACCCTATTTTCCATCCGTCCAGCGGATCGGATAGGATGAGAACGGACCGACGGTCTGTTCCCATCCGATTTCCCCCATAGAGATGCATGGGGAACTGACAGCTGTGTCTCCGCACACAGCGCGGAGACACAGCTGTCATCCTCCTGCTCAGTGGGGGATCGGCGGCTCGATCCCCCGCTGAGAAAAACGGCATCCGTCCAATGGACGGATAGTGTGAAAGGAGCCTTATTCACTTCTAATGATTCACGAGTCAAAGAGTCAGAAGACTATGCATGATGCGATAATGGAATCAGGCAAAAGAGAAATAGGGTTTTTCAAAAATGGGCAGGGCATAAAGAAAGCATGGTAAGCATGGAAAGCATGGTATCCAGGGTGCAGTTTATTACCTTGCCCAGAGTGGAGCTTTAAAAAAACTGAAAGTTTGTTTGCTGTAAATTAAGTTTTTCTGGTGGTGTCAGTAAGTTGCCAGGATACCTTTGGAAAAACTTCACAATACTTTTTTTTTTAGATGAATAAATGGTTGACTTGCAATTATATTTTTGGCCATTTCAAACTTATGCATTTTGGTTCATTGCCTTAAAGTGGTTGTAAATCGCAGACATGAAATATGAACAAAGCATATCCCTTTATAGTGTGTACCTGTCTTAATTAGGAGCAATTAGTGTCATTTCTGTCTGCTACTTCATTCCTCTGCCATCAGCTTCTGACATGTTTTCCTGACACCAAGAGAAAAATAGTGACAGGGGAGGGAACTCCAACCGATTGACAGCCTCAGCTCTGTTCTTGTGTGAAGGGGGATGTGTCCCTTCCCTCCAATCAGCTCTCAGAGCTCTCCTCACTGAGCTCTGTGGAGTGTGACTTTGACAGCTCAGAAAACCTTTAGAAATGCTGCACCTTTTGACTCCTTTATCTTTATCTCTTCTAATGTGTGAGGTCTCAATTACTTCCGGGCTCCTCCCATGGTTTCCTTTCATTATCCCCCTCCCCTCGCGCCTCCCCCTTTTTTTTTTTTTTTTTTTCCTTCTTTCTCACTCTTCCCCTTTCTCTCTTCCTTCTTTCTAATACTTCTGGTACTTTTCTGTATCCGTCATCTGATAGTTGGCATTACCACATTGCCTGCTAACTCAGATATCTCACCCCCAAGTTGAACTTGATGTTGCTGTTTGGTATCCCATCTGGTGCATACCCTTTCTCATACATCTGATGCAATGTAGTCCATTGGCTTATGCTGACCTGAAAGTTTTGATACTATACCCGCTGTGTCTCGTAATCATTGTTTAACACTTTTTTTTGTTCTACATTGTATTTTGTTCATCACATCTGGGTTGTAGGAGTTTGGATTCAGTTGTTCAGTCATGATTTGTATTTGTACTGCAAGTGTGTATTTTCTGCAAATACTTAATTACAGTGATTAACCACTTAAGCCCCAGCCCTATTTCGGACACTTTTTGTTTACAAGTTAAAATCAGTATTTTTTCCTAGAAAACTACTTAGAACCCCCAAAAATTATATATATATTAATTTTAGCAAAGACTCTGGAGAATCAAATGGCGGTCATTGCAATATTTTTTGTCCTGCGGTATTTGCGCAGCGGTCTTTAAAACGCGATTTTTTGAAAAATCACATTTCACTGCATTTAAAAAATACTAAACAGTAAAGTTAGCCCATTTTTTTGCAGATTGTGAAAGATGATGTCACGCCGAGTAAATAGATAACAAACAACACGTTAGGGTTTAAAATTGCGCCCCCCCCCCGTGGGATGGCGACAAACTACGGTCAATAGAAATCTCAATAGGCGACGCTTTAAATTTTTTTTAACGGTTACCAGTTTAGAGTTAGAGTGTAGCTCTTTTTTTTTAATTATTGCTCACGCTCTGGCGATCGCGACGATACCTCACATGTGTGGTTTGAACAGCGATTTCATTCGCGGCTCGACTTCCGTATACGTTTTTTTTGTGCACGAGCTAACGGTGACGGCGGCGGCTAAATTTTTATTTTTTTTTCCTATTTATTTTTTTTTTTTTTTAACTTTATTACAGTTTTCAAAAAAAAAAAAAATCTGATCACTTTTATTGCTGTCACAAGCAATGTAAACATCCCTTGTGACACCGATATGCAGTGACAGGTACACTTTATAGAGGGATCGAGGGTCTAAAAGACCCTCGACCCCTCCACTACACTTCCATGTATGCAAAACGCCAAAAACTGCGTTTTTGCATACAGCAGCTTTTTAAATATGCTGCCTTTTGCAGCACACTAACCCGGAAGTGACGTCATGGACGCCGCCTCCGGGTTACGTCATCGGAGACCCGATCAAAGCCATTTCCGGCTTTGATCGGACTCCATCCAGCCGGCGGACGTGCCGGCTGGGTGCTCGGGGCTCCCGGTGGGACAGGAGCCCCGGTAAAAGTCACGGAAGGCGGCGGAGGGGGGGGGGGGACGTCCCCTCACGCTCACCCGGGTAACGATCGAGCGGCTCCCGAGCCGCATCAGTTGCTACCAACGGAAAGCCGACCGTTGACACTAAACCACGGTACCAGGATGATGCCTCTAGCTAGAGGCATCATCCCGGTATACCCCCGCAAAGTTACCCGACGTATATATACGTCACTTTGCGGTAAGTGGTTAAACATAATATCTGTACATTGAGGAGAGAAGACTGCATATACACAGGTACAACTTATATAGGAGAATTTGTTTCATCTCTGTTTATGACCTCAGGCCGGTCACTTCGCTGGGTATATGTAAGGGTTTACAACCACTTAAGGAAAAAAAAAATCTTACTTGCTGCATCTTTGCTGCAATTTTCAGCAAAATGCACCATCCATAAAGAAAAATGGTAATGCATGACAAACACTACTTAAAAGCACCTAAAACACACCACATCTAGCATGCAGAGAAAAATAACCCCAATGGAAGTGTGTAGTCTAACATGATGTCAGGCCTGTGATTGACAGATGATGTGGTTTGTATAAATTTGTATAAATTGTGCTACAAAAGCCACTAATGAGTGACACGCGCATGTTCTGCCATAACGATAACCCTTCATTTCCAGAGAGTGTTTTATTTTTTTCCTACACAGCTCCTTTGATGATATTTGAAGCATACTCTTGTGAAGTGGTGACATCTCCAGGATGGAAGAAGAGCCGTTTCTTCCACACACACATCTATGCACTAAGCAGCCAATCCTGTCTCCAGAAAACATTGTGTTTTCTTGTCTGAAAGCCTGCGTCTCACATTTCCCAGCACCTAGGTCATATCTGGCACAGACGGAGGTACAGCGGGGACTAGAAATTGCTGTCTTAAGATCAACGTTAAAGCGTTCCAAGACACAGGCCTACAATGTGATTTCCACTCCCGAAAAACTACAAAAAATCTTCCAAACCCTGCCTGCCGTGTCCGCCAGCTGCTCCAACCACAGGGGGATACAGGATTGAGTCTACGCAGGAGCAGGATTCATGGGAAATATCAAAGGTCCAACCATTGGGAATAGATAAAATAATGAGAACTGACAATGTAAACTCTGAAGGCAGGGACAGGTGGGAAGGATAGGATGCAGACCCAAATGAGACATAACCCTTGAAAATGTGCTGAGTAGCTGAATCTGGCACATAGCAGTAGATGACATAAAAACATGCTAGCATATTTTCTTAGAGTGTACAGTATCTCACAAAAGTGAGTACACCCATCACATTGTAATTATTTTATTATATCTCTTCATGTGACAACACTGAAGAAATGACACTTTGCTACAATGTAAAGTAGTGAGTGTACAGCTTGTATAACAGTGTATATGTGCTGTCCCCTCAAAATAACTCAACACAGCCATTAATGTCTAAACCGCTGGCAACAAACATGAGTACGCCCCTAAGTGAAAATGTTCAAATTGGGCCCAAAGTGTCAATACTTTGTGTGGCCACCATTATTTTCCAGCACTTCCTTAACCCTCTTGCACATGGAGTTCACCAGAGCTTCACAGGTTGCCACTGGAGTCCTCTTCCACTCCTCCATGATGACATCACAGAGCTGGTGGATGTTAGAGACCTTGTGCTCCTCCACCTCCCCTTTGAGGATGCCACACAGATGCTCAATAGGGTTTAGGTCTGGAGACATGCTTGGCCAGTCCATCACCTTTACCCTCAGCTTCTTTAGCAAGGCAGTGGTCTTCTTGGACATGTGTTTAGGGTCATCATGTTGAAATATTGCCCCACGGCCCAGTCTCCGAAGGGAAGGGATCATGCTCTGCTTCAGTATGTCACAGTACATGTTGGCATTCATGGTTCCCTCAATAACCTGTAGCTCCCCAGTTCCACCAGAACTCATGCAGCCCCCAGACCATGACACTCCCACCACCATATGCTTGACTGTAGGAAAGACACACTTGTCTTTGTACTCCTCACTTGGTTGCCGCCACACACGCTTGATACCATCTAAACCAAATAAGTTGACCTTGGTCTCATCAGACCACAGGACATGGTTCCAGGAATCCATGTCCTTAGTCTGCTTCTCTTCAGCAAACTGTTTGCAGGCTTTCTTGTGCATCATCTTTAGAAGAGGCTTCCTTCTGGGATGACAGCCATGCAGACCAATTTGATGCAGTGTGCGGCGTATGGTCTGAGCACTGACAGGCTGAACCCCCACCCCTTCAGTCTCTGCAGCAATGCTGGCAGCACTCATACATCTATTTCCCAGAGACAACCTCTGGATATGACCCTGAGCACGTGCACTCAACTCCTTTGGTTGACCATGGTGAGGCATGTTTAGAATTGAACCTGTCCTGTTAAACCGCTGTATGGTCTTGGCCACCGTGCTGCAGCTTAGTTTCAGGGTTTTGGCAATCTTCTATAGTCTTTATGTAGAGCAACAATTCTTTTTTTTTAGATCCTCAGAGAGTTCGTTGTCATGAGGTGCCATGTTGAACTTCCAGTGACCAGTATGAGAGAGAGAGAGAGCGATTACACCAAATTTAACACACCTGCTCCCCATTCATACCTGAGACCCTGTAACACTAACGAGTCACATGACACTGGGGAGGGAAAATGGCTAATTGGGCCAAATGTAAACATTGTCACTTGGGGGTGTACTCACTTTTGTTGACAGCGGTTTAGACATTAATGGCTGTGCGTTGAGTTATTTTGAAGGGGACAGCAAACTTACACTGTTATACAAGCTGTACACTCACTACTTTACATTGTAGCAAAGAGTAATTTCTTCAATGTTGTCACATGAAAAGATATATTAAAATATTTACAAAAATGTGAGGGGTGTACTCACTTTTGTGCGATATCGTGTAGCAGGAGAGGGGATATACCCCCTGGGAATGTCCATAGGTATAGCCAGATTCTTTTTTTCCCTAGTGTCCTACTCCTGTAGGGGGCAGTATAATCCAAATACTATAAAGATCATGGGGCTGTGTCCGTCAACGAACGAAAGAGAAAGATTTATTTTATTATTTTAGGTATACTATGTGAATGAAAACACAGCAAATATACTGTGGGGGTTTCTGAAATATACATTAATGGACTAATAGTTCAAACACAGAATACAGGACAAGCATACAAAAATGAATTTCACCAGCTGAACTAGAAGAGGAGAGAAAAAACAAGAGTGATAGAAAGGAGGAAGAACATATCAGACAAGAGAAGAGAAATGAGGAGACTGAAGAGGGTAACAGAAGAGAAAGTCAGCAGAACAAAGCCAGGAAGGAGATGACAAAGACGCTAGAGGACAAGAAATAATTAGTGATGACAGTGACAAATAAACAGAGGAAAAGCGCAGGCTGCATGAAGGAAGATGATAAAAACAGACAGTGAACCACAATGACTGCCATAAATCTAAAGCAGGACTCTAGCCTAAACCAGAACTTTTGGCAGGAATCTTTAGACCAGGGGTCCTCAAACTTTTTAAACAGGGGGCCAGTTCACTGTCCCTCAGACACTGTTGGGGGCCGGACTATAGTTTGAAAAAAAAATATGAACGAATTCCAATGCGCATATTTTATTTGTAGTGCACAAAAAAACAGGAAAAACAATATTTATTGTTATATATATATATATATATATATATATATATATATATATATATATATAAACACCACAGCGTGCCCCCCTTTCAATGCAGAGTGACCACAGCGTGCCCCCTTTCAATGCCAGAGTGACCACAGCATGCCCCCTTTCAATGCCAGAGTGACCACAGCGTGTCCCCCTTTCAATGCAGAGTTACCACAGCGTGCCCCCATTCAATGCAGAGTTACCACAGCGTGCCCCTTTCAATGCCAGAGCGACCACAGCGTGCCCCCTTTCAATGCAGAGTGACCACAGCATGCCCGCTTTCAATGCCAGAGCGACCACAGCATGCCCCCTTTCAATGCTGAGTGACCACAGCGTGCCCCCTTTCAATGCAGAGTGACCACAGCGTGCCCCCCTTCAATGCAGAGTGACCACAGCGTGCCCCCCTTCAATGCAGAGTGACCACAGCGTGCCCCCTTTCAATGCAGAGTGACCACAGCGTGCCCCCTTTCAATGCAGAGTGACCACAGCGTGCCCCCTTTCAATGCAGAGTGACCACAGCGTGCCCCCTTTCAATGCAGAGTGACCACAGCGTGTCCCCTTTCAATGCCAGAGCGACCACAGCGTGCCCCCTTTCAATGCAGAGTGACCACAGCGTGCCCCCTTTCAATGCAGAGTGACCACAGCGTGCCCCCTTTCAATGCAGAGTGACCACAGCGTGCCCCCTTTCAATGCAGAGTGACCACAGCGTGCCCCCTTTCAATGCCAGAGTGACCACAGCGTGCCCCCTTTCAATGCCAGAGTGACCACAGCGTGCCCCCTTTCAATGCCAGAGTGACCACAGCGTGCCCCCTTTCAATGCCAGAGTGACCACAGCGTGTCCCCTTTCAATGCCAGAGTGACCACAGCGTGTCCCCCTTCCAATGCAGAGGGACCACAGCGTGCCCCCCTTTCAATGCAAAGTGACCACAGCGTGACCCCTTTCAATGCCAGAGTGACCACAGCTATACCCTGTCAGAATGCTATACCCCCGTCACTTCCGGTGGCGGTACATCATGAAACAGCTGTGAGACTCGCCAGTGCACATGCGCAGACAGGATGGATTGCCGCTGTTACAGTCATCGACTCTGACAAGGTATACATAGCAGTCCATACAGGGGGCGGGACAGGGAGGAACATTTTGCAGAGCTCACTTAGCGGAGGCGGGGCGGGAGGGTTGAAGGAGGCGGGAAGGAAGTTCGGCCGTGACATTAATACAGGCCTTCTAGCCATTAAAAGGCATAAAAAAAACAAAACATATACTTAGTATTTTATATAAATTATATATAGGAGGAGCCACTTCGGCTTTTAATGGCTAGAATGCTTGTATTAATGTGACGGCCGAACTTCCTTCCCGCCTCCACTCAGTTCTACCCTCCGGCCCCGCCTCTGGTAAGTGAGCTCTGCAAAATGTTCCTCCCCGCCCCGCCCCGCCCCCTGTAAGGACTCGATGACGGGTGTTCTGACAGATACCCTGTCACTGCGCAAAATGTTCCTCCCCGTCCCGCCCCCTGTATGGACTGCTATACCTTGTCAGAGTCGATGACTAACAGCGGCAAGCCGACCTGTCTGCGCATGCACACTGGTGAGTCTCACAGCTGTTTCATGACGTACCGCCCCCGGAAGCGACAGGAGTATAGCATTCTGACAGGTTATAGCAATCTGTCAGAACACCGGCCGGCGGGCCGGGCTCAGGACCCTGGCGGGCCGCATGCGGCCCGCGGGCCATAGTCTGAGGACCCCTGCTTTAGACCTTTGGGACAAAACTACTTACAGTGCTGCTCCTCTAAACCTTAAAGGGCTAGTTCACCTTTATCAAAAAATTTGACTATGCAGGTTAAAACAAACTGCCGTTTTGACCAAAGTTAAAGTGGTGGTAAACCTCCAGGGTGGATTTGATTTAAATCAACTCAATTTAAATAATAATTTTTAAAGAGCAAAGTCATCTTTGTCCCGCAGTGGCTCCTCCACTGACTAGCTGTTGACTCACTGACAGTCCTATTCACTTTAATGGGACGGCTGGTGATGCGGCAGTAGCACAACAAGGTGAGGGACGTGGCGGCAGCAGGTGAGTGGATGCCCGCTAACAGGCACTGCCATGATGGATCTGAAATGAAAGGTGCTTTTTAAATATAAGGACTCATTCTTGCTGGTAGTTCGTGTGAAATTGTGTGAATACATTAATGCTTACACAGGGGGTCTGACTCCTGGGGAGAATAAGAGGGGGGGGGGGGTAGCAAAAGACCCTGTCAAAGCAAGAGAGACTCTTCCAAGGAGTGATGACTCATGTGATAACCTTTTGTGAAATTACTTTTACATCAAAAATACCAAAAATAAAAAAACAAAAAAACCCTGAAATGAAAAAAAAAAAAAACCCATGAAATGCAGGTACAGGGAAAAAAAAATTAATTCAGTTATTGCTTTATAGAATGTGAGTGCTCCTTAGTTTGCGACCGCGCAAACTCCATCGCACATGTGCCGCACGGTCATATCCAGGGGGGCGTTCACTTTCGTCCAGGCCGAGTGACGTCACACGTGGGCGCCCGCCCCATAATGGACGCATCGGTTGCGATACATATAAGGGGACAGACAGCCAGCAGGGACTCAGGAGACCCACAGGGCCATCCCTTTGTACATGGTGCAGGTATTTGAAAGGAGGTAGAGGCATGTTCTTTGCATAAATATCCCTGGTGAGCAGCTTTATATATTAGTTATTCTTACCTGTGGACCTTGATCTGCGGTTATTTTGTAATAGCTTATTGTCTGGCACTCAATAGGTTGTACCACATTTATCTGATATCCACAGAGTGAGGACCACTGCTCAGAATACCCTTACTGCAGTACATAAATTATATTATTATATAGGATTTATATAGCACCGACAGTTTAGACAGCGCTTTACAACTTGAGGGTAGACAGTACAAGTACAATACACTTTAATACAGTAGGAATCAAATGGCCCTGCTCATTAGATCTTACAATCTAAGAGGGAGGGACAAGAGGTAATAACTGTGGGGATGAGCTGATGGAGAATATAAAAGTACAGTTGTTAGGTGGTTGTCAGATAGGTTTCTCTGAAGCGATGTGCTTTCAGGGATCGTCTGAAAGTGGACAAAGTAGGAGATAGTCTGACAGATTGGGGTAAAGAATTCCAGAGGATGGGAGAGGCTTGGGAGAAGTCCTGGAGGCGAGCATGGGAAGAGGTTACAAGGGAGCTAGAGAGCAGGAGGTCCTGGGAGGAAGAGAACGAGTTGGTTGGTATTTTGAGATCAGGTTAGGGATGTAGCTGGCAGTGGCGGCTGGTGCGTTGGGGGCGCAGGGGCGCCGCCCCCCCCCCCCATCCATGCGTCCGGCCCCCTAATCTACATGCGGGGCGCCGGACGCATGGAGTTCAATAGGGTTTTTTCTTTTTTAAATCACCTGATTAGAGCCAGAGGCTCTAATAGGCTTCAGAAAAGGGTGGACCCGGGGCACAGAGCAGTGCGCCCCAAGCCCACCCATTGCGTGACAATGGCAAATGAAAATTTGCTATTGTCACACGGATCCTCCTCCTGGCCAATCAGGAAGCGGGTCCGAGACCTAAACTTTGGGGCGGATGGTGTTACCAGACAAATTTTACTTGGGCTTAATGCAAAAATATAGCTTGATACCCATGCAATATGCCCCTATATCTCCCAATTGTTTTGTCAATTTTCAATAAATATTACGTTTTAAATTTACCCCAAGATGTGGTAGGATTAAAGTCACATTTAAATATAAGGACTCATTCTATCGAATATCATTGTATTAAAGAAATAGTCATTAAACATACTTTGGTACTCAGGCTTGAAGAAGGGCTAGCGCTCTACAACAATCAAACACCACTGAAAAGCACACAGGGATTAACTAGCAAGGGGGTGAAGCGGATATGCAATTGCCTCATAATCTCCCTTGCATACAGCACTACGTTTCCCATTAGTCACCAGGAATTATAGAAAGTGAGAGCTGTTTTTGCAGGTGGAAATATTTTCATAGCTGCCAATCAGCTGGTGGGGTGTGACAGAGTCCTGTGCCGTGCCTACCTACCCGCAGAATGAGGCAAGACATTAGGATACACACTTCTTAGAATTACAAGGAGGAGGAAAGCCTGACCGGGACCTCTGTCTCCCTATGAAGAAAACAGCAGTTCCCAGTCCCATAGCCAGGAAGAGACTTAAAGGGGAACTCCACCCAAAAGGGGAAAATCTGCTTTAAGGACTCGTCCCCCCACTCCTCCTGCACAATTAGCACCTTCGAGGAGCGGAGGATCAGGGGGTTCTTGGGCAGGTGAGCAGGTACCCGATTTTGAAAGGTACCTGCTTTTCACTTTAGTTCCAAGCACCGCGGCGCTGGGCAGCGGAAGTTCTCCTTCCTCCCTCCCCCCTGCAGTCTTCTGTGACACTGACAGTGGGCACCTGGCTGTGAAGCCGTAAGTTGCGACAGCCAGGTGCCCATAGTGAAGATGCCGGTGCAGCCAAGGGAGGACAGTTGAAGACGGCTGGGCCGAGTGCATCCCTGGATCAAGGGACAAGTGAATGGCTGTTTTTTAAAAGTCAGCAGCTACACTTTTTGTAGCTGCTGCCTTTTATTTTTTTGACAGGTGGCTGGAACTCCTCTTTCACAGAGCAAAAATAGGGGACCGGTTTGGGGCACAATAAGTGGATGAAAAACAGATATGCTGGTGATTTGGGAAGTCATTTTATAACAACCTTATAATCTTATATTCTCGTTAGATTTGGGCTTTAATGTAGAACTTGCATACAGCAATCTAAACCTTTAACTTACCAGCCCCCCCCCCCCCCCCCCATGCGGTACAGCTTCATGCACTTATTTTAAGGTTTATCTGAGATTTTATACCATACAACTAGAGAGAAAATAGGGTGCCATCTATACTTTCTTATCTTATTATATGCTCATAGTCCTTTGGTAGGAGTGTGGGAAGCCAGCTAATTCTCTCTCATTCCAATGAAACTGGTTCTATGGAAGTTGTGTGCTCCACAGAGGACAGAGCAGCAGCAATCAACACCCATTGGAAGCCCAGGGGCATGTTCTATGATAGCCAGTGGGTCTAGTGGGGAGTTGAGCATCACACAGACAAGAAGTGTGCCTGTTGCAATGCCCTCCTCCATTCATTCTAATGCCCTCCTCCATTCATTCTAACCTGCCATTTTAAAAACATTTCAAGTAGAAAACCACTGCTCTGGTATCTGCGTTTCTGAGACCATTTAAACACAGAAAAAAATGATGAACACTGATGCATACCTCCCAACTTTTTGACTTCGCAATGAGGGACACTGAAAGAGAAACAAAAATTTTAATTCGCTATTGTCACACAATGGGTGGACTCGGGGCGCACTGCTCTGCACCCCGGGTCCACCCTTCTGATCGGAAGACGAGGGCGGAGCTGGGAGGAGGAGGGGGCGGGCAGATCGGGAGCCGAAGACGAGGGCGGAGCTGGGAGGAGGAGGGGGCGGGCAGCAGAGATGGACGGGACCAGGCATTATTTGGAGACATTATCTGACAGGACACCGGCGGCCAGATTTTCTGGGACTTCAGCCCAGCTCCACGGGACCCCCTTCAAATTGTGGGACAGTCCCGTGGATTCCGGGGTGGTTGGGAGGTATGCTGATGAAGGGGAATGTTTCATTTAAACCATTAAAAACTTGGACTCTTGGATGTTTGTTTGCCGTCTAGACTAGACTGTATATAGGAGGATTCTCAACTCTAGGTTTCTAGGGGTTGTCCCTATTTTGTGGACTGTTGCTGAACCCCAGCTAGTGTGTTTAGTGATAATTTGACCGAACCAATAAAAATATGTGTCCAGTGCCTCGTTTTCATTGTTGTTTGGAGGTAAACAAGCCTGACATGATCCGATGCATCCCCAGATCTGAGCAATGTGGAACATTTCAGTGTAAAATCAATTTCAGCAAAGGCCAAATAATGTCGTACTGTTGAGTCCTTTAAATTGTTCATTGAGGGTTTCACAGCAGTTGCACCACAGATAATAAATCTTAGGAGGGCAAATTAACACATGCAGATCCACTAGCAATAAATAGCTTACTATTAATTACAGCTGGCGGTGAAGAGGCAGATGCTACCAGGCAGGACATGGTAACGGGGGACAGATGTCCCTCTCAAGTGATCTGATTCTCTAGGAAAGAAACAACCCATGCATGAGAAGAGATGGGAAATGCTGAGCGAGCTCCTCTCGGTTATTTGAGACAACGCTCCCACATTGCACCGAGCACCTGTTAAGTCTTCACATTCTATCACTGGCTGTTGTCACAGGCCCCAGTGGAGCAGAGCCAGCTATCTCCCTATATACATAACCAGGCATTGTATAATACATAGCCTGCAATGACCGCAGAGGAATTGCTAGAAGTACAATATAGACATCAAAAGTTGGGGCACACAAGGCCACCCTACTGTGTACAATTTTATAGCTGTATGTAAGGGGTTGCTCTAGGAACACCTAATCCTAGAGCATCTATAGGGACTACAGGTATATAACCTCATCAGCCACTTTATTAGGTACACCTTGCTAGTACCAGGTTGGACCCCCTTTTCCCTATAGAACTGCCTTACTTTTTCATGGCGTAGATTCAACAAGGAGTTGGAAACATTTCTCAGATAGTCTGGTGCATAGTGACATGATATCATCACACAGTTGCTGCAGATTTGTCGGCTGCACATCCATGATGCAAATTCCCATTCAACCAAATCCTTAAGATGCTCTATTGGATGAGATGTGGTGGGTGTGGAGGCCATTGGAGTACAGTGACCTCATTGTCATCTTTAAGAAACCAGTGGTGCGATGATTTGAGCTTTGTGAAATGGTGCATTATCCTGCTGGAAGGAGCCATCAGAAGATGGGGACACTGTAGTCATAAAGGGGTGGACATGGTCAGCAACAATACTCAGGTAGGCTGTGGCGTTTAAACAATGCTCAATTGGTACTAAGGGGCTCAAAATGTGGCAAGAAAATATCCCCCACAACATTACACCATCACCATCAGCCTGAACCATTAATACAAGGCAGGACGGATCCATGATTTCATGTTGTTATGCCTAATTCTGCCCCTACCATCTGAATGTCGCAGCTGAAATCGAGACTCATCAGACCAGGCAACGTTTTTCCAATCTTCTATTGTCCAATTTTGGCGAGTCTGTGCGAATTGTAGCCTCAGTTTCCTGTTCTTAGCTGACAGGAGTGGTACCGATGTGGTCTTCTGCTGCTGCGTTCAGAGATGGTATTCTGCATACCTTGGTAGTAACGAGTAGCTATTTGAGCTACTGTTGCCTTTCTATCATCTTGAGCCAGTCTGCCCATTCTCCTCTGACCTCTGTCATCAACAAGGCATTTTCCTCCACACAACTACGGCCCACTGGATAGTTTCTCTTTTTGGCACCATTCTCTGTAAATGAGAGATGGTTGGGCCTAAGAATCCCAGTAGATCAGCAATTTCTGAAATACTCAGACCAGCCCGTCTGGCACCAACAACCATGCCACCTTCAAAGTCACTTAAATCACCTTTCTTCCTCATTCTGATGCTCGGTTTTAACTTCAGCAAGCTGCCTTCATCAAATCTAGATGCCTAAATTCATTGAGTTGCTGCCATGTGATTGGCTGAGTAGTAATTTCTGTTACCAAGCAATTGAATAGGTGTACCTAATAAAGTGGCCAGTGAGCGTATGTTATATTGGAGAGGTTTTACATGCCAATTTGTTTTTCTGTTCATCCAGTTGTGATATTATCACAGCTTTACAACACGGCACAGGCACCACTTACAGATAAAGTATACCTAAAGCCAAACGTCTTTAGGAAAGAGAAGAGGATGGTTAAAACCTCTTCCAGTTTTGTTTTGCCATCTGTGTCCCATCGGGCGGATTTCCCTTTCCTTCCTGTGCGGTATACACAACCGGAAGTGAGTAGAAATTTCTAACAGACAATGCCTTTGTTCTATCAGAATAGCGCTACCTATCAGATTCTGCAACCGGAAGTGACGTTCGGACAAGAACAACTTACTACGCATGCGCCATGTATTCCAACATGCCCGATATGCGTTCCAATAGGTTTTCTAATGTGACAGAACATGAAGCAGCGGCGGACATCTTCGTACACCCACGCAAGTCTTAAATTTTACATTTATTTTAGCAGTATACTCACCTTATAGACTGAAATAGACTATTTTACAGCGACCGAGTAAAATATTCTATTTCACTATATAATCAGTTTGTCGCTGAGCAGTGCGGGGTGTACCAAGATGGCCGTCCCCACCTTCTACCTGCAGGTTTCTCGTTATATTTACTATATTACAATAATAGAAAAGTAATACTGTTATTCAGTCTATAAGGGTTTACTGCTAAAATAAATGTAAAATAAATTCAAGACGAGCGTGGGTGTAAGAAGATGTCCGCCGCTGCTTCGTGTTCGGTCACATTAGGAAAACTACTGGAACGCATCGCGACCATGTTGGAACGCACGGCGCATGCCCAGTAAGTTTCAGTAATTGTCACTTCCGGTTGCAGAATCTGATAGGTAGCGCTATTCTGATAGAACACCTTCTTAGACAGCTGTCACTAGAACTTTACCCATGAAAAAAAAAAATTTCAGATCTGTTCCAGTGACAATTGTAACCAGGACAAATATTGTAGATAGAGTAAATCTCCATAGCAATGACACAAACCTCAAAAATATGATAGGGGTTCCAATGCCTCTCTAAATTGCCTTCAGATACACTTTAAGGCCTCATGCACACTGGACATCAAAAATGCCACTTTTAAGGGTGTTTGCCTCTGTTTTCCTACCTCTGAACACTTCATGCTAACCTATGTGTCCAGGTGTTTACAGGCATTTAGAGGCAAAATCAACCCCCCCGCCCCCCCCCCCCCAACACACACACACATGTAAACACGGTTAAATGCACGTTAACGCTAGGCTCGTCAAGCACCTGAGTGTTCATTTCATTGGCCAGAATAAAATAATACCACCTTTGGGATGTGGTGGAACGGGGAATTTGCATCATGGATGCTCAGCCGACAAATCTGCAGCAAGTGGGTGAGGCTATCATGTCGCTATAGACCAAAATCTCTGAGGAATGTTTCCAGCACCTTGTTGAATCTATGCCATGAAGAATGAAGGCAGTTCTGAAGGCAAAAGGGGGTCCAACCCGCTACAAGCAAGGTGTACCTAAAAAAGTGGCCGGGGAGAGTATATATACACTGTACACACACACTCTTATAAATAAACCAACATTTTCAAATGTATTAAACCATGGACGGTGTCAGTAGAGCAGTGAACGGCATTGATCACTGTGTTCATTCAGAAAAAGAAGAGACTGGTAAAAGACATATTTAGGAGCCCCTTCCCTTGCTCTCCATCCTAAATCATCTCCCTGTGTGCCTGCAGAAGCCGGCAGTGGAGGAGAGAAGGGAAGCTGGCAGTGCTGCTATGGGGGGGGCAGCAGGGGGAATCTGCACCACATGGGTCGATTACCCGTGAGATAAGCATTATGTACAGTGGGTACGGAAAGTATTCAGACCCCCTTAAATTTTTCACTCTTTGTTATATTGCAGCCATTTGCTAAAATCATTTAAGTTCATTCTTCTTCCTCATGAATGTACACATAGCACCCCATACTGACAGAAAAACACAGAATTGTTGACATTGTTGCAGATTTATTAAAAAAGAAAAACTGAAATATCACATGGTCCTAAGTATTCAGACCCTTTGCTCAGTATTTAGTAGAAGCCCCCTTTTGATCTAATACAGCCAGGAGTCTTTTTGGGAAAGATGCAACAAGTCTTTCACACCTGGATTTGGGGATCCTCTGCCATTCCTCCTTGCAGATCCTCTCCAGTTCTGTCAGGTTGGATGGTAAACGTTGGTGGACAGCCATTTTTAGGTCTCTCCAGAGATGCTCAATTGGGTTTAAGTCAGGGCTCTGGCTGGGCCATTCAAGAACAGTCACGGAGTTGTTGTGAAGCCACTCCTTCGTTATTTTAGCTGTGTGCTTAGGGTCATTGTCTTGTTGGAAGGTAAACCTTCGGCCCAGTCTGAGGTCCAGAGCACTCTGGAGAAGGTTTTTGTCCAGGATATCCCTGTACTTGGCCGCATTCATCTTTTCCTCGATTGCAACCAGTCGTCCTGTCCCTGCAGCTGAAAAACACCCCCACAGCATGATGCTGCCACCACCATGCTTCACTGTTGGGACTGTATTGGACAGGTGATGAGCAGTGCCTGGTTTTCTCCACACATACCGCTTAGAATTAAGGCCAAAAAGTTCTATTTTGGTCTCATCAGACCAGAGAATCTTATTTCTCACATCTTGGAGTCCTTCAGGTGTTTTTTTGGAAACTCCATGCGGGCTTTCATGTGTCTTACACTGAGGAGAGGCTTCCGTCGGGCCACTCTGCCATAAAGCCCCGACTGGTGGAGGGCTGCAGTGATGGTTGACTTTCTACAACTTTCTCCCATCTCCTGACTGCATCTCTGGAGCTCAGCCACAGTGATCTTTGGGTTCTTCTTTACCTCTCTCACCAAGGCTCTTCTCCCCCGATAGCTCAGTTTGGCCGGACGGCCAGCTCTAGGAAGGGTTCTGGTCGTCCCAAACGTCTTCCATTTGAGGACTATGGAGGTCACTGTGCTCTTAGGAACCTTAAGTGGAGCAGAAATCTTTTTGTAACCTTGGCCAGATCTGTGCCTTGCCACAATTCTGTCTCTGAGCTCTTCAGGCAGTTCCTTTGACCTCATGATTCTCATTTGCTCTGACATGCATTGTGATCTGGAAGGTCTTATATAGACAGGTGTGTGGCTTTCCTAATCAAGTCCAATCAGTATAATCAAACACAGCTGGACTCAAATGAAGGTGTAGAACCATCTCAAGGATGATCAGAAGAAATGGAAAGCACCTGAGTTAAATATATGAGTGTCACAGTAAAGGGTCTGAATACTTAGGACCATGTGATATTTCAGTTTTTCTTTTTTAATAAATCTGCAACAATGTCAACAATTCTGTGTTTTTCTGTCAGTATGGGGTGCTATGTGTACATTCATGAGGAAGAAGAATGAACTTAAATTATTTTAGCAAATGGCTGCAATATAACAAAGAGTGAAAAATTTAAGGGGGTCTGAATACTTTCCGTACCCACTGAAATCCATGTAAACAGGTGAGGCAGTTTAACCACTTACCGCCCGCCCGCCGTCATATGACGGCGGGACGGTGCGGCTATTATCCTGGGCGGACGTCATATGACGTGACCCAGTAAATGCACGGCAGGCGCGCGATCGCGGGCGCGCCGCCGTGCACTGCCGGTGTCGGCGTGTCCCCGGGACACAGCCGGTCACCGGCAGGGGGGAAACAGCCAATAGGCATGGCTGTTTCCCACGTGATCGGCTGTGTTCCAATGACACAGCCGATCACAATGGAGGCGCCCGGGAGATGACCGCGCATGCGCGATCGGGAGCGCGCAGCGCGGTCATGTCGGTGGCACTGTGTTCCGTAGGAACACAGCTGTCACCGGCGGTAGTAAGCAGTCACTGACAGTGACTGTTTACTATGTGATCGGCTGTGAATCCATTCACAGCCGATCACAAAATGTAAACAAAGAGCAGTAACTCAGTGTTACTAGCTCTTCTCTCCTCATACAGCTTCCAGTGTGAGGGGAGAAGAGCTAGTAACATTGAGTTACTGCTCTGTACCCCTGTAAAAAGTAAAAGCACAGAAATAAAGGTCCCCCACACACAGTCCTCAGCCCCCCCCAATGTCCCCTGTCACCCAACAGTCACCTCATCAGTGCCCAGAAATTGACACCCATAAGGCTACGTTCACATGTGAGAGTAGCGATTGCAGGCAGAATAACCGCGATTCTGCCCGCGATCCGGAAATCATTGCAAATTGCGGGACGCCTGTTGCAATAGCACCCCAAACGCTGTGCGATGTTGCCGCCATTTCCGCCTGCCGAATCGCGGTAACATCGCGCAAACATCGCATGACGCCCAAAAAAGGTACAAGAGTTTCTTTGGGGCGTCATGCGTTGTTTGCGTGATGTTACCTCGATTCGGCAGGCGGAAATCGCTGCAACATCGCACAGCGTTTGGGGTGCTATTGCAAATCACGGGCAACGCACAGGCGCCCCGCAATTTGCAATGATTTCTGGATCACGGGCAGAATCGCAGTGATTCTGCCCATGATCGCTACGCTCACATGTGAACGTAGCCTAAAGTTCACCGGTCACCAGAGACTGCCATCAGTACCGCCGTGCTCCATCGCCCGTCACCTGTCACCCATCAGTGACCATCGCCCGTCACCTGTCACCCCATCAATCACTGTCACCTGTCACCTCATCAAACATCGTCACCTGTCACCCCATCAGTCACCGTCATCTGTCACTCTATCAATCATCGTCACTTGACACCCCATCAGTGATCGTCACATGTCACCCCATCAATCATCGTCACATGTCACCCCGTCAGGGATTGTCATCTGTCACCCCATCAATCATCGTCGCCTGTCACCTCATCAATCGTCGTCGCCTGTCACCTCATCAATCATCATCACCTGTCACCCCATCAGTCATCGTCACCTGTCACCCCATCAGTCATCGTCACCTGTCACCCCATCAGTCATTGTCACCTGTCACCCCATCAGTCATTGTCACCTGTCACCCCATCAGTCATCGTCACCTGTCACCCCATCAGTCATCGTCACCTGTTTGTCATATACATGCAATCACTTACTGACCGCCTAACGACTATATGCGTCGGCCATTAAAAGCTAAATACTGGAGTTATGGCAGCAGATAGCCCCCATAACCCCGGTATTTTTTGAAACGGCAGGCGGGCGGCTTTCAGATAAGGGTGGTCCCAGTGGCAGATTCGCCGCGGAATTACCCTTGCGGTGCAGGGGAAGTGGTGCCCCCCCCCCTCCTGCCGCGTCCCAGACGTTTTCCCAGCTTACCGGACCCGCCGGTAGCGGGGAAAACTATCCGGTCCCGGATCCTCAGAGACAGGAAGTCGAGTGAGGGCAAGATGGCCCTCACTCAACTCTATGGTCTTGGAGGACCGGAGCTACGTCAAAAGACGTTGCCTAGCAACCGGTTTAAAGGGCCGCTTTTTTTTTTGCTTTTTTTTTTTTCCTCTTTCAACAATTTTTTTTTTTTTTTTTTTCTTTTTTAGTGTAGTTGTGAGGTGTGAGGTCTTTTTGACCCCAGATCTCACAATAAAGAGGACCTGTCATGCCTATTTCTATTACAAGGGATGTTTACATTCCTTGTAATAGGAATAAAAATGATCAAAACATTTTTTTTTTTTAAACTGTGTAAAAATAAAAAAATAATAAATAAAATAAATAGGGAAAAAAAAAAAAAAAAATTAAAGCGCCCTGCCTCCGTTAGCTCGCGCGCAGAAGCAAACGCATACGCAAGTCCCGCCCACATATGTAAACGGTGTTCAAACCATACATGTGAGGTATCGCCGCGATCGTTAGAGCGAGAGCAATAATTTGAGCCATAGACCTCCTCTGTAACTCTAAGCTAGTAACCTGCAGAAATTTTTAAAATGTTGCCTATGGGGATTTTTAAGCACCAATGTTTGGCGCCATTCTGTGAGCATGCGCAATTTTGAAGCATGACATGTTGGGTATCTAATTACTCGGCGTAACATTATCTTTCACATTATGGAAAAATTGGGCTAAATTTACTGTTTTCTTATTTTTTAGTTCAAAAAAGTGAATTTTTTTAAAAAAAAATCGCATTTGGAAGACTGCTGCGCAAATATGGTGTGATAAAAAATATTGCAACGATCTCCATTTTATTCTCTAGGGTCTCTGCTAAAAAAAATATATAATGTTTGGGGGTTCAAAGTAGTTTTCTAGCAAAAAAAATGATTTTAGCTTGTAAACACCAAGTGTCAAAAATAGGCCCAGTCTTAAAGTGGATAAATGGACAACTTTGTGTAAAGCGCTACTTGGATGTTAGGCCTAAGTATGTGGCCAGGCTGTGAAAAAGTGTTACACATGTGGTATCGCCATACTCAGGAGGAATAGCAGAATGTATTTTGGGGTGCAATTTTTGCTATGTACATGCTATGTGTTAGAAATATTGCATAAATGGACAGCTTTGTGTAAAAAAAATGTGTTTTCATTTTCTTTCCACATTTTCCAAAAACTTGTGGAAAAAAATGACATATTCAAAAGACTCATTATGCCTCAAAAATTATACGTTGGGCTGTTTGCTTTCCAAAATGGGGTCATTTTATGGGGGTTTCCATTGTCCTGGTGCTCCAGGGCCTTCAAAAGTGCGATAGGTTGTCAGGAAATTATATGTGTAATTTGTGCTCCTAGAATGCCGGACGGGGCTACTTGGATGTTAGGCCTCTGTATGTGGCCAGGCTGTGAAAAAGTCTCACACATGTGGTATCTCCATACTCAGGAGGAGTAGTAGAATGTGTTTTGGGGTGTAGTTGCAAGTATACATATGCTGTGTGAGAGAAATAACCTGTTAATACGGCAATTTGTAAAAAAAAAAAAAAAAAAAAATCTTCATTTTGCAAAGCATTGTGGGAAAAAATTACAACTTCAAAAAACTCACCATGCCCCTTATTAAATACCTTGGAATGTCTACTTTCCAAAAAGGGGTCATTTGTGGGGTATTTGTACTTTCCTGACTTTTTAGTGTCTCAAGAAATGAGATAGGCCTTCAGTGCATCAAGTGTGATCAAGTGTGATCAATTTTCAATGATTCGCACCATAGCTTGTGGACTCTATAACTTTCACAAAGACCAAATAATATACACTTACTTGGGTTATTTTTACCAAAGATAAGTAGCAGTATAAATTTTGGCCAAAATTTGTGAAAAAAAATTGCTAATTTGCCCAATTTTTATGACAGAAACAAAGAAAAATGCGTTTTTTCACAATATTTTCAGTCTTTTTTTACTTATAGCACAAAAAATAAAAAACCCAGTATTGATCAAATACCATCAAAAGAAAGCTCTATTTGTGTGAAAAAAAGGACACAATTTTTGTATGGGTACAGTGTTGCATGACTGAGTAATTCTCAGTCAAAGTGTGAGAGCGCTGAAAGCTGAAAATCGGTCTGGGCAGGAAGGGGGTGAAAGTGCACTGTAGGCAAGTGGTTAAGGATGGGGGGGGGGGGGTGGAGGCAGGGCAGCAGGGGAATCTGCACCACATGGGGTGATTACCCGTGAGATAAGCATTATGTAATCCATTTAAACAGGTGAGGCAGTTTGAGGATGGGGGGGGGGGGGGGGGGGATGAATGTGATGATTTTTCACGTTGCACCCTAAATATAGTACACTATACGTACTAGCATTTACTCTGTGTATGAATTACATGGATAAACATATACGGCCACTACAGAATACAATTTTAACAGGAAACGCAAAGCACATACTGATCAAAGAATGATGATACAATCATAACACAAAGGATTTTGACAAGTATATACAAATACAAGTATTTATTATTATTATACAAAGTATTTATTATTGTGTATTGACAAGTTTGTTAAACGCTGCGCCACACATGCTTGGGGTTTACGCATATTGCCAAATGTGGGGCTTATGTAAGAAAAGTGTGTTTGCTCATAGCAACCATTCCTTAAAAGCAGGGATTCCCAAACTACGGCCCTCCAGCTGTTGCAGAACTACACATCCCATGAGGCATTGTAAAACTCTGACATTCACATACATGACTGGGCATGATGGGAATTGTAGTTCCTGAACAACTGGAGGGCCATAGTTTGGGAATCCCTGCCTTAAAGCATTTAACAATGACAGGGGTGCCTACAGTGATCAGCTTTTATTCATTGGGTTAAAACCTTTATTCCAAAAAGGAAAAAATGGTGTCAGTAACTTTTTTTTTTTAAAAAGTGTTAGCTGAAGTTCAGCTTCAACTGCCTCCTGTCCACTGTATGTATATATACATCCTCAGATGGCAGTGGTGATACCAGGATCAGCTACAAGGATTAATCGATTAGTCATTTATGTATACCTATCTAAATATACTAGTCCAGATGTTTTGGAACTACATTTTCCATGATGCTCATAGACTCTGCAGTGTAGTTTAGTATCATGGGAAATGTACTACCAAAAGATCTGGGGTGCCAAGGTTCACCCATCACTGTACTAGTCCATCTGACATTAACCTCTCCATAGGGTGACAATTACTGCTGTTCAGCGCTGGCTAGAATGTCCTCTCTGTAGATTTAGTGAAGGAGTGAGTGTAGCCATCTTAAAACAGGCAGTGTGTTACTGCCTGAATTACCAGCTGAATAAAAAAAAAAACAAGCCCAAAAAAATATGGCAGCTACTACTATGGATAGGTGGGCAGCTACTACTATGGATAGGTGGGCAGCTACTACTATGGATAGGTGGGCAGCTACTACTATGGATAGGTGGGCAGCTACTACTATGGATAGGAGGGCAGCTACTACTATGGATAGGTGGGCAGCTACTACTATGGATAGGAGGGCAGCTACTACTATGGATAGGTGGGCAGCTACTACTATGGATAGGTGGGCAGTTACTACTATGTATAGGAGGGCAGCTACTACTATGGATAGGAGGGCAGCTACTACTATGGATAGGTGGGCAGCTACTACTATGGATAGGTGGGCAGCTACTACTATGGATAGGTGGGCAGCTACTACTATGGATAGGTGGGCAGCTACTACTATGGATAGGAGGGCAGCTACTACTATGGATAGGAGGGCAGCTACTACTATGGATAGGTGGGCAGCTACTACTATGGATAGGAGGGCAGCTACTACTATGGATAGGTGGTCAGCTACTACTATGGATAGGTGGGCAGCTACTACTATGGATAGGAGGGCAGCTACTACTATGGATAGGTGGGTAGCTACTACTATGGATAGGAGGGCAGCTACTACTATGGATAGGTGGGCAGCTACTACTATGGATAGGAGGGCAGCTACTACTATGGATAGGAGGGCAGCTACTACTATGGATAGGTGGGCAGCTACTACTATGGATAGGAGGGCAGCTACTACTATGGATAGGTGGTCAGCTACTACTATGGATAGGTGGGCAGCTACTACTATGGATAGGAGGGCAGCTACTACTATGGATAGGTGGGCAGCTACTACTATGGATAGGTGGGCAGCTACTACTATGGATAGGTGGGCAGCTACTACTATGGATAGGTGGGCAGCTACTACTATGGATAGGTAAGCATGAATATATAAAATCTTTTTTTAAAGAGTATTTAAATAATTTTCAACTCTGCACTAGGGACGTGAGAGTTGGAAGATAACTGGTCACTAAAGGGAACAAGAAATGTTCATGTTAGCACCCTTTTTTTTTATAAAAGCCCCTTTACAGTTTATATCAGCAAAGTTTAAAATAAATGAAGACTCACCTGCTTTTTCGCTCAATAAGAATAGCAACATAGGATGCAGGTAAAGCCGCGCCAAACCCTGGAGTCCAGAAGTAGAATTTCCCCAAAATCTTCCTGTAATAGAGAGCTACAGTTAAAGAGATTGTCATAAGTTGATATCGGCACATTAAACAATCTTTGAATAGATACTACACAAACTTTCATACAGTGACTGTTTTATATTGTGTAGTTTAGAAACACTGGTCTCCAGACTTTCTAAACAAAGGTCAGTTTTCTCTAGGCCAGACTGTGACCAGTGGGGGAAATAGAGCCCCATCATTGGTGTCAGTGGGAGGAATAGTGCCCCATTGTTGGTGTCAGTGGGAGGAATAGTGCCCCATCATTGGTGTCAGTGGGAGGAATAGTGCCCCATTATTAGTGTCAGTGGGAAGAATAGTGCCCCATCATTGGTGTCAGTGGGAGGAATAGTGCCCCATTATTGGTGTCAGTGGGTGGAATAAGCCCTATCATTGGTGTCAGTGGGAGGAATAGTGCCCCATCATTGGTGTCAGTGGGAGGAATAGTGCCCTATTGGTGGTGTCAGTGGGAGGAATAGTGCCCCATTGGTGATATCAGTGGGAGGAATAGTGCCATTTTTGGTGTCAGTGGGAGGAATAGTGCCCCATTTTTTGTGTCAGTGGGAGGAATAGTGCCCCATCATTGGTGTCAGTGGGAGAAATAGTGCCCCTTTGTTGGTGTCAGTGGGAGGAATAGTGCCCCATTGGTGGTGCCAGTGCAAGGAATAGTGCCCCATTGTTGGTGTCAGTGGGAGTAATAGTGCCCCATTGGTGATGTCAGTGGGAGGAATAGTGCCGTTTTTGGTGTCAGTGGGAGGAATAGTGCCCCATTTTTTGTGTTAGTGGGAGGAATAGTGCCCCGATTTTGTGTCAGTGGGAGGAATAGTGCCCTCATTTTTGGTGTCAGTGGGAGGAATAGTGCCCCATTTTTGGTGTCAGTGGGAGGAATAGTGCCTCATTTTTGGTGTCAGTGGGAGGAATAGTGCCCCATTTTTGGTGTCAGTGGGAGGAATAGTGCCCCATTTTTGGTGTCAGTGGTAGGAATAGTGCCCCATTTTTGGTGTCAGTGGTAGGAATAGTGCCCCATTTTTGGTGTCAGTGGTAGGAATAGTGCCCCATTTTTGGTGTCAGTGGGAGGAATAGTGACCCATTTTTGGTGTCAGTGGGAGGAATAGTGCCCCATTTTTGGTGTCAGTGGGAGGAATAGTGCCCCATTTTTGGTGTCAGTGGTAGGAATAGTGCCCCATTTTTGGTGTCAATGGGATGAATAGTGCCCCATCGGTGCTGTCAATGGGAGGAATAATATAAATAAAAAAGCAGGTGCGCTAAAACTCATATGTGTCAACCACTCAGGTTGGGGTGAACCAATCAAGTGATATCAAATTATATTAGTCACAAAACTAATAAAAACACATCTCACAGTGAATATTGAATGATAAAACTGATACGCCTCAAAGGACCAAAAGTGAATAAACAGTATAAAATTTAGAAAAACGCACACTAATATAAAGTGGCAAAAAACTCTAAAAGTGTAAATAAGATCAGGTGCATAAAGTCCAAAACAATGTCCGTGATATAGTGTGATATATACGGTGACTTCCAGGGGTACAATTCACAGCAACTTAAGGTGCAGGTGATCCCACCACCATGTCTGGACTGGCCCCTTACCAGAGGATGGAAATCTTAAGGGCGTATAGATATTAGAATCCAGATAAAGGAAAATGCCCAAGTGAGGGTATGTGCTGGAAAACACCACTCAAAAGGGAGGATGAGCCTCTTACCAGATGATTAATAGCATAGGGCTGATCACAAACTCTCCTGATGCTAAATATCCTCCTTCCTGGGCAGCCTAGGTCTGGATGAATCCACTCTGGTACCAATGAATGTGTATAATCAGAGTGATTATATTGGGAAATATTCTCCATCCTTTTCAGTTTTGGATGAAGTAGGAAGAAAATTGGAACCGGTTCCTTCAGATTTTGTAGTGCAGAGGGTGACATCACAAGCCATTTAACGAGATCTCGCTGTGGGCAGATCCCCTGTGAAAGGTATGGAAGGTACTGCACTATTGTCCGGTCATTATTTTCATGAGAAATCGTGAGGACATATTCATTGGCACCAGAGTGGATTCATCCAGACCTAGGCTGCCCAGGAAGGAGGATATCTATCATCAGGAGAGTTTGTGATCAGCCCTATGCCATTTATCATTGGGTAACAGGCTCATCCTCCCTTTTGAGTGGTGTTTTCCAGCACATACCCTCACTTGGGCATTTTCCTTTATCTGGATTCTAATATCTATACGCCCTTAAGATTTCCATCCTCTGGTAAGGGGCCAGTCCAGACATTGTGGTGGGATCACCTGCACCTTAAGTTGCTGTGAATTTTACCCCTGGAAGTCACTGTATATATCACATGATATCACGGACATTGTTTTGGACTTTATGCACCTGATCTTATTTATACTTTTAGAGTTTTTTGCCACTTTATATTAGTGTGCGTTTTTCTCAATTTTATACTGTTTATTCACTTTTGGTGCTTTGAGGCGTATCAGTTTTATCATTCAATATTCACTGTGAGATGTGTTTTATTCGTTTTGTGACTAATTTATTTTGATATCACTTGATTGCTTCACCCCAATCTGAGTGGTTGACACATATGAGTTTAGCGCACCTGCTTTTTTATTTATAGTATTTTTCCCGATTGGTTCTAAGGTTACAGCTTTACTTTACTTCATCCAGCGCACTTCTTCTATACCAAAAATGGGAGGAATAATGCCTAAGTGCAAAATAAAGGCAAGCAAAGGGCCACATCTTATCCCCGAACCGCAGTTTGGAGACCACCGATTTAGACTACCTACAGAATTTTATAGGTTTGTGTCAGAGGGGTGTGGGTCAATGATCCTCCACCTGTGCCTCTGTTTTTTTTTTTATCTTGTTCACTGGTATCTCTAAAACAGGTTGTTAAATCTGAAAAACAGCGAGCTCTACATTGCTTCCTCTGCTAACATAAGCAAAATGCCAAAAACCATTACTTCTGTTAGGATTTTGTGAACAGCCTGGCCCCACCCCCCTGCATGTTGCATTTACAAACTTCACTCTCTCAGGCCCAGTTTCCACTAGTGTGACTTGCGGTGCGACTTGACATGTGGTGCGACTTGACACATGTCAAGTCGCACAGCAAGTCAAAAGCCATTGTTTTCAATGGGGCCCGTTTCCACTGCCGCGGCTTCAGTTGCGGCGACTTCAAAAGTAGATCATGCACTACTTTTGAGCGCGACTTCCCTCTATATATGAGGGAAAAGTCTAACTGAAGCCGCAGTTTACTTTCGCTACAAAGTCGTGCTAAAAGTAGCACGACTTCGTAGCCGCACTAGTGGAAACCGAGCCTCAATCAACATGAACTATTTGAAATCTTTAAGTTGTTAGCATCAGTAAATAAATAGAAAAGTAAATTATATTTACTTTTTTAAAATCTTTACTTTTTAAAAAATTTTCAGTTGCTTTCTGGCTTAGGCCTAGACCACAATGATGTCATACAATCCTGGGAGTCTTCATGGGCATTTATTTTCTTTCATCTGCAGGAGGGGCTTTCCCAACTAAGCACGCCCTCCTGCCTGCATGTTTGAGCTAAGGGTGGATGGATTCCAGAAAGTAAATGCTATATGAATCAGCTGCCCTTACTCAAGATGGCTGTGCCTAGAGATGCTAAGTGGGTGTTTTTCAAAGTGATTCCTCAACAACATAAAGCACTGAGACATGGATAAATTGGGGGAGTTTGCTTTGAATATTACAAATGAAGTAAATAGCATTTTCAGTTTTTGTGGTGCTCAGATATATTTAAAGTGATTCTAAAACTTTTTTTTTTTTTTAAATAAAAAACATGCTATTTACCTGCTCTGTACAATGGTTTTGCACAGAACAGCCCTAGTTCTGCTCCTCTCAGGTCTCCCACCATCACTCCTGGCTCCTCCCCCCTGCCGTGTACACCCCCCCCCCCCCCCCCAGGAAGCTTCTTGCTAAGGGGGTACTTGTGTGGGCTCACTCCCGAGCCCCGCTGCTTGTGTTCATAGACAGAGACAGTGGGGCTTTGCCAGTACCTCATCATCAGGAGCTGCTATCAATCTGCCTTTTGAGGAGGGAGAAAACGGAAAACGCTGCTCTCGTGCACAGCACTGGAATGAGATCGGACTTAGGTATAAGCGAGGGCTTAAAGATAAAAAAACTTTAAGGCTTTAGAACCACTTTAATTTCCACTGTAATCATGTCATAAACCAGCATTTTTCAACCAGGGTGCCTTAAGGTTTCTTCAAGGGTATGTATATAGAATAACCGCGCTAAGCACAAAATTACCAGATAACCAATAAGGTGTAATAAAGCTGCAGCTGTAGTGGGAAACACTAAATGGCATAAAGATAGGAAAAAGCTGAGCTAAATTGAATGTGTGATGATAAATCAAAACAATGTGCTTCAATGTGAACAAATACTAACATAAATCATAAACCAATGACATATAAATGGTGTAACTCAAATAATTACAAATGTACCCAAAATGTAAATGATTGTTAGACTATAAGTCCAAAATATATATAGTGGGATACAAGTCCCAAACAGAGGCGGCTCTAGGCTTTGTGAGGCCTAAGGCAAAACTTGGACATGAGGCCCCACTCACGCCCATAATGGGAAAAATAATTCAAGCAATAAAAATTAACTGTATAAATTGCATATATTAAGAGCCTTAACCTTTGTACTATGAATTCACAGTTTCTAGAATTTTCTCTAACCAATTCTTCTTTAATCAAAGATCATTAAACATTGGGTATGTATGTATATATATATATATATATATATATATATATATATATATATATATATAAATATATATGTCTGCTCTTACATCACAGTCCCCAGCATTTCCCTATAGGTCATGATTCCCTGAGTCCCTCCTTACATCAGAGTTCACTGTCCCCCCTTATATAAGAGTTCTCCTTTAAACCAGATTCCCCCCAGCATCTCCTCCTTACATCAGAGTCTACAGAATTCCTATTTACATTGGAGTCCCCCTCTTAAATCAAGTTTCACAGAGCCCCCTTTACATCAGAGTCTCCAGAGTTTCCCCCTTACACTGTAAGAGGGAACTCTGAAGACTCTGATGTAAGAGGAGTTCTGGGAACCCTGATTTAAGGGGGAATGCTGGAGACTCTGAAGTAAGGAGAGTTCTGGGAACCCTGATTTGAGGGGGAAAGCTGGGGACTCTGGTGTAAAAGGGAACTCTGTGGTCACCAAAGCTCCCCCTTGTATCAGAGTTTCAAGAGTCCCCCTTACACTCCCCTTCCTCAGTCCGCCACAGTCTAGGGCACGACAAGTCCCACTGCAGAAGTTTGCCATACCTGAGCCCCCACAGAGGGCACTGTAAATTCCAGTATAGTGCACTGCCATTCCTCCCTGAGGAATAGAAGCCTGCTATGCTTGGACTTGTACTGCTCTCTGTAGGGGACTGAGGAACTACTGCCTGCTATGCTAAGACTTGTAGTGCCCTCTGTGGGGACTAAGGCATGACAGCCTGCTATTCTGGAACTTGTAGTGCCCTCTGTGAGGAACTGAGGATTCTTCAGTCCTCCACATTCTAGGGCACTATAAGTCCCAGCATAGTGGACTGTCATTCCTCAGTCCCTCACAGATGGGGGGGAAAAACAACACAGAGTTAAACATCTAAAGGACAACTCCAACCAAAACTACCAATAATGTACAGAGTCCATATGCTATATAATGTCACAGCCCCGCTACCCCTCACCTTCCACCTCGGGTGCTGTCATTGTGTAGGGCAAAGGGCTCCAGCTCCACCATGTTTGGCTTTAATGTCAGATATGCAGGACTGGCTCAGCTCCACTTTCTTCCCTGGCAACTGACTCTGGCGTTACGGGGGCCCTCTCCTCCTCCCCCAGCCACCCAGGGGCCCTCTCCTTCTCCGCCAGCCACCAGGGGCCCTCTCCTTCTTCTCCAGCCACCCAGGGGCCCTCTCCTTCTCCTCCAGCCACCCAGGGGCCCTCTCCTTCTCCTCCAGCCACCCAGGGGCCCTCTCCTTCTTCTCCAGCCACCCAGGGGCCCTCTCCTTCTCCTCCTCCAGCCACCCAGGGTCCCTCTCATTCTCCTCCTCCAGCCACCCAGGGTCCCTCTCCTTCTCCTCCTCCAGCCACCCAGGGTCCCTCTCCTTCTCCTCCTCCAGCCACCCAGGGGCCCTCTCCTTCTCCTCCAGCCACCCAGGGCCCTCTCCTCCCCGAGCCACCTAGGGGCCCTCTCCTTCTCCCCCTGCCACCTAGGGGCCCTCACCTTCTCCCTCTGCCACCCAGGGACCCTCACCTTCTCCCCCAGACACCCAGGGGCCATCTCCCCCAGCCACCCAGGGGCTCTATCCTTCTCCTCCAGCCACCCAAGGGCCCTCTCCTTCTCCCTCAGCCACCCAGGGGCCATCTCCTTTTCCCCCAGCCACCCAGGGGCCATCTTCCTTTTCCCCTAGCCACCCAGGGACCCTCTCCTTCTCTTCCAGCCACCCTCTCCTCCCGCAGCCACCCAGGGCCTTCTTCTTCTCCTCCTCCTCCACCAATCATTCTAAGACTCTTCCAACTTCCCTGGGGCTCCTCACCCCCTTCGCATAGTAGACACCGCAAATCTATGACCAGCCTGCAGAGTGACAAGTCGGGGCCTGGTTACCTTTATGTTCCCGGGCCAGGGCAGAGCTCTCCTCCCCAAGCAACAACCGATGATAGCAGAGTGAGCTGACCGGGCAGTCACTTCCTACTGATGCAGGTACACGCTCACCGATTCCTCCACATCTTAGGATTACATGATCAGACGGCCAATCCCCAGGCAGAGAAGGCAGGGTAAGTGTCAACGGACGACAGACACCTGGCAGCCGCAGTGAAGGGACTGCAGCACACTGCTGCAACTTTTATATCCGAGGATTTAAAGCAATCTTTTACTTGGGAGATTTCCCTGACTGCGCCCTTCTAAATGTTGTCGCTCCGCCACTGGCCACGAGGCCCCTGTAGGTGTGAGGCCTTAGGCAACCGCCTAATTTGCCTAATTAGAGAGCCGCCTATGGTCCCAAAACAAAAACAGCAAAACAGGTAAGAGGAGCTGCATGTAGAAAAGAAATCCACCACCGACTCAATGTGCCTTCATCCACGCCAAGTGCTGCATGCAATAAGCTCACAGAAGGCTTACCGGAACTCAAATGAGTGTAGGCATTGTATCATAGGTAAATCATCAGCGAATCCACATAGGAGACTGGCATCTCGTACTGGGTAGTCTCGTGATCACTATTATCAGCAGGGGACCGCAATGCACAAGGAGCCCAAACATGTCCCCAATCCAATACTCCATGAGAGGCGGGAGATCCGGTCAGCAGCGGCGACGGTCAGAGGAGGGCGAGCGCGAGAACCTGGCACACGGCTCCGCGGGTTTCTTCAAGGGTGCCTAAAAATTGCTCAAAAATTGTATACAAGCCCGTGTGTGGACGAAGGCTGCCTTTAAGTTACACAAAGCCATAGGTTTTCATTGCACAACTTTCTAGCTGCCGGCGTTCTAACGACCAATGGTATCAGTTGATAAGGAGGACGTCAGTAGCCTGCATAGCATCCTTGTTTGACCCTTCCCTGCCCCTCTTCATCAGTGGTAGGGTCACATTAGCTGACTGATGGAGAAACATTGGAATACTAGTCAGTACCAGTTTGCAAAAGTATATTTGCTTTGGAAGAATAAATCACCTCTAATGTTGGGTGCCCTATTTGGGCTTGTGGATGTTACTGCATTATGTAAAACTATTAGAATAGTTTTTACATTTTAGATTTAGGTGCCATGAGACTGTCTATAATTTTTAAAGGGTGCCTTGACTGAAAAAAGGTTGAGAAACACTGGAATAGACAACAATTTGGACGAGGGAGGGAAAGCAAGGGGTTTGGAGCAAAAAAAAAAAATCATGGTCGCATAAATTTGCAAACAAGTGTTCTATGAACCTGTACATGCATAATAGGAGAGCAGCATAGATGTTATACCATAGATCAGCCTTTTGCCTTGGCAAAATGCCTAAATATTGCCCAAAACTTGTCAACAAACCAGAGGGTGGATCAAGGTTGCCTTTTTTGTTACACAAAGCCAAAGTGTTTCAATGTGTAGCATTACAAGTTTGGGAATTGTGTTGGCCAGCTGCTAGTGTCCCAAAATCTGATGATAGCATAGGTTGATCAGAAGGATGGCAGGCGCCTGAGAACATCCTTGTTTGCCCCTTACCCTGCCCCTCTTTGTCAACATTGGGGTCACGTTAGCAGATTGAGCGAGAGAAACTGGGGTAGAAGATAAAAGCTGGAATGCTATTCAGTACCAATGTGCAAAGGTACGTCGCATTTTTAAGAATTAAATAGTCTCTAATGTTGGGTGTCCTATGTGTGAGCATGCTGCTGCAATTTCTAAAACTATTAATTTAGGTTTTTACATTTTAGAATGGGGTGCCTCGAGATTGTGCAAAATTCTAAAGGGTGCCCTGACAGAAAAAAGGTTGAGAAACACTGCCATAGAAAACAGTAATTTGACAAAAAGCAAAAAAGAAAGCAAAAAGCAATAAACTCCACTCCTGTGGATAACCTTCTCATGCAGCTTATGACAGGATGATCAACCAGCAATCATTACAGATGTATCTGAAATGATACGTCTGGTAGTACTATAGCAATTTTTTTTATTACAACTACTTATATAGCACTGTGAATTTATGCAGCGGTTTACATATACAGTATATTGTACATTCACTCCAGTCCCTGCCCTTAAGGAGCTTACAATTTAAGGTGCCTAACTCACATTTATACACACACATACTAGGGCCCATGTAGACAGGAGCCAACTAACCCACTAGCATGTCTTCGGAGTGTGAGAGGAAAGCGGTGTATCCGGAGGAAACTCACGCAGACACAGGGAGAACATCTAAACTTCAGGCCGGAAGTGCTGACCACTTAGTCACTGTAACATTGGGGTTGTTTTACTAAAATGGGAGAGTGCAGAATCTGGTGCAGTTGTGCATGGTAGCCAATAAGCTTCTAACTTGCCTGACAAAGGAGGTGGATCCTCGGAAACTATGTTGCGGCCCACCCTCTCCACTGCTTGTCCTCTGCCGGTTTCCGTGGAGGAACTGGCAGTGTTTAGTGACGTCATCATTGGCTTTCGGCATCGTGCCACTGATGCCCTGGGGGAGGCGCGGTCGGACATTGCTTTGCACCATCACATCCCCGTTCCTGGTCCTCAGCAGCACATTCGGTGCTGGTTTTTCACGTCACCCTCCAGTCCACCACGCTTGGGGATTCATTCCTTGGGTTGTCATCATGCTGACGTTGGCCTGTTTTAATGTAAGTGCTTATGAATAAATTTTGCTTTGAACATTCCTTACTCCTGACCTGGCGCCCTTGTCTTCTCTTTATTCACATGTTTGGAGGGATCCCTTACCTCATCTAGGAGCTGCCGGTCTTTGCACCCACATGTCCCTTGGACTCCTTTCATCTTTTTTACCAGAGATTATTGCATCTCAACCCATCCTGGACGATTAACATCGGGGTTACACATCCATGGACAGGTTTTGGATTTGAGATCTATTTATTGATTTATTTTAATTGTATGATCATATGTATGGTACCTCTATTCATGTTTTTTGCTGCAGTGAGCGCCGACCCATCGATTTAGGTCGGTGTAGTTTTTATGCTTGTAGCTTCTAACTTCAGCTTGTTTTATTGAGCTTAGACAAAAAAAAAAAAAAAAAAAACCCCTGGAAGTTGATTGGTTTCTTTGCAGAGCTGCACCAGATTCTGCATTCTACAGTTTTAAAGCGGAGTTCCGGCCTCAAAATCGATTTTGGGCCATCCGCTTGCTAAGGGGAACCTGAAAAAGAAATGGATAATGGTGATTTTTTTTTTGGTCACTTACCTTATTATAGAAGAAAATATACTCACCTTCCTTCCACTTCCTCCCTCTGTGGCCGCGGCCCGCGCCGTCTCTTCCAGTTTGCAATGATTCCTGGGAGCTGAACGTCATCGCTCCCAGGAATCAATGCGCCTGCACCGACCCCGCTCGTCACTACCGGTGCAGGCGCGGTATTCACTGCTAAACAGCTTCTGGGCATGCCCAGAAGCTGTGCAGGGATGCCACGGCTGCACCGGAAGTGACGAGCGGGGCCGGTGCAGTGCATTGTGGGACTCCGACGTCACAAAGAGGACACGAAGAGGGTCGCTGCGGCTTCAGCTGCCCACACCTGAGATGGCAGCGCTGGAGAAGAAATTTTCAAGGTAAGTATTTCTTCTTTCAGGTAAGTGCGACCTGGGACAGTTCAGAGGCTATCCATTATGGAATGTACTAGCCCTGACTGTCCCGGGGGTATTTTTAGCTAAAATTGACCCCTGAGGCCGGAAATCCGCTTTAAAGCGGTAGTATCCCGCTTTTTGACACTTTTACCTACAGGTAAGCCTATAATAAGGCTTACCTGTAGGTACAAATAATATCTCCTAAACCGGCATGGTTTAGGAGAGATTTACAGTGCATGCAGCCGCTCTCGCGAGCGGAGCATGCGCTCTGAAGGTCCGGGGGGACATTCAATTAATTTGCCGGGACCTTGCCGGAAAATCACTGCGTCATCGCGGCTCCGGCCAATCATCGCGCCGGAGCCGTCTCTTCCGGCCAATCACCGCGCCGGAGCCGCCGAACCCGCCGAACCCGGAAGAGACGGCGAGGGATCATGGCAGCGCCCGCAGCGATGTCCGGGGGTCCGTGTGGGGGCTTCGTTCTAAGGTAAGTTACACATAATGGGCTAGTATGCGATGCATACTAGCCCATTATGCCTTTGTCTTGCAGCTTTTTTTTTTCCTAGGGTTTACAACGCTTTAATAAATCTCCCCCACAGTATCCTGGCACCTACGAAATCCCGGTTTAATTCTCAGCACAGACTTGGCCTATGCATCAAGACATTCTTCCTATGTTTTTATGGCTTTCCTCCCAAAGGCCAAGCACATATTGGTAGGTAAACTGGTCTCCAACCAAAACTGTATCTAATATGTGCCTCTGTAGAATAGTAGCAGGGAATATTAAAAGACAGAAATGGTCAATTACATCTAGAAGCACACAAGTAAAAAAAAATAAAAGAAATTGCTACACCACCTGGACGCTCTGAAATCATAAGACATGCCCATAAATCAAAATTGACGTGAAACGTGTTTGGTGAAAAATGGGTTACAAACCATATGCAACATTGATTTTCATAGGGTTGACCAGGGATTCAGGTCACTTCTCCTGAAACAATGGTCCTTTGTATCCACTAACCTCTGTAAACAAGTCTCTGTACCTCTTGGACCAAAGACAATCACTGTGCACTTCAAACTTTTACATCCTCTGGACTGGAATATTCAGCACAAAGGAAATGGTGGAAGTTTATGAAAGTGCCGACTCTCGTTGATTGCACAGTGTAAATATTGAGCAGAGATAAAAAGCAATAAATCAGCACAATAATAAAAAATACTTTGCTAAGGGATTGCTATTAATCTGCGCTGGTGAGGCTGTCCAATCCCTTCCTGAGCCACCTCTTCTGTATTCTAATAGGTACTGATATATAAACAGGACGCCACATTATGGATCTCTACCCTACTGAAAACTTCTCAAATAAAGTGGTTGTAAACATCAGACATGAAATATGAACAAACCATATCCCTTCTATAGTGTGTACTTGTCTCAATCCAGAGCACCAAGTGTAATTTCTGTCTGCTGCTTTGTTCCTCTGCTATCACTTCTGACAAGTTTTCCTGACACCAATAGAAAAAAAGGTGAGAGGGGGGATTTCGAGCTGATTGACAGCCTCAGCTTTGTTCCTATGTGCGGAGGTGTGTCCCTTCTCTCCAATCAGCTCTCAGAGGTCTCCTCACTGAGCTCTGCAGAGTGTAACTTCACGGTAGAGCATTTAGAAAATATGTCTAAATTCAAACATGAAAAAGATGTAAACACATAGGTAATATTAACCACTTTCCGACCAGCCGCCGCAGTTTTACAGTGGCAGGTCAGCTCCATTACGCGAAACATACCTGTATGTCGCTTCGTGTGATAGTGGGGGCGGGCGGACGCGCACACACGCTGATTGGCCAGAGGGGATCGCACCCCAGGGAGACAGAACGGCGGACTGCCTATGTAAACAAGGCAGACCGCTGTTATGTCAGAGATGAACACAGGGATCCTGTGATCCTCCTATTTAGGAACACAGGACTCTGTGTTCATCCAGTGAGTCGATCCCCCATACAGTTCAAAAGCACTCCCAAGGTACACACACAACCCTTTGATTGCCCCTGGTGTTAACCCCTTCCCTGCCAGTGTCATTCGTACAGTAACAGTGCATATTTTTAGCACTGGATTACTGTAGTAATGTCACTGGTCTCCTTAAAAGTGTCAGTTAGGTGTCTGATCTGTCTGCTGCAATGTCGCAGTGCTGCTAAAAATCGTGGATCGCTGCCATTACTAGTAAAATAAATAAATAAATAAAAATGACATACATCTAACCCCTAGTTTGTAGATGCAATATTTTTTGCGCAAACCAATCAATATACACTTATTGTGATTTTTTTAACCAAAAAGCTGTGGCAGAATACATATTGGTCTAAACTGATGAAAACATTTGATTTTTTTTGATTTTTCTATTTATTGGGTATGTTTTATAGCAGAAAGAAAAATATGGGATTTTTGACTTAAGGTAAAATCCATTTCTCTGATGTTCATTGACGCACACAGCTCCTGATCTTCTTAACCATTGGGTTATACTGCCCCCTACAGAAGTAGGACACTAGGCAGAAAAAAAGTTTGGCTACGCATATGGGCAGTTCCAGGGGGTATACTTCCTATATCTGCTATAGGTACTCAGTTTTGTTACAAGCAGCGTCAGAGGAATTACAACTCCACAGAGGGGTGGGTGCTGTGTCCGTCAATGAACATCAGAGAAATGAATTTTACGGTAAGTCAAAAATCCAATTTTCTATTTTGTTCATTGACAGACACAGCTCCTGATCATCTTAACCACCAGTAGGAGACTGCGCTCGCAGAAGGAGGCTGTCCAAGTTGCCCAGTACCTCGATCCCCCGTTGGCGTAACAATGCTAGCACCGGGGCTAACACTTTTGTGAAGACCCAAGGAGCAGAGGCTTAACCAAAGGGTAACGCCACAAACTGATAATGCTCCTGTCCCATGGCAAAGCGGAGGAAGGGCTGGTGACCGGGCACATATTGGAATGTGAAGGTAAGCATCCTTGATGTGGATAGAGGCAAGAAAATCCCCCTAATGCAGGGATGCGACCACTATGCGAATGGACTCCATTCTGAACTTCTGCCCCCGCACAAAGCAGTTTAGCGCCTTGAGGTCCAGGATGTACCTTGCCTTCATTCCTGGGAACTGTAAATGGTTTGAGTAAAAAGCGTGAAAAAGTTCCGAACCGGGACAATCACCCCTTGAAGTAACAGGTCTTGTACCGCCCCAAACAGACCCTGTAACCAATATGGGAACAGGCGCAAGTTGGAACAAAAGAACCCTGCCAGGGGGTAAGAGCGAAACTCGATCTTGTAGCAGGACCGTATGACTTAGTGGACCCACTTGTCTTCGACCAGGGAAGTCCACAGGTCTGGAAACCAGTGAAGATGTCCCCCCACCCCCGATATGGGTAAGGGCGCACCTTCATGCTGAAGGAGCCTTGTCCGCGGGTCAGGATAAGCCCGCTCTCTACTTGCCAGACCAAGTTTGCTCGGATCCACCAGAGGAGGCCTTGAACATCTTTGATCCCTTGTCAGTCGCTCCTGAGGGACGAAAAAACTTCTTACAATGCATTTGAGCCATTAAATACGCAGAAGGACCACTGCTGAAACAGAGAGCCTAGCGACTAGGGGAGCCGCATCCAAAGAGGAATCACAGATAAACTGCAGCCCCTGGACCAACTGGTCCACCAGCTCAGCAAAGGCAGGGGGGAGCTGCTCCCCCTCCAGGTCATGGCGTAAAAGCTTAGCCCACCCGGTCAGAGTTTGCGACACCAGTGCAATGGTAAACACCGGCCTCAGTGCCGAACCAGCCAGGGTGTACATATTGCGGGCCACAGCCTCCGCTTTCCTGTCAGCCGGGTCCTTAAAGGCCAGGGGCTCTTCAACCAGAATCATGGTTGCTTTGTACGATCTGGAGACCGGAGAGTCCACCACCAGTGGAACAGTCCACTTTTTCAGAAGGGACTCCTCATAGGGGTACCACATAAGAAATCGCTTAGGGACCACAAATCTGTCAAAATAGACAGGGACTGACAAAGGGAACAGACGCCTTCATTGCAGCTTCAGTTGCGTCCTCCATTTTTAAGGTCTCAAGCACAGATACAATCAGTGCATCCACCAGCGCCTTTTCGTGCGCAGTTGTGTAAGTGGAGGAATTATCACTATCTGAAAACTCAGGGAGCATGGTCGCAGACCCAGCAGAGTGACCCACGTCCACGGCAGCCGAATCAGATTCAGGATTAGGCAGGGGAAGGTAGGGGGCGCTTTTTGCTAGCCCGTCGACCAAAAACCACCTCCACCCGGGACACAAAGGACTCCAAAACCGTCATCAGTGCATCGATGGATGGTTGGGACCCAGAGGGCCCCGCAGCCTCAGAGGGAATCAGGTGGGGAAATGTGCTCCAAAGACTCCATGAGTCAGTAGGGGGACCCCACAAGAAAAGGAATAAAAACACTGCTAAGGGACACCCCCAGCGCTCCGGCAGCACCACTTGGTCGCCAGTAACAGAGCACCTAATCGATTCTCAGCAGAGGGAGAGGACCCCACCTGCAGCCACCAGGATAATCTGCACTCCACGTGCAGTGATCATGAAGTTAAGTCAGCACCAGGGGATGAGGAGGAGCTCCCACTGCCAAAATCGCCACCCACAGGGCTCCACTGTCATGGCCGCTACTATTTTCAATGACAAACCACCGCAAAATGGCCTGCCGGACTACACAAACATGGCTGCCGTGCATTATGCACACAGGCTACAGCAAAATAACGACCCCACAAGGCTCCCTGGGACCCAGGAGGGATCCCTAGGCCTCAGAAAACGGGACAGGCAGAAAAGGGGGGCCCCTGGAAGGGGCCCCCATCCACATCCGATTGCCGGCAGCGCAACCCCCACCCCCCATCGCCAGCACAGCACCCTGTCCCCACTGCAGGTGGTGGACCAGGCCACCCCACAGCCCCAGCTTCGCGAGAGGAGGGAGAGGGGGGGTGCAGATGGGGGGCGATATGGCCCACAGGGACCACCAGACCAGGGACCACCAGACCGGTGAGGGGGGTGCCTAGTGGAACCCAGGGGTCCAACTGTTCTATGGAGGGGCCGACGTCTACCCCAAAACCCTCCAGGGGGAGAGGGGGGACAGTCACGTACCATATCAGGAACCAAGCAGACACCGCTCCAGACAGAACCTCCTCTCCATAGAAATGGGGGGGCTGTTGGCCAGGAGGAATGCTGCAACTCGGGCCGAGACCCGGTCGTATGCGACCTCACGAGGCGTTTAACTTGCAGGCCAGCCCCTGTCTGGTGGGGCTATGTCGCGGCAAACCTAGCAGGGAGCTAAGGTCTGCGCGCGCTCGCTGGCCAGATCTAGATTATCCAGCCCCTCGTCCAGTCTGGCAGTTGATTGTAGATCTAAAAAAAAAAAACAGGAGAAAAAATTCTAACTAAAAAGAAAAAATTATAATAATATTAAAACAACCACATATAATGTGGCTAAAAAAAGTCCCAAATTGTGAGTAATGAATAAGTTGAATAAGTGGAAATAATAAATAATAGTTCTTGAACGCATAACAGACACACGTGATATAATGTCCTCCACAGCCTGTGCACCAATCCACCACCGCATGCAAGTCTGCTTACCAGATGACACAGGTAATGGGATCAAACAACCAATTGGAGAAGGTACACCGATATCCACGTGACCCTACAGACCATTCAACCGAATGGAGGAGACAGGAGGAACCCCGGGATGGAAACACTACAAGGGGGGAGGCAGTGTAATCCAACTGTATAAACACTGCTCATCCTGAACTCAGGAGGCCAGTGATCCCTAAACTGGTGTAGAAGGTCCAGCTTCCATCCCATCCAACCGGCCTGCTCTAAGCCCTAGTGCACAAGCTAGCCTAGCTCTTTGGCTGCTTTACTGCAGCTGCTGTCTGTGTTCCTGTGGGTCCAGTACGACATCACTTCCGGTTTGCGGCTGGTTGGAGCGTGGAATGCAATTGGAACCCTCTATGACGGTTCCTGGTCATATGCATGATTTTATGCTTTCAGCAAGTGTCATTTGAGGCACTTTTAAATGTGAGTATTTTATCCTCATCTCTGCTATTATTTATTAATAAAAACATACTACACCATGAGATTTTTTCCCCGTATTTCTTGAGATCTAATGGAGAGAGGTACCCCTGACTAACACCTAGGTGGAAGTGTTCCCTAAAAAGACAAAGGAGCTCTACAGGCACTCTAGGTCCCAGAGGCCTGAGTGCTTCTGGTAAGTGGCCACTACCTAATGGGTGGAGGATCAGAGATCTGATTTACCACTGAATCACATCAAGGGAAGAAGCACAGCACAATCCTTGTGATATCCCCCCACCTACAGTTTATGGACACTATTTAACTTATTATTAATTTCCTCATTAATATATTTTTTTGCTTGGCACGTATTTTCAAGGCCGATTAGTTAAGCAGCCCTCAAAAATTCCACTCGCCTGCTCGCATTTTGCGAGAGGAAAGATGTGGATAGCGAGTAAGGGCTGTGCTGCAAGAAAAGGGTGGACCCGGGGCGCAGAACAGTGCCCCCCGAGCCCATCCATAGTGTGACAATAGCGAATGAATATTCGCTATTGTTACACAGATCCTCCTCCTGGCCAATCTTAATTCTGAATAAAACATTTAACAGTGTAATTTTATGAGATATTTTACAAGGACGTGTTTAGGGGCGGAGCAGGGTAGGGTTTGGGTGGGGAAACAAGTGGAGAGTAACTCTTAAGGCCTGGCTAGTAGCTCATGACTTGAAATTTTGAGCCCTGAGTTAAGGATATTTATTTTTTGATACTGCACAGAGCACCTTATTGTCATCAGCTATTTGATATATGCATGACACCTTTTTTAGACTTTGATACATTTTTTTTACAGTGCACCTTCTTTATCCAGCACATATTGGAAAAACTGCACGGTGTGTCATCAGCACTGTCACATATTTACTTGGATGTTTATTTTTTGCTATCTTTTTGAATGATCTATCGCCATACTTCACCACAGAGGGTGGAGCCCTTGTACTGTCAAGATAGCACGGTTTGTCACTGGCACTGTTATATTTATATTTATTTTTAGCCTTTCACTATTTATTCCACTTTGATTTTTTTATTGTCCCACTTCATCACAGTGGGTGAAGTTCTCTGATTGATACCAGTGCCTGTCTTGTATTTTTATTTAATTCTGTGTACTCATGTATAAGTAGCTGCGCCTCATAACATTACCTATTTCACATTTAAGTTTGTTGCACTTAAATTGAAGGTAGCTCTACACCATACAGTGTTTTTTCAAAGGGAGGCATCGTTACTCCTTACACTATCTTACGTGGATCTTTCGGCTACCTTTGATATGGATGACCACCCCCCTCCTCAAAAAACTTTACTCCTTTGGTCTCCGTGACTGTGCTCTTCGCTGGCTCTCATCCTACCTATCCCACACAGTGTCACTTGCAATTTTCTTTCCTCCACTCCTCTTCCTGTCTCCATCTGGGTCCCCCAAGGTTCTGTTTTTGGACCTCTTCAATTTTCAATCTACACCGCTTCCCTGGGTCAGCTAATAGCCTCCCATGGCTTTCAATATAATTTCTACGCTGACAACACCCAAATCTATCTCTCCACCCCTCAGCTCACTCCATCAGTCTCCTCACGCATCACTAACTTACAGACTTATATCTGTCTGGATGTTACACCAATTTCTCAAACTCAACTTGTACAAAACTGAGCTCATAATATTTCCTCCCCCACGTGCCTCTTCCCCTAACTTCTCTGTCCAGAGCAATGGCACAACCCCACCATCCCCGTATGCCAGGGTGTTAGGTGTTATCTTGCACTCTGAACACTCCTTTCTGCGCCACATCCAGTCACCTTCTAAGTTTACGCCACAATTTCCGCAACATCTCTAAAATACGTCCCTTCCTAACCAATGAAACCACAAAGCTCCCGATTCACTCCCTGGTTATCTCTCGCCTCGACTACTGCAACTCCCTTCTCATTGGCCTACTATTAAATAGGCTATGCCCCCTTCAGTCTTTCTGCCAGATTTATCCACCTTACAAATCGCTCAGTGTCTGCTACCACTCTGCCAATCCCTCTATTGGCTTTCACTCACCCAACAAATTAAATTCAAAATACTAACAATACTATACTAACAATAACTTACAAAGCCACCCAACTATGCCCCCAGCTACATCACTAACCTATTCTCAAAATATCAACCAAATCATCCTCTTCGCTCCTCCTAAGACCTCCTACTCTTTAGCTTCTCCCCTCCTCCCATACTCGCCTCCAGGTCTTCTCCCGAGCCTCTCTCATCCTCTGAAAAACCCTACCCCAATATGTCCGACTATCTCCAACTCTATTCACTTCTAGGCGATCCCTGAAATCTTTTCTCGTCAAAGAAGCCTATCCTGCCTCCGCCTAACAACTTTTACAGCTCATCCCCCACAGTTATACCTTTTGTATAACTTGACCCTTCCTCTTAGGTTGTAAGTTCGAACGAGCTGTATTGTATTGTAAGTGTACGGTCTGCCCTAATATTGTAAAGCGCTGCGCAAACTGCTGGCGCTGTATAATAATAAGGATACAACACCTCCTTACTGTAGGGTTGCCACCTCATTCCTTTAAACCAGGACACACATTAATTACACAGGTTCTGTGGCTGATTAAGGTGGTAATTAAACTCACTTAGTGCATTATATTAGCCCCAGAACCCCTGTAATGTGTCCTGGTTGAAAGGGATGATGTGGCAACCCTACCTTGCTGCCTGTCAAACTCTCTCAGCAGAGCAATATGTTTTTGCAGTGCTAGTGTAAAGTTCCAATCTATAATAGAGGGAAGCGCACGCAGACCTTGGGCAATATCGCTTTATTAGGGGAACAAACAGTACGATTAAAATGCACTCACATTTTCATCCTTGTTAGACAAGCATATCAGCATGATAGCAGAAGCTCCTCCCGTCCCTCCAGGCAGTTACACTCCGGTCTCTTGCAGCTGCCGCCATGGCCCCGCTCTCCCTTACTTCCTGCTCCACTACGTGTCTGTACTAGTGCGCCTGTGCACCAGTCCGTTATGTTGCACTGCTACACGAATGAGTCACAGCCTCAGCCGAAGCTACAAGGTGCGCAGGCGCACTAGTACAGACACGTAGTGAAGCCGGAAGCAGGAAGTAAGGGAGAGGGGGGCCATAGCGGCGCCAGCTGCAAGAGACCGGAGTGTAACTGCCTGGAGGGACGGGAGGAGCAAGGAGCTTCTGCTATCATGCTGATATGCTTGTCTAACAAGGATGAAAATGTGAGTGCATTTTAATCGTACTGTTTGTTCCCCTAATAAAGCGATATTGCCCAAGGTCTGCGCGCGCTTCCCTCTATTATAGATTGGAACTTGACTTTTATCCGCCCCCCAGTTGAGTGTGAGAGGAGCTGCAGAAGACCAGGACATACCGGCTTTAAAGCATACTACAAGTAGGAAGTGGACACATGATCAGCGCCATAGGCTGGTGAAGTATATGCCCATGTATGTGTTGTCATCCAGCACATGCAGGGGTTGTTCTTATTGAGTGCTAGTGTAAAGGAGGCCTAAAAGAGACCCTGAGTGATATAAGAAATTGCCAGGTAGTTTCACTCTCTGACATCTACCAAAAACTACCTATATGGGTGGAATAATCCTTTATAAGCATTACAAAAAGTATGAAAATTCCTATACAAAAGCCCCTACAAAAGTTTAACTGTGAGTGTATTAAAAAAAAAGTAGACAAAAGACATTTATTCTTTTCCAAGAGTAAAAAAAAAAAGAAAAAAATAGTAAAATGTTACTATATCCATGAGAGGTGAAACTTTTAACGACAAGGTTTTTAGTGAGTTTTCCTGGACTGAAGGAAACCCTATAGGCTATGTAAAAAGGTTCAGGCACGCTACAGGTCTCTCTGCAATCAGAAATCTTAATCCATCACAGCTGCTCCTAGTTACACAAAGAGCCACAGACTTTAGCAGGAATTTTACAGCCACTCTCCTGGCCCTAGACATTGCTCCCCTGTTTCCAAGCTTTCCTGATATTGATTATTTGGGGGTTTGAGAAATGCCAATCAATCAGCTGATGTCATGCTTTCTGGGTAAAAGAACATAAAGGAGGAAGTTGGTGAATGACACCGTATTGAGTTTCACTTAGTCCAGAGTTTGTTGTACTGTGAAACTAAGAAAACAGATGTGTCTTGTTCTGCTGCAGCCGCAGCGATTCAACGTAGAATAGTGCAACACTCCAGTATCTGTTGCCTGGTCTGGAAGACTCATTAAAGGACAGCCTCAGACAAGACAGAAAGAAAAAACACACCAGTAAGTTTGCATAATAGCTATGTTCCACTTGTTAGTTCTTTGTTTTGAAAGGGAGCTCCAGAAGTTCTTGTATGGATTCCGAGAAAGATTCTTTATGCCAAGTCTATACCAAATCATTAAAGGCAGGGACCATATATACAGTCCAACAAATAAAGAATTTAGCAGCATACAACAACTAAAAACAATTAAAGCATTTGCAAATAATTGCCATTTACAATGTGTTTGAACAGGCAAGAATTCGATTTTCAAATATTCTGGCTGCAGATAAAGGTATATTTTCTAATAAAACATGGAAAATCTGCCTTTCAGCAAACTTATTCAACAAAACAAAAACAACCAGCTCCAAACCTTAACAATTCCGCCACCATGTTTCACAGTTGGTATGGCTTTCCTCTACTGAAAAGCAGTCTTTGTTTTGAACCAAATATCTCTATCTTTTATTCACTAGTCTACAGCATATTGTTCCAGAAGGTCTGGATTGTGCCTTTGCTCTTTTTTGAGAGGAAAGGCTTTTTTTTTACCAGGCAACACCTCCCATGCATGTTGAAGTGGAACTTTAGTCAGAAAATTAAAAAGGGATTGTAAAGCTAATTGAAAAAAAAAAACAAACATGTCTATACTTACTTGCTCTGTGCAATGGAATTTCACAGAGCGGCCACGAATCTCCTCTTTTCAGGTCCCCTGCTGGCGCTCCTGGCCTCTCTTCTCTGTCCAGTGCCCCCATGGAAAGCGGCTTCCCATAAGGGGAATCGTGCGTGCTTGCACCCAAGCCCCACTGCTGCATCCATTGACATAGACAGTGGGTCTGGGCCCCGCCTCCTGCTCCCTCATCACTGGCTTTGATTGACAGCACTGGGAGGCAATGGCTCCCGGTGCCCTAGCAAAGCCAGCGAGGCCTGGAAGTGAGGGGAGAGAAGAGCTACAGATGTGCATGACGCTGGTTGGAATGAGGGCTTAGGTAAATAAAAGGGTGGGGTGAGGGGGGATGCAGACAGCTAAACATATTTTACCTTAATGCAAGGAATGCTAGATACACTTTAGGCTGGCTCCTTTTGCATGTATAGCTATGCAAAACATAAAAAAAAGTGTCTATACTGTTTAAAATCCAATAATACACTGTGTCTCAGCCTGCTCTGCATTTTTAGGTATTGCTGAATTTGTAGAGGCCAATCTGCTGACAGCCTTAAAGCAGAATTAAACTCTCCTAGCCAAGGAAGCTGCTTCAGTTTGATCTGAAACTGCCATGGTGCTGCACATGTGATCAGTTATGACACCAGCCATTAGACGTTGGACGGTTTGACGGTTTGGTTGAGGACACAAATGTGACAGTTAGAAATGCCAGCATTCCAGGAATGTAACCGTTTTTGGAAAACTTTAGGGACCACAAAGGGCTTGTAAAACCTTGTAAGACCTTGTAAATTTGTCAAAATAGGTAGAATAAGGAAACACTTTGGCCGTACGACACGGCTTGTGTGTACCAAAGGGGACAGCCACGTCAGCAGCTGTCTCAGCTACCCTCTCCATTTTTAAAGTCTCACGCACTGAGGTAATAATTGCGTCCACTTCTCATGTGCTGCTGCAGCCATGGAGGAGTCACCCTCACTATCAGACGGATCAGGGAGCGTGTCGTCAAGTCCTACCGGACGGGACACGTCCACGGCAGGAGAGCTAGATTAAGGATCCAGACAGACGAAGTAAGGGAGGGTGGGGGTGCTTCCTGCTAGCCTTACACCCAAACGCCACCTCCACCCGGGAAACAGAGGACTATAAGACCAGCATCAGTGCATCATGGCTTGCAATCAGTGTTTCAAATAATCCCATAAGACTAAGTTCAGGGCTCTTTGAGTTTCTTACACCATACTTGTCAAATGTTGTCTTTTTTTGACCCGAAGGGCCTTCAACTGTCGTCACAAGGTTGGAAACACACAGTTGTCTAAAATGTAATGTCCCCATACTGTATAGTATATGTGACAATCACTTCACTCCCCTTTTTTTGTCTATTTCTTCTCTCTTGTCCTTGAATTTGCCTCCATTTATCCATTCACTTGAATCCTCCAATCTCTTCATAATTAATTTGCACTTTGAGCACAACTGATTTGGTTATTAATGTCACCACCTATTGGCTGGACAGGTCTTATTTATTTTACATTCATGTAGAAGAATTTCATAATTACATAAGAATGACATTTCTTTAGCACTATCAACACATATACTGTATGTTGAATAATTAAGTGATTAAGGCACCCATATGGAGCCATGGAATTCCATCCACAATAATTTATTTTACTTTTGTGTAGATTTGGAAGAGTTATATCTGCTGTCGTATTTTTATTTCTGTTTGTGATCAATGGGACAAGAAGTGATGTGCAATCTACACCGGAATTATAAATAAAAAAAGAACCGCAAAGTTCTAGCATTTCCACATCCTCCTTTTTTATTGTCATTGTATCCTTGTGTCAAAGGTTTTCCTTTAGCCAACACTGTCACTTATACGTTAGGAAATATATAATCCATAACATTCCGACAAAGGTTTTTTTTTCTTTCCCTTTCCCACCCTATCTAAAAATAGAGAATTTTTTTTTAAATAGAGTTACACTTTAACCACTTGCCGACCGCCGCAGTAAATAGACTATTTACTGCGGCGGTCAGCCCCTCACAGGCAAATCGACGTAGTACTACGTCGCTAGCCTGTGAGGGTCTCGGGAGCGAACGCGCGCCGCCGGAGGCGCGCTCCCGCTCCTGCGCGGTCACGGACCCCCCGTGTGTGACGGGAGGACCCGATCATCCGCCGGTCACTCGCGATCGTCGGTGGAGAGGGAGAAAGGCAGACAGCTGATGTAAACAAGCCGCCTGTCATTCTCTCCTGTGTAGGAATAGTGATCATACGGTTCTACTATGTAGGACCGTTGATCACTGTTCCTACACCTCAAGCCAAAGCCAATCACAGTTAGAATCACGCCCCTAGGGACACACACCACCCCTCCCTCTCAAAAAAAGTTAACCCCTTCACTGCCAGTGTAATTTTACAGTAACAGTGCATATATATAGCACTGATTACTGTAGTAATGTCACTGGTAACCCCAAAAGTGTCAAAAATTTCAGTCAAGGGTCCGATCTGACCGCCGCAATGTCGCAGTACCGCAAAAAAAAAATCGCAGATCGCCGTCATTACGCGTTAAAAAAAGAAAAACAACAAAAATTACAAAAATCTTTCCCTTGGTTAGTAAAGGCGATAACTTTTGCGCAAACCAACCAATCAAAATACGCTTTTTGCGATTTTTTTTTTACCAAACATATGTAGCATAAAACAAATTGGCCGAAAATGTTAAAAAATTTTGATTTTTACATTTTTTTGGGGGGGAATTTCATATAAAAAAAATTTGAAAAATATTGTTATTTTTGCAAAATTGACGCTCTTTTTTTGTTTATAGCGCATGATCAAAAAAATCGCACAGGTGATCAAATACCACCAAAAGAAAGCTCTGTTTGTGGGAAAAAAGGACGTCAAATTCGTTTAGGTACAGCGTCGCACGGCCGCACAATTGTCCGTTAAAGTCACGCAGTAAAAAATCGCAAAAAAAACCCTGGTCAGGAAGGGGGTAAAATCTTCCGGGGCTTAAGTGGTTAAAAGTTATATAGTATTTGGCTGGAGGTCCATTGTGGCAGAAACACAATGTGCAAGTGACGTCTATCATCTATAGCACACATTAGTCAGTTCGCCATTTCAGGTCCTTCCGGTAACTGTTTGTCTTATTGTTTGTCGGATTGTTACATTTCTGCTGTTTCTCCCGATCTTGTCTCTTGTGTGTGAACTGTAACCTAACATCTTTGTAATTGATTGTTATGACTCGGAAGAGTCTGCTCAGCATAATTCTCAGATGTGTTTGGCCGCATTGAGAAACACGCCAGTCAGTGTTGAAATACTGAGACATAGACCCACTCACACTGTCTCCTTACTGGAAGATCACATGCGTCTGTAAATACTAAAATACGCCATTTACAGCTAGATTACACACAGGGAGTCACAAATAGAAATCTATTTTACCTGGGTAGATTTTAGGATGATGTAGATCTAACAAAGTGTTGATCAGGGATTTAGAGAATGTTAGATCTCAGGGGAAAAAGTATTAGTATACAGGATTTATATAGCATCAGCAGTTTGCACAGCGCTTTACAATCTAAACAGAGACAGTAAAGTTACAATACAATAAAATACAAGAGGGTAAAGGCCCGTACACACTTGACGGAAATCGGACGAAATATCATCCGATTTTTCTCTCTCATGCTCAGCGGTTATAACCGTTTTTAGTCGACAGTGCATAAATGTTCACGAAATTTCTCGTCCGATTTTTTATTTTTTGGACATTTGTTCCTAGATTTCCGGGTTGTCAGCAACTTCAGATCATGCGCGGTCTTTCGTATCCTATTTTTCACGGACGTACTGCATACACATTAAACGAAAATCGGTAGTCTGGGGACGGACGATAAACATTTTGGAGTTCGTCCCTCCGTTTTTTTTCGTTAAAAATGTCGGCATCGGCTGCTGAATGTTGTGTACACACTAGGCGAAAATCGGACGATTTTACCTCGGACGGGAATTTTCGGCAGATTTTCTACTAGTGTGTACTAGGGCTGAACGATAGTCGATGTGATATCGACTATCGTTCTGCGGGCGTGGGCGATATTCATATCGCCGAAGACACGATATTTAGCACAGGGAGAAGTCGGGACTCGGGGGAGGAGGAGGACTCACAGCGTTGGCAGCCGACACATTCGTTTTGCTTTCGGCTGTGATCGGAACTCCAGCCCGATGCAATCCAGCCCTCCCCGCTCTGCCTCTAGTCTCCAGCCGACCATTACTCCGCCCTGCTCCACCCATTGTCTCTCCTGGCTGCATCGGGGGCACGCACGGGGGCGGGATCAGGCTGTAATGTTTTGTAAAAGGATTCAATGGAGACACAATGGGCGGAGCAGGGCAAGGTAATGGTCGGCTGGAGACTAGAGGCAGAGCTGGGAGGGCTGGATTGCATCGGGCTGGAGGGGGCGGAGTTCCGATCACAGCCAAAAGCAAGGGGAAACCGATATCGACACAACACCGGATCTCGGTCCAGGGGGGGCGGTCGGGTGTGTGTGTTCCCCGGCTACACTCCGGGCACAGCACCATCACCAGGTGAGATCGGGGGAGGGATGGAGGTGATCAGCTGACACCGGGCACACCGCACACACATCGCTTCCTTCCAGCTGTGCAGTGTCATGTAAGATAAGCGCTGATTGGCTGAAGTAGCATCTTCCTCAGTGTGGCCTGTCTCCTCCCCTGTGATATGTGTCTCCCAGTGATAGCACGTGACTGTGGAGAAATATTGCGATATAGATCATTGAAAACCAAATATCGCAATGTACTTTTTTCCCCAATATCGTGCAGCCATAGTGTGTACCCCACTTTAGTAGGGTCCTGTTTATAAGAGCTTACAATCTAATAGAACTAATGTTTCAGAATGAAGTTTTCTGAAGAATGAGGAAGTATTATAGGTCAGCAGCCAGGGTGTCCACTCAGTTTCAACTGCAACAACTGTGCATTCAAGATCTTTGTTTTCTGCTGAATACTGCAACAATTTTAAGTGTGTGGGTGTCTGCAGACAAGGCTGACTGGCTGCTATCAGGGAGAAGCAGCGATCACAACTAGCCCAGATGAGGAATGTTTGCTCCCAAGTAACCTGGCACTGGCTTTCTGCTGTGTCACCTCTCCCCTTACCATTCCCCTATATATGTAATGTCGGTAGAGCTGGCAGACAGAAAATCTTACCATGAGGATGGAAGGACTGAACCCGCACAAACAATGGCCCATTCCTATTTCTGGATGATTACAGAACTGTGTCGACACTCCTAGTTTGTATTTGCACCTCATACCATGCAGAGTTTATAGTGACTTGGGAAGGTGTTACTAGTTATCTGAACAAGCAAACATTGTCTCATGCCCTTTGGGATATTTTAACCACTTCAGCCCCAGAAGATTTTACCCTCCTTCCTGACCAGGCCCTATTTTGCGATTCGGCACTGCGTTATTTTCATGGACAACTGTGCGGTTGTGCGACGCTGTACCCAAATAAAATTGATGTCCTTTTTTCCCCCACAAATAGAGCTTTCTTTTGGTGGTATTTGATAACCTGTGCGATTTTTATTTTTTGCGCTATAAACAAATAAAGGGCAACAATTTTGAAAAAAAATATATATATATTTTTCACATTCTGCTATACAACATTCTCAAAAAAAAAATTTAAAAAAAATCTAATTTTTTTAACATTTTAGGCCAATATGTTTTCTGCTACATATTATTGGTAAAAAAAAAAAAAAAAAAAAAAAAAAAAAATCGCAAAAAGCGTATTTTGATTGGTTTGCGCAAAAGTTATCGCTTCTACTAACTACGGGAAAGATTTATGTCATTTATATTGTTTTTTTTTTTTTACTAGCAATGGCGGCAATCTGTGATTTTTCTGCGGGACTGCAACATTGCGGCGGACAGATCAGACCCCTGACTGACATTTTTGACACTTTTGGGGGGGGACCAGTGACATTACTACAGTAATCAGTGCTAAAAATATGCACTGTTACTGTAATAATGACATTGGCAGGGAAGGGGTTAACATTATAGGTGATCAAGGGGTAAAAAATGGATTTTTGTAAAATCTTACCGTAAAATCCTTTTCTCTTAGCTCATCGACAGACGTAGTCCTCGGTGATACACCACCTTCGGGTTATGTTACCTCCGCAGGAGCAGGACTAGACAGGAAATTAAAAAGCTCTGGCCACACCCTAGGGGCAGTCCCAGAGGGTATATCCTCTCTCTCTCTGCCTCAGCAAATCAGTTATGTGAAAAAGCAGTGCTTAGAGAATTTAACCCAACCCAACTCCAAAACAGAGGGGCGGGGACTACGTCTGTCGATGAGCTAAGAGAAAAGGATTTTACGGTAAGATTTTACAAAAATCCATTTTTCTCTAGCGCTCATCGACAGACGTAGTCCTCGGTGATACACCACCTTCGGGACGTCCCAGAGCAGTATCACAACTGAGGGGTGGGAAAATGGAAATCAAATCCCAATCTAGAAGGCCCAACCGGTGCCAACTAGAAGTTTACAATGCTCATCCTTAATGATGAGACTCAACAAAAAAATTTTCAAACAGAAAAAAACCCTCGAGGTAGACCACCGGTCTCCTCAAATTGCGGCCTGCAAAACCTTGCGGCCAAATGAGGCATCCGCCGATGCCGTCACATCAATTTTATAGAATTTTGTAAAGGTATGTACCGACGACCAGGTGGCCGCCTTACATACCTGGACCACTGACGCCTGATGGCGAAAGGCCCAGGAAGTACTGAGCGCTCGAGTGGAGTGCGCCCTAACAGGGAACGGAGGACTCTGACCCTTAATAGAATAAGTCTGTACCACCGTTTGTCTAATCCATTTGGCAATGGTTGCGGCAGATGCAGGCAAACCCTTTCTGGGGCCATCCGTGATCACAAAAAGTGAATCCGTCTTACGGAATGATTCCGTAGCTTTCAGGTATACCCTGATTGCCCGAACCACATCTAAGGAATGCAACGCATGTTCCCGATGATGCTTGGGCTGAGGACACAAGGAAGGTAGTACAATATCTTCATTCAGATGAAAATCTGAAACCACCTTAGGAAGAAAAGATGGCTTAGGATGAAGTACTACCTTATCCCTATGAATCACTAGGTATGGGGACTGGCATGATAATGCAGCCAGTTCTGACACCCTGCGAGCAGAAGTAATAGCCACCAAGAAGGCCACCTTCTGGGATAAAGTAAGCAAGGGAATCTCCCTGATGTTTTCAAAAGGAGGTTTCTGTAGAACCGACAAAACCAAATTAAGATCCCAGGGCGGTAAGGGCGCGCGGACTGGAGGAGCCAGGTGCCGCACCCCCTGGATGAAATTCCGCACCAAGGATTTGGTAGCTAACGGCTTCTGAAAGAAGATTGCTAATGCTGAAACTTGACCCTTGATGGTGCTCAAGGCTAGCTTCTGCTCAACCCCTTGTTGCAAAAAGGCCAATATTCGAGACACCGAATAGGTACGTGGAGGAAATCCTAAAGATTCGCACCACGCAATATAAGTCTTCCATGTGTGATAATAGACTTTGCTGGAAGTCGCTTTCCTTGCTTTAATAAGGGTAGGAATGACAGAAGTAGACAAACCTCTGTCCTTCAGTACTTGGGTCTCAATGGCCAGGCCATTAAAACCAGCGACTGTAAAGCACGAAGGTAACTTGGTCCTAGAGACCACAGACACTCCCTGAGACGAAGTTCCCACGGAACGTCTGCGACTAGCATGTCCAAGTCGGCCAGGCCGGCTTGAGGAGGCCAGCCTAGAATTTCTAGGACCACTGGCGCTGATTGGATCTGAACCAGGCGTCCCTAGAGCTATCTGGCCCCGACCATCCGAGAAAGTCTGGTCGTTTTCTGTTCCCACACATTTATCAGATACCTGATAGTTATCAGGAAGGGTGATCTTTTCTGGTTGAACCTCAGGGACCGAAGTCACCCGACTAGAGGCTACTTGGCCTATCTGGTCAACCAGATCCGATTCCTGTGAGGTATCGGGACTAATCTTAGGAAAGGGTAAAGGAAAAGATCTATTCAGGGAACGGTAACTACCGCTTCCTGTGGTACTTAAATGTTGGAAGGGAAGAATCGCACCGGTAGTAGTGGTTGATGCTCGATCTGATGTCCTGAATACCGGTGAAAACGTCCCCCCACCCTGAAACCGGGTGGGGGCGCACCTTCAGGCTGTGTACTCCTTTGCTTCGGGTTTGGCTGGGTTGGTCCTCTGCTTGTCCGACCAGCCCTTCTTGAATCCTCCTGGAGGAGTCTTGCCTTTCCCGCTAGTACCAGCCGGGCGCCCTTTATGGGCGGTAAAGAAAGGTCCTCGCTTGTTGCGAGGTCCCTTAGCTTTTGCAGCCTGTGGCAAGAAAGTGCTCTTGCCCCCAGTGGCATCCTTAATGATTTCATCTAGGTTGGCCCCAAATAGACGATTCCCCTGAAAAGGGAGATTGGTCAAGGTCTTCTTGGAACCTAGGTCAGCTGACCAGCATTTTAACCACAGCACACGTCTGAGGATTACTGCTAACTTAGATGCATGCCCTAATAAGGGAGTTGTGTCCAAGGCTGCGTCACAGATAAACCGTAGCCCTTGTATGATCTGTTCCATCAAATCAGATGTCTCCTGGGGAATATCTTTTCCCCTAAGATCTTGGCGTACCATTTCCGCCCATTCCGTAAGTGTCTGGGAAACTAGACCAATAACAATTACTGGTCTAAAAGCTGACCCTATCAGAGAAAAGATAGTGCGGGACTCTGCTTCTATCTTTCGATCCACCGGATCCTTAAAGGACGAAGTGTCCTCCACTGGAATAACCGTGGCTTTATTCAGCCTGGAAATAGGCGGATCCACGACTGGTGGTACCGTCCATTTCTTAATGATGGATTCCTCAACGGATAGCGTCTAGCAATACGCTTGGAAATAGTAAAGGTACGTTTAGAATGCTCCCATTCTTCTTTAATCTGATTACCAAAACATTTAGGTACCGGAAAAGCCTTCGCCATCTTGATGGGCTTATTAGTACCGAAAGGCCTCTCTGTTTCAGTTGCCTCTGCCGGTAAAGCCTCAAGTTTTAAGGTTTCTTGCACTGCCACAACTAGTGCGTCCACCAATGCTTCTTCCTGAATTATAGCAGGAGAAGAAGCGTCCTCCTCACTGTCTGAGGGGGCTTTACCTGGGATAACAGCCCTTGCAGAGGAACCTGCAACTGCCGTGACCATCTCTGAATCTGAGTCAGAGGTGTCAGATGGTATAGGGGTAGGCGGGGGTCGCTTCCTTGACCCCCGTCCCTGACAGGCCGCCTCCACCCGAGCCACCATAGACTCCAAAATTGCTGTAAATGATTCTATACTCTGTGCACCGGCGGGTCCCGAGGCCCCCTCGAGGGAAACAGGTGGGGGAATATGTGTGGCAGGGTCCATGATAACTCCAGTTACTTCCTGGATAATATAAATCAAAAGAAAAAAACTTTTTTTTTTTTTTTTTTTTTCTGACCCCCAGCGCCACAAAAAGCCCCTTAGTGTTACCTGCTAGGGATCCCTATCGATCGAGAGAGAGAGAGAGAGATAGACCCCCAGGCTCACCACTTGATGCTCAGAGTTAAACTGCAACAGCTTACAGCGCTGTCCTGACAAACAGGAAGTCTTTTGGCTGGCTGCCCAGGAAGAAGGGAGGCGGCTCCGCCCCTCTGCACGCCTTCCGGCGCCTCCCCCAAGCTCCACGAGGTGTAGGATCACCTCAAACATGGCCGCCCCCATGCTGGAGACACGAGGCTACGCCAAAATGGCGGCTCGTGCGATCCAGCAAAAAAAATGGCGGCGGCCTGTGCTGACTAGCGGTGTGCTGCAGGGCACACAACACTCTCTCTGCATGGGGATATGGCGTGGTTGGCGGTACCGGCCCTGGCGGACCGCATGGCCGTTCGGGAGGCCTGCTAATAGCTGGAGATCTGATTTGGAAGGCAGTCTACATGTCCGTGGCTTCTGACTGGTAGGTAGCTTATACTTAACCCATAAGATTCCCAGAATGCCACAGATTACATCTTTAAAACATGTATACAATAGATTGTTAGCTCCCAAACCAAGCCTCCTGGCTTTTGCACACATAAAATCACACTCAAAGTAGGAGGATTTGTGACATGTTATAGGATAGAAAGGACTCTTTCTTACCATACAGAGAGGGGCCCGCGTTCACCACAAACCCCGTCAGGGAAAAAGGGGGAACATACTACTCACCATACCGGAACCAGGCGGGCACCAACTCCTGACAGTACCCCTCTCCACCGGGGCGGGAGGGCTGTCGACCGATACGGACGCCGTGACTCATGGTCTTTGGCGTTTCAGCGAGACGTTTAACTCGCGGGTTCAGTCCTTTTAATGGGACTTTGTCGCGGCCGACTCAGCGTGGAGCTATGGCCTGCACGCGCTCGTAGGCTGAACTGGGGTGACCACCGGATCTCAACATCCAGCCCGTCGCCCAGTTCAGCTTTCTTGCTTGAAGATCTCACAGGAACACTGGAGAAAAAAAAAAAAGCTGTCTAAAAATCCTTTTAGAAAAAAATTCTTGCCAGGACCTAAGATCCCAGCAAGGTATCTAGGTCCTTACTCCTAACTAGACAGAAAATAACTGATTTGCTGAGGCAGAGAGAGAGAGGATATACCCTCTGGGACTGCCCCTAGGGTGTGGCCAGAGCTTTTTAATTTCCTGTCTAGTCCTGCTCCTGCGGAGGTAACATAACCCGAAGGTGGTGTATCACCGAGGACTACGTCTGTCGATGAGCGCTAGAGAAATGTAAGCCTAGGGGAGTGATCCTAACTGTGGGGGGGCGTGGCTTCTGAAATGACCAAAGAGACATGTGATCCTATATAGAAGGATCACAGGGGCTCTATGATCATTGCAGGGAGAAGAACGGTCAGCTGTGTTCTTCTCTCTCAGCGGGGAAAGATCGCGGGTGTCAGGCGGCAATCAGAGCCACCTGCCCGCTGCATCAGCTTCCTCGCCTCCGGAGAGCGAGCGCCGTACATGTACGGCAATTTGCCTGGGAGCGGCTGCCTGCTGCAGTACATCTGTGGCGGGCGGTCGTAAAGTGGTTAAAGTGAGCATGTGCTTTGCCTAAGCAAAGTAAAGCAAAAGGCTTCTTTTAACGCAGACCTCCATAGATGAATATATCTACTCTGAAGATACATCACTCCAATGCCCTCTATTTATCTCCTGGGAGAGAAGGGAAAACCCTGTATAAAGGTACAAGTCGATGGAGTCCAAGAAAGTATGATTTGCTGTAAACCTGAAAGGTATGATTTGCTGAGTCCTAAAAGGTAGAAGTCGCTGGAGTCCTTGCTTAAAGTGGAACTTTATTAGTCAGAAAATTGAAGTCCTGATTGATCACTTCAGGTTGGCCCCTTTTGAAGTAATATGTTAAACTTTAAAAATAAGTGCCTATACTGTTTAAAAACAAGTAATACACTGTCTCACCCTGTTCTGCACATGCTCAGTTGCTTTCCATTCTTGACACTGTGCCTAAAATCAGAGCCACTAGAGGCCGATCAGCTGACAGCTTTAAGATTTACTGCTGCTGAAGGGGGAGGAAAGCAACAAGTAGTAGGCAGACTGTGGTTAGGGAACACAAATTAGGGAGGGAGAAAAGAAAAACAGGAGAGGTGACAGGACAAAGTCTGCTGCCAGGGAGACACAAAGCAAAACTTACAAAGACAGTGTCTTATCTTATCTCCCTGATATTCTCTCCTTTCTCCCTCATGGGTAGCCTGTGAACTTCAGCACTGTACAGTCGGGCATAGATGGATCAAATCTCAACCGGTTCAGCAGGGACTGGCTGAAATTCGATTGATCAATCGACTGATTCAGTGCAACGAGCCTGTCGGATTGTCTGCATGCAATTACTGCCAGCGGCTATTGCCGCCAACAGTGTTTATGGATTTTTACCGGCAGGGAAGGCTCCCTGCCGACTAAACACAATAGCGTTGTGGGAAAGATTCCCCCATCAACAGTGTTGATAGGGGAATCAAGCAATTTTCTTTCCTGAAGAAATAAAATTGCATTATCTTTGGCTTGCTTAACCGGTTGCCGACCGACGCAAGTACATATACTGCGGCGGTCAGCCCCGGCCAGGCAAAGTGACGTATCGGTACGTCGCTAGCCTGTGAGCCAATAGGGGGCGAGCCCGCCCCCGCTCGTTCAAGGACACCTCCGCGCGAGTGACCGGCAGACCCGATGTCCGCCGGTCACTCGCGATCGTCCGCTGTGAAGGGAGAAATGCAGGCGGCTAATGTAAACAAAGCCGCCTGTCATTCTTCCCTGTGTAACAGCAGAGATCATACGGTCCTGCTATATAGGACCGTAGATCTCTGCTGTTACATGTAAAGTCACATCCCTGCACAGTTAGAAACACACCCCTACGGACACACTTAACCCCCCCTTCCCCAATAAAGTTAACCCCTTCCCTGCCAGTGTCATTTTTACAGTAACAGTGCATATGTATAGCACTGATTACTGTAGTAATGACACTGGTAACCCCAAAAGTGTCAAAAATGTCAGTCAAGGGTCCGATCTGTCCGCCACAATGTCGCAGTCCCGCAAAAAAAAGAAATCGCAGATCGCCGCCATTACTCGTTAAAAAAAAAAAAAAAACAACAAAAATGATAAAAATCTTTCCCTTAGTTAGTAAACGCAATAACTTTTGCGCAAACCAATCAAAATACGCTTATTGAGATTTTTTTTACCAAACATATGTAGCATACAACAAAATGAACAAAAATGTTAAAAAAATTTAGATTTTTACATTTTTTTGGGGAATTTCGTATAAAAAAAATGTGAAAAATATTGTTATTTTTGCAAAATTGTCACTCTTTTTTTGTTTACAGCGCATGATCAAAAAAATTGCAGAGGTGATCAAATACCACTAAAAGAAAGCTCTGTTTGTGGGGAAAAAAGGACGTCAAATTCATTTAGGTACAGCGTCACACGACTGCGCAATTGTCCGTTAAATTCACGCAGTGCCGAATTGCAAAATAGGGCCTGGTCAGGAAGGGGGTAAAATCTTTCGGGGCTTAAGCAGTTAAAGCTTCTGCCAGCCTTTCTCTTTATCTGAGCCTGATACAATTAAGGCGGGCAATGTACATATTTTAAATTGAAAAAAGTGGCAAATAGTTTTTGAGACCAAGGAGAGGGGGAGAGTTTCCAATAAGGAAGGTTCTGCTCTGGGCCTCAACAAAATGGCAGCCTCAAACAAGAAAAAACAGGAGCAACGCTGGGGGCAATTTTCAGCACACACCAATTTTGGTAGCATAATTATCAATGTGAAATGTATGTTCTTTTGTTAAAGAACATTAATTCTTATCAAACGGTTATGGGTAGAGTTCAGTTTTAAGAAGTGGTGTGGACTGGCCTTGGTCTATCATATGAAGATGAAGAGTGTTTTCTTCAGCTCCTTATAAATGGAGCAGCAGGAGGGTAAACAAAAGGTAAGTATATGCTGCTGGGAAGGAGGGGTAAAGCTAGGTAAAAGTTTGCTTTACGTTGGCCCAAAAAACTATTGCACATTTAGTTGTGGAAAATGTATACATTTTATGGGCACTTATCACAGTGCATAAAAAACCATGTGGTGTGTTGCTGTGCCATCTATTATAAATGGCACCCTGACAAACCTAAGCATTGCAGGCAGTAGGGTGGCTTCTCTGTGCCTACTGCCCTCCTTATAAATGTCAATAAAAAGAATGGGGGTAGGAGGTAAAATCTGATTCTTTCTTTCTTAATCCATCTCTGCCTGAGCTGCTGCAATGATCCATAGCCTCCGATTACCCTTCAGGTAAATGCTGACAGATCACAAACATTAACATGCTTCTATCAACATCAGCCTTCTCCTTGGTATGAAGGCACCCTTACAGCAACAGGGCAAAAATGTACATACTGACCTTAGTATACAGAAGAAGGCAATGTATAGGCTCCCGTTGGCGGTTAAAAAAGACGTGGAGCGCAGGAGTTCAGGTAGTAATCTGTGCATGTAGTAATCAAGTTTTCTCCTCCGCAGAAGTGCGGCTGCCTGAAATATAAGACAAAAGGGTATTAGGAGGACTAGACATGGAAGAAAAAGAACACAAATTCTACCAGGATCCTTATAACATTTTCTAAAAAATATAAAAAAACAAAAGTGAGAGAGTTAGGGCTCTTTCACACGGGCGATCCGATCAGATCCGCCTGTCAGTTTTTTAGGTAGATCTGATCGGATCCTCCATGCAGCTCTATGGGGCAGCGGATGTCAGCGGAGACACCTTCGCTGACACCCGCTGCCATCCGCATCCGATCCTGTGCGTGAAATCTGGACGGATGGAAACCCTATTTTTCCATCCGTTCAGTAATCGGATCGGATCTGATGAGAGCGGACAAGCGGTCCGCTCTCATCCGATCCCCCATAGAGGGCAGCGGGGGCTGAGACACCTCCCTCTCCGCTCTGCAAGCGGAGACGGAGCTGTCATCCGCCGGCTCAGCGGGGATCGCGGATCGATCCCCGCTGAGCAACACGGATCCGCCTACGGAGGCGGACCGTGTGAAAGAGCCCTTACAGCATTTATAAAACTATAGCTGTTCAAATGTTTTGAGGCTGCCAAGCCTCTTTCTCAAGCCAAAAACTTTTGATTTGAGAAAGAGGCGTGGGTGGCCTCAAAACATGTAGCCCCGCCCCTAACGTCACTTCCTGTATGTTCTGCATCCCAAAGGAGTTTGGCGACCATCATTTTGGTTTCTGCTTCCTCCATCACAGCTGGGTTTTGGGCCCTACAAGGCTGCATGTTTTACAGAAGAGACCCCATGCTCCACATGCCAGAGACAGCTGCTAACCAAAGGTGATATAAAAAAAGCACCATTTCTTATGCACCATGTGAGTTGCTAATTTCCAAGCTCCTAATACTGACTGTACATTACTGAACTCAGTCTGTTGCGTTCTGGTGTGTCTTCTTGGCTCTACAGGTTACCCACCATCCCACCTAGAATGTTCGTTTGTACCAAGGTGTCTTACTCGGCTGAAGACTACCACCAGAGGCTTTTTTTTTTTTTCAAATATTAAATTTTATTGAAACGATCAAAGAGGAGTAACAACAGGGTACATATAAAACAACCACAGTAAACAATCCTCCAGTAAGGTAAGGCAAAATGTTAAGAAGGCAAAACCATCATAAAGGTAAAGGCACCCGTTATGCAAAGAAAAAACATCGAAGATAGGCCCCACCGAGGTGGGAAAAGATCTTAAGACCCTAAATTAGACAATACAGCCAAGGACATTCTATTCAAGAGTAAACTAGGTTGTAAACAAGTGGTGGAACATGGGGAGGAAAACCTCCCCATTAAGTGCATACAGAATGTTACTTGGCATCATGGGAGACATAACAGGGGGCAGAAAGACAGGATAGCACCATAGCGAGAAGAGAGGAAGAAGGAAAAAAAAAAAAGGGGGAGATAAGAAAAGATGAGAAAGAAGGGAGGACAGGGGGGGAGGAGGGGAAGGGGCAGGAGTAGGGGGATGCCGCGCCGGGCCAGGCCACCCATCTAAGGCGGATATCTCAGCGGAGCTAGGGGCACATCAGCGCCTTCTCCCTATCAGAGATGAGAAACATATTCCAGTATCCCCATTTGTTTTTGTTTCTGTCTCGTTTGGGGAGCGCTGTGAGGGTCAGGTCCTCCATCTTGTTTATATCCTCCAAACTGCTCATGCAATCTCTCATGGAGGGTGGTTGGGTAGTCTTCCAATAGAGTGGGTTGCAAGACCTCGCCGCGGACAGCACATGGGGCACAATAGATTTCGTATATTTCCTCATCGGAATACTCGATAATTGCAAGATAAAGAAGGCCGGGGTGTCAGGGATGGCATGATCTGTGAGGTCCCCCACCAGAGGCTTTTACCTGTTTGAGTAAGTTGCCAATTGTCTTTCACTCTAATATGATTTATTTTGCACTTACTACACGCCCCCTCTCTCTATTTGTTCACCCAGAGACAGTTTAGTCTCTAAGAAGGTGATGCATCAACTGAGGCCAGCAAAAAGTCACCCCGGATATTCCAATTGAAATTATGGACTTTTTGTGCTGAATTCACATCATTAGTATACACAAACTACATTCATTGCGCCATATACCCTCCTTTTTTCAATCAAAGGAAATCTTAGCCAGAATGTTCTCCATATGAACGGTCATCTGTACTGAAGTCTCAGTTACTAAGCTCTTTGTTAGAAAGCACCGAGAATGGGGATGTTGTGCCCAAAAAAGGCAAGCAGAGAGCAAAGGAATGGTCACCATTGTAGAGAGCAAAGGAATGGTCACCATTGTAGAGAGCAAAGGAATGGTCACCATTGTAGAGAGCAAAGGAATGGTCACCATTGTAGAGAGCAAAGGAATGGTCACTATTGTATGGTCTGCTTTTCTTACAGTATCTGGGGGGGACGGCAACCTTGGTAGAGGCAGGATTCTTTCATTGCAGAGTTGCTGCCATGGTTACTTGTGATATGTTTTCTGATAGAACAGGCATGTCCAACCTGCGGCCCGGGGGCCACATGCGGCCCAGAACCCCGGGCAATGCGGCCCACTGCCCCCTGACAATTTTTTTTTTGCTAGGGAGGAAGGAAGTTGGGTTGGGGGCATGGCCACTGTGGCTTCCAACTAATGGTAGGCAGAGGCTGCCTCGGAGGGGAAGGGGGGGGGGGTGGAGGCGAGCATGTGCAATGTTTCTGACTCCTACCACCATGACCACTTCAAATCACTGAAGTGGTCATGGTGGTTGGAGTGTTCCTTTAATATCTCTCAGAAGAAGTAAACCTCTTTATACTGATTCCATCTCATTTGATCATCCTCTAGTTGTGCTAAATTAGTACGGGGGGTCTAGCGGTGCGGGAAGGGTGCGGCGGCATTTTATTACTTATATACCTTAACTATAGTATATATTTTATATGCGGCCCGAGAAAATTTCTCTACACTTAATGTAGCCCAGAGAAGCCAAAAGGTTGGACACCCATGTGATAGAAGATTCACACAATAAATAAAGCAGAAACAGGGATAAGTACGCACTGTAGCTTTCCCACCAGCAAGGAGAACAGTGAGCACCACAGTACAGACCTCAGCCAAATCTTGTGAAACTAGCAATCAGAGGCAGGAGTGTCTTACACTACAGAAAACAGCTATGAGACTTAAGCCCCGTACACACGATCAGATTATCGAACGATCTGTCGTCCGTTTTTTGTTGCATGCTAGTCTGATGTGGAAAGTGAAGAGGTTATTTTCATACGAATTTTCCCGTACGACAGAATTCAACTTCAGAAGAGATGTCATGTGTTGGATTGTTTTCTATGTGTTCTTTCGTCTCTGAGCATGCCTAGTCTTGCTCTTAAGATTTTTTTCAGACGAAAACTATACTAATTAAAACGAAAATCGGATGTTGTGTTGACGTATGATAAAAATGTTATAGCCTGCACATCCAGTTTTTGTCGTCCGAAAATCCGTAATCGGCTGTCGAAAGCACTATACAAACAATCCGAAAATCAGCAGATCGTTCGGACGAAATTTCCCTTCCGATTTTCGTATCGTGTGTATGGGCCTTAAAGCGGAGTTCCACCCAAAAGTGGAACTTCCGCTTTAGGTATTCGAACCCCCTGACATGCCACATTTGGCATGTCATTTTTTTGGGGGGGAGCGGGTACCTAGTTTTGACAGGTACCCGCTCCCACTTCCGCTCGGAGCGCCCTGAGCGGAAGTTCTCCTCTCCCCCTCCCTCCCTGCAATCTTCTGGGACATGACAGAGGTCAATCAAGACGCGCAGCACGACTCGCGCATGCGCAGTGGGTACCCGGCTGTGAAGCCGCAAACTGTCACAGCCGGGTGCCCACAGCAGTGATGCCGGCGCAGAGGGAGAGGATCGAGGCTTCTGGCGGCCGCATCGCTGGACCGTTGGACAGGTGAGTGAAATGGCTGGAACTCCGCTTTAAGTCTCTATGTATATGAAGTGCATGACTATTTTTCAGGAGAAATTCAGGACAAAGAGTATATTGTTCAGGGTATTGCTTAGCCACAATTAAAATGTTTATATGGTCCCTTGAACAGAGAAAATCACTTTTTGAGCTCAGATCACTTTAAATGTTTTAAACACACAAAACTCAATTTAGAAATTGACCATTGCAGCGTTGGTGTATTCACCGTTTCTGTCTGAAATACCAATTGTGTTTTCCCCCTAGCATTCAAACTTCTTTTCATTTAAAGAAAGTCACAGACCTGCGCCAGTGAAAGAGTCAAGTACATTTGATCTTATGAAAAAAGTATCAACTGTGGCTGTAGGTAGTCTTTTTAGGAGGTATGCAGGATAGTTCAATCCCTGGGGTTAGTGGAGATGGATGGTGGAGGTGGCTGCAGGCTTCATACAGAGCTAGAGGGACTCTGCAACAGACAAAAAGGGGTAGAAGAAAAGCAGCACCACCTCAGTGTAGATTAAAAGGTTATTCATTACATAAAAACAATGTAGTAACTCACACAGAGGAAATAGTTGATCAGCAAATGGTGATGGTTCATCTGCAACACTGTAGGGATGTTAGGGAAGTACACTGTGGCAGCCATGGTCCTGGCTGTGCCGGTGGAGTCCGACACTTCCTATGTTTCTGGCAGCGTTCAGTATCCAGACTTACATCCAATAGTGGCAGGGGGGTTCTTTGCAATCATAAACCAATCTGTCCCTAAGGGCCCATATAGATGACAAAATGCAAGCCATGGGTGGCATTGCAAATACCACCGGGCTCAACAAAAGTTGATTAAAAAGTTGAACTGGGTGGAAATTTATCAGATCAATAGTTGTTTGGCAGCCACGAGTGCTGCAGATGCCTGAATACAATGGGGATATACACTGTTATCATGGATGAAAGAATCAATTGATTTTGTTCTCCCACTTCTGCAGGTGTAACGGCCAAAATTCAAGCTGGCTATACCTGCCTTAAATCTGTCCCCTGCAATTTATTCAGAACAATACAAGCTGCCTTTAGGGTCCTAGGTATAATCCTGTTACAAAGAAAGAACTAGAAAGGTGAGAAATATTTACTTTAAAATAAATTTCAGGTATGCTGTGTAAAACGGGAGCACAAATACTGTATATAGTGGGGGATTTACCGCATTTGGCTGAAAATGTGGAAGTGCACTTCCAACACTGTCAGCATATCTTTTACATGGCCACAAATGACATTGGTTTATAACTGTGCCTCTGTGTGTGTTTCCTAACAGACAATAATGATATTTTACTTGGGCTAGGACAATGAGAAACATGACAGTAATGGCCTTTTTCCATTGCTACGGACACAAACCAGCAACAGTGAATCTAGAAATATTTGTTCACTTCAAAAGAAACCCAAGCATTGAGCCGCAGCACTTGCTCGATTTAGTGAAGTGCTCCATTCACACATTCTATTAATACCTATCACTCCACTTTACAAGAAAGAGAATTTGGCTATGAGGTCACGGTTTGCTCAGGCCAGTCTCTCCTGGTGACATTTGTAACCTGCACAATCTTGTTCAGCAGGGGACAAAAACTCTTATCTCAACTGTCATACAATGTAACCTGGAGAGAACTAGAAAATTGTTAGCAATTAACACAGAAAAAATTTGATTTCTGACTTACCGTAAAATTCATTTCTCTGATGTTCACTGATGGACACAGCTCTTGATCTTCATAAACTATTGGGCTATACTGCCCCCTACAAGAGTAGGACAATAGGCAGAAAAAGAATCTGGCTATGCCTATGGGCAGTCCCAGGGGGTATACTCCCGCTCTCTGCTATAGCCATTCAATTTTGTTACACGCAGTGTCAGAAGACTTACAACTCCACAGAGGGGTGGGTGCTGTGTCCATCAATGAACATCAGAGAAATGAATTAATTGTACGGTAAGTCAAACATCCCCCATTTTCTCTTTCGTTCATTGCCGTACACAGCTCCTGATCTTCACGACCATTGGGACATCCCAAAGCAGTGTTAAACATGAGGGGTGGGAACAGCAAAAACATTCCCAAGGCTAAACAGTAGCCAACCAGGCACCAAGAGCTCAACCAAAGACAACTGGAACGCACCTGAAAAAAACAATACACCCTCAAAGAGGACCAGCAGCCTGCAAAACCTTGCGGCCAAAAGAAGCATCCTGCAGATGTCAACACATCCACTTTATAGTACTTTGTGAAAGTGTGCACTGATGACCAGATGGCTACCTTGCAAACCTGCATCACTGACCCCGGACGACAGAAGGCCCAAGAGGCACTAAGTGCCCGAGTAGCGTGCTCCTTGACAGGGAAAGAAGGAAACTGACCCCTAGTGGAATAGGCTTGAATCACCAACTGTCTGATCCATCTGGAAATGGACACAGGAAGCGGACAACCCTTTCAGAGGCCCATCCATTAGCACAAATAGTGAGTCTGACTTCCTAAAAGACTCCATAGCTGTCAGGAACACCCTAATTGCCCGAAACACATCCAAGGCATGCAAGGCAATGTCCTTCAGATATTTTGCCCTGTGAAACAGGGAAAGGAAACACAATGTCTTCATTCAAATGAAAATCAGAGACAACCTGTGGGAGGAACGACGGACAGGATAACGCCGCCAGTTTGGACAACCTGCACCCAGAGGTGATAGCCATCAAAAAAGCCACCTTTTGAGACAGTGTAAGCAAGGGAATCTCCCAAAGATTCTCAAAGGGAGGCTTCTAGAGGACCGAAAGCACCAAATCGAGGTCCGAAGGCGGCAACGGAGATCGCACTGGAGGAACCAAATGTGGGACCCCCTGAAGAAAGGTATGCACCAGGGAGAGTGTGGCCAAAGGGCCGTTAGAAGAAGATGGCAAAAGCCAACACCTGGCCCTTGACGGAACTCAAGGCAAATTTCTGTTCAACCCCTGTTGAAGGAAGGTCAAGTTCTGAGCCACCGACAAGGAGAGAGGATAAACCTCCAGAGACTCAACACTCTCACTCACGCAATGTACGTCTGCCAAGTACGATGGTAGATCTTCCTAGAAGTAGATTTCCTAGCTTTTAACAGTGTTGAAATTACCGACTCAGACAACCCTCTATTCATCAGCACCTGGCGTTACACAGCCAAGCCATCATAGCCAGCGACTGTAAAACAGGATGGAAGATTGGTCCTTAGCAGATCCTCCCTGAGAGGAAGCTTCCAAGGAACGTCTGCAACCAGCCACACCAAATCGGTGTACCAAGCCTGGCGAGGCCACACCGGAATTCCTTCTGCCTCGATCCTGCATAGAAGTCTTGGCACAAGCTTGAGAGGAGGGAAGGCATAAATCAGAGGATACTGACTCAACAGGGCCACCAGCACGCTTGCGGCGTCTGCCGGAGGATCCCTTGATCGAGCCACAAACCTCTGCACCTTTCTGTTGAGCTGAGACGCCAACAGATCCACCTCGAGGATGCCCCTTCAGAGACACTGTGCAAACATGAAACACCTCCGGATGAATGGATCACTCCCCTTGGTCCAATGCCTGCCAACTGTGGTAATCTGCCTGACATTTTTCCACCCTGGGACTGTGTACGGCGCAGAAGGCTGGAACGAACCGTTCTGCCCACCTTAGAACGCCGAATACCTCCAGAGCCACCAGGACACTTCTTGTGCCCCCCTTGGTGATTGACATAAGCCACGGCCGTGGCATTGTCAGATTGAATGCGCACTGGACATCCCTGAAGATAATCTGTTGAATGTTCCAGGCACAGTCTGATCGCTCAGAGTTCCAAGACATTGGTAGTCTGGACTCTTCCAGTGTCCAGATTCTCTGAGCAGAATTATTGCTGAGGACGCCTCCCCAGCCGGACAGGCTGGCATCCGTGGTGACCACTGCCCAATACAAGGGGAGGAAAGATTTATCCAGCCGAAGCGCCAGAGAGCGAAGCCACCATATCAGGGACTCTTTCGTTCCCCAGCTCAGCCGGATCGGAATTTTCAGAGACTGCGGAGTCTTGTCCCATTTGGCCAGAATCTCCCTTTGCAGGGACCTCTTATAGAACTGTGCAAACAGAACCGCCTCAAAAAGGTAGACACCATCAGAGTCAGACCCAGATAGTCCAGCTTTGTGGACGGAACCAGAGCAGACTTCTGAAAATTCTGAATTCAGCTGAACTCCCTCAGAGTTAGTATGGTGATTTCCAGGTTTTCCACAAAAGAAGTAGGAGACTCACAGAAGGAGGTCGTCCAAGTAGCCCAGTACCGCAATCCTCCGCTTGCGTAACAATCCTAACACTGGGGCTAACACTGCTGTGAAGACCCAAGGAGCAGAGGAGAGACCAAAGGATAATGCCACAAACCGATAATGCTCCTCTCCCACGGCAAATCGAGGGAAGCGCTGGTGACCGGCACATATTGGAATGTGAAGGTAAGCGTCCCTGATGTCGATAGAGGTAAGAAAATCCCCCTGATGCAGCGATGCCACCACTGTGTGAATGGACTCCATCCTGAACTTCTTCACCCGCACAAAGCAGTTCAGCACCTTGAGGTCCAGGATTGAACGCACCTTGCCTTCCTTCCTGGGAACTGTAAACGGGTTTGAGTAAAAACCCTAAAAATGTTCCTAAGTCGGAATCCGGGACAATTACCCCTTGAGTTAACAGGTCTTATACCGTCCCAAACAGACCCTGTAAGTGGTCAGGGGACACGCCCACATTGGAAGGAAAGAACCTTACCGGGGGACAAGAGTGAAACTCGATCTTGTAGCCGGACCGAAGGACTTCGTGGACCCACTTGTCTTGTACCAGGGAAGTCCACGGGTCTGGAAACCAGCAAAGACATTCCCCCACCCCCGATGCGGGTGAGGGCGCACCTTCATGCTGAAGGAGCCTTGTCTGCGGGTCTGGAGAAGACCGCTCTTGGCTTGCCAGGCCAGGTTCATTTGGATCCTCCAGAGGAGGCCCTGAAAGGCTTGGAGCCCTTGTCAGTCGACTCTGAGGACAAAAAAACTTCTTATGACGAGGTTCCTTGCCCTTAGTAGCCTGCAGAAGAAAAAGTACTCTTTCCCTCTGTGAGACCTTTAATGATATCATCCAGGGTAGCTCCAAACAGGCAATCCCCTTGAAAGGGGAGGTCAGTCAAAGTTTTTTAGAAGTCTGGTTCGCAGACCAGCATTTAAGCCAAAAGACACGCCGAAGGACCACAGCCGAAACAGAGAGCCGAGCCACTAAGGAGCTACATCCCAAAAGGCATCACAGATAAACTGCAGTCCCTGGACCAGCTGGTCCGCCAGCTCAGCAAAGGCAGGGGGGAGCTGTTCTCCCTCCAGGTCACGGCATAAAAACGTAGCCCACTTGGTCAGAGTTTGCAATACGAAGGCAATGGTGAATACTGCCCTCAGTGCCAAATCAGCCAGAATGTACATACTGCAGGCCACAGCCTCCGCCTTCCTGTCAGCCGGATCCTTTAAGGCCGGGACTCTTCAACCGGAATTATGATTGCCTTGTTCAATCTGGAAACCGGAGGGTCCGCCACTGGTGGAACAGTCCACTTCTTAATAATGGACTCCTCATAGGGGCAACCCCTAGTAAATTGCTTAGAGACCCCAAGGGGAAGCTTTGTTAGTCCCCACTCTTTAGCTACAATTCTGTCAAAATAGGCGGGAAAAAAGAACACCTTTGCAGCTCTAGATGGCTTGTGACTGCCAAAAGGAACCTGCGCCTCTGTCGCTGCTGTGTCCTCCATTTTCAAGGTCTCATGCACAGATACAATCAGAGCTTCCACCAGCACCTTTTCGTGCTCGGTTGCAGATGTGGAAGAATCATCCTCACTATCTGAGGATTCCGGACGCGTGGCCGCAGACCCAGCAGGGTGACTCACGTCCACGGCGGCCAAATTAGATTCAGGATCTAATGAGACAGATGAGGGCTTGGGGCGCTTTTTGCTAGCTCATCACCCGAAAGCTACCGCCACCTGGGACACAAAGGACTCCAGGACCGCCTTCAGTGCATCGATGAATGGTTGGGACCCGGAGGGTCCTGCAGCTTCAGAGAGGGGATCAGGTGGGGTGGTGTGCTCCTAAGATTTCATAAGTCACCAGCGGGACCCCACAAAAAGTGTAAAACACTGCAAAGGGACAGCCCCCACCGCACTGGCAGCATCACCCATTCGCCAAACACAAAGCACCAATCGATCCTCAGCAGAGAGGAAGAGAACCCCACCAGACTCTCCACCCAGCAGAAACAGGCACCTGCAGCCACCAGGATAATCTCCACTCCATGTGTGGCGATCAGGAAGTGAAAAAGATCCATGAGTCAGCACCAGGGGAGGAGGGGGGGCTCCCACCGCCGAAATTACCACCCACAGGGCTCCACTGTCATGGCCACTGATATTTTCAACGGCAAACATCCGCAAAACGGCCACCGGACAACACAAACATGGCCGCACGACAGGACAGATGATTGTACGACAGATACGAATCATTTCAAATCAAATGGACCCCAAGAATTCTTCATATGGATATTGATGATTTCATGACCCTATCATGAAACCTATATACCAAAATACAGAAAAGCACTGTAAATTAACTTGGTGAAAAACTTCTTTCTGAACACCTATTTGTTTAAAAGCAGGCTCTCTCTGTTGACTAATGTGATCTTGCCACCTTCCAGCCTTACTTTTCTATCTCTTCGATCAGACTTTCTACGTCGTTGCGTGTACAAATCCTGAAGTACTTTGGGGCCTTCACATTCTAAAATTGAGACCTCCAATTCCTATTGTATATAAATATATTATAAATATATATTTAAATAGTGCTGGCCCACTTTTTCACAAAACTGATGGGATGCTTAAAACTATGCAGAAATGTGCATTTGATGGTGCTGAACTAGGTTTCTAACATCTGGTTATTACTGTATTCTTGCATTATTAAAGCCTAACTTCACATTTAATTTCCCTTTAGATAGTTAATTTGGGCAAAGCTGGTCCAAAGAAACCATTTATTGCATTAACAGGTGTGTTTGCTGGGCATGCCTTAGTTACATACAATATAAAGCACTGGGTGATGCCAGTGGGACAGAGACTTCCCTTCTCACTCCCAGAACAAACCTGAGTCAGGCTAAGCGCTGCTCAGCAATTCACAGGAAGCTTTGTATTCCTTGATGGCGGATAGGCAGATGGATGAGGAATGATCTCCACCATCAGAGGAAGCGTTATATTCATTCATAGAATACAAAGCTTCCCATGAATGGCTGAGCAACCCGACATTATTTTGTTCTAAGAGTAAAGCCTCGTACACACGCAACGAATTTCCGCCGACCGGTCGTTCGTCTTTTGTCCAGAGTGGTGTCTGTTGGTTGGAATGTGCTCTAGACTGCACACGAATTTTGTCGTCCGAAAGAATTATACTTCAGCATGCCCAGTCTTGCTCATAAGATTTTTCCCTGTCGAAATCTGTACCGACTGCACGAAAATCGGACGTGTTTTGACGGTGGACAAAGATTTTATAGCCTGCACACCAGAATTTTGTTTGGCGAAAAGTTGGAGTCGGTTGTCGAGAGCACCATACTAACAAGCCGAAAATCAGCAGATCGGTCGTCGGACGAAAATTCCCGGCCAAATTTCGATGCGTGTGTACGAGGCTTTAGACAGATAGTATCGAAACCACTGCCTTAACACGGCGCTATATATGTAGCTATATACAGTTAATACAACACACTGCAAACACACCTGTGCAGTAAATAGTTTGTTTGGGCCAAGTTAAAGGGACATTAAACATGAAGCTAGGATGGAATATTCCATAATCGATTCCCAATGTTCAGACCTAATTGTGAAAGTCCCCTTCTCCATCTTGTCCTTTTTGCACCCTATTCTTTACTCAAAATAAAAAAAGATTGAGTCAAAGTGATTGTAAAGTCTTTATATATCCCTGTGCAATGGAAATGCACACAGCAACCCCAAACCTCCTCTTCTCTTCTTGGTCCCTTGCCGCTGGTGATCCTGGCTCCTCTTCTTCTGAGAGTTCCTACACAGTAAGCCGTTTGCTATAGGTGCACTCGTGCAGGCTTGAATCCAAGCCGTGCTGCCTGCATCCATAGACACAAACAGCGTGACTCAGCCTAATACCACGCTCCCTTGTCACAGGATTTGATTGACAACAGCAAAAGTCAATGGCTTTTGCTGCCTCAGCAAAGCTTAGGGGAGAGGACTTAGCCGCTACAGACAGGCACAGCACTGAGGACTCACGTAAGTATAAGGATGGGAGAAAGGGAAGTAGGGGGCGCTACTGCTACCTAAACATCATTTGCTTTAAAGTAGGGAATGTATTAATGTTAAAAAAAATGTTTAGGCTTTAGAATCACTTTAAACAAAGGGTATAACTCCACTTTAAGATGATAATTTCTCAGTTTGAGACTTTCCCAGTTCAACAAACAAGCATTTGCTACCATGTGCCATGTAAAAGATATGACAGAATAATCCCGCATCAAGCAAAACACATTTTCATCACGTTGTATTAAGCTCCTTGTCTAACCAGCCATCTCTCCACTCCGCACACATACAGCGCATATGTGAATGATCGCAGATAGAGATGTCAGAGAAGGAAGCGGATCGCCCTCAGCTCACTTTATAACACACACTGTATACAAACAATTCTCACACTGATTATATAACTTTAAACATCTCAAACTTCGCAGCGCACACTTTATAACACATGCCAAGTTTGCTTTTAGAGGAAAAATAGCAACATAAAATGCTCAAGCATGTCAGGAACACTTAGACTCCGTTCACAACTAAGCCTTCTGAACTGTGGGCGGAATCGCCATAATTCTGCCTGCGATCCCGAATCACCACAAATCGCGGGACGTGCTTGCAAACCCCGTCATTTCAAATGGCACCCCACTGTTGCCAGATGAACCACAGTAAAATCGTGCAAACAGAATCGCAGAATGGCTGTCGCTCAAAAGAAAATCCTTCACACCTTTGAGCGACAGGAATCCCGCGATTCTGTTTGCGCAATTTTACCACGATTCATCGGGGTGACAGTCGTGGTGAAATCGCGCCACAATTGGGGTGCCATCGAAAATGATGGGGATTTCAAACACGTTCTGCGATTTGCGGTGATTCGGGATCGCGGCAGAATCGCAGCGATTCCGCCCGCGATTCAGAACACCTAGATGTGAACAGAGCCTTAGGACCTTTTTAAACGAAAAGTAAATATGGTAAGTAAAAACAACAAAAATACAAAAGCCATCCTTAAGTAGAACTAAATGCAAAACTTTATTTTGGATAGAGTAAGGGAAAATTAAAACCCCTGTCAGTTTTTTTTTTTTGCCATCTATGTCCGATAGGGGAGATTTTCCTTCACTTCCTGTCCCATAGCCAAAATAGGAAGAGAGAGGAAATCCTTCCAAAGTGAAGAAATCCCAGTGTGTCACCAGAACTAGCGTCCCCATTGGAAGATTTCCCCTCCATTACTGTTCGGATAGCAACCCAAAATTTGGAATTTCTTTTGACGATAACAGTAAACAGGACAAATAGTGAGGGGGAAATCTCCCTAATGCCTGGTACACACGGTAAGTTTTTGTTTGTTCAACCCAGCGGGCTGAACGGAAAAAAACTGAGGAGCTTGCTGTACTAAATATGCGATGTTAGTACAGCGATCTCCCCGCTGAGCTGTTGTGTTCTGAAAGAGGGAGCAACCCCCCACTAGAACAGGCTGGTCAGCACTCGCAGCCATTGGCTGCGAGCACTGATCGGATGCCAATCGGCTGCTGTTTTTCCATTCAACAGAAGCCGGATGTTCGGTCTCTGTGGGACAGGCTGCTATACACAATGGCCGAGTGTCAGCCGGTTTCTGTTGAACAGGACGATATACAGCCCGTGAGTACCAGCCTTAACAAGGGCAAAGGCAACAATAAAATCTGGTGTTCTAATCCCTCTCGACTCTGTCTATAACAAAAAACATTGCCTCTAGTTACACTTTAACCACTTTAATCCCAAAATCCTTTCCCTTCTTTCTATTCTTGAATCCCAAACTGTTTTTTTTTCTAATAATATTTTCTGCACAGCATTCTCTGAATGGACGAGATGGAGAGCGTGACATCACCACCTTGCCTCTCCGCCTAGTGCAATCTAAGAACACTTTCCATTCGCAAAGCAAAGCATTCTGTAAATGGCGTCTGTGCCGAGCAGCCAACCTCGACAACCTGTGCCACTCAGCATGGGGCACGATCCAGAACTGGAGGGGGCGGGCCTTTTAATCATCTGCCCGTCTCTTTTTTTCTCTCTAACTGCTTAGAGATGACTCCTAAAGGACCTTTTAAAGCCGAGTTCCACCCTAGAAAAACTGAATTTTTGTAAAATCTTACCTGTAAAATTCCTTTCTCTGAGTCCTCCGACAGTCGCCGCCTCTTCATATTCGTCACATATGGGGTATTAGACTTTACTCCTTCGGAGCAAAGTCTAATACCCCATATGTGACGAATATGAAGAGGCGGCGACTGTCGGAGGACGTAAGAGAAAAATGTTTTAGCTAAAAATATCCCCGGGACAGTCAGGGCTAGTACATTTAAGCAACGATAGCCTCTGAACTGTTGCCTGTTTCACTTACCTTTTAGAAGAAATACTTACCTTGAAAATGTCTTGTCCAGTGCTGCCATCTCAGGTGTGGGCAGCTGAAGCCGGAGCGTCCTCTTCGGTGTCCTCTTCAGTGACGTCGGAGTCCCAGAATGCCCTGCTTGTCACTTCCGGTGCAGGTACGGCATGCCCAGAAGCTGTTCAGCAGGGAATGACGCACCTGCACCGGAAGTGACAAGCAGGGCCGATGCAGGCACATTGACTCCTGGGATCCATGACGCTCATCTCCCAGGAGTCAATGCAAGGAGGAAGTGACGGCACGGGCCATGTCCGCAGAGGGAGGAAGAGGAAGGAAGGTAAGTATATTTCCATTAAAAACAAGGTAAGTGAAACAAAAAAAAATTTTTAGTTATCCGATTCTTTTTCAGGTTTGTGTAAGCTAGCGGACGGTGAAAAGTTTTTTTTTTTAGGGTGGAATTCCGCTTTAAGGAGTTCCTAAAGATGGGAAACAGGGTTCCCGATCATGTGACCACTATGATTGACTAATAAAGTGGGCACAAAATAGGTAGCCCTGACCACCTGCTCCATTGTATACAGTGACCATAAGCTGTCAGGGCTGTGTTGTTTAGCAGAGTTGTGTAAATCTCAGGACTGGCTGGATGAAAATACCTTTGGCAAATAAAACATACACATCTTCCCATCTTTAAGAACTCCTTAAATGGTAATAGGGAGCCAGCTCTGGGCAGTTGGGAAAAAAAAGAAACGCAATAATGATTGAATGGCCCGCCCCCTCCAGTTATAGCTCATGGAAGGTGTAGTACCGGAATTGTGGAGCTAGAGGAAACAGTTGGGCACTCTTGACGAGTGCAAATGACATCTCCTCAGTTTGTTTAACCCACGCCACACCAGAAGATTACAGTGGCAGTGGTGGGATAGGCGGAGGAAAATTTCAAGAAAAGCAGGAGCCAGAAACACAAAAGGGACACACAGCGCATTAACCACTTCCCACCCCACCAAAGTATTTTTACTGCAGTATGGAGGCATGGCCACACTCAGTTGAGCCTATGGTACAACAGGCCCATATCAGGAATATGAAGAGTTGGGGGGTAAAAAACGCTTTATCTTTGAATATTAACAATCAATTAAAGGGATTGTAAAGGTAAAAGGGTTTTTGATCTTAATGCATTCTATGCATTATGATCAAAAAACCTTCTGGGTGCAGCTGCCTCCCTCATTCTTACCTGAGCCCATCTCTATCCAGCGATGTTGCAGTAGATTCTCAGCTGCCCGAGACTCCCCTCCTCATTGGCTAAGACAGCAGCGTGGCCCGATTGGCTCCCACTGCTGTCAATCAAAATCAGTCAGCCAGAGAGAGGGGGTGGGGCCGGGTTGCGACTCCATGTCTAAATGGACACAGGGAGCTGTGACTCTGCTCGGGCGCCCCCATAGCAAGCTGCTTGATGTGGGGGTACTCGACAGGAGGGAGGGGCCAGGAACACAAATGATGGACCCAAGAAGAGGAGGATCTGGGCTGCTCTGTGCAAAACCAAACAGAGCAGGAAGGTATAACATGTTTGTTATTAAAATAAGAATTTACAATCACTTTAAAGTGTTTTTGGTTTGTGGTGCTCAAATATAGTGAAGATCTGCTTAACCACTTTACGACCGCCCGCCGCAGTTATACTGCGGCAGGCAGCCGCTCCTGCGCAAACCGCTGTAGGTATATGTTGGTCACGTGCAGGCAGCTAGGGGGCGAGCGCACGCAGCCAGCGGCGCACTCCCGTCCCCGCTCATCAGCGGGGAGGTTGATGCATGAGGCAGGTGGTAGATTGCCGCCTGACACCCGCGATCGTTCCCCGCTGAGAGAGAACGGTCAGCTGTTATAAACACAACTGACCGTTCTTCTCCCTGGAATGATCACAGAGCTCCTGTGATCCTTCTAGATAGGATCACAGGTCTCTATGATCATTTTACAAGCCACGCCCCCCCCACAGTTAGAAACATGCCCCTAGATACACATTTAACCCCTTGATCCCCCACACTGTTAACCCCTTCCCTGCCAGTATTATTACAGTAACTCCCCGTGGAGACAGAACGGCGGTCTGCAATTGTAAACACGGCACACCACTGTTCTGTCAGCAATGAACACAGGGCTCCTGTGTTCCTTCCATTTAGGAACACAGGTCTCTGTGCTCATTCCATCCTCCACACAGTTAGAAAGCACCCCCTAGGGACACATTTAACCCTTTGATCGCCCCTGGTGTTACCCCTTTCCTGCCAGTGTCATTATTACAGTAACAGTGCATATTTTTAGCACTGATTACTCTAGTAACTTTTAGATGGAAGACTTCCTAGTTAACACATTGTATCTCCTAGCCTTTCAGGAATCGCCTGAGGAAGCGACAAAGCGAAACGCGTCGCGATTCCACACCTATTACAAGTGAACCTTACATTTTCATGACTACTCATCATGATATATCATGATTTGCAACATATTTATATGAATTGTCTTGAAATATGAGGCATCAGGGTTCCAGTGATATAGGAGTTTGTCCTACCATCTAAGTGCATGTTCATACCATGTTTTATTGAATATATGTCTATTTTTGTATTTTTTATATTTTTCATGTTAAATAAATATTACTTTTATTAAGTGATGGCTATGTTTATTCCCACTGAGATCGGGTTATACTAGATGCCTACAAAGTCCCAACATATTTGAGGGGCGGAGAGCTCACTGATTCGTGAGGCTCTCATCCTCCCCTCCCCTCCCCTTTTTCTCTACTCTAGTAATGTCACTGGTCCCCCCAAAAGTGTCAGAAATGTCAGTCAGGGGTCCGATCTGTCCGCCGCAATGTAGCAGTCCTGCAAAAAATTGCGGATTGCCGCCATTACTAGTAAAAAAACAAAAAAAACAAAATTACAAATGTTTCCCGTAGTTAATAGACATGATAACTTTTGCGCAAACCAATCAAAATACGGTTATTGCGATTTTTTTTTACCTAAAATATGTAGCAGAAAACAAATTGGCCCAAAATGTTAAAAAATTTAGATTTTTACATTTTTTTATTGGGAATGTTATATAGCAGAATGTGAAAAATATTGTTTTTTTTTTTTCAGAATTGTTGCTCTTTTTTTGTTTATAGCACAAAACATAAAAATCGCACAGGTCATCAAATACACCAAAAGAAAGCTCTATTTTTGGGGAAAAAAGGACAACAATTTTATTCAGGTACAGCGTCGCACGACTGCGCAATTGTCCATTAACGTAACGCAGTGCCGAATCGCAAAATATGGCCTGGTCATTAAGGGGGCAAATCCTTCCAGTCCAGAAGTGGTTAAAAACCACCTTACTTTCGTCTTCTAAGGGCTCGTTCACACGGGCGTTCCGTATGTCCGTTTTTCATCCCATCCGTTTGCGGATGAAAAACGGACATAATGTATCTCTATGTAAATACGGATGTCATCGGATGATCATCCTCTGACATCCGTTTTTTTCAGTTCAGTTTTTTTGAACGGAGGAGAACCCTATTTTTTCTTCCTTTCAAAAAACGGAACTGAAGCAAAAACGGATGTCAGTGGTGTAAGGCTCCTTTCACACGGCCGCTCCGTGTGAGAGCTCCGCTGCGGGCCTTTTTTTTTTTTTGTAAGTATGTAAGTATATGGCACTGCGGATGTCAGCGGATGACACCGCTGACATCCGATTTTCCTTCCTTTCCGTTTTTTACACGGAAGGAAAAATGGGGTTCTGTTCCATTTGTAAAAACGGAACAGAACTGAAAGGAGGAAAATCGGGTGTCAGCGGATGGTATTCCGCTGACACCCGCAGTGCCATTCACTTACATTATGTCCGCAAATCATCCGCAAACGGATGGGATGATTTGCGGACACACGGAGCGGCCGTGTGAAAGGAGCCAAATCCGCAGACATCCGTATTTACATAGACATGCATTATGTCAGTTTTTCATCCGCAAACGGATGGGATGAAAAACGGACATACGGACCGGATGACAAGAGTGTCATCCCTGTCCGTTACAAAAAAAAAAAAAAAAGGACCTGATCGGGCAAAAAAAAAGGAACGCCCGTGTGAAAGAGCCCTTAATCGACTCCAATGCATTTAGCCTTAGGTCCCTTTCACACATACGGTCCGTTCAGTTCATCAGTTCAGTCACGTCAAAATGTATCAGTTTTTCATCCATTTTTCATCCTTTTTTCATCCGTTTTTCGTCAGTTGTTATCCGTTTTTCATCAGTTGTTATCCGTTTTTCATCAGTTGTTATCCGTTTTTCATCAGTTGTTATCCGTTTTTCATCAGTTGTTATCCGTTTTTTGTCCGATCCGTTTTTTTGACGGATGAAAAATAGAGCATTCATACGTTCAAAAAAACAGACATTGATGGAAGCGGATGAAAACGGATGTTAACTGATGATCATCCGTTGTCATCCGTTTTTACATAGAGATACATTGATGTCCGTTTTTCATCCGTCAACGGATGGATGAAAAACAGACAAACGGACAGCATGTGTGAAAGGGGCCTAAATAGTACATTTTTCAAGAGTATTCTTATCGGTGCCAAAACTTTTACTAAACAATAAAGGTATCCAAATTAACAAACCTGCACTGGGCTCCTGCAGATGGAGCCGCAAAAAAATGGGATTTTGAAGGCTCAGGTTTAAGGCCTTGGAGAAGGCAAGAATAGGCAGGCTAGCCAGATGCAGAAGACTGAAGCCAGGATAATTTAGAGGCAATCAGAAGGTAGGCTGTATACGGTCAGAGTCAATTCCAATCCAAAATAGTTATGTGTTTCTGGAGAGAGCCTTTAAAGAATATGCAGTTCACGTTTTTTGGGGTTTTTTTCAGCTTAGCTGCTTTCAGTATAAGTAATGTTTTGGTAAAGCGACTATGGTTCTCACAGCTGCCGTTTTCATTGCTGCTCATGAGCCATTAATTTGGTGAATAACAAGCGCCGATAGCGGCCTCATTAGTCAAGGAACGGCCCGGGTTTTAGTCACAACAGCCATAACACATAAATTAACTTGGCTGAACGGAACGACCTTTGCCTACACTCCATAAGAAAGTTCCATCGACTCCCAGGTGGATTTCAGGAATGAAGCTGTTTAAATCCAATATAAACTAACTAAATAATGATTTCCACTGCACTGGCTCTAATGTCTGTGGAGGAATGTGTGAAAGAAGGCATGTTGTTTTCATAGTAACTAATAGCCCCAAAGGTTTTGTCCTGCTGAGTTTTTTTGAGCGAACCTGCAATTTTAAACAATCTGAAACTAATAGCATGGATTAAAGGGTCAGTCCATCCAAATATGATATTTAAAATTTTAGTGGATGCTGGGAAATTTAAACCAACTAGTGGTTTTCTATATCCCTGAGCTATTCTGGTGACAAGAACTCTACTCTTGAGTTCCCAGGTCTGCCATGGCTGCTGAAAGGGGTTCCACTCTCACTGGCAGAAATTTTTATTTCTTTTGGCATTATGGAGAACAGATTAGGAGACGAAGGATCACACACAGGTCTATGGCACAAATGTCAAACACAAGGCCCACAGGCAAAATCCAGCCTACCAGGCCTAGTCATGTGGCCTTTGCACCCAGTTTTGTAGCCAAAACATGGCAGGGGAGTTGGGGTTGCACACTGTGCATAGCACACCCCTAAACCCTGCACTCTATAGGTAGGGCACCCCGGAACTCTGCACTCCATACATGGGGAACCCCAGAACTCTGCACTCCATACGCAGGGCACCCCAGAAATCTGCACTCCGTACGCAGGGCACCCCAGAACTCTGCACTCCGTACGCAGGGCACCCCAGAACTCTGCACTCCGTACGCAGGGCACCCCAGAACTCTGCACTCCGTACGCAGGGCACCCCAGAACTCTGCACTCCGTACGCAGGGTACCCCAGAACTCTGCACTCCATACGTAGGGCACCCCAGAACTCTGCACTCCATACGTAGGGCACCCCAGAACTCTGCACTCCATACATGGGGAACCCCAGAACTCTGCACTCCATACATGGGGAACCCCAGAACTCTGCACTCCATACATGGGGAACCCCAGAACTCTGCACTCCATACATGGGGAACCCCAGAACTCTGCACTCCATACATGGGGAACCCCAGAACACTGCATTCCATACATGGGGAACCCCAGAACCCCATACGTAGGGCATCCCTGAACCCTGTATGTAGCGTACTCTTGAACCCTGCACCCTGTATGTAGCATACTCTTGAACCCTGCATCCTGTATGTAACGCACCCCTAGTCCCTGCACTCTGTACATAGGGCACCGCAACCAGTCCTTTGAGGACAACTATACTGCTGATGTGGCCCGCGATTAAATAGAGTTTGACACACCTGTTCTATGGGAACACCAAAATCTTCAGAAATATTACCAGTAACAATGAAATGGAGCTCTTGTGGCTAGATATACAAGAAGTCAGTAAGTGACTCAACCAGGCAGGCTGCATTTATTATTTAAACTGTAGCTTTGAAGAGTAACTTCACTATCCTAAAGTGAAACTTTTCCTATAACAACTTGATGAAAAATAATGTTAGCTATCAGGGAACATACATTCCACATTAATAATTATGCTACCAAAATTAGTGTGTGCTGTTAATTGCCTCCAGCAGTGCTCCTGTTTCTTCTTCCTGGAGGCGGCTAGTTTGTTGAAGTCCAGAGCCCCCAAGGAGCAGTAAATCTTTAGGCTGCCAGAAGATCAGCCTCTAGTGGGTCTGATTTTTTGCACAATGCCAAAAATGGAGAGCAACTGTTATGTGCAGAGCAGGGTGAGTATTACTGGATTTTAACCACTTGACTTCTGGAAGATGTTACCCCTTTCATGACCAGACCATTTTTTTTTCTATTTAGCACTGCGCTACTTTAACTGCCAATTGCGAAGTCATGCAACACTGTACCCAAATTTATATATGGGTATTTATATCACACAAATAGAGCTTTCTTTTAGTGGTACTCGATCACCAATGGGTTTTTTATTTTTTTACTATATAAACCAAAAAAAAACTATATTTAGGCCAAAATGTATTCTGCTACATGTCTTTGGTAAAAAAAAAATCCCAATTAGCATATATTAATTGGTCTGTGCAAAAGTTTCAGGGTCTCAAAACTATAGTATATATACAATGCAATTTACTTAGCTATAGAGGCTATACTGTAATGGCGGTGATCAGCGGCTTATAGCATGAGTGTGATAGGGTAGCAGGCAATCTGGCGCTAAAAGACACTATCTGGGAGGGTCACTAACTGACACTGAAGTCGCTAGTGACACTGTACAAGGACGCTGTACTAATGACAATGGCTGGGAAGGAATTAACATCTGGGGGCATTAAAGGGGTTAACAGCTAGGGGCAATCAAGGGGTTGCGTTCCCAACAATGTGTAATGTGTGCTGCTTTTATAAACAAATTTGGCTGTTTTTTCTCCCTGCTTTGCAGACAGAAGAAACAGCAAGATCTCTGATCAGTGTAGAGCCCTGTGTGTATAAACAAATATATAGAACGCAGCATAAATCATTGGCCAGGACCTGTTGACAAAATGCCGCTGTAGCCAGTAACAGGGTGGATTAGCGGATTAGCAGGGGGTGCGCGCATGCGCGCTTCCAACCTGAAACAGTGCTTCGAACCTGAAACAGGTTTCTATTATGTAAATGTATGTGATCCAGCCAGCCTGTGCCGCCCTAAATGTACTGTGGCGGGGTGGCAAGTGGTTACACAGTATAGGCACTTATTGTTAATGTTTTCGAAGCCAACGTTTCCCAATCAGTGTTCCTTACATTTTGCCACATCAAAGATGGCCACCGCTACCTGCTTTTTGGGGGGGGGGGGAGGGGAACCTTCACTTCCCTGTCAGCGGAGATACCCGCTGCGCCACTCTATGGCACACATTTTTTTGTTGGGGTTCCAAATTTTTGCTATACCATGTCAAAGGGTGCCACGGGAAAGGGAAAAATTAATTGTGAAACCTTGTTGTAAGCTATACTTGCAACTGGGTTCAGCCTGAAGTGATCAGGACCTAATTTTCTGAATAAGGTTTCACCTTAATATCAGCTACAGGAAAATGTAAAATTACCCCTTTCAGTGGGGCTCTGCCTGCACTGAAAAAGTTAACCTTTTCCTGCAGACGTGGCACATATATGTGGCTACCTCGGCAGGTGGGCTTTAGAAGTAAGTTCAGTCACAGCGGGAGTCGGGCCAGGGGAGGAGCGGCGGCGATCGCCACTGCTCTTCCCCGATCATCAGGGAATCTAGTTTGGAGATCCGCCCGCTTGTGTAAACAGAGCGGGCGGATCTCCTAAGTGACAGGGAGTGACAGATCGCAGTGTTCAGCATAGCTGAACATGCGATCTGTCCCTGTGTCACTCAGTCACCTCCCCCCCCCCAACACGTTAGTAAGCACCAGACATACATTAACCCCTCCCTCTCCAATAAAATTAACCCCTTCCCTGCCAGTGTCATTTTTACAGTAACAGTGCATATATATAGCACTGATTACTGCAGTAATGTCACTGGTAACCCCAAAAGTGTCAAAAATGTCAGTCAAGGGTCCGATCTGTCCACCGCAATGTCGCAGTCCCGCAAAAAAAAAAAAATCGCAGATCGCCGCCATTACGCGTTAAAAAAAAAAAAAAACCACCAAAAATGACAGAAATGTTTCCCTTTGTTAGTAAACTCAATAACTTTTGCGCAAACCAATCAAAATACGCTTATTGTGATTTTTTTACCAAACATAGGTAGCAGAAAACAAATTGGCCAAAAATGTAAAAAAATTTTGATTTTTTAATTTTTTTGGGGGGGAATTTCATATAAAAAAATGTTAAAAATATTGTTATTTTTTCAAAATAAACGCTCTTTTTTTGTTTATAGCGCAAAAAGTAAAAATCGCACAGGTGATCAAATACCACCAAAAGAAAGCTCTGTTTGTGGGAAAAAAAGGACATAAATTTTGTTTGGGTACGGTGTCGCACGACCGCGCAATTGTCAGTTAAAGTTGCACAGTGCCGAATCGCAAAAAGTGGCCCGGACGTAAGACAGCAAAATCCTCCGGTGTTAAAGTGGTTAAGAAGCTGAATGTTTTCCATCTAGCAATCAGTAATAATAACAACATAATCTTTACAATCTGAAACCTTTAATAACCAAGCTTTGCTCCAGAGGAAAAAAAATAAAAAATCTTCTCGGGAGGCTGTGCTGGCTTTGTAGGGAACAACCAAATGGTTTTGGCCAGTGTCTTACCGGCTGTAGATTCCAGGGTCAGTAACGGCTGCCAAACCCAAATGAAAAAAAGGTCTCCTAAGTAAGATGAATATGGAATGTTCTGCCAGTTATCAAGTTGCGAGCGTTGTTTATTATCTCATGTTAAAATAAGAAGAAAAAAAATAAAAAGCCTTTCGCTTGGAATCATTTGCAATATTTTATTCTATGCCAGAGGAATCATTCTAAGACCATGGCAGTTATATTTCTAAACAGGCCTTGGCAATGGGGCTGAATATGCAACACTGTGCAGTTTGAAGATCTGAACTCTTGTACTGCTCTTGATGTGTTACTCTATAAAATAGCATTTCATCAATCATATCGAGTCATTTCATGTAAATTAAAAACAGAACTAGCACTTTGCTGCTTTTGTTTATGCTGTGCCACCCTAGCGGGATTATCGCCTGAAATATTATTGCCAAGCAACGCCATTAAACTGGACCCCCACCCTAATGTAGAAAAAAAAAAAATTTAAAAAGTTTTATTTAACGATGTGCCTAAAGGCTGAACTCCAGGCAGATAAACGGCAAAAATGAAAGCAGATATACATTCAATAACAGATCATTAAACTTGTTCTAAAGGTTGAAGGTTTTTACCTTCATGCATTCTATCCATGAAGGTAAACCCCCCCCCAGCCCACCCTAATGCCCATTTCACACATGGCAGTCTGTCGTTGGACTCAGTTTTTCTCAGCGGGGAAACCATCCACTGATCCCCCGCTAAGCTGCTCTGTCTCCACTCTGTGTGCGAAGACGGAGCTGTCAGGTCCCCGCTGTTCTCTATGGGGGAATCGGATGAGAACGGACCGCCTGTCCGTTCTCATCCGATCCGATTCTCTGGACGGATGGAAAATAGGGTTTCCATCCGTCCAGATTTGACAGACCGGATTGGATCTGATGTCAGCGGAAATGTCTCCGCTGACATCCGATGCCCCATAGAGATGCATGGGGGGTCCGTTCAGATCCGCCCGAAAAACTGACAGGCGGATCTGAACGGTCCGCTAGTGTGAAAGGGGCCTAATACTTACCTGAGCCCAATCACAATCCAGCCATGTGAACGAGAGTCTTGGTTGTCCAGGAAATCTCCCTCCTCATTGGCTGAGGAATTGGATTGTCAATCACAGCCAGTGAGGAGAGGGTGGGAGGGGGGCAGAGCAGCGGCTGTGTGTGTGGATGGACATGCAGAACAGGGGTTCGGGAGTGAGCCTGCTTGGGTGTCCCCAGAGCAAGCTGTTTATTCTGGGGGCACTAGGCAGGATGGAGGTGCAAGGAGCGCTGGTGTGGGACCTGGGAAGAGGAGTGGCTGCTCTGCACAAAACCATTGCACAGAGCAGGTAGGTATGATATGTTTTTGTTTTTTGTTTTTTAAACGTGCCTTTAATATCACTTTAAATTTATTTTTTAAATGCAGGCAGTGTAAGTACCTGAACTTGATTTTTCATCAGCCTCTTGCAGAGCAAAGCTCAGACTGGGAGAGGAGTTCAAGAAAAACAGTACAAGGAGCCAATCATCAATTATGTTGCAATGCTCACGTGCTAGGAAGGAACATGCTGATAGGAGCAGAGAGGAGAATGACAGAGGGATGAGTTCATCACTGTGCTACTTCACCTTTTACTGTCCAGTCACAGACTAGGAGAGGGACAGGAGTGTTACTTAAAAAGGTTATAAAGCCTAAACATGTTTTACCTTAAAGTATTCCTTGCATTAAGGTAAAAAATGTTTAGGCGTCGGCATCCCCCCTCACCCCCCTTCCCCTATTTACTTACCTGAGCCCTCATTCGATCCAGTGCCATGCACATCTGCAGCTCTTCTCTCCCCTCACTTCTGGGTCTCGCTGGCTTTGCTGGGGCACCAGAAGCCATTGGCTCCCAGTGCTGTCAATCTAACCAGTGACAAGGGAGAAGGGGGCGGGGCCGAGTCACGCTGTCTGTGTTAGGTGCGAGCATGCACAAGTACCCCCATGGGAAGCGGCTTCCTATGGGGCACTGGACAGAGGGGAGGGGACAGGACCACCGATGGGGGACCCGAAAAGAGGAGGTTTGCAGCCGCTCTGTGAAATTCCATTGCACACAGCAGGTAAGTATAGACTTGTTTTTTTTTTGTTTAATTTACTTTTACAATCACTGTAGACAGGTCTGTGTTGTATAGCAGAGTTGTGTAAGTCTCAGGAATGTATGGATAAAAATACCTTGACAAGTAAATCAAATGCATTTCATATGTGTAGTTAGTGGTTTTCCCATAGATTAGATTTATACTGTATCTAAAACCAAGATCAAGAATTGATAGTATTGAAGCTTGCCAATTCTCAGATGTGGCTTCTGCACTAGCTTTTTTTTCCTTTATTTTAAAAATAGTTGTAAACCTTAATTTTTTTTTCTTTCCTAAAGTAAAAAAAAGATGTTATACTTATCTGCTCTGTGCAATAGTTTTACACAGAGCGACCATGAACCTAATCTTCAGGGGTTCCCCGCCGGAACTCTCTACTCCTCTTTTACAAGTGACCAAATAAGAAGCCGGCTGCTGTGGGGGCACTCACACAGGCTTGATCCTAAACCAGGCTGTGTGCGTCCATAGAAACAAACACACAGTGTCTTACCCCACCCCCTCCTTACAGGGTATGACTGAAAGCAGCAGGAGCCAATGACTCCTACTGTGAATACAGGAAAAGGGGAGAAGAGATGCTGCAGACAAGATAGCGCCGGATTGAGAGAGGACTCAGAGGTAAGTGTTTAAAAGTGAGGCTGGGGGGAGTTGTGATTGAAAGTTTTTTTTTTTACCTTGATGCCGGGGATGCATTAACCACTTCCAGGGAATCTACATAGCCCTACGTCGGCTCAGAGAAGTGGTTGTACCGGGAAGATGCCTGCAGCTAGAGGCATCAACCCGGTTACCGTTGCGGCTCGGAAGCCCTCGGCCGTTATCCCAGTGAGTGGAAGGGAATGACCCCTCCCGTTGCCTTTCCGCGGCTCTGCCCAGGTCTCCCGTCCCACCAGAAGAACCCGAGCAACCAGCCGGCATGTCCACCGGCTGGTTGGAGTCCCGATCAAAGCTGAATTTGGCTTTGATCTGGTCTCCGATGTAGTAACACGGAAGCGGCGTGATGACGTCACGGCCAGGTTACTTGGCGGCTAAAGGCGCTGAATTTAAAAAAACTGTCAGTATTCAAAAATGACGATTTTGGCATCTTGAATACATTGAAGTGCAGTGGAGGGGTCTGGGGTCTTTTAGACCCCCGATCCTTCCATAAAGAGTACCTGTCACTGCCTATTACTGTCACAAGTTTACATTGCTTGTGACAGCAATAAATGTGATCAGATTTTTTATTATTTTTTAGTAAAAACTGTGCTAAAATTAAAAAATGAAATAAATATAGAAAATAAACAATTTTTAAAGTGCCCCCATCACCGTGAGCTTGCGCACGAAAGAAAACGCATGCGTAAGTCGCGCCCACAAATGAAAGCGCTGTTCAAACCACACATGTGAGGTATTGCCGCTATCGCCAGAGCAAACTCTAAACTGGTAACTGTTAAAAATTATAAAGCGTCGCCTATGGAGATTTTTATGTACCGTAGTTTGTCGCCATTTCGCGGGTGTGCGCAATTTTAAACTGGAACATGTTAGGTATAGTAAGTACTCAGCGTGACATCATCTTTCATAATATACAAAAAAAAAAAAAAAAATGGGCTAACTTTACTTTTTAGTTTTTTTAAATGCAGTGAAATTTATTTATTTTTTTTTTAAAAAATAGCGTTTGAAAGACCGCTTCGCAAATACCGCATGACAAAAAAAATTGAAACAACCGCCGTTTTATTTTCCAGAGTCTTTGCTAAAAAAAAAAATATATATATATATATATATATATATATATATATATATATATATATATATATATATATATATATATATTTTACCTCAAGTGTCAGAAATGGGCTCGGTCCAGAAGTGGTTAAGGTAAAAATACAGCTTTCAAAGTGATCGTCTGATAATCTGATCATTACTACACAGCTTTCAAGAGCCAATCACAACAATTCAAGTGAAATTATCCGATGGGACAAGCAAAAAATGTTTCTCGTATGATACCAGATCGTGCAATTTTCGGTAATCAGTACAGTTGTCATCCAAAAAATATAATACAAATACAATACATTACATCACTTCCGAATTTTTGTTCTGTCGTACGAGAATTTTCGTAACTTTAGTAACCTCTTTATTTTCGATATAAGACAAGCATGCAAAAAATAAAAAATAAAACTGGGACGATCGTTTGTCTGATTATCTCACCCTATTCACTCTAGGACAGGAATTGTGTTAATGGCTGGAATATCAGGTTAAAGTGGTTATAAAAGGAAAAATATTTGTTCGTACGATTTTCTGATCGTGTGTTTGGGCCAAAAAGTATAGAATGTGTAAGGACTACACAAATGAAAAACCACCTTTGGCTTCCTCTCTTCTTCATAACAGGAGGAGGTGTTTTGAGATAGCAGGGAACACATAACAGTCCAAGGACAGAAAAGCAGAAGATCTTATCAGTTAACACGATTTATGGCTTGGCGAACAACTAGATTTTTTGCACTTGCTGAAAAGATTTAATAAAGCACTTTAAATGGTGTATTTACCAAACCATAAGGGAGCAAATAAGCCCGCTATCCAAGCAGCACATATTTATTTTTCATTCTTTTACTACTGGGGTTGCTTTACTAAAACTGGAGAGTACAAAATCTGGTGCACTTGTGCATGGTAGCCAATCAGCTTCTAACTTCAGCTTGTTCAATTAAAGCGGAGTTCCACTCAAAAGTGGAACTTTCGCTTATATGTCTCCTCCCCCCCCCCCTCCGGTGGCACATTTGGCACCTTTCAGGGGGGAGCGGGTACCCGTTTTTGACAGGTACCCTGTCCACACTTCTGTCGGACCTCGCCGCGGCGATATACGTCAGAGGTTCAGCCCCTGGCCAATTACCAAGTGCAGCACGCTTCGCGCATGTGCCGTAGGGACCGGCCGTGAAGCAGCACTGATGGCGGCAGCAGCACCCGACAGTTGATGGAAACATCAGATGCAGTGCGGACATCGCTGGACAGGACAGGTAAGTGTCCTAATATTAAAGGTCAGCAGCTACAGAATGTGTAGCTGCTGACTTTTAACTTTTGGAGAGGGGATTGGTTTTTATGCAGAGCTGCACATGATTTTGCACTCTCCAGTTTTAGTAAATCAACCCCATTGTTCCCTTACCGGCAATGCCAGCAAAAGAACCCGACAGCTGATGGAAACATGTGCTGACATCGCTGGAGTCCAGGACAGGTAAGTGTCCTAATATTAAAAGTCAGCAGCTACAGAATGTGTACAGTATGTGCAGCTGCTGACTTTTAATTTTTGGAAGGGGGGGTGAAACTCAATTAAGAAGAATAAAAAAAAAAAAAAAAAGGGGGAAGCGGATTGGTTTTTATGCAGAGCTGCACATGATTTTGCACTCTCCAGTTTTAGTAAATCAACCCCATTGCTTCCAGTTAGGCTCCATGTACACGGGACGTTGTTAAAAGTCCCTTTGAATGCTGGAATTTTTAGGACGTTTAAAAAGGTCCGTTCGGTCGCGTTTGTACCCGCGTTTAGCGGCGTTTGCGGGCGTTTGCGTTTAGAAGCGTTCCTAGAGGTCAAAAAAATTATTCCCCTTTAAAATGGAAAAAAGCGAACGCTAAACGCGGGTCATCGCGTTCAGACGCGTTTGAAACGCCGGGAAACACACGTTCGAACGCAAATAATTGCGTTCTAAAAACAGTCCCTGAACGCAACCGCCTGCAAATGACTGTAAAGGACCTGGTGTACATGGACAGATAAGATAAAATGTAGATGGGTTCAGGGGCTTCTGAAAAAAACGCCCAACTGCTCCTAAACGGCCGTTTCCAGCGTCCCGTGTACATGGAGCCTTATGGTGAAGCGAGCGACTTCATGTGGCTGTGCAGGTAAGGAAGGGGTGGTGAAATGTTTAGTGGACTAGCTGCAATTGCCTACAAATTGTTCTGCCAAAGACCCTACTTCAGGGGCCTCAAACTGGCGGCCCTCCAGCTGTTGCAGAACTACAAGTCCCATCATGCCTCTGCCTATGGGAGTCATGCTTGTAACTTTTAGCCTTGCAATGCTCCATGGGAATTGTATTTCAGCAACAGCTGGAGGGCCACCCGTTTGAGACCCCTGCGCCTACTTCATTGCATAGAAAAAGCCATTGGTCTGGCTCTGGACAGTGGAATCAGAATTTGCTACTGCTCACAGGTGGGGGGTTGTATTTGTTTGCTTGTGGTCAATCAAGCTCTGTTGGAAATCGGAGGATTTGGCACCTTTCAGGGAGGGGGGGGAGCGGCTACCTGTTTATGACAGGTACCCTGTCCCCACTTCTGTCGGACCTCGCCGCGGTGAGGTACGTCAGAGGTTCGGGCCCCCTCCTCCTACCTCCCTCTGCTTCCTGGCCAATTACCGAGCACAGCGCATGCGCAATAGAGACCCGCAAGGCTTCACTGCCGGGTTCCCTTATGCCTCGTTTCCACTGAGTGGTACGGTATGGTTCGGTTCAGTACGGTACGGTTCGGAACGGTACACATTGCGTTTCCACTGCCAATAGTACCCTTTCATGATAGGCGTGGTGTAGCAGGAAAGCTGTGATAGACCATTCTCTGTCAACCAAAGTTCTGCAAAGTGTAGCTCCACCCTGTTGGTACGGTACTAATGTGCTTGGTACCCCAACGAAAGGGTACCAAAAAAGTGGTACCGTACGGTTCGGAATTAGGGTACTATTCATAATGGAAACGGCATAAATAGTGTACCGAACCGAACCGTACCAGAAAGCTCAGTGGAAACGAGCCATTACCTGCAATTGTGGCGACAGCACCCGACGGAAACATCGGCTGCGGTGCCGACATCACTGGACTCCAGAACAGGTAAGTGTCCTAATATTAAAAGTCAGCAGCTACAGTAATTTTTGGAGAGGGGGAGGGGACAGTTTTGAGACTCCCTGTGCCTACTTCATTGTATAGCAAGAGCCATCGATCTGGCTGTAGACAGTGGAATCAGAATTTGCTACTGCTCAGGGGTGGGGGATTGTTTTTAGCTTTTCGTCTTGTGGTCAATCCAGCTCTGGTGAAAATCTGAGGACAAAACCTCCTCTAAAAAAATTTGGGCAGCAAATTGGCTTTAATATACTTCTAGTATAGAACATCAAAGTATAGTAAAACAACTCTACCAATGTTGTAGAGCTGAACTTTTTCCTTACTGTGTATCTGGTCTCAAGAGAAAGAAAGAAAAATGTTGAGGAAACAAAGTGATCGTGAGCTTTAGAAATATGCTGTCAAGACCAAAATCCACTGACGGAGAACGCTAAAGCCCGCTGGAATTTAAAGTCCCGACATAAGTACAATGCATTAGTTGTTATTATGTCTGCCACGACAGCTTTAGACATTAACGTCCAGTGAGGAATTTGGTGCAAAATCCAGTCTTTCATTGGATTACTATAGTAGAACTATACAAATGTAGCCTGCCAGCTTTTTACAACCTCGCATTTGAAAGACATTTCATATAACCCCCAAAATGTTTCTTGAGATATCAGATAAGGCCTTTCTGTATGTTTGATACGTTGCTAAATATTGCCTGATGTATACACCGCAGATGACATCCCACTTTCATTACCATGACAAATACAAACTAGCCAAGAAAATCAAGCAGAGGGGCTCCAGTATGACTCATTCCACAAAGAGTTTTGGGAATCTGATCACACTCAAACCCAATTTTTCTTATTTTAGTAGAGGAGGAAGATTAATGCAAATGATATGAAAGACTGTAAGCATAACTAACCAATTACTTATTCAAGTCGTAAGAGGATTGGGAATGTAAAATAAATAACTCTTCTATGAAAGAGTCCTTAGGCAGTCCTTCATATATCCCCTTTTTGGTTTTCAGTAAGAAATCGAAGCCTGAAAGGACATCATTTTGAGCTATAGCTGCCTAAAATTAAAAAGATGTACACTATATTGTCAAAAGTATTGGGACGCCTGCCTTTACACACACATGAACTTTAATGGCATCCCAGTCTTAGTCCGCAGGGTTCAATATTGAGTTGGTCCACCCTTTGCAGCTTTAACAGCTTCAACTCTTCTGGGAAGGCCGTCCACAAGGTTTAGGAGTGTGTCTATGGGAATGTTTGACCATTCTTCCAGAAGTGCATTTGTGAGGTCAGGCACTGATGTTGGACGGGAAGCCCTGGCTCGCAGTCTCTGCTCTAATTCATCCCAAAGGTGTTCTGTCGGGTTGAGGTCAGGACTCTGTGCAGGCCAGTCAAGTTCCTCCACCCCAAACTCGTTCATCCAGGTCTTTATGGACCTTGCTTTGTGCACTGGTCCAAATCATTTGGTGGAGGGGGGAATTATGGTGTGGGGTTGTTTTTCAGGGGTTGGGCTTAGCCCCTTAGTTCCAGTGAAGGGAACTCTTAAAGCATCAGCATACCAAGACATTTTGGACAATTTCATGCTTTGTGGGAACAGTTTGGGTATGACCCCTTCCTGTTCCAACATGACTGTGCACCACTGCACAGCATGCCTGACGAAGGGGTCCTGCATGACTCAGAAACCTTGCACTTATCCTGATGTGGTGAGATCCCTTTGCAATAAAAAGTTTCTTTGCACTGCTGTGCAAGATCCATGGTGTGCTGGTGAACATGTATGGATCAAAAGCAAACTGCATGGGTGTGAACCGAGCCTTATGTTGGCCATGCAAGTATAGATTTTCAGACGAGAATATTTATACAAAAAATCTTTGTACATTCGCTGAATGAAAGAATGTCATTTGAAAATTTCACTCACTTTTAACATTCAGTTTTAAAACCACATACACTGTCTAAAAATTCCTTTGACCAAACAGTTTTCTATTCCGCTCCTTCGAATTTTCCCGTCACTGTGTTCGAAAACGAACGTCGATTTGACCCCACTAACGATTAGAAAATCAAACGAACGTTCTTAAAATGAATATTTTTTCGAAAGAAGACATTATTTTTGTATGGCCAGTATAAGTGACAGCAGGCGCAGGGAGTTTTTATTAAGCCACCTGCATATGACAAGGGAGTCTATCATACATAATATATTGCAGTTCTCAATCGTCAAAACAGTCTTTAACTATTATTTTTTCTTTAAATAAAAAAATTGATCTCTGAGTCTGATATTTACCAGATTCAATCTCTAATAGTATATATCGTATATCTCTTCGGACTGTTATTCTCAGAGTGGATTAGACATTTTGCTTCCTAACCATATAGTTGGTTATGTAGATTTACCACTGCATATAGATATTTAAAAATAAATTGCCTTTTTTTTTTTATATTAACTAAATTATACACAACACTTTTTTTTAGGTTGTTATCTGATTAACCAATCGAAACAATCGGCCAACTAGTCGATTATGAAAATCCCTAATCTTAATGCTTATTTGCCACCAACCCGTCAGCTGTCTTCAGTTAGGCAAACCCATAGGATACAAAATGGTAACTAGCAAGCTCCAACTCGCTTTAGGCTCCGTTCACATATTGGTTTCCCGGATCACAGACAGAATCGGCGCAATTCTGTCCACAATCCCAAATCACAGCAAATCGCGGGACGCACGCGTGATTCCCGTCACTGCCAATGGAACTCCACACATGGCACGATTTTGCAGCGATTGTCGCCCGATAAATCGCTGTAAACTTGCGCAAACAGAATCGCGGGGCACCTGTCGCCCAAAAGAAGTACAAGGGCGACAATCGCTGCAAAATAGCGCCGCGTTTGGGGTGCCGTTGGAAGTGATGAGAATCGCATGGGCGTCTAGCGATTTGCCGTGATTCGGGATTGTGGGCAGAATAGCAGTGATTCTGCCCGCAAACCGGGACACCAATATGTGAATGGAGCCTAACGGAAAGGTGGAGACTCCACTGACCCCAATGAGGGGGCACTATTACTCCACAGAGAGTACTCAAACAATAGAATTGTAAGCCTGCCACTTTATACCACTTGGTAAGTGGAAGATTTAATATTTTTGGCATTAATTCAAAAACGTAACTTCCTGAAAGCAAGAGATAGAAGTACGTACAGACACTGTCTGTACTATTGATCTTTTTAGGAGGGTCCAATGGTCACTGTAGCAGTATAGGGGATTTTCAACAATTCCCTTTCTTTACCCAAATAAAAGCTTGACATGAACAGGTTAGTTTACATGTGGCCATAGACATGTAGGGAAGATCTGCCATTAACAATCTGACCTCCCTTACAGTGAAGAACCCCTTACGCAGCGGCAGTTTAACCTTAAGCTGCATAAGGGGTTCTTCACCGTAAGGAGGGTGAGAGTGTGGAACACTCTTCCACAATTGGTGGTAGCTGGGAGTATGGCTACATATTAAAAGACTCTTGGACGTGCATCTCACAGATCACAACATTCAGGGTTATGGGAAATGATCATGCCACTGACACACACACACCTGCACAGGTTGAACTGGATTGACTGTTGTCTTTATTCAACTTCAACTACTATGTAACAATCTGACCAAGAGACAAATCTATTGGCCAGTGGTCTCTCAAACATGTTGTCACATGTCAGTCTCTTCGGACCCAAACTGTGTTGGTGTTTCTAGCTGTCTCCGCTACCCTGCTGTCCCCATGTAGCTGCACCCTGCTGTGAACTTATCTAGGTAGAATCAACTGGTTTCTCACTTGGTCTCCAACTGAGGTCTACTGTTTCCAATCATATAGTCATTGGTCAATTGGGCCAAAAACTGACAAATAAAGCAAATGCCATCTGTGTTGGATCGTTTTAGTATAGGGTTAGGTACAGGAAAGCGCTGAGGAAAACCTTAAATACAAATCTGGATTAGGTCCAGGCCAAGGGTTTGGTTAACATTAAAAGAAACACCTGGGCTGATGTTAAGAAGAAAAGAAACAGGCGCCACTGAATGTAGCAACAAATTTATTACATGACAACGATAAGTAGTAACTCACATAATGGTATTCTCAAATCCATGTTCCATAGTGTGGATGCTTCCTGTATTCAATCCTCCGTGTCCCGACTGGCCCGCAGCCGGGAGATGACGATGCAGGAAGCTTCACAGAGGAGCTGGTTAGAGCGGAAGCTGGACCACAAGCTAACCAGAAATGACGTAACACGTTTCGGAGCATGCGCACTTAGTTCTTAGACGTCTGATGAAGGAGCTGAGTGCGCATACTCCGAAACGCGTTACGCCATTTCCGGTTAGCTTGCGGTCCACCGCAGCTTCCGCTCTAACCAGCTCCTCTGTGAAGCTTCCTGCGTCGTCATCTCCCGGCTGCGGGCCAGTCGGGACACGGAGGATTGAATACAGGAAGCGTCCACACTATGGAACATGGATTTGAGAATACCATTATGTGAGTTACTACTTATCGTTGTCATGTAATAAATTTGTTGCTACATTCAGCGGCGCCGGTTTCTTTTCTTCTGTTGCCAGCTAGATTTCCCGTTTTTTGCCTGCCAGAGCTGCCCTGAACCTCAGCAATACTAGAGAAGTCTGGTTCGTTACAGCCCCTGACCATCTGGCTGTTTTACACTGGTGTCCACCCTTCTGGCACAAGCGCCCAACACCCCTTCCTCTGGGCTGATGTTAGGGACAGCTGACCAACGAGAGTTGGAGTCAGAATGGGCAAAACCACAGGTGAAAGAGGTTTTTATTAACAGTAGGAAGAAGCCTGTTTTAGCCATTATGGGCGATGGGCTGGTTATTAGTGGAGGTCCTATTGAAGATACTCAGAGCGGAATAGGTAGCTATGGCAGCAATTCTTCTAACAATTCTTTCTGCGCAGGGCTGATCAAAGATAACCTCTTAAAAGTTTTAAAAAGTCCTCTGCCCACCTAGCAGATGGCTGTAAATCAGAGACTTGCCTCCTGCTGTGAGTAGTTGGAAAGAGCTTAAAGAAACCCTTTCCTTTTCCAGTGCTACAGAATCCACTGCCAAATATGAACTATTCATCTTTTAAAAAACTCACTGGTGCATAATCATTGAACAAAAAATTTGCTCCAGTCTGTCCTAAGACACAGTTATTCCCCATAGGATGCTGCCATCTTGCCAGCTGTCAATTATATTTTCCACCTTAAAGACACCTCTTCTCTTCCTGTGCAAGTCACATGTCCCAGATTTTTGAAAGGCAGTTTGCATACATTCCGCATCAAGGTTAAGTGTTTAGACATGGAGATGAAGGATTAGCTGCTGATTTCAAGAAAAAAAGTCTAAATTTGTCTGCATATTTTGAGGAAGGGCAAAGTGTGTTGGAAACAGACAATGAAGTGGTTTTTAAAAGGTTTTTTTTTTATTTTTTATTTAGAATCATACTTATCTAGGTGGATGCAGCATTGACCCGATGCTGCATCTGTCCCCCCGCGCCTCTAACACTGAGAACCAAGCGATCAAACCCCGCCGATCGCTCAGTTCTCACAGCTTCTTGAGCAGAGAGCTGGTGACTGTCAGTCAGCACCTCTCTGCTCTGCCCTTCCCCCATACTCACTGGAGCACTGGGCTGTGGAGGGGGTGTGAGCAGCTGGCTCGGGCTCTCAGTGGCTCGCTGAGAGTCTGAGCTAGGTGCCGGTCCAGCCATGTGGACGGATCCCGATTCCATTGTCGCGATCTTGCAGCCCGCTGTCTTCTGAAAACGGGTTCACAATAATGCAGAATGAACTGCTTTGGCTGTACTTCTCTTTCAAAAGTACAAAAAGATAACATGCCATAAGAATGTAAAGGTTACCTTTTGGTATTGTCAAAGAACGTCTATAAAAATAATATCTGTAGTCGAATCTGGAAATAAAAACCTTACAGGGGCAAATAGGGCCAATAACCTATTTGCAGAGTAGCTCCGTTTTTCACTCAAACATTGCTGCAATAAATCTGGAAGGCCTTCCATGCCGCATGAAGTTAAAACTGCCAATACCAGGAAGCTTCTGACCGCACATACACTACAGTTCAAAAGTTTGGGGTCACTTAGAAATGTCCTTATTTTTTAAAGAAAAGCACTGTTTTTTTTCAATAAAGATAACATTAAATTAATCAGAAATACAGTCTAGACGTTGTTAATGTGGTAAATGACTATTCTAGCTAGAAACTGCGGTTTTTTTAATGGAATATCTTCATTGGTGTACAGAGGCCCATTTCCAGCCACATATCACTCCTGTGTTCTAATGGTACAATTTGTTAGCTTATCGTGTTAAAAGGCTAATTGATGATTACAAAACCCTTGTGCAATTATGTTAGCACAGCTAAAAACTGTTGTGCTGATTAGAGATGCTATAAAACTGGCCTTCCTTTGAGCTAGTTGAGTATCTGGAGCATCAGCATTTGTGGGTTCGATTATACTCTCAAAATGGCCAGAAAAAGAGAACTTTCTTCTGAAACTCGACAGTCTATTCTTGTTGTGAGAAATGAAGGCTTATCCATGCGGGAAATTGCCAAGACACTGAGAATTTCCTACAACGGTGTGCACTGTTCCATTCATTCACAAACAGGCTCTAACCAGGATAGAAAGAGAAGTGGGAGGCCCCAGTGCACAACTAAGCAAGAGGACAAGTACATTAGAGTCTCTAGTTTGAGAAATAGACGCCTCACAGGTCCTCAACTGGCAGCTTCATTAAATGGTACCCGCAAAATGCCAGTCTCAACATCCACAGTGAAGAGGCGAATACAGAATGCTGGCCTTCTAGGCGGAGTGGCAAAGAAAAAGCCATATCTGAGACTGACCAATAAAAGGAAAAGATTAGGATGGGCAAAAGAACACAGACATTGGACAGAGGAAGATTGGAAAAAATTGTTATGGACAGAAGAATCTAAGGTTGAAAAGTTTGGATCACACAGAAGAACATTTGTGAGATGCAGAACAAGTGAACAGATGCTGAAGGAGCGCCTGACGCCATCTGTCAAGCATGGTGGAGGTAATGTGATGGTCTGGGGCTGCTTTGGTGCTGGTAAAGTGGGAGATTTGTACAAGGTAAAAGGGATTTTGAATAAGGAAGGCTATCACTCCATTTTGCAAGGCCATGCCATACTCTGTGGACAGCGCCTGATTGGAGCCAATTTCCTCCTACAACAGGACAATGACCCAAAGCACACCTCCAAACTATGCAAGAACTATTTAGGGAAGAAGCAGTCAGCTGGTATTCTGTCTGTAACGGAGTGGCCAACGCAGTCACCAGATCTCAACCCTATTGCGCTGTTGTGAGAGCAGCTTGACTGTATGGTACGTAAGAAGTGTGTAGTATTAAAACAATCCTTTATTGGCATAAAAGGTAATGCACTCACATGAGTGATAGGAAAGCAGGCTTTACTGCAAGTCATCCGATCCACTGCAGGGGAGGCAGGAGAGGTGTAGACAGCCCTGGGTCCTGGCTGTGTCAGTGGCTTCTGGCACTTCCTGGTGTCCTGTCGGCGTCACAGCTTCTCCCTCATCACATCCGGTGGAAGCGGGTTGGTGCTAGCGTTCGAGGCATGCGTGCCCCTTCGTCAGGCATTGTCTAGAGACCAAAGGAAGCTCCCTCTTATATGGCTAGAGCTGAAGAGACCGAAGCCGACAGGACACCAGGAAGTGCCAGAAGCCACTGACACAGCCAGGACCCAGGGCTGTCTACACCTCTCCTGCCTCCCCTGCAGTGGATTGGATGACTTGCAGTAAAGCCTGCTTTCCTATCACTCATGTGAGTGCATTACCTTTTATGCCAATAAAGGATTGTTTTAATACTACACTCAGGTGGCGCTGCTCTGTTCTCTCTTTTATTTATCTACCATGCACAGAGTCCCCTCCTAACTCTGATAGAGCCGGCAGCCACCCAGCCATCCATCTCTACATAGACTCTACTCCATGGACTTTTTATCTATATACACCTGAAACATTTATCATTATTGTGTTTTTTAATCAATATTTTTTGATTCTCTATATCTGCTTTGATATCTATTGTTTACATTCGTTTTTTATAATTTTCCCCTCACACTGTGGGTTTAATAGCGCTGGTCCAGCATCTGTTATATATTTCTATTTCAGATTCAAGCCTGCTTCAGAAGTGTGGATGTGACTGAGGATGCGAGAAGCAGAGATAGAGAGAATTACATAGCACAGACTTTATAGGAAGTCCGTTCTTACTGCCCTTTTACTGATCCTTTATAGAGGAACAAATGCTTATTTTGTTGTGGATTATATTACTCCGATGTATCATATTTTACAGTTCTGAGAGGACCAGTAGTAAATTTCCAACCACATTTGGAAGCCACATTTTCCATAATATTACAAAATAATAACCGGTTTCCACTTTAGAAGTCACAGAACAATAGTAGGGATCAAGACCACTTTGGTATTGATATTGGCTACGAATGATCCCTCTATGCTGCTATTAGTTTCACATCGCCATCTAATATGTGGGTAGGTTGTGTGACAACCTACACATTACCAAAATTACACAGGAAAGACACGTTGGTGTTTATTTACTAAGGCTGGAGAGTGCAAAATCAGGCTCACTTCTGCATAGAGACCAATCAGCTTCCAGGTTTTATTGCCAACGCTTAATTGAGCGTTAAAGAGGTTAGAAGCTGATTGGATTCTATGCAGAAGTGATCCTGATTTTGCACTCTTCAGCTTTAGTAAATAAACCCCATTAGATTTTGGAAGATGCAGAGTAATAAAAGACAAAGGAAATGACAAAGGAAGTTGGTTACAGGTCAAGGTGTCCCCAGAGTGAAATTCATGGCAAGAGACAAACAGAAAAGATCCAAACCAAGCAGCCACACAAATTATTCAATCCGTTTAAATGGAAAATTGGTCATGTGCATTTAAATATCCCTTATTCCGAGCCAGTCCCAATAAACTTTGATGACATTGCCCCAAAATCTATTCACATAATTGCTATTTCCATTAATAAGCAGGTTGCTGAGCACAATTATTGAGAAGATAAATGGCCACAATGAAATTATAGAGTTATTGGAGCCCCATTGTCTGTGGAAATGACAAATGCTGGTAATCATGGTCGCCAAACAGGGAATTGTTTATCATGTCTTCATAACAGAGATATAAATAGCAATATACCGTATAGTTGGGTGAAGTTTATGTAAAATGTCAGAAGTCAGATGAGACAAGTACATTTGAACTCTGATATATTGCTTACGGATATTTTACTCCTGTGTGAGCAGACCCCGGTTTTTTTGTTTTCCTATAAATAAGGGATCTCAAAACATTCGAAACAAAGGGCCAGTTTACTTCCCTTCAAACTTTAGGGGTGGCTGGACTGTGGCAAGTGAGAGTAGAAATCAGTGGGAGTAAACGGGGAGGGGCTGAGCTGCAGCTCTGGGTCTGAATGGGCACACAGACCAGCAGCTCGGCTCAGGTTCTCCCATAGCAAGCTGCTTGCAGTGTGGACACTTGGCAGGAGGGAGGGACCAGGAGTACCGGCAGTGTACCCAAGAAGAGGAGGCTCTGGGCTGCTCTGTGCAAAACCATTACACAGAGCAGTCATCTATAACATGTCATTGTCAAAAGAAGCAACAGACAAAGGACAAACAAAAACAAAACAAACATAGAAACAAGACAGTTGGGACTTTAAATGAGGCAAGTAATTTTTTACCTACTTCCCACAAATCGGTCCCCTTTTTTTATTGATTTTTTATATCTTCTATTCTTTCAGATTGTTTTGCCCAATCTCCTTTGATCAAACCAAAAAATGTATTCATCCAGGTACTGATATATATCTCCATATTGATTTTATTACCTATATTTCTCACTGTAGCACCAGTGAACACTTTCACACTAATTGAACACTTTTTACCTATATAGAAACTTTGGAGATCATATTTGTGATATCATCACTTAATACCTTGGGTCACCCTCATGCACTTTGGAATGTCCATCTGGTATGCCTTTTTTGGGCTCCTACAGCTCCCGTAACAGACGTTTCGACTGTTGGATTATTGTTTACACTACCTTCCTTTATATTAACTCTACCTTGTATGTTGATTTTGGGGGACATCTTCTCCTGATGAGTGGAATTCATCCACGAAACGCGTCGAGCTTAATATGGATGCATTCCCCATTAATAGTAATAATATTTGATTTTATACATGTTTATCACCAATGACCTTTTCTTCCCAATGTATATCCCATCTATTCTGTATGTTTTTGCATTTAGGATGTTTCTTACTGCCCTTTGACTGTATTATGACATGTATGTAATTCTGATGTATCATGCACATTTTTGTTCATGCTATATAGGATATCCATATATGATACACATTAAATCCTTCACACTATTGGGTTTTTGTACCAATGTATTATGTCCACCGACTCCACACACCTCATACAAAGTCCCGTTTGTTCCCCCCTTTCCCGTTTTACCTATTAAATATGTCGGGTATCGGCTTTTTAATAATAATACCTATACTATGTAATGGAATATACCTATATATTCTATATTGTACTACTATATTATCCTATCCAATATGCCGATCCCATAATACCTTTCCCAATACCCATTTTATCCCCCCCCCCTTCTTTTTACGTATAACATGTCATTGGCTCCTGCTGCTGTCAGTCAAATCCTGTGAGCAGAGAGTGGTAGGCGGAGCTGAACTACGTTGTGTCAACGGATGCATACAGCCTGACTCAGGATCGAACCCACCCTTCCGCCCCGATAGCGACCGCTTGTATGGAGGCAGACACATATGAGGAGGAGCTGAGATCTCTGCTGGTGGAGCCCAGAAGAGGAGGTCTGGGGGCTGCTCTGTGCAATGTCATTGCACAGAGCAGGTAAGTAGAACATGTTTGATGTTTTAAGCCCCTTTCACACAGTCTTTCTGATCAGGTCCGCCTGTCTGTTTTTTCAGGCAGGCCTGATCGGATGCTCCATGTACCTTTATGGGGCAGTGGATGTCAGCGGTGACATGTCCGCTGACACCCACTGCTCTCTGATCCGATGTGGTCCGTGAAATCCAGGCGGATCGATCCGATGTGGTCTGTGAAATCCAGACAGATCGAAACCCTTTTTTCCATCCCGTCTGGAGAATCGGACAGGCGGTCCGTTTTCATCCGATCTCCCATTGAGGACAGCTGGGATCTGATAGCTCCGTCTCTGCAAAGTAAGTGGAGACGGAGCTGTCATCTGCCTGCTCAATGGGGATCGGTGGATTGATCCCCCGCCGAGCAAAACTGAGCCCGCCGGGCAATAAGCCCATGTGAAAAGACCCTTAAATCTAAAAAAATAAATAAATAAATAAAAAGCCTTTAAAACAGCTTCAAAGATGCAAGCTTTTGAAAACAATTAGGTTTCCTCCTTATGTATGGTACAGCTTTGAAAATGGCTCAGAGAAGCAAACATTCATACAGAAACAAAGAGAACCAATCAAATTCAACCATTGAAGCGACCATTGGTTTAAAAAATAAATTTGAATAAAAGGAAAACTCCCTGCAAAGAAAGACTTTATTTCAATATTCAGTTTAAATCAGCAAAATACATTCCAGGTGCAGCAAGACAAAGGTGTTCAAAGTCCAGTGTCCTCTACACGGATGTTTATCCACATATACCCGATTCCAGCGGCAAGATTCAGCCGATCCTTGCAGCTGCAATGACAGGTGCACGGGAAAAGCGGCAGCTGCCCAGCTTGTATAAAGTAATGACAGGCTGACAGCGGCTGTCACTGTTTGCATGTAGCCACACACTAAGTGCTTATCTGCGGTTAGGGATGGATCTCCGAACCTGGATGAAGTCAGATGCCTCCGGGCTCAGGCATCCTTTTGATTCTTGGTGACATGTTAGACATGGAGACATGTTAGACATAGAGACGTGATACTTACCTCCTCTGTGCAGTTGGGTTTGCAGAGTGGCCTGGATCCTTCTCTTCTCGGTTCCCTCTTCTGTGCTCCTGCCCCCCCCCCCACTCCTGTTGAGTGTCCCCACGCAAGCAGCTTGCTATGGGGGCACCCAAACCAAATCACAGCTCCCTGTGTTCATTTAAACACTGGGCTGTGACATGGCCCAGTCCCCTCTCTCCACTGATTGGCTGACTAACTTTGACTGACAGCAGAGAGAGCCAATCATGCCATGCTGCTGTCTTGGCCAGTGAGGAGGGGAGTCCTGGGCAGCTGAGACACCCCAGCAACATCGCTGGATAAAGATGGCATAAGGTAAGTATTAGGGGGGCTGCTGCACGCAGAAGGTATTTTTTATCTTGGATAAAAAAATAGAATGCATTAAAGCGGAGTTCCACCCAAAAGTGGAACTTCCGCTTTAAGTGCTCCCGATCCTCTTACATGCCACATTTGGCATGTCATTTTTTTTTTTTTGGGGGGGGGGGGTACCTAGTTTTGACAGGTATTGACAGGTACCCCTTCCCACTTCCACTGGGGCTGCCTAGTTGGCTCGAGCGGAAGTTTTCCTCTCCCCCTCCCTCCCTGCAAACTTCTGGGACACGTCACAGGTCCCAGAAGGTTGCCCGGTCACTAAGGAAGCGCAGTGCGACTCGCGTATGCGCAGGGCGAACCTGGCTGTGAAGCTGCAAGCCAAGTGCCCACACTTGTGATGCCAGTGCCCAGGGAAGAAGAGGAAGAGAGAGGGTCCCGCCACGCTGGATTGTGGGACAGGTGTGTGTTTTTATTAAAAGTCAGCAGATACACTTTTTGCAGCTGCTGACTTTTAATAAACACAAAACGGCTGGAACTCCGCTTTAAGATAAAAAAAGAAAAAAACCTTCTGCCTTTACAAGCCTCATTTAAACAAGTGAATGATGGTGGAGAGGCCACAAAGTGCTGCCTCAATGCAATGGGCACATAGGGCAATAAGCGGCAGCCAGTTTGTGTGCATCTAGAAATGTTGTCTTTGGATGCAAATCTGACCGCCACTGCTGCTATTTACACACACAGTGTGCAGCTATTCCTCTGCAAGCCGCTGGTGGGGGGCGCTCGTGCGAATGAGGTCTAAGCCCTTTGTTCACACTGAGGGTGGGTTTGAATTTGTATGAGTTCAGTTGAACTTGCACGATTTCAAACCTGCGCGTCAGTGCGACTTCAGGGGGCGCTTTGACAGACATCTGTGCGGGTTCATACACAGATGTCTTTTGAAATCGCCCCCAAAGTCACCAAAAGTAGTGCAGAAACTACTTTTTGGAATCGGTGGAATCGTTCCCAATAGGAACACGTCTAAAGGGATGCAGGCCCAGCAGCTTTACTCAGAGCTCTGCAGCTGCCACAGCTGACGGATAATTACGAAACCACTCCTATTAGACCCACTCAGCACAGAGGAACAAACAATGATTTCTTCAGAATAACAAAAGGTAGAAATATGCAACAAAGTTTGTTAAAATCCTTGCAATGTACAGAGATCACCCAGAGGGGAATGTTTTTTTCTCAACAAAAGTGGAGTTACGCTTTAAGTTAGAGGCAAAATTCTCCAATCAGCAGCAGGCATAAGCTTCGACTCAGCAAAGTCATTACACGTTTCCTTCAATGCCAATGGTCACCCATCCTTCCAGATAGAAATGAGGTGGTTTGATTTCAGCAGTGTCCGACTTACAGGGCACAGTCCTTGTTAGAGCTAGCAGGCAGGAGAACATTGTCAAGAAGATTTTGTGGCTTTTCAAGTATTTAGTGAGGATGACTCATGGTCCTTTATCTATAATTCCTTCAACAAGGGTAGAGACGAAGAAAAAAAAAAAAAAAAAACACACTAAAATGATTACAGATTTAATATCATACAGCCAAAAAATAAAAGTTGGCAGTGATAAAAGTACAAAACTCAAAAAGGACATTAATGGCTCACAAAAGAAATGAAAATCTGTGTGATCAAAACAAAACAAAAAAATGGACTCATTAAAGAGCCAGAAACACTAAACTTCATGGTACTTAGTATGAAATACAATTGCTTAAAAGGAAAGCTCCAGTCAGTTTAACCACTTTCCACCCAGGTCAATTCTGACATTTATCTCCTACATGTAAAAATCAGCATTTTTTTGCTAGAAAATTACTCAGAACCCCCAAATATTATATATATATATATATATATTAGGGATGCACCGAAATGAAATTCTTGGCCGAAGCCGAAGCCGAATAATAATGAAATGCTTGGCCGAAGGCCGAATACCGAACGCGGTGTTTCGCATTTTTTCCATTTATTTTGCCGCGAACAGGGGGGCGGGGCGTGGACCTAGTGTGAAGGAGCCGCAGTCAGGAGCAGGGGGCGGGACGCGCGCGTGACGTCACACCCCCTACTCGCGGCCGGACAGGACACCGGCGGCGTGTGAGAAGGGAGCCACAAGCCGCAATGAGGAAGGTGAGCGGTCAGGGCGGAAGCTACAGAGGATCATTACATACATTATAGCAGAGGGTTACTGCAGAGGACATTTACATAGATCATAATAGAGGACCACAGCAGATCACTACAGAGGATCACTACAGAGATAATAGCAGAGGATTATTACAGAGATCATAGCAGAAGGTCACTGCAGAGGATCATAGCAGAGGACAATTACATAGATCATAATAGAGGACCATAGCAGATCACTACAGAGGATCTTTACAGAGATCATAGAAGAGGATCATTACATAGGATCATTTCAGAGATCATAGCAGAGGATCATTACAGAGATCATAGCAGAGGATCATTACAGAACAGGGGGGCGGGGCGTGGACCTAGTGTGAAGGAGCCGCAGTCAGGAGCAGGGGTATATATATATATATATATATACACACACACACACACACACGCAAACACACACATATATATATATATATATATATATACACACACACACACATACACATATATATATACATACACATACATACATACATACGTATATATATGCATACACATACATACATACACAATATATATATATATATTTTTTTTTTTTTTTTAGCAGAGACCCTAGAGAATAAAATGGCGGTTGTTGCAATTTATGTCACACGTTATTTGCGCAGCAATTTTTCAAACAACATTTTTAATAAACTTTAAAAAAAAAAAAAAAAAAACAATATAAAATCCAATTTTTTGGAAACACATAAAAGATGATGTTACACCAAGTAAACAGATACCTAACATGTCAAGCTTTAAAAGTGCGCACACTCGTCGAATGGCACCAAACCTTAGTACTTAAAATTCACTATAGGTGACGCTTTCATTTTTTTTTACAGGTTACCATTAAGGCTGCATTCACATGTCAGCGTATATATCGCGAGCAGAATCGCCGCGATTCCACCCGCGATCCGGAGATCATTGCAAATGGCGGGACGCCTGTGCATTGCCCGTGATTTGCAATAGCACCCCAAACGCTGAGCGATGTTCCCGCAATTTCCGCCTGTCGAATCGCGGTAACATCACGCAAAAAAAAATCACGGGACGCATTACGCCCAAAAAAGTACAAGAGCTTCTTTGGAGCGTATTGCGCCCCGCGATTTTTTTTGCGCGATGTTACCGCGATTCGGCAGGTGGAAATCGCGGCAACATCGTTTAGCGTTTGGGGTGCTATTGCAAATCACGGGCAAGGCACAGGCGTCCCGCGATTTGCAATGATTTCTGGATCGCGGGCGGAATCGCGGCGATTCTGCCCGCGATCCATACGCTGACATGTGAATGCAGCCTTAGAGTTACAGAGGGGGTCTAGTGCTAGAATTATTGCTTTCGCTCTAAAGTTGCAACGATAACTCACAAGTGTGGTACGTACGCCGTTTACATTTACAGGCGCAACCTACGTATGTGTTCACTTCTGCCTGCTAGGGGACTGGGGCACTTAAAAAAAAAAAAATTAATTCACTTTTTCTATTTTTACACTGTCCCTTTCCATTTTTTTTGATCACTTTATTCCCAATATGTAAGAAATGTAAACATCCCTTGTTATTGGAATAAGATATGACAGGTCCTCTTTATTGAGAGATCTGGGGCCAATAAGACCCCAGATATCTCCTCTACCCTGGAAATCATGAAATAAGATTTTTTTTAAAATGGCAGTGATTACATCTACGAGAGCCGGAAGCAACGTTGTGGCATCGTATCCGGTCTCCCAGAGTCATAGAGATGACTGGGGAACATCCTGGCCTTGTCCAGCTCTATGGTAATCCGCTGCCGCCAGAACAGAACTCTAGCTTCCCAATCGCACGGGAGAGCCCAGACAGCCAGCAGAGATTGGGGGGGGGGGGGGGGGACACATCCCCTCCCACTGCCTGTAAAAGCAATTCAGCGGCTAAATAGCTGTCTGAAAACAAAGATCTCTGCATGATGCCTGTAGCGGCAACCATCATCCAGATATCACGTGGCATGACGTCCTATGGGCGGGAAGTGGGTAAACATTACTGATAAATGCATATAGCTTTATTTTTATGTGCAATTTGTTATTGGGAGTTGCTGCAGGACCTTTAGTGAAGCACTGTTAATATTTGACATCAAATTTCAAATTTAGTTTTAGTCCTAGTCTTTTAAATTAAAATGCCATTTTAGCTTTAATTGTATTTTAGTCATCTGGATTGTTTTAGTTTTAGTCGTATTTTAGTCAACTAAAATTTCCAATTCATTTTAGTCGACTAAAATCTCAAATACCCAACGAAACTTCTTCTTTCCTCGGAGCTCCACCTGTCTCGTAAAGCCCCAGCCCTCTGACTATCAGAAAGCTTAAAGCCCCGTACACACGATAAGAAAATCTGAAGGGAAATTTCGTCCCACGACCGATCTGCCGATGTTCGGATTGTAGTATGGTGATTTCGACAGCCTGGGAATTCTGGAACAATGCTCTGCAAACCACAGAAGAGGAACTCTGTCAGATTTGCGTCTGTCTGGATGTGATGTGGTGAGAGTTTCCCCTCCCAGCAAGGTGTGTGGGAAACCTGAACGCAGAGTGGGAATCCTGCGTTCCCTGTGTTTCACACTGCATTCAAAATGTGCTGGATGTGGGATCTCCTGCGGGTGTCAATGTAATCCTAACGACACCCCAAATGCAGATTGCAAACCCACTGTTAGCCTGCACTGTATTTCCCTGTGCTACAGCACCATGTGATCCAGTTACAGTGTGATTTTAACCACTTTACCACCGGAGGATTTTGCTGTCTTACGTCCAGGCCACTTTTTGCGATTCGGGGCTGTGCGACTTTAACGGACAATTGCGCGGTCGTGCGACGCCGTACCCAAACGAAATTTAGGTCCTTTTTTTCCCACAGACAGAGCTTTCTTTTGGTGGTATTTGATCACCTGTGCGATTTTTACTTTTTGCGCTATAAACAAAAAAAGAGCGTTTATTTTGAAAAAATAACAATATTTTTCACATTTTTTTATATGAAATTCCCCCCCAAAAATCAAAATTTTTTTCAATTTTTGGCCAATTTGTTTTATGCTACCTATGTTTGGTAAAAAAAAAAAAAAAATCACAATAAGCGTATTTTGATTGGTTTGCGCAAAAGTTATTGCGTTTACTAACTAAGGGAAAGATTTCTGTCATTTTTGGTGTTTTTTTTTTTAACGAGTAATGGCGGCGATCTGCGATTTTTTGTGCGGGACTGCGACATTGTGGCGGACAGATCGGACCCTTGACTGACATTTTTGACACTTTTGGGGGTACCAGTGACATTTCTACAGTAATCAGTGCTATACATATGCACTGTCACTTTTAAAAATGACACTGGCAGGAAAGGGGTTAATTTTATTGGAGAGGGAGGGGTTAATGTATGCCTGGTGCTTACTGACATGTGTGGGGGGAGGTGACTGAGTGACACAGGGACAGACCGCATGTTCAGCTATGCTGAACTCTGCAATCTGTCACTGTTTGTCACTTAGGAGATCCGCCCGCTCTGTTTACACAAGCGGGCGGATCTCCAAACTCGATTCCCCGACAATCGGGGAAGAGCAGCGGCGATCGCCGCCGCTCCTCCCCTGGCCCGACTCCCGCTGTGACTGAAAACACCGGGAGCGCCACCTACGAGGGGAGGAGTCCAGCGACGTAGGTCTACGTCGCTGGATGGAATCGAGCCACTTTGCCGCAGTACAGTCCCAGTGACTGGTCGGCAAGTGGTTAAAAGTTGTGCATGTGATACTTTTGGTGCGCTTCAGTGCAATTTCAGCCTATTCAAAGGAATGAGCTGAATTGCATATAAATGCATGTGAACCAACATTTACAGAGGAAAAAACTTCAGGGTTGATTTACTAAAACTGGAGTGTGAAAAGTTTGGTGCAGCTCTGCATAGAAACCAATCAGCTTCCAGGTTTTTTTTTTTTTTAGAAGCTGAAGTTAGAAGCTGATTGGCTACAATGCAGAGCTGCACCAGATTTTGCACTCTCCAATTTTAGTAAATCAACCCCTTCATTTCAAATGAACACAACTACAGATGATGTATTTAGGGCCGGTTCACACTAGCTGTGAATTTGCACTGCATCAAAAATCGCAACCTGTTCATGCAAACGGATTGTGGATTGCATGTTAAGTTAACGACACCCCACAATCAGTTTGCAAAATGCAGTGTGATTTGCAGAATCGGATCGCATGGGTGTGAACAGCCATGCAATCCGAACCCGGTGCGGACAAAAAAAGGGTCTTGCACAAATGTGGTCCGAATCCGATGCAAATTCAGCCAAACAGTTTGTATGACTGAATTTGCATTGCACTAACATCGCATGTGTAGCACTACTCCCTTAGGAGCTGCTGATTACGGGTTCCCCTGGGTTACAGTTAGCAACAACATGACAGTTCAGCATTTTCAAAGTGATTTTGGCTCAGTCAGGAAACATTCTAGGAGCTTTGGTTTGTGTTTTTATTGAGAACTTGGATAAAAGGGAATGAGTGGGATACTCCAACTTGAATGAACTATGCACACATTTCTGGGACAACTAGATATTACTGAATGCGGCAAGGCCGCTGCTTCACCTTGTCACTAGCAGTGAAGTAGTAGTTAATGAACAGTTTTAGATATGCTGTACTGTACTGCAGAACACTCTTCAGGGCCCTTCCTGGCACCCCCTTGGTTCCTATACTTCAGGGTTCTCTACACAGCACCCCCTTTTCTGTAACAATTCCTGTGTGAGCTAGCTCCTTGATCCCCTGGCTTCATTGGATTGGCCTCCTCTCCAAGGCAGACCCTTTGGCAAATCTCCTGGTACTCACAGACACGGTTTTTCCCAAGAGACTCTGCCAGCAGCTCCACTGTCAGCACTCTGGATCCTCTGCAGCTCAGCCCCACACATATGGTTCACTAGGCCGACCGCCTGAACCACCTTCCTCACACACTGCAGGAGGAGAGACAGCCGTCCACCTCCTCCTGGGACTCTGCTTTCCACCAAAGACGCCCTGTCACATGTCCCCTCAGTATTTATTGTCAATCCCAGGATGCATTGCAAGAATGCCCTCCCACTGGGACTGCCATAAAACCTGATAGGCCACTGGCTGGGTTTCTTCCACTGTCCAACAAGCTCCCTCATTGGATACAGTGGGGACACTTCCTCAGACCCAGTGAATCACACCTGGGAACATGTGACAGGCAAAATAATAGATCAGGCTCCCTGATAAGCGGAAGGAGCAATAGATGCTTTTTCTAGCACCTATCTAGGAGGGTGCTACATATGTGATCTGCACAGCAATGTGGTGCGAATCATATGCGATGTCTGGCATTGCACTAGGGTGAACCGGCCCTTACTGCTGATTTTTATCTTGGCCATAGTTCTCCACAAAATCATGAGCCATTCACTTTTAAATATAGTCCCAAAACTATAATAATGAATTACTTTCCGCAAGATTACTAGCCTTGTAAAGTTTTCTCTAATACATGTTAACCAGCAAGCTGATAGCGGCTAGAGCGGTTTATTGTGTAAGTCCCGGGGAAGGGATGGGGGTTTCAGAACGGTGCCATAAACAGCAAAGAGTGGGGACATTGTTCCAAAAGGAAACACAAAGAAGTTTATTTTATGTGCCAAGCTTCAGGGTTCTTTTCCGTGGATATCAGAACATCCCTAACCAAATAGCTAAATAATAATTTAGACTTTAAATACAGAACTGCAATACCTTAATGACCCTTCAAACAAAGCGAGTGACTGTTCAAGCCATCCCCGAATTCATACAGAACCGCTCTGACCAAGAGCCGCGTCAGCCGGGAACACTAACACTCGCTGTCAATTCACTGCACCAAAGCCAGATATAGAAATACATTTATTAGGTGTTGATGAGGCTCATAAATTCTGTATTAGACCAGAATAAATGTACAGCAAAAATAGAACTATTTACATCGGCAGCGTGGACCAACAATGCCGCTTTTATTTCACCAGAGTGATATTTGTCAAGCTGAACTCCAGACAAACTGCTACAAACCCAGCAGAAGTACATGGATGGGAAAAGTGCTAGCAGACAGAGGATCTGTGAGGCTCCGTTCACATGTGGGCGTAGCGGATCGCGGGCAGAATCACCGCGATTCTGTCCACGATCCGTAAATCATTGCAAATTGCGGGACTCCTGTGCGATGCCCGTGATTTGCAATGGCACCCCAAACGCTGTGCGATGTTGCAGCGATTTCAGCCTACCGAATCGCGGTAACATCGCACAAACAGAATCGCAGGACGCATGACGCCCAAAAAAGAGCCTATTTTGTGCGTCATGCGTTCCGCAATTCCGTTTGCACGATGTTACCGCGATTCGGCAGGTAGAAATCGCGGCAACATCGCACAGCGTTTGGAGTGCCATTGCAAATCACGGGCATCGCATAGGCGTCCCGCGATTTGCAATGATTTCCAGATCATGGTGATTCTGCCCGCAATCCACTACCCCCACATGTGAACGTAGCCTAAGGCTCTTTTCACACAGGCGGTGCGCCCGATGGAGTCCGTTCTGCTTAGAGGGGATCGATCCGCCGATCCCCGCTGAGTAGGCGGATAACAGCTCCGTCTCCGCTCTGTGTGTAGAGACAGAGGTGTCGGAAATGGACTGCCAATCCATTTTCATTCGATCCCATCCTCCAGATGGATGGAAAATAGGGTTTCCATCCGTCCAGATTTCACGGACCGGATCAGAGATGTCTCCGATAACATCCACCGCTCCATAGGGCTGCATGGAGCATCCAATCCGGTCCGCCCGAAAAGCTGACAGGCGGACTGGATCGGAAAGCCTGTGTGAAAGGCCCCTAAAGCTATTCAGATACTCTTGCGATTTAGGCACCTCTGCCAGACAGGTTTGTATAGTCATGTACCCTTTTTTTTTTTTTTACATGTTAAAGTGGAACTTCACTCTTCCAATCAACATTGATTTTTTTTAATCCTCATGCTGCTAGCATTAGCAATAAGGAAAGTATATTTACTTGTTTTAGTGCCAGTTCACACTGGTGCAATGCGGGAACCCTGCGAATCCACTGCGGGTTCCCGTATCGCACTCAACTCGCAGGCAGTTCACACTGCAATATGCAAACTACTAGGAGTGTCAATACAAAGTTAATGACACCCCCAGATTAGTTTGCATATAGCAGTGCGACCCCCAGATTAGTTCGCATATAGCAGTGCGACCCCCAGATTAGTTCGCATATAGCAGTGCGAACTGTCAATTTGGAAAGGAATCAGATGACATAGGTGTGAACACTCATGCGATCCGATTCTGGCCCAAAAAAAGGGTCCTGTGCGACTTTGGTACATATATGATGCAGTGCCCTCTGAAGAACAATCTATGTTTGGATCACGTTTCAGAGGGCATTTGACAAGCACTGAGGCGGCGTACTTTTTACCTCCTCACTATCTGATTGAACCCTGTTATTTAACAAAACTGTGTCACAATTGCGCACACTGCACATGGTTGCAGGGTGGCCCCAATAAACTCAATGGGCGAGTATGATAAGCTAAAAGATATGTTAAAAATGCCAGGGCTCGTGTACCACCCTGTGAAGCTGTATTGTGATAGTTCGAGTGGGTGGCTGGGGGGGGGGGGGGGGGGGGCATAAAGCTGCATCCACAAAATGGAGCTTCATAGAGAGGAGAGTACAGGAGCCAGCCTGTCACAGGTCCCCATAAACTAAACAAGCATTTAAAGGAGAAATATGGCCAAAGCTTTTTTGGTTGTACTTCTCCTGTGGGTCACAGGAGTAAAGTTTATTCTGCAGTCCTGTGACCTGTTTTCAGCCAACAGCAGGCTAAAGCTCGCGGTCAGATGACATCACAGAGCTGGTCCTGGCTATAAAAAGATCCACCCAGAATCCTGAACTGGCAGCCAGGTCAGCCTCTCAGTGAGCAACTCAGAGCCTGAGCCAGCCGCTCCCACCCCCTCCACAGCCCAGCACTCCAGTGAGCATGGGGGGGGGAGTCAGAGCAGAGTCCGTGACTGAGTCAGTAGCTCTCCGCAGGCTGAAGACCGAGAACGGAGTGATCAGCGGTGTTTGATCGCTCAGTTCTCCATCTTAAAGGCGGCAGGGGACAGGTGCAGCTGCAATCAATACTGCAGCCATCTAGGTGAGGATATTTTTTTGCAAATCCTGAACATTTCTTAATCCTTGCAGTGCAGGATGAAGGGGGGGGGGGGGGGATTTGAGGACGAACTGCAAGGATGTTTGTCACAGTTTGGCCCCGACAATCTAGCCCTTTGATGTAAACAAGCCCACTTTGGCATAGACCATTCCTGTTAATATACAAGACATCAATATATTCTTTTTTTTTTTGTATTTTTTATGTATAGGGTGAAATTTGGGCAGTAGTGTTTTAAGTTCATGTTTTAGTCTCTCAGGGTTGAGTTCACTTTTTCAGAAAAATCATCATACACCGTCCCCAACAAACTTACTTTCATGGGTGCTGAGCTGTCAGTTTGAATGCAGCAAGTGCAAAGGCCCCGGGGTTTGAAAGAGTGATATAGCCTTAATGTTTTACCCTTCAAGTGATTCTAAAGTCAGGAAGGTTTTTTATCTTAATGCATTCTATGCATTAAGATAAAAAAAAAAAAACCTTCTGTGTGCAGCAGCCTCCCTCAGCCCCAATGAGGAGAGAGAGAGAGGGCGGGCCCGAGCCATGGCTCAGTGCTGTTTGCTGTGGGGGTGTCCTAAAATTTTCTCGGACCCGTGAAAAAAATCGGACCTCGTCACTTCCGGTTATAGGAGTCTCAAGTGCGCATGCGCATAAGACATTATCTTGGTTTGGTAAACTAATAACACATAGCGGGCAGCTGAATGAGAGGAGGCGGGGCTGAGGTGGGACGGAAGACACCGCCACGTCATCTGCAGAGCTGAATAGAGGAGGCGGGAGGGAGGTGCGGCCGTGTAATAAATGCAGGACTTTAGCGACTCCTTGTTTTATTAGCTTTAGTAATTATCGTATTATTCATCCTTAGGATTTCATTACATTTACTATTTATATAATACAAAATAAGAAATAGTAAATGTAATGAAATCCTAAGGATAAATAATACGATAATTGCTAAAGATAATAAAACATAAGGAGTCGCTAAAGTCCTGCATATATTACACGGCCGCACCTCCGTCCCGCCTCCTCCACCAGCTCTGCATATGTGTCCTCCGTCCTCCGTCGCACCTCAGCCCCGCCTCCTCTCAATCAGCTGTCCGCTCTCTGTTATAATTTTGCCAAACCTCGAAAAATGTCTTCTGCGCATGCGCACGGACGACTCACATCCGCTGTTTTGTGATGCTCTATCACCGGAAGTGACGAGGTCCGATTTTTTCACGGGTTTGACAAAATTTTACAACAGGGGCACTCAGCAGGGGGTGGGGGCATGAGGGAGGAGCCAGGAGCACTGGCGGGGGACCTGAAAAGAGGAGGATCTGGGCTGCTCTTTGCAAAACCATTACACAGAGCAGGTAAGTATAAAATTTTTTTTTTTTTTTGAAAACTGACAATTTTATTAATTTTCAGAAGTAAAAACAAAGAAATAAAAAGGCAATTAGTTTGACAAAAGCCAAAAAGGTGCCAGTTACAAGGCATACAACTAATAAGCTCAGTTAAAGATAAATCCTAAAGAAAAAACAAATATCACTCATTATCATCGATATATATATATATGCATCGGGGTATTTGAACCATTGGAGGTACCCCTGACTTGGAGAAGTGTGGCAGCTGGTTCCTTACTAGGACACAAGCTTTGTCGACCCTTATAGCTGTATAGCATAGGGGTCATTTTTGTCCGGTAAGTGAATACCCAAAGGGGGAGGATCGGCACCTTTTCACTGCACCGGAATGATTGCATGATTGTGCACTTTCTTCTTGGCACTCCAGCACTTTCGTGGGACCCATTTGGAATTGCTTATAGTTATCTATTTATTGGAAATCTTATTGAACTAACTTTATCTGGACTGGCACCTTATCTTATTTATTGATTTTATTAATTATTACGTTCTCTATACTCAAGCCCTTTTTTTGCACATTTTTGCATTTAATATTGCACGGTGCACTTTTAAGAGCTCTACATTGTAGATAACATTTTTGTGTATTGTTCACATTCAATACTGATTTGCACTGAGTTCTTACATCTTTGCACTTGAGAATTTTGGTTATCACCATTATTTATGAACAGCTGCATTTTGGTTATATATTTCACTTATTAATGGTAATATGCAATTTAGCTAACCATTATTTATATTTCATATTTAATACCCCCTTTCTTTGCGCTGTATTTGCACTGCACTTTAGTTATTTGGTCACTACCATTTTGAACAGCTGCATTGAAGTTTTGTACACCAGTTTAGTTACTCCTTCCTTAGCGCGGTACACACCTACCTTTTCTCATTATCATCAATGTTTGTTATTTTTAAACTAATAAAACACAAGATTTTAATATCACTTTAAGACTCGATTCACACTAGAGCGACTTGTCAGCCTGACAAGTCGCGGTCCATTGACCGCTACAGATGGGGTTTGCTCGTGATAGGTAGTCCAAAAAGTGTGCCACATCCCTAGATTAGAGTACAAAGAGAGAATTCCCCTGTTGTTGGGACTTTTAAGGCACATAAATATACAGATTCAACGATCTATGCAAAAAATTATAAAGTTTATTAAAGTGACAAACATAGGAGCATAAATGTTAAAAACATTACAGGCGAAAATGTATGCATCAAGAATATATAACCGTAACCGTGAATGATGAAGGTTGTGGCCCAATATATTTCGGAAAATCAATTTCCTTCTTCAGGGGCAATTCACAGTAGAAGTGTTCTAATAATAGAGATAACAATATAATTAGACCCACCACACATGTTAAGCAGGATCATCATATATAGTATGACTATTGCACTTTAAACACAATAACAAGCAAGTACATTGTTATTATATGTTTTTTCTCTCCCCCCAAAAACAGTTGGAGAGAAAACACTTACATGGTTATTCTTGTCATACATATGGAGCCTGTAGGGTAGCTAAAAGCAGAGCTGATTGACCGCATATGTGAATCCACTATCACTGATGTCCATGCATTCCAGGATTTTTTAGGGGACCGGTGTATAAAATAAGTGATTGTGGGGTAATTTACATAGAAAACCCCCCGGGTTTCCCAGTCTCTGTGGTCACCTGAAGTCCCAATGTTGGCTGCGGCACACAGGAAACCGACAGTGGGGGCCAGCTATAAGGGAAAAGTGTATAGACAGGATGTCTTGATTAGTTTTTTGGGCTTAATATAAGTCTCCAAAAGTAGACATCTGGATCAATAAAGTATTCACCAGAGTGTCATATATAGGGGCATAAAAGTTGTAGTTACCTGTGTATTATAAGACCCACCGATTCCACATACGAGATCGACCAGCACAAATTGAAGAGTGTGGATAAAAATGCTGACAATGTGGGGTGTTAAAGTATTACCTTAATTGGTCCTCAACTGCCGGCAGCTGGTGCTTAGCCTACGGGGCTTCCTGGATCACAAACGCCAGGACCGCCCCGCCATCTGTGTGCGCATGACAAACCGTCATGACGCATGACGCATTTTTATCCACACTCTTCAATTTGTGCTGGTCGATCTCGTATGTGGAATCGGTGGGTCTTATAATACACAGGTAACTACAACTTTTATGCCCCTATATATGACACTCTGGTGAATACTTTATTGATCCAGATGTCTACTTTTGGAGACTTATATTAAGCCCAAAAAACTAATCAAGACATCCTGTCTATACACTTTTCCCTTATAGCTGGCCCCCACTGTCGGTTTCCTGTGTGCCGCAGCCAACATTGGGACTTCAGGTGACCACAGAGACTGGGAAACCCGGGGGGTTTTCTATGTAAATTACCCCACAATCACTTATTTTATACACCGGTCCCCTAAAAAATCCTGGAATGCATGGACATCAGTGATAGTGGATTCACATATGCGGTCAATCAGCTCTGCTTTTAGCTACCCTACAGGCTCCATATGTATGACAAGAATAACCATGTAAGTGTTTTCTCTCCAACTGTTTTTGGGGGGAGAGAAAAAACATATAATAACAATGTACTTGCTTGTTATTGTGTTTAAAGTGCAATAGTCATACTATATATGATGATCCTGCTTAACATGTGTGGTGGGTCTAATTATATTGTTATCTCTATTATTAGAACACTTCTACTGTGAATTGCCCCTGAAGAAGGAAATTGATTTTCCGAAATATATTGGGCCACAACCTTCATCATTCACGGTTACGGTTATATATTCTTGATGCATACATTTTCGCCTGTAATGTTTTTAACATTTATGCTCCTATGTTTGTCACTTTAATAAACTTTATAATTTTTTGCATAGATCGTTGAATCTGTATATTTATGTGCCTTAAAAGTCCCAACAACAGGGGAATTCTCTCTTTGTATATTGACCGCTACAGGACCCGTTCTAATAGGAGCGACACAAGTCGCTCCGACTTAGAAAAAAGGGTCCTGTACTACTTCGGGGCTACCTCGGAGCGACTTGCATAGACATTCATTATATGAAGTCCGTGCAAGTCGCGCCGAAGTCGTGGTGCACAGGACTGACAAGTCGCCTCCCGAAGTAGTACAGAGTCGTGTCGCCATAGTGTGAACTGACTCTAAAGGTACAATATTGGTTCGCTCAAATCTAGTTTTTAGATTTTGATGTATACTTTAGTTTAAAGTTGGCCACAGACAGTTCGAACCATGTATGATCAGGCTGAATGTACCAAAAGTTGATCGATTAACTTTGGTACAACCAGCCTGCTGGATTTTGCATGCGATTATTACTAGCGGCTGTTATGGGCCGCTAGCAATACTCACTGTGTTCTGAACACAATGGCTTGGCGGGAGGGATTCCCCTCTCAACATTGACTGTGTTGATGAGGGAATCAAGCAAACCTCTTTCCTGCAACCCATAGTTGCAGAAAATAAATTCACTAAAAAAAGAAAAAAAAAAAAAGAAATTCGCTATGGCTGGCCTTAGTTTAATCATATATTATACAATTATCTTGTTCAAGTTCCTTTAGATTTAACTTCAACTATGTAGTGCAAGGGCCTTCCTGATTGCACACAAAGTGAAAGTGTTTAGGCTTGGCCTCATATTATATGGTTTTAGTCAGGGCTTTTTTTCTCAGAAAATAGGTGCAGGAACTCAACCACGACCCACCCAAAACCCCCTCCCCCCCCACGCACACACCCTCAAAGCCGCATCAAATAGTGACTGTGGTCAAATTTCACTAACAGTGGAAGGGTCTTTCGGGGCATTAAATATTAGGAGTGCATTACATACAGAGTGCAGAACAGTTGTTCGCTGCATACAGATTGTAGAGTTTAGGGGCGCACTACCACATCTCATGTCTACCCCTCTTCAGCAATGGCCTCTTCATGCAACCCCCTTCCACTGCCCCATACCCCCCTCCTCTTTAAAAGCTCCACCATCTTCCACCTTACTTTTGTTGTTGCATTAAGCTGAAGCACTCAGCCAGCTCTAGTACCTCCCCCCACACTGTAGGTGGCTCCACCTCTCTCACTTGCAGGGAGATCATCCAGTGGGGGCAAAGGCATCCGCACTGCACCACAGGCTCCTGCATCTCCCTTGTCCCCCATCCTGCACTTATGGCGCTTTTCCACTGCATGGAATGGAACGGTTCGGCTCGCTTTTGTGCTTTTCCACTGCTGGTACCGCATGGTACGGTTCGGTACGGTACGGTACGGCGGCGCTTTTCCACTGCATGGAACCGAACGGTTCGGCTCGCTTTTGTGCTTTTCCACTGCTGGTACCGCATGGTATGGTGTAGGAACGGTTCGGTACGGTACGGCGGCGCTTTTCCACTGCATGGAACCAAACAGTATGGCTCTCTAAAACAGTACCACCTCGATTGTGGTTCCAAGGGGTACCATACCCGGTACCATATCCCACAATCCTTTGCATGCAGTCACTACTAGTCATTCATTGGTCAGAGAATCGTTGTTATCCCACCCACTTAACTTTAGTAATACATTAGTGGAAAAGCAAACCATACCGTACCGCACGAACCGTTCCAACACCGTACCATGCGGTACCAGCAGTGGAAAAGCAAACAGGGCCGAGTAGAGCCGAGCCGGTGCTTGCAGTGGAAAGTGCCATTAGTGGGAGCCACTCAGGAGATCAGATCTATGGGGGCCATTTGGGAGACCAGCCATCAATTGTAAACATAAAAGCTGGATTTTTTGGAGAAAGCCTGAACCAGAGGTGTTGGAACTGAGTTCCACCAAGTTCCAACTGAAAAAAAAGCCCTGGTTTTAGTAAATCTGAAGGAAAACTGAACAATGTATGGCCAGCCTTAGTTTATCCTTGTTGCCCATAATTATTATTCCAGTTTTTAGATTTCTTGTAGCCAATCAGAATTGGGATTTTGCCCCCCTTTTGCTTTCTTGTTGTCACTTGTGGAATTAATAAAAGACTTTGGCCTCCTAAGATACATGTGGATTTCTCCTACTTCCTGGGGGGCCACCCCACCCAAGCAATCAGTGCTTAAATGATTGGCTAAAGATTTGCATCTGGCATCTAATTTCTACCCTTCAATAGACAGAAAAGCCAGGTCAGTGACCAGGGTGATTGATCTTTGTTTCTATTTGTTTGAGCTTTGATCATGTGAAGATATCATTTGGGCAAGGATAACAATTGTCACTCCAGAAGGATAGTAGGGCAGATACCTTCCTGATGATTTCAGTGACTAGCACAGCAACACCCAGAGGAAACAAATATGTATACCAGCTAATTGATGCAAATCTAATCAGTGATTTTTGCCCAGAAGGCAGGAAGGCTACAAGGACAGCGACAGCAGAGTTATGATATTCAATAATAGTCTGCAGAGTTAGGCATGTGAGCTGCAGTGTGATGTCTGTATCATAGAAAGGAATGGAAAGATTGGCGTCTGTAGAGAAGGTCACCTATGGCAACCAATTATGTCCAACACAAAGTCCAGACTGCCCACCACCGCTACCAAGGAAGAAGAGGAGAGACGAAAAGGAAATTTTTTTTATTTTTAAGAATAATATAAGCATGGCCTAAGGGAGGGGGAAAGCGTCGGCGGAGAAAACTGGAGTTCTACTTTACAGTGTTACTAAACCCAAAACAGTAAAATCAGTGTGTATATGCAGTAAAGCATGCTTGTTATACTCACCGTGGAACCTAAAGGATTAATCCTCTGCATTATGTAAAAAGGCTGTTTGATCCTGTCTTCTCTGATCCTCCCCTTCTTCCACCACCTTTAATCCATCTCCTGATAAGACAGAGCCTTTGGGGGGGGGGGCGGTCTGCACATGCTCTGTTTGGTGTGTTTTGTTAAAGAGTGTTTTTTTTTTCTTGGGAGGGTGCATTTGATCAGCACAGGGCCAATCAGCACTGTCCAGACAGAGGGTTAGGGGGTCATGCAGCCTCATAGGACAATCTAGGGAGAATAAAAACGTCTCCTACAAGCTTTACCAGACACTGATAGAAGTCTCTGACCGCTGATCGCTCAAGGAGGATGCCCCATGGGACTTTAGATGAGGTTAACACACTGATTTTAAGAAAGTCAAAAAATTCATTTATTGAGAAATCCTCCTTTTGTTTCTTGCATGAATTTAGGGATGGAGGTTTACACATTTGCAAGAGTGAGACCATATTTTTTATTATTCTCTATTTTTTTTTACAGACTAGGAAAGGGATTCTCAACTTGGGTTCCTCCAGATGTTGCTAGGGCATCCTTGAGCAATTTCTGCCTCTCAAATAAGTTCCCACTGACACTATTAATCATTTTAGTTATCTGTAAGAGTTACCCAATGACCACAAGTGTAAGGAGCATTCTTGCTACTGACCATCACATGAATATATCATGGAGTTGAAGATCCAGTAAAACCTTGGATTGCAAACGAAATTCGTTCCAGAAACATGCTTGTAATCCAAAGCACTCGTAAATCAAAGTGAATTTCCCCATAAGAAATAATAGAAAATCAAATGATTTGTTTCACAACCATTTAGTCATAAATCCTTCAGTTTATAGTCCATAGAAAAAGATTATAGCAATGTGATAGGTTGTGTAACCATAAAATGTCCATCCACAAATGGCGCCTCCACAAGGGGATTAGAAGCAAAATCCAGCAGGAGCTACAGAGTATAAGTGCCGGTTCAAACAGATGCAACATTGCATGTGATTCGCACTGCACTGCTGTGCAAATCACATGCGATGTCTGTGCAATGCAAATTCAGCCATACAGATTGCATGGCTGAATTTACATCGCATTCGGACCAAAGTCACACAAGACCCTTTTTTTGGTCCGCACCAGAATCAGAACGCATGGGTGTTCACATCAATGTATATACAAATGATTAATCAGCGCTGACCGGTATTTTTTTTTTTTACTGATAACCCCAATTAGTTGCTGAATAGCTAGAATTTTGTTCATACCTATGTGATCCGATTCCTGACAAACTGACAGTTCGCACTGCGATATGCGAACTAATCTGGGGGTTTTGTTAACCCCCAGCAGTTTGCATATGGCAGTGTGAGTCGCGTGCAATGCAGGAAGCCGCAGTGGATTTGTAGGGTTCCCGCATCGCACCAATGTGAACCGGCACTAAAGGAGAAGGGAGGCGCCTCTAAGAGTAGCAATATGGTTACATTTAATGAAGGTACAACATTTAGTAACTCACATGCTTGATAAATAAAAACAGGCACATCTAAGTATGCAGGCATCCGGGGTAAAGCTGTACACATAGACCGTCCTCTGCACTGCCGGTGTAACATTAAAAAACCATACCCCGTGAAAATTCCATACCCACGTCACTTCCTGTCATAGACGTAATGGAACAGCTGAACAGCTTAGCAGTGCGCATGCTCACAGCTCTGGATACGTCATTGAACAGCTGAGGAGCTTAGCATTGCGCATGCTCGGAGGGTAGGGAATTTTCACGGTAGTGTGTTCTAATGTTACACCGCATTAGCTGTTGCGGCGGTTACATTAAAGCATCTCAGCTGCAACATGAATCATCTCCGCTCCTACCCCTGTCACTTTCCTGTTCTCGGCTACTAAATGTAAAAGCGGCGGCGGGTGTATGAAAATATAAATCTTGGCTCCGTGTTTTATATTTTCATAGACCCGCCGCTTTTACATTTAGTAGCCAAGATCAGGGAAGTCACAGGGGTAGGAGCGGAGATGATTCATGTTGCAGCTGAGATGTTTTAATGTAACCGCCGCAACAGCTAATGCGGTGTAACATTAGAACACACTACCGTGAAAATTCCCTACCCTCCGAGCATGCGCACTAGTAAGCTCCTCAGCTGTTCAATGACGTAGGGTAGGGAATTTTCACGGGTATGGTTTTTTCACGGAACACCGGCTCTCACCACTGTCAGTCTGCAATCGTGACCAGGAAAACTAACCTGCAGTAGAGCGATCTGAAAGCAAGGCTTGAAGCTCTTGTGGAAGGAATGAGATCGATGGCGGTGAGGATGACGGTCCATGTGGACAGCTTTACCCCGGATTCCTGCATACTTAGATGTGCCTGTTTTAATCATCAACCATGTGACCGTGTTGTACCTGCATTAAATGTAACCATATTGCTACACTTAAAGGCGCCTCTCTTCTCTTTTATACTCAGTAGTGACGTGACGCTACTTGTATATCAAGTCAACATTTATTAAAAATTTTTGCTTGCCTTGCAAAACGCTTTTAGACCAAGTTACTCTCAAGCCAAGATTTTATTGTATAGTCATTTTAAGCAGGATTTCCCTGAGACCAGAAAGTTAGTTCAAGGGCTCCTCTGTGTTGAAAAGGTTGAAAAAGGCTGGACTAGGATTTATTTAAGTAGCGGAATTGAATTAATTCAGATTTATTTTAATTGTATAGATTTAATTTGCAATAAAGAGAACAATCAGGAATCCCAATCTGTAACTTTGGACCTGAGCATTTGCTAACATTTACCGATTCTATAAAACGTATTATACTAACCCGATTTATTCCTATAAGGATCAATTTGTAAAATCTTGGGGAGAAGATGGGTGAATCAGGTCATCTCTGCTGCTTCTGATCACTAAGGAGATCTACAATTATCTGCCATAATCACACAACAGATCTCTTCTGTAGTGGTCCATTGCCACAAGGTTAGTTAAAGCCTGAGCCAGCAGCCAGAGCTCACAGGAAATCCTCGGAACATCAGAGAATGAATTAAAGGATTTTCCCAACAAACACAAAGCAGAAGCGCTGTGATTGTGATGAGGCTTTCTGAACGATTGAGCTCCTGGGCTATGAGCTGGATGGACTCTGTTACTGACAGCCTGCACTTCAAAAGCTCTGCAATAACAATTCTCACCCCCAGCTACCATTTGAAAACCACAGTATGAGCATCTTTCTATCCTTGAGCGTCTTTTAAGGTTAAACTCTGGATAGAAATAAAATACACTAAATCTCCAAAACTTCTAGAAAGCCTAATTCATAACCATCTGAGCTACCACCTACAACTTACACGACTACTCACAGACTGGCCTTTGCCCATAACACACCACAGAAGCTGCCCTCCTAAAGCTCATTAACTTCTTCCGGACCACCCGCCGCAGATTTACTGCGGCAGACAGCCCCTCCTGTGCGAACTGACGTAGCCCTACGTCGGTCGCATGCCTGTTCCTAGGGGGCGGCGCGCTCCCGCCCCCATTCGTCAGCGGGGACTCCGATGCACGGGGCAGACGGCTCCGATTGCCGCCGGCCACTCGCGATCGCTCCCGACTGAGAGAGAAGAATGGGCAGCTGTTGTAAACACAGCTGATCGTTCTTCTCCCTGGAATGATCACAGAGCTCCTGTGATCCTTCTATGTAGGATTAGGGATGCACCGATCTGACTTTTTTGGTCCCGATCTTTTGCTTTGTGAAATCGCCAATGCCGATCCGAAGTACTGTTTTGTGAGCTTATAACAAAATAATACTTCCAGATCGGTATCGATTTTTTTCCCCCAAGCACAGATTTTTCTTTTTAATATTTATTACAGGACTAAAATATATCTCATGGCAGAGGCCAGCAAAGCCAACAGACACGAACCCCTAAAATCCCCAGTATACATAAAAAAGAAATCATCATGATCACACCAATTTCTGAATACCGTATATACTCGAGTATAAGCCGAACTGAATATAAGCCGGGTCTTTCTGGGTACTGGAACATATCGGTGGTATACCCTGTTCATTGTCTGATGCAATCTGGATATTGGATTACTCCCTGCATATGAGATCTCCTATACCATCAAGGATCTGCCTGGACTCCTGTTACCTGAATTTATCTTATTACATGAAGTATTTCTGGTAAGCAGCCCATTCACTCATATCCAAAAGGTGATTCCTTCTGGTCCACAGGGTTCTTGGTAGAGGTTATCCTTGTGTCCAAGCATACTACACTATATATTAGGGATGCACAGAAATGAAAATTTTGGGCCGAAACCGAAAATGCAGGATGCCCTTGGCCGGAAACCGAAACCGAAAATGACTTTTTCCCCCAAATAATTTTGATAGAAGAGGGGCATACACCAAAAACAGGCAGCGACGTACACCTGTCGCTGCCACCCTGTCACAGTATATGTACTGTGATGGGTTGGCAAGTGGTTAATTTAATTACCAATGGTATTTGTATTATGCAGCATGAGGGGGTTAATGTATTGCCACTGCTGGTCACTGATGCATTAGTGACCGACCAGTGGCAGTTAATTAACCCCTTTGTGCTGCATTAGTGCAACCAGTATCAGTGTTAATTAACACTGGTTGCACTAATGCAGCACAAAGGGGTTAATTAACTGCCACTGGTTGGTCACTAATGCATCAGTGACAATACCTTAACCCCCTCATGCTGCATAATACTAATACCATTGGTAAGCTGCCTCAGCTCCCCCCCCCCCCCTGAAGTGAAGGGCTCACATAATTACAGCTATTAGCGGTCGCTCGCCCGCCCTCCCACCTGGTATGTCACTTCATTCATGCACAGATCGTAGTAGTAGGGACATCATTGAGAGGCGGGTGGCCGGCCAGAGGCGGGACTTTTCAAACCTGTGATGCGCCCTCCTCCTTCCTCACGGCGGCCATTAATTTAGGCATTTTTAACCCATTTTCGGCCGAAATGGGATAGGCCCATTTTCGGCCGAAAATTTCGATGCATCCCTTCTCGTTTTGATTATATACTGCAATTTTGAGACCTGATCCCTGGATTGCGTTGATCACCTGAGGTGGAATCCCTTGTAATTGAGTGGAATATGCCATCTGCTTAAAAACGCCTACCTTCTATTAGAGTCTGGTAAGCAGCTTGTTTGACCACCGTCGATTGTGGCTTGTAAAGGGGTCTTGGCGACGGTCTCTTTAGAGTGTATCGCCTAACTTATATTCATATCTGGTAAGCAGCCTGTCTAACCATAGTGGAGTATGGCATAGCAAGGGTCCTTGGTGATGGTTCTTATCTTAACTATCAGTTTCAAAGTACTGCACCATGAGATCTCTTTTTGCTTGATTACATATGCCTTGCTGTTTCTGCCGAGTCGATTGAGCCAAGCTGGAATCGAGTGATTCAACATCATCTTTATTTGACGACAGGTTTATTTTTATTTTCCATCTGGTAAGCAGACTGGATTGTTCTTGCTAAAAACACGAACCATTATCTGAGCGCCGCAACCCCACCATTATCTTTGAATTCTGTAGTGTTTCGGGCAATATTATCTGCTCATATTCAGCCAAATGCTTCAGAACTCATTGGACGGCGCTTCACAGTGCAGATGGACAATGACCCAAAACATACAGCGAAAGCAACCAAAGTTTTTTAAGGGAAAGAAGTGGAATGTTATTCAATGGACAAGTCAATCACCTGACCTGAGTCCGATTGAGCATGCATTTCACTTGCTGAAGACAAATCTGAAGGGAAAATTCCCCAAGAACAAGCAGGAACTGAAGACAATTGCAGTAGAGGCCTGGCAGAGCATCACCAGGAATGAAACCCAGCATCTGGTGATCTCTATGTGTTCCAGACTTCAGGCTGTAATTGACTGCAAAGGATTTGCAACCAAGTATTAAAAAGTGAAAGTTTGATTTAGGATTGTTAATCTGTCCCATTACTTTTGGTCCCTTAAAAAGTAAGAGGCACTTATACAAACTGTTGTAATTCCTACACTGTTCACCTGATTTGGATGTAAATCCCTCAAATTAAAGCTGAAAGTCTGCAGATCTTGTTTGTTTCATTTCAAATTCATTGTGGTGGTTTATAGAGCCAAAAAGATTTGAATTGTGTCAATGTCCTAATATTTGTGGACCTGACTGTACATTGTTGGGTCTGGTGTCTCTCATCTTCCTCTTGACAATACCCCACAGATTCTCTATGGTGTTTAGGTCAGGCGAGTTTGCTGGCACATCAATCATTTGCTGGCCCACAGTGATACCATGATCATTAAACCAGGTATTTGTACTTTTGGCAAAACCTTCCGGTCCAGAAGTGGTTAAACCAGGTATTGGTAGTTTTGGCAGTGTGGGCAGGTGCCAAGTGCTGCTGGAAAGTGAAATCAGCATCTCCATAAATCTGGTCAGCAGAGGGAAGCATGAAGTGCTCTAGAATTTCCTGGTAGAGGGCTGCTTTGATTTTGGATTTGATAAACACAGTGGACCAACACCAGCAGATGACATGGCTCCCCAAACCATCACCGACTGTGGAAAATTTTGCATTTCATTTTGAAATGAAGGTCCCAGAGTATGGAGGAAGAGGTACAGAATCCAAGTTGCATGAGGTCCAGTGTAAAGCTTCCAAGGTCAGTGATGATTTGAAAGCTTCCAAGGGCAGTGATAATTTGGGGAGCAATGATACTGAAATTTTGTGTTTTCACTAGAAAAGCTTGAAATATATCACTCTGTGTGTAAAACATCTATATAAAATATAGGAGTTTGACTTTTTAAAATTAATTACTGAAATAAATTAACTTTTCCATGTTATTCTAATTTTATGAGATGCACCTGTATATAGAATTTAAAGGAATACATTTTTCTTGAGCTTTTCTTGTGCTAAAAAGGTGCCGATAATAGCCGACATTAAATTCAGATTAATTTAGATTCACGATATGAACTAAAAAGATGAATTTATTACAAACACACAGTTCAAAAAAATTAAAGGAACAATTTGAAAACACATCAGAATCTTAATGGGGAAAAAATGATGCTGGATATCTATATTGATATGGACGGGGTAATGTGTTAGGAAGGAAAGGATGCCACATCAATTGATGGAAATGAAAATTATCAATCTACAGAGGGGATGAATTCAAAGACACCCCGAAAATCAAAGTGGAAAAATGATGCAGCAGGCTAATCCATTTTGCTGAAATTTCATTGCACAACTCAAAATTATACTCAGTTTGTATGGCCCCCATGTGCTTGTATGTATGCCTGACAACATCAGGCCATGCTCTTAATCAGACAACAGATGGTGTCCTGGGGTATTTCCCTCCAGATCTAGACCAGGGCATCAAAGAGTTCCTGAACAGACTGAGGTGCAACTCGGAGACGTCAGAAGAACCGACACAATGTCGCAGAAGTGTTCTATTGGATTTAGGTCAGGAGAGCGTGGGGGCCATTCAATGGTATCAATTCCTTCATCTTCCAGGAACTGGCTGCATACTCTCGCCACACGAGGCTGGGCATAGTCGTGCGCCAGAAGGAACCCAGGACCCACTGCACAAGCGTAGGGTCTAACAATTGGTCCAGGGATTTCATCCCGATTCCTAATGGCAGTCAGGGTATCATTGTCTAGCCTGTAGAAGTCTGTGCTTCTCTCCATGGATATGCCTCCCAGACCATCACTGACCCACCATTAAACTGGTCATGCAGAACGATGTTACACGCAGCATAATGTTCTCCACAGCTTCTCCAGACCCTTTCACGTCTGTCACGTGTGCTTAGGTTGAACCTGCTCTCATCTGTAAAAAGCACAGGGCACCACTGGTGGACCTGCCAGTTCTAGTGTTCAATGACCAATGTCAATTGAGCTCCACGGTGCAGAGCAGTGAGCACAGGGTCCACTAAAGGACTTCGGGCCCCAGGACACCCTCATGAAGTCTGTTTCTGATTGTTTGGTCAGAGACATCCACACCAGTGGCCTGCTGGAGTTCATTTTTAGGGCTCTAGCAGTGTTCATCCTGTTCCTCTTTACACAAAGAAACAGATACCGTTCCTGCTGACGTGTTAAGGACCTTCTACGGCCCTGTCCAGCTTTCCTAGAGTAACTGCCTGTCTCCTGGAATCTCCTCCATGCTCTTGCTGGGAGACATAGCAAACATACTCGCAATGGTACATTTTGATGTGCCATTGTGGAGGAGAAACCTCTTTGGTCGACCATGGTGAGGCCTGTTCTGAGTGGAACCTGTCCTGTTAAACCGCTGTATGATCTTGGCCACCATGCTGCAGCTCAGTTTCAGGGTCTTGGCAATCTTCTTATAGCCTAGGCCATCTTTATGTAGAGCAACAATTTTTTTCAGATCCTCAGAGAGTTCTTTGCCATGAGGTGCCATGTTGAACTTCCAGTGACCACTATGAGAGAGTGAGAGCGATAACACCAAATTTAACACACCTGCTCCCCATTCACACCTGAGACCTTGTAACACTAATGAGTCACATGACTCTGGGAGGGAAAATGGCTCTCTGGGCCCAATCTGGACATTTTCACTTAGGGGTGTACTCACTTTTGTTGCCAGCGGTTTAGACATTAATGGCTGTGTGTTGAGTTATTTTGAGGGGACAGCAAATTTACACTGTTATACAAGCTGTACACTCACTACTTTCCATTGTAGCAAAGTGTCATTTCTTCAGTGTTGTCACATGAAAAGACATAATAAAATATTTGCAAAAATGTTAGGGGTGTCACTTTTGTGAGATACTGTATATATATATATATATATATATATATATATATATATATATATATATAATTTTAACTGTCATTTTCAGTTTCGCCCAAGTGCATCCTGAATTTTCGATTTAGGTACCAAAATTTCCATTCGTTGCACTACTTTGGTCTGATTTTCATGCAACTTGAGGGCCACAGACTTTAATGTTAACCCTCAAAAGTTACAAGAAAGTCATGCCTGAATGTTGTACATGCAACAGTGGGTTCGACTCTGCAGAGGGGCAAAAAGTTACACACAAGCTGCACCCATCCAAAGTTGGGTCAAAGTTGCACTCCAAGGTCGCACAAGTGTGAATTAGGCTCCCTAATTTAAAATCTTGAAGGATCCAATATTTTAATTTTATTTTTTACATTTCGGAATATTCACAGGAGGTGGAGGTATGGATACTTTCCCTTCAACACTAAGCAATATGGAAATCGAACTTAAAAGAGGACGTACAAGATGACACGGTTCCGGATGTGTATTGACTCTTTCATTGCTCTTACGGTTATGTACCTTATGACTGCTAATAATCCTCCATGGTTTGGCAAACTACTTCCTGTTGTACTGTACTATGTGCTTTGCTGAAGAGCAAAATAAAAAATATAAATGAAAAATAAAATAAATTAAACATTGAAGTTGGCACAAGCAGAATATAGACGAAGGCTCAATTCACACTATTGCGACTCCAAAGTCATGCGATTGAGTGCAACTATGGTGACTTTCATGTGACTTTACACTCTCTGGCACTCAAGTCGCAAGAAAGTCACATCAAAGTAGTGCAGAGACCTTTAAGTTGCATAGATTGGAACGGGTGTCACTGAAATCAATGGTTTGCGACTTATGCTACTTTATGGGGGAAAATTTACTAAAAACACAGAATCTGGTGCAGCTGGGAATCGTAACCAATCAGCTTCTAGGTTTTAGAGCCCATTCAGACTAGCGCAACACGACTTTGGGTGGCGACCTGTGAAGTCACGTGCACAGCGACTTCGGCGCGACTTTCAGAGACTTCACATAATGGAAGTCTATGCAAGTCGCTCTGAGGTCGCCCCAAAGTAGTACAGGACCCTTTTTCTAAGTCGGAGCGACTTGTGTCGCTCCTATTAGAACGGGTCCTGTGCTAATCAATGGACCGCTACCGACCGCGACTTGTCAGGCTGACAAGTCACGCTAATGTGAATGGGCTCTTATTGTCAAAGCTTAATTTAACAATATGAAATTAGAAGCTGATTGGTTACTATGCACAGCTGCACCAGCTTTAGAAAATTCCCCCTCTGTGTCCAAAGTTGCGTGATAAGTGCCGGCTCACATATTTGCGATGCGGAACCCTGCAAATAAACTGCAGGATTCGCATTCAAATCGCAGGCAGTTCAAACTGCCATATGCGAATCACTGGGGGGTGTCAATACAAAGTTAACGACACCCCCAGATCAGTTTGCATATCGCAGTGCGAACTGACAGTTCGGACATGAATCGGATCGCATAGGTGTGAACCACCATGCGATCTCATTCTGCTGCGGGCCCAAAAAAAGGGTCCTGTGCGTGTTCTTTTTGAATCCGATGCAAATTCAGTCATACAATCTGTATGGCTAAATTCGCATCGTACATTTTCAGAGCAGTGCGCTCCGAATCACATGCGATGTCTGTCATCGCTATAGTGTGAACCAAGACATAGGGCTCTTTCACACGGTCCGCCTCCGTATGCGGATCCGTGCTGCTCAGCGGGGATCGATCCGCCAATCCCCGCTGAGCCGGCGGATGACAGCTCCGTCTCCGCTTGCAGAGCGGAGAGGGAGGTGTCACAGCCTCCGCTGCTCTCTATGGGGGATCGGATGAGAGCGGACCGCCTGTCCGCTCTCATCCGATCTGATCCAATCCGATCCCTGCACGGATGGAAAAATAGGGTTTCCATCCGTCCAGATTTCACGGACAGGATCGGATACGGGTGGCAGCGGGTGTCAGCGGAGGTGTCTCCGCTGACATCCTCTGCCCCATAGAGCTGCATGGAGGATCCGATCAGATCCGCCTAAAAAACTGACAGGCGGATCTGATCGGATCGTCCATGTGAAAGAGCCCTAAGTCGCACTAGTGTGAACTGCCTGAATCAGATGAAAATTTCCAACATTTAGAGCCGGTTCACATAGGCGCGACCCGACTTTGCCGGGCGACCTGTGAAGTCGCGGTGCACAGCGTCCTCGGAGAGACATGCACGGACCTCATATCATTGAAGTCAATGCAGGTCGCTCCAGGTCGCCTCAAAGTAGCTTAGGACCCTTTTTCTAAGTCGGAGCGACTTGTGTCGCTCCTATTAGAACGGGTCCTGTGCTAATCTATGGCAGGCGACCCATGGCGACCAGGTCGCCTGACAAGTCGCCCCAGTGTGAACCGGCTCTTAGTTTCCATTGTTTACAGACAACAACAGCTAAGGGGCTCACCATCCCAACAACAAGTACTTTCCTGCTAATGATTTTTTATTTAAATCTGATTGGGTGATCATGCACAGCAATGAGGACCAAAAACGTGCAATCCCGGCCTGCAAACAGCACTAAACATCTTCCTCGGCTCTCACAATCTCCCGATGTAGACTCTTGACCTGTTAAAACAGTGCATTTCATTCATCGATATCTGTGAACTGTGGACGATGACCCTTTCCCTAGAAAGACATGCCTGCCAAGTGGCAGCTGTAACTGGGAAAGGGGTCAATGTATCAAAGTCAAGGACACATGCATGCAGAGAGCGAACTGTCACATCCAGGGAACATAGAATGCAAATAAAAGTCACATTCACACTTTCCAAGACTAAATCTCTGTTCATATAAAATACAAAAAAACAGCCAGAATCTGTGCTGTATCTCCACAATCCACAGAGGAAGCTGCATGCAGATACAAACCGAGCTCTATCCCCGCAAAATGTCTCCATATGCATTTTTCTCTGGAAGCCGAAGCCAGCCTAAAGGGGCCATTTAGGAAGACTGGACAGACGTGGATTGGTTGCTGTGGGTTGCGTTATAGTTTTTGAAAACAATTAGGAGAGGCCTTTTCAGCAAACATGCCTGAAGCTTGTTCTGTCTTTATTGCCGGTTCACACCTAAGAACTCTATGCGGATCAGATCCGAAAAGCATAGATTTGCATGTCATGTAAAAGAGCATTTTTTCCAATAAAGACTGTTCACATATACAGGTGCATCTCAAAGAATATCATCAAAAAGTTAATTTATTTCAGTAATTCTATTCAAAAAGTGAAACTCATACACAACACGGTATCTCACAAAAGTGAGTACGCCCCTCACATTTTTATATCTTTTCATGTGACAACACTGAAGAAATGACACTTTGCTACAATGTAAAGTAGTGAGTGCACAGCTTGTATAAGAGCCGGTTCACACTGATCCGACTTGTCAGGCAACTTGGTCACCTGACAAGTAGCACTCCATGCTGTGCAATGGAACCGTTCTAATCTGAGCGACTCAAGTTGCTCCGACTTAGAAAAAGGATCCTGCACTATTTTTGGGCAAAGTCGGAGTGACTTGCATTGGCTTCTATTGTGGGAAGTCGTTTGCAAGCCGCGATGAAGTTGTGCTGCACGGGCGACTTTGAGTCGGATTAGTGTGAACCGGCTCCAACAGTGTAAATTTGCTGTCCCCTCAAAATAACTCAACACACAGCCATTAATGTCTAAACCACTGGCAACAAAAGTAAGTACACCCCTAAGTGAAAATGTCCAAATTGGACCCAATTAGCCCTTTTCCCTCCCCGGTGTCATGTGACTCGTTAGTGTTACAAGGTCTCAGGTGTGAACGGGGAGCAGGTGTGTTAAATTTGGTGTTATCGCTCTCACTCACTAATGCCTCGTTTCCACTGAGTGGTACGGTACGGTTCAGTACGGTACGGTTCGGAACGGTACACATTGCGTTTCCACTGCCAATAGTACCCTTTCATGATAGGCGTGGTGTAGCAGGAAAGCTGTGATAGACGATTCTCTGTCAACCAATCAAAGTTCTGCAGAGCGTAGTTCCACCCTGTTGGTACGGTACTAATGTGCTTGGTACCCCAACGAAAGGGTCCCAAAAAAGTGGTACGGTACGGTTCGGAATTAGGGTACCATTCACAATGGAAACGGCATAAATAGCGTACCGTACCGAACCGTACCAGAAAGCTCAGTGGAAACGGGGCATTATACTGGTCACTGGAAGTTCAACATTGCACCTCATGGCAAAGAACTCTCTGAGGATCTGAAAAAAGAATTGTTGTTCTACATAAAGATTGCCTAGGCTATAAGAAGATTGCCAAGACCCTGAAACTGAGCTGCAGCACGGTGGCCAAGACCATACAGTGGTTGAACAGGACAGGTTCCACTTAGAACAGGCCTCACCATGGTCGACCAAAGAAGTTGAGTGCAAGGGTAAAATGATGTCACATAGCATAATTATGTTTAGAAATGTTATTGAATATGCCACTCACATAATGTACTAAAGATATAAGCAATTCCACATTAGCAGATCTGCAGCTCTCATCCACTTGCCATCTGCAGCTCTCATCCACTTGCCGTAAGTGACACCGCTCCATTTGGCATCCACTCAATACCGCTCCGTCCCTCACCATTTCCCACCCACCCGCCGTAAGTGACACCCGGGTGATACCGCTCCGTCCGGCATACGATCTCGGAGGTGGGAGATGGAGCGGGTGAGGGACAGAGCAGTATTGAGTGGATGTCGAATGGAGTGGTATCACCCGGGTGTCACTTACGGCAAGTGGGTGAGAGATGGAGCGGTATCGGGTGGGTGGGAAATGGTGAGGGACGGAGCGGTATTGAGTGGATGTCAAATGGAGCGGTATCACCCGGGTATCACTAAAGGCAAATGGGTGAGAGATGCAGATCTGCTAATGTGGAATTGCTCATATCTTTAATTTGTACATATGTGAGTGGTATATTCAATAACATTTCCAAACAGAATTAGGCTATGTGACATCGTTTTACCCATACATGAGCAATATTTGGAATATCGGTAATATCAGCCGTTCCGGGGTCGATACCGATATATTGGCAAAAGTGAATATCGGCCCTCCAATAATTGGCTTTGCCAATAACCGGTCGATCCCTAGTGCCAATGACTGCCTTCTGGACAACTGTCGAGTCAGCAGTCTTCCCCATGATTGTGTAACCTACGAGACCATTTAAAGGCTCAGGAAACCTACGAGTCTACAATATTGCACATTTTCACAATATTCTAATTTTCAGAGATACTGAGTTTTGGGTTTTCAATAGCTTTAAACCATAATCATCAAAATTAAAAGAAAGAAATGCTTGAAATCTATATAATCTGAATAATATGAGATTCACTTTTTGAATTGAATTACTGAAATAAATTAACTTCTTTAGTGCAGTTTAGTGCGAATTTCAGCTCCATAAACTTCTTTTACTGAAATGTATTGAGTTTTTACAATACGAAGAGAAGTAGGAGCAGTACATTGCTGAAGTAGAGACCAAAAGGTAATAATACACAGTCTAAAGATATTCCTCCCTAAATTTAGGGCTAGGATGACAATGGCTTAAAGCGGAGTTCCACCCAAAAGTGGAACTCCGCTTATATGCTTTCTCCGGTGTCACATTTGGCACCTTTCAGGGGAGGAGGGGAAAGGTACCTGTTTGACAGGTACCCTTCCCCACTTCCAGGAGACAGCGCCATGGTGCTGTCCCTCGGAAATTCGGCCCCCCTCCTTTTTTCTCCACCAACGGGCAAATTGCAAAGCGCAGTGCGCTTTGCGTAGTAGGGAGCCAGCACTGCCGGGTTCCCTTATCCTGGATAGCGGCAACGGCACCGAGAGCCGATACGAAAATCGGCTTCGGGTGCCAACATCGTGGGCTCCCTGGACAGGTAAGTTCTACTATTTAAAAGTCAGCAGCTACAGTATTTGTAGCTGCTGAGTGCCGGGTCACACTTGTGCGATGCGGGAAGGCTGCAAATTCGCGATACGCACATCTGGCAGTTCCCACTGCCATATGCGATACGCAGGGGGTGTCAATGAAATGTTAACGACACCCCCCCAGTTTGATCGCATATTGCAGTGCGATCTGACAGTTCGCACAGGATCGGATCGCACAAGTGTGAACCACTGTGTGATCTGATCCTGATGCGGCTGAAAAAAAAAGGGTCCTGTGCGTGTTCGATGCGGATACAGTGCAAATTCAGCCATACAAAGTGTATGGCTGAATTCGCATCCGCACCTCCGATCGCATGTAATGAAGGAGCAGTGCGCTCCAAATTACATGCGATCGGAGCACTCGCTATAGTGTGAACCGGCACTAACTTTCAATTATTTCATGGGGGGGGGGGCGGAACTCCGCTTTAATGACATAGTATAACATGGATAAAGCAAAACTTGTGGATAGTCCATTTAGAAGTATTAATTAGCTGTCTATGATATAAAGGTCAAACATTCACAAGATCTGCCAAAGAAACAGCACTAGGGCAATTGAAGCAATATCATGCTTTCCATTCTATTGGCATCCCAACGATTCTGTAACCCAAATAGAAGATTTGAGCAGTTGCTCATCTGAAGCCTACAAAGCCCAACAAGGAAAAAGAGGTACGCAACAAGAAGAAAGGAGAAAAAAAGAATGGGGGGGGGTGCAAATCAGGTATCCCGGGGGTTCTAAGCTGGGCCTCATTGTACCATCACAGTTCCAGAGAGCGGGAGGTCATTTGTAAAGGAGGGAAATGGTCTAACCAGGGCTGCCAGATCTGATGAAATTTTTTTCGTACGTGTCCCCTAAGATCGCCATCAATCTTTAATCCCAAAGTGTTCCGTGGACTCGATTTTTAACTTCCTCAAAAAAACATACAAGTGGTGTTTTCTATGATCGTGCTATTGTTTGTATCATCGCCATAAAGATGGTGCGTTCCCGACGGGAGACATCCACCATTTGTGGAGTGCTTCCCATGGACCTTTCTATAACAGCTTCATACACTTCTGTGGGACTAGATTGAAACTGCAGTATAGTGTTCATATCCCTGCAAGTTATTACTTTATTTTTTTTGTCTAGATTTCATAGAAAATAAAATCACAAATTGGCATTGAAATCGTACATGGCAATCAGGAATCACAATGCCAATTTGCACTGTGTGCCGCTTTAAATTCGCACTGAATTTGCAGTGCATAAGTGTTAACTTGGCACTGAATGCCCCCGGATCACAGGTTCCTTTTCTACTTCCCTACGCTACAAAGAGAGACTCTGACTCTGGTAGAGCAACACAGAATGTTAGAAGCCATTGTTTCTTGGACACGGTCATACATGTAGCACTTAGCAGGGAAGAGCAGGGACTGGTCACAGAGGGATCACTTTGATGTGTATACAGTATATTGCATGTATTAATAAATATATAATAAATAAATAAGGTTTTTGACTTGTGGATCTCAGATAAAGCAAAGTTTCACTGTAATGTCCACGATCATGTGATCAGCTAGGACACCAGCCATTGGAGGGCTTGAAGGCGCAGATAGGAGTTGACAAAGGCACACCAGCAACAGTTCTGGATTTAGTTCTGCTGTGACAGGCGGCTTTATATACCTTCCTGGAGTATAGATCTGAACTGGCAGCAGAGAGCTTTCATATGTCACCAGGATTGCAATGGGCAGGGTCGTGACAAGGGACGGGCAGGAGGGGGTGGCTGCCTTGGGCACTGTAGCATGAATGATGGTGGAATGAATAAATACCTGGAAAGGGAGGTGCCCAAGGTACAAAAGTGGTTAGCAAAATGACAAGTCAGATAGGTAATGATGTTAAGGTGCCTCATTTTATTACAAAATATAAAAAGTAAAAAAGCCAATAAATACGATTGTTGTAGTGAATTGGCTATGGTACAGATCACAGCATCCATATAGGACAATCAGCCCCTCACCCAACGTGAACTCCCACACAACAGAGGCATAACTAGAACCTTCAGGGCCCTGATGCAAGAAACCATAAAGGGCCCCCTAGACCCCTGGCTGGGGCCTTTCCCCTCAAGCCTGGGGCTCTTTACTCTCGTTGTGGGGCCCTTTATTACAGGCCCGCAGTGGGACCCTTTCACAAGTTCTGCAGTGGGCCCCCTTCCTGCCATCTTGGGACCTCCCCACGGTGGTGGAATGTCAGGACCCGGTCGCAAGTGTGACCTTTGCAACCCTGGAAGTTCACCCACTGGTTTCAGTAGTTTTTATTTTTTGGGATTTTAATTGTATAATTTTTTTAACAATTGCTTAAATTTTTTTTTACAATGTCACTGACTATGACTCTGTCCATTCGGAAAAGGAAGGAGCTGGTAAATTACATATTTACCGACCCCTTCCTGGTTCTCTATTGTGACACATCCCCTGCAGCCGGCAGAAGAGGGAGGGGCAGCACAGTGGGGGGGGGGGGTGCACACAGGGGCCCAGAGACAGCAAAACACAAGTGAACTGGATAGGAGGAGTGGCGGGGGCCACATACAGAGGAACCAATCTCCTCCATTTTCCTCCTGCAGCTACAGGAGGAAAAAGGAGGGCGGTGATTTCTCTACATGCTGCCCCCACCGCGTTCCTATCCAGGTGTACAGGGGAGCCACACAGGCCCATGGGGCCCGGTTGCAATTGCAACCCCTGTAGTTACACCCCTGTCACACAAAACAGACGACATGAAAACACGAATTAGACTGTGCACCAATCGGACAAAAAACAAAACACAAAATGTTTTATGTGCCATCCTTTTGTCCGATTGGTGCACAGTCTAATTCCTGTTGTCTGTTTTGTGTGGTGATTCACGTTGGGTGAGGGGCTGATTGTCCTATATGGATGCTGTGATCTGCACCATAGCCAATTCACTACAACATTGATATTTACTGGCTTTTTACTTTTTATATTTTGTAATAAAATTGTAATATTATTTATTATTATGTAATATTATTATGTAATAAAATTGTATTATTTATTATTATGTAATATTATTTTGTAATAAAACTGTAATATTATTATGTAATATTATTATGTAATAAAATTGTATTATTTATTATAATGTAATATTATTTTGTAATAAAACTGTAATATTATTTATTATTATGTAATATTATTTATTATGTAATATTATTTTGTAATAAAATTGTAATATTTATTATGTAATATTATTATGTAATAAAATTGTATTATTTATTATTATGTAATATTATTTTGTAATAAAACTAATATTATTTATTATGTAATATTATTATGTAATAAAATTGTATTATTTATTATAATGTAATATTATTTTGTAATAAAACTGTAATATTTATTATTATGTAATATTATTTATTATTATGTAATATTATTATGTAATAAAATTGTATTATTTATTATTATGTAATATTATTTTGTAATAAAACTAATATCATTTATTATTATGTAATATTATTATGTAATAAAATTGTATTATTTATTATAATGTAATATTATTTTGTAATAAAACTGTAATATTATTTATTATTATGTAATATTTATTATGTAATATTATTTTGTAATAAAATTGTAATATTATTTATTATTATGTAATATTATTATGTAATAAAATTGTATTATTTATTATTATGTAATATTATTTTGTAATAAAACTGTAATATTTATTATGTCATTATTATGTAATAAAATTGTATTATTTATTATTATGTAATATTATTTTGTAATAAAACTGTAATATTATTTATTATTATGTAATATTATTTATTATTATGTAATATTTTGTAATAAAATTGTAATATTATTTAGTAATAAAATGAGGCACCTTAACATCATTACCAGTCTGACTTGTCATTTTTTTACCACTTTTGTACCTTGGGCACCTCCCTTTCCAGGTATAAATTTTCTTGTTTTTTGCATGCTTTTGGTCACATGACAAGCACTGCATTGTAAGACATGGCTGTACTGATGATTGGTTCCTCCCCCAATCCCTGTTTTTGTTTTGACATATTTGGAATGAATAAATGAATGAGCACTGCAATAAATAAATGAATGAATGGGGAAATTAATACATTAATTAATGGTGAAATAAATAAAAGGATGGTTATATAAATGATGGTAAAAGGAAGAAAATAAATGAACAGTGAAATGAATAAACGATGAAATAAATAAATAAAAAGCTTAAAAAAAATTTACGAATGGTGGAATGAATAAATAACAGAATAGTGGATTGAATAAAGGGTGGTTAAATAAATGAATGGTGGAAAAGATAAAAGGTGCAATGAATAAATGAATGAATGTTGGAATGAATAAATAAATGAAGAATGGTTAAATACATGAACAGTAGGATGAAGATAATAAATGAACAGAGGAAATAATTAAATAAATGGTGAAATGAATGAATGAATGAATGAACAGAGGAAATAAATAAATGGTGAAATGAATGAATGTATGAACAGAGGAAATAAATGGTGAAATGAATGAACAGAGGAAATAAATAAATAAATGGTGAAATGAACGAATGGACAATGGATTGAATGGTGCAATGAATAAATGATTGAGTGGTGAAATGAATGGTGGAAGAAATACATTTACAGTGGAATGAATAAAAGATTACTATAAATGAATAAGGAATGGTTAAATAAATGAATGGTGGAATGAATCCATAAAAGAAGGAAGGTTAAATAAACAGTGGAATGAATACATTCATAAAATGGTGGAATGAATAAACAGTAGAATTAAGAAAAATGAAGAGCTGAATTAATAACTGGATGTATAAATGAACAGTAAAATAAATACATTAATGAATGAATGGTGCAATGAATAAATGAATGAGCAGTGCAATTATTCAATGAATGTTGGAATTAATAAATAAATGAAGGAATGATGGGTAAATATTAGGGATCGACTGATTATCGGCAGAGCCGATATATCGGAGGCCGATCTGCGCTTTTCCCGATATAACGGAATCGGCCCCGGAGGTTACCGATATTTCGGAAAGTGCTTGTACCGGTGTGATGGCTGCAGCTAGAGACATCACCCCGGTACCGGCGTCCATAGCCAATGGTCGGCTGTCTTGTAATGACAACCGATGTGGCTGAGAAGCCTATCGGCTGTCATTACAAGGAGCGGGAGGGGATGTCCCCCCTCTCCCGCCGCCTCCCACCGGGAGACCAGGGCAACCAGTCTGCACGGCCGCCTAAGACCCGATCAAAGCCACATTCAGCTCTGATTGGGTCTCCATGTAAAAACCCGGAAGTGATATCATGACATCACTTCCGGGTACTGTCTGGCGCCAGATTAAAAAAAATGACAGCATTCAAAACAGTCAAACTTGGCATTTTGAATGCTTTTAAGTGCAGAGGAGGGGTTTGGGGTCTTTCAGACCCCCAGATCCCTCCACAACAGTACCTGTCAAAGAAAAAAAAATAGTTTTTAAATGTACGAAAATATCGGCGCATATCGGCCGATACCGATATGCATTTCCAAAATATGGGTATCGGCAACGAAAAACCGATATCAGTCGATCACTAGTAAATATATGATTGGTACATCTACTCATTAGTGCAATGAATAAGTGAATGAAAGACGGTTTAATACATGAACAGTAAAAGGAAGAAAATAAATAAACAGAGGACTGAATAATGAAATGGAATGAATAAATGTGAAATGCATGGCGCAATAAATAAATGATTGAGTGGTGAAATGAATGGTGGTGGAAGGAATGAATGAATGAGCAGTGCAATTAAAGCGGAGTTCCACCCAAAAGTGGAACTTCCGCTTTAGGGAGTCCTGACCCCCCGACATGCCACATTTGGCATGTCATTTTTTTGGGGGGGGAGCGGGTACCTAGTTTTGACAGGTACCCGCTCCCACTTCCGCTCGGAGCGCCGCGGCGCCCTGAGCGGAAGTTCTCCTCTCCCCCTCCCTCCCTGCAATCTTCTGGGACACGTCAGTGGTCCCAGAAGATTGCCGGCCAATCACGGCGCGCAGCGCGACTCGCGCATGCGCAGTGGGTACCCGGCTGTGAAGCCGCAAACTGTAACAGCCGGGTGCCCACAGCAGTGATGCCGGCGCCGAGGGAGAGGATCGAGGCTTCCGGCGGCCGCATCGCTGGACCGTTGGACAGGTGAGTAAATGGCTGGAACTCCGCTTTAATGAATAAAATACTGGAATGAATAAGGAATGGTTAAATAAATAAATGGTGGAATGAATAAATAAAAGAAAGAAGGTAAATAAAACTGGAATAACCTAATAAATGGTGGAATTATTAAAACCTGAATGAAGAAAATGAATGAACAGTGGAATGAATAATGAAATGAAATGCACAATGAATGAGTTTTGGAATTAATAAATAAATGAAGAAAATGAAAGGCAAGTGGAATGAATAAATGAATGAAGGTGTAATATATGAATGAGTGGTGGAATGAATACATGAATGAAGGTGTAATAAATAAATGAACGAAGGTGTAATATATGAATGAGTGGAGGAATGAATAAATGAATGAAGGTGTAATATATGAATGTGGTGGAATGAATGAAGGTGTAATATATGAATGAGCGGTTGAATGAATGAATAAATTAATGAAGGTGTAATATATGAATGAGCGGTTGAATGAATGAATAAATTAATGAAGGTGTAATATATGAATGAGGTGGAATGAATAAATGAATGAATGAAGGTGTAATATATGAATGAGGTGGAATGAATGAATGAAGGTGTAATATATGAATGAGGTGGAATGAATGAATGAAGGTGTAATATATGAATGAGGTGGAATGAATGAATGAAGGTGTAATATATGAATGAGGTGGAATGAATGAATGAAGGTGTAATATATAAATGAGTGATGATCGTCCTCTGTGCGTTGGGTTACGCTATGATAAAGAAGCGCCCCGGGTCCCGGGTTGAGGGGCGCTCATTCACAATGGCGGCGCTGTCCCAGCACAGAGGACTTTGTCGCAGGACCCCCCCTGTGAGGACGCAGCACAGAGGTCACAGATCTCTCCTGATTGGTGACACTTGGTGACCATGGCGATGAATGTGACGCTGTCACCATAGGACACAGTGACACCATGACTGAGCCCCCTGGGTGGAGGTGAGCCCAGACTCCTATCAGAGGTGGAACTACAACTCCCAGCAGGAAGGTGAGTGTGACTGTACAGAGCTGTGTACACATCTGACAGAAGAATGTCCCCTCCCGGCTTCCATACTCCCCCCTCCCCCCCTCTGCTCACCAGGTAGAGGGGCGCATAGATCTTGAAGGACTCCTCCATGGCGCCCTGTGTGATCTGCAGGTAGGAGGTGAAGCAGGACGGGTTCCATGTGTGGCCGATCTCATAGCAGCTGTGCGGGATGGACTTGCTGAAGGCCGCCATGTTGAGGTAGAGGAGCTGTCAGGAGGAGGAGGGGGAGGAGTGGGAGAATGGGGAGAGGGGGAGGAGCCACTAGACGACTCGGGGTTACTCTCGTGCAAAGCCCTGGACTCCTCAGGACGGCGGGAACGCGCACGTTCGGCGACCGAGGGGCGGGAGCGCGCCTCCTTACAGGCTGAGGGGAGCTGGATGGAGCTGTCTGTGTGTTGTGGATTGTACGATGTGTGATCGGCTCCACCGCATTCCTCATTACTACAATGTGATCCTCACACAGCCTGTGCCATACAATCACCTCACCCCCCCCCCCCCCAATAAATCACCTCACCACTAACACGGGGGACCCCCCCAATAAATCACCACTCACACAGGGGACCCCCCAATAAATCACCTCACCGCTAACACGGGGGACCCCCCTAATAAATCACCTCACCACTGACACAGGGGACCCCCCCCCAATAAATCACCTCACCACTCACAGGGGACCCCCCCCCCCAATAAATCACCTCACCACTAACACGGGGGACCCCCCTAATAAATCACCTCACCACTAACACGGGGGACCCCCCCAATAAATCACCACTCACACAGGGGACCCCCCAATAAATCACCTCACCGCTAACACGGGGGACCCCCCCTAATAAATCACCTCACCACTGACACAGGGGACCCCCCCCCCAATAAATCACCTCACCACTGACACAGGGGATCCCCCCCAATAAATCACCTCACCACTGACACAGGGGACCCCCCCAATAAATCACCTCACCACTGACACAGGGGACCCCCCCAATAAATCACCTCACCACTGACACAGGGGACCCCCTAATAAATCACCTCACCACTGACACAGGGGATCCCCCCCCCAATAAATCACCTCACCACTGACACAGGGGATCCCCCCCAATAAATCACCTCACCACTGACACAGGGGACCCCCCCAATAAATCACCTCACCACTGACACAGGGGACCCCCCCAATAAATCACCTCACCACTGACACAGGGGACCCCCTAATAAATCACCTCACCACTGACACAGGGAACCCCCCCCCCAATAAATCACCTCACCACTGACACAGGGGACCCCCCAATAAATCACCTCACCACTGACGTGACACAGGGACCCCCCCCAATAAATCTCCTCACAAATCACAGCACACCTTCCACTACAAAAGTATTTCAAGTTCTGAAAGAGTGTTGGGCCTCATTCCCAGCACAGTGCACACCCATACAAGGACTGTGTGTGCCGGTAGAAGGATGGATGGGCGTTCTGTGCAGACATCCCATTCATGTCAGTGGGGATGCAGTCGCTGTACACACACCGATACTGATCCCAATTAACCTCTTCCTGCCCATGCTGTACCAGAATGACGGCTATAGCGCAGTCTCACATTTCCAGAAGAGTGTCTATGGCCGTCCTCTCATGATCCCGCTCCCCCCTGCAGTGTGCATTGGGGGCGCTCTGATCACAGATCAGGGTAAAGAGGCAATCACAGCGACTCTTTACCATGTGACCAGCTGTGTCCAATCACAGTGTAAACAGGATATCCTGGTTATTGGCAGTCCTCTCCTCGCACTGACAGCCTGTGAGGAGAGGAGAGCCGGTAATCTGCAAATCCACACTGGGGACAACCACACTGATCATCAGTGCAGCCCCAACAGTGCCCATCAGTGCAGCCCCAACAGTGCCCATCAGTGCAGCCCATCAGTGGTTCTTATCCGTGCCATAGATCAGTGCCTCCTCATCAGTGCCACACACACTATATGACCAAAAGTATTGGGACGCCTGCCTTTACACACACATGACCTTTAATATCATCCCAGTCTTAGTCTGTAGGGTTCAATATTGAGTTGGCCCACCCTTTACAGCTATAACAGCTTCAACTCTTCTGGGAAGGCTGTCCACAGGGTTTAGGAGTGTATCTATGGGAATGTTTGACCATTCTACCAGAAGTGCATTTGTGAGGTCAGGCCCTGATGTTGGACGAGAAGGCTTGACTCACAGTCTTCCAAAGGTGTTCTATCGGGTTGAAGTCAGGCCAGTCAAGTTCCTCCACCACAAACTCACTCATCCATGTCTTTATAGACCTTGCTTTGTGCACTGGTGTGCAGTCATGTTGGAACAGGAAGGGGACATCCCCAAACTGTTCCCACAAAGTTGGGAGCATGAAATTGTCCAAAATGTCTTGGTATGCTGAAGCCTACCTTCATTGGAACTAAGGGGCCAAACCCAATCCCATAACCCCCCCCCCCCCAACCAAATGATTTGGACCAGTGCACAAAGCAAGGTCCATAAAGACATGGATGAGCGAGTTTGGGGTGGAGGAACTTGTCTGGCCTGCACAGAGTCCTGACCTCAACCCAATAGAACACCTTTGGGATGAATTAGAGTGGAGACTGCGAGTCAGGCCTTCTCATCCAAAATTAGGTCAAACATTCCCATAGACACACTCCTAAACCTTGTGGACAGCCTTCCCAGAAGAGTTGAAGCTGTTATAGCTGTAAAGGGTGGGCCAACTCAATATTGAACCCTACAGACTAAAGCTGGATACACACTATAAAATTTTCTTTAGGCTTACCAAAACCATATAATATGAGGTCAGACCTAAACACTTTCAGTTCGTATGCAATCAGGCAGGCCCTTGCACTACATAGTTGAAGGTAAATCTAAAGGAAATCTACCAACAAAAGTTGTATAGTGTGTATCCAGCCTTAAGCTGACAGCCTGTTGGGCAGGCTGTATGGGGACCCGAGATTTCTAACAGCAGCCCTGCCAATCACTGACTCTATTCAATAAAACAAGGAACATATTTACCAGCTCCTTCTCTGCTCTACATTTTAACACTTTCTGTGGGAGGGCCAGGGAAGGACACAGGAGCCCTGGGACAGAAGAACAGGCATAGGGAGGGGGCTGGAGCAGCATGTAGAGGAACCAATGCCTTCCATTTCCTTCCTGCAGCCGCTGAATGTCTGCGGGAGGGAGAGGAGGGTTCAGCGGCTGTATGGAAGATCAGTTCCTCAACACTCAACATGCCTACATGGAGCAGGGGACCAGGAAACAAACCAATATATACTTTAACCACTTAAGCCCCGGAAGATTTTACCCCCTTCCTGACCAGGGGGTATTTTGCGATTCGGCACTGCGTGACTTTAATGGACGATTGCGCGGTCGTGCGACGCTGTACCTAAACGAATTTGACGTCCTTTTTTTCCCACAAACAGAGCTTTCTTTTGGTGGTATTTGATCACCTGTGCGATTTTTTGATCACGCGCTATAAACAAAAAAAGAGCGTCAATTTTGCAAAAATAACAATATTTTTCACATTTTTTAATATGAAATTCCCCCCAAAAAAAAAGTAAAAATCAAAATTTTTTAAAATTTTCAGCCAATTTGTTTTATGCTACATATGTTTGGTAAAAAAAAAATCGCAAAAAGCGTATTTTGATTGGTTTGCGCAAAAGTTATCGCGTTTACTAACAAAGGGAAAGATTTTTGTCATTTTTGTTGTTTTTTTTTTTAACGCGTAATGGCGGCGATCTGCGATTTTTTTTGCGGTACTGCGACATTGGGGCGGACAGATCGGACCCTTGACTGACATTTGTGACACTTTTGGGGTTACCAGTGACATTTCTACAGTAATCAGTGCTATACATATGCACTGTTACTGTAAAAATACACTGGTAGTGAAGGGGTTAACTTTATTTGGGAGGGAGGGGCTGTGTGTATCCCTAGGGGCGTGCTTTCTACTGTGATTGGCTGTGGCTTGAGCTGTAAGGACACTGATCAACGGATCTACATACTAGATCCGTTTAATCAGTGTCTTTACAGCGAGGAGAATGACAGGTGGCTTGTTTACACAAGCTGCCTGACATTCTCCCTCTCCTCCGCCAATCGCCGAGTGACCGGCGGACATCGGGTCCGCCGGTCACACGCGCGGGGGGGTCCGTGACCACGCGGGAGCGCTCCTCCGGGGGCGCGCGCTCGCTCCCTAGACCCTCACAAGCTAGTGACGTAGCCCTACGTCACTTTGCCTGTGAGGGGCTGACTGCCAACGTAGATCGGCGTTAGGCAGTCGGCAAGTGGTTAAAGCGGAGTTCCGGCCTCAGAAATGTTTTTGAGATAAAAATACCCCCGGGACAGTCAGGACTAGTGCATTTCAGAATGGATAGCCTCTGTACTGTCCCGGGTCGCACTTACCTATTAGAAGAAATACTTACCTTGAAAATTTCTTGTCCAGCGCTGCCACCTCAGGTGTGGGCAGCTGAAGCCACGGCGTCCTCTTCGGTGTCCTCTTCGGTCCCAGAATGCCCTGCACCGGCCCAGCTCGTCACTTCCTGTGCAGGCACGTCATCCCTGCACAGCTTCTGGGCGTGCCCAGAAGCTGTTTAGCGGGGAATGAGGCGCCGCACCGGAAGTGACGTCGGAGCCACTGCAGGCGAATTGATTCCTGGGAGCGATGACGTTCAGCTCCCAGGAATCACTGCAAAGAGGAAGTGACGGCGCGGGCTGCGGCCGCAGAGGGAGGAAGTGGAAGAAAGGTGAGTATAATTTTCTTCAATAACAAGGTAAGTAAATGAAAAAAAAATTGGAATTATCCATTTCTTTTTTAGGTGATTTTCAGCAAGCGGATGGGCCAAAGTGGTTTTTGAGGCCGGAACTCCGCTTTAAGATTTTTTTATTTTAACCAAAGACATGTAGCAGAATACATATTGGCCTAAATTTATAAAGTAATTCGATTTTTTTTATGAAATGTTTTACAACAGAAAGCTGCTCCAAACGCAACGAGTCGAGTTAATGCTAAATTGCTAAAGTTTGGTCTCATCTGACCACCGCACTGTCTCCCAATTCTTCTCTGAATCATTTAGCTGTTCATTGGCATGAATGTACATGTGCCTTCTTAAGGGGGGGACCGCTGTGTTCTGAGGACAACTCCCCTACTACAGTTAAGGATGGAGGTGGAAACATTATGCTTTGAGGCTGTTTCTCTACTAAAAGGTACAGACCAACTTCTTGTATTAGACCTTTCTTCCTTTAGCCAGAACAATTTCATGGATGGGTCATACATGGAACGTACCACTAAGGCAACAAAGGAGTGGCTCAAGAAGAAGCACATTAAGGTCAGAGTGGCCTAGCCAGTCATCCAGACCCTAATCCTATAGAAAATAAAAAATAAATGTATGGAGGGAGCTGAAACTTCGAGTTGCCAAGCAACAGCCAAGAAACCTTAGGGTTTAGAGAAGATCTGTGAAGAAGAGTGGACCAAAATCCTTCCTGAGATGTGTGCAAACCTGGTCACCAACTACAAGAAACGTCTGACCTCTGTGCTTGCCAACAAGGGTTTCCCCACCAAGCACTAAGTCATGTTTTTCTTGGGGATCAAATACTTATTTTACTAATTATTTTACTAATTTGTATTGTGTGCTTTTTCTGAATTTATGGTTGATATTCTGTCTCTATAATTTAAAATACACATAATTTAACAATTATGGACCCTTCATTTCAAACTTACAAAATCTGCAGGAGATCAAATCATTTTTTTCTCCACTGTAGGAAGTATTTCAACACTCAACAATACCAGACCTACCTTTTTTGTTTGTCTGCCTCCAGTGATGACAGGTCCACACTCCCTGCTGCCTCTCCACCACCTCTTACAAATTTACAGATTCTTTCTTCAACCATTGGGCAGCCACTGATGATATAATGACAATGAATGTGTACTGGAGATACATGGTCACTCTCAATACCTTGAAGTAGCCATGCATGGCTTGATTTCCCCCCCAGACTGAACGAGAGAAAATCAGTCATTGCATACATCCATACTAACAGCATGGACAGAGGAGTCTCCACTATCACCTATTTTATTTATTTATTACAGGTACTTATACAGGTGCATCTAATAAAATTAGAATATCATTAAAAAGTTAACTTCAGTAATTCAATTCAAAAAGTGAAACTCGTATTTTATATAGATGTGTTATACACAGAGTGATATATTTCAAGCATTTCTTTCTTTTAATTTTGATGAATAATGAGTTAGTGAAAACCCAAAATTCAGTATCTCAGAAAATTTGAATATTACAAGACCAATTTAAAAGAATAAAAAAAGGATTTTCAATACAGAAATGTTGGCCTAGTGAAAAGTATGTCCATGTACAGTATAGTATGCACTCAATACTTGATCAGGGGCTCCTTTTGCAATACAGCGTGGCATGGAGGCGATCAGCCTGTGGCACTGCTGAGGTGTTATGGAAGCCCAGGTTGCTTTGATAGCGGCCTTCAGCTCATCTGCATTGTTGGGTCTGGTGTCTTTCATGTTCCTCTTGAAAATACCCCACAGATTCTCTATGGGGTTTAGGTCAGGCGAGTTTGCTGGCCAACCAAGCACAGTGATACCATGATCATTAAACCAGGTATTGGTAGTTTTGGCAGCGTGGGCAGGTGCCAAGTTCTACTAGAAAATTAAATCAGCATCTTCATAAAGCTGGTCAGCAGAAGGGACCATGAAGTGCTCTAGAATTTCCTGGTAGAGGGCTGAGCTGACTTTGGACTTGATAAAACACAGCGGACCAACACCAGCAGATGACATGGCTCCCCAAATCATCACTGACTGTGGAGACTTTACACTGGACCTCATGCGACTTGGATTCTGTGCCTCTCCACTCTTCCTCCAGACTCTGGGACCTTGATTTCCAAATGAAATGCAAAATTTTCTACAGTCCGTGATGATCTCGGGAGCCATGTCATCTGCTGATGTTGGCCCACTGTTTTTTTTTTTTTTTTTAAATAACAAACATGTTATACCTGCCTCCTCTGTGCAGTGGATTTGCACAGAGCAGCCCAGATCCTCCTCTTTATCTCTCCTGGCCCCTCCCTCCCGTTGAGTGCCCCCACAGCAAGCAGCTTGCTATGGGGGGCACCCGAGCTGAGCTGAAGCTCCGTGTGTCCATTCAGACACAGAGCTGCGGCCAGGCGCCGCCTCATCTCTCCTAATTGGCTCACTGAATTTAATTGACAGCAGCAAGAGCCAATGGCGCCACACTGCCGTCTGAGCCAATGAGGATAGAGAGTCTTGGGCGGCCTAGACACTCCTGCAACATTGCTGGATCAAGATGGGACTCAGATAAGTATTAGAGGGGCTGAGGGGGGCTGCTGCACACATAATGTTTTTTTATCTTAATGCATAGAATGCATTCTATGCATTAAGATAAAAAACCTTCTGACTTTACAACCACAAGATGACTGGTAAACAGCATCTGGGTATACAAGTCTTTACACATACCAGCACATATTATCAAAAGTATGTTTTGACAGGAAATGTCAGCTGACATTTATGTCAAACTAAATAAAACAAACCAGCATGAATTTTTTCATTTGGCACGCCATTCCTATCTACATTCACTGTACCATGCCGTTTTACATACTTTTAAAGTGGATAGGTAAGTAAGGGTTTGGAAGGGTCCATTGACCCAGCTACCTGGTTTAGCTACGCTTTACTGTAAAGCAGAGTAATATATTTAGATGGTGTATGTATTTCACAGGATGTCCTAGAGCACTTTCTTCTCTACTTCTACTCTAGGAATTGCTGCCTGCTAACTGTTCTTGTGGCCTAGACAATGTGGGCTATGTGGGACTTTAGGTGAGACACCAGCAGGTATGCCCAGCGTCTCCATCCCTGTATCGGAAAAAACAAATTGAAAAGGATTAAGAGAGGTGCATGGAAGCCAGCCAGCCCCCAGTCTGATGTACTCACCCTCCAGTCTGCCACCAACCAAGTAGACCTGTCTCATGATATAAATCAATAACAGGGGTTTAGTTGACACGCATTTGCAAACGCATGTGTAAGCTGCAGAGCCACTACACGGCACCCTGTTTTATCTGCAGTCCCTAACACTCTGCAGTCCCTAACAATTTGAGTGTCTCCACTCTGGGAGCACATGGCTGCTAATGGGTGGATAGGAGGCAGGTGAGAGGGAGCAGCCCAAACCTCCCCCAACCCACCTCCATCCATGACTGGTCTAGTATCTCAAAACTCTAATAGCAATGTTCTTAAGATGGTACAAACTGAAAACAAGCAGCTGAGAAGCATACACCTCCAACCCATTGGTGGATGCAGTGTAAAACACAGATTGGGACTTTATATGAGGCAATTTGCCTGTATAGCACAGTGCCTCCATCCCTAATTTCATAAAATATTTGGGACTTTACATGAGACAAGCAGGTCATGCTATGGTCTCCATCCCTGTATATGAAAAAACTGGGGTCAAATTAGACTGCATCCACCAAAAATGCACGAAAATCACACGGTGGGACTTTAAATGAAGCACCAGCCTCTAGGCAAGGTGCCTCCATCCCTGGTTACATAGACAATGTGGGCTATGTGGGACTTTAAGTGAGACACCAGCAGGTATGCCCAGCGTCTCCATCCCTGTATCGGAAAAAACAAATTGAAAAGGATTAAGAGAGGTGCATGGAAGTCAGCCAGCCCCCAGTCTGATGTACTCACCCTCCAGTCTGCCACCAACCAAATAGACCTGTCTCATGATATAAATCAACAACAGGGGTTTAGTTGACACGCATTTGCAAACGCATGTGTAAGCTGCAGAGCCACAACACGGCACCCTGTTTTATCTGCAGTCCTAACACTTTTAAATTTGAGTGTCTCCACTCTGGGAGCACATGGCTGCTAATGGATGGATAGGAGGCAGGTGAGAGGGAGCAGCCCAAACTTCCCCCCCCCCCCAACCCACCTCCATCCATGACTGGTCTAGTATCTCAAAACTCTAATAGCAATGTTCTTAAGATGGTACAAACTGAAAACAACCAGCTGAGAAGCATACACCTCCAACCCCTTGGTGGATGCAGTGTAAAACACAGATTGGGACTTTATATGAGGCAATTTGCCTGTATAGCACAGTGCCTCCATCCCTAATTTCATAAAATATTTGGGACTTTACATGAGACAAGCAGGTCATGCTATGGTCTCCATCCCTGTATATGAAAAAACTGGGGTCAAATTAGACTGCATCCACCAAAAATGCACGAAAATCACACGGTGGGACTTTAAATGAAGCACCAGCCTCTAGGCAAGGTGCCTCCATCCCTGGTTACATAGACAATGTGGGCTATGTGGGACTTTAAGTGAGACACCAGCAGGTATGCCCAGCGTCTCCATCCCTATATCGGAAAAAACGAATTGAAAAGAATTAAGAGAGGTGCATGGAAGCCAGCCAGCCCCCAGTCTGATGTACTCACCCTCCAGTCTGCCACCAACCAAGTAGACCTGTCTTATGATATAAATAAAGAACATGGGTTTAGTTGACACGCATTTGCAAACGCATGTGTAAGCTGCAGAGCCACGACACGGCACCCTGTTTTATCTGCAGTCCTAACACTTTTAAATTTGAGTGTCTCCACTCTGGGAGCACATGGCTGCTAATGGATGGATAGGAGGCAGGTGAGAGGGAGCAGCCCAAACTTCCCCCAACCCACCTCCATCCATGACTGGTCTAGTATCTCAAAACTCTAATAGCAATGTTCTTAAGATGGTACAAACTGAAAACAACCAGCTGAGAAGCATACACCTCCAACCCCTTGGTGGATGCAGTGTAAAACACAGATTGGGACTTTATATGAGGCAATTTGCCTGTATAGCACAGTGCCTCCATCCCTAATTTCATAAAATATTTGGGACTTTACATGAGACAAGCAGGTCATGCTGTTCTTGTGGCAGCATTTCCTGATCATCCCTAGCAAACTGTCAGTGCAATGGGTGGCTGGTCTCCCTAATGCCTTCCACCTGTTCTGCATTGTTCTCTCTTCTTTGACATCTGAATGAGGTCTTTTAAGATCCTCTTTTTGTGAAGCCTCTGTGACGTAGTTGACAGGACGCCCTACCTCACAGAGGCTCCACCAAAAAAAGGATCTCAACCACTTCTGGACTGGAAGATTTTCCCCCTTAATGACCAGGCTATATTTTGTGATTCGGCACTGCATTAATTTAACGGACAATTGCGCGGTCGTGCGACGCTGTACCCAAATAAAATTGATGTCCTTTTTTTCCCCCACAAATAGAGCTTTTTTTTGGTGGTATTAGATCACCTGTGCGATTTTATTTTTTTTTTTTGCACTAAAAACTAAAAAATAGGGACAATTCTGAAAAAAAAACAATATTTTTCACTTTCTGCTATATAACATTCCAAAAAAAAATAAAAATAAAATTTAAAATCAAAATTTAACATTTTAGGCCAATTTGTTTTCTGCTACATATTTTTGGTAAAAAAAAAAAAAAATAAGAAAAATCGCAATAAGCGTATTTTGATTGGTTTGCGCAAAAGTTATTGCGTCTACTAACTACGGGAAAGATTTGTGTCATTTTTATGTGTTTTTTTTTTTTTTTACTAGTAATGGCAGCAATCTGCGATTTTTTTGTGGGACTGCGACATTGCGGCGGACAGATCGGACCCCTAACTGACATTTTTGACATTTTTGGGGGGACCAGTGACATTACTACAGTAATCAGTGCTAAAATGATGCACTATTACTCTAATAATGACACTGGCAAGGAAGGGGTTAACACAGTAAGTGATCAAGGGATTAAATGCGTACCTAGGGGTGTGTTTCTAACTGTGTGGGGAGGTGTGGCTTGTGAAATGATCACAGAGACCTTTGTTCCTATATAGAACGATCCCAGGGGCTCTATGATCATCCCAGGGAGAAGAACAGTCAGCTGTGTTTACAACAGCTGACCATTCTCTCTCAGCGGGGAGCGATCACGAGTGTCAGGCGGCAATAGGAGCCACCTGCCCCGTGCATCGGAGTCCCCGCTCCCCACCTCCGGCGCGTGCTCTCCCCCTAGCTGCAGGCCTGCGCTCAACATAGGTCTACGTCGGTTCACGCAGGAGAGCCGCACTGCTGCAGTAAAAAGGCGGTGGGCGGTCGGGAACCGGTTAAAAGACTTCATTCAGATGTCAAAGAAGATTTTTTTTTCCCTGAAAAGTAGCCAGGTAAGTAAACAAAAAATATGGTTCTTTAGAGCAGCCATATAAACCAGGGTTCCATGGAACCCTAGAGTTCCTACAGAACTTTCTAGGGGTTCCTTGAGCTGTGGCTGATTGACCTCCCATTTGATGGTGCTTTCATAGTATCAAGACCAAGGCCACTTGGCAGAGCCAGAAGCATGACAAAAATATTCTAAAATGCTCTCTGTAGTGGTGGCATTCTGTTCACCTGCAGAGGTTGAATTCTTCCTCCTGGCCACCAACGTAAAAGGGAATTTTGCCATTGACCCAAGAATAATTGGATTTAGTATTAGTTCCCCAGAACTTAACATTTTAAGGGTTTCCTCTTGGGTAAAAAGGTTGAGAAATGCTGCTCTAAAGGGAGGGATGGGGGGGATTTCGAGAAAAAAAGACTTGCCGGTAGACGGGCTAAAAAGAGAGAAGATACAGAAAACCATACCTGCTACAGCTCACTTTCCCTTCTGCTACAGACAAATGACAAGCCGCTCTGAACAGAAAAGTTTCAGCCATTCCTTCTTCCGCTTCATACATATTCCCATTAGGGTATGAGGTTGCCCATCATAGTGTTGGGCCAATAGGAATATGAGGGAGCAGGCAAATACCAACACTAACTCTAGCCGCTTTCACTGTATACCCGATGGTGCAATGCTGTACTCTTATGTGCATTAAGTTAAGGCAGCCCCTTTATTTAAATAAGCTGCATAACACACCCAAACACAGCAAAAAAAGTGCATGTAGCATTTAAGTCAGCATATCGCAACGCACATGAGTGTTTTGTTGCACTGCAGGTGCACCATAGCATAGTGGATGGAACATGCCAATCATTTCTTATTTTTTAAAGGAGCAAACTGTCCATCTCGAACCATTGGTTTATAGTACATATGCAGCCCAATATTATAGAACAGGCATGTCAAACTGGTGTCTCATGGCCCTGTCACGCCTTCTCTTATCTGTCATGGTTACGACTAAGCGGACGTTTATCCGTGAAACGCGTCAACTACTATGCGTCCATCTCTTATCTCTGACTGTATTATGGATACACCTTGAATTGATTTTATTTTTTGGATACGAATAAAACAGATTTTATATTTTTCACCTTCAAGTTGGAGTGCGGCTATTTCTCTCTATACACTACGCCTTCTCTGTAGCCCTTGGCAGCATTTCCTTTTTGTAGGAAATATTTTATAGTCCGTTTCTCTAAATATTGTTGTTACAATTTTTACTTTTACGTTAAATTACGAAAATGCCATAATCTTTTCTGGAATTAAAGTGGAACAACACGGCAACTGAGCATGACAAACTGAAATAACTATTTAATTCATTTTTAATATTCAAAGCAAACTCCCCATTCACCTATGTCTCCATGCTTTATTTTGTTGAGAAATCATTTTGAAAATCCCCCTCCCTAGCATTTCTGGCTGTGGCTATCTTGAGTAAGGGCAGAGGATTCATATAGTACTTACTTCCTGGAATCTGTCTGCCCCTAGCTCAGGAATGAATGCAGGAGGGTATGCTTAGATAAGAAAGCCCCTCCTCCCTTCCTCCCCTCCTGAAGACTCCTGTGATGTATTACATAATTTGCCTAGGCCTGGAAATTAGTAACTAAAAAAAATGTTAAAAAAAAAGGTTAAAAACAAGCAAATATGATATACTTTCCAATATTTTCTAATGCCAGCAGCATAGGGATTTAACATAGTCATTGTTGATTGAGAGGGTGAAGTTCCACTTTAAAGTGGTAGTAAACCGCAGGTGTTCAAATATTTCCCTACAAGGCAATGTCATAATGTGCTAGTGTGCATAGCACATTATGATAGACTTACCTTAGAACGAAGCCCATCCAGTGCTGCGATGTCACCTCTGATTTGGCTGACATCTACCCAGGTCTTCCCTCCGGGATTGCAGCCTCCGGCTACAAGAGTGGCCAGGGGCACTATGACGTCACTCCCGCGCAGTCGTCATTTACGCATGGGCTCTAGACAGGGGCTGACTGGAAATTTTTGGCCCAGGAGGCAAGTACAAACCAGAGGCCCATGGTGCAGTGACTTGGCCCCCCTCCCACTCTCCCTCTTCCCGACCTCCTCCCAGTTGAAGCTCTGCTCCAGGTACGCTCTACTCACCAACCAAATCCAGGTTCCCAACATCCGGGGGCGGTTTGGGGGAGCTTGGACAGCTCGGTCGGGGCTAGCTAGGAGGTAGGGGAGGAGAGTCTCCAGTGGGGCATGGAACCGACCACTGCTCAGACACAGTTTACACTATCAATGCTGGGAGGAGGTCTGCGCTCTGTCCTTGTCTTCATCCCGCACTTAGTAGGTCAGCGGTGGGGACTTTTAACTTCTCTTCACCAGGAATCCTTTAGGCATGTCTGTGGCAGAAGTGGTGCAGCCTTTTTACGGGACATCAGAGCAGCCCCTCTGCCCCCTGGCCCAGTCCTCCCCTGGCTCTAGAGGTCCAGCACTGTACACAGACCTTAAGAGCGCATGCACCGGTGATCTCATTGGCTGCATGAACTCTAAATATCTCCTAAACTGTGCAAGTTTAGGAGATATTCATAGTACCTACAGGTATGCTCTAATATAGGCTTACCTGTAGGTACAAGTGGTGTAACAGAGTTTACTACCACTTTAACCACTTGCCGACCACCGCAGATATACCGTGGTAGGCTGGCTCGGCTGCACGAATCGCCGTGCGGGATCGATCCTGGGGGTGGTGGAGAAGCGGATTCATGGGGCCAGCGGCCGCGATTACAACAGGGCACCCACGATCGCTCCCTGTGGAGAGAGAATGGCGGTCTGCTGTTGTAAACACAGCAGACCGTTGTTCTCTCTGGTATAAATACAGAGTGCCTGTGTTCCTCCTATTTAGGATCACAGATCTCTGTTTTGATTCCACAAGCCCATCCCCCTCACAGTTAGAAAACACCCCCCTAGACTCAAATTTAACCCTTTGATCGCCCCTGGGTTAACTCCTTCCCTGCCAGTGTCATTAGTACAGTAACAGTGCATATTTTTAGCACTGATTACTATAGTAATGTCACTGCCCCCCCCCCCCCCAAAAGTGTCAAAAATGTCAGTTAGGGGGTCCAATCTGTCTGCCACAATCCCGCCAAAAATCGCTTATCACCGCCATTACTAGTAAAAAAAAAAAAATAAATAAAATAAATATGACAAATCTTTCCCCTAGCATAACTTTTGCGCAAACCAATCAAAATACGCTTATTGGGATTTGTTTTTACCAAAAATATGTAACAGAATACAAATTGAGTAAAATGATGAAAAAAACTTGATTTTTACTTTTTTTTTTTGGGGGGGGGAGGGGGAATGTTGTATAGCAGAAAGTGAGAAATCATATTTTTTTTCAGTCTTTTATTTATAACGGAAAAAAAAAAAATCGCACAGGTGATCAAATACCACCAAAAGAAAGCTCTATTTGTGGGAAGAAAAGGGTATCAATTGTATTTGGGTACAGCATTGCATGACCGCGCATTTTTCAGTTAAATTAATCGCAGTGCCGAATCTCAAAAAATGGCCTGGTCATTAACCGGTTGCCGACCGCAGCAAGTACATATACTGCGGCGGTCAGCCCCGGCCAGGCAAAGTGACGTACCGGTACGTCACTAGCCTGGGAGCCAATAGCGGGGGAGCGCGCGCTGCCGGAGGCGGGGGAGCATGCGCCGCCGGAGGCGCGCTCCCGCCCCAGCTCGTTCACGGACGCCTCGCGATCGTCCGCTGTGAAGGGAGAAAGGCAGGCGGCTAATGTAAACAAAGCCGCCTGTCATTCTCCCCTGTGTAACAGCACAGATCATACGGTCCTGCTATGTAGGACCGTTGATCTGTGCTGTTACACACACAGCCAACCCCCTGCACAGTTAGAATCACGCCCCTAGGGACACACTTAACCCCTCCCTCTCCAATAAAGTTAACCCCTTCGCTGCCAGTGTGATTTTTATAGCAACAGTGCATATGTATAGCACTGATTACTGTAGTAATGTCACTGGTACCCCCAAAAGTGTCAAAAATGTCAGTCAAGGGTCCGATCTGTCCGCCACAATCCTGCAAAAAAAATTGCAGATCGCCGCCATTACTCGTTAAAAAAAAACAACAAAAATGACAAAAATCTTTCCCTTAGTTAGTAAACACAATAACTTTTGCGCAAACCAATCAGAATACGCTTATTGGGATTTTTTTTTTTACCAAACATAGGTAGCAGAAAACAAATTGGCCAAAAATTTAAAAAAAATGTGATTTTTAAATTTTTTTTTGGGGGGGGGGAATTTCATATAAAAAAAATGTGAAAAATATTATTTTTGCAAAATTGTCGCTCTTTTTTTGATTATAGCACATGATCAAAAAATCGCACAGGTGATCAAATACCACCAAAAGAAATCTCTATTTGTGGGAAAAAAAGGACGTCAAATTCGTTTGGGTACAGCTTCGCACGACCGCGCAATTGTCCCTTAAAATCACGCAGTGCCGAATCGCAAAATACCCCCTGGTCAGAAAGGGGGTAAAATCTTCCGGGGCTTAAGTGGTTAATTAGTGCAGTAGACATAATGCGGCCCACAGTAGACATAATATGGTACCCTTGAAGATTTAATACTCTCACTTCAGCCTACTGTTTCTTCTGAGTTTGACATGCCTGTTACAGTCCTAATTATTGCAGACTGCAAACAGCTGTTTCAGGCCTGCTGGTCATCATCAGTGCAGTGTATAAACCCTATATAGCTTGTATGAAGAAGGGTTTATGCAGTGAAACGATGGTGCAACGAGACAGGTCGTACCATAAACAGTGTGAAGCACAGTGGAGCTCTTTTAAAACAGAAGGTATCCACAGGTCTGATTGCATGCTTTCCACCCTGATGTTGAGATATGTTTTGCTGAAGTATGCAGGGAAATCAGGATTTCTGGACATGTCGATCCTTGGGTATACCATGGTTCTCACTGGTTTCTCCGGATGACCTCTATGGAGAAGTGCAGGTCTCTGCTTTGACATGGAAGACAACAAGTAGAATTTGTATACGGTACATTCATCTAAACTGTGCATTGCTAACAATTGCTATCATAACAATATAGCACAAATAAGATGGTGAATAAAATATGTAGTGAAGTTACCCTAATGTAGGATAAATAAAAAATTGGACAGTTGTAAATGGCAGCTAATTAAATGGAAGATCAAATAAAAGTGCCAAACTGACTGGCCTGTGTAGCTCCAGTACATTGCAGTCAGATAAGAAATGGAGTCCTTGTTGGACTAGGTCATAGTGAAAAATGGCACAGATCCTTCCTCTGAATGACAATCTCTCTACATGCCATCTGCTAGGCCTAGCCATAAGGTAGCCACTGTATATGGCCAGACGTATGGCTATGTGTTTCCATTGAAGGGTACTGTTAATAATACAGCATTTAAAGAGTTTTCATTGGAGCTTCCAGCCTTGTGGAAAGTTTAGTGAAGGCCCTTTTCTGTTTCAGCTTGACTGTAAGCTATACCAGCTCCATGATTATGTGGCATAACTATTTTGGTGTGGAGGAACTACAGTGCCTGCACAGAGCCTTTACTTTCTCTTCTGGGGCCACCTGCCTGTGCTCTCTTTTCCTCTTCTTCTCTGAGTGCCCTATACAAAAGAATATCTTTAAAGGCTTAGTCCACCTTTTGCAAAAAGTAGTAAATGCCGCAACATTGATCCAGCAATCAACATACACTATATTGTCAAAAGTATTGGGCCTGCCTTTACACGCAAATTCAATTTATTGGCATTCCAGTCTCAATATTGAGTTGGCCCACCCCTTGCAGCTATAACAGCTTCAACTTTTATGGGAAGGCTGTCTACAAGGTTTAGGAGTGTGTCTATGAGAAGGTTTGACCATTCTTCCAGCAGTGCAATTGTGAGGTCAGGCACTAATGGTGGACGAGAAGGCCCCTACTCGCATTCTCCACTCTAATTCATCCCAATGGTGTTCTATCGGCAGTGGCGGCGCCCCCCCTATCCATGCGTCCGGCCCCCTGATCTACATGCGGGGCACCGGACGCATGGAGTTCAATGGGCTTTTTTTTTTTTAAATCACCTGAATAGAGCCAGAGGCTCTAATAGGCTTCAGGAAAGGGTGGACCTGGGGCGCAGAGCAGGGCGCCCCGAGCCCACCCATTGTGTGACAATAGCGAATGAAAACTCGCTATTATCACACCGATCCTCCTCCTGGCCAATCAGGAAGTGGGTCCGATACGCGCTTCCTGATTGGCCGAAAGGCAAACCCCATGCCATTGGCTGGGGAGGAGGCAGGAGCTGGGAGGACTGAGGATTTGAGGAGATGCCGCCACGCCGGGGAACTGAAAGACCGCGAGCCACCGCTGATGAGGACTGCCTTCTCCCATCGTGTGCTGTGGCCATTCTCCTCTATGTGATGAAGAATATTCCGAGCTCTAGCAGTAGAGTGGAGTCAGTGATCGCAGAGCTGTACATTGCTGTCAGTGTGTCCGGGCTGCGCTGCTGCTGAAGATGTTCTCATGTGCATCGCACAGGTAAGTCCGCTCTGCAGAGATCAAACTGCTGTCTACAGAACCAGAGCAATTTCTTACACTGGATTTGTTTCAGAACTTCTTATATTTGGGGACTGTTCTGATTTATTCTGGCAGGATGAACGAATACATACACATATCTAATATTTAATCGGATATGGGCAAGTTACATACATGGCTAAGAATTTGGGGGGAAAAAAACATCTCTGTTTATTTTAACTACTGGAATATGCGACCCTCATGGATCAGAACTATGACATTCCCCAAATATTCTCCATAGCACCTTCACATAGCAAGGGCATTCCTACAATAGCCAGTTATTTGATGATAAAAGACTTGTGGAAAAACAGCAGAGAAAGTATAAATGGTATTTGCACTTTTTAGTTTATAATAGTCTGTGGTCCTCATTGTGACACATAGGACTACATTCCAGTATAGGTCCCTCTTTACACTTCACTCTTTACTGGGGCTTTGCATTCTGGAGTTGATAATATTCTAGATGCTGAAAGTGTTCTTTTTATCAGTTGTAGCTTTAGTGATTCTTGGTTTCACAGTTTGGAGTAGCCTGGATGTGGTCAGGGATTTGACACATCTGAGTACCAGAAGGTACCAATGATTTTAGACACCACAGATGTCTACCTCACAGTTTCTATAACCCACAGAATATTTGTTGGCTATTCCTGTCTGTACAATATGCTTACAGCCAATAAACCATTTATTACAGATTTTAGACACCCCATCATTGCTAAATTCCAGTAATCAGTAGTGGAAACCCAAATTTGGCATTGTCTACCTTGTAGATAAGCTTTGGTGTATCTGTTGAAAGAGGGCACGATGGCATCTCTGCATTGAAAGAGGGCACGCTGGTCTCTGTGCATTGAAAGGGGGCACGCTGGTCTCTGTGCATTGAAAGGGGGCATGCTGGTCTCTGTGCATTGAAAGGGGGCACGCTGGCATCTCTGCATTGAAAGGGGGCACGCTGGTCTCTGTGCATTGAAAGGGGGCACGCTGGTCTCTGTGCATTGAAAGGGGGCACGCTGGTCTCTGTGCATTGAAAGGGGGCATGCTGGTCTCTGTGCATTGAAAGGGGGCACGCTGGCATCTCTGCATTGAAAGGGGGCACGCTGGTCTCTGTGCATTGAAAGGGAGCACGCTGGTCTCTGTGCATTGAAAGGGGGCATGCTGGTCTCTGTGCATTGAAAGGGGGCACGCTGGTCTCTGTGCATTGAAGGGGGGCACGCTGGTCTCTGTGCATTGAAGGGGGGCACACTGGCATCTCTGCATTGAAAGGGGGCACGATGATCTCTGCATTGAAGGGGGCATACTGGTCTCTCTGCATTGAAAGGGGGCACACTATACCTTAATTACTGAAGGCCCCTTTCACACTTTTGTGACCTCAAAGTCACGCAATTTTTTACAGCTTTTTTTGCCACAAAGCAATGCCTATTACGTTACAGCGTGTGACTCCGCTGGCTTCGTTGCTGGGCAACCGCTGCATACATATAGTGGTGACCAGGAAGTGACGCTGCTGAGGACGTCTATGACGAAACGCGTACAGCGTAGTTGCGTCACTTCCTGATCCAGGACCTTCGTGGAACGCATTGTGTTCCGGAGCTCCAAACTGTTTGGAGTTTGCTTGCACGGTCCCCCCCTATCTGGATGTTTTTATGCTGATTATCTACAATAACATTGTGAGTACCCTATTTTATGATACCCTGAATACATTTCCATTACGGTATTACACTATGTGTCCCCCCCCCTTGTTCATTTACATACACATCACTGCTGAAGTACCAACCAGGAAGCATATTGAATGCTGAGGAACAGTACATGCTCCACTACTTCTCTTGGTACCGAGGCGTATAGAAGTAGGAGCAGTACCTAGGACCCCCAAGACCGGCCATCTCCACGCTGTAGTATACAGCTTATATATACCCCTGCCTAATACCCCTGTGTGGGGTTAGGCACTCTGGTGAGTGCAATCTATTTTATAACCACCCTGGTAACCCTATTTCAATAAGAAGATTCTTGGGATTGCCACATGAAGTTTGAGCACCACCACCTATGGACATTATTTTAGGATTTATGCAGTGAACATTGGTTTACTTTCACTGTGCATAATTCTCACTGTGCATAGAGCATTTGCACTTTAAACCCCTTATTTATATAGTCCACCCTGCACCTTACCTTATTTTTACTATTTATATCCACCACATCACTGCACTTATCACTTTATATTATAATTATTATTTACCACTGTATATATCTTATATAAGACTTCTAATTTCATATTTGTCTCCATTTTTTTGATTATCAATATTTTACTTTTTTTGAATTTTCACCTCCTTTAGCCACTTCAGTCGCCGTTGCATTTGTTCGCACTTTTATGCCACTGGATCACTTTACTGCGAGATATATTTACCATATTATGTCACTAAGCACTGATTATATCACTACTATATTTATTTATATTTATGCCAGTGTTTCATTGGATGCTTATATATATTTTTCATTTGTAGTGTATATATATATATATATATATATATATATATATATATATATATATTTATTTTATTTTTTTACATATTTATTAGTTTAGTGCATACTTTCTTAACACATTTATTTGTGGGCATATAGCAAATTATTTATCTATATACCATTCTCCAGATATACTAGAGTGCATTTGGTTTACTATTCAATACCTATCTGGCAGCGCCATATTCCCTACTCCTATTCACTTTCACTCTTGTTATAGCCCTTTGGCTATATTCCAGGGAGGCCGCAGCCTTTTTTCCCCTTCCCCCGATTTCCATAGCGCGGGATCTTCCTACACATCAAAAAACAAAAACAGACGTTCGGGAGGCAGCAGGATCGCCTCCTGAATGCCTGCCAACCGCTGCTGTACCACCCTCCAGAAAAGCAATCCGCTGCCGATTGCTTTTCAGAATACCTAGGTATTGCAGCGCGTCTTAACCACTTGCCGAACTCCCCACGCAGATTTACTGCGACAGAGCGGCTCGGCTGTGCATAATTATGTAGATCTACGTGATTATGTGCACGCAGTGATTAGACACAGCGGGAGCCAGACCGCGGGAGGAGCGGGCTCGATCGCCGCCGGCCTCCTGCGATCATCAGCTAGAATAACAGGAGAGCGCCTGCCTATGTAAACAAAGCAGGAGGCTCTTCTGTCAGAGAGGCAGGGAAAGATTGTTTGATTCAGCTAAGCTGAATCACTGATCTCTCTCTGCTTCTGTTCAATCCATCCCCCCACACAGTTAGTAAGCACAATAGGGAACACATTTAACCCCTTGATCACCCCCAGTGTTAACCCCTTTCCTTGCCAGTGTCATTTATACAGTAACAGTGTACTGTATATTATTTAGCACTGATTACTGTATTAATGTCACTGGTTCCCAAAAAGTGTCAAAAATGTCAGTTAGGTGCCTGATCTGTCCAACAATGTCGCAGTCCCGATAAAAGTCGCTGATCACCATTACTAATAAAAAAAATTTCAAAAGCCCATAAATCTATCCTGTAGTTTGTAAACTCTATAACGTTTGCGCAAACCAATTAATATTTTGATTTTTTTATTTTTTTTTTTCGGAATGTTTTATAGCAGAAAGTAAAATGTATTGTGTTTTTTTCAAAATTGGCGCTCTTTTTTTGTTTATAGCGCAACATTTAAAAACCGCAATACAAAACAATTGTATTTGGGTACAGCGTCGCAGGACCGCACAATTGTTAGTTAAATTAACGCAGTGCCGAATCGCAAAAAATGGCCTCGTCATTAAGGGGGGGTAAAATCTTACGGAGCTGAAGTGGTTAACCACTTGCCGACCAGTCACATTGACTGTACTGCGGCAAAGTGGCTCGTTCCCGTCCAGCGACGTAGACCTACGTCGCTGGACTCCTCCCCTTGTGGGTGGCGCGTGCGCGCCGCCGGAAGCTCGCTCCCGCTGTTTTCAGTCACAGTGGGAGTCGGGCCAGGGGAGGAGCGGCGGTGATCACCGCCGCTCTTCCCTGATCGTCAGGGAATCGAGTGTGGAGATCCACCCGCTTGTGTAAACAAAGCGGGCGGATCTCCTAAGTGACAGACAGGGTCAGATTGCAGGGTTCAGCATAGCTGAACATCTGATCTGTCCCTGTGTCACTCAGTCACCTCCCCCCACACACGTCAGTAAGCACCAGGCATACATTAACCCCTCCCTCTCCAATAAAAATTAACCCCTTCCCTGCCAGTGTCATTTTTACAGTAACAGTGCATATGTATAGCACTAATTACTGTAGTAATGTCATTGGTACCCCCAAAAGTGTCAAAAATGTCAGTCAAGGGTCCAATCTGTCCGCCGCAATGTCGCAGTCCTGCAAAAGAAATCGCAGATCGCCGTCATTACTCGTTAAAAAAAAAACACCAAAAATGACAGAAATCTTTCCCTTAGTTAGTAAACGCAATAACTTTTGCGCAAACCAATCAAAATACACTTATTGTGATTTTTTTTACCAAAAATATGTAGCAGAAAACAAATTGGCCAAAAATGATAAAAAATTTTGATTTTTACATTTTTTTGGGGGGGAATTTCATATAAAAAAATGTGAAAAATATTCTTTTTTTTTAAAATTGTCTCCCTTTTTTTGTCTATAGCGCAAAAAGTAAAAATCGCACAGGTGATCAAATACCACCAAAAGAAAGCTCTGTTTGTGGGAAAAAAAGGACGTAAATTTAGTTTGGATACGGCATTGCATGACCGTGCAATTGTCAGTTAAATTCGCACAATGCCGAATCGCAAAAAGTGGCCTGGACGTAAGACAGCAAAATCCTCCCGTGGTAAAGTGGTTAATATTTTGATTTTTAAATTTTTTTTTTATTCGGAATGTTTTATAGCAGAAAGTAAAATATATTGTGTTTTTTTCCAAAATTGTCGCTCTTTTTTTGTTTATAGCGCAAAATTTAAAAACTGCAGAGGTGATCAAATACCACCAAAAAAAGCTCTGTTTAGGGGAAAAAAACGACACCAATTGTATTTGGGTACAGCGTTGCAGGACCGCGCAATTGTTAGTTAAAGTAACGCAGTGCCGAATCGCAAAAAATGGCCTCGTCATTAAGGGGGGGGGGGGTAAAATCTTCGAGAGCTGAAGTGGTTAAACAGCACTAATGTGCGACAAAAATGCTGCATGCTGTACTGTTTTTTTTGTTTTTTTTATGCACATGAAAGCATCACAGTGGTGCAAATTTGACTAATTAAAAAACATTCATTTATCTTGCATATGCGTTCACATTGCATTTAAAAATGTGTTTTTCTGTATCTGGTGTAAACGAGCCCTTAAAGGTAGTTCTGCAAAATATGTTTATATGACCACAAATTTACCAAAAAAAAAATGCTGAGTTTGTTGACACCTAAAAAACAAAGCCATCTATGGATATTTTCATTCGGCAGAAGTTTCTTTGCGCACAAGCCCCTCTATGTTGTCCGTTTGCCCACAGAAATGCCTTTAGGAGGACGATCGCGAGTTGCCTAGCTACCAGCCGAAGTGAATGACTGGAAATTATCGTTTTATTTTTAATTTGAAGACGGGGTAACAAAGCCGCATCTTATTATGCCTCGCTGCCAGACAATCTGGACCGCATTGCTATTCAGATTACAAACCAGTTGAACCCCCGTGACAGTGACGGGGTCACTCCCGCTCCGCAGAATAGAAACCAAACACACATTGCTTTACAGTTGCTTAGCAGGACATTCTGGCAAGGAATACATTGATGCTCATCTGTTGCTCTTTGCTCTCTTTTTGTGCCCATGATACAAAGTGTTTCCCCTGCTGGGCTGCCTGAAATCTCTGCCTACCTCCCTTGTCTGGCCTGTAAAAAAAAGTCAAACTGGAGCGGTGACTTATTGTTGGGCTTGAATATTAAAATCTTGGAACCTGTCAACTGTACAACCAAGCACATTAGAGGAGCAATGGCATAAGATAATTCATTTGGGCTTTATCTTTTCTTTCCATGGAGGAACCCAGAAACATCTTGCTTGGGATGTTTGCATGTGCCGAGTTTTTTTGCCCATTGAGACGCATCGTTGAATATAGCTCCTAATTTATTCATTTTCGGTTAGACAGTTTTCTTTGGCACAAAATTTGTTTTCGGTTCTCAGACGGAACAAGTCCAATATTTGAGGCGATCTCATGGGAGCTTAAAGTGTATTTTCAATTTTGCAGTCAAATTTGAAAAGCAAACACTATATGTTTGTTATGTGTTCCTATGTGTCCAGCATACCTAAAAATTAATTTTTATAAATATTTCTTACCTTTCTAGGTGCTTTTTTAGAGCAGGCCTGCAATCACGATTGTACGACTCCAAAGTTGTGTCGATTTTGGAGTGCAACTTGGATACAACTTTGGCCTTGACCCATGATAATGGACAACTGTTGCATTGTAGAACATTCAGGTACAACTTTCATGCAACTTTTGAGGATTAACCGAAAGGATTTACCCCCTTAATGACCAGGCCATATTTTGCAATTCATTCATTGCTTTAATTTAACTAACAATTGCGCGGTCATGCGACGCTGTACCCATATAAAATGTATGTCCTTTTTTTTCCCACAAATAGAGCTTTCTTTTGTTGGTATTTAACATTTTAGGCCAATTTGTTTCCTGCTACATATTTATGGTAAAAAAAAAAAAAAAAAAAAACGCAATAAGCGTATTTTGATTGGTTTGCGCAAAAGTTATCGTGTCTACTAACTGTGGGAAAGATTTGTCTTTTTTATTATTATTTCTTTTTTTATTAGTAATGGTGGCGATCTGCGATTTTTAGCGGGACTGCGACATTGTGGCGAACAGATCAGACCCCTAACTGACATTTCTGACACTTTTGGGGGGACCAGTGAAATTACTACAGTAATCAGTGCTAAAAATTCCTCATTTTTTTTTTTTTTACTTTTGGGCGGCTGTTTTGGTCACCATCCATTGGTGGTTTGCGGGGTCTCAGTCGAATGCGGCAACGTGCCTGGAGGCTGCTTGTCTGGGCTCCCTGGCGGGTCTCGGCAACCTGGCCTACCGGGGCGCGGGTGCTTACCCGTCTCTCCCCCCTCCCCACCAGGCCTACTCTCCGGGTTTGGAAGGTGGCTAGAGCGCGGTTTCTCCAGCCCAACACTTGGTCCCCTTATCAGCCCCTGTGGGGCAATCCGTCGCTCCCTCATCTGCGGATGCTTCCTGACCCGCAGGTGTGGGCCCGCTCCGGCGTCCAGAGGCTGAAGGACATAATGCCACTTGGCACACTTCGCACGCTCCCGGACTTGCGCGGCTCCTTTGCTCTACCCCGCTGGATAGGTTTCCGCTACCTCCAACTGCACCATGTGGTTCATGCCCAGTTCCCGACCACCCCGGTCCTGCAGACTGATCGTCTGGAGGATGTCCTCGCGCAAGCTGAGCTCCCCAAGCCTCTTTCTGCCCTTTACGCTACCCTGTTGGTTACGGACTCTCCTGCCCTGGAGCGTCTGTGGCAGCGCTGGTCTTCGGACTTGCCTGTCTTAGATAAGGAGGAGTGGGAGGACTGCCTGGGTCATGGTTTGGGTTCGGTTATAGCATCTAGAGACAAACTTATTCATACTAAATTTCTGCACAGAGTCTATTTCACTCCAGTGAGACTGCACAGAATGTATCCTGCGCGATTGGCCGCCTGCCCTAAATGTCTGGTAGATGAGGGATCTTATCTGCATATGTTTTGGACCTGCCCACGGGTGGAGGAGTTTTGGGGTGCTGTGTTTGACCTTCTGAACAACTGTCTCCACCTCACTGTCTTCCGTACCCCGGAACTGGCACTCCCGGGCATTCCTGATAAGGTTAGACGCTCTAAGTACTCACGGTTGATGATTTCCTTGTTGTTGTATTATGCTAGGAAGGAGATCATTCTTTGCTGGGGTTCCCCCTCCCCCCCCCCCACGCTGTCTGCGTGGGTGCCCCTTGTGAATGGGGCTCTCCCCATGTATAAACTTACTTATATTAATAGAAATTGTCCCCACAAATACAAAAACATTTGGCAGCCTTGGGTGGATGGTGCGATTTAGCTTCCCTTCCCCTTGCTGCACTTTTGTTAAGAATCTGCCGATTCTATACTTGTTACTTATTGTTTGCATTTTCTGTACTGTATGTTGCAATGTTTTTTCCACCACGCTTACTTGTGCACTATTAGCGTTCTTTTTTTCCCATTGGTTTCTGATGTTGGCCACTGGCTACACGTGTGTTGTATACTGTTGTTTAATTCTGAATTTTTTCAATAAAGAGCAACCTTGTTTGTAAAAAAAATCAGTGCTAAAAATATGCACTGTTACTGTAATAAGTAACACTGGCAGGGAAGGGGTTAACAGTGTGGGTGATCAAGGGGTTAAATGTGAGCCTAGGGAAGTGATTCTAACTGTAAGGGGGCGGGGCTTGTGAAATGACCATAGAGACCTGTGATCCTATACAGAAGGATCACAGGCACTCTGTGATCATTCCAGGGAGAAGAACGGTCAGCTGTGTTTACAATCAGCGGGGAGCGATCACGGGTGGCAAACGGCAATTGAAGCCACCTTCCCCGTGCATTGGAGTCCCAGCTGCCGAGTGGAGGCCACCGGCGCGCGCTCGCCCCCTAGCAGCAGGCACGCGACCGACGTAGCCCCTACAGCGGCTCGTGCAGGAGGGGCTGCCTGCGGCAGTATATCTGCGGCGGGCGGTCCGGAAGCGGTTAACATTGAAGTCTACGGCCCTCAAGTTGCATGAAAGTCAGGCCAAAGTAGTACATAAATTACTTTGAAGTTGCATCAACTTTGCACACAAGCTAGCAATCACTTTCAGGGCTACGAGGTACTCTGTCCTCTTATGGTGGTATTTGATCACTACTGGGTTCTTTATTTTTTATTATTACAAATTGTTGGATTGTCATCAGCTTTCCCATGTTCCTGAACCTCTGTGTACTTTCCTTGGATTTTCCTGTTGTGACCCAGCTTGTTCCAGACCTGTCTGATCTCCTCTTCTGGCGTTGACCCCTTGGCTTGCTCTACCGCTCTTACTCCTGCTTGATCACCTGTGTATGACCTCGGCCTACATTACAGACTTTGCTACCACTTACCTGCCTGCCTTCCTATCTATGACCCCGGATTGCATTACGGACTTTGCTATTACTTACCTGCCTGCCTTCCTGTGTATGACTTCGGTAAACTTCCTGTTCCTGCTACCTGCCTCAGTCTCCTGTTTGATCATCTGTGTTGGACTCCCTGCCTGGCTTCTACTCCTGTTCCCTGTGAGCACTGTCTGCCAAGGACATCTGGAGTCCCCCGAGAGAGACCTGCCTTGCTGTGTATGCTACAACCTCCAGCATTCATCAGGTGACCGTAGGCCCAGCTCTTCAGTACCCTATTGGCAACCTGTGCGTCTTTGGGCACTACACTTCCTGTACCACCTTCAGGGGTGTACCGCACTTAGCTGCAAGTGGAGCTCTCTCAGCACCTTGGCCTCAGATCAGGTACGCAATACCTTCTCAACAAACACTAATCATTTTAGTGCCTAATCTATTGTCGATTAGACGTTAGAAGAAAGGAGGCTTCTTAGACTGCGTAAAGGGTTCTTTACTGTTAGAGTAGTTAAAATGAGGAACTCCCCCAGGAAGTGGTACTAGCTGAGAGTGTTAACGTTTAGACGTCTTCCCCGGGAAGCAGAATATACAAGGCTATCAGAATTGTTAGAAAATAAAAATCAAACACAAAGGTTTGACTTGATGGACCTCAATTTTTTTTTTTCTTGTTTTATACGCCTCACCTATTCAATTTTCCCACAATATTCAGTTTGTACCCAGGATATCCCAGAATTCCCATCCCTCGGATCTTGTAATTGTCTCAGAGCTGCTAATGGAAGTCTACTGAAATCTTTTGTTCAATTTTCCCATACCCCTGACTTTTAGAGGTCAGAAGCACCATAAACAGGGGAGGTCTTAGTGCCGGTTCACACTGGTATGACTTGTCAGGCGACTCGGTCAGCCTGACAAGTCGTGCACCGTCGCGGTCCATTGTGTAGTACAGGAACGGTTCTAATAGGAGCGACACAAGTCGCTCCGACTTAGAAAAAGGGTCCTGTACTACTTCGGGGCGACCTGGAGCGACTTGCATAGACATTCATTTTATGAAATCCGTGCAAGTCGTGCCGCTTCAGTGTGAATGCGGTCTTATTCTTTTCGCAGAGAGGGTTTGTTTTTCTAAAATTTGTAACCAGTTTAAATGGTACTTAGCAGGGTTCCTTAACCCCTTGCCGACCGCCAGCAGTACATACTGTATACTGCGGCAGATCAGCTCAGTCCCGTAAAATGACATATCTGTATGTCGCTTCATGGGACCGCAAATGGGGGCACGGGCATGCCCATTCGCCTGGGGGGGAAGCTGATCTGCGGGTCTGGCGGCTGTGATTGCCGCCGGGCACCCAAGATCGCTCCCCGTGGAGACAGAATGGCGGTCTGCCATTGTAAACACGGCACATCACTGTTCTGTCAGCAATGAACACAGGGCTCCTGTGTTCCTCCCATTTAGGAACACAGGACTCTGTGTTCATTCCATAAGTCCATCCCCCATACAATTAGAAAGCACCACCTAGGGACACATTTAACCCTTTGATCGCCACTGGTGTTACCTCTTCCCTGCCAGTGTCATTAGTACAGTAACAGTGTATATTTTTAGCACTGATTACTGTAGTAATGTCACCGGTCCTCCCAAAAGTGTAAAAAATGTCAGTTAGAGGTCGGATCTGTCCACCGCAATGTCTCAGTCCTGCTAAAAATCGCAGATCGCCGCCATTACTAGTAAAAAAATGTAATAAATATGACATAAATCCTTCCCCTAGTATGTAGACGCGACAGTGGCATACCAATAGGGGGGGCGGGGGGGCGGTCCGCCCCGGGTGCCACACATTAGGGGGGTGTCAGGGAAGACCAGGGTGACACCCGAGGCCGGCCGCCAGACTGCTTCCGCCGCGGAGGAGGAGGAACTGTTTAAAGCAGAGGATGTGAGAGAGACTCACTGTCACTCCCGAGCCCTGAATACACAGCGATCGGCGGGCGCTGCCGGAGTTAACTGTGCTGATTAATGAGAAGGCGATTGGTTGCTAGGACCGCCTATCAACCAATCACCTGCTCATTAACTAGCACAGTAACTTCTGCAGTTCTCGCCGAGGCGCCGACCGCTGTGTATTCAGGGCTCGGGAGTGACAGTGAGTCTCTCTCACATCCTCTGCTTTAAACAGTTCCTCCTCCTCCGCTCTCCTCCTAAAAAGGTGGGGGGGGGGCGGGGGTTGTATTGTAAAGGGGTTCTTTGGAGAGGGGGGGCTTTGTATTGTAAAGGGGTTATTTTGAGGGGGGGCTTTGTATTGTAAAGGGGTTATTTTGAGGGGGCAGGGGGTTGTATTGTAAAGGGGTACTTTGGAGGGGGGGGGCTTTGTATTGTAAAGGGGTTATTTTGAGGGGGGTGTCTTTGTATTGTAAAGGGGTTCTTTGGAGGGGGGGGCTTTGTATTGTAAATGGGTTATTTTGAGGGGGGCTTTGTATTGTAAAGGGGTTCTTTGGAGGGGGGGCTGTGTAATGTAAAGGGGTTATTTTGAGGGGGGGGCTTTGTATTGTAAAGGGGTTCTTTGGAGGGGGGGCTTTGTATTGTAAAGGGGTTATTTTGAGGGGGGGCTTTGTATTGTAAAGGGGTTATTTTGAGGGGGGGTGGCTTTGTATTGTAAAGGGGTTCTTTGGAGGGGGGGTTTTGTATTGTAAAGGGGTTCTTTGGGGGGGTGGCTTTGTATTGTAAAGGGGTTATTTGGAGGGGGGCTTTGTATTGTAAAGGGGTTATTTTGAGGGGCGGGCTTTGTATTGCAAAGGGGTTCTTTGGAGGGGGGGCTTTGTATTGTAAAGGGGTTATTTTGAGGGGGGCTTTGTATTGTAAAGGGGTTCTTTGGAGGGGGGGGGCTTTGTATTGTAAAGGGGTTATTTTGAGGGGGGCTTTGTATTGTAAAGGGGTTCTTTGGAGGGGGGGGCTTTGTATTGTAAAGGGGTTATATTGGGGGGCTGTGTAATGTAAAGGGTTGTATGGGGGATGGGGCTGTGTAATGTAATGGGTTCTATTGGGGGGCTGTGTAATGTAAAGGGTTCCATGGGGGTGTGGGAGCTGTGTAATGTAAAGGGTTCCATGGGGGGATGGGGGCTGTGTAATGTAAAGGGTTCCAATGGGGGGCTGTGTAATGTAAAGGGATCCAGGGGTACGGGGGCTGTGTAATGTAAAGGGGTCCAGGGGTACGGGGGCTGTGTAATGTAAAGGGGTCCAGGGGTACGGGGGCTGTGTAATGTAAAGGGGTCCAGGGGTACGGGGGCTGTGTAATGTAAAGGGGTCCAGGGGTACGAGGGCTGTGTAATGTAAAGGTGTCCAGGGGTACGGGGGCTGTGTAATGTAAAGGGGTCCAGGGGTACGGGGGCTGTGTAATGTAAAGGGGTCCAGGGGTAAGGGGGCTGTGTAATGTAAAGGGGTCCAGGGGTACGGGGGCTGTGTAATGTAAAGGGGTCCAGGGGTACGGGGGCTGTGTAATGTAAAGGTGTCCAGGGGTACGGGGGGCTGTGTAATGTAAAGGGGTCCAGGGGTACGGGGGCTGTGTAATGTAAAGGGGTCCAGGGGTACGGGGGCTGTGTAATGTAAAGGGGTCCAGGGGTACGGGGGCTGTGTAATGTAAAGGGGTCCAGGGGTATGGGGGCTGTGTAATGTAAAGGTGTCCAGGGGTATGGGGGCTGTGTAATGTAAAGGGGTCCAGGGGTACGGGGGCTGTGTAATGTAAAGGTGTCCAGGGGTACGGGGGCTGTGTAATGTAAAGGTGTCCAGGGGTACGGGGGCTGTGTAATGTAAAGGGGTCCAGGGGTACGGGGGCTGTGTAATGTAAAGGTGTCCAGGGGTACGGGGGCTGTGTAATGTAAAAGGGGGTCTCCATACATTTTATACGTGACACGTCAATGGGCAGTTCGTCGCCTGGGGGGGGGGGGGTGCCAGATATAGGATCCGCCCCGGGTGCCAAATGCTCTAGGTACGCCCCTGAGACGCGATAACTTTTGCGCAAACCAATCAATATACGCTCATTGGGATTTTTTTTTTACCAAAAAAATGTAGCAGAATACAAATTGGCCTAAAATGATGAAAAAAATTGATTTTTAATTTTTTTTTTATTGGGAATATTATATAGCAGAAAGTGAAAAATATTTTTTTTTTCAGAATTATATTTTTTTTGTTTATAGCGCAAAAAATAAAAATCGCACAGGTGATCAAATACCACCAAAAGAAAGCTCTGTTTGTGGGGAAAAAAGGACGTCAATTTTATTTTGGTACAGCGTCGCACGACTGCGCAATTGTCCATTAAAGTAACACAGCGCCGAATCACAAAAAATGTCCTGGTCATTAAGGGGACCAGAAGTGGTTTAGAGCCGTTTATTTAGCTATAAAATAACTTCTTTTCTTCTAACATCAGATCAGGTTTATGCAAATGATCAAGTTTGGAATGCATGACACTCGCTTCATTATTATAAAGGATTGTCTTGTGTGGCTTTTTATTCATGACGTTATTACGTCACAACATGACGATGACACGCTATCTCAGTTCCAATATTTTGTTACCTGTAAAATTGTTAAACTCAATAAAAACTATTGAGATAGTAGAATGCCTGACAGTTTCATTAGGTATTTGCAGTTACCCATCTGTACCGGTACTTTTTCCTTATGCAGAGCGAAGAAATCCCCCATTATATCATGGATTTTCCTGGCTCAGAGCTGCCCAGATATGATAAGCTGTGGAAGGGGAATTATACACTGGCACTAAAACGCAGATTTGTCACTATTAGACTTAAAGCGATTGTAAACCGCTGCATTTTTTTTTTGTTTTTAAGTTACCTGCAGGGCATCGCATACTAGCACATTATTTTACACTTACCTGAAAAGGAAGCATTCCAGCAATGCGATTGCTTGAGGCAGCGTCCATCTATATCCAGTCTTCCTTCCTAGATGGGTTCGCGGCTCCGGCTCTGACTGGCAAGAGCCACGGTGACATCACTCCTGCGCATGCGCACGTGAGCTGCCAGTCATGCAACACTGCTCTGAAGAAACAGCACAGGCAGCCGTTCCTTCAGAGCGCATGAGCCAGTGACGTAACTGGCTGCTAGGTCAGTAAATATCTCCTAAACCGTGCATGTATATGTAGCAAGATTCCTAGCCGTTTTGCTGGATATGGATCCCCCTGGATCACCGGGTGCAACAAAAGTACCCCTGTGCATGTTCCTCCAAGTGTGAGCACTGAGACAATGACCAGTCCAGTATCTTTGGGTTTTTTAGGTTTATTTGAGAACTTGGATGGGAGAAGGGAATGAGTGGGATACTCCTTTGGCTCAACTATGCACAATTTGCTAGGGACAACTGAAAAATGCCAATTGGCGCTGACTTGACATTGGCTAGATGCCGATTGACGCCGGTTGACGCTGGTTAACGCTGGCTTGCTGCCTGTTAACTCCAAACTGACTTTGGACTGCTTTCTTACACAAAGAAGTCCTCTTTGAGCTCCCTTAAGCATTCCTTGCTGAGGTAGCTACTTGTACTACTGCTGCGCTGCTAAACACTTCAGGGCCCACACCGGCACCCTCTTTCTCTCACTTATCTTCAGGGCTTAGACACTGGCACCCCCTTTCTCTAAGCCTTCTCCACAGGTTAGCTGGCTCCCGGATCCCTCTGACCTTCTGGAGTGGTCCCCTCTCCTAGTCAGACAGACCCCTGGGCAGTTTCAAGTACTCACGACACGGTTTTTCCCCCAAAACTTCTGTCCAGCAGCTCCACTCGGTCCACAGCACTCTGGATCCCTTCTCTGCAGCTCAGCTCACCCTTCGTCCTCTAGGCCGACTGCCCAGGACACCTTCACTATCGCTGACAGGAGGAAAGACAGCCGTCACCCTCCTCCTGCTTCCCGTCAAAGACACCCTGTCACATGCTCCCCTCAGACTTATAGCCCATCCCAGGGTGCATTGCGGCAAACTCTGCCCACTGAGATAGCCACAATCCCTGGTGTGCTATTGGCTATGTTTCCTCCACTGTCCAATAAGAGCCCTCATTAAACACAGTGGAGAGACTCCCCAGGCACCTGGAAGCATGTGACAGCCTAATTAAATGATCAGGCCCCCCTAATATGCAGACAGCGCCACCCCTATGCTTTTTTCCTAGCACCTACCTAGGAGGGTGCTACATATAATATAGGCTTACCTATAGGTAAAACTAAAAGATGGAAGTTTATTTCCTCTTTAAAGACGTCACCCGGCTCCAGTCTTATACGGCTGCCGATGAGGTCATCAGCGCATTCTCTCTGAAGAAACGGCCGCCCAGTGCCGTAAGTGGCGGCTCCCACATGCATGCGCGGAAGTGACGTCACCCAGCTCCAGTCTTATACGGCGAGTTTTAACTGGAAAATTAGAGGTCGTCTTATACGCCCAGTTGTCTTATACGCCGGCATATATGATACTTTACCCCCCTAATAGGCTAAAGCAGGGATCTCCAAACTATGGCCCTCCAGCTGTTGCAGAACTACACCTCCCATGAGGCACTGTTAAACTCTTACATTCACAGACATGACTAAGCATAATGGGAATTGTAGTTGCTGAATAACTGGAGGGCCATAGTTTAGAAACCCCTGGGCTAAAGGTTCCCAGTCCTCCCATACGTGGGCCTTTACCATAAGTGCCTAGTATGCCCTTGGTGATTAAAAGTGTTATGTGATTCTTTTATCCAAAAATTTTTCTTCTCTGTAAGGCTAGACAGTTGTAGATTGGGACTTTGAATGTACTGAAACTGGCGTTTAGGGGGAGATTTCTGTACCCAATAGCTCATTAAAGCAATAGTAAACTTTACAAAAAATAAATAAATCTTCTCCCTGCAAAGTAATGTCATAATGTTCTAGCATGCACCACATATTAGCACATTATGAAAGACTTAAATTGAAACAAAGCTCTCCAGTGGCTTGCTGTCACCACTGCCTGGGCTTCCATCTTCACCCGGCTTTCCTTCCAGGTTCGCAGGCGCTGGCCTCTTAAATGGCTGAGCCGCGATGTCAGCATGCACGCGGGAGTCTCGGCCATGTTGCATAGCTCTGAAGGAACAGCACGGGTATGCCATTCCTTCAGAGTGTGTGTGCCAGTGACGTCACTGGCTGCAGTGACACTGAATATCTCCTAAACTGTGCACATTTAGGAGCTATTCCTTGTACCTACAGGTAAACTTTATTATAAGCTTACCTGTAGGTATAAGTGTCCAGTGGGAGTTTACTACCACTTTAAAGCGGTTGTAAACCTAAAAAAAAAAAAAAAAAAACCCTGCAAGACAAAGGCATAATGAGCTAGTATGCATCGCATACTAGCTCATTATGAATTACTTACCTTAGAACGAAGCCCCGACATGGACCCCCGGACACCGCTGTGGGAGCTGACATGACCCCTCGGCGTCTCTTCCGGGTTCGGCGGCTCCGGCGCTGTGATTGGCCGGAGCCGCGATGACGTCATGCACGCGGGAGTAAAGCCCCGTACACACGTACCGATCGTCGGCCGAAAAGCTTCGGCCGACGACCGATCTGCCGATTGTAGGCTTGTTAGTATGATGCCTCCGACAGCCGACAGCGCACATTCGGCCGAAAAGAATCTGTCATGCAAGCATTAAAATTTTTGTATGCCGACACCAGAGCGGCCGATTGTTCGTCAGTCAGTACAGATTTCGGCCGACAGACCGCAGATTTGCAAGACTGGGCATGCTCAGAAAAGGAAAAACACAGGGAAAGTTAACCATTACATGACATCACTTCTGCAGTCGGCTGTAGTCGGCGGACAAATTTCTTGTGCAGTCTTTTGCACTTTTCAACAGACACCGACAGCCCTGGACAAAAGACGGCCGATCGTTCGCCGACGATCGGTACGTGTGTACGGGGCTTAATTTTCCGGCAAGCTCCCAGCAAGGAGAGCTTAACGTCCGCCGGACCTTCAGAGTGCATGCGCCACTAACGTGAGCGGCTGCATGCAGGGCAAATATGTCCTAAACCGTGCCGGTTTAGGAGATATTAATTGTATCTACAGGTAAGCCTTATTATAGGCTTACCTGTAGTTAAAAGTGGAAAAAAGCGGTATACTACCGCTTTAAATGTGTCACAATACTTGTCAATTATGAATTGACTTAAAGTGTTAGTAAACCCAGGACCCTGCATTCACAATATCTGGTCTCCCACAGTACACAGAACATGGAAATTCAATTATTGTAGTAAATATAAACTGCTAAATACCTTTTCTCATAAGCAGTATATATCAGCCTTGTGACTTCTAGCAGAGTCTGGTTAATGCTTGAAAAAAGAGTTTTCATTTTCTTCTGACTGTGCTATGAGGCTGCAGGACCTCTGACCGATTGTCTGGACAGTGCTGATCACATGCACCCTAAGAAAATAAAAAAATAAATAAAACAAAACCACACAGCATCATCCCTACTAGCACAAATCCCCCCCCCCTCCCCACACCATATCACCTCTTCTAGCACAACCCCCCCTCCCAAATCGACCCTCCTACTACAAATCCTCTTCTCCCATCTCCTTCCAACACCCCTGAATCATCACTCCTAGCACACACCCCCAAGTTTCCCCTGCTAGAACAATTCTTACCTCCTGCTGCCCCCCACATTCCTCCTTTCAACACAAATCCCCTCCTCCCTCAGTCTCCTTGTGGTGCCCCTCCCCCAACCTCTCATAATACAATGCCCAGGGCAGCCGCCCCTCCTGCACACCCCTTGTCCCAGCCCTGCTTGTATCCCTACTTTGCTGGATATTATATTCATGGATCATGGACACCAATCTTACAACGGCAATTTTGAAAGCTCTTTTTCAGGCTCGAAAGCTTTCTCTTATCTGTTGAAAGTCCCCACATTCCCTATCATTATCTGAAGAGATTGGCCACATGAGTCATACTCCTCAACTCGAAAGGTTGATCTACTTCTACTAAGGCAGTACTTATAAATTTGACAAAGTGTGAATCAATTGGTTAAATACTCGAATATTAAATCTAACCAACTGTACAGTTGCTAACCACACTTAAATTTCCCTAGAACTCTTCTTTCCACCTCGCAAAAGTGGTGTTACGCTCGGTTCACACCTATGCAGTTTGCTTTTGATCCATTTCTGCAGTGGGTTTTGTGTTTTTTCCACACTCATTTTTCCTGTGCTTTTATGTGTTTTGCTTTATTTTTTATTTTTTTTGTGGTCAATTTGTTGCTGGGCAGATAAACAAAAGAAAAAATAACACCTCACTATATGCTTTTCTGCAGCTTCTCCATTGAAGTCTATTGAACCAAAAACAAGTCCTAATACCACGATATTGGAAATCTACTTGCATTCCATCGATTAACCTCCCTGGCGGTATGATTATGTCAGGAATTATGTACCAAAAGCAGTACAATTTTTTGCATGGAAATTTGGCGTTATGTATTGTAGGCCTACAATTCTTAGTAATTACCGTACTTACTTAAACCTGACCAAAACAAGACTCTAGTAGACATCCCAGATGTGATAAATTTGAAACACAAACGCATGAATTATAATCTATATTTGTAATTATAATTATTTGTAATAATTTATTATATTTATAATTATAATAAGTATAATTATACTTATATAATTATAATAAGTATAATAAGTATAATATATACTTATATAATTATAATACTTATATAAGTATAATAAGTATAATTTATAATTATAATTATAATTACAAATGATTATAATTATAATTATTTGTAATTATAATTTATATTCTATAATTATAATTGTATCACCTCCTTTTTATGTGTTTGTGTTGGTGCAACTTTGAATTTCCCTCCCAGTTCCGCTCCCATGCACCATTGCTACTGCAGGGAACGGAACCAGAAAGTCATCAGAGCGACGGACAGCGCGGCGAGGATCTCGGCGGCGATCACAGCAATGGGAGATCATCGCTGGATCGCCAGGAGAAGGTAAGGAACCCCGCTGCACGATCTGCACATCTACCCCGAGCGTGACTCGGGGATACCGATCCTAGCATGAAAACCCCCCCCCCCCCCGAGTCACGCTCGGGGTTACCGATAAGGGGGTTAAAGAATGGATTAATATAATTGAGGAATTAGTAGCAACAGCTAATGGATCAGTAGAGAAATTTAATGAGACAAGTTCACCATAGGTTATTTTCAGAAACTCACCAGACTTCGCTCAGGTTATAATTTAGGGATATAGTCAATTAGATATGTCTGGATCACTATTTAAGTCTTCATGCATACATTTATAGTAAATTGCTTATTGTTATCTTTATTATTTTATCTTGGATTTTTTTTTTCTGAATTTTTCTACTACTATATCTTAAATGGATAGATTTTGTGATTAGACTTAGGGCCACGGTTACATATTCATGTTAATATACTGTTGATAACTAAATGTTAATTTAGCATTAAAGCGGAGTTCCGGGCACAGAATCGTTTTTTCAATGAACATACCCCCGGGACAGTCAGGGCTAGTACATTCCACAATGGCTAGCCTCTGCTCTGTCCCGGTTCGCACTTACCTGCAAGAAGAAATACTCACTTTTAAAATTTCTTCTCCAGCGTTGCCATCTCTGTTGTGGGCAGCTGAAGCCAGCGCGATCCTCTTCTGCATCCTCTTCCGCGTCTTCTTCTCCCAGAATGCGCCTGCACCGGCCCCTCTCGTCACTTCCGGTGCAGCACCGCATTCCTCCACAGCTTCTGGGCATGCCCAGAAGCTGTTTAGCAGGGAATGCGGCGTCGCACCGGAAGTGACGAGCAGGTCCGGTGCCGTCGCATTGATTCCTGGGAGCGATGACGTTCAGCAATGATCAGGAATCATTGCAAACCGGAAGTGACGGCGCGGGCCGCGGCCACAGAGGGAGGAAGTGAAAAATAGGTGAGTATTTCTTTCTACAATTACAAGGTAAGTAAAAAAAAAAAAATAACCCTAACTATCCAATTCCTTTTCAGGTGAAGAAGAGCAAGCGGATGGACACAAAATCGAGTAGGTCGATTTTGTGCCCGGAACTCCGCTTTAACTATAACGATGTTGTTTATGTCCAATCCAATATTACTATTATAATTTTGTAATGGAACAACTGGATATCTTAAGGCTCCTTTCAGACGGCCGCTCCGCTGCTTAAGTCCGCTGCGGGACTTTTTTTTTTTTTTTCCACGGAGGTGTGAACCAATCTTTACAACTTGTGCTCCAATAGTTGTCCTGCTCCTCCTTGGGTAACCATTAGCTCTAGTGGTAGATGCATTTTCAAGTGATTCATGGCAGTCAGGAACTAGATTTTAAGGGCCTGGTAGCCCATTTTTATTAAAAGGCAATTAAAAAAAAGTCCCTAACATTTAGTTTTCCCAGGCAGGGGGTTCTTCTCCCGGTAAATACACAAACAGAAAATGCTAGCCCACTTGGCTCTATATGCTGGTGGGCTAGCACCCCAACCATAGGTGCTTCTGTACAGACCACTTTACTCTAGCGTCCACAGCTCCACTCTGGCCTTATTCCGATTACTGCCTCTTGCAGATTCACACACTCTCTCTGGCTGCCACCTTCCAGCCTCCGACTCCTAGAGAGAATTGGAGTCCTCCTGACTCCCATCCACAGACCTCCTGTCTGTTGGGTGGAGCAGTCTCCAACTGAAAGCCCTGAGGTATTCCTAAACCTCCATTATAAGGCATGTGTGCACCTTAGCACACACCCTGCTGGTCATTTACAAAACCCAGACACAGGGTTGGAGATTCCATCCCATCCAAGACACTATGGAATCTCCCAACTACAAAGCCCCATCCAGGTATACCAAAACCTGGAAAAAGCTGCAAAAGCAGTTTTCTCCACTCTACACTCTACAACTACCCTTTGTTGTCCTGCATGGAGCCAATGTGCACACCCTGTGTTCTTTAGCCCAGGATCACACTGAGGCCGTTTTGAAACCGTGCAAGTTCAGCTGAACTCACATGATTTCAAGAGGGCATTTCAGTCTGAATTTGGGGGGGGGGGGGGGGATTTCACAGATATCTGTGTGGGTTCCTGCAAAGATGTCTATGGAAATAACCCGCTGAGGTCGCCAAATGTCACCAAAAGTAGTGCACTACTTTTGGGAATCGGTGCGGCGCCGCAAAGTCGGTGTCGCACCGATTTGGAGGGTGCAATTGCCGGCAATTGACTCCGATTTGATATGCCATTTGACATGAACGTGGGCTTAACCAACCATTTTCACTGTGACAGCGTCTTATCCCTATATGATGGTTTCTCATAGATTCTTTGTAATAGCTATTTTTTTTTTTTTTGTGATGTTCTTGATTTAAATTTTGGGCCTTAGGCTAGCAGTGGCTTCCGCTGACCACCTAGCCTACCTTCCTACAAGCAGGTGGAGCTTTTCTTTTTTTTTATACTTACTGCATGTACCAACATGTAAATAAAGTAATAAATCTCCAAATATACACTTATACACATATACTGCCTAAAGAGAAATCTTTGCGCTTAAGGAGGAACCAGCCGACTGCTGGATATAATGAAAAATTGGGTGCTGCTACTCAACAGACAAATATACGGTAATATTTGATGCAAAAGAAATAATAACAAATAATAGTAGCGCAAATGACAATCTAAAATTGTCAGACACCAGGCATAAAGGTAGAGAGCACCAGTGAATCATGCAAAGCATATAAAAACACTAAAAATGTCCCATAGTCCTTCCAGGCACAGGTAAAAGATAATTATGTATAATCCAACAGACATCCCATGGATCGTGAAATCTACAAGGATCACCTCTGTTTCCACCACCAAGTGCCGGGGATAATGTAAGGAATGGCAACTCACCAGACCACCATGCAGGCTGCAAACTTTTCCCATTACTGGAGCTCTGGAGTTCCGGGGAAGTTTTCATGGTGAACTAGGAGGCGATTCCTTTCAATTGGTCCATATACCTTATATGACTCCTGCTGGTCCAGTTATATGAATGCGATTCCTGCTCATTTATGAGAATAGATGAGCATGGTGGTCTGGTGAGTTGCCATTCCTTACATTATCCCCAGCACTTGGTGGTGGAAACAGAGGTGATCCTTGTAGATTTCACGATCCATCGGATGTCTATTGGATTATACATCATTATCTTTTACCTGTGGCTGGAAGGACTATGGGACAATTTTAGGCTCCATGTACACGGGACGCTGGAAATGGCCGTTTAGGAGCAGTTGGGCGTTTTTTTCAGAAGCCCCTGAACCCATCTACATTTTATCTTATCTGTCCATGTACACCAGGTCGTTTACAGTCATTTGCAGGCAGTTGCGTTCAGGGACTGTTTTTAGAACGCAATTATTTGCGTTCGAACGTGTGTTTCCCGGCGTTTCAAACGCACAAACACGTCCGAACGCGTCCGAACGCGTCCGAACGCGTTGACCCGCGTTCAGCGTTCGCGTTTTTCCATTTTAAAGGGGAATAATTTTTTTGACCTCTAGGAACGGTTCTAAACGCAAACGCCCGCAAACGCCCGCTAAACGCTGCTAAACGCAGGTACAAACGCGACCGAACTGACGTTTCAAACGTCCTAAAAATTCCAGCATTCAAAGGGACTTTTAACAACGTCCCGTGTACATGGAGCCTTAGTGTTTTTATATGCTTTGCATGATTCACTGGTGCTCTCTACCTTTATGCCTGGTGTCTGACAATTTTAGATTGTCATTTGCGCTACTATTATTTGTTATTATGTACCAACATGTACCTTTGTACTAACATTATTGTGTCAACCTATGTGTTGAAATGTGTGATACTGTTCATTGTATCTTTTTTTTTGAACTGCAAATGAATGTAAAAATTCTTTCCTATTTAAACCTATTGTCCTGTAAAATGTTACGAAAACTATTTAAAAAAACTGTGCATATTTTTAAATTGCACTCATTTTTCTAGCTTATTTTGTTCTTTCTTCATGGGAAATTCCCGTTCTCTCTCTCTCTCTCTCTCTCTCTCCTTCCTTTGCTCTACTGACATAGTATAGTAGAGTAAAGGGGTATATTACACAGACTGGAAAAGGGAGAGCAGTAAAAACAGACTGAATCTAGGAAGAATTCCAGGAATCCACCATAGGCACCAGGCCTGATTGCAGAAATGACTTATAACCATACTGTCATATTTTATATCTTAATAACAATTGTAGGCATGCAGAAGATAAATTGTGGGGTATTAAAACAGTCGAGACTACGCCAGATGAGAGAATGCTGGAAAAAATATTAACTTTTTATTGCCTTTTTTTTTTCTTTTAAGACATTCTAACAGCAGAACACACCTAAAGGTTTCTAACTACAGAATTAAAGGAGAACACCAGACTGAAAACTGAAGAGTGCAAAATCCGGTGCAGCTCTGCATAGAAACCAATCAGCTTCCAGGTTTTATTGTCAAAGTTTAATTGAGTTAGAAGCTGATTGGCTACCATGCACAGCTGCACCAGATTTTGCACTCTCTGGTTTTAGTAAATCTACCCCTTTGTGACTTCAGCACAGTTTCCTCAATAAGATTATAATTCCATTGACAGACGTTACTCATAGTCTCTAATAGACAAGAAATGGGCGATGAGTATATGTCCAGCCAAAATTATAAAGGAAAAAAATACCACGCTAATATAAATCCAAATGGATAAAATTATTAAGCAGCAAGTATTTTGTGAGATATACACAATGCAAAAACTAAAGAAAAGCTGCACTAAGAGTGATGAGTGTCCATATATATCAAACAGCACATAAGTGAAGATGAAAACTGTCCTTAATGTGATGAAACCACTCTCCGTCACCAAAGAAAGGTAATAATAACACCACCACCACCACCACCAAAGGCTGAAATGGTCTTTTACCAGCTCACATTGACCCTATTGTCGGAAGTCAGTGACACCTGTGGCTTAATACCCAGCCAGGCTTTTAAGGGATCCGGGGTCCTCCTATGACTCCACACACCGATAGCCCAATAGTACCATCACAGAAAAACCCAGAATGCAATACATAGTGTAAAATTGTTCAAGTAGATTATTTATATCCAAAGTAATGCACTTACATAGCAAGGAATAAAGTTTACGTTAAAATCAAGCCGGCCAGCATACAAAAACACCCGTCCTTCCGAGATCATACACGCGGTAACGTCAGCACGTCGTTCATCCTACGCGTTTCGTCATACATTGACGTCTTCCAGGGTATGTCCAGCCAACATTGTTATTTTTTTTTTTTTAGTTTTAGGGCTCTTGCACATGGGTTGGCTTAGACCATTAAGTGTAATACCTGGGCAGTCCAGGTGCAGAATACAACCTGTAACTGACATGAATGGTTGTGCCCTGCTGTACTCCTTGTAAACCTTAGTACAGCATACAGGCGCATTAAAAAAAATAAGAAAATGGAAAGCTGGAAAAGTTTTTAAATCCTGTTTGAGTACCTTTTTCTGTTCTCTTTGCATTGCTTCCTTTGTGTGAAATCCCTGGTGTTCCTGCTAGCCCCTCTCTTTCCTATCAAAAACTGACCACATTAGGCATGAGAGCACAGCACAGTCAGATTTCTGGCTGTGCTGAGAACACAGCCTGCTCTCCTTCAATGACCAGACTTGTCCTGACATGTCTTCCCCTGAACAGCCATTCACTTGGAAGACCCAAAAAGGGGGTAAAAAGGTATTTATAATGGTACAATACTCAAAAAAAAATTATAGGAACACTTTGAAAACACATCAGATCTCAATGGGGAAAAATATTATGCTGGATATCTATACTGATATGGACTGGGTAATGTGTTAGGAATGAAAGGATGCCACATCGTTTAATTGAAATGAAAATTATCAACCTACAGAGGGCTGAATTCAAAGACATCCCCAAAATCAAAGTGAAAAAATGATGCAGCAGGCTAGTTCATTTTGCTGAAATTTCATTGCAGCAACTCAAAATGGTACTCAGTAGTTTGTATTCCCCCCCCCCCCCCCGTGTTTGTATGCACGCCTGACAACATAGGGGCATGCTCCTTTTAAGATGACAGATGGTATCCTGAGGCATTTCCTCCCAGATCTGGACCAGGGCATCACTGAGCTTCTGAACAGACTGAGATGCAACCTGGCAGCGTCAAATGGTCCAAAACATAATGTCCCAGAGGTGTTCTATTGGATTTAGGTCAGACAAGCGTGGGGGCCATTCAATTATATCAATTCCTTCATCCTCCAGGAACTGGCTGCATACTCTAGCTACATGAGGCTGGGCAATGTTGAGCACCTGGAGGAACCCAGGACCCACTGCACCAGTGTAGGGTCTGACAATGGGTCCAAGAATTTCATCCCAATACCTAATGGCCGACAGGGTGCCATTGTCTAGCCTGTACAGGTCTGTGTGTCCCTCCACGGATATGCCTCCCCAGAACATCACTGACCCAACACCAAACCGGTCATGCTAAATGATGTTACAGGCAGCATAAGGTTCTCCATGGCTTCTCCAGACCCTTTCATGTCTGTCACATCTGCTCAGGGTAAACCTGCTCTCATCTGTGAAAAGCACAGGGCGCCAGTGATGGACCTGCCAATTCTGGTGTTTAATGGCAAATACCACTCAAGCTCCACAGTGTCGGGCAGTGAGCACAGGGCCCACTAGAGGATTTTGGGCCCTCAGGCCACAATCATGAAGTCTTTTTCTGATTGTTTGGTCAGAGACATCCACACCAGTGGCCTGCTGGAGGTCATTTTGTAGGGCTCTGGCAGTGCTCATCCTGTTCCTCCTTGCACAAAGGAGCAAATACTGGTCCTGCCGATGGATTAAGGACCTTCTAGGGCCCTGTCCAGCTCTCCTAGTGTAACTGCCTGTCTCCTGGAATCTCCTCCATGTTCTTGAGACTGTAATGGGAGACACAGCAAACCTTCTGGCAATGGTACATATTGATGTGCCATCCTGGAGGAGTTGGAATGCTTGTGCAACCTCTATAGGGTCCAGGTATGGCCTCATGCTACCAGTAGTGACACTGACCCTAGCCAAATGCAAAACTAGTGAAAAACAGTCAGAGGAGATGAGTAGGTAAAAAAATTTCAGTGGCCTCCACCTGTAAAACCATGTCTGTTTTGGAGGTCGTCTCATTGTTGCCCATCTAGTGCCCCTGTTGTTAATTTAATTAACACCAAAGCAGCTGAAACTGAATAACAACCCCCTCTTCTTCTTAACTGACCAGATCAATATCCCAGGAGTTTAATTGACTTGATGCTAAACTCTGATTAAAAAGTGTTCCTTTCATCTTTTTGACCAGTGTGTGTGTGTGTGTGTATGTGTGTGTATGTATCGTGTGTGTGTGTATATATATGTATATGTATATATATAGATAGATAGATAGATAGATAGATAGATAGATAGATAGATAGATAGATAGATAGATAGATAGATAGATAGATAGATAGATAGATAGATAGATAGATAGATAGATAGATAGATAGATAGATAGATAGATAGATAGATAGATAGATAGAATACAATATTATAATATAGAATATCATCAAAAAGTTAATTTATTTTAGTAATTAAATTCAAATTGTGAAACTCATATATTTTATATAGATGTGTTACACACAGAGTGATGTATTTCAAGCATTTCCATTTTTTTATTTTAATTTTGATGATTATGGCTTACAGCTAGTGAAAACCCAAAATTCAGCATTTCAGAAAATTAGAATATTACATAAGACCAATAAAAAAAAGGATTTTTAATACAGAAAGTATGTCCATGTACAGTATAGTATGCACTTGGTCGGGGCTTCGTTTGCATGAATTACTGCATCAATGCGGCGTGGCATACAGACAATCATCCTGTGGCACTGCTCAAGTGTTATGGAGCATCTCCATAAAGCTGGTCAGCAGAGGGAAGCATGAAGTGCTCTAGAATTTCCTGCTAGAGGGCTGCGCTGACTTTGGCCTTGATAAAACACAGTGGACCAATACCAGCAGATGACATGGCTCCCCAAATCATCACTGACTGTGGAAACTTTACACTGGACCCTTATGCAACTTGGATTCTGTGCCTCTCCACTCTTCCTCCAGACTCTGGGACCTTGAGTTCCAAATGAAATGCAACATTTTCTACAGTCTGTGATGATTTGTGATGAAGTCAGTGCAGCCCTCTACCAGGAAATTCTAGAGCACTTCATGCTTCCCTCTGCTAACCAACTTTATGGAGATGCAGATTTCATTTTCCAGCTGAACTTGGCACCTACCCACACTGCCAAAAGTACCAATACCTGGTTTAATTATCATGGTATCACTGTGCTTGATTGGCCAGCAAAGTCGTCTGATCTAAACCCCATAGAGAATCTGTGAGGTATTGTCAAGAGGAAGATGAGAGACACCAGACCCAACAATGTAGATGAGCTGAAGGCCGCTATCAATGAAACCTGATCGCCTCCATGCCATGCCACATCGATGCAGTAATTCATGCAAAAGGAGCCCCGACCAAGTATTAAGTGCATACTATACTCTACATGGACATACTTTTCAGCCAACATTTCCGTATTAAACATTTTTTTTTAATTGGTCTTATGTAATATTTTAATTTTCTGAGATACTGAATTTTGGGTTTTCACTAGCAGTAACCATAATCATCAAAATTAAAATAATTAAATGCTAACACATCTATATAAAATATATGAGTGTCACTTTCTGAAATTAATTACTAAAATAAATTAACTTTTTGATGATATTCTAATTTGATGATATTCTAATTTTTTGACAAGCACCTGTGTGTGTATATATATATATACACACACAGGTGCTTGTCAAAAAATTTGAATATCATCAAAAAGTTAATTTATTTCAGTAATTAACCACTTTACCACCGGAGGATTTTGCAAATTTCGGCACTGTGCGAATTTAACTGACAATTGCGCGGTCATGCAACGCCGTACCCAAACAAGATTTACATCCTTTTTTTCCCACAAACAGAGATTTCTTTTGGTGGTATTTGATCACCTGTTCGATTTTTACTTTTTGCGCTATAAACAAAAAAAGAGCGTCAATTTTGATAAAATAACAATATTTTTCACATTTTTTATATGAAATTCCCCCCCAAAAAAATGTAAAAATCAAAATTTTTTATCATTTTAGGGCAATTTGTTTTCTGCTACATATTTTTGGTAAAAAAAAATTGCAATAAGTGCATTTTGATTGGTTTGCGCAAAAGTTATTGCGTTTACTAACTAAGGGAAAGATTTCTGTAATTTTTGGTGTTTTTTTTTTTAACGAGTAATGGCGGCGATCTGCGATTTTTTTTTTTTTTTTGCGGGACTGCGACATTGCGGCGGACAGATCGGACCCTTGACTGACATTTTTGACACTTTTGGGGGTACCGGTGACATTACCACAGTAATCAGTGCTATACATATGCACTGTTACTGTAAAAATGACACTGGCAGGGAAGGGGTTAATTTTATTGGAGAGGGAGGGGTTAATGTATGCCTGGTGCTTACTGACATGTGTGGGGGGAGGTGACTATGTGACACAAGGACAGATCGCAGGTTCAGCTATGCTGAACCCTGCAATCTGACCCTGCCTGTCACTTAGGAGATCCGCCCGCTTGTGTTTACACAAGCGGGCGGATCTCCAGACTCGATTCCCCGACGATCGGGGAAGAGCAGCCCCTCCTCCGCTGCTCCTCCCCTGGCCCGACTCCCGCTGTGACTGAATACAGCCGGAGCGAGCCTCCGGCGGCACGCGCGCGCCGCCTAGAAGGGGGAAGGTCTGCCGACGTAGGTCTACGTCGTCAGACCTACAAGAACCACTTTGCCGCAGTACAGCTCTAGTGAGCAGACGGCAAGTGGTTAATTTAACACACCCTCTCCCCTATCACACCAGAGACCTTGTAACACTAACGAGTCACATGACAACGGGGAGGGAAAATGGCGTATTGGGCCCAATTTGGACATTTTCACTTAGAGGTGTACTCACTTTTGTTGCCAGCAGTTTAGACATTAACCGGTTGCCGACCGCCGCACGACTATATACTGCGGCGGTCAGCCCCGGCCAGGCAGAGTGACGTAGCGGTACGTCACTAGCCTTCGCCGCTCTGGCGCGCGCGCGCGCACCCGCGGTCCCGCCGATGACTCGATTGGGTTCAGAACCGATCAGGCCTGGACCTGTTGATCGGTCCTGCCCAATCAGATCTCCCTCTAAGCCTGTGAAATGTAAACACAGGCTTAGAGGAGATGTGCCCTCCCCTCCCAACGGTCTTTTTGGATCCAGCGTGAGAGGAGAGCACATCTAATTGTAAGTACAGCACCAAGCACGTACATACACAGTTAGATAGGCACATTTCACCCCCGATCGCCCCCCCAATTAACCCCTACAGCACCTGACACAACACACACTATATACAGCATATAGCATATACCTATATACCTGTATAAGTGTGATTTGTGAACAGGTGTAGCCCTTGCGACCCCCCCTTTTCCACTCAAATTACCCCCCACCCCCCCCTAATAAAGATTTAACCCACTGATCCCCCCTGAACCCCCCCTGATCACCGCCGTTAACCCCTACACCCTCTGTCACATCAGCACTAATACAAACGCAATATACGGTGTTATTGTATTTTTGTATTAGTGTCATTGTGATCAGAATTAGCGCAGACGACTAAGTTTCTGTCCCAAGAAGGTTTAGGGTCCCCGCCACCCGCCCAATAAAGATTTAAGCCCCTGACCCCCCCCTGATCAACCCTACACCCCCTGCCATAACACACACCGTATACAGTATATAGCATTTTGCTATATACCCGTATAAGTGTGATTTGTGGTCAGGTCTAGCGCTTGCGACCCCCCTTTTTCCACTTGAATTACCCGCCACCCCCCCCTAATAAAGATTTAAGCCCCTGATCCCACCTGATCCCCCCCTGATCACCGCTAGTTAACCCCTACACCCTCTGTCACATCAGCACTAATACAAACGTAATATACTGTGTTTTTGTATTTTTGTATTAGTGTCATTGTGATCAGAATTAGCGCAGGCGACTAAGTTTGTGTCCCAAGCAGGTTTAGGGTCCCCCCCACCCGCCCAATAAAGATTTAATCCCCTGATCCCCTCCTGATCACCCCTACACCCCCTGCCACAACGCACACTGTATACAGTATATAGCATTTTCTATATACCCGTATAAGTGTGACTTGTGACCAGGTTTAGCGCTTGCCACCGTTCCTTTTATCCTTAGGATACCCGCCAGTCCCTTCCAATAAAGATTTAAACCCCTGATCCCCCCCTGATCACATCCCGTTAACCCCTACACCCTCTGTCACATTAGCACTAATACACACATAATATACTGTTTTTACTGTATTTTTGTATTGGTGTCATTGTGACTTGAGGTTGCTCTAGCTAGCTAGTTTCTTTCCCAAAGGAGGTTTAGGGTCCCCGCCACCCCCCCCCAGATCCCCGGCGCATAGTTTAGAAGTAACCCCTTGATCACCACACACGCACGCACGCACCTACACTTCCATTTCTAGTATAGTGTTTGAACAGATCAATATCTGATCTGATCAGAGCTATACTAGCGCCCCCATAGTTTAGGGTTCCCAAAACGCGGTGTTTGCACGATCAGCACTGATTCCGGCCAGCACCTGCGTTTAACCCTTTCACCCAGGTAAGTGTAGTAATCAATAGATTACTGTCACTTACAAAAAACACAAGACACAAAACCGCTGTGTTAGCAGAGTCAGGCCTGATCCCTGCTAGCATTAGCAGTTTTTTTGGTAGCGCTTGAAATAGTCTTCGACAACCAGGTGCTTTTATTACCTGTGAGTCGCATCACTGTACGGGTAAATTTAGTTACCAAAATGTCTAAACGTTCGTACAGTGATGAAGCTATTTACAGTATAATGTCCATGTCAGGTGAGAGCGATGGGGAAGCCTCACCGGCAGAATCAGGGTCATTATACGAACCAGATGACAGCAGCGGCTCCCTGACAGACAGCTCCGACGACAGATGGGTCCCTGTTAGACCCAGGCGTACCCGACCCCATTCTGGTGTTGTTGAAATGCAGGAATCGCAGGGTGCTCGTATGGAGCAGAGTGTGGGTACTAGTGCCGCTCATCCTTCTGGCGACCTGGCAAGCGCCAGCGGCCTAGTACAACCTGGACCTAGTACAACCAGCACTGCAGTAAGACCTGGTGACGTGGCGAGTCCCCTAAGTGCAGTTGAAGCTGGTGCGGTGGCTAGCACAAGTAGTGGCCCGCAGCCACCGCGTATTCGAAGACAGGCCCGTAGAGCCCATAGTGCCCTCCCTGATGCGCTGGCATATCCCAATTGGCAACCCACTGATTCTACAGCGCCAGTACTTCCCCCATTCACCGCCCAACCTGGAATCCACGTGGAGACAGCTGGTTTTACGCCCCTGAACTTTTTTGAGCTGTTCTTCACGGAAGATCTTTTCAGATCTATTGTGGATCAATCAAATTTATATGCTCAACAATTTATCGCCGCCAACCCAAATTCGCACCTTGCCAGACGATTCGGCTGGAATCCTATAACGGTTTCCGAATTTAAGATCTTTCTGGGCCTTTCCCTCCACATGGGCATAACTAAACAAAGTGAATTGCGGCTATATTGGTCCACTAGCCCAGCTCACCATATGCGCATGTACTCTGCCTCCATGTCCAGGGGGAGATACGAGCAAATTCTGCGATTTATGCATTTCAGCGACAATGAAATCTGTCGTCCTCGGGGAGACCCTGCATACGATCGGCTCCACAAAATTCGGCCCCTCATAGACCACTTCAATCAGCGGTTTGCAGCCTTGTTTACCCCCGAACAAGTTGTCTGCATTGACGAGTCCCTGATTAAATTTACTGGCCGTCTTGCTATCAAACAGTACCTCCCCAGCAAGCGTGCCAGATACGGGGTCAAGTTGTATAAGCTCTGTGACAGGGCCACAGGCTATACAGTTAATTTCCGTGTCTATGAGGGAAAAGATAGCACTGTGGAGCCCCCGAACTGCCCAGACTACATAGGGAGCAGCGGTAAGATTGTTTGGGACTTGGTGTCACCCTTATCCGGAAAGGGGTACCATTTGTACGTGGACAATTTTTACACAAGCGTGCCACTATTTAGTCACCTGCTTGATTTACAAATTGGCGCATGTGGCACCGTGCGACCTAATCGCCGGGGCTTCCCCCAACGGCTTGTAAATTCCCGTCTTAGTCGGGGGGCGAGAGCCTGCTTGAAAACGGACAAATTACTTGCGGTGAAGTGGAAGGATACACGGGATGTTTATGTTCTGTCCTCCCTTCACGCAGACACGACAGTCCAAATCCCTACGGCAACTGGCGTTATGGAGAAACCCCTCTGTGTCCACGAATATAACCTTAACATGGGAGGGGTGGACCTTAACGACCAGCTTCTGGCGCCGTATTTAGTTGCCCGTAAAGCCAGACGCTGGTACAAAAAAGTGTCTGTTTACCTTTTCCAATTGGCTATGCTGAACGCCTTTGTCCTATACAGGGCGTCAGGACGAACTGGACCCTTCCGGGAATTCCAGGAAGCGGTCATCCTTGCCTACCTGTACCCAGGAGGCATGCCTGCCCAACTTCCCCTTCCAGATGCAGTGAGCCGGCTGCATGAGAGGCATTTTCCTTATGCCCTCCCGAGTACCCCTACCCAAATACGACCCCAAAGACGATGTCGTGTCTGTAGCAGGCGCGGATTTAGGCGTGACACCCGTTATTATTGTCCCAAATGTCCTGACCATCCTGGTCTCTGCATCGGGGAATGTTTTGAGCGCTACCATACACTAGTGGAGTATTAGTGTAGGGTACAGCACGACACAGTGTAGGGCACATAAACACAGGGTCTCGAAGGATGTTGGATGTCCATCGACATTTTGAGAGACCCAAGCTGGAAGAGAAGATCGCAGAAGATCGCACTCCCTCCCAAATCAAGAAATAAAGGAACAGTTAGAAAGTAAAATAAAAGGATCCAAAAACTGTTGTGGTGTCAGTAATTTTATATGTCCTTCTACTCCTTCCTACTATACTTTTTTCAATGTCCTTTGTTTGTTTTTTCATTCTTTTGTGACCTGTTTCTCTTGCAGGTAATTGTCGGCTACCACGCATTGATTTTATATATTCTGACACAAACAGCGTTTGCGCTCAGCATATATGGATACCTTTGCTGATAGCAGCTGTGGTGATTTTCTGATTTCAGCACTGCAGTTAAAATCTTATTTTGGTATATGTGGATAGCGCCGTGTATACCCATCATTAAATTCAGTGGGTGGTTGTTTGGGCGGTTAATGATGAGAATCCAAAAACTTTTGTTGTGTCAGTCATTTTATATGTCCTACTCTTCCTAATGTACTTTTTTTAATGTACTTTGTTTGTTTTTTCATTCTTTTGTGACCTGTTTCTCTTGCAGGTCCCTCGTCGGCTACCACGCATTGATTTTATATATTCTGACACAAACAGTGTTTGCGCTCAGCATATATGGATACCTTTGCTGATAGCAGCTGTGGTGATTTTCTGATTTCAGCACTGCAGTTAAAATCCTATTTTGGTATACGTGGATAGTGTCGTGTATACCCATCATTAAATTCAGTGGGTGGTTGTTTGGGCGGTTAATGATGAGTAATACTACGCATTATTCCTGTGCTGATTTCTGATAGGTTCTCTTTTTTTCCGTTCAGCCCACAGGCTGCATGAAAAAAAAAAAACCTATATGCCAAACAAGGACCAGCAATGTACTGGTACGTTGCTGGACTTTGAGTGGTTGTACCAGGATGATGCCTGCAGATTTAGGCATCATCTTGGTATCGTTTTTTACAGCCAGCGGTCGGCTAACATGTAAAAGCAATCCTAGCAGGTAATTGGCCGCTAGACTGCTTTTACATGCAGTGGGAGGGGTCTCCCCCCCCCCCCACCGCCGCCTTCCGAAGCCTTCCGTGGTTTTTCTCGGGCTCTCCTGTCCCACCGGTTAACCCGAGAGTGCAGCCGGTGGTTCAGTTATCTAACCATAGAGCTAATTGAAGATTAGAATGGCTCCAATCATCTCTATGGCCTAAGATGCCGGAGGCTACGAGCATTTCATGACTTCTTTTTCGCCAGAAATAAACAGGGCCATTGGGAAATTGGGAAAGTATTTTATCACACCAATTTTGGCGTGGTCAGATACATTAAGGTCAGAGGAGAGATCTAGAGTATAAAAGACCCCAATTTTTTTAAAAAAGAGTACCTGTCACTACCGATTGCTATCATAGGGGATATCTAAATTCACTGTGATAACAATAAAAATGATTTAAAAAAAAAAATTAAAGGAAAGGTGTCAAAATAACATAAAAAAGCAAAAAAAAAAAAAAATTGAGCCCCCCCCCTTTCCCCCCGTGCTTGCACGCAATGGCACACGCAAGCGTTGGTCTAGTGTCATATGTAAACCGCAATTTCAGCATGCATGTGAGGTATCGCCGCGATCGCCAGATCGAGTGCAGTAATTTTTGCAGTAGACCTCCTCTGTAAGTCTAAAGTGGTAACCTGTAGAGACTTTTAAAGTTTTTAAAAATGTACGTATGTTGTTGCCGCTGCGCAGGCGTGCGCAATTTTTAAAGCATGTCATGTCAGGTGTCTATGAACTCGGCATAAGATCATCTTTTAAATTTTACCAAAAAAATTGGAATTATATAGTGTATTTGTGAAATAAATTAAAAAAAATGTATTTTTTTCGCAAAAATTGCGTTTGGAAAATCTGTGCGCAAATACCGTGTGACAAAAAAATTTGCAACATCCCCCATTTTATTCTATAGGGCCTCTGCTTTAAAGAAATATATAATGTTTGGGGGTTCAAAGTAATTTTCTAGTAAAAAAAAAATATTTTTTCATGTAAACAAAAAGGCACAGAAAAGGCTTGGTTTTCAAGTGGTTAGAAGAGTGGGTGATGTGTGGATAAGATTGAGCATAAAATGCCGGGACAGTTCAAACACCCCCCAAATGACCCCTTTTTGAAAAGTAGACACCCAAAGCTATTTGCTGAGAGGCATGGTGAGTCCATGGAATATTTTATATTTTGCTACAAGTGTCGGGAAAATTATTATTTCTTTTTTTTTTGTTGTTTTTTTACAGAAAGTTGTCACTAAATGATATATTGCTCACACATGCCATGTGTATATGTGAAATGACACCCCAAAATACATTCTGCTGCTTCTCCTGAGTACAGGGATACCCCATGTGTGAGACTTTTTGGCAGCGTAGCTGTGTACGCGCCCCCGAAAACCAATCCACATCTTCAGGTTTTCTAATGGCGTAAATTGCTGATTTTACCCCTGACTACCTGTCACAGTTTCAGAGGCCCTGAAATTTCAAGATAGCACAAAACCCCCCCAAATGACCCCATTTTGCAAAGTAGACACTCCAAGCTATTGGCTGAGAAGCATGGTGAGTCCATGGAATAGTTTATATTTTGCCACAAGTTTCGGGAAAATAATTTTTTTTTTTTTTTTAACACAAAGTTGTCAGTAAATGATATAATGCTCACGCATGCCATGGGTATATGTGAAATGACACCCCAAAATACATTCTGCTGCTTCTCCTGAGTACAGGGATACCCCATGTGTGAGACTTTTTTGCAGTCTAGCCGAGTACAGGACCCCGAAAACCAACCTCCACTTTCAGGCTTTCCAAGGGCGTAAATTGTTGATTTCACTCCTGACTACCTATCACAGTTTCGGAGGCCCTAAAATTCCAAGATAGCACAAAACCCCCCCAAATGACCCAATTTTGCAAAGTAGACACTCCAATCTATTTGCTGAGAGGCATGGTGAGTATTTTGCAGCTCTCATTTTTTTTTGGAAAATGAAGAAAAAACAGGAAAATGCATTTTTTTTCCTCTTTTTTCAATTTCCAAAACTTTGTGACAAAAAGTGAGATCTGCAAAACACTCAACATGCCTCTCTGCAAATAGCTCAGGGTGTCTACTTTCCAAAATGGGGTCATTTGGGGGGGTTTTGTGCTATCTTGGAATTTTAGGGCCTCCGAAACTGTGATAGGTAGTCAGGAGTGAAATCAACAATTTACGCCCTTGGAAAGCCTGAAAGTGGAGGTTGGTTTTCGGGGTCCTGTACTCGGCTAGACTGCAAAAAAGTCTCACACATGGGGTATCCCTGTACTCAGGAGAAGCAGCAGAATGTATTTTGGGGTGTCATTTCACAAATTTCCCCGTGGCATGTGTGAGCAATATATCATTTACTGACAGCTTTGTGTAAAAAGAAAAAAAAAATATATATATATATATATTTCCCGGAACTTGTGGCAAAATATAAAATATTCCATGGACTCACCATGCCTCTCAGCAAACAGCTTGGGGTGTCTACTTTCCAAAATGGGGTCATTTGGGGGGGTTTTGTGCTATCTTGGAATTTTAGGGCCTCCGAAACTGTGATAGGTAGTCAGGAGTGAAATCAACAATTTACGCCTTTGGAAAGCCTGAAAGTGGAGGTTGGTTTTCGGGGTCCTGTACTCGGCTAGACTGCAAAAAAGTCTCACACATGGGGTATCCCTGTACTCAGGAGAAGCAGCAGAATGTATTTTGGGGTGTCATTTCACATATACCCATGGCATGTGTGAGCAATATATCATTTACTGACAGCTTTGTGTAAAAAAAAAAAAAAAAAATATATATATATATATATATATTTCCCGGAACTTGTGGCAAAATATAAAATATTCCATGGACTCACCATGCCTCTCAGCAAATAGCTTGGGGTGTCTACTTTCCAAAATGGGGTCATTTGGGGGGTTTTGTGCTATCTTGGAATTTTAGGGCCTCCGAAACTGCGACAGGTAGTGCAGAGGTGACATGAACAATTTACGCCATTAGAAAACCTGAGAGTGTTGATTGGTTTTCGCGGTCCTGTACACAGCTAGGCTCCCAAAAAGTCTCACACATGGGGCATCCCCATACTCAGGAGAAGCGGCAGAATGTATTTTGGGGTGTCATTCCACATATACCCATGTCATGTGTGAGAAATTTATCTTTTAGTGACAACGTTGTGTAAAAAAAAAAAATTAAAAAAAAAAATTGTAATTTTCCCGAAACTTGTGGCAAAATATAAAATATTCCATGGACTCACCATGCCTCTCAGCAAACAGCTTGGGGTGTCTACTTTCCAAAATGGGGTCATTTGGGGGGGTTTTGTGGCATCTTGACATTTCAGGGCCTCCTAAACCGTTATAGGTAGTGAGAAAATGCAATGAAAAATGTACGCCCTTTGAAATTCTGATGGTGGTGATTTGTTTTCCGGCTCCCGTACACAGCTACGCTCCCAAAAAGTCTCACATATGTGGTATCCCTGTACTCAGGAGAAGCAGCAGAATATATTTTGGGGTGTAATTACACATATACCCATGGCATGTGTGAGCAATATATCATTTCAATGACAACTTTGTGTAAAAAAAAAAAAAAAAATTTTTTTAGTCATTTTTCAAACACCTGTGACAAAAAAATAAAATATTCAATGAGCTCAACATGCCTCTCAGAACATTCCTTAGGATGTCTACTTTCCAAAAAGTGGTAGTTTGGGGGGGTTTTGTACTGCCCCGCCATTTTAGCACTTCATGAAATGAGATAGGCAGTCAGAAATTAAAGCTTCGTAAATTTCAGTATTTACACCATAGTTTGTAGACGCTATAACTTTTGCGCAAACCAATAAAAATACGCTCATTGATTTTTTTTTTGTCAAAGACATGTAGCTAAATATATTTTGGCCAAAAAAAATGACATAAATTGAGTATATTGGATATTTTTTAAAAGACAAAGTTGAAAATGTCATTTTTTTGCAAAATTTTCGCTCTTTTTTTATTAATATCGCAAAAAATAAAAAGCGCAGAGGTGATCAAATGCCACCAAAAGAAAGCTCTGTTTGTGGGAAAAAAAGGACGTAAATTTCGTTTAGGTACAGCATTGCATGACCGAGCAATTATCAGTTAAAGTCACGAAGTGCCAAGTTGAAAAAAGGGGTCTGGTCCTTTAGCAGCCAAATCCTCCGGGGCTTAAGTGGTTAATGGCTGTGTGTTGAGTAATTTTGAGGGGACAGCAAGTTTACACTGTTATACAAGCTGTACACTCACTACTATCAAATTATCATTTCTCCAATGTTGTCACATGAAAAGATAGAATAAAATATTTACAAAAATGTGAGGGGTGTACTCACATTTGTGAGATACTTACATCGGTCCAAGCTGGTCCAATGTAATATGTAAAAATTGCCATACCTGGAATCCATCTATTCAATTTTAGATGATTATTTGGAGTTAGATTCAGCAAGGGCCTGTGTTGGTTTGTTTTTGTGCTGTGACACTCTGCTGATGTGAAGGCAATATAAAACATGGGATCAGAGTCAATAGAAGGGAAGAGATTTCTCATCGTTAGCCTCTGGATCTGAGGTTCAGTTCAGTGTTGCTTTGTTTATGAGACTCTGTATATGTCAATGAATGATATTCATGTCGTACTGCAATTCCCAGTGACAAAATGCAGTATGTGGAGGGTAATATAAACACACATAAGCCTGTGTATGTAAAATATGTGACAAGCATACTTTTTATTTTCATTTTCCTATTTAAATATTTTATTCCTTTTCATAACAGAAGCTTGAGTAAAGGCGAAATCAAGGCGGCTAAAATAGAACACGAGAGACATATAGCGAAAGAGTAAAAAAAACCCTAAGAAATTCTATAAATAGTAAGAAAGCGAGGCCAGAACACATTGGCCCCATGAAAAACGACAAAGGGAATCTGGCCACCGAGGGCAGAGAGAAGGCGAAAGTGTTAAATGATTTCTTCTCTTCAGTCTTCACAAAAGAATTGGGGGGCTACACTAACCCAGCTTGTAAGGCTAAACTAAACAACACACCTCAGGAAGTGACGCCATGGCTAACAGAAGATAGACTTAGAACTGAACTAGAGAAACTTAACATAAATAAATCACCGGGACCGGATGGCTTGCACCCGAGGGTTCTTAAAGAGCTCAGCCAGGTGATAGTCAGACCATTATTCTTGATCTTTAAGGATAGTTTACAGACGGGTATGGTCCCAGCTGATTGGAAAAAAGCCAACGTGGTACCAATATTTAAATATATTGGTACCACGGAGATATATCCCGGGTAACTATAGGCCAATCAGCCTAACATCAGTAGTCTGCAAGATTTTGGAGATGTTAAGAGATTACATACAAGACTTTAGTAATGAGAATGGTATTATTAATAGTAATCCGCATGGATTCATGAAAAATCGTTCTTGCCAGACCAATCTATTAACCTTCTACGATGAAGTGAGCTGCCACCTAGATAAAGGAAAGCCTGTGGATGTGGTCTATCTGGACTTTGCAAAGGCATTTGACACTGTTCCCCACAAACACTTACCGTACAAACTAAGGTACATAGGTATGGCCCATAGGATGAGTACCTGGATAAAGAACTGGCTCCAAGGGAGAGTCCAGAGGGTGGTGATAAATGGGGAGTACTCTGATGAGCAGGTGTGGAAACTGGGGTCCCCCAAGGTTCTGTCCTTGGACCAATCCTGTTAAATTTATTCATAAACGACCTAGAGGAGGGGATATCTAGCACAATCTCGGTATTTGCAGATGATACTAAACTAAGCATGCCAATATCTTCGGTATAAAGATATGAAGGGTATTGGCGCTACTTCTAATATGTTGGTGTAGTGGACACTAGTAAGCAATGGCGTTCTGTTAAATAGGTTTGGAGATGGTGTACATATAACAACACTCATGTATCAGTGTATCAGTATAAAAGCTGATACACAGGCCAGAGAGGTTTTGTAATTCTGAGATTAATTCTCTGCTGTCTCATAGGTTTTGTAATTCTGAGATGAATTCTCTGCTGTCTCGTAGATGAACAACGTATGAGCACCTCAGAAACATCAAACCAGAGGGTTAGCGTGGAGACACCTACACACACCAGGAGCAGTACCAGAGGCATAGCCGGACTGGAACCATTAAAAGCATATCTGCAGGATCTCCTGGACCATCTGTATTGCTGTGCAGAGCCTGCTACCCCTTTTAAAGGGAAAAGCATTGCGGTGAGTGCAATTCTTATCACCGCACAGAGCACAGCCAAGAAAGAAATTAGCACAATATCACCGTCTCACCTACGTTTTTTAGCTTCCTTTTTTTCCTTATTGATTGGGAACAACATCCGCACTTTATAAAGATCACAAACTATTCATTTTGGACTATTTTTGCACCAGCACTTTCTATAAATTTTTGATATTTTTTAATATACTTATTTGAATGAAATATCACAATATTTATTTGTTACAATGATTGCAGAGTGCCAGCATTGTCCCCCAATGATTGCAGAGTGCCACAGCATTGTCCCCAAATTATTGCAGATCGCCACAGCATTGTCCCCCAATGATTGCAGAGCGCCACAGCATTGTCCCCCAATGATTGCAGAGCGCCACAGCATTGTCCCCCAATGATTGCAGAGTGCCCACAGCATTGTCCCCCAATGATTGCAGAGTGCCCACAGCATTGTCCCCCAATGATTGCAGAGTGCCACAGCATTGTACCCCAATGATTGCAGAGTGCCACAGCATTGTCCCCCAATGATTGCAGAGTGCCACAGCATTGTCCCCCAATGATTGCAGAGCGCCACAGCATTGTTCCCCAATGATTGCAGAGCGCCACAGCATTGTCCCCCAATGATTGCAGAGCACCACAGCATTGTCCCCCAATGATTGCAGAGTGCCCACAGCATTGTCCCCCAATGATTGCAGAGTGCCACAGCATTGTCCCCCAATGATTGCAGAGTGCCACAGCATTGTCCCCCAATGATTGCAGAGTGCCACAGCATTGTCCCCCAATGATTGCAGAGTGCCACAGCATTGTCCCCCAATGATTGCAGAGTGCCACAGCATTGTCCCCCAATGATTGCAGAGCGCCACAGCATTGTCCCCCAATGATTGCAGAGTGCCAGCATTGTCCCCCAATGATTGCAGAGCTCCACAGCATTGTCCCCCAATTATTGCAGAGTGCCAGCATTGTACCCCAATTATTGCAGAGTGCCACAGCATTGTCCCCAAATTATTGCAGAGCGCCACAGCATTGTCCCCCAATGATTGCAGAGCGCCACAGCATTGTCCCCAAATTATTGCAGATCGCCACAGCATTGTCCCCCAATAATTGCAGAGCGCCACAGCATTGTCCCCCAATGATTGCAGAGCGCCACAGCATTGTCCCCCAATGATTGCAGAGCGCCACAGCATTGTCCCCAAATTATTGCAGATCGCCACAGCATTGTCCCCCAATAATTGCAGAGCGCCACAGCATTGTCCCCCAATGATTGCAGATCGCCACAGCATTGTCCCCCAATAATTGCAGAGCGCCACAGCATTGTCCCCCAATTATTGCAGATCGCCACAGCATTGTCCCCCAATGATTGCAGAGCGCCACAGCATTGTCCCCCAATGATTGCAGAGTGCCAGCATTGTACCCCAATGATTGCAGAGTGCCAGCATTGTACCCCAATTATTGCAGAGTGCCCACAGCATTGTACCCCAATCGATGCAGAGACCAGCGTGCGTGCTCCCTTCAAACTTACCTGGCGGCGGCGTGGCTCAGCTTCTTCCTCCTCTTCTGCGGCGGGTCCTTCTCCCTTGTCTCGGCGGCGGGAACCGGCGGGCGGCCTCTCCTCTTCTCTGAGCAGCGGTGACGGTGAGTGACTGACGCACGCACCGGCACCGCCCCCATTGCGACGTCAGCGATATCCTGGATGATGATTGGTCCAGGCTGTAGACTGGACCAATCACAGCCAGGATATCAGAAAGTGGGGGTGTCCAATCGCAAAGACTTGCGCCCAGGTTACCCCCCAGAAGGCAGCCAATCGGCGCCTCTTCTGGGACGTAACCCCACCCCCCCCCCCAAGCCACCAGTTCCTTAAGGCGAGGCCGGCGAACCCAATTTTTTTTTTTTTACAACTTTATTTGTTCGTTTTTTTTTTTTCTTTTTTTTAGGGGTAGGGGGGCGGCGCCCTGGCGCCCCCTATGCACGGGCCACCACTGTTCCCCACACAGTTAAAAAGCACCCCCCTAGGGCAGTGATGGAGAACCCTGGCACCCCCAGATGTTTTGGAACTACATTTCCCATGATGCTCAACTACACTGTAGAGTGCATGAGCATCATGGGAAATGTAGTTCCAAAACATCTGAAGTGCCAAAGTTAGCCATCACTGCCCCAGGGACACACTTAAACCTTTGATCGCCCCTGCTGTTAACCCCTTCCCTGCCAGTGTCATTAGTACAGTAACAGTGCATATTTTTAGCACTGATTACTGTAGTAATGCCACTGGTCCCCTAAAAATTGTCAGTTAGGTTTCCTTTTTGTCCGCCGCAATGTCGCAATCCCGCTAATCGCTGATCGCCACCATTACTAGTAAACAAAATAAAATAAATAAAAATGCCAAAAATCTATCCCCTAATTAGTAGACACGATAACTTTTGCACAATCCAATCAATATACACTTATTGGGATTTTTTTTATAACAAAAACATGTAGCAGAAAACATATTGGCCTAAAAATTAGATTTTTTTAATTTCTCTATTGACTGTGTTTTATAGCAGAAAGTAAAAAATATTGTGTTTTTTTTTTTTTTTTTTTGCTTTCAAAAACTGCAGAGGTGATCAAATACCACTAAAAGAAAGCTCTATTTGTGGAGGAAAAAAAGGACATTGATTGTATTTGGGTACAGCGTCGCACGATTGTCAGTTAAAGTAATGCAGTGCCGTATCGCAAAAAATGTCCTGGTCATTAAGGGGGGTAAAACCTTCAGATCCAGAAGTGGCTAAAGCTAACACCTTGGTTGGGCCTGCAAGGTCAAAGCACTGAATTACTGCAATCTGTGCTTTGTGCATAATTTTCATGTTTTTTCATGTGTACCTTGGATTAAAAAAAGGATTTAGGGCAGCAAGTCAGCGGCTGAAAGCTTCAGTTGCATTGTTGGATTTCTTTCTCATGCGTTAATTGTACAACTATTTCAGGAAACGTCCTTGATTCTCCTCCACCCAACAGCTCCTTCTGGTACAGACGAGGAATGTTTCTTTGTTTACTAAAGCGGATACTGCTAGTGCTAGGACGTGAGCCTGTAAATGGTAACTGTAATATGTATATATTTATGTATACTGTATAATGTATATCATTAGAAGTGATGTGGACACCCATGGGAATATTGGTGAATAACATGCTATACACATGTTTACGCAAGCGCTGGCATATACCCAAGTACAGCCAAATACAGCCATTCATGTCTATGGGCGATTGTACACAGCAGCTGGACTTTCCAGGTGAGGAAATTATGCTGGGATTTATGTTGCATGAGCTCAGACATCCTTGTGCAAGAGGCCTATAAGCCTGTGTGATTTGAAGCTTGCAAGAGCATTCATTTTTAACAAGATGATTCTTACTAAAATACAAACCGGATTCCAAAAAAGTTGGGACACTGTACAAATTGTGAATAAAAACAGAATGCAATGATGTGGAAGTTTCAAATTTCAATATTTTATTCAGAATACAACATAGATGACATATCAAATGTTTAAACTGAGAAAATGTATCATTTTAAAGGGAAAAATAAGTTGATTTTAAATTTCATGGCATCAACACATCTCAAAAAAGTTGGGACAAGGCCATGTTTACCACTGTGTGGCACCCCCTCTTCTTTTTACAACAGTCTGCAAACATCTGGGGACTGAGGAGACAAGTTGCTCAAGTTTAGGAATAGGAATGTTGTCCCATTCTAGTCTAATACAGGCTTCTAGCTGCTCAACTGTCTTGGGTCTTCTTTGTCGCATCTTCCTCTTTATGATGCGCCAAATGTTTTCTATGGGTGAAAGATCTGGACTGCAGGCTGGCCATTTCAGTACCCGGATCCTTCTTCTACGCAGCCATGATGTTGTAATTGATGCAGTATGTGGTCTGGCATTGTCATGTTGGAAAATGCAAGGTCTTCCCTGAAAGAGACGACGTCTGGATGGGAGCATATGTTGTTCTAGAACTTGGATAGACCTTTCAGCATTGATGGTGCCTTTCCAGGTGTGTAAGCTGCCAATGCCACACGCACTCATGCAACTCCATACCATCAGAGATGCAGGCTTCTGAACTGAGCGCTGGTAACAACTTGGGTTGTCCTTGTCCTCTTTAGTCCGGATGACATGGTGTCCCAGTTTTCCAAAAAGAACTTCAAATTTTGATTTGTCTGACCACAGAACAGTTTTCCACTTTGCCACAGTCCATTTTAAATGAGCCTTGGCCCAGAAAAAATGCCTGCGCTTCTGGATCATATTTAGATATGGCTTCTTTTTTGGCCTATAGCGTTTTAGCCGGCAACGGTGAATGGCACGGTGGATTGTGTTCACCAAAAATGTTTTCTGGAAGTATTCCTGAGCCCATGTTGTGATTTCCATTACAGTAGCATTCCTGTATGTGATGCAGTGCCGTCTAAGGGCCTGAAGATCACGGGCATCCAGTATGGTTTTCCCGGCCTTGACCCTTACGCACAGAGATTGTTCCAGATTCTCTGAATCTTTGGATGATATTATGCACTGTAGATGATGATAACTTCAAACTCTTTGCAATTTTTCTCTGAGAAACTCCTTTCTGATATTGCTCCACTATTTTTCGTCGTAGCATTGGGGGAATTGGTGATCCTCTGCCCATCTTGACTTCTGAGAGACACTGCCACCCTGAGAGGCTCTTTTTACCCATATGGAAGAAAATGTATTTTCAATATATTTAGGGGAAAAATATTTTTAAATATATTGAATATGGCCAAAATTGTAGCATTTCAAATATATTTCTAATATATTTGCACTAAAAATTGTAGAAATATATTGAATATGGCCAAAATTGTAGCATTGCAAATATATTTCCAATATATTTGGGAAAAAATTAAAAATGTTTTTTTTAAATATATTTTTAATATATTTTTCTTCCATGTGGGTATACCCAGTCATGTTGCCAATTGACCTAATAAGTTGCAAATTGGTCCTCCAGCTGTTCCTTATATGTACATTTAACTTTTCCGGCCTCTTATTGCTACCCATCCCAATTTTGTTGGAATGTGTAGCTCTCATGAAATCCAAAATGTGCCAATATTTGGCATGACATTTCAAAATGTCTCACTTTCAACATTTGATATGTTATCTATATTATATTGTGACTAAAATATAAGTTTATGAGATTTGTAAATTAGTCCATTCCTTTTTTACTTACAATTTGTACAGTGTCCCAACTTTTTTGGAATTGGGTTTGTAGATCAGAATCTCAATCCATAAAATTATACGTTTTACCACTTTAAAAATGGGCCAATTCTGACATTTCTCACATTATATCATATACGCTGCATCGTTTGCTAGACAATTACTTAGACTCCAAACTGTTTATATTTTTTGCAGAGACCCTGGAGAATAAAATGGTGGTTGTTGCAATTTTTTTATGTTGCACGATATTTGTGCAGCCACTTTTAAAATGCACATTTTCAGGAAAAAAATATATTTTATTAGGGCCCCTTTCACACATGCTGTCCATTTGTCCTTATTTCATCCATCCGTTGACAGATGAAAAATGGACATCGATGCATCTCTATAGAAAAACGTATGTAAATGGTAGATCATCCATTTACATCAGTTTACATCCGCATCCGTCATCATCTATTTTTTTAAACTGATCAAATCTCAATTTTTCTTCAGTTAATAAAAAAGGATCGGACGAAAGATGGATGTAAACTGACAAATGGTGAGTTTTTCATCCGTTTTTGCATTGGTAGTGAATGTAAAAAAAACTGATGAAAAAACTGATGATCACTGATGAAAACCTGATGAAAAACTGATCAAACACTGATGACCACTGATGAAAAACTGATGATCACTGATGAAGAACTGATGAATATTTCATTCATTTTGACGTGGCTGAACTGATGAAATGAACGGTCCGAATGTGTGAAAGGGGCCTTACTTAGTTATTTATTGAGGGTAATAACCTGGATAGGGATGGGAGATTATGGGATGCCCACTTAAAGTGATGGTAAAGTCTTGTTTTTTTTTCTATTAAAAAACAAACATGTTATACTTATCTGCTCTGTGCAATGTATTTGCACAGAGCAGCCCGGATCACCCTCTTCTCAGGTCCCTGGCTGGAGCTCCCTGCCCCTCCCTCCTGTTGAGTGTCCCCACAGCAAGCAGCTTCCTATGGGGGCACCCAAGCCGAGCTGCAGCTTCATGTATCCATTCAGACACGGAGCTGCTGTTCGGCTCCACCCTCTCTCTCTCTTGATTGGCTAAATGAGTTTGATTAGGAGTAGCGGGAGCCAATGGTGCCGCTGCTGTGTCTCAGCCAATCAGGAGAGAGAGTCCTGGATGGCTCAGGCACTCATGGACGTTGCTGGATAGAGTGGGGGCTCAGGAAAGTATTAGGGGGCTGAGGGGGGCTGCTGCACACAGAAGGTTTTTTTATCATAATGCATAGAGTGCATTAAAGCGATTGTAAAGTCTAGGTTTTTTTCCTATAAAAATAACAAACATGGTATACTCACCTCCTCTGTTGCAGTAAATTTGCACAGAGCAGCCCGATTCTCCTCTTCTCGGGTCAGTCTTCTGTGATCCTAGCCCCTCCCTCCTATTTAGTGCCACAGCAGGGAGCTTGCTATGGGGGTACATGAGCCAAGTCACAGCTCCTTGTGTCCATTAAGACACGGAGCCCCACCCTGGCCCTGCCCCTCTCTCTCCTGATTGGCTAGCTGACTTTGATTGACAGCAGCGGCAGCCAATTGGCTGTGTCTCAGCCAACCTGGAGGGAGAATCTTGGAGAGCTGAGACACTTGTGGACATCTCTGGACAGAGAGGGACCTCAGCTAAGTGTTAGGGGGGCTGAGGAGGGCTGCTGCACAGAGAAGGTCTTTTATCTTAAGGTATAGAATCCATTAGGATAAAAACCTTCTGACTTTAGAACTCCATTAAGATAAAAAACCTTCTGACTACCACTTTAACTTTAGCAGAACTTCAGGGGCATTCTTCCTATGTACGATCTCTATATACAACTCCACTTCTTTCTCCAGCACACACTTGCTTGCAGAACCCAGCTGGATCACTGACAATGGCCCATTACAATCAGGGACCTGAGGCCCCTTGGCTGTGTAGCAAAAAGTTTACAGTGTCCAGCTTGTAATCTTCCTCCTGTGGCTACTGATCCCAGCACTACCTCTTCAGGCACTGCCAACCCACCTGGCTCCCCTTTTACTAGCCCTCCAGGCTAACCTCTCCACCACAGTCCTCCAGACTAACACTCACCAGCCCATTCGGCTGACTCTCAGGAGATCTCCCAGTAGTTCTGACCTGCTCCTGCTGTCCTCTCTCCTTGCTCCCATGCCTCCAGGAAGGGCTTTATCTTTGTGTTATGGTAGGATCCTTCCAGTGACTGAGCCCAGCCCAAAGTAACCCCCCTCAAACTAGGGGGCACCCTTGAGGGCCAACGACAGCCTCCTCAGCACTCTATCTCCATCTTTCCCTGCTTGCGTGACTCATGCCTATTTATGAGATGGCCTGCCCCCTGCCAGCCCTTTACTGGGGATTGGCTGAAGCCCTTATGCCCTTATAAATAATCCAATCCGCTCCTCCTAACCCCACCCACTTTGTCTACAACATTCTCCAATGTCCCAGAAAACAGGGGGAAGTCAGAGAGGCTGCTAGGATGAGTCATCCAGCCCTAAATCACTGAACCCTGACCTAGATTCACAGCTCAGGCTTTAGCCCTGAACTAAAGAAATTTACCTACACTAGCTAATTTACACTAATACCTGGAGGGTGCTACACAAGTATAATATAATACAAAATTTTTTAGTAAAACATAAAAGATTATGTTATACCGTATAATTAGATACCTAACATGTCACGCTTTAAAATTGCGCACGCCTAAGGAATGGTGACTAAAGCAGCTCTAACGAGCAGGGCCCTCTAGTTCCTCCTGTTTTGAACTGTATTGTAACTGTATTGTCTTCCCTCAAATTGTAAAGTGCTGCGCAAACTATTGGCGCTATATAAATCCTGTATAATAATAATAATAATAATAATAAAGCCCTCTGTCAACTAATGTCACTCAGCCAGTCCAGGCTGGGGGAAGATCCTGATCCACTCAGCAGCCTGGACTGGCGCCTGGCTCAGACTCTCAGAAATCCATTAAGAGCCTGAGCCAGCCCCTCCAGCCCCCTCCACAGCCCGGTGCTTTAGTGAGCGCTAGAGGGGAAAGCAGAGGGACCGCTGAATGACAGTCACTGCTCTCTGTTCAGAGAGGAGGGGGGAGAACTGAGCAAGTGTTTGATCGCTCAGTTCTCACTGCAGAGTCCGTGGAGGACAGATGCAGCAACGGATCAATGCTGCATTCACCTAGGTGAGTATATATGTTTGTTTTTTCTTAAATCCTCAACTTCTCTTTTAAACAGGAGGTCTGGCACTAAAATGATTGCTCTTGCTCTGATGTGCTACCTCATATACGTGGTGCGATCACAGTTTACATATGCGCATGGGACCAATGTGTGCGTTACATTGGCATGTGAGTACGGGGGGACGGGGACATTTAAAAAATTTAGTTTTAAATGGTATTATTTATTTTATTTACATTTATTTATTTTTTTACATCGTGTCTTTAATTTTTTTTTTTTATCAACTTTATTGCTATCACAAGGGATGACAGGTACTCTTCACTGTACACAGTGACAGGTACTCTTTACTGAGATTAAAATACAAAAGAGGGTGCAGCGCTACAATAAAAATAAAAATAAAAATAAATATATATAAATGTACACTCAAAGGTATGGATGTAAAAGAGTCCTTAAAACAATCCAATCACAGATACTGTGTATACATAAATATAAGGAAGAGTCTTTAGATGTCACAAAGCCAAGCTTGAGGATTAAGGGAGACCCGTGCTGTAAAGGATGAAATATTGCACCTCTTCATATGTGATTCCATCACCAGAATATGTGCTAGCCTCTCACCTCAATTACCAGACCTCTAGGGTCATTGCGCAGTGTATTGCCAAACACCGAATGGGCTCCCAATCTCCACAGCAATGCCTCCAATCTCAGACCGTTCATACAGTGTTGTATTCCACCAAGGAGAGGAAGGAACAAAAGACATCTAGTGCTCTCCGTTTATTCAATGTTTAATGCGTATTAAAAAGTATTGTACTTACAAACATAGCACTTTCCAAGTGCATAACGAACAGCTATTAACAGAGATACACAGCCGTCTGTGCGCTCGATGTGAGATCCCTTCGGAGCGTCGCGGGTGACGTCACAGCTCCTCCCCCGTACGCGTTGCGTCAGTGGGTGTGACTTCTTCAGCGGGGTACGTGAAGGGCGGCACCCGCACGCTATTTATCATTGCTGCTTGGCAACCAGACACTCAATCCCGGGGCGGAACAGGAAACACATTTAGGTCTCCATTTTGAAATAGGGAAAACCCGCCCTATTTCCGGGAGACTCCGGAGCCAACAAAACCAGCCTATTACAGACCGGAAACTGGGGATAAACACACGGATCAGAGACACCCAGACCCGATCGATGTAATATTGGACAAATATATATAATATTGCACTTAATTCATACTGGATGCATAGAACCTATAATAGGAAAAAGCAGCCATACAAAGTGCATGCAATATTTTAAAATGTAATAATTTCTTAAAGGTAATAATTACCTAAAATTGGGGATAGTGAATAAAATTCTAAAATCACCTCATAATTACCTGAAATTGGGGATAGTAAATAAAATTCTAAAATCACCTCATAAAAAGCTATAAAAGACGTGTAACCGCGAGGCTCCGTATGGATCTTTCAAGCACATATATACGTAAATACATAAAGACACATAAAAACACATAAATCACCTGAAACCAGCACATCCTATCTATTGGAGATAAAGCAATTCAAGTCGAATTCCACATTTAACCCCCCCGGAACTAAAACTTTGGTCTGGTAAATCCAGAATGATTCCCTTCGACTTAATTGCCTAATAAAATTTCCTCCCCTCCAATGTCGAGTGGTTTTCTCAATACCCCAAAACTTTAATCCGGTGGGGTCACAGTGGTGGTACCTTTTAAAGTGTTTGGGGACATTGTGCTTATCCTTGCCCTGTCTGATTCTGTTCATATGCTCTCCCACTCGGACATGCAACGCCCTCGTGGTTCTACCCACATATTGGTATCCGCATTTGCATTCGAGCATATATACTACACCCTTTACTGAGATATCTGGGGACTATTAGACCCCAGATTGCTCCTCTGCCCTCAAAAGCATCTGATCAAACCAAGACTGGTTTGAGCAGATGCTTTACAAGCCGGTAACTGTAGTGACAAAATCCTTGTCACTTGAAGTTTTTTACGTCACGGGGAGGGGGTGGGTACAGATGTCCCCTACTTCTCTCTCTGTTTACCAGACATGACAGGTGGCAGCGTTCCTTGATCACATCGGAAGCCCAGAAAGAGCTACGGCAGGAGGGGGAGGAGCCCTTTCTGTTCCTTGTAGAAATTATTTAGAGGCCGTAGAGGTGTTGGGATCACTTCTATAGTAAAGCCCATTGCTGCCCATACCGGAATCATAGCTAAAGGTGTGAAGAGGTTGAAGAGGAACTGAAATGTGGAAGCCCAAAAAAAAAAAGGCAGAGGACAAAGGTCAAGTGTGTGTGGAGGTGGTCATCTTTGTAAGGGCAGGGCTTCACTTCCACATGTCTCCTAGAAGACAAGCAGTCAGAAGCAGCAGTGCCTTAGATCTCACACTGCAGATATGCAATTATGAGGCTGTAGGAACAAAAGGAATTCCAAACAAAAGTCAGCTTTTCCAGGATTGTTAGTCACATTTCTCAGATGTTCCCTACAAATCTTCACTTTCTAAATTCACATGCACCCATGGTGGAGATTACAAATGGCCATGTTGCGATACACTGCACAGACATGGTCCACCAGCTTTTTGTGCTAACTTGCTAAACATTTACTTTGTCTTAGGCCTTGACCACACAGGCATCAAAGAGAGGTGTTCTTGTCCCTTCCACAGCAATAGCCTTGAGCTCTGTACCAACCAGCATTTAGCACATTCTGGTTTCTAAGAACGTTGTCTGCAGTATCTCACCCACATTGATATTCATTGCTCCCTCGGCAGATTTCACTGTTGGAACATCATTCCAAATCCAGGCCGAACATCTCCAAGCAGTTTGTGGGTCCAGCTTCTGTGAACAAAGAGTTATTGCCACACATATCCCTTCTGGAAGGAAGGAAATATGTGTGGCAGGCTCAGTTTCAATATGTCCCTCCCTGGAAATTATTTTCAAATGTTGGCACTTTATAAAGATACGATACAGCTCAGTGTTCCATGTCGCAGATTAACTTTACAACTTTCTAACATGTGGGTTTAGAAGCCGTACAAGCTAAAAATTCTTCTCAGTGGTTTGTCTGTTTATTGAGCATTGTTGTGGCTAAGTCACATCTATCCTCAATTACAGCATCGTTGCTTCAAATGTGTGCTAATGTGTCTTCGAAAGCATTCACATATGTGAAAACCAAAAAGCTTTTTACGAGCATTAATTTGCTACTTTCTTCACCACAGTGGTTAGTGTCACTTTCAAAGTTCAGTTTACAGGAACAACAAGGCCAGAAAAACTTCATAAGGCTAAAATTGGCTTAAAGCTAAACTCACGCTAGGATTCACCACCCAGCACAAACAATATCCAACTTTATTTGCTGCTGCACCAATAAAAAAAAATAATCTAAATGCCCATCTGTTGTCATGTTAAGTCTGGGTCCAAAGTCTTCTAACTGCATAGTGGAAGAATCCTTTTTGGGTACTCACATTGCTGTCTGGATGGCATGGACACTACCAAGGTTTTTAGGTTCTACAGGACTGCAGCGGAATGATAACATCATGACTAGGGATGAGGTTCAGCACAGCAACTCAAAAAAGGGTAATAACTGGCGGCTGCCAGTGAGCAGTCCCTGCATAATTTGGGGTAGGACTGCCCAGAATGTGGGTGCGATATTGGTGGGACCTCTGGAAAGCAGGTGTGATTTCAGTAGGACCACCCAGAGGGTGGATGTCTTTAGTTTGGATGGCCTAGAGACTGGGATGAAGATTCTATGCAATGGCCATCATCAATTACATTGTTCAAATATGGCCATGTGGTTACCAGCATCCCCGCCCCTATGTTAAGTGCAGTTGTGGGGCAGGGAATTCTCTGGCCACAGTTGATTGGATCAAAGGCCTGCTATCATGTGACAACTTCCTGCGGGTTTTTCACTGTCACCACCACCCAAACATAACACGTCTTCCTTCTTGGTAGTCCCACCAAGATCAGGCCCCACTTGTGGGAAATCCTGCACCTAATAATGCAGGAACTGCCCACTAGCAGCTGGTATCCCCTCAGTTTATACCCTTTTATGAGTTACTGTACATGGTCAAATAAGGGTGATGCTGTGAGCTTGAGATGTAGCCCAGGACACAACATCATAAGGACAAAAGACCTAGATGCAGGGCTGTCCCTGCAAGTCCAGGACATTTGTTGTCTATGCCAAGGGGACCAGTTGACAGCAGGCATAGACTGCAGTGCCTGGTCATCAGTCTTCATTGCAGGAAGAGGTGCTTCGGTGGATTCCATGACCCATAATGACAATGCCTCTGTAGGTGCTGTAAAATGAACAGAAAAAGCTATTTTCTCTTACGTCCTCCGACAGTCGCCGCCCATTCACACAGTCTTCACTTATGGGGTATTGACTTCATCTCCACAGGAGTTTCTAGGCATAAGACTTGTAAAAGAACAATAAATCTACATAGTCACACCCATGTGGGCTGTCCTTCTAGTCCAATACCCCCTGCAATAGCCATCCCAAATCAGTTTGTCTTCTGCCTAGCTTCAGGAGTGGATAGGCTTCCCTGTGCTGAGGCTACAGTCTCAGCCTTTCTCTTTTTCTTTTATGATTTCTTTTCAAAAGATGTCATTTTTTTCTTTACATTGCTAGCTGTTTATTTTATCAGCACTAGTTAGTGGATCTTCGGATGAAGACGGCGTCTGCGGAGCCGGGAATCGGACTGACCGTCCTGGTTCTCCAGGACAGAGAGTCAGATGGAATCCCTGCCTGCCATCGAGCATTTCGCAGGCTATGTGTTCGCCCTGGCCTCACAAACAACCCATCCCTGTCCATCAGGGATGCAGCCATGTGAGGTGACTACCTCACTAGACACAGCATAGGTTCGTCCGTGCACTACTAGTGTCCTGCATTTTGGCTGGCGGCACTCCCCTGCCATCTCAGGGTGGGCGGTTTCCCGCTTGATATGAGGCACCCCACGCCATCGGGTACAGGTTTTGTACGGGTCCCTAGCTGTTGGGGGTGTTTTCCCCTTGGTTATTTATTTTCCTGGGTTGTTGCTCATGTTGAGCCTTTTTTTGTTACCCAGAAGGTTATTTTCTTGTACATGTAAGGTTCCTTTCTCTGATGTGGGTACTGCGTTGCTTTTCTGGTGGTTGCGTTGCCCACCCCTCATGTCTACACTGCTTTGGGACATCCCCATAAGTGAAGACTGTGTGAATGGGCGGCGACTGTCGGAGGACGTAAGAGAAAACTGAATTTTTGTAAAATCTTAATGTAAAATTCCTTTCTCTGAGTCCTACGACAGTCGCCACCCCCGCCCCTCTTTTTGGGGTCTTTTTTTTATACACTTTCACTGCTTGCGACCAAACTGATTTGGGATGGCTATTGCAGGGGGTTATTGGACTAGAAGGACAGCCCCCATGGGTGTGACTATGTAGATTTATTGTTCTTTTACAAGTCTTATGCCTAGAAACTCCTGTGGAGATGAAGTCAATACCCCATAAGTGAAGACTGTGTGAATGGGCGGCGACTGTCGGAGAACTCAGAGAAAGGAATTTTACGGTAAGATTTTAAAAAAATTCAGTTTTTTTCAATCTGGCTTATAAGAGCCATGGGCCCATTGGCAACTCTGCTTCCCCTATTGTTACTCTGCTCATCAGAAAAAACGGATGGAGCTTTCCAAATTGCAGTCAAAATTCATAGCCAAAACTCCAATTTAACTTTCCAACATATGCTGGTAATATCAGCGTAATTTCTCTTTCAGGAACAAATTAAACCTTAATTGCAGATAAATATGTAATTGGCCTTTCCAGCACAGCCAACGACATATTTAATTATCATCTCCATCTTTTATACGCCGCTAACCCCTCTAATTAAATCTTTGCACTATTAATGAATTATCATAGTCTTTATGCCACTAAACACATAGTATTGTCTCATCAATATTCACTGCAGATGCTGTCCTAATGAATGCAGCATTGATATCGGTGTAGAGAAGTAAAGAGGAAGCTGCAGGGATAAAGTCTAATGACAACCACCCAACAGACCGAACTATATTATAAAATTGAAAACACTTTTGTTCGGCATCACATCAATGAGGAATCTGTTATACACAGATTCCAATTATTTCATTTAGGCATTCTACTGAGAGCTGCAATGGCCCTTTTAATATGCAGATGTAATCCTGCGATGAGATTCAAGTGTGTGTTAAATATTCCAGTGGCTAACAATTAAGTAGGTAAAATTTCCTTTAATTAGGGAGCTCTGTGCCTGAGCCATTGCCGTATTTGCTGTTCTTTGATCTATTCAGAGAAGCTATTATACATGTGCTTCTCTTGTACTCTTTTAAACCCTTTAGTATGCATGGGACTCGGGTCAACGTAATTACCATCTTTTCCAGCTGAGGTCACTGGGTATGATATGGCAGTGCCCCAACTAAGTATTTGTCGTCTTCAGAAAGGAATTCCTCACAGGTTTCCCACTAAAGCTCCTTCCAACTTGCTCGATACATTGGTTTTAGCCATGAGAACAAAATGGTATTCCGTCAACGTGGATCTTGATACTAAAACCCTCTTTTCCCATTTCTCTTCTCCCCTTTGTCAGATTTAAAAAAAGAGCCTCTACCCAAATTAAACCATCATCCTTCTCCTTATGTCTCCTCAAAATAATAAATAGTTAAAAAAAATAACTCAATTGTGCTATGACCTTCAATGACAGGTAGTCAAATAACCAAATGCTGCTTGATCTCACATGAAGGGGTTTAAGGCAGCATTTACACTTGAGCTAAACATCTTTAGTCATTTTGCAGGAGTTTTTTTTCATACAAGTGTTTTTATGTGTTTTTGTGGGTGTCTGAGGTTTGAATGTTTTTTTATTATTATTTTTAGCTTATAGAAAGCTGGCTACTAGCCATGTGACCAACCTGTGTTCACTCCATTATTCTCTTTAGGACAGGGATGACTTTTGTCTTACCGTTTAACATTGTGTAAGACAACCAGAATGCTGAGTACCTAAAGCCAGCCAAAGTTTTCAATTTAAATTAGATAGGACACTGAAGGTTCGATTTACTTTTAGTTTTTTGTTATTTGCTGTTTGCCCCAAGTGGGGTGATTTTCCCCTGTGACAGAAAGTAATTCATTTTGTGGACCGCCCAGACTTCCACTTTGACAGTAAAATCAAGAATCAAGAAAAAGTGAAAATAGTGAAAGAAGTGAAATAACTTTATGACTACTGACAGGTTAAGTGAAAAACACTAATATCTCATTACAAAGGCATCTGAAAGTTAGTGAGGTATATTAGGTACCAAGTAAACATTTTGTCCCTGAAGTTGATGTTTTAAAAACAGAAAAAATGGCCATTGCAGTCTGTTGTGTAAGTGGCTGTGTACCCGCAGATCTGTCAGAATGCACGTGCTGATCTGTCTCAACAGACAAAAAGCATACAATGGGAATGTGAGCATCAGAACTGGACCATGGAGTAATGGAAGATGATGGCCTGGTCGGATGAATCAGGTTATCTTTTACATCATGTGGATGGCTGGATGTGTGTGCATCACTTACCTGGGGAAGAGATGGCATCAGAATACTGTTGGAGATACAACAGCTTTCAGTTTAGCAGATTAACTGCGGTTCACAAATAGGACACTAGATGTCGCTAATGCTCAGTGATATGCTATGCATTTTCTATGATGTGTTGTAATATCCTGTACACTGTACTGAACTTGTTGGTTATCTCTTCCTGTCTGTGTTCTTATTACAATGAGGTAACATCTTTGCATTCTGTGTTATGTTCCAATAAAGAAGCCAGTTCCTGTTACTCCACAATGTCTGATCTGAATGGACTCCGCTGCACCCAGTGATCGTACTCTGCAACAAATACAACATGGGAAGAAGGCAATCCAGGTGAGACTTGTAATGCATTGGGCAATGTTCTTCTGGGAAAACATGAGTCCTGCCATTCATGTGGATACTTCTTTGACACGTACTACCTATCTAAATGTTGCTGCTTACCAAGTAAACCCTTTCATGGAAAAGGAATTCCCTCATGGCAGTGCTTTCTTTCAGCGGGGTAATGTGCCTTGCCACACTACAAGTTCAAGAATGGAGGAACACAGCAACAAGTTCAAGGTGTTGACTTGGCCTTCATAATCTTCAGATTTCAATCCAATCGAACATCTGTTGGATGTGCTGTAAAACAAGTTCAATCCATGTACAATTTACAGGATTTACAGGATCTGCTACTGATGGCTTAGTGCCAGGTACCACAGTATACCATTAGAAGTCTGGTGGCATCCATGCCTTGATGGTTCAGGGCTGTTTTTAGGGGGAACCTATTCAGTATTAGGTGGGTGGTCATAAAATTATGGCAGATTCGTGTATAAGAGAGCTGCTTAACAAAGAATTTCTATTTTTATCAATCTCATTCTGGCAGGGGACCAGATCTTTTGTTGACGCAATTTTACTTTCACTTATAAGTCTCTTCTCAGCTTCCCAGTTCTGTGGGAATTTGTGTCCATTCAGCCAAAAGAGAATTTATAAGGTCAGGTACTGATGTTGGACAAGACTTTTCGATTGATCCTAAAAGTGTTTAAGAGGATTGAGGTCAAGACTCAGGTTCATGCTGGAACAGAAATGGTCTTTCTCCAAACTGTTTCAACAAGGTTGAAAGCTCACTATGGTCCAACATGTCTTTATATTTTGTACAACACCTGAGCTCAATGATTTGGGGGGTTGTCCACTTGACTCGAGCATACCTCAGTTAGGTTGGCCAGTAGAGATGAGCTCAAGCATGTTCGGAATCCTAGTCCCAACCCATCTGCCCGATCCCACCAGAAAGCCAACACTGCACACCGCTAATCACAGGCATTGAGACCTTTCCCGGTTTGTGCATCTGCGGACCGGGAAATGTCTCACTGTCTGTGATTAGCAGTGTGCGGTGTCAGCTTCCTGGTGGGATCAGGCAGGTGGGTTGGCACTAGGATCGCAAACACGACTGAGCCCATCTCTATTGGCCAGATGTCCACAAGCTTTTAGCCACACATTTAAGCTGGGTATACACTAGTAAAGTTTCGTTCAGCATTTTTTGTTGTAAGAACATTATAAGAATTTGTTCATTTTTCTAATCATTGGTGGGGTGAAATCAACATTCTTTTTTTCTACAGCAGTGACAAGAAGGAGGGGCAGGATGCTAATTTTTCCTCGAATGCACGAACTTCTAAAACTATATGTGGTTTTGGTTTGGTAAAGACCATTCATTCCAAAATCGAATGGTAAAAGCAAACAAAATCTTTAACCACTTTCGAGCGACATTCAAATGTTCTGAGCATTTTCATATGAATTTTTCTAAGAATTTTTGTACAGTTTTTCATTAGAAATTCTACTTGTGTATACAAAGCTTTGGAGAATGTGGTCTACTGCCTGTTTGAGATAGGGCAAGGTTCAACAAACGCTAACTACAATGCTATCAATAATCAAAACATCACTAATGGACATGGTCCTGTGTATGGTCAATTTATCTCAGGCAACTCCAGACAGATTTTAAGGTTCTGTTTTTTTACAAACAAGTGACTTCATACCTACACTAAAATCATTGGTGCCAGTAAAAAGTTTTCCTATTTCCTCTGCTTATCTAAGAACCCATATAGATAGGTTAAGGATACAAGGAAAGAATGCTTTTCTTTAACAAAGTCCCATTAAGTCGTAAAATGTAATGTTTGTTTCCACAAAATTAAACCCAGTCACTTGCTCCATGTTAACTCAAGGACAAGGAAGACAATATAGTGATTTATTTTCAAAAGTTTAAAAAAGCTAATTATAATGTGACCTACAGTACAATATTGCCTCTGTTGGTTTTCTAGGTTTTAAGCCCCTTAATTGAAATAAAACACAAAAATACATAACACATAAAAGAATAGTGGCATCCAGCTATGTAAGACCAGGTCTTAAACAAGCCATACAAAGTTCCAATCTCGACCGGTTCACCAGTTCGGTCTAGGGGATATCTTTTTGTGGACTTTATTTGCAGAAACTTGAACAGAATGAGATTTAAAGGTTCAGATTACTCCAAAATGATAGCAGAAATCAACAGGAGGACAAACCACTTACAAAATCCTCTTGAAACAGCCTTGACTGGAGGAAATTGGGAATGGACAGTAATGCTAGGTCTCTGTAAGAACAGTCCCAGTCTATCCAGGAGCAGGAGTCGGCCGAGTATCAAACTGTTAATTGGCAGGCTGAATGTACCAAGTTCATCAATCGTTCAACTTGGGTGCAACCAGCCTGCCAGATTCTCTTGCAATTATCGCTAGCGGCTGCTAAAGACAATTGCTCGGCAGAAGGCATTCCCCTTTCAACATTGTCTGTGTTGATGGGGCAATTGTGCGAATTTTCTTCCTGCAATCAAGAAACTTGCACCATGTATGGCCAGCCTTACTCACAATGTCCTAGGACAGCTGTCTTCCACCCAGCTTCTATGTGACACTCTTCAGTGAGGGAGACAAAGATCCATTTGCAGACCAGACTCCCATATTATTCCCCTTAAGCAAAAAATATTTTAGCCTATCTTCTCCAGGTCCACAGCCGAGCACCAACTGAGACCCAAACTGCAACTCTTAACACACACCTCTCAGGGGCAGCAGCTTCAGGAGAACTGGAACCCTTCAAGGAGAGGAAAAATTCCCTCTACTCAGGTCTCCCAAATATTTATCACCTCCCCAGCCACCTTCTGTGCACCCTCTTTCCAGGGATTGGCCAGGGTCTGAAAATTTTTCAGAAATCAGTGGCTGACTCTCCTATTCTATGTTCTGGAAGCAGACAGGAAAAATCAGTCACTGATCCTAAGGAAACTAGACTAGAAAACAGATCAATACTCCAGTGAGTACAGAGAATTAAAAAAAAAAAAATTAGCCAACTTTTGGCAGGGCACTACACCGCTATGCCACTCCCCCACATATTACACATGACCTCCTTTTTGGGGTACTAGAGGTGGGGAAGAGGTTCTTGGCCCTCAACATTGGGATAAGGGTACTTTGCAAGGGGTGGATGCTTTGAGAGGCTGCAGTACAGCTTTTCTGTGTAAGACCTTTGTGACCACAACCTAGAACTGCACAGGCATCAGGATTTTAATGACTGTGTAATTTCTGAGCATGTCATGTCAGTCTAGGAAGTAGAACTTCTAATCTAAGCTCTTATTGCAGCTTCATGGGGAATTGTATTGTTGTATTGCTCAGCCCAAGTGCACTTTTCCTTTTTTGCTAGTTTTGAATTGGTCTATGTGGCTGCCATTCTTGCTTTGTTGGATTTAAATTGGAACAACACTGTATCTGAGCACCACAAACCAAAAGCGCTATTTAGTTTATTTTTAATATTCAAAGCAAACCCCCGCATCCAATTTGCATGTCAGGAGACTGTGATCGGCTCTCAATGGAGCCGGTTCACACAGCTCTGGGATGACTGCGGAATGGTTTGCAGAAGGGTCCTGTGCGTCTTCTGGTCCGTTTCAGGTCAGAATTCAGCCAGAATTTCATGCCGAATTTGGACCTGAAATGGTGAACAGGGGCACACCAGACCGCCTGATGCAAGCCGCTCCGCACACAGTGTGAACCCAGCCTGAGAGTGTGAGGCTGGGTTCGCACTGGTGCAAATTGGATGCGGGTTTTCCCGCATCCAATTCGCATGTCAGGAGACTGTGACCGGCTCTCAATAGAGCCGGTCACACAGCTCCGGGAAAGCTGCGGAGCGGATTCCACAGGGGTCCTGTGTGTCTTCTGGTCCATTTCAGGTCTGAATTCAGCCAAAAATTCGGACCGAATCTGGACCTGAAACGGTGAACAGGGACGCACTGGACCCCTGTTGTGAGCTGCTCCGCACACAGTGTGAGCCCAGTCTAAAGTTCCACTTTAATACAGACACACAGGGACACACAGACACTTTGTTGGGTTTAAAACAGACATACTGGTGAAACAACACCGGTGGTCTTAATCTGCCATGAGCAATGTTGGACTTCTGGTGTGTGGCTCTATCTTTAAGGAGGAGGCCTACCAGTAAGTCTGCTCTCAATTTATGCTTTTCTATACATACTGTGGGATTAATTTACTAAAACTGGGCAGTGGAAAATCTGGTGCAGTTGTGCATGGTAGCCAATCAGCTTCTAACTTTAGCTTGTTCAATTAAGCTTTGACAAAAAAGACCTGGAAGCTGATTGGTTTCTATTCAGAGCTGCACCAGATTTTGCACTCTCCTGTATGTCCCATAGTCTGGAACTCAGGGGTAGGAACCAACATTTGCAAAGCTGCCTTGATGCGGTAGTGTGGCTTAGCATGTATTTGTAAATGTATTCAACCTCTGTTTATAAGCTAAAATGATAAAACAGTTTAGCTAGATTGAGTAGATGAAGAGGGTGCTGTTAGGGTGCTTAAAAGTTAGAGACACACAGATGTTGAAGCTTTTATCTGCAGCTGATAAGCCTCGAACAAATCATATTTGCAAATGGCACACAATTTATCGAAATTGATATAGTATATGTCAACCTCTAAAACCCAGATGTCACTGATACAAAGACCAGCTGCAAACAGTGAAGACCTCCTATGGCTTCTCCCCTTATGTGCAGCTACCTGAACAGCAATAATACCCGTAGATATAAAATTATTATTGGGTAATCCAATGGGTTACTCTTCATCTTACATACATGACCCTTCGGCTATTGTTCTCATGGGAAGAACTGATTGGCCAAGTTGAATTTGGGAAGAGGTTTTTCTTTTTTCTCTTCCCTCCTCTGTAAGGCTCCATTCACACTTGTACCACTCCAAAGTTGCGATGACTTTAGAGTGCAACTTTGGTACAACTTAAATGCGACTTTGATGCAACCTTGGATGGGTGCAACTTGGATATGACTTTGGCTTTGACCAGTGATAATGGACAACTGTTGCACAACTGTTGCATTGTATAACATTCAGGTATTACTTTCATACAACTTTTGAGGGCTAACATTGAAGTCTATGGCCCTCAAGTTGCATGAAAGTCAAACTAAAGTAATGCATGAGCTACTTTGAAGTTGTTGCAACTTTAAAGAGGCTGTAAACCCGTAACAATTTTTTTTTTTTTTTGCAACCTGAAAGGGAAACACATAATTAGCTAGTATGCACCGCATACTAGCTCATTATGAAATACTTACCTTAGAACGAGCCCCCGCCATGCTGCCCGCTTACCTGTATGACGGGCGACATGTCCAGTCGCCTGTCTTCCGGGATCACGGCATTTGGCCATCTGATTGGCCGGAGCCGCGGTGACGTCACTCCCGCGCACAGGCGCGGGAGCCGACGGTCACGGCACGGGACTCTGAAGGAACGGCACCAGCGACCGTTCCTTCAGAGCGCATACGCCAGTGACGTCACTGGCTGCATGTAAGGTAAATATCTCCTAAACGGTACATGTTTAGGAGATATTTACAGTCCCTATAGGTAAGCCTTATCATAGGCTTACCTATAGCTACAACTTGCAGAGGAGGGTTTACTTCCTCTTTAAGTCACACATATATGAATTAATATCGTGGGGAAACATATGGAATGACTTGACGTGAGACTTTGATGTTCAAAGTTGCAAGACGCACAAGTGTGAATGGAGCCTACGTATTGACAAGGAAAAACTTTGATTATCACATTGTGCCTCCACAACCAATAACCATCTAATGTCTTTGAGTGGTATGAATGTAAACATTTATCTCTGGCGCACAAAATTACCTGGTCTTTTGATTTGCATTTCTCGAGCCAATGATGGCTATCACTATCCATTACAAAGACCCCAGTGTGGTTCCCTCCTTGTTAGTCAAAGGCCATTATTCTGTGTGACGATATCAGGTGCTTTTGCATTATGTTCTAATTATACTGATTAGCTTACCTATACAAAACTACCTTTCTCATTGAAAATGAAAGATCTGTCTATAGCCCTGAATTACCTGAATTGTTATTTACCTTTAATGTGATCATCCATTCGCAAAAAAATACTCAGGCTTTCAGATTCAGATTTCAAAGAGAAACTAAAATCAACATAACAGAGACTCTAATCTGCCCCCTTGAGATGCCCCTGGGGCATTCACATCTGTCCCTTTAAAAAGAGAATGAACAATGCAATGCTTTGGAGCAAAGAGGTCACTGTCATTGGGCAGTGAACCCCCCTGGTAATATGCGGACATGTGACTGTCCACTTGCCACTGCAAAGAAGTGTAGATGTAAAGAATTTAATATGAAGAGGACCCTAAATTACTTTACAGCTCCTAATTAGAACTTAAAATGGATAGTGATATGGCAATGAAAACATCCATTCAGTAAGTTTATGAGGGTTATTACTTAACAGCTATTAGCTAAACCACCTTCCCAGCTTTAAGTGTTGTAATACTAATGTTGATTGATGGTTGTTTTTTCTTTTCCTTTTCTCAGACATGTCCTATCACGCTCATTGAGCCGATACTTTAAGGCAACAACAGGGGTGCTCTAAATGTGGTTCTTAACCAAGAGGTTATATTAACCATAGCTCCCAACTGTCCCTGATTTTGAGGAACTGTCCCTGACTTGGAACAAAGTCCCTCTGTCCCTCTTTCCTCCTCGTTTGTCCCTCATTTTGGTCTGATCTATATAGTTGTATATAAAATGCACTATTTATCTATCAAAAAGTGTTTCACAGTGCTAAACCTTTCGTCCAATTTCTAAATTGCTGCATTTGTAAATGTCAAAAGCAAATATAAAGGAATATTAGTGGTAAAGAAAAACAACCTGTGGGTTTACCTAATCATTTGTTTTAAATAATTTTCCTTTAACCACTTGCCGATCTCCGCAAGTAGATATACGTCACTAGCCTGTAAGGGTCTGGGGAGCGAGCGCGCTCCGCCGGAGGCGCACTCCCGCTCCCGCGCGGTCACGGACCCCCCTGCGCGTGTGACTGGCGGACCCGATGTCCGCCGGTCACTCGGCGATCGTCGGTGCAGAAGGAGAAAGGCAGGCGGCTGATGTAAACAAGCCGCCTCTCATTCTCCCCTGTGTAGAAACAGTGATCATACGGTTCTACTATGTAGGACCATTGATCACTGTTTCTACACCTCAAGCCACAGCCAATCACAGTTAGAATCACGCCCCTAGGGACACACACAACCCCTCCCTCTCAAAAAAAGTTAACCCCTTCACTGCCAGTGTCATTTTACAGTAACAGTGCATATGTATAGCACTGATTACTGTAGAAATGTCACTGGTAACCCCAAAAGTGACAAAAATGTCAGTCAAGGGTCCGATCTGTCCGCGGCAATGTCGCAGTACCGCAAAAAAAACGCAGATCGCCGCCATTACGCGTTAAAAAAAAAACAACAAAAATGACAAAAATCTTTCCCTTTGTTAGTAAACGCGACAACTTTTGCGCAAACCAATCAAAATACGCTTTTTGCAATTTTTTTTACCAAACATATGTAGCATAAAACAAATTGGCCCAAAATGTTAAAAAATTTTGATTTTTACATTTTTTTGGGGGGGAATTTCATATAAAAAAATGTGAAAAATATTGTTATTTTTGCTAAATTGACGCTCTTTTTTTGTTTATAGCGCAAAAAGTAAAAATCGCACAGGTGATCAAATACCACCAAAAGAAAGCTCTGTTTGTGGGAAAAAAAGGACATCAAATTCGTTTAGGTATAGAATCGCACGACCGCGCAATTGTCCGTTAAAGTCACGCAGTGCCGAATCGCAAAAAAAACCCTGGTCGGAATGGGGGTAAAATCTTCCGGGGCTTAAGTGGTTAAGGAGGAGTGGCGGGGGTGTATCCTATGCGTACATACTTTTGCTAATAGGTGTCCCTTGTTCCCATCCCAAATAGTTGGGAGGTATGTATTAACATAAATCTAAATCTGGACCATTAAAAAAAGAGAATAGAGAAGGGTATGGTCAAAAGAACAAATTGTCCTTTTGGAGAAATATGCCGACATTTCCTGTCCTGTAGACTCAAACAGAAATCAGAAGAAATAAATATAAAACATTTTTTCACTATGCCCCAAATATAAATGTAGCCTTGTGAGCTGCCAACACCTACAAGCCAAAATACCAATATGACATACTGTCGTATCTACAGGATCTACAGAAGACGTCCCTACAAAGTGAGAAATTCCCATCTTAGCCAGATGTCAATGGAATAAGTTCCCCCATTGGAAAAATTTCCATCTATTCCTTTCATGGTGCCAGCCAGGTTTATAAGGGGGTAATAAAGGTAATTGCTTTGGACCCCCTGCCAGACAGGGCTCACTTTTATAAAATAAATCATTTTTTAATAAAATGCAATTAACCATTTAAAGTGGAGTCCGCCCCCACAAAAAAATTAAAAGTCAGCATCTACAAATACTGTAGCTGCTAACTTTTAATATTAGGACATTTACCTGTCCATGGATCCCACAATATCAGCACCCCAGCCGATTTTCAGATTGGCTCTCGGGTGCTACCTCAGTTCGTGGTGAGGGAAACCAACAGTGGAGCCTATCGGCTTCACAGCCAGTTTCCTACTGTGCATACGCGAGGCACGCTGTGTTTTCTAACTGGCCCGGCAGCAGAGGAAGTACGAGGGAGGCCCAACTTCCGAGAGACCTCACCGTGGCAGAGTCTCATGGAAATGGGGACATGTACCTGTCAAAAACAGGTACCTGTTCCCCCCTCCCCCCTGAAAGGTACCAAATGTGGCACGGGGGGGGGGGGGAGCAGATAAGTGGAGCTTCCACTTTTGGGTGAAACTCTGCTTTAAGGACTAGCCCTATTTCTGACATTTGTTGTGTACAAGGTAAAATCAGTATTTTTTGCTGGAAAATTACTTAGAACCTCCAAACCAAAAATGCTATTTAATTAATTTTTAATAGTTAAAGCAAACTCCCCCATCCAACCATGTCCCCATGCTTTATTTTGGTGAGAAATCCCTTTGAAAAACACCCCCCTAGCATTTCTGGCTGTGACCATTTTGCGTAGATGGGCAGATGGTTCATGTAGCAATTACTTTCTGCCCTTTGCTTAAGTTTTCAGACAGGAGGGTGTGCTTAGCTGAGAAAACCCTTCTTCCTCTCCTGAAGACTCCTGGGATATATGACATCATTTGCCTAGGCAGGAAAGCAGGAAGTAACAGAACTATATAGGATATATTTTCCTATCTATTTACTAATGCTAGCAGCATGATGATTAAAAATAAACACTGTTGACTGGGAGAGTAAAGTTCCAGTTTGACTTTAAGTAATGATGTACTATATATTTACAGTGGGCAGTCGGGAAGTGATTTTTAATGAATGAATTAAAAAAAAAAAAAGTTTATTTTACTAAAAGTTATCATGGGAAGCAATATTTTCCCTTCCATCAACTGTAAAAGCATTTTCTCTGGTACATTGTATCAGGTTTAAACAGAGATGTATAGTAACTAAGTAGAACTACTTCACTACTGTACTTAAGTACCGAAAGGCGGTATCTGTACTTTCCTAGAGTAGAATTTTTTTCTCCTACTTCCACTTTTACTTCACTACATTTTTTCAATTTTAGTGTGAGGAGTTATACTAGGAAGTATAGCTGGGTGCCACAAATGGGGACTTTACAATAGGGTGCTTGGGTATTATGTGGTATACCAGATATGACAAAAAAATTACTAAGCATATATTAAAGTAAAAAAGCAAAATATAACTTTATTGTAAACAACAATAAAAAATACACTGTGATTAGGGAAGTCACAGTATATTGTACAAAATTGGATTATATCACACCGACAGTAAACAGCCATATAATTTCATACAAATATAGTCATACACATATTCTCCTAACACAAGGGTAGATGGTGTATATGCTTTTGTACCCAGTTGCATCCACAATGGATGGTCTTTGTGCAGGAGGCGTGGTAGCCCACAACAATTAACCCAACATGTTTCGCAGCACTACCGCCGCTTCTTCAGGGGTATCTTTGAGGGTATCACATAAATATATTTGTCATGAAAGAAATGTAATAATAAGCTAAGATGATAAAGAAAAAAGAAAAATAAAATTAGTACAAAATCATGATATACATGTTTGTAATAGCTTGTACAATTAATGATGTAATGTCAGAGCTTATTCACAATAGTGGCTATAGTAAACAAAAAATTGAATAGTGTCCATGACACAGGGGTAGCAAAAGTAGTATACACTATCCTACCTGTTCGGCATGCAATGAAGCACGCTGTAGTAGGAGGTGCGACCACAAGGCCAGAGGGAAACCCCCCGGGGGCGGACACAGGAGACCGAACACAAATAGGGCATACAAATGCAGCTGAAGAAAAGTATGATCTAAAAGATGAAAAAGAAAAAATAAAATATATGCTTTTAATTTCATGTATAGCCACCCTATGTCTCACCTAGAAAGAGGAGACAGGAGGGGCACTTAGTGTTTTTAACTTAGGCCGTAGCTCATGGAGCTATGGTGGTTAAGAGAGGGTGTCTTACCTCAGTAATGCCCGGCCATAAATATGGGCGGGGACTGGGTAGAAGAAAAAAGTGGATCAGAATAGAAGATCCCACAATAATGTTTCCTAAAAAGAAACAAATATAGGGTAATATATATCTGATATGTATCAACTAGGAGAAGCAATCTGCAATATTTAGGCAGATACATGTATCACATTATCTAGAGGTTAGACTAATCATCCTTGACGAGGATCTAAGCCATTAAATTGGACTTGCCCCTCGATGTAGGTGCTGCCGATACAAGAAAATAATGAAGGCACAAGGCATAAGCATTACCTGATAGTAGAATAAGGATCGCGTCCAGTCCCCGCACATCGCGGTGATGGACGCCAAGTTGCCGCTATTTATGTGTCCGGATAACTCCACCCGGGTGGCGCACAGGACGTGCGTCCTGCCGAACATCCGGGCTGACGTCAGGGACGCGCGCGCACCTCGCGCATGCGCATCAGCCGCAGGCCGGTCAACATCCAAAGCAACGTCCGCGGGAGCCATGGGAGTGGCCACCGCGAACGTGTAGAGGAGGGGCAAGCCAGACGACATATCAACACCAGTCCCCCGCAGGGGGGAGGGGTAATACCTGACGTCATGTGCCCGCCAATGGGGGAGCCCAAAGTAGTCGCATCAAAAGAGAGCAATCAAATAGCCCATATTTGAACCTACAAAAACAGGAAAAACGGAGGGGAAAGTGTATACCGTTGGACATTGTGTCATGGACAAGCAAATTTGTTACTAAAAAAGAAAAATTTCCGAATAACTGTAAAGTTACAGAAAAATAGAGATCAATAATATTGGTAAACTTCATTAATCAAAAAAACACAACAAATAAAATATATATCAACAACTTAGAAAATGTGTAATCATACTGAAAAGAAAAAAAGAAAGAAATTTAATTAGTACATATATAGTGCACCACTATATATCAACAGTCCATTTGTCCATGGGGTATTGAAACTCCTCAGGAGGCTAAGACTGGTATAAATTAATGGATAGAGATGTCGCATGGATATATTGGTGAAGTTGGACAGGGGGAGAAAAGGGGGGGGGGGGGAAATAAAAGAAAAAGAATAAAATAACTATACAAAAAGGGGGGGGGGAAACAAATTCAATTCCATATACATGACCTATAAAAATGCCTTATAAGAGTGAGCTTCATTTAATCCTGGAGGTATAGTGGCGTTTAGCCTTTCTATCCAGAGGGTTTCACGTTGTAATATTTTCTGATCCCAGTTACCCCCTCTGGGATCAGGGGGAATAATTTCCAATACCCTGAATTTGACAACCGAGTTGTCAAAGCTATGATGTAGCCCTATGTGTCTGGTAACCGGGGTGAGGATTTCCCCCCCCCCCCGGAGAGGTATATGTGGTCCCCCACTCGTTGGCCTAGTTGTCTGATCGTTTTACCAACGTAGAAGGCGGAACACTGGCATGTCATAAGGTATATCACACCCTGGGTCGCACAGTCTGCGGATCCCCGCAGTTTGTGAGAAGAGCCGTTGGGTAACTGTGTAATCGGACCCTCCTCAATCCAGGGGCAGCGAGAGCAACCACCACATCGGTATGTGCCTAGCCTGCCCATGGGTTGGGGTCTGTCCACAGTATAATGGCTTTTAATCAGCAAATCTCTAAGAGATGTGGCTCGTCTGAACACAATCTCAGGGTATTCCTTGACATATTTGCCAAGAGTGTTTTCCTCTTTAAGTAGATGCCAATGCCTCTGGAATATAGCTATAAGTTGCTGGTGATTATTGGAAAACTGGGTAATTATTTTTACAGTTGGATCAGAGTCCGTTTTCTTTTTACGTTGTAAAACATCGTCTCTAGCCAATTCCTTGGCCTTGTTAAAGGCTTTTCTCAGAATTGTACGAGAATATCCCCTTAGGAGCAATCTTTGTTGTAGTTTTTTGGCTTCCCGAAGGAAGTCTTTTTCCAGAGAACAGTTTCTCCTTATGCGCAAGTATTGCGCAAAGGGAATACTGTTCTTTAATGGTACCGGATGCGCACTGGAAGCATGCAATAGCATGTTACCTGCACTCGGTTTTCTGTACAGGCTCGTAGTGATATATCCGTTAACATCCTTCCTAATTTCAATATCCAAAAACACAATCTGTTCTGGATGAAAAGTATAAGTAAATTTTAGGTTGAAATCGTTCACATTGAGTGAACATAACATTTCCTCTAATTCAGTTTGAGAACCTGTCCAAATTAGGAACAAGTCGTCAATGTAACGAAACCAATATTTTACCTTTGTCAACCAGGGTGCATAGGTGTCGCAAGAGGAAACGTGCTTCTCCCACCCCCCCAGGAATAAATTCGCATAGGAGGGGGCACAGCACGTTCCCATTGCGACACCCTGCTGTTGTAAATACGTGGTTTCCATGAACGTAAAAAAGTTATGCGTTAGAATAAATCTAAGGAGGGATAAAACAAAATCACTATGAGGCCATGTACGTTGGTGTTGACCATAGAGAAATGATCCAACCTGCCGGATGCCCTCCTCGTGCGGTATACTCGAGTACAAAGCCTCGATATCCACCGCCACGAGGAGGGCATCCGGGGGTACCTGGACACCATCGATACGTCTGAGTAGGTCAGGGGTATCTTGAATGAAGGACGGTAGGGATTGGACAAAGGGGCGCAAGAAAAAATCAACATATTTGCTTGCGTTTTCTGAAATTGACCCAATCCCAGACACAATGGGTCTACCAGGGGGTTTTAGAGAGTTCTTATGTATTTTCGGCAGGGAGTACATTGTTGGGGTCCTAGGATGTTTAGTTATGATGAAGTCATGTACATCTTTATCAATGATTCCAGATGAAAAGGCTTCGAAACATAAGTTTTTTAATTCATTTTGAAAATTTATAGTCAAGTCAGGGTCAATGGGAGTATACCATTGACAATTCTTCAAAATATCGAGGCACATCTCTTGGTATTGGTCGTGCGTCATTATGACCACGTTGCCCCCCTTATCAGAGGGCTTTATGACATAATGAGGGTTTTTCTGTAAATGTTGAAGAGCTATATTCTGTGAAGCAGTAAGGTTTTCAAATGTGGGTGACCAACGGGCTTTTTTTAAATCTCTTATTGTCTCACAGACAAAAGACCAAATCTGAGGACAGATAGTCAGGTCAGGGAATTTAAGGGATTTAGGTTTAAAAGGTTTTTTTGGAAGACTCAATGGGACATCAGGTCCATCGGGAGGGGGCGGGGGACCAACAGGATCCACCGACCCCTCCTCATAGAGGAGCATAAGGTCCCTCAGGGCTCGGAATTCCTCCATAGTATAGTTTTTAAGTTGTTCCGTGAGTTCCAGTTCAAGTCTTTTCTGTTGTCTATTATCATCGAACATGAATTTATAGGTCAGATTTCGAGCAAACAGATAGACGTCCTTGATAGTGTCAAAGACGTCTATCTGTTGTGTTGGGCAAAAGCCCAAGCCTAGCTGTAGCACCTCAACCTGGTCGGGTGTGAGTGGGAATTGGGTGAGATTTATGATATTAAATGCATCAGAGTGGTTATCTAAGGGGCTGTGATGTTGTTGGGACTTTGGGTGACAAAACCTGTTAATTTGGTCTGTTTCTTGGTAGTTTTTGGGATGGCCCCTAGTTGTGGGTCTAAAAAAGCCCCATCATCCTGTGAGGGGTGTGATGTTTGTGATAGGGGGAGAGGGTTGGACAAAATTTTTTGTAGTGCAGGAGTGAGATCAGTAGTTTGAGCTTGTGGGAGGGAAGGGCGTCTCTTACCCCCTGGGTTAGAAGGAGACCCACCTCCGTGTCGAATACGTTTTGGTGCTCTCGAACGAGTAGACGGGGCTCGTGCATTTGTCTGTGAGGGAATAGAAGAAAGGTTAGATACACCATAATCAGTTTGATCATTAATGTGAGATTGTGAACCAGGTTGTCTGGGTGTCACAGCAGGTAGAGGCTGTTTTTCATTCCATTTATGTGTGTATCCGCCCATAAAGGCTAATTTGTCTCGATTGAACTTAGATTGTTTTTTAAAAAAAATATCTTCATTTAATTTTTCAAGTCTGAGTTTGATGTCAGACCATTTTTCTGCAAATTCCTGTAGTTCGGTGACATGTTTATATTCCAGATTAAGATCATTGATCTCATCATCTAGGGTTTTCATGTCTGCTTTGTATTGTCCTATCAAAATGTTCATGAGATTTTTGGTGCATTCATCAAGAGCCGCTTCCCAGCTCTTTTTGAAGGCATCAGATGGATTCCTCAGTGTTGGAAACGTATGAAGTCTCAAACCCTGAGGATTCAAGTCCTCACTTACATATTTCTGCAGAAAATTGATATGCCAATAAAGGTGTGATTTCCTCTTTAAAAGCCCAAAAACCTTTTGTAAATAAATTTTTAACTCTTCAACATTTTTATGGTTGGATGTATAGGTCGACTGAATTGTGGACATAAAACCCGTCCAGGCTTCACCAGATAAGTCCATGCTTACAAATATAACTCCCTAATAGGGGGAAAGAAGGGGAAACAAATGATTGCAAATTACAAAAATATGATTGTATAAACAAAAGCGTAGTATGTGAGATAGTCAGAAGCGTAGGGCACCAGGGGTGTATTATCCACCAATCGATTATATAAACAGAGGACTATCTCTATAAGTTGCGGTTTCCCTCTGGCCTTGTGGTCGCACCTCCTACTACAGCGTGCTTCATTGCATGCCGAACAGGTAGGATAGTGTATACTACTTTTGCTACCCCTGTGTCATGGACACTATTCAATTTTTTGTTTACTATAGCCACTATTGTGAATAAGCTCTGACATTACATCATTAATTGTACAAGCTATTACAAACATGTATATCATGATTTTGTACTAATTTTATTTTTCTTTTTTCTTTATCATCTTAGCTTATTATTACATTTCTTTCATGACAAATATATTTATGTGATACCCTCAAAGATACCCCTGAAGAAGCGGCGGTAGTGCTGCGAAACATGTTGGGTTAATTGTTGTGGGCTACCACGCCTCCTGCACAAAGACCATCCATTGTGGATGCAACTGGGTACAAAAGCATATACACCATCTACCCTTGTGTTAGGAGAATATGTGTATGACTATATTTGTATGAAATTATATGGCTGTTTACTGTCGGTGTGATATAATCCAATTTTGTACAATATACTGTGACATCCCTAATCACAGTGTATTTTTTATTGTTGTTTACAATAAAGTTATATTTTGCTTTTTTACTTTAATATATGCTTAGTAATTTTTTTGTCATATCTGGTATACCACATAATACCCAAGCACCCTATTGTAAAGTCCCCATTTGTGGCACCCAGCTATACTTCCTAGTATAACTCCTCACACTAAAATATTCAATAGGGACGTGGTGCTTTTCAAATAACTTTAAACTTATAGAGATAGTCCTCTGTTTATATACATTTTTTCAATGATTTCAATACTTCTACTCCGATATTTTTTTTTGTGTGCTGCATAGTTACTCGTTACAATTATAAAAATTACCACTGCCAGAACAGTAGATGGCAGGTTTCATGAAGCTCAAAACATGTGTATTATCAGCGCATACGAAAATAAATGCTACTGTATGTATAAATAAAAGCTGCATTTGAAATAATAAAAAACAATATGATGTTCAAACTCTTGACTTCTTTCTTTAATAACGACATAACACAGTACTTTTACTTTTACTTTCAGTACTTGAGTAGCAATTTTTTTTCAAAACTACTGGTACTTTTACTTTCAGTACTTGAGTAGCAAAATTAAAAAAAAAACTACTTGCAATACTTAAGTACAAAAAATGTTGAATACTTTAGTAATTCTACTCAAGTCACTTTTTGATCGAGCACTTCCACTTCTACTCAAGTCACTTTTTGATCGAACCCCTGGTTCTTTTTACTCAAGTATGGGTTTCGAGTACATTATACAACTCTGGGTTTAAACAAACGGTAGCTCAAATGCTTCTCTTCGTTCCTCGCAAGACCTCCTGCTCTCTTGCTCCCTTGTTACCTCCTCTCATGCTTGCCTCGAGGACTTCTCCCGAGCCTCTTCCACCCTATGGAACTCCCTACCCCATCTATCTGACTATCTCCTACGCTGTCCACTTTTAGGCAATCCCTAAAAACATATCCTGCCCCCACCTAAAAACTGTACTTTTATTTTCTCCATCAGCTTATCCCCCACAGTTATTACCTTATGTATTACTTGACCCTCCCTCTTAAGCCTAATACACAAGGGCCGAATTCCAGACGTATCAGCCGGCTCAATGGAAACCGGCTGACATTTGGGCCATGTATTTTGGAGTCGATCGGACAGGCCAGCTTCTGTCGAAGGGGCATGACCATAAAAGGTCTTTCGATTGGCTCCCGATCAGCGCTCTCAGCCAATGGCAAAGAGCGCTGACCGGAGTGTTCTGGAGGAGGGGCCGTCCCCCCTGTCAGAACACAATAGAACAGATGGGGAGATCGCTGTACTAACGTCAGACAGTTAGTACAGCGGCTCCTCCCGAGCTGTGAGTTTTTTTTTTTTTTAGTTCAGCACCGCTGGGTTGAATGAAAAAAAACTATGTACAAGGCTTTAGACTGTAATCTCTAAAAAGCAAGGCCCTGTGATTCCTCCTGTATTGAATTGTATTGTAACTTTATTGTCTACCTTCATGTTGTAAAGTGCTGTTGGCACTATGTAAATTCTGTATAATAATAATAATAGCCACACCCTAAGGAAGGTAGTTTATGGTTGCGTGTGCGCGCATCTCAATAAAATGTATGAGATGTATTTTTATAAATTGTTGCAGATTTTTTTTTTTTTTTTTTTTTAAATCGGGAAAAAAGAAAACATGTAGGACATTACCTGTTTAAATACCTGACATAAATCAGTAAATCTATTCAATCATGAAAAACCACTAAAAAAAACAAATGACCGCACTTCCAAGTGCTAGGAGATCTTTAATATTGTAAAACCATCCATCAGAGGAAATCAAGAAGACTTCATGACACACATAGGAAGAGCATGGTTGGCCTGTTTCGGGAAATGAATCGCTTAATCATAACCTCATTAAAAGTACCTTGGGTTCCAAGGACTCACATACAGATATGTCTATCTATAGATCTGACCTCTTCCTAGAGTTCAGATTTCATTCTGTGTGATGTTGTGATTGTTCACAAAGTGTTTATCTATTGCCGTGATAAGGAGAGTAGACCAAAAGGTCAAGAAAAGCTCTTGATTGACAAGCTTTAACTAAGGTATAATTTCTAAAAGATCATTTGGATGGCCAAGGCTTCCCATGATGCTTTGGGAGTCCAGGCTTAAAATCTAATTGACTATGGTGGGTACAAGACATCTGCCCTTCTTCAGTCACAGTGGCATTCCTCCAGGATTGGCCAAGATGTCCTCCTTGACTCATCAATGGGTAGAGCAGTGCATGCACAGCGCCAATCGTAGTCCAATTTCTCTGCAGAAAAGGTAATGATTGGAACCCAGTCATTTTGCGGCAAGCTGTGTACAACACAAAGCAATTTTACTCCACATTGTAGCCTGTATTTTACATCCCATTCATAAAATTCAAACTGCAGTTTAGCTTATGGTGTGATTGGAAAAGGGGCCAGTCACGTGACTTTGACAGGTCACGTGACAAAGCTCTCCTTCCAACTTTTTTTTTTTTAAATTCTAATTATTGATCCACTTCGGCCCTGGAAGATTTTACTCCCTTCATGACCAGGCCATTTTTTGCTATTCGGCACTGCGCTACTTTAGCTGGCTATTTCGCGGTCATGTAGCGCTGTACCCAAATTAAAATTTTATAATTTTTATCCCACAATTAGAGCTTTCATTTGGTGGTATTTGATCACCACTGAGTTTTTTTATTTTTTATTATATAAACAAAGAAATACTGATTTTTTTTTTAAATAAACCCAATATTGTTTACTTTCTGATATAAAACATATCTAATAAAAAATGTAATAAAAAAAAAACATTTCTTCATTACTTTAAGCCAAAATGTATTCTGCTACATGTCTTTGGTAAAAAAACAAAACAAAATCCCAATAAGTATATATTGATTGGTTTGCATGAACGTTATAGCGTCTACAATACATGGTATGTATAATTGAATTTTTATTTATTTATTTATTTTTTTATACTAGTAATAGCGGTGATCAGCGACTTATAATGGGACTGCAATAGTACGGCTGCCAATCTGACTCTAACTGATGCTTGGGGGAACTGACTAACTGCCACTGACATCACCAGTGACACTAATACCGTGATTGGTGCTAATAATATACACTGTCACTGTACTAATGACACTGTCTGGGAAGGAGTTAACATTGAGGGGCAATCACTGTGTGTCTAACAATGATTAGTGTGTTTACTGTGTGCTGTTTTATTATGCAATGGGCTGGCTTTTACCCCCTGCTTAGCAGGATGATAAAAAAAAAAAACAGCAGATTGCTGCTGTCTCTTGGTAAAGAACACAGGGCTCTCTTCTGTCATTGGCTCAGCCAATCAGAGTGTTCTGTCCATTAATCATTGTCCAGGACCTACCTGCTGATCGGCTTGTGCTGTAGCAAATGACAGCACAGCTGGGGCAAGTGAGTGGGCGTGCGCTGCCCCCTACCTGGAAATGCAAATCACGTATATTTATGTAATTCTGCACAGCTGAGCCGCCCTGTAGCAGTAAAGCTACAGGAGGTGGTCGGCAAGTGGTTAAATAGAAATGTGCTAGCTTGATGCAAGTGTCCGCTGTGCTAATACCGTACATGTGCAGTGTTTTTTTCTTTTAGCCGATAGCTGACCAGCCGCTGTCGTTTTACGGCGGCAGGTCAGCTCTGTCCCGCGAAACGACTTACCTGTATCCGCCGCAAGGGGAAGCTAAATGCTAAGCAGTATTGAGGAGTGCGCTACATACAGAGTGCAGTATTGAGGAGTGCACTACATACAGAGTGCAGTATTGAGGAGTGCGCTACATACAGAGTGCAGTATTGAGGAGTGCGCTACATACAGAGTGCAGTATTGAGGAGTGCGCTACATACAGAGTGCAGTATTGAGGAGTGCGCAACATACAGAGTGCAGTACTGAGGAGTGCGCTACATACAGAGTGCAGTATTGAGGAGTGTGCTACATACAGAGTGCAGTATTGAGGAGTGCGCAACATACAGAGTGCAGTACTGAGGAGTGCGCTACATACAGAGTGCAGTATTGAGGAGTGCACTACATACAGAGTGCAGTAATGAGGAGTGCGCTACATAGAGAGTGCAGTATTGAGGAGTGCGCTACATACAGAGTGCAGTATTGAGGAGTGTGCTACATACAGAGTGCAGTATTGAGGAGTGTGCTACATACAGAGTGCAGTATTGAGGAGTGTGCTACATACAGAGTGCAGTATTGAGGAGTGCGCAACATACAGAGTGCAGTACTGAGGAGTGCGCTACATACAGAGTGCAGTATTGAGGAGTGCACTACATACAGAGTGCAGTAATGAGGAGTGCACTACATACAGAGTGCAGTATTGAGGAGTGCGCTACATACAGAGGGCAGGGTTTAGGGGTTTGCTATGTACAGTGTGCAGGAAGCAGCTCTCTTTCACAGGCTGTTCAAAATGGCCCAGAGGGCCGGATTTAGCCCGTGGGACTTGTGTTGGACACATGTGTTCTAGGTTGTTTTACTTATTTACTAGAATAAAGATACAAATAATCTATGCTGGTACAGTGCCAGCTGGCATTTTAGGATAGTTTAATTAAACATTATGGAAGGTGTCTGCCATGTCATGAAAGGTCTTATCTTATCTATCCTGATCACTTGCCATGTATGATGGGGTAATGAACTTATGTAACGTTATTTCATGAGTGGATGCACCCCTTACACAGTATATCACTTTTATTACTTTCATGTGTGGCTAAGGCACACATGGGCCGAATATCGGCCAGTTCAACAGAAACCGCCTGACATTCAGCCCATGTGTACACCAGCCTGTCCAACAGAACAGGCCAGTGTTCTGCCGAAAACTCCAAACCACCAAAATCTACAACCACTTCACTTCCGGTGACTCTGCAGTATAAATAATTGGAGATTTAGACCAGTTGGTGTTTTCACAGAACAGTGGCAGCCTATACAGTAGACGCTATAATGAGTGGACATTGTTGGTTCGCCCGCTCGTTGTCGCCACCTTGGAGGTGGCCATGTTGGTTACTAGTGGGCGGACCAACAATGTCCATGCATAATAGCATCTACCGTATAAACTGCCAACTGGTCAAAATTTCCAATTATTGCCACTGCAGAGTCACCGAAGGTGACGTGGTTGGAGATTTTGGCAAGTTGAAGTTTTTCGGCAGAACACCTGTTTCAGTCAAATGGGCATGCTTGAATGGCTGCAAGCGCTGACCAGTGTGTTCTGGTGGGAGGAGGGGGGATGCAATCCCCCCCTGTCAGAAAACAATAGCTCAGCAGGGAGATCACTGTACTAACATCAGATAATTAGTACAGAAAGCTCTTTCCAAGTTTTTAATTTTTTTATTTCATTCAGCCGCTGGGTTGAACGGGAAAAAAAAAACTGATAGTGTGTACCTAGCATTACAAATTACAAAATTCTGTAGTACAGAAGCCAAATATCACTGTAACTGTTAACTGCCATATATCATCTTTGAAATTAAAGGTTTAAAGTGTTCCCATCCAGCTTTTCAATTTTCCTGTAATTTCTTGTGAAACTCACCGCAAAGTGCCACTTAATAAAAGGAAGCCTATTATTTCCATAGTGTGGAGAACATTGAGACATCCCAGAGGCTGAGATTACTCAAGAACCTGAAAATAATGACATCACTGTGAAGAAACACGTCTCTTATTTAAAGGGTCAGTCAGTCAAATATCGATGTGTTAGTTTTGTGCCAATGTCACCAGGCCAGTTCACCCACCATTTGTTTTCTGCACCAAGGTTTCCAACTCCACCCACCTGTGTCAGCCATTATGAACAGTCCTTTAAAGTATATGTAAACCCTCACCTTGTAAAACAAAAAAAAATCTGTTAAAATATAAATGAAAGGCAAAAAATTTCTATATATATATATATACTGTATATACAGTGCCTTGGGAAAGTATTTGGCTCCATTGAACTTTTCGACCTATGCCACATTTCAGGCTTCAAACATAAAGATATAAAACTAATTTTTTGTGAAGAGTCAACAAGTGGGACACATTCATGAAGTGGAACGAAATTTATTGGATATTTAAAACTTTTTTAACAAATAAAAAACTGAAAAATTGGGCGCGCAAAATTATTCAGCCCCTTTACTTTCAGTGCAGCAAACTCTCTCCAGAAGTTCAGTGAGGATCTCTGAATGATCCAATGTTGACCTAAATGACTAATGATGATAAACAGAATCCACCTGTGTGTAATCAAGTCTCCGTATAAATGCACCTGCACTGTGATAGTCTCAGAGGTCCGTTTAAAGCGCAGAGAGCATCATGAAGAACAAGGAACACACCAGGCAGGTCCGAGATACTGTTGTGGAGAAGTTTAAAGCTGGATTTGGATACAAAAAGATTTTATGTTTGAAGCCTGAAATGTGGCAAAAGGTTGCATAGTTCAAGGGGGCCGAATACTTTCACAAGGCACTGTATATACTTTCGATCCCCACTATATATGTGTAAGAATGAGGTCTCAGCACAGCTAGAAAACTGACCATGTTGTGCTCTCATGTCCAGCGAGGTCAGTTTTTAATAGGAAAGCAGAGGAACACCAGGGATTTCACACAAAGCAATACATAGAGGACAGGATACTTTCTCATACAAGTACATGGTGCAGCAGGCACATATCAGGAATATGAAATGTTGGATCTATGTTTTCCCTAAAGTAGATGTAAACCCTAGCTGAATGCTATAGACTACATTCACACCCGCGATTCAGGCCGGTGCAAATTGCAACGGCAGGAATTTTCTGATTCCTGCTGCTGCTGTGAGTGGCCAGGTGCATTCACTGGTACCGCTTACTAGGTCGCTGGCAGGCCGCAGCTATTCGCAACGCAACTTTGTGTGCGTCCAATAGCAATCACCGCTGGTTGTGTGGACAGCAGGGGCATATCTACCGTGAGGCAAAAAAGGCGTTTGCCTGGGGCGGCATTGTTCAGGGGGGTCCTGTCTGTACGGGGATGATGCAGGCATCACCCCGGTATAGTTTTTTAAAGCCAGCGATCAGCTCTCCTGTAATAGCAATCAAAGCGGTTTTCCATTACAAGAAGTGGGAGGGGACGTCCCGCTGCCTTCCATGGCTGTCGCGTCTCACCGGGAGGTCCGAGCAACCAGCCGGAGCGCCACCGGCTGGCCGGACAGCCAAACAAAGCTTGGATCGGCTGTTTGTAACAGTAAACCGGAAGCAATGGCATCACTTCCGGTTTCCTCGGCAACCATCAGCGCAAGTTTTTAAAACTCTAAAGCAAAACACAGATCTTGGTGTTTTAAATGCTTTTAAGCACAGAGGAGGGACTTGGGGTCTTATTATAGACCCCAGATCCCTCCATGAAGAGTACCTGTCTTGTGACTATTGCTGTCACAAGGGATGTTTACATTCCTTGTGACAGCAATAAAAGTAATAAAAAAAAATGAAAGCAACAGTGTAAATAAAAAAAAAAAAAAAAAAAAAAGAAAGAAATGAATCATTAAAAAAAAAAAAAAAAATTGAAAGTGCCCCCATCCTCCCTTGTTGGCACACAAAGGCGAACGTGCCATCATCCCACACATGTGAGGTATCACCGCGAACGTCAGATCATGGGCAGTAATTCTAGATCCAGACCCCCTCTGTAAATCTAAAGTGGTAACCTGTAATTGCTTTTGATGTGTCCCCTATGGATAATAAAATGTACGTCGTTTGTAGCTGTTGCACAGGTGTGCGCAATTTTGAAGCGACTGGGATGGGACAAATTTAGATGGGGGGGGGGGTGGGGGGCATTTTTAGTCTTGCCTAGGGTAGCACAAAACCCAAATACACCATTGGTGGACAGCCACGAATAGCTGTGGCTGCCTATGACCTGTCATTATAATAAACAAAGCCGGCGGCCACATCTAGCCGCTCACCGCAGCAACAGAAATCAGAAGATTCCTGCCTTTGCAGTTCACACTGGCCTAAATCGCCAGCATGAGTGTAACCATAGACTTTGCTAAAGCCCCATAGTACATAATCAGGGCTGGTGCTAGACTATTTTGCGCCCTAGGCAAGACCAGTTACTTGCACCCCCACCCCAAAAAAAAACTGTACATATTGTCCCCCCTTTAACCCTACACCCCCTTCCTCTATACACTACCCTACACCTCCCTTCCTTTACACAGTGCCCCCCTTCCTGCACACTGCCCTCCTTTAACGCTACACCCCCTTCCTGCACACACTGCACCCCTCTCTAGAGGGGACATCCAACGGGGATGAGGAGACGACAGGAGAGGAATGTGGCACTGGCCATAGCTGCGCCCCCTAGGTGGCAGTGCGCCCTAGGCGGCTGCCTAGTTCGCCTAGTGGTAGCACCGGCCCTGTACATAATTATATTACATAATTGCCATTTTTAAAATTAAAATACTGTTTCTCTTTTTTTCCATCATATGTTGAATCCCAGTGCTGCCCATTTTCCTCTAGCCTCTTTGCAGCCACTTCATGTCTACATGCACTTCAGCGATGGGCGCATGGCATTTCTCAGGGCTGGCTTCCAGATGGTGACAAAAGTGGACAGTACCTGGTTAATTTCTGGGAAAATAGCCACTTGTACTCATCGGAGGTCCATGAGAGAGGGACAGAGTGTTGTGACTCTATAAAGGGAAGTGTTTCTGCCTTGTAATTCTGGGGTCCCTCCTTTAACCACTTCAGCCCCGGAAGGATTTGCCCCCTTAATGACCAGGCCATTTTTTGTGAAACGGCACTGCGTTACTTTAATTGTCGTGCGACGCTGTACCCAATCAGGGGTCCGTGCAAGTCCGTGCAAGTCGCGCCAAAGTCGCGGTGCACACGACTTCACAGGTCGCCCCCGAAGTCGTGCCGCTTCAGTGTCAACCGGCACTTAGGAAATATTTATAGCAGCCTTAATATAGGCTTACCTATATGCAAAAGCATTTAAAGTGGGTTTACAAGGGGGCAAATCCTTCCAGTCCGGAAGTGGTTAAGGCCCGTACACACGATCAGAAAATCGTATGGAAAAATACCGTATTCTAAGCGATCGTACGATAATCTGATCATTAGTACACAGCTTTCGAGAGCCAATCACGACAGTTCATCTGATATTAGCCGATTAGACAAGCATGAAAACTTTTCTCGAACGATAACAGATTGTACGATTTTTGTTTAATCAGTACCGTTTTCGTTTGAAAATACAATACAAATGCACTACAACACGTTACATCACTTCTGAATTTTTATTCTGTTGTAAAAGAATTTTCGTAAGTTTAGTATTATTATTATTATACAGGATTTATATAGCGCCAACAGTTTGCGTAGCGCTTTACAATATTATTATTATACAGGATTTATATAGCGCCAAAACTCTTAATTTTCAATACAAGACTAGCATGGTAAAAAAACACAAAAAAAAATGGATCCGATAATCTCATTGTGTGTAGCAGGCATTAGATCTAATATTTATGTCTTATCTAGAGAAGTTCTTTAGGTTTTTAGCATACCACACCCTGTGACTGCTTTGTATCTGTTTAATGTAAATGAAGTGTCTAGTGTGACAGTATCTGTTTCACATCAGGCCAACTGTGAATAGGATAGATTATTCATTACTTTGCATAGGTATTAGATAGATATGTTATCAGTGCTCACTGGACCTCCCGGGGCTCCACACTTCATGACCTCACTGTCTTCATAGGTCAAACGAATGGTTTTACAGAGGACCTTCAACTAAAAATCCTACTTCCCATGGGCCAGTAGGCCATGCCACTAGCAAACTCTAGATTTTGTTTTTATATCTTGAGATGTTCGGGGTTCCCTCAGCCCCGTCACATGGTTTTTGTCTATCATCAACTCTGTGTGCTTTTATGTCTTTAGAGACCACAAGCAGTTTATTATTTTCTTAAAAAAATTTTTTTTTTCTTTTTGCAACCTGAAAGATAAACACATAATGAGCTAGTATGCCGCATACTAGCTCATTATGAAATACTTACCTTAGAACGAGCCCCCGCCATGCCGTCCGCTTACCTGTATGACGGGCGACATGTCCAGTCGCCCGTCTTCCGGGATCGCGGCATCCGGCCATCTGATTGGCCGGAGCCGCGGTGACGTCACTCCCGCGCACGCGCGGGAGCCGGCGGTGACGGCACGGGGCTCTGAAGGAACGGCACCAGCGGCCGTTCCTTCAGAGCGCATGCGCCAGTGATGTCACTGGCTGCATGTAAGGTAAATATCTCCTAAACGGTACATGTTTAGGAGATATTTACAGTACCTATAGGTAAGCCTTATCATAGGATCACCTATAGGTACAAGTGTCCGAGGAGGGTTTACTTCCTCTTTAATAACCATATAGAGACCCTAAGAAACAACAATTTTTTAAATTTTTCATCATTTCTTATTTTTTCTTAATTTATCATTGCAAATTATCACCCATATACACTCTAACCACCATCCTGGCAGGCCATGCTAGACGGTTCTGTTTGCGCGTTTTTCCATCTGTCCTGTTTTGCATTGCTGGCCCATTTTGGATCCTTTACCCACAGCTCCCGGGTCAGACGTCTCCGGGTGGCTGCCGGTGGGACTTTGGCATCCTGCATCTTTGTGAGTATGGATCCCTTAGTCTGATTCCCACATTTTATTATTATTATATAGGATTTATATAGCGCCAACAGTTTACGCAGCGCTTTACAACTTGAGGGTAGACAGTACAAATACAATACACTTTAATACAGTAGGAATCAGAGGGCCCTGCTCGTTAGAGCTAACAATCTAAGAGGAAGGGTCAAGAGATACAAAGAGGTAATAACTGCGGGGATGGGCTGATGGAGAAAATAAAAGTACATTTGTTAGGTGGATGCCAGATAGGTTACTCTGAAGAGATGTGTTTTCAGGGATCGTCTGAAAGTAGACAAAGTAGGAGATAGTCAGAGAGATTGGGGTAGAGCATTCCAGAGGTAATGCATGCAACATATTGATGAAATCTCTATATTTTTTACAAAATTTCGCGGAAAATGAAAACATTCAATTTTACTCATCCCAAGTGATAATCTGAGTTTCTCATGAAGAGATTTCCTTGCACTTTTTGGCCACAGAGGCAGGAACTCCTCAATGAAAGCCCACACAGTACTAAAGAGCATTTTAATTAGAGTAGGGATGGTTCATAAGGTCTTTAATGCACAAATTTATGCCTGGGGAAATTTCATCACTGCCTGTCCCAGTGACAGGTGGTCACTATGAAGTTCCAGCAACAGTCTTCATATGTAAAAAGCCAATACAAACTGTTCATAGAAATTAGGCTTTTAATGCTTCAAAACACATTAAATTACATTCCCGCTGATCATTTTCTAAGGCAAATCTTGAAAGACTGAGAATGACCTCTTCAAATTCTTGCTATTAATACAGTCAATAAAATGTATCAGCTATTTTTTAGTAACCTTATCTTGGCTAATATTTATGAGTACAAAGATGACTCTGTGACGGGACTGTCATCCATTAAACCAACCTAGTAACTAGAGTGTAAATATATTGATGGCTCAGTGGGAGCCCAGCATGGGGCTATTCACACAATATGTCAAGCAGGAGCCACATATCGGCTGGGACAGCAGGGGGGATTCTTCCCTTGTGTGGGTTTGATTGGAATTACTTAGGTTACCATAGGAGCAAATTTGAAGAGAGTGAGTGTAAAGCTGGCCATAGATGTCTAGGCTGGTTGGATGTGAAGGCCCACTTTGACCATCTGCTACACTATATAGCCAAAGGTTTCTGGACATACGACTATTATACACATATGAGATTGTTGGAAATCATATTTCAAAACTATTAGCGACAATCATCTAATGCTTATCGTGTGGGAAATAACAATTATCAGGCAAGGTCTGCTTAACTAACCAATAGCTTTTTCATACAGAATTTGTGACCTAGGCTTGTCTGACATTGCCCATAGGCGTGAGATCTGATCAGGTTGAAACCATCCAAGTCAGTCAATGATTATCTCTTGCCTACTTTAAAACCCAACTCTAGTCATATTTTTTTTAGTTTTTGGATCTGGGAAGAGTAAGCATTTGTGTCTGGTTTTCATTTCTGTCTGTTTCCCCCACTGGGTAGAATGAACCCAGCACCCTCAGAATGGTGCCCCTCAATACCTCTATAAGTATGAGAGATGCTCTTACCTCCTCCCCCATGTCCTGCCATCATTGACTTAATTAAACAATTTACAGTGTCCATTACCAACATTAGTTTTCTAAGTTGGTTGGCTCTTCTGTACAACACTCTCCTGCTTCAGTTTTCTGCACTCTTCAGCACCCCTGTAAATGCTGTAACCTACTTCAGTGGTATAGGTTGTAGGTCCTGCCCTTTTTTAGCTCCTTTTTGCTGAAGCTCCCGAGGTGGCCACCTCTTTTGCCTATCCCTCAGCCCTGGCCTTGAGTGTATAAATCAAAAATCATCTTTGAGATTATTAAGGTTAGGTATTGGGGAATGTGACATAAGGTAAGGCTATCTTTTATCTTTTTAGTTGCTTCTTAACTAATTTAGTGGGAATGGGGTGGGATATGGGGATCTAACATATATAAAATAATAGCAAAGGTATGTGCACGGGTTGTGCCAATTGTGCCCGGGTACACCCTAATCATCCTGTGCTGCGCAGGCTCCCCCTGCTGCCTAGGGAAGTCTCTTTCTCTGTCTCAAAAGTAAGATGTTATATCAAAGTCCCTCAATGGGGCTCATTTAAAAAATTAAAAAAATAATAATGGAAATAACATTGTAAATAAATGAAATACAAATAATGACACCAATCTCTGTCCTACTGGCACCATCTACTGCTCTACTGACACTGTCCTTTGCCCTACTGACATGTCCACTGCTCTACTGACATTGTCCACTTCCCTACAGATATCGTCCACTGCTCTACTGACATCGCCCACTGCTCTACTGACATTATCCACTGCCCTACTGACATGTCTGCTGCTCTACTGACATCGTCCACTGGTCTATTGACACTGTCCACTGCCCTACTGACATCGTTCACTGCTCTACTGACACAGTCCACTGGCCTACTGACATTGTCCACTGCTCTACTGACACCATCCACTGCCCTACTGACACCGTCCACTACCTACTGACACCGTCCACTACCTACTGACACCGTCCACTGCTCTACTGACACGTCCACTGCCCTACTGACATTATCCACTGCCCTACTGACATGTCTGCTGCTCTTCTGACATTATCCACTGCCCTACTGACATGTCTGCTGCTCTACTGACATTATCCACTGCCCTACTGACATGTCTGCTGCTCTGCTGACATCGTCCACTGCTCTACTGACACTGTCCACTCCCCTACTGACATTGTCCACTGCTCTACTGACGCCGTCCACCGCTGTACTGACGCCGTCCACTGCCCTACTGACATTATCCACTGCCTTACTGACATGTCTGCTGCTCTACTGACATCGTCCACTGCTCTACTGACACTGTCCACTCCCCTACTGACATGGTCCACTGCTCTACTGACATCGTTCACTGCTCTACTGACACTGTCCACTGCTCTACTGACATCGTTCACTGCTCTACTGACACCGTCCACTGCTCTACTGACATCATCCACTGCTCTACTGACACTGTCCACTCCCCTTCTGACATGGTCCACTGCTCTACTGACACCGTCCACTGCTCTACTGACATCGTCCACTGCTCTACTGACATCGTCCACTGCTCTACTGACATCATCCACTGCTCTTCTGACACTGTCCACTCCCCTACTGCCATATATATATATATATATATATATATATATATATATATACACACACACACACACGTGTGTGTGTGTGAGCTTTGGGGTGCACACCATAATGCAATAGACTGTGCGCACCTATGAATATTAGTAAGCACCCGCACTGCAACAACAATACAAAATGACTGGTGCCAACATTGTCACCAAACGTCTGATGCTATCCAGATAACAAAACAACTGTTCTAATGTCAGAAGGTTCTCTCATTTCTCTCAGAACTGCTACAAAGTGAGTACTTTACATGTTAATTAGAGGTAGGATGGGTGGAGGGGGCTTAAGATAGCAGGAGAGGTCCACTTTAATATCTGTCCTAACCTTTATACTCTCTTATTTTTACTTGAACATGGCAAAATAGTAATGGTGGATGTTGTAACCAGCTTTACTTATTTGTCCCTCTATATGTCCTTGTATCCCTTCCTCCTACCTTATATTTGTGCTAAAGAAGCTACAGCTGCTGGCTAATTAGTCTGTGCTGACCTCTCCATTGAAGGTTACCAGACCTCCCTTAAGACTCAGTTCACACGGCTGAAGCTAAATGAAGCGGGAATGCTGTGGGAGTGGAGTGTCAAGACCACAATTAATGTATCCCTCTAATGGACAATACAGAATGGGCTATGAGCATGAATATGTTAAGTTTGGATTGTAAATGCTTTAAAGCTAAACTCAAAGAGCATATAAAAGACGCAACATAATGCAAGCCTGTAATCATGAATACATCACGAAATGTGTTTTTTAAATGCAAGAAGTGTAAAGCCTAGTACACACGGGCCGAACATCGTTCAATAAAAAATAGGCCAACATTCGGCCCATGTGTATGGCAGCCACTCCGACAGAAGCCGGCTTGTGGCGCATGTGCATGCTGGAAAACCAGCAGCCAACCGGCTGAGAGCACTGACCCGAAGTGTTCTGGTGGGATGGCTGTCCCCCTGTCAGAACACATTAGCACAGTAGCACAAAAGCACAGCAGGGGAGATCACTGTACTAACATCATATTGTTAGTACAGTGACTCTGATCTGAGCTGTGTTTTTTTTTTTTTCATTCAACCCAGCAGAAAAAAGAAACTAGTGGTGTGAACTAGACTTTAGTACCTGAATTTGGCTTGGTATTAATCTCTTGCCATCCCTGCACTGCAGAGTTCAGGCTGGAAAAGGGATGAGGGTACTGGGAGCCAATGAAATGTGCTGCATGCCAAAGGTGTGAACAGGTAATATGCTGACAGGAGAGCTCTTTCTGGACAGTTAATGATGAGCCTACAGTTCAGTGGTTTATATGTGTAGCACCCTCCTAGCAGTGGCGGCTGGTGATCAAAATTTTTTGGGGGGCGCAAACAGAAATATGTAATAGGCATTGCTTTGCGGCAAAAAACGCGGCAAAAAAGTTGCATGACTTTGAGGTCACAAAAGTGTGAAAGGGGCCTTCAGTAATCAAAGTATAGTGTGCCCCCTTCAATGCAGAGTAACCACAGCGTGCCCCCTTCTATGCAGAGTAACCACAGTATGTCCCCTTCAATGCAGAGTGACCACAGCGTGCCCCTATCAATGTAGAGTGACCACAGCCTGCCCCCATCAATGTAGAGTGACCACAGCCTGCCCCCATCAATGTAGAGTGACCACAGCATGCCCCCTTCAATGTAGAGTTACCACAGCATGCCCCCTTCAATGTAGAGTGACCACAGCATGCCCCCTTCAATGCAGAGTTCCCACAGCGTGCCCCCTTTCAATGCAGAGTGACCATAGCGTGCCCCCTTCAATGTAGAGTGACCACAGCATGCCCCCATCAATGTAGAGTGGCCACAGCGTGCCCCCTTCAATGTAGAGTGACCACAGTTTGCCCCCTTCAATATAGAGTGACGACAGCGTGCTCCCTTCAATGTAGAGTGACCACAGCATGCCCCCTTCAAAGCAGAGTGCCCACAGCGTGCCCCCTTTCAATGCAGAGTGACCACAGCGTGCCCCCTTCAATGTAGAGTGACCACAGCGTGCCCCCATCAATGTAGAGTGCCCACAGCGTGCCCCCTTCAATGTAGAGTGACCACAGCGTGCCCCCTTCAATGTAGAGTGTCCACAGCATGCCCCCTTCAATGTAGAGTGACCACAGCGTGCCCCCTTCAATGCAGAGTGACCACAGCGTGCAGAGAGACCAGTGCACTTACCTGATGCAGCGGCGGCTTCTCCTCAGTCCTCCACGTCTCCCGAGTCCTCCTCCTTGGCCAATGGAAAAGGTTTGCCTTTCGGCCAATCAGGAAACGGGTCTCGGACCCGCTTCCTGATTGGCCAGGAGGAGGATCCGTGTGACAATAGCGAAAATCCATTTGCTACTGTCACACAATGGGTGGGCTCGGGGCGCACTGCTTTGCGCCCCGGGTGCACCCTTTTCTGAAGCCTCTGGCTCTAATCACGTGCTTCAGAAAAAAAAAAACCCCAATAAACTCCATGCGTCCGGCGCCCCACATGTAGATTAGGGGGCCGGACGCATCGATAGGGGGGCAGCTCCCCTGCACCCCCAACGCACTGGCCGCCACTGCCTCCTATTCAGGTGCTATGTAAAAGCATTGGGTTGCTTTCCTGCTTATAAGGGAGCAGGATTCCTAGTTAGGCCTGTTCCATGTGTCCAGGTGTCATTCACTTGGTCTGAGGGAGTGTCCCCACTGTATCCAATAGGGGAGCCTGTTGGACAGTGGAGGAAATCTAGCCAGTGACACACAGGCTTTTGTGGCAGTCCCAGTGGAAGGGCACAACAGTAGTGCGTCCTGGGATTGACCATAAAGGCCAAGGGCACATGTGACAGGGTGTCTTTGAGCGGGAAGCCAAGTCCCAGAAGGAGGGCACGGCTGTGTCTCCTTGTGCAGACACTCGGCCTGGTGAACCTGAAGGTGTTGTTGAATGCAGAAGTCCAGTGGATGCTGACAAGAGGAGTTTGGAGGCAACGGTGACTCTGGAAAAACAGTGTCCGTGAGTACAGAGGAACTTGCCTAGGGGGTCTGCCAGGAATGGGACCACCCCGGAAGCTAGAGTCAGCGGATGGGTGTCAGCACACCAGCATTGAGAGTAAAGGGGGTGCCAGTTTTAGAACCCTGAAGAGAGTAACTAAAACAGGAGCTTTTCTAAACATCTTCACCTTAGTGGCAGGGTGAACCATCCATGCTTCGGTTGGAATTTGGATGATAAAGTGCCCGGGTTTTAGGAAAATAGCAGGAAGTGTTCTGTAGTCTTGTCCCCGGTTGACAATTCTGCTCCTCTATAGATTCAGTATGGCAAGTGTTGTTGCCCTATGACAGAAAGTGTGTGAGAGCAGGTGAGAATAAAGGAAAAACAGCCAGAAAAGGAAACTACTGTATCAACCACATCAAAGGACTGGTAAGCCACAATATATTAGACGTCTAGCCAATGACGAAACGCGTTAGATGGAACGCACGTCGTGACGTCATACGGGCTTAGTGGAACGCAAGCCGGAAGTACCGCTCTCCACTCGGAGCCCTCGTGTATGACGCTGTTTGTGCATGTTTTATGGACTTTACCCACGATTTTAGCACCATTTTTTGGTTTTTATCACGCTTTGATGTTTCCTGAATGTATTTGATCTTACAATAGTTTTTACACTGCAGATTTGGGACTGCATTTGTTTGGAGTGACCGGGGGTGTGCAATAAACTTACTTATACAGTACTGCACTATCCGGGTTTTTATTCCCTTTTACCCTATGGCCGGAGGTGACCCGAATTAGGAGGACCACAGCATTATCTGCACCCTTTGGGATCCTAACTCCAGGAGAGGGCTGATAGTGGAGGTGGTTTGCAGAGGGATATCCGTATACGCCAGGAGGGATGCACCCATATCTGGAGATTGTCTCCTAAAAGCACGGTCGGTCTTAATGCTGTATGGCATATAGGACCCACGTTCTCTGGTGAGTTTGAATTTCACTTATTTTGCACAGTGAAGGGCCACTTGGGAGGAAGAAAAGGAGCAGGCACTGGCACATCTATATATATATATAATTTTTGCACCGTTTTTTGGACTGCTATTCATTTCGAAATCACTACTTTTTGGAAATTATCATTGTATGGACATTTTTTATACGATTAATATGCTTTGTGCAGACTGATTGTTTATATATTTAATAATTTATTTATTTATTTTCACTATATATAGTAAATTTATTATCCACACTACACACTATATTTTTGAGTTTAGCAAGCGCTATAGGTGATCAATCTATTTTGACCACTTCATTTCACTTTGGCACTAGCACTTTCTATAGCTGCTGCTATTTATGTATTTATTCAACCTAAGGTGATATATATATATATATTTTTTTAGTCGACATTATTTCACACTTCATATTTTTATATATATTTCTTTTTTGCCACGATTTAATTAGGTAAATATATTTATTTAGGTCCCCCACTGGCGCAGGAAATATACTTTGTATATATTTTTTTTCCATACAATATATTAGAGCAGCCTTTCTCAACTTTTTTGACAAGGAGGAACCCTTGAAATAACTTTTTGGCTTCAGTGAACCCTTGCTAATAATTTTTTATATTTACAGCTCACAGTACATCAAATACTATGCATGGACTAGCTGGTTGTCCGGTGGTCTATTGATCGACTTGTGTACAACCAGCCTGTCAGGTTTTTCCCGAACGATCAGAACCGCCCGCTATAGCCGGCAACACCGATCATTGTATTCTGCCAGCAGGGAAGTCTCTCCCCCTCCCCCCCTCCAGAATACAATAACACAGCGGGAGGATTCCCCCATCCACATAGAATGTGTGGATGGGGCAATCCACTCATTTTTTTTTCATTCAACTCCCTGGATGAACAAAGAAAAATGAGTCATGTATGGGCTGCCCAAGCTAATGCCTCACAACTAGTATCAGCATTGTCAGCCTGCTTTATGTGCTCTTTCATTTGGTCTTCGAGCTACCTATCTGATCTTATAGGTAGCCTGATAGTCAACTGAAGGCGCTCACATGACAACATACTGACAACTGATAATGTCAACACTTGCAATGGCTTATGGCGCTTTTCCACTGCATGGAACCGAACGGTTCGGCTCTCTTTTACGCTTTTCCACTGCATGGTACCGCATGGAACGGTGTCGGAACAGTTCGGTACGGTACGGCGGCGCTTTTCCACTACATGGAACCGAACGGTACGGCTCACTTAAACAGTACCACCTCGGTTGTGGTTTCAAGAGGGCCGTACCGGTACCATATCCCACAATCCTTTGCATGCAGCCTTGACTGTTACTACTAGCCACTGATTGGTCAGAGAATTGTTGTTATCCCACCCACTTACTATTAGTGGAAAAGCAAACCGTACCAAACCGTACCGAACCGTTCCAACAACGTACCATGCGGTACCATGCAGTGGAAAACCAAACTGAGCCAAGCAGGGCCGAGTGGAGCTGAGCCAGTACTTGCAGTGGAAAAGTGCCATTAGTGTTGTCAATCTGGCATTGGGCTGCCTATAAGGTCTATAAAGATAGACAGGCCAATGGGTGACTGAAGGAGCTAATTTAGTGAGATGACATTACTAAGACACTGCTTTGCAATTAGCAGTAGTATTGTCAACCTGCCATATGTTGGCCATTGGCCTGCCTATCCGCTAGGCCTTACAGGTAGCCCAACAACGTAATGCTGCACATATCGAAAAAAAGATGTTGGATTTACATAGACTTTACTAGCTCATTATGAAATACTTACCGTAAAACTAAGCCCCGACATGGTCACCCGATCACCGCTGAGGGAGCTGTCATGTTCCCTTGGCGTCTCTTCCTGGTTCGGGGGCTTCGGCGCTGTGAGTGGCCGGAGCCACAATGACGTCACTCCCATGCAGGCGCGCAGGAGTTACTTTCCGGCAAGGAACCGGCAAAGAGCTCTGAAGGTCCGGCGGACCTTCAGAGCGAATACGCCGCTGGTTTCAGCGGCTGCATGCAGGACGAATATCTCCTAAACCGTGAAGGTTTAGGAGATATCAATTACACCTACAGGTAAGCCTTATTATAGGCTTACCTGTAGGTAAAAGGTAAAAAGCAAACGATACTTCCACTTTAAATATATGCCTTCAAACAGATGTTTGTTTCATTTTTATTATTAATATATACACCACCATAAAGAACCCCACCCAGCTTCACAGCTCTCCCCCAGTACAGGGGGGTTCATTAATCTGCTGACCTTGCATTGTCATAATAGATCATGATAGATCCTCTTTAATTACCAAAGACGTCATATAGAAAATATCTGAAAGTTATTTGATATCTGGTCCAGCTCTCTTTCCCTATAAAAAGTTGTGAGTTCAATTGTCAACATTATTGTAAAGCCCCGTACACACGCACCGATTGTTGGCCGTAAATTTTCGGCCAACGTCCGATCGGCTGATTGTCGGCTTGTTAGTATGATGCTTCCGACAACCGACTGTGACTTTTTGGCCGAACAAAATCTGGTGTGCATGCTATAAAATTTTTGTTGCCCGTCATTTCGGCCGACAAAAGTCAGATGAGCAAGACTGGGCATGCTCAGAGAAGAAAAAACACACAGAAAGTAGACCAGAACATGACATCACTTCTGCAGTTGGTTGTTGTTGGCCGACAAAATTCGTGTGCAGTCTAGAGCACATTTCAACCAACACAACAACACTGGACAAAAGACGGCCGATCGGTCGGCCAACAATCGGTGCGTGTGTACGAGGCTTTAAACTGATATAATTGTAGTTGTCTGTAACTGGAAAGGTGAAACCGGAGTTGTACAATTTGTTTAAACGCCATGGCCTTCCTGAGTATTGTTGCTGACCATGTCCATCCCTTTATGACTACAGTGTACCCATCTTCTGATGGCTCCTTCCAGCAGGATAATTCACCATGTCACAAAGCTCAAATCATCTCACCACTGGTTTCTTCACCATGACAATGAGGTCACTGAACTCCAATGGCCTCCACACTCACCACATCTCATTCAATAGAGCACCTTTGGGATGTGTTGGAAAAAGAGATTGGCATCATGGATGTGCAGCCGACAAATCTGCAGCAACCGCGTGATGCCATCATGTTGCTATAGACCAAAATCTTTGAGGAATGTTTCCAACACCTTGTTGAATCTATGCCATGAAGAATGAAGGTAGTTCTGAAGGCAAAAGGGGGTCCAACCCAGTACTAGCAAGGTGTATCTTATAAAGTGGCTGGTGAGTGTATAGTTTACTTTTGTTCAGCTGCTTGCTGGAGTTCAGCTTTACATATTTCAGAAGCACATTTGGAGGAACTTTGGATATGTTTACAATTTTCTATTCAGGCATAATCATGGTTTTGTCAGGAGTGTTTTTAGATGATTTTGTAGCATGTTTTGCCAGTTTAACATGCTTTTTTCGAGTGTTTTGAGTGTTTTTGTTTGAGCCATTAGATAGCTAATTACAGTACTAGGATGAAAAGGGTGAGAAACCATGCAAAAAACATATAGGGGCCCCAAAGAATCTCCATGACAGGCAAGTGATGCTAAAGTCTTGTTTTTTTATGTTTAAAATAACAAATATAGTTACATCGTTAGGCCTCTTTCACACGGTCCACCTCCGTAGGCGGATCCGTGTTGCTCAGCGGGGATCGATCCACTATCCCCGCTGAACCAGCGGATGACAGCTCCATCTCCGCTTGCAGAGCGGAGAGGGAGGTGTCTCAGCACCCGCTGCCCTCTATGGGGGATCAGATGAGAGCGGACCGCCTGTCCGCTCTCATCCGATCCGATCCGATTACTGAACGGATGGAAAAATAGGGTTTCCATCCGTCCAGATTTCACGGACAGGATCGGATGCGGATGGCAGCGGGTGTCAGCGGAGGTGTCTCTGCTGACATCCGCTGCCCCATAGAGCTGCATGGAGGATCTGATCAGATCCGCCTAAAAAACTGACAGGGGGATCTGATCGGATCGCCCGTGTGAAAGAGGCCTTACATAGTTAGTCAGGTTGAAAAAAGACACAAGTCCATCTGGCTCAACCAATAAAAAACAAAAAACAGTATTGAAAACCCAGCCATACAATCCCATATACACAATCCTATACCCACAATTGATCCAGAGGAAGGCGAAAAACCCCAGCAAACCATGATCCAATTTGGGAAAAAATTCCTTCCTCATCCCCCGAGAGGCAATCGGATATTCCCTGGATCAACTTCACCTTAATATTAGTACCCAGTTATATTATGTACACCCAGGAAAGAATCCAGGACTTTTTTAAAGCAGTCTACTGAGCTGGCCAGAACCACCTCTGGAGGGAGTCTATTCTACATTTTCACAGCTCTTACGGTGAAGAATCCTTTCCATATTTGGAGACAAAATCTCTTTTCCTCTAGATGTAAAGAGTGCCCCCTTGTCCTCTGTAATGACCATAAAGTGAATAACTCAACAACAAGTTCACTATATGGACTCCTTTGTACATATTATACTTACCTGCTCTGTGAAGTGGTTTTGCACAGACCAGCCCCGATCCTCCTTTTTTCAGATCCCACTTCGGCATTCCTGGCTCCTCCCTCCTGGCGAGTGCCTCCACAGCAAGCAGCTTTCTAGGGGGGCACCCGAGTCGAGCCGCTGCTCTGTGTGTCCATTCAGACATGGAGCTGTGATGAGTCCCCCCCCCTCCTCTCCTCATTGGCTCACTGGCTTTGACTGACAGCAGTGGGAGCCAGTGCCCCCCCCCCCCCCTGCTGCTATGTCTGAGCCAATCAGGAGGGAGAGGCCTGGATAGCCGAAGCTCTCATGCAACATTTCTGGATCGAGATGGGCTCAGGTAAGTTTTTTGGGGGGGGGGGGCTGAGGGGGGCTGCTGCAAACAAAAGGTTTTTTATCTTCATGCATAGATTGCATGAAGATAGAAAACCTTCTGACTTTAGAACCACTTTAAGCCCCCATTCACATTTGAGCATTGTTATATATAGACAACTGTGTAGTATTATTATTATTATTTTTATTAATATTATTATTATTATACAGGATTTATATAGCACCAACAGTTTGCGCAGCGCTTTACAACATGAGGGCAGACAGTACAGTTACAATACAATTCAATACAGGAGGAATCAGAGCTCCCTGCTCGTTAGAGCTTACAATCTAGCATTTTTTTCTTGTTTGTACATACAGTATGTTTTTCGGATGGTATGAGCATTTTTGCTTTAGTGAGCCAGTAACTTAGAGGAGAAGGGCGAGAAATTGTGCAAAAAACAGTCTATAGGGAACAAAAATGCAGGAATCTGCCCCAAAGAAGCTGCAGGACAGGTCAGCTTTAGGCTCGGTTCACACTATTGCGATGCGGGAAGGCTGCGAATTCGCAGCCTGTTCCCGCATCGCACACGCACCCCCGGCAGTTCACACTGCCATATGCGATCCGCTGGGGGTGTCAATGTAATCTTAACGACACCCCCAGTTTGATCGCATATCGCAGTGCGATCGTGCAGTTCACACAGGATCGGATCGCACAAGTGTGAACCGCTGTGCGATCCGATCCTGATGCGGCAGCAAAAATGCCTCCTGTGCGTCTTTGCTGCGGGTGCGGTGCGAATTTAGCCATACAAACTGTATGGCTAAACTCGCACCGCACAGCTGATCGCATGTCATGTCGGAGCAGTGCGCTCCGACATGACATGCGAACCCGGCACACGCAGAAGTGTGAACCGGCTCTTAAAGCCCCATTCACATTTGAGCATGTGTGTTTTTACACAATTTTGTAGCAATGTTTTTGTGTGTTTGTACATACATTTTTGGGGTGTTTGAAGTATTTTTGTTTTAGCCAATGGAAAACTACTTAGGCCTCTTGCACACAATACTCCTGTTTGAGCATCTACTTTTTCATCAGTTTTTTTTTTTAATGTATTTGCGAGTATTTTTGCGCATATGCGTTCGCCCAATTTCGCGCAAACGTATTCTAATGTTCTTGTTTTGTGCATTAATGTAAATGGGAATTCCCACACATTTGTGCGTATTCGTGTGTATTTGCGCACATGAGGCGTAAATTACTGCCCAAAAATGCAGATTTTTCTATTTTGTTTTTATTGAAGAATGCATGGCGCTCATGTACGCGTCTGTGTGCATAGGCACATTACAATCAATGGGCTGTATTTTAGCTCTGTAAAAAAAAAAAAAAAACTGTACTGAGCTTTTTAAAGCTGCAATGTGCAAGAGGATAACTTGGAGGAGAAGGGTGAGAAATAATTTGAAAAACAGTCTATAGGGAACAAAAAAAAGCGCAACTCTGCCCTAGAGAAGCTCATGTATGTTTTCAAGCAACACAACGCTCAGGTGTGAAGGGGCACGCTTAGAGCTAAGAACTTCAGGAGTGTGCAAGTATAAATGTGTAAATGTAAGTGTAAAGGGGTACATGTCAGTATGAAGGGGTAAATGTAAGTATGAAGGGGTTAATGTAAGTGTAAAGGGGTACATGTAAGTATGAAGTTGTAAATGTAAGTGTAAATGTGTAAATGTAAGTATGAAGTTGTAAATGTAATTGTAAAGGGGTAAATATAAGTGTGAAGGGATACATGTAAGTGTACAGGGGTAAATGTAAGTGTAAAGGGGTAAATGTAAGTGTAAAGGGGTACATGCAAGTGTAAAGGGGTACATGTAAGTGTACAGGGGTAAATGTAAGTGTAAAGGGGTACACGTAAGTATAAAGGGGTAAATGTAAGTGTAAAGGGGTACATGTCAGTATGAAGGGGTACATGTAAGTGTAAAGGGGTACATGTAAGTATAAAGGGGTACATGTCAGTATGAAGGGGTACATGTAAGTGTAAAGAGGTAAATGTAAGTGTAAAGGTGTACATGTAAGTATAAAGGGGTAAATGTAAGTGTAAAGGGGTACATGCAAGTGTAAAGGGGTAAATGTAAGTGTAAAGGGGTACATGTAAGTGTACAGGGGTAAATGTAAGTGTAAAGGGGTACATGTAAGTATAAAGGGGTAAATGTAAGTGTAAAGGGGTACATGTCAGTATGAAGGGGTACATGTAAGTGTAAAGGGGTACATGTAAGTGTAAAGGGGTACATGTCAGTATGAAGGGGTACATGTCAGTATGAAGGGGTACATGTAAGTGTAAAGGGGTACATGTCAGTATGAAGGGGTACATGTCAGTGTAAAGGGGTAAATGTAAGTGTAAAGGGGTACATGTCAGTATGAAGGGGTACATGTAAGTGTAAAGGGGTACATGTCAGTATGAAGGGGTACATGTAAGTGTAAAGGGGTAAATGTCAGTATGAAGGGGTACATGTAAGTGTAAAGGGGTACATGTCAGTATGAAGGGGTAAATGTAAGTGTAAAGGGGTAAATGTCAGTATGAAGGGGTACATGTCAGTATGAAGGGGTAAATGTAAGTGTAAAGGGGTACATGTCAGTATGAAGGGGTACATGTAAGTGTAAAGGGGTACATGTCAGTATGAAGGGGTACATGTAAGTGTAAAGGGGTAAATGTCAGTATGAAGGGGTACATGTAAGTGTAAAGGGGTACATGTAAGTGTAAAGGGGTACATGTCAGTATGAAGGGGTACATGTAAGTGTAAAGGGGTAAATGTCAGTATGAAGGGGTACATGTAAGTGTAAAGGGGTACATGTCAGTATGAAGGGGTACATGTAAGTGTAAAGGGGTACATGTCAGTATGAAGGGGTACATGTAAGTGTAAAGGGGTACATGTCAGTATGAAGGGGTACATGTCAGTATGAAGGGGTACATGTAAGTGTAAAGGGGTAAATGTCAGTATGAAGGGGTACATGTAAGTGTAAAGGGGTACATGTCAGTATGAAGGGGTACATGTAAGTGTAAAGGGGTACATGTCAGTATGAAGGGGTACATGTAAGTGTAAAGGGGTACATGTCAGTATGAAGGGGTACATGTCAGTATGAAGGGGTACATGTAAGTGTAAAGGGGTAAATGTCAGTATGAAGGGGTACATGTAAGTGTAAAGGGGTACATGTCAGTATGAAGGGGTACATGTAAGTGTAAAGGGGTACATGTCAGTATGAAGGGGTACATGTAAGTGTAAAGGGGTACATGTCAGTATGAAGGGGTACATGTCAGTATGAAGGGGTACATGTAAGTGTAAAGGGGTACATGTCAGTATGAAGGGGTACATGTAAGTGTAAAGGGGTACATGTCAGTATGAAGGGGTACATGTAAGTGTAAAGGGGTACATGTCAGTATGAAGGGGTACATGTCAGTATGAAGGGGTACATGTAAGTGTAAAGGGGTAAATGTCAGTATGAAGGGGTACATGTAAGTGTAAAGGGGTACATGTCAGTATGAAGGGGTAAATGTAAGTGTAAAGGGGTAAATGTCAGTATGAAGGGGTACATGTCAGTATGAAGGGGTAAATGTAAGTGTAAAGGGGTACATGTCAGTATGAAGGGGTACATGTAAGTGTAAAGGGGTACATGTCAGTATGAAGGGGTACATGTAAGTGTAAAGGGGTAAATGTCAGTATGAAGGGGTACATGTAAGTGTAAAGGGGTACATGTAAGTGTAAAGGGGTACATGTCAGTATGAAGGGGTACATGTAAGTGTAAAGGGGTAAATGTCAGTATGAAGGGGTACATGTAAGTGTAAAGGGGTACATGTCAGTATGAAGGGGTACATGTAAGTGTAAAGGGGTACATGTCAGTATGAAGGGGTACATGTAAGTGTAAAGGGGTACATGTCAGTATGAAGGGGTACATGTCAGTATGAAGGGGTACATGTAAGTGTAAAGGGGTAAATGTCAGTATGAAGGGGTACATGTAAGTGTAAAGGGGTACATGTCAGTATGAAGGGGTACATGTAAGTGTAAAGGGGTACATGTCAGTATGAAGGGGTACATGTAAGTGTAAAGGGGTACATGTCAGTATGAAGGGGTACATGTCAGTATGAAGGGGTACATGTAAGTGTAAAGGGGTAAATGTCAGTATGAAGGGGTACATGTAAGTGTAAAGGGGTACATGTCAGTATGAAGGGGTACATGTAAGTGTAAAGGGGTACATGTCAGTATGAAGGGGTACATGTAAGTGTAAAGGGGTACATGTCAGTATGAAGGGGTACATGTCAGTATGAAGGGGTACATGTAAGTGTAAAGGGGTACATGTCAGTATGAAGGGGTACATGTAAGTGTAAAGGGGTACATGTCAGTATGAAGGGGTACATGTAAGTGTAAAGGGGTACATGTCAGTATGAAGGGGTACATGTAAGTGTAAAGGGGTACATGGAGTTTACACAGACACTCCAGCAAATAAGAACACACGTCTTCACTGCGCCCATATACAACCCAATGGGCATCTTCATGGGTCTCCATAGTGAGGACAGTGGTGGGAATTGCCCTCCAGTAGAAAGCAGCCAGCGGTGCCCTTTCACACAGTGTAATATGAGTCCAGGACAAACACCCCAACCCCAGACAAACCCTTAGGAATCCCTATGACAGTCTGTAGGGTTCATCTGATACCAGTGTGAAATCTCTAGGGAGAAATTCCCTTTAGCAGCAGAGGAAACCTCATTAACCCTTCAGGTCAGATGAGAGGCCAGGGCTAGGGGGAGGCTTTTCTGGAGGACAGGTCAGCTTGGCGCTGGAGGAGTTAATGAAAGAAGATTGTAGCATGTAGAAAAGGAAACATGAGATCCTAGGCTGATGTGAGCCTCAATGGATACCGTACCCTGTGAGCCTCCATCCATCCCTCCCTCCCCTGCCTCCTCCTCTCTACATACAAGTCAGGAGCAGCGCACAGCCGGCTAGAGCAGCCAGACAACCTGCAGGCAGGGGAGAGAGCAGCAGCTATAGACAGCTCTGCGATCAGCAGGATCACCATTGTTCTGGATTATTACAGGAAACTAATACAAACTTTTATTGATTACTTGTGGATCGCGATCCTGGATCTGACCAGCTGGGCTGAGGAGCAGTCCCTCCATCCAAACACTTTTCAAGGTTCTTGAATCATTTGTCGGGTTCTGCAGCATCTCTGGATCTGGGCTGAAGAGCAGTCCCTCCATCCAAGAACTTTTCAAGGTTTCTGAAGGGTTTTGTCGGGTTCTGCAGCATCTCTGGATCTGAAATAAAGAGCAGTCCCTCCATCCAAGAACTTTTCAAGGTTCCTGAAGGCTTTTGTTGGGTTCTACAGCATCCCAGGTCTATTGAAGAGGACAATATTTTTGAGGATTAGGGTGGTGTTTGGAGCCCCCCAGTTGTTGCATGGTGGTGTGGGAAGATGGGTTCTATGCTGTGGTCGCTTCTCTTCTATTTGCCTGCTCTGTGCTGCCTGGAGGTCTACAGCTTCGGGGAGGAAGAGGAGAGGCGCTGCGACCCAATCAGGATCTCCATGTGCCAGAACCTGGGCTACAATGTAACCAAGATGCCCAATTTGGTGGGACATGAGCTCCAGACTGATGCCGAGCTGCAACTTACCACCTTCACCCCTCTCATCCAGTATGGGTGCTCCAGCCAGTTGCAGGTGGGTATCTGGCCAGCAACAGCATCATTTATGTTGGATTAAGTGGGGTACCATAACTGGGGGGCTTAATGCTTGACATAGGCTAGGTTCACACTCATGCTTTTACAGTTATGCGTTTACAGTGCGTTTTCAAGCATCTGCGTTTTTTTGTAGGAGGAGACTGATTGTTAAACACAAAACTCTACCAAAAATACGCATGTACATGCGTTTTCGATGTGATTGTATTGAAGGCTATAATCCCAAAAACGTGTAAAAAGTCCCTATAGAAAATCAAACTCATGCGTTTACGGTTACGCGTTTATGCGTTTACAGTGCGTCTTCACGCGTCTGCGTTTTTTTGTAGGAGGAGACTGATTGTTAAACACAAAACTCTACCAAAAATACGCATGTACATGCGTTTTCGATATGATTCTAATGAAGGCTATAATGCCAAAAACGTGTAAAAAGTCCCTATAGAGTTGAATGGGGCCCATAGGAAATTATTTTAAGGCTTGGTTCACACCTGTGCCGTTTGCGCTGGCATGAGATCCCATTCCACGCAGAAAAGACGACCCTGCGCTATTTGTGAAATCGCAGCCCGCGGGGGTACTTGGTTCCCAGTACAGATGCCATTTCCAGTGTCGGCGGCGTGACATTTGGATTAATGCCCCCCACCCATGGGTCCCACATTTCTCAGTGTGGGTGGTTGTGGCTGCCAGTATTTGTGCGGATCCCGCAGTGGCACCATCCGTACAGATGTGAACCTAACCGAAATGGGTTGTGGTGCGTTTCTGCTGATCTGTAAATGCAACAAAAAAAAAGTACAGATGTGAACCTAACCTTATAGCTAGGTTCACACATATGCAGGTTGTAGTTGATGCGTTTTCCCGGGCATTTTGCTTGTTTTTTTTACATGCGTTTTTAATTTCTGTGAGGTGTTGGTGTTGTCATGCGGGAGAAACCAGCAAAAACGCAGCGGAAACGCGTAAAGAACGTAAGCGCTGCATTTTTAGTGCATTTCTATTGAAGTCTATGAAACCAAAAAACGCAACTGAACCACGATTTCATTACTTTGTTGGACAACGCTGTCAATTTTTTAATAGAGGGTCGGTGAAATCCCATGTTAGGCTGGAATCACACTGCCGCGACTTGGAATTGGACTTGTGAGACCCCAAGTCCCATGACATGTGAAATCCCATGTTAGGCTGGAATCACACTGCCGCGACTTGGGATTGGACTTGTGAGACCCCCAAGTCGCATGACATTTGAAATCCCATGTTAGGCTCGAGTCACACTGCCGCGACTTGGGATTGGACTTGTGAGACCCCAAGTCCCATGACATGTGAAATCCCATGTTAGGCTGGAATCATACTGCCACGACTTGGGATTGGACTCGTGAGACCCCCAAGTCGCATGACGTGAAATCCCATGTTAGGCTCGAATCACACTGCCGTTACTTGGGATTTGACTTGTGAGACCCCAAGTTGCATGACATGTGAAATCCCATGTTAGTCTGGAATCACATTGCCGCGACTTGGGATTGGACTTGTGAGACCCCAAGTTGCATGACATGTGAAATCCCATGTTAGGCTGGAGTCACACTGCCGCAGCTTGGAATTGGCCTTGTGAGATCCCAAGTCGCATGACATGTGAAATCCCATGTTAGGCTCGAGTCACGCTGCCGCGACTTGGGATAGGACTTGTGAAACCCCAAGTCGCATGACGTGAAATCCCATGTTAGGCTCGAATCATACTGCTGCGGCTTGGAATTGGACTTGTGAGACTCCAAGTCGCGTGACATGTGAAATCCCATGTTAGTCTATGAGAGCTGTCTTAAGTAGCACTATTGAAGTCGCTAAGACTTTAGTATAGGTTCCTGTACTACTTCAAGGCGACTTTTATCCGACTTGTGCTCATAGGCTTTAATAAACGTCACCTCCTCCTCTATATTGATGTGATTTGGATCAGACATTACAGGAAAATTACCCATGCATTCCCTGAAGTTGCTTCAAAGTCGCTTCAAGTCACATTAAAGTCGCACAGCAAGTCACGCAACTTTCAGGTCAGGGCAGTGTGAGCCGAGCCTAAAGGTACAGGGTCCACACCCCGGAATTGGGGTGTAACAATGGACAAATTAAACAATTCCTTATAAATACCACTTTTTGTGAAAAATATAAAAAAAGTCCCTGGCCCTTTCCAAAAAAACACCATTTAAAAGCGCACAGATGTGGACGCAACCCGTAGGCAATCATGTTAAATAGACTGTAGTGCGGTTTTGCAAAACTGAAAACGCACTGAAAAATGCATGGGTGTGAACCTAGCCATAGATGGATTTGCATTTTATTACACAGCGTCTTTTGCGGCACCTTTCTGAGGTTTATTGCTGCTTCTTTAAGTGCATGCTAAGCCCTGAGCATTAGTTGCACTTGTTTGTGTGCCTTATCCTACGCACAATGACGACCGGCAATAGGGATCCCGTTCATTTCAGTCCAGGCTGTACACATCTCTGTAATAAGACGCTCGGAGCACGAAAAGGTACATGAGCTATTTTCGAGCTGTGTTGCACGTTCTTGACCCCATAGACTTAAGTGAAAGCGTCTTTGCAAATTTTTGCACAAATTTTTGCAACTAAACGACTGTTATTCTCTACCCCCCCCCCCCCCCCCAACCCAACCTAGGAGCTTGAATACACGTGCAAAAATGCTTTGAAAATACACATACATGCAAATATGTGCAAAAAAAACATCCTGTACGAGTTTTTCATAAGCTGTTAGTGCACTATTTTGCCAAAAGTATTGGGACGCCTGCCTTTACACGCACATGAACTTTAATGCCATCCCAGTCTTATGGGCCATACACACTATAAGATTTTCTGAAGACTTTTTCCTTCAGACTTACCAAAACCATATAATATGAGGTCAAACCTAAACACTTTCAATTTGTATGCAATCTGGCAGGCCCTTGCACTACATAGAAAAGGTAAATCTGAAGGAAATCTGACCACAAAAGTTGGATAGTGTGTATCCAGCTTAAATCCGTAGGGTTCAATATTGAGTTGGCCCACCCTTTGCAGCTATAACAGCTTCAACTCTTCTAGGAAGGCTGTCCACAAGGTTTAGGAGTGTCTATGGGAATGTTTCACCATTCTTCCAAAAGCACATTTGTGAGGTCAGGCATTGATGTTGGACAATAAGGCCTGGCTCCCTCTAATTGATCCCAAAGGTGTACTATTGGGTTGAGGTCAGGACTCTGTGCAGGTCAGTCAAGTTCCTCCACCCCAAATTCGCTCATCCATGTCTTTATGGACCTTGCCTTATGCACTGGAGTGCAGTCATGTTGGAACAGGAAGGGGCCATCCTCAAACTGTTCCCACAAAGTTGGGAGCATGAAATTGTACAAAATGTCTTGGTATGCTGACACCTTGAGAGTTCCCTTCACTGGAACTAAGAGGCCAAACCCAACCCCTGAAAAACAACCCCACACCATAACCCCCTCTCCACCAAATGATTTGGACCAGGACACAAAGCAAGGTCCATAAAGACATGGGTGAGTGAGTTTGGGGTGGTGGAGCTTGATAGAACACCTTTAGGATGAATTCGAGCAGAGTTTGCGAGACAGGTCTTCTCTCCAACATCAGTGCCTGACCTCACAAATACACTTCGGGAAGAATGTTCAAACATTCCCATAGACACTCCTAAACCTTGTGGAGCCTTCTCAGAAGAGTTGAAGCTGATATAGCTGCAAAGGGTGGACCAACTCAGTATTCAACCCTACGGACTAAGACTGGGATGCCATTAAAGATCATGTAAAGACAGGTGTCCCAATACTTTTGACAATATAGTGTGTATCTCTTTAATTCTAGGCAGCTATAGCTCAAAATTCTCTCCCTTTCAGGCTTCAATTTCTTACTGAAAACCAAAAAGTGGATATATGGAGGACAGCCCATGGAGGCCAGGGCTGAATTCACTCCTTTTTGTGAACATTTTTATGTTTTTTTTAATGTGCATTATCCAGGTGTTTAAGGCCACATGCACACTGAGCATTAGAACACTTCTGGAGCCTAGGTTCACCACATGCCAATCGGACAGGAATGGCACCGCCTTCCTGTAAAAATCACATGCAATACTGTGCAGTGAGATTTGAACCTATTCATTTTATGATGGCTCAAATTGCACCACATCTGTACCAAAAAAGCTGCATTAGAACCCATGCTTACACCTATGTGATCCAGTTCACATGAATGCACTGTTGTTAACTTTGAATTGACACCAGCAGCAGGTCGCAAAACGCAGCGTTCGCAGCGTTTCGAGTATCGCGCAGGGTTCACAGCTTTTCCAGTATCGCGCAGGGTTCGCAGCTTTTCCAGTATCGCGCAGGGTTCGCAGCTTTTCCAGTATCACGCAGGGATCACAGCGTTTCCAGTATCGCGCAGGGTGCGCAGCGTTTCCAGTATCGTGCAGGGTTCGCAGCGTTTCCAGTATCGTGCAGGGTTCGCAGCATTTCCAGTATTGTGCAGGGTTCGCAGCGTTTCCAGTATCACGCAGGGATCACAGTGTTTCCAGTATCATGCAGGGATCACATCGTTTCCAGTATCGCGCAGGGTTCGCAGCGTTTCCAGTATCGTGCAGGGATCGCAGCATTTCCAGTATTGTGCAGGGTTCGCAGCGTTTCCAGTATTGTTCAGGGTTCGCAGCATTTCCAGTATTGTGCAGGGATTTGCAGCATTTCCAGTATCGTGCAGGGTTCGCAGCGTTTCCAGTATCGTGCAGGGCTCGCATCGCTTCCAGTATCGTTCAGGGTTCGCAGCGTTTCTAGTATCGCGCAGGATTTGCAGCGTTTTCAGTATCGCGCAGGGTTCGCAGCGTTTCCAGTATTGTTCAGGGTTCGCAGCATTTCTAGTATTGTGCAGGGTTCGCAGCGTTTCCAGTATCTGCAGGGTTCGCAGCGTTTCCAGTATCGTGCAGGGTTCGCAGCGTTTCCAGTATCGTGCAGGATTCGCAGCGTTTCCAGTATCGTGCAGGGTTCGCAGCGTTTCCAGTATGGTGCAGGGTTCGCAGCGTTTCCAGTATGGTGCAGGGTTCGCAGCGTTTCCAGTATCGTGCAGGATTTGCAGCTTTTCCAGTATCGCGCAGGGTTCACAGCGTTTCCAGTATCGTGCAGGGTTCGCAGCGTTTCCAGTATCGTGCAGGATTTGCAGCGTTTCCAGTATCGTGCAGGATTTGCAGCTTTTCCAGTATCGCGCAGGGTTCACAGCGTTTCCAGTATCGTTCAGGGTTCGCAGCGTTTCTAGTATCGCGCAGGATTTGCAGCGTTTTCAGTATCGCGCAGGGTTCGCAGCGTTTCCAGTATTGTTCAGGGTTCGCAGCATTTCTAGTATTGTGCAGGGTTCGCAGCGTTTCCAGTATCTGCAGGGTTCGCAGCGTTTCCAGTATCGTGCAGGGTTCGCAGCGTTTCCAGTATCGTGCAGGATTCGCAGCGTTTCCAGTATGGTGCAGGGTTCGCAGCGTTTCCAGTATTGTGCAGGGTTTGCAGCGTTTCCAGTATCGGGCAGGGTTCGCAGCGTTTCCAGTATCGTGCAGGGTTCGCAGCGTTTCCAGTATCGCGCAGGGTTCGCAGCGTTTTTAGTATCGCGCAGGGTTCGCAGCGTTTCCAGTATCGTGCAGGGTTCGCAGCATTTCCAGTACCTTGCAGGGTTCGCAGCGTTTCCAGTATTGTGCAGGATTTGCAGCGTTTCCAGTATCGGTCAGGGTTCTGGAGCTCCGCTTTAGGCCTATAAAAGCGGACGCTCAAGTGTGAATGTGCGTCACACCCAAAAACAGTGATGAACATTCTCAGCCAATGCACATTGCACAGATATACCAGAACCAACCAGTTGGTTGAGAGATATTTATATGTTCTAATGCGTGTGTTCCAAATGAATAAGAGTCAATGGTCTCTAAAATGCAGCACATAGCGGTAAACACGGTGGGAAACGCAGTAAAACTTGGCAAAACCTTAAGCCCCCGTTCACATTGACTGCAGCTTTGAAATTGTGCGATTTCATCTGAAATTGCGTGATTTCAAAGCCGCATGTCAGTGCGACTTTGGGTGTGACTTTGAAGACATCTACTGCTTCATGCACAGATGTCTATTCAAGTCACACCTAAAATCGCCAAAAGTAGTGCATGTACTACTTTTTCAAATAGATGTGGCACCGCAAAATCGGCATCGCCCCGATTTGAACAGTGCGATTGCTGGCAATAGGATGTGACTTGTCAAACCGCATGACAAGTCACTCCAATGTGAACAGGGGCTTAAAGCTGCCAACTCTTTATTGCATTATAAAATCCATTTTTTTGCCTGCTTCTTTAAAAAAAAAAAAACTTAAAGCGGAGTTCCACCCACAATGTCTACTTTGCATCATCCTCTTCAATCCAGAAAGTTAGAACATTGGCATTTTTTTTTTTTGAGCTTTCTTTACCTTTTTTTCCAGGGCATATTCTTTTTTTTTTTTGTACAGGGCGCCGCAGCGAGGTACTCCATATCCAGGCGGCGCCCTGGCTCCTTGGGAGATGTGTGTCATCATTCCCAGGAGTCAACAACAGGGCGGGACCTTCCTCCGACGCCACCGTTGTGATGGTAACCAGATACAATTGTGCACCATGCCTCTGGTTTTATGCGCATGCGTAAGGTTGGGAGGTGCATGCTGGGAAACCAGCAGCATCTTATCGCGGAAGACTCCCCTAGCGGGCTTCACATGCCCACAATTAAGATGGGAGAGTGCAGCCAAAGGATTATAGAGGTTTGTTTTATAAAAAAATACTATAATACTAAAATAATACTATAATACTAAAAAATAATATAATACTAAAATAATACTATAATGCTAAAAAATAATATAATACTAAAATAATACTATAATACTAAAAAATAATATAATACTAAAATAATACTATAATGCTAAAAAATAATATAATACTAAAATAATATTATAATACTAAAAAATACTATAATACTAAAATAATACTATAATGCTAAAAAATAATATAATACTAAAATAATACTATAATGCTAAAAAATAATATAATACTAAAATAATACTATAATACTAAAAAATAATATAATACTAAAATAATACTATAATGCTAAAAAATAATATAATACTAAAATAATATTATAATACTAAAAAATACTATAATACTAAAATAATACTATAATGCTAAAAAATAATATAATACTAGAATAATATTATAATACTAAAAAATAATATAATACTAAAATAATACTATAATGCTAAAAAATATTATAATACTAAAATAATATTATAATACAAAAAAATAATATAATACTAAAATAATACTATAATACTAAAAAATAATATAATACTAAAATAATACTATAATGCTAAAAAATAATATAATACTAAAATAATATTATAATACTAAAAAATACTATAATACTAAAATAATACTATAATACAAAAAATACTATAATACTAAATAATAATATTACTATAATACTACAGCGACTTTGCATATAGTTAGCTTTTTAAAAACGTAGTGATAAAAACATTCCGGTTCTCTTTAAAAAAAAAAAAAAAATTAAAATTACGGCTGGAACACATCTTTAATAATCCAATTTTATCTGAAAAATTCTGAAAAAAAAATGTTTTATTGTAAAGGTGACAAGTTTTCCACACTGGGGCGTTTCCTAAGAAAACTGTTGGTTGTTTGGCATCTCATGGCACCCATGGGTTCCTCTGTCTCTTGACACCTCCTTGCAGAGTTACAAGTTTCTAATGAGTATTATAAACTGATTTTAGTTCAGGGTCGATGTTAAATCCGGTACTCTTATTTTTGGGTAGCTGCATTGGTGGCTTTGGTAGTAGCAATGGTGCTACTATTTATTTTTTAATTTAGTGCCAGAATTTCTACGCCTTTTCTAATGGTCTTATAACTCCTTTTGCACCTCCATATTGTATAGTCAAATGTTAAATTTCCACACGTATAGTGGGGCTCCCTCCTTGGCTCTGGCTGCAGCAGGTGGGCAAACCCGGGAACTACTTTGTATATCCAACACATTGTATACCAGAAACTGCTTTGTGTATTCGTTTAAGAAACATCGATCTATTATAAACACATTTTATTTAAACTATTTAGACTATTACTATCATATTTTTTTTTTTTTTATATATATTACTATCATTTTTTTTTTTATATATTTTCGAATGACTATTTTTTTCCTGGTGGAATTCCCATATAATGAGTCATTTGAGAAACTTCTATTAACTTTACCATTAAATATACATTTTTCTTGTTAATAATTAACACACATTCTCATGTTTGCTTTGCCTGCTTTACCTGCTGTTAGTCTTTGACCAGGACTAATGCTTTGAGTTATTCTGCTGAACTTAGTTTGCAGACTTGTGACTTTGTTATGATCCAGATGACTTTGCAGGACTGGCCATTGTTCATTGAATAGTCAAGCAGCACGTTTTTCTCCAGGTTGGTCGTAGCATGCTGTCGCTTTGTCCATGGCTGGACCCCAACTGTAGCGGTTGAATTGCCCTCACAGCCAGAAAGAAACGTGCATTTGCATTCCCCATTAATGTAAACAGGCAGCAGTTTTAAACTGTAAAATTCAGTTTAACTTCTACAAATGGATGTAGGAGCTTCTTTGTCAGCAACTGTTTACACTAAATATAACTTTCCAAAAGCAGACTAAATAGGTGCAAGTAGGAAACTACCAAAGTTTCAATTGAATTTGCATTGCTGTTGAACAGTAATGAATACACATTGTTTTATATCAGTCTTTCTCAACCTTTTTAAAACGGGGGAAACCATGGCAATACCTTTCCAGGTCTCAGGGAACCCCTGATAAAAATGACTACATCTACATCTCATGATACATTAGTGCAGGGGTCTCAAAACTTTATAAACAAAGGGCCAGTTTACTGTCCTTCAGACTTTAGGAAGGCCAGACGTTGGTGTCAGTGGGAGGATAAGTACCCTGATCATTAGTATCGGTAGGAAGAATAGTGCCCCATAATTAGTATCAGTGAGAGGAATAGTGCCCCATCATTAGTGTCAGTGGGAGGAATAGTGCCCCATCATTGGTGTCAGTGAGAGGAATAGTGCCCCATAATTAGTATCAGTGAGAGGAATAGTGCCCCATCATTAGTGTCAGTGGGAGGAATAGTGCCCCATCATTGGTATCAGTGGGAGGAATAGTGCCCCATCATTGGTGTCAGTGGGAGGAATAGTACCCCATCATTAGTATCGGTGGGAGGAATAGTGCCCCATCATTGGTGTCAGTGGGAGGAATAGTGCCCCATCATTAGTATCGGTGGTAGGAATAGTGCCCCATCATTGGTATCAGTGGGAGGAATAGTGCCCCATCATTGGTATCGGTGGGAGGAATAGTGCCCCATCATTGGTATCAGTGGGAGGAATAGTGCCCCATCATTGGTATCAGTGAGAGGAATAGTGCCCCATCATTGGTATCCATAGGAGAAATAGTGCCCCATCGTTGGTATCAGTAGGAGGAGCAGTGCCCCATCATTGGTATCCATAGGAGGAATAGTGCCCCATCCTTGGTATAAGTGGGAGGAATAGTGCGCCATCGTTGGTATCAATGAGAAGCATAGTGCCCAATCATTGGTATTAGTTGGAAGTATTGTGCCCCATCATTGGTATCAGTGGGAGGAATAGTGCCCCATCATTGATATTAGTTGGAGGAATAGTGCCCCCCATCATTGGTATCAGTGAGAAGCATTGTGCTCAATCACTGGGAAACATTGTGCCCCATCATTAGTATCAGTGGGAAGTATAGCGCCCCATCATTGGTATCAGTGGGAGAAATAGTGCCCCATCATTGGCATCAGTGAGAAGAATAGTGCCCCATCATTGGTATCAGTGGGAGGAATTATGGCTCAACCTTGGTGTCAGCAGTTGAAATTGTGTCTGGTATCAGTGAGAGGAACACTGACCCAAGGGCCGGATAAAGGAAAACTGGCACCCAGGCCGCTGTTTGGAGACCCCTACATTAGTGTGATGGTCAGTGGGAAGAATGCTCCTTACACTTGTGGTCATTGGGAAGATTTACCCCCTTATAGATAGCTAAAAAGATCAATGGTGTCAGTGGGAACTTATCTGAGAGGCAGAAATTGCTCAAGGAACCCCTAGCAACCTCTGGAGGAACCCTAAGGATCCATGGAACCCTGTTTTATATAGTAATAGAATAGTCAGTAATTTATCTTTGAAAAGGCAAGTATAGCGGAGAGGAATAATTAAAGTGGCAGGTGGGAATTTGCTGGGACCGTGGCTTCTTTAATCTGTTGAATCTCCAGAGGCAAGATCTCTTTAAAAGGGTTCTTGGATTTCTTATAGTGAGAGTTAAGACGACATGAAAGAGGTAATAAAGGCATAAGAAAAGATAAAAATGTGATAAAGGACAAAATACTATATGAACAATCCTCAGAAAATGTTGTCAACTCAATAATGACATATATAGTATATCCCGGGGGCTCAAAATGTCCATCAAATCATTTTGATGCCGTCATCCTTGGAGTTTTGGTTGTCTTTGGCCCACTTTCTGTTTTCCTACTCTCTGTAAAATACATCTAGATTCCAGAAGGGAAAGTGAGACCCCTTAATAACTGTTTCTGCAAACTCGAGAGCTGAAATCTAACCACCAAGGGACCCAAGAGGTTTGGCATCTAATCATGAATTAACGCAACATGAGTTTTGGATTGGACTGTCCTTGGAGTAATATTGAGTTGCAAATATATAAAATGTATGCAATCAATCTTTCATGCTGAAGTCATTTAATGTGTTCTATACTTATTAGAAGGTGTACAGTACAGTAAGTAGAGAACACATTCCGAAGCAGTGTGCACTTGACAAGTCTAGGCCATCAGCCTATAGTTAGTAAGTACAGGAGATCGCTCTCCGGTTAAAAATAGTTAGAAGTTTTAAGTGTGTCTGTCCATAGCTGTAATGTTTAGACGTATGTAGTCTAAAGTTCTAATAGACTAGCTAGTAACATATGTTCCTATTAAAGTGCACCTGTACTTAAATAGCAAACAAATGCTGAGAAGGGCACGGACGGGGGGGGGGGGGGGGGGGACAGATTCTTTACTTAGTTCTTCCAGGAGTGAAGGCTAAATCTAACCATACACGAGTGACTTTAAGAGCCGGTTCACACTAAGGCGACACGACTCCTTACTACTTCGGGGGCGACTTGTGCATTCCCATGCACCACGACTTCGGAGCGACTTGCAGGGACTTCACATAATGGAAGTCTATGCAAGTCGCTCCGAGGTCACCCCGAAGTAGTACAGGACCCTCTTTCTAAGTCGGAGCGACTTGTGTCGCTCCTATTAGAACGGGTCCTGTAGTGGTCAATGGACAGCGAGGGAGCGCGATTTGTCAGGCTGACAAATCGCGCTAGTGTGGACCGGCTCTAATAGAGAGGGATCAAACTTTTAGTTACAGTTTTTGTCAAATGCAAGGCATTCAAAGTTTTGGCCAACCACAAGAGGTAAGGATTGAATTTGCCAACTTCTTGTGGTTGAAAGTGCCCTAAAGGAAAAATCTGAAGACATTGCCGTCATTTTAATCCAACTTTTATTAAACTGTATTGAAGTTATCAATTTATTGTTCGTTTACGACTTCACAACAGACCAAATTGTGATTATTGATTTAAGTCAACAGACCAATTTTTAATAAGATTACTTGTGATCAGATCTGTGATTCCCTATGGATGGAAAGTGGTTGAAAATGTTAAAGCGATCCATACACGTGCCACATTGATACCTTTGATTACAGTTTTTGGCATTTAAAGACATAAAATTCTAGTTTTGACCAAACACAAGAGGTTGGGATTTAATTTATTTTATTTATTTATTACAGGTTACATAGTTACATAGTTAGTTGGGTTGAAAAAAGACACAGGTCCAGCTGGCTCAACCAATTAAAAAGAAAAAAAAAACCGTAATGAAAACCCAACCATACAATCCCATAGGTACTTTTATAGTGCAGTGCATTTAATGCAGCGCTTTACATATACACTATATTACCAAAAGTATTGGGATACCTGCCTTTACACGCACATGAAATTGAATGGCATCCCAGTCTTATCCAACTTTTAATAAACTACAATCAAACCCATCAATTTAATGCCTGGTTACGACTTCATAACTGACCAAATTTTGGTCATTGATTGAAGTCAACAAACCAATTTTAAATACGATTACCTGTGATCGCATCTGCAAAACTGGTTGAAATTGACCGAAAATTGCCACACGTATATCCAGCTTTAGGGTGTTTTTGTATTTTTCACATTTTAGGCCGACTCTTGAATTGTATACAGCACAGGTGTCAAACACAAGGCCCGCGGGCTGAATCCGGCCCACCAGGCCATTTCGTGTGGCTCTCACTCCCAGGGCTTTTTTTTCAGCTGGAACGTGGTGGAAATCCTTGCAGTACCCTGCCTACCCTGCTTGCACTCGCAGCAGGGCACAGCAGTGCCGACTAATGATATCCCTTTTAGTGAGAGAGAGCCGAGGAGCCACCTACACTGCCCGGAGGTACTAGAGCCAGACAGATGAGATGTAAGGAAGCTTTTTGGGGGGTGGGGGTAATCTCTACTACGCACACTCCTGAACTCTGCACACCATGTTCTTCTTATCTCTGCAGTCTGTACATAGCGCACCCATAAACCCTGCACACTGTATGTCATACACTCCTCAACCCTGCACTCTGTACATAGCGCACCCATAAACCCTGCACTCTGTATGTCATACACTCCTCAACCCTGCAGTCTGTACATAGCGTACCCATAAACCCTGCACTCTGTATGTCATACACTCCTCAACCCTGCATTCTGTACATAGCGCACCCATAAACCCTGCACTCTGTATGTCATACACTCCTCAACCCTGCAGTCTGTACATAGCGCACCCCTGAACTCTGCAATCTGTATGTAGCACACTTGTGAACTCTACACTCTGTACACTGGATATTTCTAAGTATCTAAGTAGATGCATAGTCTTATAGATACAACCGGCCCTTTGAGGACAACCCTAAGTGTCCATTCACACTAGTACAACTTGTCAGGCGACTTGGTCAGCCTGACCAGTCACGCACCGTCGCGGTCCATTGACTGCTACAGGAACCGTTCTAATAGGAGCGACACAAGTCGCTCCGACTTAGAAAAAGGGTCCTGTACTACTTTGGGGCGACCTGGAGCGACTTGCATAGACATTCATTTTATGAAGTCCGTGCAAGTCGTGCCAAAATCGCGCTGCACGCGACTTCACAGGTCGGCCCCGAAGTCGTGCCACTTCAGTGTGAACCGGCACTAATGCTGATGCGGCCCACAATGAAATTGAGTTTGACACCCCTGGTATACAGTATGTTTACCAACAAGGCTACGATTGTGAAAGAGAAGGGCTCAAATATGACCCAGCATCTGAGCGCCGGTTCACACTACCGCGACGCTACTTTAGGTGGCGACCTCCGAGGTTGCGGTGCGAGCAGCGCGCCGCGACCTCGGAGTGGCCGCCACGGACTTCATAACATTGAAGTCTATGGCAGTCGCCTCCTGGTCGCCCCAAAGAAGCTCCGGACCCTTTTTCTAGGTCGGAGCGACTTGTGTCGCTCCTATTAGAACGGGTCCGTAGCTTCCCTATGGGAGGCGACCTGTGGCGACCTGTGAGGCGACCAGGTCGCCTCACAGGTCGCCCTAGTGTGAACCGGCACTTATACCTTCACTGTAAATTATTTCAAACTCTTGCCAAACCTCTTTATAAGTGACAAAATCTAAAATGCCAAGGACCCCTTTCACATTGGCTATTTTCCTTATCCACTTTCTTTGCAGCATTCAAGTCTCCGGCACTGAAGCAGTAACAAACACTCAAGAGCAGAATGTTTTCAGTCTAAGGTTAAAGTTTAAATTTACTACCTGGTTCCCGGATTCTTTAAGACTGTCATTAGGAAATGTTCAACTGCAGCGTATAGATGACAGGTTTCAGATAGTTATCTGTAGGCAGAAAGAGTAGCAGCCAAGATTCTGTGAACATTTGCAAAAATACAAGATGTTTTCTTTGAGGAACTGTTAGTGTTTCTTATTTGCACATTCTTTGCCCTTTGTTGGTTGTGTTCCACAAGGTTCAGTTTATGAGCCCATTCTTTTTTTTCCATCTATATCCATGTTTATGGCCAGCTGACTGGCATATTTGGCTTTAATCATGATACTCAATCCTTTGTTTTCTGATCTAACTCCCCTACTGTTCCGGAGTGTCTGCTCTCTCGGATTTCATGGTCTTTCACTTTTTGTTGATAAAACAAAATATGTAACTTTTTCACCATTTTCTTTTATTGCCCTGAAATGATTACTGTTGGCAACAATAGGATCTTGTCTCCTAGCTCCAATCACCCGCTAACCACCTCCAGTTGTCTCCATCTTGTCCCACATTCACTCCTTCCTCATGCGTGATGCAAATAAAATGCTAGAGCATGTCCTCCAAGCCTTGGCTTGACAGTTGTAACACTTTTTAAGGGCCCTTTCACATGGGCGATCCGATCAGGTAGGAGGGTCCATGCATTCCTATGGACCAGTGGGTGTAAACGGGCTTGTGTCCGTGTACACCTTCTTACCCCTAAGGTTTGCTAAAAAAAAAATGGAGAAGGACTGGACAGCCAAGTGTAAATGGACAGCAGGAGTCCGTTTTCTCCCAGCCGCCCATAGAGCAGAGCGGAGTCTGTCCATGTCCACTCTGCAGAAACTGAGCAGACATGGACCTGTCATCTGCCCGCTCTGCTATGATCAGCAGGGGATCAGCTCACAGACCCCCTGCTGGTCAGAATGGAAGGCGCTTGTGTGAAAGAGTCCTTAGATCAGGGGTGTCCAAACTTTTTTCAAAGAGGGCCAGATTTGATGAAGTGAACATGCGTGAGGTCCGACCATTTTGCCTGACATTCTTTGGACCATTAAAATTAAATGAAAATTACTTATTTTATGCAAAGTTTATTGCAAATGGCATACTTTTATATTTCGTTACATGGATGACAAATCTAAACAGGTGCTATGGAGAGGGCGCTGGTACTGTCATACTACCACCAAATTTATTTGTGTTTTTTAGTGCACGCTTTTCAGTCTGAGGCCATATTGAGCAAGGGATATAAAGCTAGTGGGGACGGGTGGTGGGTGTTAACATTAGTGTATTCACAAGTAAGATGGGCATCGAAAGATCCAGAGATCCCAGTGGTCCTGAGCAGCGCTCTGGGATTCACAGGGGCCACAACAATAGACTTTTCCAAATTACCTGTGGGGCCGTATTAAAGCGGCCTGGGGGCTGCAATTGGCCCGCGGGCCGGACTTTGGACATACCTGCCTTAGATGGTATACCATACTTTCAGACTTCCACCTTTTTTGTTATTACTTCCCGGTCAGCCCCTCAACTGGCTGCCAGTAGCCATCTTTGCAAGGGAATTTTCTCCTAGCTTAATGAATAAGATGAAGCTCTGCAATATAAATGCAGGGTTTTTTAATTATTTAATTTACCTGCACTTGATTGCATATTCTTTGCACATTCACCACATTCACTAAAGTAAATGAAGACACCGTTGCAAAGTGAAAATTCCTTTGTAAAGTGAACAACCTATTTGCCATTTAGTAAATCAACCCTTTGATTGGCCCAGTATGTAACATACATGATTCCCCATACTCAAAAGGACTGGATATTTCCTTTGGTTCCTGGGGTTGGACGGAGCTGTGCGGGAGTGAGGGATAGGTAAGTATATGCCACTGGGGATGGGGAGATTAAAAGCATGCCTGTTGATTTGTCCTGAATGGTCAAATCACAGGTTTGCTTTAATTTTCAGTTCTTTTTAAAGCATACTCTACAGCGGGGATCATCAAACTACGGCCCTCCAGCTGTTGCGGAACTACACATCCCATGAGGCATTGTAAAACTCTGACCTTCACAGACATGCTAGGCATGATGGGAATTGTAGTTCCTGAACAACTGGAGGGCCATAGTTTGAAGACCCCTGCTCTACAGCATTGCTTGGTATGCACCTCATTAACTTGGTTGTACAACCTAGCAGAAGTAGAGTTTTGTACCTTGTTAGCCATCGATAAAGCCCCAAAAAATGCAAATACCTTTTTTTTTCTAAGCTAAAGTGGAACTAAAATCCCAAATTAAAAGACTGCAAGCAGGTAGAGTCCTTATAGCAGAAGGTACATGAAATGCCCCTGCTGGCCAATGAAGAGGGCCAAGCCTGGCATTAAGGTAGAAGTTATCGGCGCTGGTGAGGGCCTCTGGACCATTAAAGGAGAAATAAGTAACTGTGGCTCTCCTTTAAGTTATTAAAGATCCAAGCTTTCTGGATGACTTAGACCCCTTTGAAAGGTATGAAGACTGAAAATAGGATCTAAAGGCCCCTGAAAACTTGCGTCTTTAATACCTTCTTTGAGCTACATCACCAATCTTGTCCTCAAATATCACCCAAACTGTCCTTTCAGCTCCTCCCAAGACCGGCTGCTCTTTAACTCTTTTGTGTCCTCCAATTCTCATTCCAGGACTTCTCCAGAGCATCTCACATCCTCTGGAACTTTTTACTTCTATCTGTCCGACTATCTCCTACTTTGGCCTCCCTTAGGTGTTCCCTGAAAACTCTTCTCTTCAGGGAAGCCTCTAAATAACAACTGAACTTTTCACTCTTCCATCAGCTCACCCCCACAGTTTTTATCTTTTGTAGCACGTAACCCCACCCTATTCGATTGTAAGCTCTTGTGAGCAGGGCCCTCTTAACCTTCTTGTATTTTATTGTATTGTAACTGTACTCTCCTTGGATAGTAAAGTGCTATGCAAACTCTTGGCGCTACAGTCTGGAGGAAAGAATGGAAAAGGGAGACCTGATTGAAACCTTTAAATATATCAAGGGGGGAAATAAGGTTCAGGAGGGCAGTTTTTTCAATATGAAACCAAAATGAAAAACATGGGGACATGGCCTCCAACTAACTGGAGGAAAGTTCATTACTTTATCTTAGAAAGTATTATTTTACGGAAAGGTTAGTTGATGCTTGGAATAAACCACCAGCTGAGGTAGTGAGGCAGTCAACAGTAAATGGCTTCAAACATGCTTGGGACAAACATAGATCTTTAGTCGGACAATAAAGTAAAACAATAAAAAAAATGAGCAGACTCGATGGACTATTTGCCCTTTTTCAGCTGTCACTTTTCTATGCTTATATGTTTCTATGCCAGTGTTTCTCAACCTCTCTTCAGTCAAGGCACCCTTTACAATTCCGCGGCACCCCATTCTTAAATGTAAAATACGAGTAATATAAAAAATAGTTATACATAATGCTGCAATACTCATATGTGTAGGACGCCCAACATTAGAGGTGATTTATTTTTCCAACGCAAATGCCTTTGCATACTGATACTGACCAGTAAGCCAATGTTTCTCTTCTCCCTCAGTTTCTCTCCCTCACTGAGCTAATGTGACCCTAGTGCTGATGAGGCAGGGGAGGAGCAAACAAGGATGCTGTGCACTTATGCAGGTGCCCAATGTCCTCCTTATCAACCGAAGGTGTCATTGGTTGATAGGACGCTGGCGGCTAGAAGGTTTTAATGGTGCACCATGAAAACCTGGGGCTTTGTGTAACTAATAGGCAGGCTTGATCTATCCGCTGGCTTGTATTAGATTTTTTGGGCATTTTGCTAGGGCACCCCTGAAGATACCTGAAGGCACCCTGGTCGAAAAAGGCTGATCTAAGCCAGCCTTTTTCAACCAGGGAGCCCAGGCACCCTGGGGTTCCTTCTTGTGTGCCTTGGCAGAATGCCTACAATTTGCCCCAAAATTGTATACAAGCCGGCGGGTGGGTGAATCCTGCCTTTTAGTTACACAAAGCCACAGGTTTTCTTTGTACACCATTACAGCCTTCTAGCTGATGGCATCCTAACGGCCAATGCCATCAGTTGATAAGGAGAATGTCAGTTGCCTGCATATCATCCTTGTTTTACCCTCCCTTGCCCCTCTCCATCAGCTTTGGGGTCTCAAAACTGAGGGAGAAGAGAAACATTGGAATACTAGTCAATACCAGCTTCCAAAAGTGTGTTTGCTTTGGAAGAATACATCACCTCTAACGTTGGGTTTCCTACATGTATTGATGTTGCTGCAATTATGTAACACTATCAGAATAGTTCTTACATTTTTAGAATGGGGCGTCCCAAGACTGTCCATAATTTTTGGAGGGTGCCTCGAGATTGTCCATAATTTTAACCACTTATGCCCCGGAGGATTTTCCTGCTCAAAGACCAGGGCCTATTTTGCGATTTGGCACCGCGTGACTTTAACGGATAATTGCGCGGTCGTGCGACGCTGTACCCAAATGAAATTGACGTCCTTTTTTCCCCACAAACAGAGCTTTCTTTTGGTGGTATTTGATCACCTGTGCGATTTTTATTTTTTGCGCTATAAAAAAAAAAAGAGCGTCAATTTTGAAAAAATAATATTTTTCACATTTTTTTATGTGAAATTCCTCCCCAAAAAAATGTAAAAATCAAATTTTTTTTAACATTTTAGGCCAATTTGTTTTCTGCTACATATTTTTGGTAAAAAAAATCGCAATAAGCGTATTTTGATTGGTTTGCGCAAAAGTTATTGCGTTTACTAACTAAGGGAAAGATTTATGTCATTTTTATTGTTTTTTTTTTTTTTGCGGGACTGCGACATTGCGACGGACAGATCAGACCCCTGACTAACATTTTTGACACTTTTGGGGGTACCAGTGACATTACTACAGTAATCAGTGCTATACATATGAACTGTTACTGTAAAAATGACACTGGCGGGGAAGGGGTTAACTTCATTAGTGATCAAGGGGTTAAGTGTGTCCCTAGGGGCGTGATTCTAACTGTAAAGGGGCGTGGCTTGTGATGTAACCACAGAGACATATGATCCTACATAGCAGGATCGTATGATCTCTTCAGTTACGCCAGGGAGAATGACAGGCGGCTTTGTTTACATCAGCCGCCTGCCTTTCTTCCTCTCTAGCGGGAGATCGCGAGTGGCTGGCGGACCTCGGAGCCTCCGGTCACACGCGCGGGGATGCAGGGGAACGAGCTGGAGCGCGCCCCCGGCGGCGCGCGCTCGCCCCCTGCAGGCTCCTAGGCGAGCGACGTAGTAGTACGTCGCTTTGCCCAGGAGGGGCTGACTGCCGCAGTAAATATACTGTGGGCGGTTGGCAAGTGGTTAATGGTGTACAATGAAAACCTGTGGCTTTGTGTAACTAAAAGGCAGATTTCATCCACCCTTCAGCTTGTATACAATTGTGGGGCAATTTTTAGGCATTTTGCTAAGGCACCCCAGGAGGGGCTGACTGCCGCAGTAAATATACTGTGGGCGGTCGGCAAGTGGTTAATGGTGTACAATGAAAACCTGTGGCTTTGTGTAACTAAAAGGCAGATTTCATCCACCCTTCAGCTGTATACAATTGTGGGGCAATTTTTAGGCATTTTGCTAAGGCACCCCAGGAGGGCTGACTGCCGCAGTAAATATATTGTGGGCGGTCGGAAAGTGGCTAAAGTGTGCCCTGGCTGAAAAAAAGTTGAGAAACATTGATCTATGCTATATAAATCCTGTATAATAATAATAAAAATAACTTTTTTCCGTACGGCCCAGAATATTGCACAATCCCTAGTTGTAATATTTCAGCCCACACAATAACATTTAAGCACGGTTGAGTCTTTGCCAGCCACCGGTGCAACCTAGCGATGATTTTTGGCTCCGGTTTGGGGAAGGTTGGCTGCAAGGAGATCCACTTTGACACTTTGCATGCATTGTTGATATAAGGATTTCAGCTCTTTGTAAGAGTGACAAGCTGCTCCACAGGAATGTGAGGGCTGATCTATTTACTTGCCATTTTCTTCAGCTTTTTTTTTTTTTTTTCAGTTGTGGGAGACTGATTAGGAAGCCTGCTAATTTCAGCTTGTTAAAAGAAAAAAAACAAAAAAAACAAACAAAAAAAAAAACCAGGGCATATTGAATTCCCCATTAGTGAGATCTCGGTGATAATTGCTTAAAGACAGCGAAATGAAAAGAAAGTGAGTATTGAGACTGTGGAGGGGAGAGGGAAGCTTTAACAAAGAGGCAGTTGAAAGATTTCCAGATGGAGTCCGTCTACTGGGTTTACCTATGGGTGGGAAGATTGCTGATAAGCTACATGATAATTCACAGCAGTTAATCAAGAAAAGCAAACAGTTTATGATACATGGGATTAACAAAACTCCAGGTCTAGGAGATAGTTTGGGAGCAAAATTGCCTGGAAGTTGAAAGGTCAGGCCTGAATATAAAATAAATCATTGTTCGCCAGGAGCTCTTACTGGTGTTTACCGCCGGCTTGATTAGGAAAGTATTTCGTTTACATTAGCTCTTGTATTACATTTCTAAACTCTGCCTTTTCAATGGATTGCGCTAAAGAGAGACGCTATTATGTTTGCCAAACAAAATGTCACTGAAAAGATGAGTGCCAGGCGGGGTTACTTAAAAAGCGAAAAAGTTTAGTGAACGTTTTTTGTTCCGTAGTATTTGATACAGGTCAAAGCTTTGGAGTTGATTTACTAAAGGCAAATAGGCCTTTCCCCTTACAAAGGAAGTTGCACATTGAAAGAGAATTTCCCCTTGTAAATGAGGTGGCGCTCTGCTGACTTCCACCATCCAATCACGTGTAAGCAAAAAATTACGGTTTTCTGATTTTTTTTCCTTGCATATGATTATTTATTATTATTATTACTATTATACAGGATTTATATAGTGCCAACAGTTTACTCAGCACCAGTGGCAGCTGGTGCTTCATTGGCCGGGGGGACGGCAGATGGACCACCATACCCCCCCCGGACCACACCAGCTCCAGCCCACACACTGTACCACCCCCCCCCCCCCGGCTCACTCACCCTGGACTGACGTGGAAGGCAGGCAGACAGTGGCGGCGGTTTCCCCTGCGTCTCCTCCCTCCTTGGCCAATAGCATGGCTTCTCCTTTCGGTCAATCGGGAAACTGGTTTCAGGACCCGCTTCCTGATTATTATTATTACTATTATACAGGATTTATATAGTGCCAACAGTTTACTCAGCACCAGTGGCAGCTGGTGCTTCATTGGCCGGGGGGACGGCAGATGGACCACCATACCCCCCCGGACCACACCAGCTCCAGCCCACACACTGTACCACCCCCCCCCCCCCCGGCTCACTCACCCTGGACTGACGTGGAAGGCAGGCAGACAGTGGCGGCGGTTTCCCCTGCGTCTCCTCCCTCCTTGGCCAATAGCATGGCTTCTCCTTTCGGTCAATCGGGAAACTGGTTTCAGGACCCGCTTCCTGATTATTATTATTACTATTATACAGGATTTATATAGTGCCAACAGTTTAGTCAGCACCAGTGGCAGCTGGTGCTCCATTGGCCTGGGGGACGGCAGATGGACCATCATACCCCCCCCCCCCGGACCACACCAGCTCCAGCCCACACACCGTACCACCCCCCCCCCCCGGCTCGCTCACCCTGGACTGACGTTGAAGGCAGGCAGACAGCGGCGGCGGTTTCCCCTGCGTCTCCTCCCTCCTTGGCCAATAGCATGGCTTCTCCTTTCGGTCAATCGGGAAACTGGTTTCAGGACCCGCTTCCTGATTGGCTGGGAGTAGAATTGGTGTGATAATAGCGAATATTCATTCGCTATTGTCACACAACTGGGTGGGCTCAGTTCGGGCGAAAACTGTACCGATCAAGCAAAAACTGTTTCAATAAAAACTTTCGTGTTTGTCCCATCTAATAATATCGGATGAACTGTTGTGATCGGCTCTCAAAAGCTGTGTACTAATGATCAGATTATTGTACAGTCACTTCAAAATCGGTATTTTATGGATGATTTTCTGACCGTGTGTACGGGCCGTTAGTCTGTCTCTTTGTAGGAAGCATAGACCGTTTCTTTAATAATGCTGGTGTAAAAAAATATATTATTCTGTGAAAACCTTCATGGACAGTGAAAAATATACAATTATACAAATATATCTCCTGGATATAATGAGATTGTCATACCTATTACAAGCTGATTGTAATATCGCCGTATCATCTGTTTTAGATTTACCAAAACTTTGCCATCTAATAGTCAGTATAATTAATCCATCAAATTTGTACCTAGGTAAGTGAATGTTAAGCAATGCCAATATTCCAAGAATTGGAGACAAGCCTTTCAATTTGTACTTTTTTTGCTTAGTCATCCATTGAACTGGCCAGCGTGTTTTTTTGAGGGGTCCTAATTATATTTTTAGACTTATATAAATAACATATTTCGATTTTTGTTGTAGCCCAGAAAGGAGGGCACTTTAGGACTCCTAAAATATGAGCAAATAAAAAAACACAATTGGAAAAGCCTCCCTGTCTCCAGATCTTTGAATTTCGGCACTCCTACATCTTTCTTTACGTAGAGTCACAAAGGTCTTCTACCTGTTAGGCTGATCCAGGGGCAGACTGGCAACTTTTGGCCCAGGGGGCAAGTACAAACCAGAGGCCCATGGTGCAGTGACTCTGCCCCCCTTCCACTCTCCCTCACCCCTCCTCCCACTCTCCCAATCCTCCTCCTGACCCCCATTCCAAGCTGAAGCCCTGCTCCAGATACTCTCTACTTACCATCTGAATCCGGGTTTCCGACTTGGCCAGCAGGGTCGGTTGGGGGCAGCTGGGACAGCTCGGTTGGGGCTGGCCAAGGCAGAAGAGTCTCCAGTGGGGCATGGAACCGGCCTCTGCTCAGACACAGTTTACACCATCCGTGCTGGGGGGTGCCTGCGCTTTGTCCTTGTCTTCAACCCGGTCAGCAGCAGGGACCTTTTACTTCTCTTCACCAGGAATTCTTTAGGCATGTCTGTGGCAGAAGCAGTGCAGCCTTTTTACAGGGCATTAGAGCAGCCCAGGGGGCAATTGCCCCTCTGCCCCCTGGCCCAGTCCTCCTCTGGGCTGATCGTTCCTTAAAGTTGAACTCCTGGCAAACAGAGATGAAATACAGAGATGAAAACAATTTTATTTGCTAAAGGAGTTGCATTTGTGTCTATACAGTCCTGAGATTTACACAGCACTGTCACTCAGCACAATCTAGCTGTGAGAGGTGGTGGGTGCTGACCTTTCTCAGTTGAGGTTTCACTGTTGCCCAAACTGGGTACAAAAATTGGCCAAACCAGCCGACTGGCCAGTATACGTGTACAGCTCCTCGTCTCACGACCGCCTTCTGTCAAACGAGCATGCTGGAAAACCAGCATCCAATCAGCGCTCGCAGCCAATGGCTGCATTCTGGCAGAGGGCAGTCCCCTTGTCAGAACACAATAGCTCAGCGGGGAGATCACTGCACTAACGTCGGATGTGTTAGTGCGGCGATCTGTAGGCTTTTTTACGTTCAGCCCGCTGGGTTGAACGAAAAATGTCCTGTGTGTCCATACATAATGCAATTTTCTTACCTTCAACCTCCTGCTGTACTATTGTGTTCTGACAGCTGGAAGTGTCGCAGCTATAGCCGCCAGCAGTGATCAAACGAAAAAACACGACAGGCTGGTTGTACTGAAGTCAATTGATGGATCAGCTTCAGTACAACCAGCCTGCCCATAGATGGATTGAAATTTGACCGTACAGTTTCTATGGAACCAAGCAAATTTTAATCCGTCTATGGCTGGCTTTACAGGTCTCCTTCCCTTTCCCTACTCTGACTGGACAGTGAAAGGAGGAACGGTACATTGCTAAGCATTGCTAAGCTCCTCTCTCTGTCACTTTGCTCTCTCCTACTATCAGCACACGCCCATAGGTGTGCGCAGCCTATTGCATTAGGGTGTGCACCCCAAAGTTTAAATACACATGCATGTGTTTGCCTACATGTATATGGCCCCGGTACATTACTCTCCCTGCTGGCAAAGTGAAATAGAAGTGTGTGGCACTTCTCTTATGGCAGAGTAGGTCCGAGGGAGATCTTTCCCATCTCCTCAGTGGCAAACAGAGCGATAATGCTAATGTGCCCTAGGTGATTAGGGTGTGCCCAGGCACACCCGGCACACCCTGTGCGCACGCCTATGCACACGCCTGATTTGTTCCTTGTGCTGTTTTTTACTCCCCCTTTTTGAGCTTTACTGTACAGTAGACTGCAGGAGTCTAATACCAAATCAAATTCAAGCATTTATACTGCCTGCGTTTTTAAAATACATTTCATTATGTTTTAATTATGCATTATAATCTGCCTGCTTCAGTTCAGCCTTAATCTAAAGAATTAGAGAATTAAAGTATCTTCTTTTAATGCAAACACTCTGAAATTGAAAATATTGTGCATGCATGCATACTTACCAGTTTGTGTTATCTTTTGCATTATCCATATTTTATGTCGATTTATATAGAACTAGATATACTGTATGTTTGTATGTGTAAGAGACTACAGCAGTGTATCAACTACATTGGGACTCCGACCTCTCTTACATATCAATTTGCATTCATTTTTCATGTACCCTAATACAATGTTTGTTTTTCTCATTTCTTTTCAGTTTTTCCTGTGTTCTGTGTATGTTCCGATGTGTACGGAGAAAATTAACATCCCTATCGGCCCCTGTGGTGGCATGTGCCTTTCTGTCAAGAGAAGGTGTGAGCCCGTCCTCAAAGAATTTGGATTTGCTTGGCCAGAAAGTTTGAACTGTAGCAAATTTCCACCCCAGAATGACCACAACCACATGTGCATGGAGGGCCCTGGAGATGAGGAGGTCCCAATGCACAGCAAGACATCTGTGCAGCCGGGAGAAGAGTGCGTTTCCATGGGTCCAAACTCCGAACAATACACCTGGGTTTCGAGAAGCATGAGCTGCGTTTTGAAGTGCGGCTATGACTCCGGTCTCTATAGCCGCTTGTCCAAGGAATTCACTGACATCTGGATGACCGTGTGGGCGAGCTTGTGCTTTTTATCCACCGCATTCACAGTGCTCACTTTTTTGATTGACTCGTCTCGTTTCTCCTATCCTGAGAGACCTATCATCTTCCTGAGCATGTGTTATAATATTTATAGCATTGCCTATATTGTGAGATTGATTGTGGGCCGGGACAGAATAGCCTGTGAGTTTGGAGAGGCTTCGGCACCTGTTCTCATTCAAGAAGGGCTAAAGAACACAGGATGTGCTATCATTTTCTTGCTCATGTACTTTTTTGGAATGGCTAGCTCCATCTGGTGGGTGATTTTGACACTGACCTGGTTCCTTGCAGCAGGACTTAAGTGGGGACATGAGGCTATAGAGATGCACAGCTCCTACTTCCACATTGCCGCTTGGGCCATTCCAGCCGTGAAAACAATTGTAATCTTGATCATGAGACTTGTTGACGCGGATGAGCTGACTGGTCTTTGCTATGTTGGCAACCAAAACATTGACGCCCTCACTGGATTCGTAGTGGCTCCACTTTTCACCTACTTGGTGATTGGTACTTTGTTTATAGCAGCCGGTCTTGTGGCGTTATTTAAAATCAGGTCCAATCTTCAAAAAGACGGAACCAAAACAGACAAGCTAGAACGATTAATGGTGAAAATCGGCGTCTTCTCTGTTTTGTACACTGTGCCAGCAACCTGTGTGATCGCCTGCTACTTCTACGAGATCTCCAATTGGTCTGTTTTCCGATACACAGCCGATGACTCCAACATTGCTGTGGAGATGCTCAAGATATTCATGTCCCTTTTGGTGGGCATCACGTCGGGTATGTGGATCTGGTCTGCCAAGACGCTACATACGTGGCAGAAGTGTTCAAACAGATTAGTGAACTCGGGGAAAGTGAAAAGAAAGAAAAGGGCCGACGCTTGGGTAAAACCAGGCAAAGGGAACGAAACTGTGGTATAGCCAATGGTTGCAAAAAGTCCTGTTTTTTGAGCGTGAACACTGCCATGAATCAACCTAACTTGCTGTTACTGCAGGCCAAGGCCTCAAACATCGTTGGTTTACCTTACAGACCTTATCAGGATGTGCGTCTGCAGTTTAATGTTGCGCTGGAAACGTATATTTGGCTTCCTTTATGCCTTGGTTTAAGATGTAAAGGTTGACCTAGATGTAAAAGCGGATGCCCTCAGGAAAAAGCAGAGCTTGACTTGACCACCCATGACAGCTCTGTGTGACTTGTAACCACTGGGCCTTTTTATGGTCCTGTCTTTCATATTTGTATTTCAGTGCTGCATGAAAGCAAATTTTTTTTTTATTTAGGTTACATTTGTGGTAAAGTCTTAAAACTTGTACAGGATTGGAAGGCGACTTCCAAGACAACAGGCTGAGGGACATGTCTACAGAGCAGTGCTAAAGTTCAGGGCACATGTCCTAATGTTTTGCATCCTAGTAAGCATGGCCCAAAGTGTATTTTGATATATTTAAAGAAACAGCTGTATTGTACTAGTATAAGAAAAAATACAAAGAGAGAGAGCCATTGAACACTGGAAACTAATCAGAGTTTACCTCTGAAGTGCCTTATGAACTGAAATATTTTCATTTGTGTGTGTTTTGGTCTAACCAAGTCCCAGTTGTTGGAGTATTACAACATTCAGTCGCTAGCACTCTACTTAATATGCACAATGGGTAGATGTGTTTTTAGGCTTAGAGCTGCTTGAAGCACCCCTGAAAAAGCTGCATCCTAACCCCAGTGATAAGCCCCTGGTCTAAAAATAAGCACCACAACCACATGATCAGGGCCAGTTTTGATAGTACTAACACTATACACTTTTTCCAGGGTATTAATGCCCTCAGGTTGCTGTTGAGGAGACATGGGCACAAGGGAAATTGCTATCTTAGACAGCAGTCTCCAAACTGCAGAACAGGGGCTGGATGGGGCCCTTTACTCTCCTTTATCCAACCCTTGGGGCACTATTCCATCACTTAACACCAACAATGGGCAAAATACCTGCCGCTGACACCAACAGTAGGGTACTATTCCTCCCACTGACACCATCGAAAGGACACAATTCCTCCCACTGGCACTAATGATGGGGTAAAATTCCTTCCATTGATGCCAACAATGGGCCCATATTCCTCCCACTTACACCAATGATGGGATAGAATTCCTGATGGGATAGAATTCCTTTTAACACCAACAAAGGGGCAGAATTCCTTTCATTGACACCAACGATGGGGCAGAATTCCTTCCTCTAACACCAATGATGGGGTTAGAATTCCTCCCACTGGCACCAACAATGGGGCAGAATTCCTTCCACTGACACCAACAATGGGGCACTATTCCTCCCACTGACACAAAAGATAGGGTATTGTTTACATTGGGTGCCAGGACATTTTCTATAGACTACAACTGGCTCTAATTTGGCCCCCCAAAGTCTGAAGAACAGTAAACTGGCCCTTTGTTTAAAAAGCTTGGAGATCCCTGTTATAAGACATCTTAGAGTGCTGGAAGCCCTATAGATTCCACAAGGTGAGATCACGCAGCTCTTTGCAACGCAATCTTATATGAATTGTGAATCCCATGCACTATTGGTTTGCATAGACTTCTGGCTTCTGGTGCCCCCACGCCCATAATTAATGTTGTACAATGGGCATGAACCTACTACAGATGGCCCATACCTTCACATAAAGGGATCTCATCTGATAGCACCATGTCCATATGGATTAGAGGTTAGCGTCTGTTTTTTTTTTCTCTGTCGTTAGTTCAAAATGCATTACAAATGAAAATATATGGAAGAAAGCCAAGGCTCTTATAGATTTTAAGAAATGAAAAATAATGCACTATTTGCTATGTGAACATGTATAGATTTAGTATACTTTGCGTGGTGCCTTTCTGAAATATAAGGTCAAATGTTGAGAAGAACATATTAGCATACAGAAAGTTACAACTCCTACATAAATTCCTTCCCAAGCCTACTGCTAAAAAACACTTTTATGAAATAAAAAAACAATGGAAATCTATGAGAAGCAGGCAATTGGCACATGCTAAAGCCAAATTTCAGCACTGGGTAGTAACCGAATTGAATAATTCCTTATTGCTTTATTTATTTAGGCTTCTAAAGGAAACACCCAAAAAATAATTCAAGGACCCCCAGCAAGAAATTTCTGGATGGTGGCCACATGTCCTGGCTGATGGCCAGCTGCTAGCTGTAGGGCTAAACCTCCTGTCAACCCAAGCCTCTACAATGTTCAACTAAACATATGCACCATTATATTGAGTCTTCTCAAAGCTGTCCCCGAATCATCTTAGGGGACCAGTTTTCTTACAGCAAGCATTGTGCGTTCTCTGTGTGAAGAAGTTGAAGTTGAGCATGAGTTTATTGGGTTACATTGGTAAGATCTGAGCCTAAAGAGCACTTGTCACAGATGCCTATATTGGTAAATATCATAAAAAAATATAGAAAAAACAGTTGAATAAAAATGTAATATAATGTGAGTGAGCTTTTCACTGGGTACCAGGTGTCTAAATTTTGAAATCCCTGCTGCTCCCTAATACCCTTGCCCACACTCTGGATTTCCAGTTGCCATTCCTCATCATCTGACATCAGATGCCATCAGCACCCTCGAGTTCCCAGCTTCTGATCACATGGGGAGACTGAAGGAGGCTTACTGAAAATTACAACATTTGCTGCGGGAGCAGAGTATTCATCTTACCGGTGGCTTGACTTCACCACCACGAGAGTCGTAGGACAGCGGCTGGCCCAAGGACAATAGCACTGCATACGGGAGCATCAGGGAGTTTGGAATTTAGACAACTCAAACCTTGAGTAAGGCTAAGTTTAAATCATAACTCTTGACATGAAAAAAGCAGCTTGCAAAAGAAGAGTCTTAACACCTGTCCTGGAGGTGATAAGTCCTCCATCTGATCTTTTCAGGAGCTACGTCCTCCTGAAGAGTCTTTATCTTCTGACACTTCCTGGTGTGTTGGATATCTGCATCCCTCGCCACATTTTATGATTGAATTTGACGCCTCTTATATCATTACATTGTATGGTAGTGATGTAGGGGTCTAGGAGAGGATCCACAGCACACAGGGGAAGGGGGATCAGGCATCTGAACACCGAAGAGTCTCCTTGAAGCTGTAACTCTTGCAGAGAGCAAACTTAGGACCCACCACCTACCAGAAAGGTATATATTTAGGGCTCATTGACATGGATGCCTTATGGCACCAAAAACTGAGCTTAGCTCAACCTCCTAGCTGATATCACCATACAGAAGGTGTATCCTACCTTGGCTCCTGTCAACACCATCCACTTGTTATTTAAAAAAGCCAGCGGTGAAATCCATACATAATCTGCAGAGTATATTTACTAACCACTTTACCACCGGAGGATTTTGCTGTCTTACGTCTGGGCCACTTTTTGCGATTCGGCACTGTGCGAATTTAACTGACAATTGCGTGGTCATGCAACGCCGTACCCAAACGAAATTTACGTCCCTTTTTCCCCACAAACAGAGCTTTCTTTTGGTGGTATTTGATCACCTGTGCGATTTTTACTTTTTGCGCTATAAACAAAAAAATGCTTAAATTTTGAAAAAATAACAATATTTTTCACATTTTTTTATATGAAATTCCCCCCAAAAAAATGTAAAAATCAAATTTTTTTTACATTTTTTGGCCAATTTGTTTTCTGCTACATATGTTTGGTAAAAAAAATCACAATAAGCGTATTTTTGATTGGTTTGCGCAAAAGTTATTGCGTTTACTAACTAAAGGAAAGATTTCTGTCGTTTTTGGTGTTTTTTTTTAACGAGTAATGGCGGCGATCTGCGATTTTTTTTTTTTGCGGGACTGCGACATTGCGGCGGACAGATCGGACCCTTGACTGACATTTTTGACACTTTTGGGGGTACCAGTGACATTACTACAGTAATCAGTGCTATACATATGCACTGTTACTGTAAAAATGACACTGGCAGGGAAGGGGTTAATTTTATTGGAGAGGGAGGGGTTAATGTATGCCTGGTGCTTACTGACGTGTGTGGGGGGAGGTGACTGAGTGACACAGGGACAGATCGCATGTTCAGCTATGCAAAACCCTGCAATCTGACCCTGCCTGTCACTTAGGAGAGCCGCCCGCTTTGTTTACACAAGCGGGCGGATCTCCAGACTCCAGAATCGCCGCTGCTCCTCCCGCGGCCTGACTGCCGCTGTGACTGAATACAGCGGGAGCGAGCCTCCGGCAGCGTGCGCGCGCCGCCGAGAAAGGGGAGTGTCTGGCGACGTAGGTCTACGTCGCCAGATGATAACGAACCACTTTGCCGCAGTAGAGCTCTAGTGAGCAGTGGCAAAGTGGTTAAAAAATGAAGTGATCCAGTATACAGAGAAAGCCAACGTGCTTCGGCTTACAAAGCCTTACTTATAGCATAGCTATTATTTTTAATGAATAAACTCTGTGGATCATGTACAGACTCCAGTCCTGATTTTTTTCGCTTATGCTTTGTGGCCTTAATGCACAATACAACAACATATGGCAACTCATCTGCACCTCTATGTGCAGTGTGGTGCCATTCATTGTAAATAGCCCTCTAACTCTACTGAACAATGCGCACCAAAGTGTATGTACAGTGTGCTGCATTTTCAACAATGGGTCACGTACATTCTTTTTTTTATTCGTTGTGGTGCATTGGTAGTTTTTTCAGAATGAATAGGCTGCTTTAATGCAATTCATGGTAAAGTGTGAATGGGACCAAAGAGTCTTCTTTTGGCTGCTTTTTTTTAGAATTTTTTTTTTTTTTTTTTGCTACATTTGCTTTAGTAATTTATACAGACTCCAATATACAGCTGTGACTGGTTCTCTTTAAAGAGGTTTTCTAATGCCGTATAGAAATGAAAAGCCTTGTGCTGCCTGAATAGCGTCATCTATGCGGTATAAAGCTTCCGGAATTTTTTAGGGTCACTTGGATATTTTGCATGCCGCCTGGCCTCTTCACCAGAGACGCATTCTATGCTTGCAGTGATGTTAATATTGAACTTGTAAAATAGCTGTAGAGATTGAAAAGTAATACATAAAACATGCCTAATGCCAGCACAACATGGCCACTTTCTGTCCCTTCCATTTATTCCTTCATGAGGTCATATTTTCTACAGCCCCCACTAAGCTGTGATCAAAATTGCAGCCAGACCATGCAGAAAACTCTCTGTGGATTTTTCTTTCTACCAAATTGATTTTAATTGCCCTAATTTACACTAATTGCACATTACATCAACTGGGTCCTTTTAAGAAATAGCTATGTGATTGATGGCCAATAAAGGCCGAACAAGGCATAGGTATCCCATAGTATGTGATGATAGTAATAAAGGGAAGCTGTTGAGTGTGGGTATACTTTTTAAGTTATTAAAAAGTTTATTTAAATGTAATTTTTGTATGACCTCCGTGCATGCTGTTCCTCATTTTTGTATAGTTTCTATCTGTATATCTGGCCACATACAGTATAGAGCCTTTTTCAGCGAGAAAATCTCTTTCTTAATATGGAAGCTTATTTATTTTGGCATTAATGCATGCTGAGAATGTACACGTTGCTGAGCATGCAAAACTCAAGGGTGTATTTATAAAATATTTCATCTTGCAAAACTGCATGCAGATTTCTTTCTGTGCAAATGCTGACCGAATCGAACAAAGCTATTTTCTCTCCAGGTCAGATGTTATTTATTCATAGGAAGAGTGTAAATTAGTAAAATATCACATGATGGCCACTAGATGGAGCTGATGATCATATGAAAATAAATACTTATTTGCTGTGTTTGCCAGCGCCATCATGTGGCGATAATGCAGTATTTTTCTGATTTACGCTATCCTTATGAATGATTAACATCAGACCTTTAGAGAAAATAGCCTAGTAATCGATTTTTCTGGCAATCGCACAGTACATGTGGTTTGGCAGGACAAATAGCTTTGTGAATTTTTTTTAATTCACCCCTTAGTGTACATTTTAGCATGTGAGCAGGAAGGTAAGAAATGTTTTATTGCATAAGAGACATAGGGGTTGACTTACTAAAACTGGAGAGTTAAAAATCTGGTGCAGCTCGGCATAGAAACCAATCAGCTTACAGTTTTTGTCGTCCAAGCTTAATTTAGAACAGGGATCCTCAAACTACGGCCCTCCAGCTGTTGCGGAACTACACATCCTATTATTATTATTATTATATAGGATTTATATAGTGCCAACAGTTTACACAGGGCTTTACAACTTGAGGGTACACAGTACAAAATACAATACACTTTAATACAGTAGGAATCAGAGGGCCCTGCTCGTTAGAGCTTACAATCTAAGAGATCCTATGAGGCATTGTAAAACTCTGACATTCACAGACATGACTAGGCATGATGGGAATTGTAGTTCCGGAAACAACTGGAGGGCCATTGTTTGAAGACCCCTGATTTAGAAGCTGATCGGCTACCATGCGCAGCTGCACCAGATTTTCAATTTTCCAGCTTAAGTTAATCAACTCCATAGTATGTTTTTCTGCAATGTTCCTGCTAAAAAGATCTTATGAATAGCATTTGTTCATTTTTTTTTAATCAGTCCATCTGATCAGTCCGAATTGCAGAGAGGAACATCAAGCACAGTCATTGGAGAGGTCCAACAAGCCCCCTGCTGAGTCCGACCTATAGCTTTTCCTATATGCTGGGAGCATGAGCTTTGTTGATTGGAGAACTAAAGGTCTGACCCTGCTGGGAGTGTGCTAGACCTCTGCAGAGAGACCACTGCTTCCACACAGAGAACGAGGGTCCTTCTCTACAGCATGCTGGCAGGGGACAGGCTTTTCTACTCAGAATCTGGTCTTCAGAATTCTAAAGAAAACCAACTGTAAGACTTTGTACGTCTTTTGTTTTGATGCAGCTGGAATGTATTTAGCTGATTTAGACTTTCAGTGTTATAAGGTGATTTATCTAGGAGTTGTATTTTCCCTGTGCAACTATATCAGTGTGAGTTTAAAAAGAGCCATCATTCTTGTGCCTTAGAATGTCTAGCGGACACTTAAACAGCATATTAATATTTTCGAGGGTGGAAATGAGGCCTTCAGCGCTTTGTCTGTACTGCTGACGAAACATCTTCTGACGTGTGGACACGACCTTCCAGGTACAAGTCATCTACTCATGTTAGACATGAATTTGTGAACTTCTGTGGAAAATATAGACACTGCTTTTTATGGGTGTTATATTTTGTATATATTTTTATTGATATGTAAATTTCTAATTTATCACTTTACAAATTTTTATATTTAATTTTTTTATTAAAACAAATAAAAGCACATTTTTCTGCTGCTTAGCCATGTGTCTTGTTTGAAGTGGAACCCCAGCCTGGAATTTATTTTTTAAAGGGCATCTATACCAAAACCAAAAATGTGATAAATTGTACCTTACCACTCCTTAGATGTGGTGGCTGCACTCCTTTTCTACTACCTAAAACATACATCTTGTCTTTGGGTGACCATGGAAACCGGACAGGACTACAGAAACGACCTCCTCTCCTCTTCTCCATAGTACAGAGGGGAGGAGAACTCCCTAATCTGTGACTAGAGGTGAGGGGAACTCTCCTGCTGGTTGAATGGACAGTAGCAACAGTTTAAATATTAATATATATTATTTTTAGTGCTGTATATTTTGTACTTTGAGTGGCTTAACCACTTGCCTACAGGGCACTTAAACCCCCTTCCTGCCCAGCCCAATTTTCAGCTTTCAGCGCTGTCGCATTTTGAATGACAATTGCGCGGTCATGCAACACTGTACCCAGATGACATTTTTATCATTTTTTTCAAATAAGCAAAGCTTTCTTTTGGTGGTATTTAATCACTACTGGGGTTTTTATTTTTTGCTGAACAAACAAAAAATGACCGAAAGTTTTGAAAAAGACAAAAAACAGTTTTTAAAGTTTGTTAAAAAATTTTGCAAACAGGTAATTTTTCTCTTTCATTGATGTGCGCTGATGAGGTGGCACTGATGGGCCCTTATAGTCACTGGTAGGCTGCACTGATGGGCACTGAGAGGCTGCACTGATGGGCACTGATAAGGCAGCACTGATGGACACTGAGAAGGTGGCACTGATAAGGCAGCACTGATAGGTGGCATTGATGGGCAATGATGGGCGGCACTGAAGGGCACTGGTAGGTGGCACTGAAGAGCGCTAATAGGCGGCACTCATGGGCACTGATTGGCACTAATAGGTGGCACTGAGGGGCAATGATAGGCACTGGTAGGGGACACATGATGGGGCACTGGTGAGCACTGATAGGTGACAATGGTAGGTGGCGCTGGTGGGAATTGATTGGTGGCATTAGTGGGCACTGGTAGGTGGCACTGGTGGGCACTAACAGGTGGCACGAATAATCCCTCTCCTCTTCGTACCGATGTCCCTCTGACAGCAGCCGGCAATCATTATTTTTTTCTCTTCACACTGACAGTGTGAGCAGAAAAAAACAGCTGATCACCGGCTGCTGTTTACTTTACACGATCAGCTGTCATTGGCTGACACCTGATCACGTGGTAGGGGGGCGGGATCGCCTCCGATCTGTGATCAGGCGAGTCTCATGGACTCGCGGATCACAGAGCGAGCCGGGCGCGCTCTGCAGGGAGCGCGCAGGCTGCTCATTGCTGAGAGGACATCAATGTACGCCCTCCCGACAATTCAGGTCCGCGCTGTAGCCGTCAATCGGCTATAGCGTGGACATCAAGTAGTTAAAAATATTATTTCTATATTTGGGTAAATTCACTTACAGCACCACACCAATTATATTTTTTTTTACTTTTTTTAGTAAAAAAAATTCAGCAAATTGTAAGTTTTCGAGCTGAGCTAACCAGTTTATGTATTTATTTTTTTTATTAAAAGATTTGTTACCAGAAACTTTAACCACTTTCCTACTGGGCACTTTTACCCCCTTCCTGCCCAGGCAAATTTTTAGCTTTTAGCGCTGTTGCACTGTGAATGACAATTGCGCAGTCATGCAACACTGAACCCAAATTAAATTTTTATAATTTTATTTAACACAAATAGAGCTTTATCTTGGTTGTATGTAATCGCCACTTGGTTTTTTTTTTTTTGCTAAAAATACAAAAAAAAAAAAAACCACCAGAAATTGTGTCATGGATAACCTTCTCTTCTCCATTTGCCCACCATTGGTATAAACCTATAAACATGGTAAAGGGGGATAAGATAAACCTATAGGAGGTGTATGATCCAGCGGGGAGTGGAGGGAACCCACTGGGTGTGCTGGTTCAGGCCAATGTTGGCCATCTTGCAGAAGCCCACGCAGGCGCCAATAAACCTATAGGTAATCTAAAAAAGGGTTTACCAGAAACTATTACAGCCTATATCATTTTTATGCCAAAACTTCTGTATATTCATATATAAACACTATATTTCCAAAAATCAGTATATTGACATCATACCTCATGGACAGCTGATTGAGACTTTAGGTCATACCTTGGATGAGCTTTTTACCATCTTATTCCAAAACCACGGGCATTCATATGGAATTGGCACTCTTTTTGTGTTTATAATGACCTTCACTCTTCTGGGAAAGCTTTCCACAAGATTTTGGAGTGTTTCTCTGAGAACTTGTACCCTTTTAGCCAAAATAACGTGTAAAGTCAGCTATTGATATTGAGCAAAAAGATGTGGCTTACAATAAGCCTTCTATGTTATCTCAAAGGTTTTCAGTAGGGTTGAGGTCAGGACTCTGTGCAGACCACTTGGGTTCATCCACACCAAACTCATCAAACCATGTCTTTATGGAGCTAGCTTTGTACACAGGGGTACAGTCACACTGAAAGAGAAAAGGGCCCCAAACTGTTACCACACGGCTGGAAGTCCAAAATTGTCTAAAATGTCTGTGTGCTGTAGCATTAACAGCACTCTTCTCTAGAACAGTGTTTCTCAACCTTTTTTCAGTCAAGGCGCCCTTTAAAATTATGAACAGTCTCAAGGCACCTCATTCTAAAAATGTAATAAACGATTCTAATAGTTTTACATAATGCATCATCATCCACACACAGGACACCCAATGTTAGGGGTGATTTTTTCTTCCAAAGCAAATACACTTTTGCACAGCGGTACTGATTACTATTCCAATGTTTCTCTTCTCCCTCATTTTTTCAGTCAGCTATTGTCACCCCAGTGCTGAGAGAGAGGGGCAGAGGAGAGTCAAACAAGGATGCTGTGGAGGCAACAGACATTTTCCTTATCAACTGATGGTGTCTAGAAAGTGGTAATGGTGCATAATGAAAACTCTTGGCTTTCTGTAACTAAAAGGCAGGCTTCATCCACCTGCTGGCTTGTATACAATTTTTGATACATTTTTAGACATTTTGCCAAGGCACCCCTTGGTGTGGTTATGAGTAAGCGATCTACAGCATCGTGAAACGCATCAACCCGACACGTCTGTTTATACACTGTCTGTTTGCTTTATTTATGAGGAATAAAGAAACTTCTTGATTTCATCATAATACCTTGAGTGCGGTCTCAAACTTGGATACCCCTGAGGAAGCCTCAAGGCACCCCTGAGGAAGCCTCAAGGCACCCTAGTGTGCCTGGGCACCCTGGTCGAAAAAGGCTGCTCTAGAAACACCTGAGGCCAATAATTTGGAGTGGTGTCCACATGCTTTTGGACACAGAGTAGGTGTGATGGTCACGTGTCTACATACTTGTGGCCATATATACACTATTCTCACAAAGTATTAAAGTATGGTAGAATACTATGTATGAAACCTAGTTCTGCTTTATGTGGTACAAGTGCTACAAACACTCTTTTATTTTGTGCAATAAACACATTTTGCAGGTAAAATTAGAGCAATGAATTCTACGCATCTTACATATTGGGTCAGGGGAACAAGCATGGATTAAACTTGTGTTGTATGCATGTAAAGGATCCTGAAACATGGAATATCTTCTTTCTGTGACCTCGACCATCCATCAGTATGAGCCCTTGTGTAGACAATCTCCATCATCATTTGAGTGATGGCAGCAGCTGTATGGGGAGAAATATAGATATGGTGAAGAGGGGAAAAAGCAATTGCAATGGAAGAAGAACTGTACATTAAGAGATGTAATCCAGAGTAGTGTGCTTGCTGAATGTACACATAATACAGTACATAGGTATAAGGTATTTATATTAAAATATATATTTTCAGTAATTCTTACCTTAACCACTTACAGACCGCCCGCCTGCCTCAGTTATACGTCGTCCTTTGCCGTTATATACTGGGGTTATGGCAGGGGAACAAGCATGGATTAAACTTGTGTTTAATTTTACAAAGCAAAAATTGCGTTTGTAAGACTGCTGCGCAATTACGGTGTGACATAAGTATTGCAACAATCTCCATTTTATTCTCTAGGGTCTCTGCTAAAAAAAAAATATATAATGTTTATTATACACCCGTATTCCGCCCTTATCCATCATGGTGATGTTACCATTTCCGCCCTATAACGGTCGCGATTGGCTGGATTGGCTGTCACTTTTTTTAGGGTTGGGGTTATGAGGCGCGTGTACAGCATCTGGTGGCCACGCCCAGACGACGTCCTTTGATGACGAAACGTGTCGGCGGCACCAGAGGCTACGTACACACGCCCCCATCTATGCCGGCTTTGTTGTTACTGCGCTGCTTGGAACACGCGGGACGCTCGGACCGATTGCAGCTTCTATGTTTAATGTGCCTGTATTTCGCCTGTCATTGTGAGTAGTTTTCCAAAATAAATGTTTTTATTACACCATACAGTATCACACTATGTTCTTTTATCATATATCTCCATGTATATGTGACCACTAATGAACATACTTGCTGTGGAGACCGGAGCTTCCTATTCACCGCCTGTTTTCCCTGTTTGGGCTGGAGTACATCTTACTGATTCAAAAGCTTGGCGAGGTCATTTCATTAATTTGAATGACCATAGTGTTCTGGTAAGCTGCCTCCCATCAGTTGCACTTTGTGGTGTCCCCTTACCTACACTTCCCTGGTGGTGTTGGATTTGAAGAATTTACCCGGACTATTCACCATTCACCTGTGGTTTTGAACCCTTAGAATCACTTCTGGGACTTTTCTTTTTTCCATTATATTGTTATACAAGTTGTTTGCACGTTTTTCTATGCCATGTGACATCAATTTTCACTTTTGGTTTATGTACCTATCAATGGTTTTTTGTACTTATGATTAGCGCTACACTTTTTTTTGTTTTTTATTTTTGGATCTTTGTTTGTGGGTCTAGTGTGTGCAGCTTTTCACGTTTAATTATTACGTTTAGCGCAGAAATTTTCTACATTTTTTCTTGAATTTATTCAGAATAACAAAAGGTAGAAATTTGTAACAACGTTTGTTATAATCCTTGTAATGTACAGAGATCACCCAGAGGGGAATGTTTTTTTCTCAACAAAAGTGGAGCTACTCTTTAATGTGATATTAACCACTTAAGCCCCGGAAGATTTTACCCCCTTCCTGACCAGGGCCTATTTTGCGATTCGGCACTGCGTCAGTTTAACGGACATTCGCGCGGTCGTGCGACGCTGTACCTAAAACGAATTTGACGTCCTTTTTTTCCCACAAACAGAGCTTTCTTTTGGTGGTATTTGATCACCTGTGCGATTTTTTTGATCATGTGCTATAAAAAAAGAGCGTCAATTTTGCAAAAATAACAATATTTTTCACATTTTTTATATGAAATTCCCCCAAAAAAAATGTAAAAATCGAAATTTTTTAACATTGTAGGTCAATTTGTTTAATGCTACATATTTTTGGTAAAAAAAAAAAAAAAAAAAATCGCAAAAAGCGTATTTTGATTGGTTTGCGCAAAAGTTATTGCGTTTACTAACTAAGGGAAAGATTTTTGTTGTTTTTTTTTAACGCGTAATGGCGGCGATCTGCGATTTTTTTTTGCGGGACTGCGACATTGCGGCGGACAGATCGGACCCTTGACTGACATTTTTGACACTTTTGGGGTTACCAGTGACATTACTACAGTAATCAGTGCTATACATATGCACTGTTACTGTAAAAATGATACTGGAAGTGAAGGGGTTAACTTTTTTGCGAGGGAGGGGTTAAGTGTGTCCCTAGGGGCGTGCTTCTAACTGTGATTGGCTCTGGCTTGAGCTGTAAGAACAGAGATCAACGGTCCTACATAGCAAAACCGCATGATCACTGTTCATACACAGGGAAGAATGACAGGCGGCTTTGTTTACATTAGCCGCCTGCCTTTCTCCCGATGTAACAGACGATCGCGAGTGCCCGGCGGACATCGGGTCCGCCGGGCACACGCTTGGGGGGGTCCGTGACAGAGCGGGAGCGCGTATTCGGCGGTGCGCGCTCGCTCCCCAGAGCCTCACAGGCTAGCGGCGTAGACCTACGTCGCTTTGCCTGTGAGGGGCTGACTGCCGCAGTAAATATACTGACGGCAGTCGGCAAGTGGTTAAAGTCTTCCCTCTTCTGTGCAGTTGGATTTGCACAGAACAGCCCAGATCCTCCTCTTCTCAGGTCCCTCTTCGGCTCCCCTGCCCCCCCCCCTCCTGTTGAGTGCCCCCACAGCAAGCAGCTTGTTATGGGGCACCCGAGCCGAGCCACAGCTCTGTGTAAATATTCAGACACAGAGCCATGGCTTAGCCCCACCCCCCTCCTCATTGGCTCACTGACTTTGATTGACAGCAGCAGGAGCCAATGGCGTCTGTTTCTGTCTCAGTCAATGAGGAGGGAGAGTTCCCAGACAGCCAAGTGCAACATTTCTGGATTGAGATGGGGCTCAGGTAAGTATTAAGGGGGGCTGCTGCACACAGAAGGTTTTTTTATCTTAATTCAAATAATATATTAACCACTTGCCGACCGCCGCACGCCGATCTACGTCGGCGGTCAGCCCCTCACAGGCAAAGTGACGTAGGGCTACGTCACTAGCTTGTGAGGGTCTAGGGAGCGAGCGCGCACCGCCGGAGGCACGCTCCCGCGTGGTCACGGACCCCCCCGCGCGTGTGACCGGCGGACCCGATGTCCGTCGGCCACTCTGCGATCGGCGGGGGAGAGGGAGAAAGTCAGGCAGCTTGTGTAAACAAGCCACCTGTCATTCTCCTCTCTGTATGAGAGATGATCATATGGATCTACTATGTAGATCCGTTGATCACTCTGCATACAGCTGAAGCCACAGCCAATCACAGTTAGAATCACGCCCCTAGGGACACACACAGCCCCTCCCTCTCAAATAAAGTTAACCCCTTCACTACCAGTGTATTTTTACAGTAACAGTGCATATATATAGCACTGATTACTGTAGAAATGTCACTGGTAACCCCAAAAGTGTCAAAAATGTCAGTCAAGGGTCCGATCTGTCCGCCGCAATGTCGCAGTACCGCAAAAAAAAATCGCAGATCGCCGCCATTACGCGTTAAAAAAAAAAACAACAAAAATGACAAAAATCTTTCCCTTAGTCAGTAAACGCAATAACTTTTGCGCAAACCAATCAAAATACGCTTTTTGCGATTTTTTTTACCAAACATAGGTAGCATAAAACAAATTGGCCGAAAATGTTAAAAAATTTTGATTTTTACATTTTTTTTGGGGGGAATTTCATATAAAAAAAAGGGAAAAATATTGCTATTTTTGCAAAATTGACGCTCTTTTTTTGTTTATAGCGCGTGATCAAAAAATCGCACAGGTGATCAAATACCGCCAAAAGAAAGCTCTGTTTGTGGGAAAAAAAGGACGCCAAATTCGTTTAGGTACAGCGCTGCACGACTGCGCAATTGTCCGTTAAAGTCGCGCAGTGCCGAATCGCAAAATAACCCCTGGTCGTTTAGCAGCCAAATCCTCCGGGGCTTAAGTGGTTAAGATAAAACAAAAACCTTCTGCCTTTACAACCACTATATTACTTACTGAGTATGTAGCTTCTCTATCTTCTTATCCAGAGATCCTCAAACTACGGCCCTCCAGCTGTTGCGGAACTACACATCCCATGAGGCATTGTAAAACTCGGACATTCACAGACATGACCAGGCATGATGGGAATTGTAGTTCCTGAACAACTGGAGGGCCATAGTTTGAAGACCCCTGTGACCTTGCCTTTGTTCCATTTACTTATGGTTTCATGAGCACTACCCCAGGTTTCCTGCTGCTGGATGACTCCTTTCTCTTGCAGAATCCTATGGAGTCACCCTTGCATGCAGAGACTAAAGTCTCTGTGCAGAAGTTGTGCAGGGATGACGCGCCTGCACCGGAAGTGACGAGCAGGGCATTCTGGGACTCCGACGTCACTGAAGAGGAAGCTCCGGCTTCAGCTGCCCACACCTGAGATGGCAGCGCTGGACAAGACATTTTCAAGGTAAGTATTTCTTCTTACAGGTAAGTGAACTCTGGGACAGTTCAGAGGCCATCGTTGCTTAAATGCACTAGCCCTGACTGTCCCAGGGGGATTTTTATCGGAACACAATTTTTGAGTCCGGAACTCCGCTTTAAAATGTTTTTTTTTTTTTTTTTTTTAACTGAAATCTGCATGCTTGAAACAAATCAGGATTTCCTTTGTAATTGCATTGTCCTCTAATTTATTTTAGTTTCCAACATCTGTCAGCTCTCTGAAAAATTCCTGAAGAATATCATCCCATGCACACATACTTTATGGTTCCAGTGGGGGGAATTTTTTTTTTTTTTTATTTGAAGTTACTTTTCATGCAGGAGGTAATACAATACACTCAGAAGGGGCCAAACATATTATATTACCCCTAAGTGTGACGGACCTTTTATTCTGGGAACGTTCTGTGTGCCTGCTTCTTTTTCTTTTTTTTTCCTTTATCCCTGACAGAGTTTGTCTGCGATTCCAACCAACAGACTGGCAGGCGGGCAATTCATTTCCATTCTTTTTAGATCAGCTCTAAAGTGAATTTATCATTAAGAGGGTGATGAGTGCTTGGACATAGAGCAGTTAACCGCTTGCTGACCAATACTTTATATATACGTTGGCAGAGTGTCTCTCCCAGGCAGAGTCTCGTATCGGTATGTCACTTGCCTGGGAGGGGCTAGGGGGCGAGCGTGCGCCGCCGCCGGCACGCTCCCGCCCCCGATCGTCAGTGGGGAAGCCGGCGCGTGTGTCAGATGGCTCCGATTGCCGCCTAACACCCTCAATCTCTCCCCGCTGACAGAGAAGGACTGTCGGCTGATGTAAACACAGCCGTCCGTCCTTCTCCCTGCAATGATCATAGAGACCATGTGATCCTGCTATATAGGATCGCATGTCTCTATGGTCATTTCACAAGCCACGCCCCCACAGTTAGATTCACTCCCCTAGGCTTACATTTAACCCCTTGATCACCTATACTGTTAACCCCTTCCCTGCCAGTGTCATTATAACAGTGACAGTGCAGATTTTTAGCACTGATTACTGATTACTCCCACAAAGAATCGCAGATCGCCGCCATTACTAGTAAAAAAAAACAAAAAAAAAAAAACAATAAAGATGACCTAAATCCTTCCCGTAGTTTGTAGATGCAATAACTTTTGCGCAAATCAATCAAAATACGCTTATTGCAATTTTTTTTACCAAAAATATGTAGCAGAAAACAAATTGGCCTAAAATGTTAAAAAAATTTTGATTTTTACATTTTTTTGGAGGGAATGTTATATATCAAAATGTGAAAAATATTGTTTTTTTTTTCCAAAAATTGTCGCTCTTTTTTTGTCTATAGCGCAAAAAAAAAAAAAAAAAAAAAAAATCGCACAGGTGATCAAATACCACCAAAAGAAAGCTCTGTTTGTGGGGAAAAAAGGATGTCAATTTTATTTGGGTAAACATAGAAACATAGAATGTGTCGGCAGATAAGAACCATTTGGCCCATCTAGTCTGCCCAATATATCTGAATCCTATGAATAGTCCCTGGCCCTATCTTATATGAAGGATAGCCTTATGCCTATCCCATGCATGCTTAAACTCCTTCACTGTATTTGCAGCTACCACTTCTGCAGGAAGGTTATTCCATGCATCCACTACTCTCTCAGTAAAGTAATACTTCCTCATATTACTTTTAAACCTTTGCCCCTCTAATTTAAAACTGTGTCCTCTTGTGGTAGTTTGTGGTACAGCGTTGCATGACTGCGCAATTGTCTGTTAATGTAACGCAGTGCCGAATTGCAAAATAGGGCCTGGTCATTAAGGGGGCAAATCCTTCCAGTCTGAAAGTGGTTAATTATTAGGCTTCGTTCACAATTTGTGATTTGGAATCATGGGCAGAATCACATGGCAATCGCTGCACAGTGCGTATTTAGGTGCCACTATCCTTTAACCACTTTTTGACCAGCCGCAGATATATTGCAGCAGGGTGGCCTGGCTGTGTGAACCAACATATGGGTACATCTGCTCGCGGTAGCGCTCCCGGGGGCAAGCGTGTGCCTGCCCCCACTAGGCAGCGGGGGTGCCGATCCACGGAGCCAGCGGCCGCAATTGCCCCTGGGCACCCATGATCGCTGAGAGAGAATGGCGATCTGCTCTTGTAAACACAGCAGACCGTTGTTCTCTCTGAAATGATCACAGAGCGCCTGTGATTCTCCTATATAGGATCACAGGTCTCTGTGTTGATTCCACAAGTCCCTTCCCCATACAGTTAGAAAGCACCCCCTAGGGACACATTTAACCCTTTAATCGCCTATTGGTTAACCCCTTCCCTGCCAGTGTCATTATTACAGTAACAGTGCATATTTTTAGCACTGATTACTGTAGTAATGTCACTGGTCCCCCCCCAAAAGTGTCAAAAATGTCAGTTAGTGGTCCGATCTGTCCGCTGCAATGTCGCAGTCCTGCTAATAATCGCAGATCGCCGCCATTACTAGTAAAAAAATAAAAAATAAAAATGACATAAATCTTTCCCCTAGTTAGTAGAAGCGATAACTTTTGCGCAAACCAATCAAAATACGCTTATTGCGATTTTTTTTTTACCAAAAATATGTACCAGAATACAAATTGGCCTAAAATGATGAAAACATTTGAATTTTACATTTATTTTATTGGGAATGTTTTATAGCAGAATGTGAAAAATATTGTTTTTTTCAGAGTTGTCGCTCTTTTTTTGTTTAAAGCGCAAAAAAAAAAAAAAAAAAAAAATCGCACAGCTCAAATACCACCAAAAGGAAGCTCTATTTGTGGGAAAAAAGGACATTTTACGACTGCGCAATTGTCAGTTAAAATAACGCAGTGTCGAATCCCAAAAAATGGCCTGGTCATTAGGGGGCAAATCCTTCTGGTCCTGAAGTGGTTAATAGCACCCAAAACGCTATGCGATTCTGCTGGTCTTTGAAAATCGCATAAAGCTTGCCACTCAAAACGGAGTAGGAGCTTCTTTTTTGGTAACAAACGCACATAGGTCAGACCATTCAAGTGAATTGGCTAGCCCTATGCGACACACAGAATTGCATGAGAATCGCACTTTGAAAATTGCATTGTGGGAAAGCTGGTTCCCGCTACATGATATGTGTATGGGGGCCTTAAAGTGATCGTAAATCACTTTAAGGCCCCCATACATGGATGACACCGCTGACATCCGTTTTTGCGTCCGTTCCTTTTTTTTTTTTAAACAGAAGAAAAGAGGGGTTCTCTTCCGTCTCAAAAAACTGAACTGATCGGAAAGGACGCAAATCGAATGTCAGTGGATGGTCATCCGCTGACATCCGCAACCCCATTGACATGCATTATGTCAGTTTTTCATCCGCAATCGGATGGGATGAAAAACGGACATACGGACCGCCCGTGTGAAAGGACCCTTAAAGTGTTACTAAACCCAGGACCCTGCAGTCACTATTTCTCGAATGGGCTCGCCCCCTAGCTGCAGGCGCGAGACTGACATACTCTCCTGCGCGAACCAACGTAGGGCTATCTGCAGCGGGCGGTCCGGAAGCTGTTAATCACCACTGGGCAGACTTGTATAAAGTATTCAAAATTTCTACTTGAGTAAAAGTACAAGTGCTCGATCAAAAAGTGACTTGAGTAGAAGTGGAAGTGCTCGCAGAAAAAGTTACTTAAGTAGAAGTACTAAAGTATTCAACATTTTTTTTACTTAAGTATTGCAAGTAGTTTTTTCAAAAAATTTGCTACTTAAGTACTAAAAGTAAAAACTACCAGTAGTTTTGAAAAAAAAATTCTACTCAAGTACTGAAAGTAGAAGTACAAGTACTGTGTTATGTAGTTATTAAAGAAAGAAGTCAAAAGTTTGAACATCATATTGTTTTTTATTATTTCAAATGATTTATTCAAATGATTAACCTAAAGGACAATCACAATTCCTTAGGCTGTAACTTTTTGTAAACAAAAAACAGATAAAGTATGTCCCTCCCTTCCCCTTTTAAAGCCAGGGTTGGTCTCCTTCCTGAGCTTCCTCACTCTCACAGCCAGGCAGATCACTTGGAAGTTGAAGGGCCAGGGGTGGAAGGTGGTGTTTTTGGTTCGTCCATCTTTTCAGCTGATCAAAAGGCAGAACAGGAGCATGCGCAGTCTTCTTAATTGCGGTTTGATTTGATTTGCTCAATTGATGATGATGTGCCAGGCCAGCTTCATCAAACCTACAACGCTTAAAGTGAAAAATGCATCAAAAACTACTAACAAAGTGGCTGTGCTAAAAATGCTAATAAAGTGCCTGCAATTATATATATTCTTCTTGTATTCAAAATCATCGCCCACAGTATCAAAAATAAAGTGACATGTCTGTGCTAAATGCAGTGCAAATTATTCCCGCAATGTAAATTTAATTCATATAAAATATATATGACAATACCACAATAAAATAAGTTGTGATTGTGAATAAGTTAGGTGAAAGTTTAAGTGTGTAAACTAAACTTTATAAGGAAAAGTCCATAACTGAATTCCAGTGTGCAATCTAAGAAGTGCTGTCACTTGCTGTCAGATGCTTCCACCTTTCTTCTGTGATCTGCTCAGTAAAGTGGTGGACTGGATAGCCTCTCTCTCTGCCTCTCACCTTAGTAGCACTGGCACTGCACTGGTTCAAAACGCTGCCTATATTATTTTCATTATAAGAACTTGTCAGAACATGCTTCCACCACCTGTCCTTCACACTAGTAGTGCTCATTTGCAGACATACCAACCTGCAAAAACTCATTTCAGGGAGGTGGCATAGTCATTTCAGGGAGGTGAGCCCCCCCCCACACGCCACCGCCGCCCCCCACCCACCCCCCACGCACGCCTGCGCCGCACCCTCCCCCCCCTTTCCAATTTAACACTACCAGAGAATAATTAAATGAAATGTAATCAGTATACCTGGTCACTGGTGCTGGTCACTGGTGCTGGTCACTGATGCTGGTACTGTTCACTGGTGCTGGTACTGTTCACTGGTGCTGGTGCGGGTACTGGTCACTGGTGCTGGACACTGGTGCTGGACACTGATGCTGGTACTGGTCACTGGTGCTGGTACCGGCCACTGGTGCTGGTACTGGTCACTGGTGCTCGTACTGGCCTGGTCACTGGTGCTGGTACTAGTGCTGGCCTGGTCACTGGTGCTGGTACTGGCCTGGTCACTGGTGCTGGTACTGGCCTGGTCACTGGTACTGGCCTGGTACTGGTACTGGCCTGGTCACTGGTGCTGGTCACTGGTGCTGGACACTGGTGCTGGTACTGGACACTGGTGCTGGTACTGGTCACTGGTGCTGGTACCGGACACTGGTGCTGGTACTGGTCACTGGTGCCGGTACTGGCCTGGTCACTGGTGCTGGTACTGGCCTGGTCACTGGTGCTGGTACTGGTCACTGGTGCTCGTACTGGCCTGGTCACTGGTGCTGGTACTGGCCTGGTCACTGGTGCTGGTACTGGCCTGGTCACTGGCCTGGTACTGGTGCTGGTACTGGCCTGGTCACTGGTGCTGGTACTGGCCTGGTCACTGGTGCTGGTACTGGTCACTGGTGCTGGTACTGGCCTGGTCACTGGTGCTGGTACTGGCCTGGTCACTGGTGCTGGTACTGGCCTGGTCACTGGTGCTGGTACTGGTCACTGGTGCTGGTACTGGCCTGGTCACTGGTGCTGGTCACTGGTACTGGTACTGGCCTGGTCACTGGTGCTGGTACTGGTACTGGCCTGGTCACTGGTGCTGGCCTGGTCACTGGTGTTGGTACTGGCCTGGTCACTGGTGCTGGTACTGGCCTGGTCACTGGTGCTGGTACTGGTCTCAGGTGCTGGCTCTCTGGTGCTGCTCTCAGGTTAGGTCACTGTGTCTGTCACAGAGTGGGGTGTCACGATGATTGGTCCCGGAGTAGACGATGTGGCTGTAGTAGAGAGCAAAGCCGCAGCTTGCTCTCTGCAGCTCCTCCCACAGGCGGAGTGCATGACTCATATCACTCCGCCTGTGAGCCGGATCTACTTCGGCTCCGACATGATTTCTCTGTGCAGGCCAGGCTCAGCTTGCTGACAGCTGACACACTCTTCTGCCTGCATCGATGAGTCATCTCATCTGACTCACTGTGACTGACTCACACACACAGCCGGGATATTGCCCTGAGCTCGCAGGTGTCTGTGAGCTCAGGGCGGAAAGCGGGAGTCTCCCGCGACTTGCGGGAGACTTGAGATGTCTGCATTTGCTTTGCTCAAGTCAAGTGCCACTGCCAGTGGCCACTGCAGTGCAGGCACAGCCAGAGGCAGGCCGCAGGAAGCACAGGCAGAGGCAGGCCGCAGGAAGCACAGGCAGAGGCAGGCTGCAGGAAGCACAGGCACCACCACAACACAACACTTATGGTCCATGGACCATGGATGGTCGGATAATCATGATAGCCGTTAGTCTCACTCTTCTTGGTTCAAAAAAGCCACCCATGACCCGTGTGTATATAATATATTAATATTTTATATTGATTATTTGATTCTCAAATGGCACATTTGCCATGGCAAGGATTAGGCCCTCTCCACGGTCCACCTCACTCACCTCATAGAGAAGAAGATGAGATAACGAAGAAAATGCTCCCGCGTCCCGCCGCCCGTGTCACAACTCCTCTCAGTAAGGGCCCTAAGGGGTGGAGTCTGAGTGACACACAACACATCTAGAGGCGGAGACCTCGAGCGGGAAGACGGCAGCACGGCTCCTCCAGTGCGGTCTTAACTTGATGATCGTGACAGTGATTCCGCAGGCCGCGGCACGAGCGAGGCTGTGGGATTGATTGAATTGAGTTGTGCTGCCTACTGCTACACGCTACCTACTACTAAATTGTGAGTCAGTATATTTTATTTCATTTTTATATATAAAAGCGCTATTGTTGAGCACTACTAGCCACTAGATCTCCTGGCTGTCACTTTGTCACATGTTGGGGAATCACAGCGGCTCGGCTCCAGAAGTGGCGGGTGTCCCCGTCATCCTGCCAGGGCCGCCAAGAAGTTCATCACCTAATCTTAAGTTATTAATATCTTATGAGGAGAGGACCTATGAGATTAAGAATTGAAATAATTAAATATATATGGCTTTTTGAACCAGTGCAGTCAGTGCCACCCAGACGCTATCCACCAGTGCCACCACCATTAAGTGTGTTGGTCGGTCACTCGAGCACTGAAGGAGGTGGAAGCATCTGACAAGTGAAGTGACACTTTAGATTTGCACACTGGAATTCATTTATGGACTTTTCGTTATAGATAGGTTTACACACTTCAACCTGACCTAACTTATTTCATAACTTATTTTATTGTGATTTATTGTCATATTTTATATGAATTGAATTTACTGTTACATTGTGGGAATAATTCTTTTCACTGCATTTAGGCTTTAGCACATTCATGTCACTTTATTTTTCATACTGTGTGGAGTGTGGGCAGGGCACTGGGGGCAACAATGATATTATATCGATTGCACAGGCACTTCATTCGCACAGCCAAGTTGTGTTTGTCAGTAGTTTCTTGATGCACTTTAAGCGCTGTAGCACCATTTATTTGTTTGTTTCATATTTTCTTTTTATTGGAAAGATTTGGTATAGCAGCTTTTATTATACACAGCCTTTATTTTCGTATGCGCTGATTTACAAATGACATTATACACATTTTTTTGAGCTTTATGTAACCTGCCATCTACTGTTCTGGCAGTGGTAATTTTTTTAAAAGTAACGAGTAACTATGCAGCACAAAAAAAAAAATACTTGAGTAGAAGTATCGAAATCATCGAAAAAATGTAGTGAAGTAAAAGTAGAAGTAGGAGAAAAAAATTCTACTCTAGGAAAGTACAGATACCGAATTTCGGTACTTAAGTACAGTACTTAAGTAGTTCTACTTCGTTACTATACATCTCTGCCACTGGGTTTATTTCTTGCTAAATAAAAAAAAAAAGACCGAAAATTTGGGGGGAAAAATGCGTTTCTTTATTTCTGTTATAAAAATTTTCAAACAAATAATCTTTCTTCATAAATTTAGGTCAAAGTGTATTCTGCTACATTTCCTTGGTGAAAACAACCCAAATCAGTGTATATTATTTATGTCTGTAGGAAAGTTATAGAGTTCACAAACTATGGGATCTCCAAACTACGGCCCTCCAGCTGTTGTGGAACTACACGTCCCATGAGGCATTGTAAAACTCTGACATTCACAGACATGACTAGGTATGATGGGAATTGTAGTTCCTGAACAACTGGAGGGCCATAGTTTGAAGATATATACAGTATATCTGAAAATCAACCAATCCTGATGCCCATCTCTTTTCCTGGGGCCAGGACAGTACAAATATCTCCCAAATTACCAATTTTTTGGAAAGTAGACAGTCCAAGGTATTTAGTAAGAGGCATGGCGAGATTTTTGAAGTTGTAACTTTTTGTCACAATTTGTAGTAAAATTAAGAAATTGAATTTTTTTTTTACATACTGTTACCAGTGCAGTACAGCATTATCATATAACTGCATGGCGGTAAATAGGAAAACGGACTCGTGACAGTATGTAAAAAATAAATAAATAAATACATTTGTTTTTTTAAGTACATTTGTTTTATTTTTTTATGATTTGGTTTAACACGCTGTGTCCACAGCAATACAGTGTTAGCATAGTAACACCACTACTCTGGGGAAGTGATCAGGATTTTTTTTTATTATTATTATTATTTTTTTTTTTTACACAATAATCATAAATATTTTTATTGGTGAAATGTGTAAAAAAAAATTATTTATTTTCATATTTTTTTTTTTTATTACATTTGTTTGATTTTTTTTATGATTTGTTTTTAACACAATACTATAGTAAGACTACTACTCTGGGGAAGTGATCTGTTTTTTTTTTTACACATTAATCATAATTATTTGATTGGTCATAGCGATCACATGACAATGGCAGCGAGCCGGTATAGCGATCAATCATCGGCTGTGTCCAGTAGATCATGTCATATGTCTACTTCAATGGAAGGAAGTCCTGCCTGGCCCGTCAAATTGCTATAGGCTGGGCGGGAAGGTGTTCACCACTTACCGACCGCCCGCCGCAGTTGTACGTCGGTACATTGACGCTAAATACCGGGGTTATGGCAGGAAAATAGCTGCCATAACCCCGGTATTTTTGAAAACGGCGGGCGATCAGATTTCAGGTAAGGGTGGTCCCAGCGGGGGGTTTGCCGCGAGATCACCCTTACGGTGTGGCGGAAGAGGTGCCCCCCCCTCCAGCCGCGCCCTGGCCGTTTTCCCCGCTTAACGGACCCGCCGGCAGTGGGGAAAACGATCCGGTCCTCTCTCCACACAGACAGGAAGTCGAGTGAGGGCAAGATGGCCCTCACTCGAATCTATGGTCTTGGAGGACCGGAGCGACGTCAAACGTCGTTTCCTAGCAACCGGCTTGAAGAGACAATTTCTTTTAAACCCTTTTTTACATTCCTTGTAATAGGAATAAAAATGATCACATTTAAAAAAAAAATAATAATAAATAAAATAAATAGGGGAAAAAAAAAATTAAGCGCCCTGTTGTAGTTAGCTCACACGCAGAAGCGAACGCATATGCAAGTCCCACCCACATATGTAAACGGTATTCAAACGACACATGTGAGGTATCGCCACGATCGTTAGAGCGAGAGCAATAATTTGAGCCCTAAACCTTCTCTGTAACTCTAAGCTGGTAATCTATAGAAATTTTTAAAATGTCACCTATGGGGATTTTTAAGTACCAGAGTTTGTCCGCGAGCGTGCGCAATTTTGAAGCATGACATGTTGGGTATCTATTTACTCGGCGTAACATTATCTTTCACATTATGGAAAAAAATTGGGCTAACTGTACTGTTTTCTTATTTTTTCAATTCAAAAACTGAATTTTTTTTACACAAAAATTGCGTTTGAAAGACCGCTGCGCAAATACGGTGTGATAAAAAATATTGCAACAATCTCCATTTTATTCTATAGGGTCTCTGCTAAAATATATATATATATATATATATATATAATGTTTGGGGGTTTTAAGTAGTTTTCTAGCAAAAAAAAAACAGATTTTTGCCTGTAAACACCAAGTGTCAAAAATAGGCCTGGTGGGTAAGTGGTTAAAGTGCTTTTTGTTTTAAAAAATATTTTTTCAATTACATTTGATAATTTAAAGCCAAGGTTTTACTGAAGCCATAACTCTGTTCTTATTGCTGTAAGTGTCCCTTCTGGGGAGGAGATCTGTCCTTCGTTGCTGTCCATGATGTGTGTAATAGGATGTCACCACTACAGGATGTAAGCGTAAATCTCCCCAATGGGTACACAGACAGCAGTAAAGTCCTGACAGAATTTTGAACACTTCCCCACTGTGTCCAAAATAAAAATGAACATTATATACTACAGAGCACTGGTCTTTACCACTTGCCGACCGCCTGCCATACTTATACTGCCGCAGGTCGGCTCTGTCCCACGAAACAACGTACATGTACATCATTTCGCAGGACAGCTAGTGGGAGCACGCACCAATTGGCCACAGGGGAACCAATCAGATGGTCTAGCGGCCGCAATGTTCGCCAGGCACCCACAATCGCTCCCCGTGGAGACAGAATGGCGGTCTGCCGATGTAAACACGGCAGACCGCTGTTCTGTCAGTAACGAACACAGAGATCCTGTGTTCCTCCTATTTAGGAACACGGATCTCTGTATTCATCCAGCAAGCCCATCCCCCACACAGTTACAAAGCACCCCCCTAGGGACACATTTAAGCCTTTGATCGCCCCTGGTGTTAACCCCTTCCCTGCCAGTGTCATTAGTACAGTAACAGTGCATATTTTTAGCACTGATTACTGTAGTAATGTCACTGGTCCCCCCAAAAGTGTCAGTTAGGGGTCCGATCTGTCCGCCGCAATGTTGCAGTCCTGCAAAAAATCGATGATCACCGCCATTACTAGTAAAAACTCTTTCCCCTAGTTTGTAGACGTGATAACTTTTGCGCAAACCAATCGATATACACCTTTCGGGATTTTTTTTACCAAAAATATGTAGCAGAATACAAATTGGCCTAAAAGGATGAAAAAATTAGATTTTTAAATTTTTTATTGAGAATGCTATATAGCAGAAAGTAAAAAGTATTGTATTTTTTTTCAGAATTGTCGCTCTTTTTTTGTCTATAGCGCAAAAGATAAAAACCACAGAGGTGATCAAATTCCACCAAAAGAAAGCTCTATTTGTGGGAAAAAAAAGTACATCAATTTTATTTTAGTACAGCCTTGCACGACCGCGCAATTGTCAGTTAAAGTAACGAAGGGCCGAATCGTAAAATAAGGCCTGGTCATTGACCAGCCAAATCCTCCGGGGCTAAAGTGGTTAAAGGGCAACTCCACTTTTGTGGGAAAAAATAGCAAATTATAAAAATTATATAACATATACAATAGTTACACAAGTCATGTTGTAATTGAATGTTATTAAAAAGTACCTTTCCTTTTCAATCTGCAGTGATGTATTTTTCTGTAAAATGCAATGCATTAGGGCCACCTGGAGGGGTACTGTACACAGAATCTGTACGGAATGCCTCCCCCCCCCTCCCACTCCCCCAGAAATTTAATTTCCTGCTTCCTAAAATTCTGCACTAAGATACAAGTCAGATTTTGAGCATCCCCAGCCACAATAATGTAATTTATGGTGAGATGCTCCCTAAAGGGATTCAGACCCTGTCACTTTCCTCATTAGAGCCCTACAGGTGCAGCAGCTGATTCATAATTATAAAACCACTCCCATACAGATTCATTGTCCACATGGACACAGACAAACAGCTATTTCTTCAGAATAAAAAAGTTAGGAATCTGCAACAAAGTACATAGATCACCAAGAGGGGAATGTGTGATTCTCACCAAAGGGGAGTTATTTTTTAAAATGTTGAAAATGAAATTTGGATATATTGGCGCCTTAAAAGAATGTGTATAAGACAGGTTTAAATTCGGGATTTAAAATGAAAATAAATGTTTGGTTGGAATTTTACTTTGAAAATTTTACATTTATCAATGTTAAAAACAAAAGAGGTTTAGAGCAAATTAAAAAGGCCTTTCAGATGATAAAATTAGCAGTGACATCTTTGATATGTAACACCAAGGAGACTCTTTCTTCTTAAGGTCTTGCAATGTCGTGTCGCATTCACAAGTATTTTTGGAACATCTTCTCCAGCTAAATTTATCACATGGAAGGTATGGGCCTGAGGAGCCGTGATGGACTGTGTATTATTGCAGAGGAGCCATGATGGACTGTGTATGTGGCTGGGGTGAAAACAAACGTCTCTAAATTATCTATATTATTGCAGAGAAGCCTGATGCTGATATAAAGATAGACTTTAAAATAACAGAAACACGAAAATAACCAGGAAAAAGCCTGACCGCCATCGTTTTTGTTTTGCACTATGCGATACGTAGCTACGCAACCAGGAGGCTTTTCCAGAATCGTATGGAAAAAAATCATTCGTTTAGTATGCATTGGTGAATTTGATACTAGAATCATGTGCAGCAGGTTTTCCAGGCATTGGGCCTGATTTGGGTCTGCCATGGTTACCGGTGACACCTTCAGCCCATTTAAACTGAATACCCAAGTATGAGATTGGAGACCATGACCATTCTGGCATCTTTGGTTTGTTTTGTTTATTTGATAATGGAGATGGGAGAAGGAAATGAGTGGGATACTCCTCTGGCTCCCCTAGGGACACTTTGCAGAAAAAATGCCTTTCAGCGCTGTCTTGACGCCGGCTGGATGCCGACCAACGCTTGTTGGTGCTTGAAAAATGCTGACTTGCTGAACTGTACTTGAACTTGACTTTTGACATTCTGGTTAGCTCAACAAGTCCTGGACTGTCCTGCGAACTGACTCTTGACACTCTGCTTAGCTCCAAAGTTCTGTATACAGCTCCCTCCAGTCCTTCCTGACTGAGGTAGCTCTCTGTAACTGCTTGTGCTGCTGCAACTCTTAACACTGTACACTTTAGCTCTTCAGGGCCCAACCGCTGGCACCCCCTCTATACTTCAGGGTCCTCTCACTAGGCACCCCCTCTACACTTCAGGGTCCTCTCACTAGGCACCCCCTCTACACTTCAGGGTCCTCTCACTAGGCACCCCCTCTACACTTCAGGGTCCTCTCACTAGGCACCCCCTCTACGCTTCAGGGTCCTCTCACTAGGCACCCCCTCTGAACTTCAAGGTCAACACTGGCACCCCCTTTACCGCTAGCTAGCTCCTGGATCCCTTGGACCTTCACCGGAGTGGTCCCCTCTCAGCTAGGCAGACCCCCAGGGGTAGTTTGCAGCACTCACGAACTGGGAAGGCTTTCCTAAAACTGGACCCCCTCTTCTCTGCTGGTCCTCGGCATACCGGATCCTCTCTGCAGCTCAGCTCAGCTCTCTGTCCCCTCAGGCAAGCCTCCTGGGACACCCGATCCTTCTGACAGGAGGAGAGACAGCCGTACTCTCCCTCCTGGGACTCTGGTTCCCACCAAAGTCCTTGCATCATGCACTCCCCTCAAACTTATAACCACTCCCAGAATTCTGTGCGGCAAAATCTGCCTTTCTGGGGTAGATACAGGTCTGAATGTGCCATTGATTGGATTTCCTCCACTGCCCAATGTGAGCCCTTTCAGGAGCACAGTGGGGAGACTCCCCAGTCTCAACAGCCACGTCTGGGAGACATGACAGCCCAGCTGAAAATCATGGCCCTGCTGTTAGGCAGCCAGGGCCCACTATACTTTACCTAGCACCTACCTTGTAGGGTGCTACACATGCTCTGTAGCATTGGCATGTGGCATCAGGAGGGCATCCTGAGGGCCAGAGGAACAGAACTGAACCCAGAGGTCCAGGAAAGCTGACTGAGGGGGAGACACTGGAGACCCTAGAAAAACAGTATCATGAGTACAGGGGATCCTGTCAAGGGGCCAGACCTGACGGGGTCCAACCCGGAGTGAGTGGACGGGTGTCAGTGGTCAAGAGAGAGGATACTAGGAGAGTGTCCTGAAGATAATCTAGTCCATCAATCCAAATTCACCTAGTGGCAGGGTGAAACAGCAGCCTGGCTGCATCGTCAGAAGTAGGAGTAATCCGCATTGTGAATAGTTGATTTGGAGTATCCCACTATTCCCTTCTCCCACCCCTAATTTAAATAAAACACCAAAAACAACTATAAACCCCTGGACTGTTCATTGACTGAGCCAAGAAGTAAAGTGCTAAATTGTGGATGTCAGTGTTGCTACCGGTAACCCAGTGGGACCGGAGAGTGCAAATATCCAGCAGCCCTCAAGGGGGCAGTGCGACACAACAAAATGCGAACGATAAGTCATCCGATTTTCTGATTGTGTGTACGAGGCATAAGGAAGAGACTAGTGATCGACCAATATAGTTTTTTTTATTGCCGATACCGATACTTTGGTCATCGCATATGGGTATCTGCCGATATATGCCGATATTTTCGGACATTTAAAACTTTTTTATTTTTTTATTTTATTTATTTATTTTTTTACAAATACTCTTGTGGAGAGATCTGGGGGTCTAAAGGACCCCCAAACCCCTCCTCTGCACCTAAAAGAATTGAAAACGCCAAGTTTGGCTGTTTTCAATGCCGTCATTATTTTGAATTTGGCGCTGAATACCTGGAAGTGATGTCATGACATCACTTCCGGGTTTTTACACGGAGACCCAATCAGAGCCGAATGCGGCTTTGATCGGGTCTGACTCTTCGGCGGCCGTGCAGGTAGGATGCCCAGGTCGAGACCCGGGCGAGCCGCGGAAGGTGGCGGGAGGGGGGGGGCGTCCCCTCCCGCTCCTTGTAATGACAGCCGAGCGGCTTCTCAGCCGCATCAGTTGTCATTACAAGACAGCTGACCGTTGGCTTTGGAGGCCAGTACCGGGGTGATGCCTCTAGCTGTAGGCATCACTCCGGTACATGCACTTTCCCGAAATATCGGTAACCTCAGGGGCCGATTCCAATATATCGGGGAAAGTGCAGATCGGCCCTCGATATATCGGCATTGCCGATAATCGGTCGATCCCTAGAAGAGACACAATCCTTCTGCAGGTGTGTGGGGGGGTCATGAAGGTTCATGTGGCTTCTGGCCTGAAGGTGTTAATTACACACACTGAACCTGATTCAAAAATAACCTATTATAGCTTGTAGTACTCCTAAGGTGGGCCTAGGGGGAAATTCATTTGAACCGCTCTTCAAAAACGAGTGGCCACACACCAAACAATATTTTACTTCATCCTGACAGGTGCACTGAAAACAGCAGAATATTTTATTTATTTTTTTTTTTAAATAACGGATTGTCCTATTTTGTGAAATGGGGTTGTTACTGTATCTGCCCAATTTAGATAAAAATTTGCTATTTCTATAAGAGTTAGCATTAGATGATGAAAGTGCAGCAATCAGAAAGTGTAACATTAGCAAGACTCCGGACGCGGAACAGATCCCTTTTCTCCTCTGTAATCATATATGCTTCTAGTGTAATTAGTATAGGAAGCAGAACCCTAAAGTCAGGCTTTTCCTGTAATGATTCATTGACAGGAACCAGTAATGAAGTCACCACTAGCTCACATATCATTAACCATTTATATTTCCCTTTCATTATGCTGTTATTGTGCTTCTATATTGCTGGCTGTCCCAAGGTTAACCTCTTCCTGCCTATCCATGGTGGATCTTCGGGGTGCTTATGCACAACCTGTTACATAGTTACTGGAGCTTTAAATAATTTTTTTTCTTGGAGCCTTGGGCACCTAGAGGAAAATAATTAGGTGCCATGTACAGCTCTGATTATCCAGTATCTGAACTTGGCTTCATCTCTGACTATGATCCTATATATCAGTGATGGCAAACCTTGGCCCCCCAGATGTTTTGGAACTACATTTCCCATGATGCCTAACTACACTGCAGCGTGCATGAGCATCATGGGAAGTGTAGTTCCAAAACATCTGGGGTGCCAAGGTTCGCCATCACTGCTATATATAATTTGGTACCACCAGGGCCGCTGATAAGGGGGGGGGGGGAACCACCAGTCCTCCTGTAGGGGGCCCAGGCACACAGGGGGGCCCCAACAGCACAGGGAATCAGTGCGGTCAGACGGAGGGTAAATTACAGAAGGAAGCCCTGTGCGGCTCTCTGCTGCAGCTGAAAGTCAGTTTCTCCCCCTCCTGCTAGCTTTCAGCTGCTGCAGGGAGAGACACAGACGCAGGGCATTGTTCCTGTAATTACTTCTCCGACACCAGAGTTGTATAAAGTACTCGAAACCCATACTTGAGTAAAAGTACAAGTGCTCGATCAAAAAGTGACTTGAGTAGAAGTGGAAGTGTTCGATCAAAAAGTGAATTGAGTAGAAGTACTAAAGTATTCAACATTTTTTGTACTTAAGTATTGCAAGTAGTTGTTTTTTAAAATTTTGCTACTCAAGTACTGAAAGTAAAAGTACAAGTACTGTGTTATGTAGTTATTAAAGAAAGAAGTCAAAAGTTTGAACATCATATTGTTTTTTATTATTTCAAATGCAGCTTTTATTTATACATACAGTAGCATTTATTTTCGTATGCGCTGATAATACACATGTTTTGAGCTTCATGAAACCTGCCATCTACTGTTCTGGCAGTGGTAATTTTTATAATTGTAACGAGTAACTATGCAGCACACAAAAAAATATATCGGAGTAGAAGTATTGAAATCATCGAAAAAATGTAGTGAAGTAAAAGTGGAAGTAGGAGAAAAAAATTATACTCTAGGAAAGTACAGATACCGCCTTTCGGTACTTAAGTACAGTAGTGAAGTAGTTCTACTTAGTTACCATACATCTCTGTCCGACACCGATCCCCCTCCCTGTTCTGCCTGCTTCTGTGATCCCCCCCTCCACATGTGCCCCCCTTTCACTTCCTCCCCCCTTCTTCCGCAGCACTGTAGGCTTCCCTGTCCTGTAAAAAAAATAACAATGTAAAAAAACATTTTTAATTAAACATTGTAATAAATAGTTTAAAAAAATTGTAAAATAAAATAACTGCAAAAATGTTTAACATTTAAAAAAAAAAAAAAGATGAAAACGGACAGCATGTCTGTTTTCATTCGATCCCATCCAAGACGGGTGTCAGCGGATCTGATCCGATCGTGTGAAAGGGGTCTAAAGCGGAACGAATGGCAACACTAAAAAACGTACAAGTGTGTGTAGCCCTCTTTTGGGGGGTTATGAGAAATGGTCCTCCCCAAACAGGATATTGTGCTAAATCTGTAGGTAAAAAGAGAAGCAGAACCTTCGCCAAGTGGAAGAGTGAATATGATAATAAGGTTGGCAGTGCCTCCACCCAAGACAGGGCCTCTGTGAACAGAGGGGATTTCCTTCCTGGGAAATGAACCAGTATTCATTTTGTAGCACCCTCCTAGGTAGGTGCTAGAGAGTGAGTATAGTATCAGAGGAGCAGCAGGTAAATTCTATATTGCTCTGTTCTTAACAAGGGGCAGGATCTGTGAGTTAGGTCTGCTCAATGTGCTCAGTGTGTGATTCATCTGGTCTTGGGGAGTGTCCCCACTGGTCCAATGGGGAGGCACATTGGACAGTGGAGGAATCCTGGCCAATGGGTATATAGGCTTTGATACAGCCCCAGTGATTGGCACAGACTGGTTGTATCGTGCATTGTGGGGTGTGGTATAAAAGCCAGGAGCACATGTGCTTGGTGTCTTTGGCTGGTGAGCAGACACCCGGAAGGAGGGTGGCGGCTGCCTCCTCTTTTGTAGCAGTTGGTGTATGGTTACAGGCAGTCCGCCTGGTGAACCAGATGGCAGGAGCTGAACCCAGGAGAGCTAAGAGGAGTTGAGACACTGGAGAACCTGGATCGTGTCTAAGGGCCTGACCTGTGAGGGGGCCACCCCAGAGTAGAGTAGTCAGAGGATGGGTGTCAGCTGGTGGAGTGAAAGGGGGTACTAGGCGAGTACCCTGAAGATAAGTGCTAGGCAAGTGTCTATTCAGGAACTTTACCTCAGATTTATCTAGTGGCAAGGTGAAACTGCTGCCTAGCCGCATCCTCAGATAGAAGTCCTCAGCATTGTGAATAGTTTAAGTTTTGGAGTATCCCACTCATCCCTTCTCCCATCTCCATATAAAATAAAACAACAAAAACAACAACCCCTAGACTGTTCATTGACTGAGCCAGAAAGTAAAGTGTTAAGATTCTGTATGCAGTTGCTATCGGTAACCCAGGGGGACCTGAAAAGGTGAGAAATACAGCAGCCCTCAAGGGGGCAGTGCTACATACATAATCAAAGTAATTGGGAGCAGAATAACTACTGCAACCAGCATATAACATTAACTACAAATACGTATATAGGTTAATTGGATCCTGACTAAATTGGTCCTGGTAGATGAATGTGAGTTAGGGACCTTAGATTGTAAGCTCCTTGAGGGCAGAGACGGATGAGAATATACAATATACATGTAAAACGTAGTGTATATTAATGGTGCTATAAGTACCTGTAATAAATAAATAAAAAAATAAAACAGTATATACATCCAATGTACAAACATGTATTATCAGCAAAGAGTGCAACAGGAATCCTGGTGGAATTGTGCACATATACCCAGGTATATAAATGTATTAATAGAGATATCTCTCGATCAATGTTGCAGCAAAGTCCCATTGCATGATGCGTTTTTTTGTCGAAGGCCAAAATGTAAGATCTGCAGTGATGAGAAGATCCTCCAGCTGTTACCCAACTAGCCTGGAACCCATTCCTAATTATATGGCAATAATTGTCTCTTCTGATCTGGTATTAGTAGCATGGACAGAACATGTGGCTGAGACCTTCTCTCTCTCTCTCTCTCTCCACCATTGCCGGGACAAGGTCATTTGGCCCCTGTTCACATATGAGCGTTTTGTCGCCTGAAGTAAAACACCTGAAGCTCAAAAAAGTACGTGAGCTTCTTTTTTTGGCAGATTACAAAGTTTTTTTTAGATGTCAATGCCTGCCGCCCAAAAAAAGCCTGAAAAAACACCCAAAAAATGCCTGTAAATGATACACTCAGGTGTGAATGGAGCCTTAGAGCCCAGGGCAAACTGCGCCCCTTTTCCCCCCAAGATGTATGAGCAAAATGTGTCGGCAACAATTCCCTCCCAAAACAAATCGAGCATTAATCTGCATGCTTACCCTCTATGCATAAATCCCCCCTCCTCCCAGTACAAATCCACCCCCCCCCCCGCTGTTGAAACCTGCCCTCCCAGCAGAGATCTTTGCCCCCCCCCATCTACACTCCGAGTTCAAATTCTCTCTTTCCCCAACCCCCCCCCCCCAAAAAAAAAAGTCACTCCTAGCACAAATCCTCTACCCCCCAATCCCTCGCAAAAATACCCCCCAAATATTCCCTGCTATCACAAACCCCCCTCCCCCTAAACATTTCCTCTCTTAGCACAAATCCTATTCCCCCTCCCCCACCATAAGACCTCTTCTAGCACAAACCTCCCAAATCGCTCCTAGCACAAATCATCTTCCCCTATCCCTCTTCCCAGCACAAATCCCCCCAAATCACCACACCTAGCACCCTCCCCCCTATATTTCCCCTCTTAGAACAATTCTTACCCCTTGCTGTCCCCCAAATTCCCCCTCCCAACACAAATCCCCCCCCCAATCTCCTTGTGGCAGACGCCCCACCTCACATGATACCTCAGTTCCTAGGGCGGGCAGCCGTCCCTCCTGCCCACCCCTTGTCCTGCTCTCCACTTCCTCGTTCCAGGATTTTTTCTCAAAAACCCCAGAGTCAGGAATAATTTTACATTACAGTGCGATACTAGCAGCCGTCAGTAGAGGACATCAGATCCTTACATAAGCAAGCAGGCTATTTACTGCAGAGAAGACATGCAATGTCAGGAGTCACAGCAGACTGCACCAGCCAATTAATACAGCCAAAGACCAGCACCCGAAAGCAGCCAAGGAGAAGAGGTAAATATTCTGACTTTAGTTCTGCTTTAGTGGTGGGCACGGTAAAAATGCAGCTCAACCTCCTGTTTTTACTGCCCCACAACCACAAGTGTAAATTTAACCTAACACAAAAAGTAAATATCTCTTTATTAGCCATGTGACTGTTTATCAAATCTCATTGGACATAACTCAAAATAACTGTCATGTTTTTTTTTTTTAAAAATTGTATACATATCCTGTGCAGTGTTAGCTTTGTGAATTGAGCCTTTTAACCACTTGCCGACCGCTGCAAGTACATATACTGCGGCGGTCAGCCCCTCACAGGCAAAGTGACGTATAGGTCACTAGCCTGTGAGGCTCTGGGGAGCGAGCGCGCTCCCGCTCTGTCACGAACCCCCCCTCGCGCGTGTGCCCGGCGGACCCGATGTCCGCCGGGCACTCGCGATCGTCCGTGACAGCGGGAGAAAGGCAGGCGGCTATTGTAAACAAGCCACCTGTCATTCTCCCCTGTGTAAGAATAGTGATCATACGGTTCTACTATGTAGGACCGTTGATCACTGTTCCTACACCTCAAGTCACAGCAAATCAGTTAGAAACACGCCCCTAGGGACACACATAGCCCCTCCCTCGCAAAAAAAGTTAACCCCTTCACTGCCAGTGTAATTTTACAGTAACAGTGCATATGTATAGCACTGATTACTGCAGTAATATCACTGGCAACCCCAAAAGTCACAAAAATGTCAGTCAAGGGTCCGATCTGTCTGCCGCAATGTCACAGTACCGCAAAAAATATCACAGATCGCCGCCACACCAAAAATGACAAAAATCTTTCCCTTTGTTAGTAAACGCGATAACTTTTGCGCAAACCAATCAAAATTTTTTTTTTTACCAAACATATGTATCATAAAACAAATTGGCCGAAAATGTAAAAAAATGTTGATTTTTACATTTTTTGGGGGGAATTTCATATAAAAAAATGTGAAAAATATTGTTATTTTTGCAAAATTGACGCTCTTTTTTTGTTTATAGCGCATAATCAAAAAATTGCACAGGTGATCAAATACCACCAAAAGAAAGCTCTGTTTGTGGGGAAAAAAGGACGTCAAATTTGTTTAGGTAAAGCGTCGCACGACCGCACAATTGTCCGTTAAAGTCACGCAGTGCCGAATCGCAAAATAGGCCCTGGTCAGGAAGGGGGTAAAATCTTCCGGGGCTTAAGTGGTTAAATAAGAATTTAAAATTGAGATGTGGGTGCCCCCTGCTGGATGATCCCAGTATGTACAGACAGTGAACAGCCAGAGATCTACAATTTGGGGTTTCCATTGCTGTTATGTAAAGAGGAGCTCCAGTCATTTCTGTAAAAATTAAAAGTCAGCAGCTACAAAAACTATAAATGCTGACTTTTAATAAACATCCCAGGATGCAGCGCTGTGCTCACCCGAGCCCATTTCTTCACCTGTCCTCGGTCCCCGGCAATACTTATTCAGATACAAGCCAAGTCAACCTTAAAGCGGAGTTCCGGGCAGAGAAACGTTTTTTTGGATGAACATACCCCCGGGACAGTCAGGGCTAGCACATTCCACAATGGCTAGCCTCTGATCTGTCCCGGTTCGCACTTACCTTTTAGAAGAAATACTTACTTGGAAATTTTCTTCCACAGCGTTTCCATCTCGGTTGTGGGCAGCTGAAGCCGGCGCGGTCCTCTTCTCTGTCTTCTTCCGCGTCTTCGTGTCCCAGAATGCACTGCACCGGCCCCTCTCGTCACTTCCGGTGCGGCGCCGCATTCCTAAACAGCTTCTGGGCATGCCCAGAAGCTGTTTAGCAGGGGAATGCGGCGTCGCCCGGAAATGATGAGCGGGGCCGGTGCGGCGCATTGATTCCTGGGAGCTATGACGTTTAGCTCCCAGGAATCATCGCGAGGCAGGAAGTGACGGGGTGAGCCTCGGCGCTGGAGGAGGAAGCTGTCATAGGTGAGTATTTACGATCGTCAATAAAAAGGTGAGTAAACAAAAAAAAAAAAAATAACTATCCCAATTCCTTTTCAGGTGCGGCATACCTAGCGGAGGGGCACAAAAAAAAAAATCTTTTTTGTGCCCGGAACTCCGCTTTAAGGCTGGCTTCACAGATTTCCAGTGGGGTGCATTGAATTATTGCACCTGCGCCAGTGTGTTTGTTTTGCTTGTTAATGTGTGTTGCGTTATTACATGATTGGTCTGGCAACACACCAAAGTGGCACCCCCCTCCCAAAAAAAACAGCACCGCTTTTGCCAACGCAGTACACCATCATTTATAGGAATGCATTACCCTACTTTGGAGCTGCATTGCTTTAATGCTTTGGGGTGCCATTCAAAATATTTGTCATCTCAACATGGTAAAGTGTATAATACGCATTACTGCAATATGCTGCAATGGAAGAGTGTGAACCCAGCCTGTTCACACCACAGTGCATGCAGAAATCCGCATTGCAACACACAGTAATGTGCTGTATATACAGTATCTCCCAAAAGTGAGTACACCCCTCACATTTTTGTAAATATTTTATTCTTTTCGTGTGACAACACTGAAGAAATGACAATTTGCTACAATGTAAAATGTAAAGTAGAGTGTACAGTTTGTATAACAGTGTAAATTTGCTGTCCCCTCTAAATAACCACACACAGCCATTAATGTCTAAACCGCTGGCAACAAAAGTGAGTACACCCCTAAGTTAAAATGTCCAAATTGGACCCAATGTGATTCGTTAGTGTTACGAGGTCTCAGCTGTGAGCAGGTGTGTTAAATTTGGTGTTTTCACTGTCATGCTCTCATACTGGTCACTGGTAGTTCAACATGGCACATCATGGCAAAGAACTCTCTGAGGATCTGAAAAAAAGATTTGTTGCTCTACAGAAAGATGGCCTAGGCTATAAGAAGATTACCAAGACAATGAAACTGAGCTGCAGCACGGTGGCCAAGACCATACAGCGGTTTAACAGGACATGTTCCACTCAGAGCAGGCTTCGCCATGGTCGACCAAAGAAGTGGAGTGCGCGTGTTCAGCGTCATATCCAGATGGTGTCTTTGGGAAATAGATGTATGAGTGCTGCCAGCATTGCTGCAGAGGTTGAAGGGGTGGGGGGTCAGCCTGTTAGTGCTTAGACCAGTGGCGGCTGGTCATACGGGGCGCAGGGGTGCCGCCCCCTGTCCGTGCGTCCGGCCCCCTAATCTACATGCGGGGCACCAGACGCATGGAGTTCAGTGGGGCTTTTTTAACCATGTGGTTAGAGCCAGAGGCTCTCACAGGCTAAAAAAAGGGTGGGCCCGGGGCGCAGAGCAGTGCGCCTCGAGCCCACCCAGTTGTGTGACAATAGCGAATAAAAATTCGCTATCGTCACATGGATCCTCCTCCTGGCCAATCATGACGCGGGTTTTGAGACCCGTTCCCCAATTGGCCGAAAGGAGAAGCCATGCCATCGGGCATGGAGGAGGAGGTAGGAGACGCAAAAGACGGGGGAAGAAGCCGAAGCCACCACCTGCTGCTGCATCCAGGCAGGGTGAGTGAGTGGGGGGTCCGGGTCCGGGTCCGAGTGGGCAGTTTGCTGAAGTCAAGCAGACTAAAGGACATGGATTACTGGAACCATGTCCTGTGGTCTGATGAGACCAAGATAAAAACTTATGTGGTTCAGATGGTGTCAAGCGTGTGGCGGCAACCAGGTGAGGAGTATAAAGACAAGTGTGTTTTGCCTACAGTCAAGCATGGTGGTGGGAGTGTCATGGTCTGGGGCTGCATGAGTGCTGCCGGCACTGGGGAGCTACAGTTCATTGAGAGAACCATGAATGCCAACATGTACTGTGACATACTGAAGCAGAGCATGATCCCCTCCCTTGGGGACTGGGCCGCAGGGCAGTATTCCAACATGATAACGACCCCAAACACACCTCCAAGGTGACCACTGCCTTCCTAAAGAAGCTGAGGGTAAAGGTGATGGACTGGCCAAGCATATCGCCAGACCTAAACCCTATTGAGCATCTGTGGGGCATCCTCAAAAGGGAAGGTGGAGGAGTGCAAGGTCTCCAACATCCACCAGCTCTGTAATGCAATCATGGAGGAATGGAAGAGGACTCCAGTGGCAACCTGTGAAGCTCTGGTGAACTCAATGCCCAAGAGGGTTAAGGCAGTGCTGGAAAATAATGGTGGCCACACAAAATATTGACACTTTGGGCCCAATTTTGAAATTTCACTCAGGGGTGTACTCACTTTTGTTGCCAGCGGCTTAGACATTAATGGCTGTGTGTTGAGTTATTTTGAGGGGACAGCAAATTTACACTGTTATACAAGCTGTACACTTACTACTTTACATTGTAGCAAAGTGTTATTTCTTCAGTGTTGTCACATGAAAAGATATAATAAAATATTTACAAAAATGTAAGGGGTGTACTCACTTTTGTGAGATACTGTATGTGTTACAATTCATTCTTAATCGTAGATTAACACACATACAGAAAATAAAGGAGTAAACAATGATGCATGCATGGTATCAAATAACCCTTCAATCCAAATATCCGTGCATAAGGTTGCTTCTGATTACTGGCTACTTTGACATGCAGCTATTGACACCTAGTGGCCTATTGAAATATTACACAAAATAGTACACTTCAGTTTTCATATACAGGGTGGGCCAAAATGCATTATTTCTACATTATACATTTTTGTACAGTATACATTATAATAGTGCCTCTCCTCATTTTGTTTTGTTACATTGACAACACCTTCCCAAAGCACTGGATTGGGTGACATGGCAGCATTGACGGGCTGCCTTGCTCACCCAGCCTAACACCTACAGATGTCTTTTTGTGGCATACCAAATATAAGGTTTTTGACACAGTATATGATTGAAAGAGTTCATCTCTTATGGACATTTTTTGCTAACCGCAATTTGTGTCACAGTGTAGAGCCTGGACCACACTTTTGGCTTAGTGGAAAAGAAATGGGTAGATCGCTGTACTAACACAATTGATGTTAGTACAGCGATCTCCCCCTCTGTGCTATTGTGCTCTGACAGGGGGACTGCCCCCCCTCCAGAACACACCAGTCAGCGCTTGCAGCCATTCCCTTCAAGGTCCACATATATTCAGCATCTTGCCCACAATATCTATATTTTTCTCTGCCTACCAGAGAGTAGGATATGTTAGTGAGGTCTGCTCATTGTGCTCAGGTGCAACTCAGTTTCTCTGAAGTGTTTCACACTGGTCCATGTGTCTATGGTCCAATACCCCCCTGCTATCAGCCTTCCCAACTCAGTTTGGTAGCAAGCAGTTAGAGTCCATAATGATGTAAGGGGGGGGTCACTGCTCACCAATGCCTCCCTTCCAATAGAGCATCCCTTATATCCGAGTCCCTCTTACATGAGTACGTACTGGTAGTTCTGCTACTGCATTAATGTATATCATAGTAAAGTAGAACTCAAGGAAAACAAAGTTACTCACATTATATAGAGTATAGAATGGGGGGGGGGGGGGGGGATTATAACCCCTGTCAGGTTTTTGCCATCTGTGTCCCATTGGGGAAATTTCCCTTAGCTTTCTGTCCCATAGCTGCAACAGGAAGTGAGGAAAATCCTTGGTGGTGACCAGGGTCACTAGAACTTGTGTCCTTGTTGGAAGATTTATACTCTTTTCCTGTTTTGGTGACCACTCTAAAATCCACAAACAAACAAACAAACAATCTGTCAGGTGCTCTAATCACGCTCTACTCTATAAAGACTAAAATATCAAAGTTTTGTATTCTGGTATACTTATAACCTCTTCAGCTCCAGCACCTCCTATGGACCAAACTATTTTTACATTACAGCTATGGGCCTATTGATTTTTAACATTACTTATCCTGTTTACACTTATTGACCTACAGTATATACAATATAAAGCAATAGAAGATGGTACCCACAGAGGTATTGCCTGGGTGCATTACACAGTAAATTTCTATCTAGCAAACCAAACAGTAAACACTCCACTGGACCTAAAATAGCCACAAATAGCATAAGAGGTTTTTAAAAGCACTAACATTGATGCTATTAAAAACCTCTGATGCTATTTTTGCATGTTTCAAGTCACATGAAAAAAGACATCTAGATCAACTAATGAAAGGGAAAAAAATTATGCAATCCTATATACACAATCGTATACCCACGGTTGATCCAGAGGAAGGCAAAAGAACCCCAGTAAAGCATGATCCAATTTGCTCCAGCAGAGTCCGGTAGAGTATTCTCTATCACGTCCAATAAATATATATTATATATATATATATATATATATATATATATATATATATATATATATATATATATATATATATATATACACACACATACACACACACACACACACACAGTTAAAAAAAAAAAAAAGGAACATTTCTTATTCAGAGTGTAACATCAAGTAAATTAAACTCCTGGGATATTGATCTGGTCAGTTAAGTAGCAGAGGGGGTTTGGTAATCAGGATCAGCTGCTTTGATATTAAATTAAGAGGTGCACTAGATGGGCAACAATGGGGCAACCTCCAAAACAGGAATGGTTTTACAGGTGGAGACCACTGGCATTTTTTTTCCCCTACTCATCTTTTCTGACTGTTTTTCACTAGTTTTGCATTTGGCTAGGGTCAGTGTCACTACTGGTAGCATGAGGCCATACCTGGACCCTATAGAGGTTGCAAAGGCATTCCAATTCCTCCAGGTTGGCACATCAATACGTGCCATTGCCAGAAGGTTTGCTGTGTATCCCAGCTCAGTCTCAAGAGCATGGAGGAGATTCCAGGAAACAGGCAGTTTACTCTAGGAGAGCTGGACAGGGCCGTAGACAATCCTTAACCCATCAGCAGGGCCAGTTTCTGCTCCTTTGTGCAAGGAGGAACAGGATGAGCACTGCCAGAGCCCTATAAAATGACCTCCAGCCGGCTACTGGTGTGAATGTCTCTGACCAACCAATCAGAAAAGTCTTCAGAATGGTGGCCTGAGCACCTGAAGTCCTCTAGTATGCCATGTGCTCACAGCCCAGCACTGTGAAGCTCGATTGGCATTTTCCATTGAATACCAGAATTGGCAGGTCCACCACTGGCACCCTGAGCACGTGACAGTTTTGAAAGGGTCTGGAGAAGCCGTGGAGAACGTTATGCTGCCTGTAACATTGTTCAGCATGACCAGTTTGGTTGTGGGTCAGTGATGGTCTGGGGAGGCATTTCCATGGAGGAATGCACAGACCTCTACAGGCTAGACAATAACACCGACTGCCATTAGATATTGGGATGAAATCCTTGGACCCAATGTTAGACCCTACGCTGGTGCAGTGGGTCCTGGGTTCCTCCTGGTTCACGACAATGCCCAGCCTCATGTGGAGAGAGTATGCAGCCTGTTCCTGGAGGATGAAGGAATGACCCCATTCAATAATACCATTGAATGGCCCCCACGCTCACCTGACCTAAATCCAATAGAACACCTCCGGGACATTATGTTTTGGGTCCATCTGAAGCTGCCAGGTTGCACCTCAGTCTGTTTAGGAGCTCAGTGATGCCCTGGTCCAGATCTGGGAGGAAATACCCAAGAACACCATTCGTCCTCTCATTAGGAGAATGCCCTGACGTTGTCAGGCATGTATACAAGCACGTGGGGGCCATACAAACTGCAATCTGTTGCAAATTTAACCATCTTTTGGGAAGAATCCTGTTTTTCCTGTGTTTTTTGGCCCCACAGACTCTTAAAGAGGAATTAAACCCTCCTCAGGAAGTTGTACCTATAGGTAAGCCTTAATATAGGCTTACCTATAGGTACTGTAAATATCTCCTAAACATGCACCGTTTAGGAGATATTTACCTTTAATGCAGCCAGTGACGTCACTGGCGCATGCGCTCTGAAGGAACGGCCGTGCCGTGCCGTTCCTTCAGAGCCCCGTGCCGTGACCGTCGGCTCCCGCGCGCGTGCGCGGGAGTGACGTCACCGTGGCTCCGGCCAATCAGATGGCCGGATGCCGCGATCCCGGAAGACGGGCGACTATACATGTCGCCCGTCATACAGGTAAGCGGACGGCACGGCGGGGGCTCGTTCTAAGGTAAGTATTTCATAATGAGCTACTATGCGATGCATACTAGCTCATTATGGGTTTCGCTTTCAGGATGTAAAGAAGAGAAAAACATTTTTTCTCGGTGTACAACCTCTTTAAGGGAGAACTCGAAAAAACGGAATTTTTGTAAAATCTTACCTGTAAAATTCCTTTCTCTGAGTCCTCCGACAGTCGCCGCCTCTTCATATTCGTCACATATGGGGTATTAGACTTTGCTCCGAAGGAGTAGCTAGGCAACAGAATATGTTAACAATAAAGCTTTAACATATCCCACCCTCAAGGGGTGGTCCCCTCAGTCAATACCCTCCTACTTCCTGCAACCATATCTCAGTTTTAGTGGAATAGCAGTAGAGTATACATTCAAACCCCAAAAGAGGGGCGGGGGTGGCGACTGTCGGAGGACTCAGAGAAAGGAATTTTACAGGTAAGATTTTACAAAAATTCCGTTTTCTCTTACGTCCTCCGACAGTCGCCGCCTCTTCATATTCGTCACATATGGGGACGTCCCAAAGCAGTGCAAACATGAGGGGTGGGAAACGCATCCGCGCCGAAAGGCAACGCAGTCTCCACATCAAAGAAAGGAACCTTACCAAAGGAAGGAAACCAGCTGGGCAACAGCAAAAATAAGTGCTCAACAGGAGCAACAACCCAGGAAAAGACAAAAAAACCAGGGGATACAAAAAAACTATCCCAACAGCCAGGAGTCCCCAACAAGGGACCCTATGGAACAGCCGCACTAAGAACCTTGCGGCCAAAGGAAGCATCCGCCGATGCCTGAACATCTACTTTGTAGAATTTTGTGAAAGTGTGTACAGTCGACCAAGTCGCCGCCTTACACACCTGGGCTACAGAAGCCCCATGACGGCAGGCCCAAGACGTACTCAGTGATCTAGTAGAGTGCGCCTTCACAGGCACAGGGGGAACCTTCCCCTGCAAGGCATAGGCCTGTTCAATGGTCTGCCTGATCCATTTGGCAATGGTAGAGGCGGAAGCCGCCATGCCCTTCCGAGGACCCTCTGGAAGAACAAACAAGGAGTCAGTCTTACGAAAAGACTCAGTCGATTTAAGGTAAACCCTTATCGCCCGAACAACATCCAGAGAGTGCAATCTCACCTCCTTCGGATGTTTAGGCTTCGTGCACAACGAAGGCAAAACAATATCCTTGTTAAGATGGAATTCCGAAACTCGTTTCGGTAGAAAAGAAGGATTAGGTCGCAAGACCACCTTATCCAAATGAACAACCAGGTACGGAGACTTGCAGGACAAAGCCGCCAGTTCCGACACTCTGCGAGCCGAAGTGATCGCCACCAAAAAGGCGACCTTTTTGGACAACATAGACAACGAGATCTCCCTGATCTGTTCAAAAGGAGCACGTTGTAACACAGATAGAACTAGATTCAAGTCCCAAGGGGGCAAAGGATCCCTCCTAGGAGGAACCAGATGCCGCACACCCTGAATAAAAGTGCCAACCAAGGAGTTGGAAGCCACGGGACGTTGAAACAGAACGGCCAGCGCCGACACCTGACCCTTAATCGTAGCCAGCGCCAAACGCTGATCGACACCCGTCTGAAGGAAAGACAGCACACGGGAAACCGAGTACGTGCGGGGTGAAAACCCCCTGGACTCACACCAGGCAAAATAGGCCTTCCAAGTACGGTAATAAACCTTCCCCGAGGAAGACTTCCTCGCGTTGATCAAAGTATGAACGACCTCTGGAGAGAGACCCTTCTCCTTCAGGACCTCGGTCTCAACAGCCAGGCCGTCAAAGCCAGCGACTGTAAAGCAGGATGGTAAATCGGTCCTTGAGACAGTAGATCGTCTCGAAGAGGCAGACGCCAAGGAGCGTCGACCGCCAGATTCACGAGGTCTGCGTACCAGGACCGGCGAGGCCAGTCCGGTGCCACAAGAATCACCGTGCTGCGTTCCGAGTGCAACCTGCGAAGGAACCTGGACAGCAACTGAATCGGTGGAAACGCGTACATCAGCCTGTACTGATGCCACGGGGCCACTAACGCGTCCGACGCGTCTGCCCGAGGGTCGCGCGTCCTTGCCACGAACCTCTTCACCTTGTAGTTGAGGCGAGACGCGAACAGGTCCACATCTGGAAGACCCCACTTCGCGCACAACATCTGGAAGACAGCCGGGTGGAGAGACCATTCCCCCTGATCCAGGGTCTGGCGACTCAGATAGTCCGCCTGCCAGTTCTCCACTCCCGGAATGTGAACCGCCGTTATCGCCGGGACATGAGTCTCGGCCCAAGACAGAATGTCGGCCACTTCTCGAGCCGCTCGGGCACTCCTGGTGCCCCCTTGGTGGTTGATGTAGGCCACCGCCGTGGCATTGTCCGTCTGCACCCGAACCGGGCAGCCCTGCAGCCGGTCCGTCCAGCGATGAAGACAGAGCCTTATCGCACGCAATTCCAGAATGTTGATCGGAAGGGAAGACTCCCCCTCCGACCAGGTCCCCTGGGCGGACAGAACGCCCAGAACACCACCCCAGCCCGACAGGCTGGCATCCGTGGTGATTATCGTCCACGAGATCGGACGAAACGACTTGCCCCCGGACACCAACGGGGACTGGAGCCACCACAGAAGGTTTTCCCTGGTGCGATGACTCAACGAGATCTGAAGATCCAGAGATTGAGGTCGCCCGTCCCACCTGGACAGGATCTCCGCTTGGAGACCCCGCGTGTGAAACTGCGCGAAAGGAATCGCCTCGAAGGCCGAGACCATCAATCCCAGACATCTCATACCCGTCCGCAGAGACGAGTGTGGAACGTCCCTGAGGGACCTGACTTCCTCCTGAAGAGTCCTGAGTTTGTCTTCCGGCAGGAAGACCTTCGCCTGCACCGAGTCCAGTATCATTCCCAGATAGGGGAGACGAACCGACGGACTCAGTGTCGACTTTGGAACATTTATCGTCCAACCGAACTCCTGCAGAGTTTGCATTGTGACAGACAGGTCCTTCTCCAGACCCTGTCTGGTCGCAGACCGAACCAGAATGTCGTCCAGATACCCCAGGACAGAAATGCCCTGGGCTCTCAATAATGCCAGAACCGGTGCAAGCACCTTGGTGAAGACCCGCGGAGCCGAGGCGAGCCCAAAGGGCAACGCCACAAACTGGTAGTGATCCTCCGCAATGGCAAATCGAAGGTACTTCTGATGACCCTCGAATATGGGGATGTGAAGGTACGCATCCTTCAAATCGATGGAGGCCATGAATTCCCCCGGAACCAGGGCAGCCACCACCGAGCGCAGGGATTCCATGCGGAACTTGCGAACTCGCACAGAGCGGTTCAGAGCTTTCAAGTCCAGAATCGGACGAACCTTGCCCTCCTTCCTGGGCACGGTGAACAGATTGGAATAAAACCCCCGAAATCTGTCCCGATGAGGCACCGGAACCACCACTCCCTGAGCCCTCAGGTCCCGCACCGCCAGGTGCAGATCCCGCAGGCGCTCTGGAGACAGTTGAAGATTTGAGGGAAAAAATCTGCTCTCCGGCCGAGAGAGAAACTCGATCTTGTAACCAGATCGAACGATTTCCAGAACCCATCTGTCCCTCACACGGGCCAACCAGGGCTGAAGAAAACCGAGCAAGCGTCCCCCCACCCCAAAACTGGGTGAGGGCGCCCCTTCAGGCCGAACTGTTATGGGCCGCAGGTCCGGATTGACCGGACTTCTGTTTCCCAGACCAGGGCTTCTTCTGAGAGCCTTGGCCCTTGAACGGTTTGCCCTTGTAGTGCGGCCGAAAGGCACGAAAGGACCCCTGAGGGGGCCGAAAATGAGCATGCTTCTTCCCAGAAGCCCCCTTAGCCTTGGGGAAATGGGGCAAGAGAGTGCTCTTACCCCCGGTAATCCCCTTAATCAACACATCCAGGGACTCCCCAAAAAGGCGAGACCCATCATAAGGCAGATTGGCTAAGGTTTTACGTGAAGATTGGTCCACCGACCAACATTTCAACCAAACCAGGCGGCGAGACAACACCGCCACGCTGTGCACACGCGCGGCCAACGGAATCAGGTCCAGGTCCGCATCACACAGATACATGACACCCTGGTGGATCTGATCCACCATATCCAGGGTCGCCGCCGAGGCCGAATCGGCCACTAGGACGCGCCTAAGCATCTGCGTCCAACTTGCGATCGCCTGGGCCGCCATGAGAGAAGCAAACAGAGCCTTAAGCATAGAACCCGTAACAGAATAAGTATGACGGGCAAGAGACTCCAGTCTCCTATCCGTGGCATCACGGAAAACAGGGGATCCCTCTGCAGGGATCGCAGTGGCTTTGTTCAAAACCGCAATAGCATGATCCACTGGCGGAGGCACACACCACCGTTCATCAGTGGCAGGCGAGAAAGGATAACGCAGCTTAAATTTACTTGGTACCGCAAAAGGCTTGCGCAAATCGCGCCATTGGTCCTTAACAGCGCGCTGAAAATCAGCATTGCAGGGAAAAACCTGCGGCGTCCTGCGTTTTCTCTGCGTCCCATAAGCCGCCAAGGCAGCTGGGGGACACACCTCGTCCTGCAAACGTAGCGTCTGCTTAATGGAAGCAATCAACTCATCCATGATTGCAAGCCCTTCAGGCGAGCCAGGGGGAGAATTATCAACCCCCTCAACTTCAGCCTCTACCTCAGACCCCACTAGATCAAGAGAGGAGCGGGACCCCGATAGGGGGGTCCCCGCCAGAACAGCCCCATCACCTTCACCCTCAGAATCAGAGGACAGAGCAACTCTGGGCCGTTTAGTAGATTGAGCAGCCACCAGCATTTGCACCTGTGCAGCAAGGCCAGCCACAATAGTGGCTAAATCCCCCCCTGGGGGGGAAACAGCGGTCCCCTGGCTTTCCACCAATACTGTGGGAAACTTGCCCTCCTGAGAATCCATTGCCCCTGTATGCCAGACAACCAAGGGTTAACTGCCCCCTTACAGCAAGCGCGGCAAGCGCAGCCCACCGCACCACACTCAGGCACAATGAGACCCCCACAGGGAATATACAGACTGAATACAGGCAATGGAACACAGGAATAGAAGGATAAAACCTGAGGAGACTCCGCTGCTGCTGCTGCCTCGATCGGTGCTTCCAGGAGAGAGGAAGTGATGCTGCCAGGGCGCTCTATGTAAGCCTATGGAGGCTACAAGAAAATGGCCGCCGTGCATGTAAACCATGCGGCCGGAGCGGGCGCCGGTAAAATGGCGTCGTTTGGCGCCGAAATCGCCGCTCCACAGTGCATAAAATCACACATAATATTATCCCATTATATGGATACATGTTAGATCGCCGCAACGATCGCTGTATATGCCCCAACATGCCATTAAAAACATGCCCCACAGCACACAGCTCCTCACACTGCCCAGCCTGACATACTCAGTGTCATACAGCCCCCCCCCCCCCCTTGCAGCCCACAGCATGCAGCCGAGAGATAGGGAGACAAGCAGTGTGATTAAAGGCAGGTTACACAGTCCCAGACTGAGACCCCCCCCAGACAGACAGGTCCCCACATAGATACACTTACCTCACATGGCGTGGGGAACCCGCACAGGCGAACAAGCCGCTGCACATGAGGCAGGGAGAGTCGCAATTCAAGACGCACACAATGGCGGTTCAGAAACCGCACAGCGTCCGGTGAGGTAGCCACCTCACCAATCATCCCTGCACCGAACAGGGATGGGTCGTTCACTGTGCCAGGAGCGTTACCTGGCTGAACGCTCGATGGCAGACTGGGAAGCCACTGACCCACGACCTGCGACCAGGGGGATCAGCCCGAGACCCAGTCCGCATGATCCTCTTCGTCCGAAGAACTAACTAATGCTGACAAAAATAACAGCTAAGTAAAGGTAGAGAGAAAACTCAAACAAAATATCAAAAAGAAGAAAGAGTCTGGGACAAAAAGTCCCAGCACAGAGAGAGCCAGCCACTCCTGACAAGCTAGACATTAAAACTGAGATATGGTTGCAGGAAGTAGGAGGGTATTGACTGAGGGGACCACCCCTTGAGGGTGGGATATGTTAAAGCTTTATTGTTAACATATTCTGTTGCCTAGCTACTCCTTCGGAGCAAAGTCTAATACCCCATATGTGACGAATATGAAGAGGCGGCGACTGTCGGAGGACGTAAGAGAAACCTGTGTTTACACAGTCCCATTTAAGAGTCTATGGCGCCCAAAACACAACAGGCTCATGAAAAAGTGTGAATGAGGGCTAACAGAACAAAGAATTATTTTTTTATTATTATTATTATGAATGGCATTCTTTCCCTAGAACATTTGGCAACCTTATCCATAAACTGTGTCACAGCAATTGTCTACTTACCATTGGAGGGAACAATAGCAATTACACAGGTCTCCTAAAGCTGGCCATGCTCCTGTAAAATTAAATTTGAAAAAAAAAAAAAAAGTTTTCAGAACATTTGTTGAATTTTCTAGAATCAAATCAATCATTTGACCATAGCAAGAAGGAAAATCAAAGAAGGGGTGAAACATTTTCTTGAATTCATTTTTTTCCTGCCTCTAAAAGACCCTGCATGTTGTGTCTATGCACACACAGGCATTAAGGGAAGATTAAAGGAAGAGAAAAAAAAAAAATCCCCACAGGCAGATGTATGGTATGACTGCTCATCTAATCCAGCCTCTCAACTAGGCTTGTGACGGTATCAGATTTTCATGCTGCGATTAATTGATTAAGGTTTTGCCACGGTATACGGTATTATCACGGTATTCTATTATTAAATTTAAATTATTAAATTTCCACCTCACTTCAATTTCATTGCTGAATTTAGGGGCTTTGGTTCACTTATGCACATTATTATATAGTCAGTCAGTACAGACTCTGTGAACCAGGCCTAAAATAGGTCATCAAGCAGTGTCTGGCCTAACTGGTGATAACTGGTCCTGGCGCTCGGCTCCGATCCGATGGCCTGGTCATTAAGAGGGCAAATCCTTGTGGTCAAGAAGTGGTTAAACCTGAAGGAGGTGTTGTTTATAAATTACTTTACTATTGCTTTAGGCCTGGTTCACATGTATGCGGGTTGGTGGTTCACATGTATGCGGGTTGGTGGTTCACATGTATGCGGGTTGGTGGTTCACATGTATGCGGGTTGGCGGTTCACATGTATGCGGGTTGGCGGTTCACATGTATGCGGGTTGGCGGTTCACATGTATACGGGTTGGCGGCCCACATTTGCACAGGCATAGCAGCCCATTGATTTGAATGGGCTGCTATGCCCTCATTTTCCGCAGAAAAAAGGTGCATGCAGCATTTTTTTAAAATTCAGTGGCCTTGAAATCCATCCTGCTTTTGCACCATGCGACTAACCCGCAGTTCCTGCTCTGGCAAGCTTTCTGCATTTTTTGTATACGTGGGCACGGCATTTAAAAACAGTTTGCGTGTGCAGCAACGGCAGGTAAGTCGCATGGTGCAAAAGAAGGATGGATTTCATGGCCACTGCATTTTTTTAAATTCTGCATGCACCTTTTTTCAGCTGAAAACGCAGGCATAACAGCTCAAGCCCATTCACATCAATGGGCTGCTATGCCTGTGCAAATGTGGGCCCCCAACCCGCATACATGTGAACCAGGCCTAAAGCAATAGTAAAGTCATTAATTGGTTTAACCTGCAGGAGGACCGGTGTTTTTATCTATTAATGACTTTACTATTGCTTTAGGCCTGGTTCACATGTATGCGGGTTGGTGGTTCACATGTATGCGGGTTGGGGGCCCACATTTGCACAGGCATAGCAGCCCATTGATGTGAATGGGCTTGAGCTGCTATGCCTGCGTTTTCAGCTGAAAAAAGGTGCATGCAGAATTTAAAAAAATGCAGTGGCCATGAAATCCATCCTTCTTTTGCACCATGCGACTTACCTGCCGTTGCTGCACACGCAAACTGTTTATTTTTAAATGCCGTGCCCACGTATACAAAAAATGCAGAAAGCTTGCCAGAGCAGGAACTGCAGGTTAGTCGCATGGTGCAAAAGCAGGATGGATTTCAAGGCCACTGAATTTTAAAAAAATGCTGCATGCACCTTTTTTCTGCGGAAAATGAAGGCATAGCAGCCCGTTCAAATCAATGGGCTGCTATGCCTGTGCAAATGTGGGCCGCCAACCCGCATACATGTGAACCGCCAACCCGCATACATGTGAACCAGGCCTAAAGCAATAGTAAAGTCATTAATAGATAAAAACACCGGTCCTCCTGCAGGTTTAACCACTTCTGGATCGCAAGGATTTGCCCCTTTAAAGACCAGGCCATCGGATCAGAGCGCCAGGACCAGTCATCACCAGGTAGGCCAGACACTGCTTGATGGCTATATAATAATGTAATGTGGGCTGCTATGCGTGTGTGTGTGTATATATATATATTTATTAGAGCTGCACGATTCTGGCCAAAATGAGAATCACGATTTTTTAGCTTGGAATAAAGATCACGATTCTCTCACGATTCTCTGTGTAACAAAAGAAAAAAATTGGGATAACTTTACTGTTACGTTTTTTTTTTTTTTTTTTTTTCATTAAAGTCTAATCATTGCGTTTGAAAGACTGCTGCGCAAATACAGTGTGACATAAAATATTACAACAATCGCCATTTTATTCTGCAGAGTCTTTGCTAAAAAAATATATAAAATGTTTGGGGGTTCTAAGTACTTTTCTAGCAAAAAAAAACTGATTTTAACTTGCAAGCAGCAAGTGTCAGAAAAAGATCCAGTCTTTAAGAGGTTAAACTTCCTTTCTCCCTGGCAGAGGGAAGGAAAAGATACAATGTAATCATTTTTGTTTATAGTTAGGAGACTTAATGCTGAAAGGTGTTAGCTGAGTGAGTGAATGAGTCATCCAGCTCACTGAAATGTATCAATTCACAAGTCAGGCAGACTTGACAGAGAAACTCGGTATTTTAAAAATGCCACAATAACAATACCGTGGCTATGCAATACCGCGATATATCGAATTACCGAAAACCGGCATATGTCTACTCTCAACCTTGGGGGAACCCTTAAAACATTTTTCAGGTCTGGAGGAACCCCTGCTAAAAATATACCTACAGATCATTGTACCTAACAGTGATTGCTAAACCGTCGAACATTTAAAATATAAGAATAAATATGGCATATCTAGCATATTTGACACCCTGGGCAGAAAATTGTTACACATTCTCCTCCTATGTCTCTATGGCTCAATTTTAGTAAGGATCCTAAAATTCAATGATTAACAGAAAAGAGACAGTAAAAAAAATGGTGTCCCCCAGGATTAGTGGGCCAGCGTAGGCATGTAGAAGGTCCCTCTTGCCAAAAGGCAGTCAGTGCAGGCGTGTCGAAGGTCCCGATTGCCAAAGCCAGTCAGTGTAGGCGTCACAACCCTGTGTTGACAAGGGCACATTAAAATAATCCCTGCACCAGATATTTTTTCGTATATTAACCACTTGCCGACTGCTCACAGTATATTTACTGCGGCAGTCGGCCCCGGCCAGGCAGAGCGACGTAGATCTACGTCGCTCGCCTGTCACTCCTTCTAGAGCCAATAGCGGGCGAGCGCGCGCCCGCCGAGGCGCGCGCCCGCCTCGGCTCGTTCACGGAGGAGTGCGGGAGTGTGACTGGCGGATCCGATGTCCGCCGGTCACACTACGATCGCCGGTACAGCGGGAGAAAGACAGAGCGGCTTATGTAAACAAGCCGCCTGTCAGTTCTCCCTGTGTAAAAATGAAGATCAGACGGTTCTACTATGTAGTACCGTTGATCTTTGTTTTTACACCAATAGCAATGTCCCACTACAGTTAGAAGCATGCCCCTAGGACACACTTAACCCCTCCCTGTCCAATACAGTTAACCCCTTCCCTGCCAGTGTAATTTTTGCAGTAACAGTGCATATATATAGCACTAATTACTGCAGTAATGTCACTGGTAACCCCAAAAGTGTCAAAAATGTCAGTCAAGGGTCCGCTCTGTCCGCCGCAATGTCGCAGTACTGCAAAAAAAAAAAAAAAATCACAGATCGCCGCCATTACTCGTTAAAAAAAAAAACACCAAAAATGACAAAAATCTTTCCCTTTGTTAGTAAACGCGATAACTTTTGCGCAAACCAATCAAAATACGCTTTTTGCGATTTTTTTTTACCAAACATAGGTAGCGTAAAACAAATTGGCCGAAAATGTTAAAAAATTTTGATTTTTACATTTTTTTGGGGGGAATTTCATATAAAAAAAGTGAAAAATATTGTTATTTTTGCAAAAATTACGCTCTTTTTTTGTTTATAGCGCGTGATCAAAAAATTGCACAGGTGATCAAATACCACCAAAAGAAAGCTCTGTTTGTGGGAAAAAAAGGACGTGAAATTAGTTTAGGTACAGCGCCGCACGACCGCGCAATTGTCCGTTAAAGTCACGCAGTAAAAAAATCGCAAAAAACCCCCTGGTCTTTTAGCAGGAAAATCCTCCGGTGGTAAAGTGGTTAAGTGCGTGCTCGCCAAGTAATGTGGCTAAATTATGTGTCAACGTAACACCTCCAGGTATTTACTACCTCACACACAAAGACGGTGCCATATTTATTCAGGCATCATCCAGGGTCACTGTCTACTTCCTGAAATTATGCCCACGCTGAGAGGACAGAATCCCATAAATGAGTGACTTTGCAGCCAGTTTTTGGTTGTATTCACAAATGTCTGACATAGATCAGCTCCTGCTGCAGCCCCCTCACCTTGTGACTTAATACAAAATTACAATGTTGGAAGTCTGATCACTGGGAAGAGGAGAAAGGTTTCCTCCAGCCTGCAGCAGACTGGTCGTCTCATTCTAGGAGAAGTCTTTAAATTAGAGCACAGATGAATTTTTAATAAATAGGTTAAACCTTTCTGAAAATTAAACCATTACTTGATATTGTGTGTCAGGAATTTATCCATGCATACTTGTAAAGTTACTGAAACATTACAGAAGAACTACCAGGCAAAACTTTTTTCTTTCTATTTTTGGTTAGAGCAAGGTGGATGGTTATACCAGAGAGGCTGTGGAGCTGGTGTAGTAAGGAGGGTTTTGGGTTCCTGGAGAACTGGGCCGACTTCTCAGTCGGCTACCGGCTCTTTAGTAGGTACGGACTGCACCTAAATGGGGAGGGTGCAACCTTACTGGGTGAGAAGATGGCCAACAAGTTAGAGGGGCTTTTAAACTAGGTGATGGGGGGAGGGTACAGATGTAGAATCAGCCAGCAGGGAGCAAGGTTCAGCGGGCACAAATGGGGACATTAGCGGTAGGGTGTTCAGAGTTCCAAAATCCAAAAGGTGGGTATGGGAAAAAAAAAAATTGCTAGAGCAGCCTAAAAACAACATCAAATGAGGATATATGCATCCGGTCAAAAATTACGAGATTTGTATACCAATGCTAGAAGCCTGGCCAACAAGATGGGAGAGCTGGAGCTGCTGATGTATGAGGAGGACTTAGATTTTGTGGGAATTACAGAGACTTGGTTCGACAACTCTCATGATTGGATGGCGACCATTCAGGGGTATTCCCTTTACTGCAGAGATAGAGAAGGTAAAAAAGGGGGAGGGGTATGTCTGTATATTAACCACTTTACGACCGGCGCACGACGATCTACGTCGGCACTCAGCCCCGGCCAGGCAAACTGACGTAGGCCTACGTCAGCACAATTTGCCGGCCCTGTGCGCGCTCCCGCGCGTCCCCGCCGCCGATGATGACTCGATTGGGTTCAGAACCGATCAGTCATCAGGTCCAGGCCAATCATTTTTGGTCTGGACCTGTTGATCGGTCCTGCCCAATCAGATCATCCTCTAAGCCTGTGAAATGTAAACACAGGCTTAGAGGAGATGTGCCCTCCCCCCACAACGGTCTTTTTGGATCCAGCGTGAGAGGAGAGCACATCTTACTGTGAGTACTGCACCAAGCACACCCACACACAGTTAGATAGGCACATTTCACCCCCGATCGCCCCCCCCAATTAACCCCTACAGCACCTGACACAACACACACTATATACAGCATATAGCATATACCTATATACCTGTATAAGTGTGATTTGTGAACAGGTGTAGCCCTTGCGACCCCCCCTTTTCCACTCAAATTACCCCCCACCCCCCCCTAATAAAGATTTAACCCACTGATCCCCCCTGAACCCCCCCTGATCACCGCCGTTAACCCCTACACCCTCTGTCACATCAGCACTAATACAAACGCAATATACGGTGTTATTGTATTTTTGTATTAGTGTCATTGTGATCAGAATTAGCGCAGGCGACTAAGTTTCTGTCCCAAGAAGGTTTAGGGTCCCCGCCACCCGCCCAATAAAGATTTAAGCCCCTGACCCCCCCCTGATCACCCCTACACCCCCTGCCATAACACACACCGTATACAGTATATAGCATTTTGCTATATACCCGTATAAGTGTGATTTGTGGTCAGGTCTAGCGCTTGCGACCCCCCTTTTTCCACTTGAATTACCCGCCACCCCCCCCTAATAAAGATTTAAGCCCCTGATCCCACCTGATCCCCCCCTGATCACCGCTAGTTAACCCCTACACCCTCTGTCACATCAGCACTAATACAAACGTAATATACTGTGTTTTTGTATTTTTGTATTAGTGTCATTGTGATCAGAATTAGCGCAGGCGACTAAGTTTGTGTCCCAAGCAGGTTTAGGGTCCCCCCCACCCGCCCAATAAAGATTTAATCCCCTGATCCCCTCCTGATCACCCCTACACCCCCTGCCACAACGCACACTGTATACAGTATATAGCATTTTCTATATACCTGTATAAGTGTGACTTGTGACCAGGTTTAGCGCTTGCCACCGTTCCTTTTATCCTTAGGATACCCGCCAGTCCCTTCCAATAAAGATTTAAACCCCTGATCCCCCCCTGATCACATCCCGTTAACCCCTACACCCTCTGTCACATTAGCACTAATACACACATAATATACTGTTTTTACTGTATTTTGTATTGGTGTCATTGTGACTTGAGGTTGCGCTAGCTAGCTAGTTTCTTTCCCAAAGGAGGTTTAGGGTCCCCGCCACCCCCCCCAGATCCCCAGCGCATAGTTTAGAAGTAACCCCTTGATTGCCACACACGCACGCACGCACGCACCTACACTTCCATTTCTAGTATAGTGTTTGAACAGATCAATATCTGATCTGATCAGAACTATACTAGCGCCCCCATAGTTTAGGGTTCCCAAAACGCGGTGTTTGCACGATCAGTACTGATTCCGGCCAGCACCTGCGTTTAACCCTTTCACCCAGGCAAGTGTAGTAATCAATAGATTACTGTCACTTGCAAAAAAACACAAGACACAAAACCGCTGTGTTAGCAGAGTCAGGCCTGATCCCTGCTAGCATTAGCAGTTTTTTTTGTAGCGCTTGAAATAGTCTTCGACAACCAGGTGCTTTTATTACCTGTGAGTCGCATCACTGTACGAGTAAATTTAGTTGCCAAAATGACCAAACGTTCGTACAGGGATGAAGAGCTTCTCAGTTATATGCTGACCGAGTCATCTGATAGCGAAGGGGAAGCTACAATGACCGAATTAGTGTCAGTATATGAACCTGATGACGGCAGCGGCTCCCTGACAGATAGCTCCGACGACAGATGGGTCCCTGTTAGACCCAGGCGTACCCGACCCCATTCTGAAGTTGTTGTGATGCAGGAATCGCAGGGTGCTCGTATGGAGCAGAGTGTGGGTACTAGTGCCGCTCATCCTTCTGGCGACCTGGCAAGCGCCAGCGGCCTAGTACAACCTGGACCTAGTACAACCAGCACTGCAGTAAGACCTGGTGACGTGGCGAGTCCCCTAAGTGCAGTTGAAGCTGGTGCAGTGGCTAGCACAAGTAGTGGCCCGCAGCCACCGCGTATTCGAAGACAGGCCCGTAGAGCCCATAGTGCCCTCCCTGATGCGCTGGCATTTCCTAATTGGCAACCCACCGATACTACAGCGCCAGTACTTCCCCCATTCACCGCCCAACCTGGAATCCACGTGGAGACAGCTGGTTTTACGCCCCTGAACTTTTTTGAGCTGTTCTTCACGGAAGATCTTTACAGATCTATTGTGGATCAATCAAATTTGTATGCACAACAGTTCATCGCCGCCAACCCAAATTCACACCTTGCCAGACAATTCGGCTGGAAACCTATAACGGTTTCCGAATTTAAGATCTTTCTGGGCCTTTCCCTCCACATGGGCATAACTAAACAGAGTGAATTGCGGCTATATTGGTCCACTAGCCCAGTTCACCATATGCGCATGTACTCTGCCTCTATGTCCAGGACGAGATACGAGCAAATTCTGCGATTTATGCATTTCAGCGACAATGAACTCTGTCGTCCTCGGGGAGACCCTGCATACGATCGGCTCCACAAAATTCGGCCCCTCATAGACCACTTCAATCAGCGGTTTGCAGCCTTGTTTACCCCCGAACAAGTTGTCTGCGTTGACGAGTCCCTGATTAAATTTACTGGCCGCCTTGCCATGAAACAGTACCTCCCCAGCAAGCGTGCCAAGTACGGGGTCAAACTGTATAAATTGTGTGACAGGGCCACAGGCTATACAGTTAGTTTCCGGGTCTATGAGGGAAAAGATAGCTGTGTGGAGCCCCCCAACTGCCCAGACTACATAGGGAGCAGCGGTAAGATCGTTTGGGACTTGGTGTCACCCTTATCCGGAAAGGGGTACCATTTGTACGTGGACAACTTTTATACAAGCGTGCCACTATTTAGTCACCTTCTTGATTTACAAATTGGCGCATGTGGCACCGTGCGACCTAATCGCCGGGGCTTCCCCCAACGGCTTGTAGATTCCCGTCTTAGTCGGGGGGCGAGAGCCTGCTTGAAAACGGACAAATTACTTGCGGTGAAGTGGAAGGATACACGGGATGTTTATGTTCTGTCCTCCCTTCACCCAGACACGACGATCCAAATTCCTACGGCAACTGGCGTTGTGGAGAAACCCCTCTGTGTCCACGAATATAACCTTAACATGGGAGGGGTGGACCTTAACGACCAGCTTTTGGCGCCGTATTTAGTTGCCCGTAAAGCCAGACGCTGGTACAAAAAAGTGTCTGTTTACCTATACCAATTGGCTATGCTGAACGCCTTTGTCCTATACAGGGCGTCAGGACGAACTGGATCTTTCCGGGAATTCCAGGAAGAGATCATCCTTGCCTACCTGTACCCAGGAGGCATGCCTGCCAAACTTCCCCTTCCAGATGCAGTGAGCCGGCTGCATGAGAGGCATTTTTCACATGTCCTCCCGAGTACCCCTACCCAAAGATGGCCCCAAAGAAGATGTCGTGTCTGTAGCAAGCGCGGATTTAGGCGTGACACCCGTTATTATTGTCCCAAATGTCCTGACCAACCTGGTCTCTGCATCGGGGAATGTTTCGAGCGCTACCATACACTAGTGGATTATTAGCGTAGGGTACAGCACGACACAGTGTAGGGCACATAAACACAGGGTCTCGAAGGATGTTGGATGTCCATCGACATTTTGAGAGACCCAAGCTGGAAGAGAAGATCGCAGATGATCGCAGTCCCTCCCAAATCAAGAAGTAAAGGAACAGTTAGAAAGAAAAATAAAAGGATCCAAAAACTGTTGTGGTGTCAGTAATTTTATATGTCCTTCTACTCCTTCCTACTATACTTTTTTTCAATGTCCTTGGTTTGTTTTTTCATTCTTTTGTGACCTGTTTCTCTTGCAGGTCCCTCGTCGGCTACCACGCATTGATTTTATATATTCTGACACAAACAGCGTTTGCGCTCAGCATATATGGATACCTTTGCTGATAGCAGCTGTGGTGATTTTCTGATTTCAGCACTGCAGTTAAAATCCTATTTTGGTATACGTGGATAGCGCCGTGTATACCCATCATTAAATTCAGTGGGTGGTTGTTTGGGCGGTTAATGATGAAAATCCAAAAACTGTTGTTGTCAGTCATTTTATATGTCCTTCTACTCCTTCCTACTATACTTTTTTTCAATGTCCTTTGTTTGTTTTTTCATTCTTTTGTGACCTGTTTCTCTTGCAGGTCCCTCGTCGGCTACCACGCATTGATTTTATATATTCTGACACAAACAGCGTTTGCGCTCAGCATATATGGATACCTTTGCTGATAGCAGCTGTGGTGATTTTCTGATTTCAGCACTGCAGTTAAAATCCTATTTTGGTATACGTGGATAGTGTCGTGTATACCCATCATTAAATTCAGTGGGTGGTTGTTTGGGCGGTTAATGATGAGTAATACTACGCATTATTCCTGTGCTGATTTCTGATAGGTTCTCTTTTTTTCCGTTCAGCCCACAGGCTGCATGAAAAAAAAAAAAACCTATATGCCAAACAAGGACCAGCAATGTACTGGTACGTTGCTGGACTTTGAGTGGTTATACCAGGATGATGCCTGCAGATTTAGGCATCATCTTGGTATCGTTTTTTACAGCCAGCGGTCGGCTTACATGTAAAAGCAATTCTAGCAGGTAATTGGCCGCTAGACTGCTTTTACATGCAGTGGGAGGGGCCTCCCACCGCCGCCTTCCGCAGCCTTCCATGGTTTTTCTCTGGCTCTCCTGTCCCACCGGTTAACCCGAGAGTGCAGCCGGTGGTTCAATTATCTAACCATAGAGCTAATTGGAGATGAGAATGGCTCCAATCATCTCTATGGCCTAAGATGCCGGAGGCTACGAGCATTTTATGACTTCTGTTTCGCCAGAAATAAACAGGGCCATTGGGAAATTGGGAAAGTATTTTATCACACCAATTTTGGTGTGGTCAGATGCGTTAAGGTCAGAGGAGAGATCTAGAGTCTAAAAGACCCCAATTTTTTTTAAAAAGAGTACCTGTCACTACAGATTGCTATCATAGGGGATATTTAAATTCACTATGATAACAATAAAAATGATTTAAAAAAAAAAAAAATTAAAGGAAAGGTGTCAAAATAACATAAAAAAGCAAAAGAAAAAAAAAAAAAAAAAAAAAAAAATTGAGCCCCCCCCCTTACCCCCGGTGCTTGCGCGCAATGGCGCACGCAAGCGGTGGTCTAGTGTCATATGTAAACCACAATTGCAGCATGCATGTGAGGTATCGCCGCGATCGCCAGATCGAGTGCAGTAATTCTTGCAGTAGACCTCCTCTGTAAGTCTAAAGTGGTAACCTGTAGAGACTTTTAAAGGTTTTCAAAAATGTACATACGTTTTTGTCGCTGCGCAGGCATGCGCAATTTTTAAAGCATGTCATGTTAGGTGTCTATGAACTCGGCATAAGATCATCTTTTAAATTTTACCAAAAAAATTGGAATTATATAGTGTATTTGTGCAATAAATTAAAAAAAAATGTATTTTTTTCGCAAAAATTGCGTTTGGAAAATCTGTGCGCAAATACCGTGTGACAAAAAAATTTGCAACATCCACCATTTTATTCTATAGGGCCTCTGCTTTAAAAAAATATATAATGTTTGGGGGTTCAAAGTAATTTTCTAGTAAAAAAAAAATATTTTTTCATGTAAACAAAAAGGCACAGAAAAGGCTTGGTTTTCAAGTGGTTAGAAGAGTGGGTGATGTGTGGATAAGATTGAGTATAAAATGCCGGAACTGTTCAAACACCCCCCTAATGACCCCTTTTTGAAAAGTAGACACCCAAAGCTTTTTTCTGAGAGGCATGGTGAGTCCATGGAGTATTTTATATTTTGCCACAAGTTTCGGGAAAATTATTATTTTTTTTTTTTTTTTGTTGTTTTTTTACAGAAAGTTGTCACTAAATGATATATTGCTCATGCATGCCATGGGAATATGTGAAATGACACCCCAAAATACATTCTTTTGCTTCTCCTGAGTACAGGGATACCACATGTGTGAGACTTTTTGGGAGCCTAGCTGTGTACGCGCCCCCGAAAACCAATCCACATCTTCAGGTTTTCTAATGGCGTAAATTGCTGATTTTACCCCTGACTACCTGTCACAGTTTCAGAGGCCCTGAAATTTCAAGATGGCACAAAACCCCCCCAAATGACCCCATTTTGCAAAGTAGACACTCCAAGCTACTGGCTGAGAAGTATGGTGAGTCCATGGAATAGTTTATATTTTGCCACAAGTTTCGAGGAAAAAAATTTTTTTTATTTTTTTTTATTTTTTTACACAAAGTTGTCAGTAAATGATATATTGCTCACACAGGCCATGGGTATATGTGAAATGACACCCCAAAATACATTCTGCTGCTTCTCCTGAGTACAATGATACCCCATGTGTGAGACTTTTTGCCAGTCTAGCCGCGTACAGGACCCGGAAAACCAATGCGCACCTTTAGGCTTTCTAAGGGCGTAAATTGTTGATCTCACTCCTTACTACCTATCACAGTTTTGAAGTCCATAAAAAGCCAAGATTGCACAAACCCCCCCCCAAATGACCCCATTTTGCAAAGTAGACACTCCAATCTATTTGCTGAGAGGCATGGTGAGTATTTTGCAGCTCTAATTTTTTTTGGAAAATGAAGAAAAAACAGGAAAATGCATTTTTTTTCCTCTTTTTTCAATTTCCAAAACTTTGTGACAAAAAGTGAGATCTGCAAAACACTCAACATGCCTCTCTGCAAATAGCTCAGGGTGTCTACTTTCCGAAAAGGGGTCATTTGGGGGGGGGGGTTGTGCTGTCTTGGCATTTCATGGCCTCCAAAACTGTGATAGGTAGTCAGGAGTGAAATCAACAATTTACGCCCTTGGAAAGCCTGAAGGCGATGATTGGTTTTCGGGGTCCTGTACTCGGCTAGACTGCAAAAAAGTCTCACACATGGGGTATCCCTATACTCAGGAGAAGCAGCAGAATGTATTTTGGGGTGTCAGTTCACATATACCCATGGCATGTGTGAGCAATATATCATTTACTGACAACTTTGTGTAAAAAAAAAAAAAATATATATATATATATATATATATATATATATTTCCCGGAACTTGTGGCAAAATATAAAATATTCCATGGACTCACCATGCCTCTCAGCAAATAGCTTGGGGTGTCTACTTTCCAAAATGGGGTCATTTGGGGGGGTTTTGTGCTATCTTGGAATTTTAGGGCCTCCGAAACTGTGATAGGTAGTCAGGAGTGAAATCAACAATTTACGCCCTTGGAAAGCCTGAAAGTGGGGACTGGTTTTCGGGGACCTGTACTCGGCTAGACTGCAAAAAAGTCTCACACATGGGGTATCCCTGTACTCAGGAGAAGCAGCAGAATGTATTTTGGGGTGTCATTTCACATATACCCATGGCATGTGTGAGCAATATTTCATTTACTGACAACTTTGTGAAAAAAAAAAAAAAATATATATATATATATATTTCCCGGAACTTGTGGCAAAATATAAAATATTCCATGGACTCACCATGCCTCTCAGCAAATAGCTTGGGGTGTCTACTTTCCAAAATGGGGTCATTTGGGGGGGTTTTGTGCTATCTTGGAATTTTAGGGCCTCCGAAACTGTGATAGGTAGTCAGGAGTGAAATCAACAATTTACGCCCTTGGAAAGCCTGAAAGCGGGGACTGGTTTTCGGGGACCTGTACTCGGCTAGACTGCAAAAAAGTCTCACACATGGGGTATCCCTGTACTCAGGAGAAGCAGCAGAATGTATTTTGGGGTGTCATTTCACATATACCCATGGCATGTGTGAGCAATATTTCATTTACTGACAACTTTGTGAAAAAAAAAAAAAAAAAATATATATATATGTATTTCCCGGAACTTGTGGCAGAATATAAAGTATTCCATGGACTCACCATGCCTCTCAGCAAATAGCTTGGGGTGTCTACTTTCCAAAATGGGGTCATTTGGGGGGGGTTTGTGCTATCTTGGAATTTTAGGGCCTCCGAAACTGTGACAGGTAGTGCAGAGGTGACATGCACAATTTACGCCATTAGAAAACCTGGGAGTGTTGATTGGTTTTCGCGGTCCTGTACACAGCTAGGCTCCCAAAAAGTCTCACACATGGGGCATCCCCATACTCAGGAGAAGTGGCAGAATGTATTTTGGGGTGTAATTCCACATATACCCATGTCATGTGTGAGAATTTTATCTTTTAGTGACAACGTTGTGTAAAAAAAAAAAATAAAAAAAAAAAATAGTAATATTCCCAAAACTTGTGGTAAAATATAAAATATTCCATGGACTCACCATGCCTCTTAGCAAACAGCTTGGGGTGTCTACTTTCCAAAATGGGGTCATTTGGGGGGGTTTTGTGGTATCTTGACATTTCAGGGCCTCCTAAACCGTTAGAGGTAGTGAGAAAATGCAATGAAAAATGTACGCCCTTTGAAATTCTGATGGTGGGGATTTGTTTTTGTGGTCCCGTACACAGCTAGGCTCCCAAAAAGTCCCACATATGTGGTATCCCTGTACTCAGGAGAAGCAGCAGAATATATTTTGGGGTGTAATTACACATATACCCATGGCATGTGTGAGCAATATATCATTTCAATGACAACTTTGTGTAAAAAAAAAAAAAAAAAAAATTTTTAGTCATTTTTCAAACACCTGTGACAAAAAAATGAAATATTCAATGCGCTCAACATGCCTCTCAGAACATTCCTTAGGATGTCTACTTTCCAAAAAGTGGTAGTTTGGGGGGGTTTTGTACTGCCCTGCCATTTTAGCACTTCATGAAATGAGATAGGCAGTCAAAAATTAAAGCTGCGTAAATTTCTGTATTTAAACTATAGTTTGTAGACGCTATAACTTTTGCGCAAACCAATAAAAATACGCTCATTGAATTTTTTTTTGTCAAAGACATGTAGCTAAATATATTTTGGCCAAAAAAAAATACATAAATTGAGTATATTGGATATTTTTTAAAAGACAAAGTTGAAAATGTCATTTTTTTGCAAAATTTTCGCTCTTTTTTTATTAATATCGCAAAAAATAAAAAGCGCAGAGGTGATCAAATACCACCAAAAGAAAGCTCTGTTTGTGGGAAAAAAAGGACGTAAATTTCGTTTGGGTACCACATTGCATGACCGCACAATTGTCAGTTAAAGTCACGCAGTGCCAAGTCGTAAAATACCCCCTGGTCGGAATGGGGGTAAAATCTTCCGGGGCTTAAGTGGTTAAGAACAGTGTACAGGTAAATATGAGGGATGATATTAATAATGGAGCTATGGACGAGGTAGAATACCTATGGGTAGAACTTAAAAAGGGAAGGCACTATGGGGAAGGTAATATTGGGCGTATGCTATAGGCCCCCCAAACAGAGGGAGGAGGGTGAGGCGGACCTCCTTTCACAGATTGGATTGGCAGCAAGGATGGGAAATGTCATTATAATGGGGCACTTTAATTATTCAGATATAGACTTGGCAGAAGGAACCGCGCATTCATCCAAGGCTCGGCAGTTCCTAAATATTTTGCAGGACAATTTTATGGGTCAGATGCTAAACGCATCAACAAGCAACAATGCGGTACTTGACCTACTGATTACCAACAATACAGACCTGCTCATGGATATAGAAATACGGGGCAACTTAGGAAACAGTGACCATAGGACAATTCATTTCAGTATTAATCATAGTAATAGGAAACACAAGAGTAATATAAGGACACTGAATTTCAAAAGAGCCAATTTCCCAAAACTGCACTCTTTGCTAGAAAATATCAAATGGGATAGAACCCTGGGAACAAAGAACAAGGAGGAAAAATGGGAGTGCTTCAAGAGCATACTAAACAAAGGGATTGGCCAGTGCATTCCAAAGGGAAAAAAATGTAAAAGAGCAAAACTAAACCCTGGGTGGCTAAACTCCAACATAAAAATGCATATTAATACTAAAGGAAAGGCCTTCAAAAAATACAAGGCTGAGGGTCATTGGCAGCATTCAAGCATTACAAAGAGTGTAATAAGAAATGTAAAGGCGAAATCAAGGCGGCTAAAATAGAACACGAGAGACATATAGCGGAAGAGAGTAAAAAAAAAAAAACCCCAAGAAATTCTTTAAGTATATATAAGAAAGCGAGGCCAGAACACATTGGCCCCATAAAAGACGATGAAGGAAATTTGGCCACAGAGGACAGGGAAAAGGCGGTAGTGTTAAATAATTTCTTCTCTTCAGTCTTCACAAAAGAATTGGGGGGCTACACTAACCCGGCTTGCTATGCTAAATTAAATAATACACCTCAGGAAGTACCGCCATGGCTAACAGAAGATAGACTTAGAACTAAACTAGAGAAACTTAACATAAATAAATCACCGGGACCGGATGGCTTGCGCCCAAGGGTTCTTGAAGAGCTCAGCCAGGTGATTGCCAGACCATTATTCTTGATCTTTAAGGATAGTCTACAGACAGGTATGGTGCCAGCTGATTGGAAAAAAGCCAAAATGGTACCAATATTTAAAAAAAGGGCCGAGATATATCCCGGGTAACTATAGGCTGGTCAGCCTAACATCAGTAGTCTTCAAGATTTTGGAGGGAATGTTAAGAGACCACATACAAGACTTTAGTAATGAGAACGGTATTATTAGTAGTAATCAGCATGGATTCATGAAAAATCGTTCTTGCCAGACCAATCTATTAACCTTCTACGATGAAGTGAGTTGCCATCTAGATAAAGGAAAGCCTGTGGATGTGGTGTATCTGGACTTTTCAAAGGCCTTTGACATCGTTCCCCACAAACGCTTACTGTACAAACTAAGGAAGGTAGGTATGGACCATAGGGTGAGTACCTGGATAGAGAACTGGCTCCAGGGGAGAGTACAGAGGGTGATGATTAATGGGGAGTACTCGGATTGGGCGGGTGTGGAAAGTGGGGTCCCCCAAGGTTCTGTCCTGGGACAAATCCTGTTTAATTTATTCATAAACGACCTAGAGGAGGGGATATCCAGCACAATCTCTGTATTTGCAGATGATATTAAATTAAGCATGCCAATATCTTCTATGCAAGATGTGGGAACCTTACAAGCGGACCTGAACAAAATAATGGGGTGGGCAACTACATGGCAGATGAGGTTTAATGTTGAAAAATGTAAAGTAATGCACTTGGGTGTCAGAAACACAAAAGCAAGCTACTCACTAGGGGGGAAACCTCTGGGTGAATCTAAGATGGAAAAGGACCTGGGCTCCTAGTGGACAACAGGCTTGGCAGTGGCATGCAATGCCAAGCCGCTACAAGCAAAGCCAACAAAATACTGGCATGTATAAAAAAGGGGATTCACTTCAGAAATTAAGAGATTATTCTCCCACTCTACAAGACTCTGGTCCAACCAAATCTGGAGTATTCCCTCCAGGTCTGGGCATTGGTCCTCAGAAAGGATGTGCTGGAACTGGAGATAGTCCAGAGAAGGGCAACAAAAATAATTAGGGGAATGGAGGACCTCAGCTATGAGGAAAGACTACAAGCATTTAACTAATTATACATAGTTACATAGTGGGTGAGGTTGACTAAAGACAGTCCATCCAGTTAAACCTGTGTAGGTGTGTGTGGCTGTAATCATCTCACATAGCCCTGAATGTTCTGATCCTTGAGATGTACTAAGAGTCTTTTGAAAGCCACCATACTACCTGCAGAAACCACCTCTTTTGATAGAGAATTCCCCAATCTTGTAGCCCTAACAGTAAAGAACCCCCCACGTTGCCTGAGGTTAAAACGCTTCTCCTCTAATCGCATTGTATGCCCTCGAGTCCTCATGCAATCTCTTCGACTGAACAGCTTTTTTTCTAAGCTGAGATCCTCATTGCGATATTTATAAATTGCTATCATGCCCCCCCTCAGGCGTCTCTTCTCCAGGGAGAATAAATCAAGCGATTGCAGACGCTCTTCATAATTAAGGTCCTACAATCCCCTAATCAGTTTAGTTGCCCTTCTCTGGACTCTCTCCAGCTCCAACACATCCCTCCTGAGGACTGGCGACCAGAACTGGACAGAATACTCCAGATGCGGTCGGACCAGAGTTTTATAAAGGGGAAGGATTATAGTCTTATCTCTGGAATACATCCCTTTCTTTATGCATGCTAATATTCTGCTGGCTTTGGCAGCTGCCACTTGACATTGCATGCTATTGCCTAATCTATCATCAACCAAGACTCCCAGATCCTTCTCCATTTTTGATTCCCCCAAGGGTTCCCCTCCTAACGTCTATTGTGCTTTTATGTTTCCAGTCCCCAAGTGCAAAACCTTACACTTCTTTTGCCAAGTCGTTGCCCACTCCGTTATTTTGTCCAGGTCATTCTGTAGGATATCTGCTTCAAGCTGTGCAGTTATTGCCCTGCCCAATTTTGTGTCATCTGCAAAAACTGATATAGAGCTACTGATCCCATCCTCAGTGCTGTTTATGAATAAATTGAACAAGATTGGTCCCAGGACTGAGCCTTGGGGGACCCCGCTTACTACCTCAGACCAGTCTCAGTATGCGCTGTTTATTACCCCCCTTTGGACACGCCCTTTTAGCCAGTTCCGTATCCAAGAGCAAACCCTGCTGTCGATACCTGCAGACCTTATTTTATAAATTAAGCGCTTATGGGGAACTGTATCAAACGCCTTAGCGAAATCCAAGTACACCACATCCACTGGTCTGCCCCTATCTAGCTCACAGCTCACCTCCTCGTAGAATGTTAGGAGATTGGTTTGACAAGAACGCCCATTTGTAAACCCGTGCTGATTACTGCTGATGATGTTGTTGTCTTTAGCAAACTCTACGATATAGTCCCTCATCATCCCCTCCAGAAGTTTACATACTATTGATGTCAAACTGACAGGCCTATAATGGTAATGTGTTCCAGGATGCAAAAACATGGTAATGTGTTCCCGGATGCGAGCAGATTGTATGAAGGCCTAGACAGATTTGGCCATCTCTATTCCCACAAGCATAAAGCAGGAACAGGAAATACATCATAAATGAGAGGGGACCGGAGGGAACACAGAAGAGAAAAACAGAAGGGCAAGTGCAACAACCAAAATACCCACAAGATGGCAGTATAATAACCAATTATAAATAAATTACCATAACTATGCGTTATATTATATCTTCCATATTGGTGTAACAGCACACCCATAGAAAAACAGGAGGGGAGAGGAAATCCCTACAAATTAAGGGACTTCATTGGGGAACCCCAGGTCACTATTGTCCCCATTGGAAGATTTCCCCTCTGTTACTTTTCTGGGGACAACCCAAAATTTGAGATTCTTTTACTTTCACTTTCAAGGATAATGGTAAAAAAGACAATAAAAAAAAAAAAAGGAAGGATTGAGCAAGAGATAGAGAGATTGAGAGATAGAGATATATTATTCGACTTTTTAATTAATATCATGAATTTAAAATGAATATAAATGTTATTGTTGGTCCCTTTAGCGCAAGAAAATCTCAAGAAAAACGCATACCTTTAAATTGTGGTGTTAAAAATCCTGCAGACTGCATTTTTGGTCAGAAGAAAAAAAAAAAAAAAAGCACCAAAAATGCATCTCCCCGTTGAAATGCATTGAAAACACAGCAAGAACGCATCAATAACTCACCCGTGTTACGTTTGAGTCACATCACCTATGAAAAAACCGAAACCATAAGAACAGTAAAATCGCTGCAAAAATCACATGCATTTTCAGCGCCATGATCGGCACCTTTTTTCTCTTATCAGCAAGATGCAGATAACACCATTTTCGGCTGCAGAAATTTCAGTGCATTTTGTCGTGTCGGATAATGCCTTCCGTCGGATAGTGCATCCGACGGACTGCGCATGCCCGGTAAATTACGTCACTCCAGCTGACTGCTCCGCTCAGCTGGGGTTGACATTATTACGTGCGCAGTCCCCGTCAGATGCATTTTTCGACGGGAGAATTATAAGACATCGCAGCGAACAGCTGACAGAGGAGGCGGGGCTGCGGGACGGAGTAATCGAAGAGGCGGTACGGAGGCTAATGTAGAGGCGGAAAAAAAAATAATTGAAGAAATACCAAATATAACAAGTGACGGGGGTATAGCTATCTGACAGAACAGAAGGACCAAACTTTTATCAAACTTTTATCACTGATGTGTGACCTATCCACCTGGCTGCACCCCCCTCCCCCCCTGGCTGCATCCGTCCTGTCCACCTGGCTCAGACATACCTGCCACCTGGCTGCATCCCCCCTCGCCCCTGTCCACCTGGCTCCAACATCCCCTCCACCTGGCTGCATCCCCCCTCTCGGCTGTCCCCCTGGCTGCATCCCCCCTCTCGGCTGTCCACCTGCCTGCATCCCCCCTCTCGGCTGTCCACCTGCCTGCATCCCCCCTCTCGGCTGTCCACCTGCCTGCATCCCCGCTCTCGGCTGTCCACCTGCCTGCATCCCCGCTCTCGGCTGTCCACTTGGCTGCATCCTCCCTCTCGGCTATCCGCCTGGCTGCATCCCCTCTCCTCCCATGTCCGCCTGGCTGCATCCCCTCTCCCCCTTGTCCGCCTGGCTGCATCCCCTCTCCTCCCAGGTCCACCTGGCTGCATCTCTCCTCTCCCCTGTCTGCCTGGCTGAACCCCCCTCCCCTGTCCACCTGGCTGCAACTCCCTCTCTCCCCTGTCAACCTGGCTCCAACATCCCCCCTTGCCCCTGTCCACCTGGCTCCAACATCCCCTCCCATTGGCTGCATCTCCCCTTGCCCCTGTAAACCTAGCTCCAACATCCCCTCCACCTGGCTTAATTCTCCCCTGTCCACCTGGCTGCATCCTCGCTCTCCCCTGTCCACCTGGCTCCAACATCCATTCCACCTGGCTGCATCCACCTCTCCTGTCCACCTGGCTCCAACCTCCCCTGCACCTGGCAACATCCTCCCCTCTCCCTTGTCCACCTGGATGCATCCTTCGTCTCCCCTGTCCACCTGGCTGCATCCTCCCCTCTCCCCTGTCCACCTGGCTGCATCCTCCCCTCTCCCCTGTCCACCTGGCTGCATCCTCCCCTCTCGGCTGTCCACCTGGCTGCATTCTACCCTCTCGGCTGTCCACCTGGCTGCATCCTCCCCTCTCCTCTCAGGTCCACGTGGCTGCATCCCCTCTCCTCCCAGGTCCACCTGGCTGCATCCCCTCTCCTCCCAGGTCCACCTGGCTGCATCTCCCTCTCTCCCCTGTCAACCTGGCTTCAACATCCCCTCCACCTGGCTGCATCTCCCGTTGCCCCTGTAAACCTAGCCCCAACATCCCCTCCACCTGGCTGTATTATCCCCTGTCCACCTGGCTACATCCCCTCCTCTCCCCTGTCCACCTGGCTCCATTTTTCCGTCTACCTGGCTGCATTCCCCCTCTCCTCTGACCACCTGGCTCTGTCCTCCCATCTACCTTGCTGCATCCCCTCTCCTCTTTTCAGCTAGCTCTGTCTTCCCGGCTACCTGGCTGCTTCCCCTCTCTCCTCTGTCCACCTGCCTCCTTCCCCCTACCAGGTCTGTCCCCTCTTCTCCTCCATCCACCTAGATGCAGCACAATCACCCCGGGTACCAGGCCACATCATATAGGGAAGGGGCATCACCCACCTGTACCAGGCCACATCAGGTGGGTGATGTATTATACGTAGGTAAAAATGCACCCCCAGGTGAAAAATGACCCTCCCCTTTAAGTGGTACCCAGGTGGGTGATGCCCCCTCTATATAATGTGGCCTGGTACCCAGGTGGGTGATGCCCCTTCCCTATATGATGTGGCCTGGTACCCAGGTGGGTGATGCCCCTCCCTTATGTACCCAGGTGCACAAAGCCCCCCTTGTCTATTCCAGAACAGTTGGTCTCCATCGGCTATGATCCGCTGGAGTATTGGCATGAACACAACCATGGTCAGGGAAGGAGCCTTCAGCATGGACATGCTGGAACCCAGGGTACATAATGGCATGCAGTGGGAGATCAGCTGGCCAGTGAGTCTTTGGGTGATGGGAATGCCACTACCTCTATAGTGTTGTATCAAATGTGACCCCCCCCCCCCTCCCTCATAGTGGTATGGACCCGTGTTTTTTTTTTTTCTTTTTTTATTCCTCCAAATCCCCCAGTATAGTGGTATGGACAGGCATGACTCCTCCCCCTCAGTGGTTCATTTAGGTGACCCCCCTGCTCTTCAGTAATATGGACAGGTGTGACACCATCTCATATTGTTGCAGACAGATGTGACTTGTGACCCCTAACCTTCAGTAAAATGGACAAGTGTAACCCATGTAGTGGGACGGACAGGTGTGACCCCCCCCCATAAGAAGTGGGACGGACAGGTGTGACCCCCCCCCCCATAAGAAGTGGGACGGACAGGTGTGACACCCCCCCCTATAAGTAGTGGGACGGACAGGTGTGACACCCCCCCCCCTATGAGTAGTAGGACAGACAGGTGTGACCCTCGCATATGTAGTGGGACGGACAGGTGTGCCCCCCCCATATGTAGTGGGACGGACAGGTGTGACTCCCCCCCATATGTAGTGGGACGGACAGGTGTGACCCCCCCCATATGTAGTGGGACGGACAGGTGTGATCCCCCCCCATATGTAGTGGGACGAACAGGTGTGACCCCCTCCCTCCATATGTAGTGGGACTAACAGGTGTGACCCCCTCCCTCCATATGTAGTGGGACTGACCCCCCCCCCCCCCCTGCATATGTAGTGGGACGGACAGGTGTGACCAATACAGGTGAGACTAATACAGAGCACTTACCTGCAATGTGACCAGTAGGGAGTACCAGGAAGTTAAGAACATGAAAATGACGCATCCACCTCTTGTAGAGTCCTGTGCAGCAGAGCTCAGACTGGAGAGGAAGAAGCAGAAAAGGAGTCAGGAGTCTAGTGACATACGAGACTGGGGGGGTGTAACCTGTGTTCCTGAACTGCAGTAGAGAAAATAAAAAAGGAGTCTCTCCCCATCAGTGTGGCAGAGCTGTATACATCTCAGAACTGCAGAACCAGGGGGATCTGTTCTAGTAAACACCCCAGCTACAACAAACACCCATCCTGTAGAACAAGGGTCTTCAAACTATGGCCCTCCAGTCCAGGAACTACAATTCCCATCATCATGCCTGTACTGGGACAAAAAAAAAGCCCGGGCATTTTAGATTTAGCAGCCCATTTTTTTGGTGCCCCAAGGAGAGCAGCAATGCGGTGCGCACAGCGAAGAGTGGGTTTGCCCAAATTGCGTTAACAGTGGGTGGGGCTTAAAGGGACATGGTTAAAGAAAACAAAAGCATCTGCCACTTGGCTCCACAAACTTTGCCTATTGGCCACCCGGGGTGATTGTGCTGCATCTACGTGGATGGAGGAGAAGAGGGGACAGACCTGGGAGGGGGAAGGAGCCAGGTGGACAGAGGAGAGAGGGGAAGCAGCCAGGTAGCCGGGAGGACAGAGCTAGATGGAAAGAGGAGAGGGGATGCAGCAAGGTAGATGGGAGGACAGAGGCAGGTGGTCAGAGGAGAGGGGGAATGCAGCCAGGTAGCCGGAAAAATGGAGCCAGGTGGACAGAGGAGAGGAGGGGATGCAGCCAGGTGGACAGGGGAGAATACAGCAAGGTGGAGGGGATGTTGGAGCTAGGTTTACAGGGGCAAGGGGAGATACAGCCAGGTGGAGGGGATGTTGGAGCTAGGTTTACAGGGGCAAGGGGAGATACAGCCAGGTGGAGGGGATGTTGGAGCCAGGGGAGAGAGGGAGATGCAGCTAGGTGGACCTGGGAGGAGAGGGGATGCAGCCAGGTGGACATGAGAGGAGAGGAGATGCAGCCAGGTGGACATGAGAGGAGAGGAGATGCAGCCAGGTGGACATGAGAGGAGAGGAGATGCAGCCAGGTGGACATGAGAGGAGAGGAGATGCAGCCAGGTGGACATGAGAGGAGAGGAGATGCAGCCAGGTGGACCTGAGAGGAGAGGGGATGCAGCCAGGTGGACCTGAGAGGAGAGGGGATGCAGCCAGGTGGACCTGAGAGGAGATGCAGCCAGGTGGACCTGAGAGGAGAGGGGATGCAGCCAGGTGAACCTGAGAGGAGAGGGGATGCAGCCAGGTGGAAAGCCGAGAGGGGAGGATGCAGCCAGGTGGACAGCCGAGAGGGGAGGATGCAGCCAGGTGGACAGGGGAGACGAAGGATGCATCCAGGTGGACAGGGGAGAATTCAGCCAGGTGGAGGGGATGTTGGAGCTAGGTTTACAGGGGCAAGGGGAGATGCAGCCAGGTGGAGGGGATGTTGGAGCCAGGTGGACAGGGGCAAGGGGGGATATGGGAGCCAGGTTGACAGGGGAGAGAGGGAGATGCAGCCAGGTGAAAAGGGGAGGGGGGTTCAGCCAGGCAAACAGGGGAGAGGAGGGATGCAGCCAGGTGGACCTGGGAGGAGAGGGGATGCAGCCAGGCAGACAAGGAGGAAAGGGGAATGCAGCCAGGTGGACAGCAGAGAGGGGGGAATGCAGCCAGGTGGACAGCAGAGAGGGGGGAATGCAGCCAGGTGGACAGCAGAGAGGGGGGAATGCAGCCAGGTGGACAGCAGAGAGGGGGGAATGCAGCCAGGTGGACAGCAGAGAGGGGGGAATGCAGCCAGGTGGACAGCAGAGAGGGGGGATGCAGCCAGGTGGAGGGGGGATGCAGCCAGGTGGAGAGGGGATGCAGCCAGGTGGCAGGTATGTCTGAGCCAGGTGGACAGGAAGGATGCAGCCAGGTGGACAGGAGGGGAGGGGGTGCAGCCAGGTGGATAGGTCACACATCAGTGATAAAGTTTGGTCCTTCAATGGAAGCCTTCATTCCCCTTATCCCCTCCCCCTCCTTGACAAGTTCTTAACTTGGGGATATGAAATATAATCAGTGGCATTTTTACTCCAGCTTCCAGATCCCCCCCCCCCCCCACGTGTCAGCAGCGGCGGTGTTCTGTCAGATAGCTATACCCCCGTCACTTGTTATATTTGGTATTTCTTCATTTATTTTTTATTCCGCCTCTACATTAGCCTCCGTACCGCCTCCTCGATTACTCCGTCCAGCAGCCCCGCCTCCTCTCAGTCATCTGTTCGCTGCTATGTCTTATAATCCTTCCCGCGCACTGTCAGTGTCTCCCGTCGAAAAATGCATCTGACAGGGACTGCGCACGCGCAATAATGACGTCAACCCCAGCTGGGCGGAGCAGTCTGCTGGAGTGACGTCATTTACCGCGCATGCGTAGTCCGTCGGATGCACTATCCGACGTGACACATCTCTAGAATTGTCCACTTCCGGACCGCCCGCCACGTATTTATGTTGCTTCTTTGAGGTTAAATACAGCAGATAGTTGCCATTATCCTGGTATTTCTCTTCGCAGCCGACGATCCTCTTTCACATAAAAGTGGTCCCAGCTGCAGATTCACCGCTGAATCACTGGAGGTCTGTATTGTATGGGCGGTGGGAGAGGTGCCCACCCCCGCTGCTTCCCGGTCGTTTTCCCTGCTTACCGGAGCCGTCGGTATCGGGGAAAACTATCTGGTCCGTTGCAGTTCTGGGCAGGAAGTTGAGGGAGGGCAAGGTAGCACCCACTCTTCTCTATGGCCTTGGAGGACCAGAACGATGTCATATGTTGCTTCTGCCCACTGGCCGTAAAGGGGAGTTCCACCCAAAAGTGGAATTCCGCTCATCTGCTTCCTCCCCCCCTCCTCCAGTGCCACATTTGGCACATTTCGGGGGGGGGGGGGGGGGTAACTGTTTGACAGGTACCCTTGCTTATTTCTGGGAGACAGTCCTGCGGCGCCGAGCCAATAGGAATGCACAGCACACTTCGTGCATGCGCAGTACAAAACCTGTTGTGAAGCTGAAAGGCTTAATTGCTGATTTCCCTTAGAGTGAATGGCAGCGGCAGCCGATCCGAAAATCGTCTGGGGTGCCGACATTGTGGGCTCCCTGGACAGGTAAGTGTCCTTATACTAAAAGCCAGCAGCTACAATATTTGTAACCGCTGACTTTTATTTTTTTTCCACAGCTGGAACACCACTTTAACCACTTGCCGACCGCCCCACGACTATTTACTGTGGCGGTCAGCCCCGTACAGGCAAAGTAATGTAGTACTACGTCGCTCGCCTCTAGGGGGCAAGCGCCCACCGCCGGAGGCGACCTCCCGCCCCCGCTCGTTCCCTGACATGTCAGCGCGTGTGACAGGTGGACCCGATGTCCGCCGGTCACTCAGGATCTCCTGATGCAGAGGGAGACAGGCAGGCGCCGGATGTAAACAAAGCCGTCTGTCATTCTCCCTGGTGTAACTGAAGAGATCATACCATCCTGCTATGTAGGATCGTATGTCTCTGTGATTACATCACTAGCCACGCCCCTTTACAGCTAGAAGCACGCCCCTAGGGAAACACTTAACCCATTGATTACTAATAATGTTAACCCCTTCCCTGCCAGTGTCATTTTTACAGTAACAGTGCATATTTATAGCACTGATTACTGTAGAAATGTCACTGGTACCCCCAAAAGTGTCAAAAATGTCAGTCCAGGGTCCGATCTGTCCGCCGCAATGTCGCAGTCCCGCAAAAAAAAAAAAAAAACTGAATTTTTGTAAAATCTTACAGTAAAATTCCTTTCTCTGAGTCCTCCGACAGTCGCCGCCCACTCAAGTCTTCACCAATGGGTATTGACCTTTGCTCCGCAGGAGTAGCCAGGCACAAGATTTGTTAATAACAAAAGCTTTTAGCATAGACACACCCCTAGGGGCTGTCCCCTTAGTCAATACCTCCCTGCACCAGCATTCCCAACTCAGTTTGGTAGCATAGCAGTAAGAGTACACAAAAACCCCAAAAGAGGGGCGGGGGGCGGCGACTGTCGGAGGACTCAGAGAAAGGAATTTTACGGTAAGAGTTTACAAAAATTCAGTTTTCTCTTACGTCCTCTGACAGTCGCCGCCCACTCACAAGTCTTCACCAATGGGATGTCCCAAAGCAGTGTAGACCTGAGGGGTGGGAGACGCAGCCGCAGAAAAAGCAACGCAGTACCCACATCAGAGAAAGGAACCTTACACACAGTAAGAGAACCAACTGGGCAACAGGAAAACGTGCTCAACAGGAGCAACAACCCAGGAAAAACAAGTAACCCAGGGGTAAAACACCCCAACAGCCAAGGACCCAAAAACCAAGGGTCCCTAAGGCACTGCCGCACTGAGAACTTTACGGCCAAAGGAGGCATCGGCCGATGCCTGAACATCCACCTTATAGAACTTGGAGAAGGTGTGAACGGACGACCAAGTCGCCGCCTTACACACCTGGGCCACTGAAGCCTGATGCCGGAAAGCCCAAGACGTACTCAAAGACCTGGTAGAGTGCGCTTTCACAGGGAAGGCAGGAACCCTCCCCCTCAAGGCATAGGCCTGCACAATGGTTTGTCTAATCCATTTGGCGATAGTCGCAGCCGACGCCGCCATGCCCTTCCGAGGTCCCTCAGGAAGGACAAAGAGGGAATCCGACTTGCGAAAAGGCTTAGTGGACGACAGGTAAACCCTGATCGCCCGGACAACATCCAAGGAATGTAAGGCAACCTGCTTAGGATGCTTCGGCTTCGCGCAGAGCGAAGGCAAGACAATTTCTTCATTAAGGTGAAAATCCGAGATCACTTTCGGCAGAAAAGACGGGTTAGGTCGCAAGACCACCTTATCCTTGTGAACCACCAAGTAGGGAGAGCTGCAGGACAAAGCAGCCAGCTCCGACACCCTGCAAGCCGAAGTGATCGCCACCAAAAAAGCCACCTTTTTGGACAACAGAGGCAACGAGATCTCCCTGATCTTTTCAAAAGGAGCATGTTGCAACGCGGACAGAACCAGGTTCAAGTCCCACGGAGGCAAAGGCTCCCTCCGAGGAGGGGCCAAATGGCGTACCCCTTGAACAAAGGTGCGGATCAACGAGTTTGACGCCACAGGGCTCTGAAAAAGAACGGCCAGCGCAGAAATCTGGCCCTTAATCGTGGCCAGCGCCAAACGGTGGTCCACTCCAGTTTGGAGGAAAGCCAACACTCTCGACACCGAGTATGAGCGAGGGGAAAACCCCCTGGACTCACACCAGGTAAAGTATGCTTTCCAAGTACGGTAGTAAATCTTTCCCGAAGAGGCTTTTCTAGCCTTGATCAAAGTGGGAATGACCTCAGGGGAGAGACCCCTGTCCTTCAGGACCTGGCTTTCAACAGCCAGGCCGTTAAAGCCAGCGACTGTAAAGCAGGATGGAATATCGGCCCTTGAGACAGAAGGTCTTCTCGAAGCGGCAGGCGCCATGGAGCGTCGACTGCCAGATTGACGAGGTCTGCGTACCAAGACCGGCGAGGCCAGTCCGGTGCCACCAGAATCACCATGTGCGGTTCCGAGGCTAACCTGCGAAGGAGCCTGGACAGCAGCTGGATCGGTGGAAAGGCATACATCAGACGATACTGATGCCAGGGCGCCACTAACGCGTCCGAGGCGTCCGCCTGAGGATCGCGCGTCCTTGCCACGAACCTTTCCACCTTGTTGTTTAGACGAGATGCGAACAGGTCCACACCTGGGGAACCCCACTTCGCGCACAACATCTGGAAGACATCCGGGTGAAGGGACCATTCTCCCCATTGCCGTTATCGCCGGGACGTGCGTCTCGGCCCAAGACAGAATGTCGGCCACTTCCCGAGCCGCTCGGGCACTCCTGGTGCCCCCTTGATGGTTGATGTAGGCCACCGCGGTGGCATTGTCCTTCTGACCCCGAACTGAACGGCTCTGAAGCCGTTCCGACCAATGCCGAAGGCAAAGCTTTATCGCTCGCAATTCCAGAACGTTGATCGGAAGGGAGGACTCCTCCTCCGACCAAGTCCCCTGGGCGGACAGAACGCCCAGGACACCACCCCAGCCCGACAGGCTGGCATCCGTGGTGACTACCGTCTACAACAACGGACGGAAAGACTTGCCCCCCGACACCGTCGGGGACTGGAGCCACCACAGAAGACTCCTTCTGGTGCGGTGACTCAACGAGATCCGCAGATCCAAGGACTGCGGACGCCCGTCCCACTTGGCCAGAATCTCCGCCTGGAGACCCCGCGTGTGAAACTGGGCAAAGGGAATCGCCTCGAAGGCTGAGACCATCAACCCCAGACATCTCATGCATGTCCGGAGGGACAAGCTTTGGTTGTCCCTGAGGGCCCTGACCTCGTCCTGAAGCGTCCGGAGTTTGTCCTCTGGTAAGAAAACCTTCGCCTGAACAGAGTCCAGAACCATCCCCAGATAGGGAAGGCGAACCGAAGGACACAGAGTCGACTTCGGCATTTTTATGGTCCGACCGAACTCTTGCAGCGTCTGCACCGTGGTGGACAGGTCGGTCATCAGGCTCTGACTGGCATTTGACCTTATGAGGAGATCGTCCAGATACCCCAAGACCGCAATGCCCTGTGCCCGCAACAGGGCCAGGACCGGCGCCAGCACCTCGGTAAAAACCCGCGGAGCCGAAGCGAGACCGAAAGGTAACGCCACGAATTGGTAGTGATCCTCCGCAATGGCGAATCGAAGGTACCGTTGATGACCCTCGAAGATGGGGATGTGTAGGTACGCATCCTTCAGATCGATGGAGGCCATGAACTCACCCGGACTCAGGGCAGCCACCACTGAGCGCAGAGCTTTCAAATCCAGAATCGGACGCACCTTGCCCTCCTTTCTGGGCACAGTGAACAGATTGGAGTAAAACCCCCGAAATCTGTCCCGATGAGGCACCGGAACCACCACTCCTTGGGCCCGCACCGCCAGGTGCAGATCCCGCAAACGCTCCGGAGACAGCTGAAGATTTGAGGGGAAAAAAATCTGCCCGCCGGCCGAGAGAGAAATTCGATCTTGTAACCAGATCGAACGATTTCCTGAACCCATCCGTCCTGAATGCGGATCAGCCAAGGTTGGAGGAAACCGCGCAGACGTCCCCCCACCCCAGAGGCGGGTGAGGGCGCCCCTTCAGGCGGAACTGGCGTGGGTTGTCGAACCGGACTGGCCGGATTTTTGCTTACCCGCCCACGGCTTCTTCTGGGGGCCTTGGCCCTTGAAGGGCTTGCCCTTGGATTGTGACCGAAAGGCACGAAAGGACCCCTGGGAGGGCCTAAACGAGAAATTCCGTTTGCCACGGAAAGATTTGTGCTTGGGATTCTGGGGTAAGAGAGTACTCTTGCCCCCCGTAACTCCCTTAATCAGAGTATCCAAAGCCTCGCCAAAAAGGCGAGATCCCACGTAGGGAAAATCCGCCAACGTCTTGCGAGAAGATTGGTCTACCGAACCAACTTTTCAGCCATATCAGGCGACGGTTGAGCACTGCCACACTAGACAGGCGTGCAGCCAAAGGAGCTAAATTCAAGTCCGCATCACACAAGTACATGACGCCATGATGGATTTGATCCACCATAGCCAATGTGGTAAGCGGAGCCGAATCAGCCACCAGGGTGCGCCTGAGCACCTTCGTCCAATTGGCAACTGCCTGGGCCGCCATAACCGAAGCAAAAATAGGTTTTAGCATAGAACCAGCAACCATATAGGCATGACGGGCAAGAGACTCCAACCTCCTGTCCGTAGGGTCCCGGAAAACCGGGGTATCCTCAGAGGGAACCGCAGTAGCCTTGTTTAAAACGGCTACCGCGTGATCCACCTGAGGCGCCACACACCAACGCTCGTCGGTGGATGGCGCAAATGGATAAAGCAGTTTAAACTTATTCGGCACTGTAAAGGGCTTCTTTAAATTGCGCCACTGTTCATTAACCGTATGGTGAAATTCAGCAGGGCAGGGAAAAACCTGCGCTGATTTGCGAGCCCTGTGTGTTCCAAAAGAAGACACCCTAGCAGGAGGAGTAGGCTCATCCTCCAGGTGCAAAGTATCCTTAATGGAGGCAATCAGCTCATCCATGAGTGCAAGCTCTTCAGGCAAGCCAGGGGGAGAAACATCAACCCCTTCCACCTCCGCCTCCCCCTCAGACCCCATGAGGTCCAGAGATGAGCGAGACCCTGAGAAGGGCACGCCAGCCACAGCAGCCACATCGCCCTCTGAATCAGAGGAAATGGATAACCTGGCCCTTTTTGCGGATCGTTCAGCCATCAGCATATGCACCTGAGAAACCAAAGACGCCACTACCGTGGCCAGATCAGCCCCCTCGGGGGGTGCAGCAGCCCCCTGGTCCCCCACCAGGGCGGGGGAAACTTGCTATCCTGAGAATCCATGCCCACAGCAATGAAAGGAAAAAAAGGGTACTGGCCCTTTAACACCACGGTGAGCGTAGCCCACCGTACACTACTGTATGCACCGACCTCGCAGGGATAGAGAACACTGAGCAAGGAATGACAGGACAATGAAGGAAAAACCTGGAGAGAGCACAAACAGGCTGCTGCCACCGATCGCTGTCCCAGAGAAAGAGGAAGTGATGCAATAACCGGCTGACTTATATAGCCTATGAAGGCTCCGCAAAAATGGCCGCTCGGCTGAGGGATCGAGGCAACCAGAAAATGGCGCAGACGTGCTCGAACGAGCGCAGCCCGCCAAAATGGCGGCGAGTGGCGCCAAAACACAGCGCTGTATAGGGACAGGGCCGACCATAGCATTTTCTGCAAAAAAATGGCGGGACGCAACAGCGGCCGCCGCTCAAGCATGTCTGCATCCAATCTGCCCCACAGAATTCACAGCAGAGCGGGAGGGCCCCCCCCCCTCGCAGGCCACAAAGGCATGCAATCCACACAGGGATCTGACAGGGAGCCCGCATTATACACAGACATGGGGGTACACACAGCCACAGACTGACACCCACACAGATGGTCCCCACACAGAAGGTGCTTACCGTACCGGATGGCGTGGGGAGCCGTCTCCAGCAACAAACCGCTATCAGGGTGACAGGGAGTGCCGCAGCCAGGACGCAGTGGACTGCAGCACGGGAACGCAGAATGGCGTCCAGTGAGGTAGCCACCTCACAGGCAGCATCCCTGCAGCACACAGGGATGGGTCGTTCATGGCGCCAGGGCGAACCGTAGCTGAAAGCTCGATGGCAGGCTGGGGATCCATCTGGCCCTCAGCCCTGGGATCCAGGGTGGCCAGTCCGAGACCCAGCTCCGCATGATCATCTTCATCCGAAGATCCCTAAACTAAAGCTGACAAAATAACAGCTAGTAAAGAAAAGAAAAAATACTTGAAATAAAAATCAAAAAAAGGGTAGAAGGCTGAGACAGAAGCCCCAGCACAGGAAAGCCTGCTACTCCTAAGCTAGGCAAGATCAAACTGAGTTGGGAATGCTGGTGCAGGGAGGTATTGACTAAGGGGACAGCCCCTAGGGGTGTGTCTATGCTAAAAGCTTTTGTTATTAACAAATCTTATGCCTAGCTACTCCTGCGGAGCAAAGGTCAATACCCATTGGTGAAGACTTGTGAGTGGGCGGCGACTGTCGGAGGACGTAAGAGAAAACCGGGTTGGCGCCATTACGCGTTGACAAAAATCTTTCCCTTAGTTAGTAAACGCAATAACTTTTGCGCAAACCAATCAAAATACGCTTATTGGGATTTTTTTTTTTACCAAAAATATGTAGCAGAAAACAAATTGGCCTAAAATGTTAAATTTTTAAATTTTTTTTTTGGGGAAGGGAATTTCATATAAAAAAAATTTGAAAAATATTATTTTTTCAAAATTGTCGCTCTTTTTTTTGTTTATAGAGCAAAAAGTAAAAACCGCACAGGTGATCAAATACCACCAAAAGAAAGCTCTGTTTGTGGGAAAAAAGGACGTCAATTTCATTTGGGTACAGCGTCGCACGACCGCGCAATTGTCCGTTAAAGTCACGCAGTGCCGAATCGCAAAATAGGGCCTGGTCAGGAAGGGGGTAAAATCTTCCGGGGCTGAAGTGGTTACAAAGGGCCAATTTTTTTTTTTTTTAAGTAAAAAAAATACTTTTTTTGCTTTTAAGTTTAGATGTGAGATTGGAGGTCTTTTTGACCCCAGATCTCACATTAAAGAGGACCTGTCCTGCTTTTTTCTATTACAAGGGATGTTTACAATCCTTGTAATAGAAATAAAAGTGATAGAAATTTGAAATAGTCCCATCCCTTCGAGCTTGTGCGCAGAAGCAAACGCATACACAAGTTGCGCCCACATATGTAAACGATGTCCAAACCATGTGAGGTATCGCCGCGATCGTTAGAGCGATAATTCCAGCACTGGACCTCCTCTGTAACTCTAAACTGGTATTTTTAAAGCGTCGCCTATGGAGATTTATAAGTACCAATGTTTGTCGCCATTTCACTAGACTGCGTAATTTTGAAGCATGACATGTTGTTGTTGTTGTTGTTGTTGTTGTTAGGTATCAATTTACTCAGCAGTAACATTATCTTTCACATTATAGAATAAAATTGGGTTAACTTTACGTTTTTTTTTTTTTAATTTTGAAAAAAGTGTTTTTTTTCCAAAAAATTTGTGTTTGTAAGAACGCTGCGCAAATACAGTGTGACATAGTATTGTAACGATCTCCATTTTATTCTCTAGGGTCTCTGCTATATAAAAAAAAAAAAAAAAAAAACCACACAGGCCTGTCTGCAGCCAAATCCCACCCCACCCCCCCCCCCCCCCCATATACAGCAGCAGGAGGCATTGGAGCCCAGGGCGCCAGCTGTTGATCCGGGCTGCTCTGTGTAAAACCAACTGCACAGAGGAGGGAAATATAACATGTTTGTTATTTACAAAAAATAAAGGGAAAGGGATCCTTTTTAAAAAGGAGTTTGGGAGGCATTGGGGACTGTTGGGCTCATACAGTGGGTACGGAAAGTATTCAGACCCCCTTAAATTTTTCACTCTTTGTTATATTGCAGCCATTTGCTAAAATCATTTAGGTTCATTCTTCTTCCTCATGAATGTACACATAGCACCCCATACTGACAGAAAAACACAGAATTGTTGACATTGTTGCAGATTTATTAAAAAAGAAAAACTGAAATATCGCATGGTCCTAAGTATTCAGACCCTTTGCTCAGTATTTAGTAGAAGCCCCCTTTTGATCTAATACAGCCAGGAATCTTTTTGGGAAAGATGCAACAAGTCTTTCACACCTGGATTTGGGGATCCTCTGCCATTCCTCCTTGCAGATCCTCTCCAGTTCTGTCAGGTTGGATGGTAAATGTTGGTGGACAGCCATTTTTAGGTCTCTCCAGAGATGCTCAATTGGGTTTAAGTCAGGGCTCTGGCTGGGCCATTCAAGAACAGTCACGGAGTTGTTGTGAAGCCACTCCTTCGTTATTTTAGCTGTGTGCTTAGGGTCATTGTCTTGTTGGAAGGTAAACCTTCGGCCCAGTCTGAGGTCCAGAGCACTCTGGAGAAGGTTTTTGTCCAGGATATCCCTGTACTTGGCCGCATTCATCTTTCCCTCGATTGCAACCAGTCATCCTGTCCCTGCAGCTGAAAAACACCCCCACAGCATGATGCTGCCACCACCATGCTTCACTGTTGGGACTGTATTGGACAGGTGATGAGCAGTGCCTGGTTTTCTCCACACATACCGCTTAGAATTAAGGCCAAAAAGATCTATTTTGGTCTCATCAGACCAGAAAATCTTATTTCTCACCATCTTGGAGTCCTTCAGGTGTTTTTTAGCAAACTCCATGCGGGCTTTCATGTGTCTTACACTGAGGAGAGGCTTCCGTCGGGCCACTCTGCCATAAAGCCCCGACTGGTGGAGGGCTGCAGTGATGGTTGACTTTCTACAACTTTCTCCCATCTCCTGACTGCATCTCTGGAGCTCAGCCACAGTGATCTTTGGGTTCTTCTTTACCTCTCTCACCAAGGCTCTTCTCCCCCGATAGCTCAGTTTGGCCGGACGGCCAGCTCTAGGAAGGGTTCTGGTCGTCCCAAATGTCTTCCATTTGAGGATTATGGAGGCCACTGTGCTCTTAGGAACCTTAAGTGCAGCAGAAATCTTTTTGTAACCTTGGCCAGAGCTGTGCCTTGCCACAATTCTGTCTCTGAGCTCTTCAGGCAGTTCCTTTGACCTCATGATTCTCATTTGCTCTGACATGCATTGTGATCTGGAAGGTCTTATATAGACAGGTGTGTGGCTTTCCTAATCAAGTCCAATCAGTATAATCAAACACAGCTGGACTCAAATGAAGGTGTAGAACCATCTCAAGGATGATCAGAAGAAATGGAAAGCACCTGAGTTAAATATATGAGTGTCACAGCAAAGGGTCTGAATACTTAGGACCATGTGATATTTCAGTTTTTCTTTTTTAATAAATCTGCAACAATGTCAACAATTCTGTGTTTTTCTGTCAGTATGGGGTGCTATGTGTACATTCATGAGGAAGAAGAATGAACTTAGATGATTTAGGCAAATGGCTGCAATAAAAGAGTGAAAAATTTAAGGGGGTCTGAATACTTTCCGTACCCACTATATATACAGTACATATAATGTATAATATGCACTTAGCAGAATGAGCAATGTATACAATATCTATCATTCCAAATTTAAAAAACAAGAAAAAGCTCTGACTTATAAAAAGGGTCCTGAGCTACTTTGGGGCGACCTGCATTGACTTCAATGATATGAAGTCCGTGCATGCCGCTCCAAGGTCCCGGTGCGAGCGTTGCACCGCGACTTCACAGGTCACCCCGGGAAGTCGGGTCGCCTGAATGTGAACGGGCTCTTAAAGTCCTACTGAAGTACAGTCACTGAGCTCCCCATAAAACTCACTGTCACCGTACAGACACCGTGTACTACACTACATCCCGTGTAGAATGAAATTGCAAATACCCATTGCAACCAGACGCCGGCTCAGCTCAGCTACCCATAGCAACCAGACGCCAGCGCAGCTACCCATAGCAACCAGACGCCAGCGCAGCTACCCATAGCAACCAGATGCCAGCGCAGCACAACTATCTATAGCAACCAGGCGCGGGCTATGCACAACTACCTATAGCAACCAGGTGCTGGCTCAGCACAACTACCCATAGCAACCAGATGCAAACTCAGCGCAGCTACCCATGGCAACCAGGCGCCGGCTCAGCACAACTACCTATAGCAACCAGACGCCGGCTCAGCACAGCTACCCATAGCAACCAGACGCAGACTCAGCACAGCTACCCATAGCAACCAGACGCAGACTCAGCGCAGCTACCCATAGCAACCAGACCCCTTTGTAATGACAGACACATTCGGATTGTGTAGAGCTGCTGCACAATGCATGCTGTAGACTGTGAATGAGCCCTATAAGAGGAGTTGGAGATGGAGATGGGGGGGGGGGGGGGGGCTCCTGTATACTCAGATCAGAGCGAAGACACCCAGAAGAAGCTCTGCAGAGCCATCAATGTCACACACAGGGCAATCCTCATCTCTGCAGATTATCACCCCCCATGTCCATCACTCTGCAGAGCATCACTCAGTGAGGGTCATCTGTGTTCCTATATGGGACCTCATGACTTATAGTGATTCTCTGCAGAGCATCACCCCCATCAATGTGCCCCCTTCCTGCAGATTATCTCTATCACAAGTCTGTCCCCAGGCTGCAAAACTTTAAAACATGACCCCGGCTGTGCAGACCATCCCCCTCTGGACCCCAATACTGCCCCCTCCCCCCTATATCACACCATGCAGAGCATCACTCTGTAATTTCAGCACAGCATGGTGGAGTCTCCAGCACTGCAGAGCATCCCACCCATCCTCTTACATCGCACTTGCCGAGTGATGTGTGGGTTGGAGATGTCGGCAAGTCGGAAGTTTCGGCAGAACAGCGGGCTAGGAAGGAGGAGGAGCCTATGTTTCAGTAGGAGGGCCCATTGGCTGTGATTTGTTGGCGGGGAAAGACTCTAGACTGTGATTGGTTCCTGCTTTCTGTGGTGTAGGAAGGAATACGCTTTATTACCAGAGGCAGAGCGGAGGGGTGAGGGGGGTCGGCAGTCTGTGGAGGTATTTAGGGATCTGCAGTGACTCGGAGGGGTTCTCACCTGCCATTCACCAGTCCAGCACTTCCAGAAGTCTATCCCCGCCCATCGGTTAGAGTGCCGTCCAATGGGCGCTGAGCAATGGACCGTACCAATAACCTTCCCGGGGGGGAATCCCGTACACCTCTGTGATAGATATATGAGGAGAGGGGATGGATGTACCCCGCATATACACATGGACAGTACAGAACATCCCCCATTATTTATAAATCTCCGGAGAGGATTCGGAGGATTTATTATACGAGATAGAGAATTGAAGTGTTCCCCCTTCTTTCCGGTGTCAGTGGTCGGTGCCGTTGCTATGGAGACCCCATAACATTTCAGTGCCTGGATCCTTCCTGTGGTCAGTCCGCTGCCACTGATAGAAACAATTCCTGGAGTCCCCTCCTCAGGTCAGACCTCCTGTCATGGGGATGGAGGGGGGATGGGGGGTGTTATTGATTGGTAGTGATCAATCGGTGGCAGAGAGCTGGGTGTCCATGTGAACATATATATATATATGTCATTGTTCTCATAGAAGAGGGATGAAATATGAAACTGTCAGAGCTGCACAGCTGGTATGGGATTGGGTGGGGTGATCAGAGGGGATGGCTTCCCTACGTTCCACGCCACCTGTCCTTCCCTACCCTCCACGCCACCTGTCCCTCCCTGCCGTCCACGCCACCTGTCCCTCCCTACGTTCCACGCCACCTGTTCTTCCCTGCCCTCCACGCCACCTGTCCTTCCCTACGTTCCACGCCACCTGTCCTTTCCTACCCTCCACGCCACCTGTCCTTCCCTACCCTCCACGCCACCTGTCCTTCCCTACGTTCCACGCCACCTGTCCTTCCCTACGTTCCACGCCACCTGTCCTTCCCTACCCTCCACGCCACCTGTCCTTCCCTACGTTCCACGCCACCTGTCCTTCCCTACGTTCCACGCCACCTGTCCTTCCCTACCCTCCACGCCACCTGTCCTTCCCTACCCTCCACGCCACCTGTCCTTCCCTACGTTCCACGCCACCTGTCCTTCCCTACCCTCCACGCCACCTGTCCTTCCCTACGTTCCACGCCACCTGTCCTTCCCTACCCTCCACGCCACCTGTCCTTCCCTACGTTCCACGCCACCTGTCCTTCCCTACGTTCCACGCCACCTGTCCTTCCCTACGTTCCACGCCACCTGTCCTTTCCTACCCTCCACGCCACCTGTCCTTCCCTACCCTCCACGCCACCTGTCCTTCCCTACCCTCCACGCCACCTGTCCTTCCCTACGTTCCACGCCACCTGTCCTTCCCTACGTTCCACGCCACCTGTCCTTCCCTACCCTCCACGCCACCTGTCCTTCCCTACGTTCCACGCCACCTGTCCTTCCCTACCCTCCACGCCACCTGTCCTTCCCTACCGTCCACGCCACCTGTCCTTCCCTACGTTCCACGCCACCTGTCCCTCCCTGCCGTCCACGCCACCTGTCCCTCCCTACGTTCCACGCCACCTGTTCTTCCCTGCCCTCCACGCCACCTGTCCCTCCCTGCCCTCCACGCCACCTGTCCCTCCCTGCCGTCCACGCCACCTGTCCCTCCCTACGTTCCACGCCACCTGTTCTTCCCTGCCCTCCACGCCACCTGTCCTTCCCTACGTTCCACGCCACCTGTCCTTCCCTACGTTCCACGCCACCTGTCCTTCCCTACGTTCCACGCCACCTGTCCTTTCCTACCCTCCACGCCACCTGTCCTTCCCTACCCTCCACGCCACCTGTCCTTCCCTACCCTCCACGCCACCTGTCCTTCCCTACGTTCCACGCCACCTGTCCTTCCCTACGTTCCACGCCACCTGTCCTTCCCTACCCTCCACGCCACCTGTCCTTCCCTACCCTCCACGCCACCTGTCCTTCCCTACGTTCCACGCCACCTGTCCTTCCCTACGTTCCACGCCACCTGTCCTTCCCTACCCTCCACGCCACCTGTCCTTCCCTACCCTCCACGCCACCTGTCCTTCCCTACGTTCCACGCCACCTGTCCTTCCCTACCCTCCACGCCACCTGTCCTTCCCTACCCTCCACGCCACCTGTCCTTCCCTACGTTCCACGCCACCTGTCCTTCCCTACGTTCCACGCCACCTGTCCTTCCCTACGTTCCACGCCACCTGTCCTTCCCTACGTTCCACGCCACCTGTCCTTTCCTACCCTCCACGCCACCTGTCCTTCCCTACCCTCCACGCCACCTGTCCTTCCCTACCCTCCACGCCACCTGTCCTTCCCTACGTTCCACGCCACCTGTCCTTCCCTACGTTCCACGCCACCTGTCCTTCCCTACCCTCCACGCCACCTGTCCTTCCCTACGTTCCACGCCACCTGTCCTTCCCTACCCTCCACGCCACCTGTCCTTCCCTACCCTCCACGCCACCTGTCCTTCCCTACGTTCCACGCCACCTGTCCTTCCCTACGTTCCACGCCACCTGTCCTTCCCTACGTTCCACGCCACCTGTCCTTCCCTACCCTCCACGCCACCTGTCCTTCCCTACGTTCCACGCCACCTGTCCTTTCCTACCCTCCACGCCACCTGTCCTTCCCTACCCTCCACGCCACCTGTCCTTCCCTACCCTCCACGCCACCTGTCCTTCCCTACGTTCCACGCCACCTGTCCTTCCCTACGTTCCACGCCACCTGTCCTTCCCTACTCTCCACGCCACCTGTCCTTCCCTACGTTCCACGCCACCTGTCCTTCCCTACCCTCCACGTCACCTGTCCTTCCCTACCCTCCACGCCACCTGTCCTTCCCTACGTTCCACGCCACCTGTCCTTCCCTATGTTCCACGCCACCTCACCTTCCCTACGCTCCACGCCACCTGTCCTTCCCTACGCTCCACGCCACCTGTCCTTCCCTACGTTCCACGCCACCTGTCCTTCCCTACGCTCCACGCCACCTGTCCTTCCCTACGTTCCACGCCACCTGTCCTTCCCTACGTTCCACGCCACCTGTCCTTCCCTACGTTCCACGCCACCTGTCCTTCCCTACCCTCCACGCCACCTGTCCTTCCCTACCCTCCACGCCACCTGTCCTTCCCTACCCTCCACGCCACCTGTCCTTCCCTACGTTCCACGCCACCTCACCTTCCCTACCGTCCACGCCACGTGTCCTTCCCTACGTTCCACGCCACCTGTCCTTCCCTACGTTCCACGCCACCTGTCCTTCCCTACGTTCCACGCCACCTGTCCTTCCCTACGTTCCACGCCACCTGTCCTTCCCTACGTTCCACGCCACCTGTCCTTCCCTACGTTCCACGCCACCTGTCCTTACCTACCCTCCACGCCACCTGTCCTTACCTACCCTCCACGCCACCTGTCCTTACCTACCCTCCACGCCATCTGTCCTTACCTACCCTCCACGCCACCTGTACTTCTCTACGTTCCACACCACCTGTCCTTCCCTACGTTCCACGCCACCTGTCCTTCCCTTCCGTCCACGCCACCTGTCCTTCCCTTCCGTCCACGCCACCTGTCCTTCCCTTCCGTCCACGCCACCTGTCCTTCCCTTCCGTCCACGCCACCTGTTCACACCTACAACCCACAGCACCTGCCCATACCTACCGTCTGCTCCGACTGTCCATATCACCTGCTCACACCTACCATCCACACCTATCCTCCGCATCACCCACCCACACCTACCGTCCAGTCCACACCTATCCTTCAGATCTAACCGTCCACACCACTTGCCTACACCATCCGTCCACACTATCCGTCCACACTGTATTCCTGCATACAACATGTTAGGAGGCTGAGGATGGCTCAGGCCACATTCTTGCCAGGCAATGTACACAACGCTCTTTCTTCTCCCTCTTCTCTGTGCAGAGCTTCCAGGACAGATCAGAGCGATTCACTGTGCAGTAGAGCTGCACGATTCTGGATAAAATGAGAATCACAATTTTTTTGCTTAGAATAAAGATCACGATTCTCGGGGTAACATCATCAACAACATTATACAAAAAAATTGAGCTAACTTTACTGTTTAGTTTTTTTTTTTTTGTTAATTCATAATTTTTTCCCAAAAAACTGTGTTTGAAAGACATTTATATTACGCAAATACAGTGTGACATAAAAGATTGCAACGATCGCCATTTTTATTCTCTAGGTCTAGGGTCTCTGCTAAAAAAAAAATATATATAAGTTTGGGGGTTCTAAGTAATTTTCTAGCAAAAAAAAAAATAATTTTAACTTGTAAGCAACAAGTGTCAGAAAACGGCTTAGTCTTTTAACTACTTGTCGACCGCACCACGCAGATTTACTGTGGCAGGGTGGCTTGGCTGCGCATAATCACGTAGATCTACGTGATCATGTGCATTCGGTCTGTGATAAGACACAGCGGGAGCCAGACCACGAGAGGAGCGGGAACGATCACCGCCGGCCTCCTGCGATCTTCAGGGAAACTGACAGAAGAGCCGCCTGCCTATGTAAACAAGGAAGTCGGCTCTCCTATCAGACAGGCACAGAGAGATCATGTGACTCAGCTAAGCTGAAATACCGACCTCTGTGTGCCTGTCACAGAGCCCCCCCCCCACAGTTAGTAAGCACAATTTAGGAGCACACTTAACCCCTTGATCACCCCCTGTATTAACCCCTTCCCTGCCAGTGTCGTTTATACAGTAACAGTGCATATTATTTAGCACTGTATTGGTGTCACTGGTCCCCAAAAAGTGTCAGATTTGTCCGCCACAATGTCGCAGACCCAGTAAAAAATTGCTGCCAGTAATAAAAACAACAAAAAGAAAAAAAAATCCCAAAAATCTATCCCATATAGTTTGTAAATGCTATAACTTTTGCACAAACCTATTAAAATACGCTTTTTGGGATTTCTTTTTTACCAAATATGTAGCAGAATACAAATTTTCCTAAACTGACAAAAAATTTGATTTTTTTAAATTTTTTATATTGGGAATGTTTTATAGCAGAAAGTAAAAAATGTTTTTTTTTTTTTTCAAAATAGTCGCTCTTTTTTTGTTTATAGCGCAAAATCTAAAAACCGCAGTGGTGATCAAATACCACCAAAAGAAAGCTCTGTTTGTGGGGAAAAAAGGACATCAATTGTATTTGGGTACAGTGTCGCACGACCGCGCAATTGTTAAAGCAACGCAGTGTCGAATTGCAAAAAATGGCCTGGTCATTAAGGGGCTGAAGTGGTTAATGGGTTATTCTGCCCTCCCTTACAGACGTAAGTTCATTCCTTTCATCTAAAAGAAGGAAATGATGTAAAGCATTGTGTTTATAGTTATCTAGCAGCCCCGTACAGGAGGACCGGTGGTCCCCCCCTATCAGCGGCCCTGCCCCCTGGACCTGCTGCATGGGCCCTGACGGCTTGTTATCCCCGGAGGTAAGTACAGTGGGAACCGGGGGCGGGGATGGGGGGTATTGGTGTGTGTACGCTGTTTATTCATCTTTTTCTGAAAACTTTTACAAACATTTGTTTAGGAGAGATGCATTGAGGTGTATTGGTGGTCTTTGTGTTGCATAAAAATGCAGCAGATGCCCCAAAGTGAGGCGCTATTGGATCCGGGTGAATAATTATATCTACACTCTCACCCAAGTAAATTTGACTAAATCCCCAAAGCAGGCTCTATTAGGCCAGGGGCGTAACTACAGGGGTAGCAGAGGTTGCAATTGCAACCGGGCCCTATGCTCCAGGGGGCCTGTGCGCCTCCCCTGTACACCTGCATAGGAGTTGTGGTGGGGGCAGCATGTAGAGAAATCACTGCCCACTGCCCTCCTTTTTCTTCCTGCGGCTGCAGGAGGAAAATGGAGGAGATTGGTTCCTCTGTATGCTGCCCCCGCCACTCCTCCTATCCAGTTCACTTGTGTTCTGCTGTCTCTGGGCCCCTCTATGCTCCCCTGGTTCCCCCCCCTCCTACTGTGCTGCCCCCACCCTCCCCTCTCCTGCCGGCTGCTGCAGGGGATGGGTCACAATAGAGTACCAGGAAGGGGTCGGTAAATATGTAATTTACCAGCTCCTTCCTTTTCTGAATGGACAGAGTCATAGTCAGTGACATTGTAAAAAAATAAAATAAAATAAAATGATAAAAAATAATACAATTAAAATACCAAAAAATAAAAACTGCTGACACCAGTGGGTGAACTTCCAGGATCGCAAAGGTCGCACTTGCGACCGGGCCCTGGCATTCCACCACCCCGTGGAGGCTCCAAGATGGCAGGAAGGGGGGGCTTACTGCAGAACTTGTTAAAGGGTCCCGCTGCGGGACTGTAATAAAGGGCCCGCAACATGAACATGGTTTAAAACTCCTCAGGCCACAAAGACTTTTCCCTTTGCATCTGCTATTCCAATTGTCTTTCTCCTCGGAGAGGCCATTGTTCCCGCTAGTGGCCTGATCTTGCAAAGAAGTCTTTTTGGTCTTAGGAATGGACAAAGTGGTGTTAAGGGTCCCTTCTTCCCTGATATGTACAAATATCCTCTTATTTTCCATTTCTCCAGGTTTCAGAAATGAGTAAACGTATCGAAAATGATGGCGTAATGGGACCCCCCTTGGACCTTGCCTTCAAATGTATTAATTCCATGGAAGGTAAGTAGATACATTTCTCACATGAGGCCTTTACCCCCCACTGACAGAACCATTCCACAGTCTTCAGCAACATGTCACATTAGTTATATAGCTCTGACATATACTGAAGTGCTGTACATTAGGGACCGACCGATTATCGGCAAAGCCGATATATCGAGGGCCGATATGCACTTTTCCCGATATATTGGAATCGGCCCCGGAGGTTACCGATATTTTGGGAAAGTGCTTGTTCCGGAGTGATGCCTGCAGCTAGAGGCATCACCCCGGTACCGGCGTCCATGGCCGACGGTCGGCTGTCTTGTAATGACAACTGATGTGGCTGAGAAGCCTCTCGGCTGTCATTACAAGGAGCGGGAGGGGACGTCATCCCCCTCCCGCCACCTTCCATGGGAGACCCGGGCAACCAGCCTGCATGGCCGCCGAAGACCTGATCAAAGCCACATTCGGCTCTGATCGGGTCTTCATGCGAAAAACCCGGAAGTGATGTCATGAGTGTCATCACTTCCGGGTACTGTCTCCCGCCAGATTAAAAAAAATGACAGCATTCAAAACAGCCAAACTTGGCGTTTTGAATGCTTTTAAGTGCAGAGGAGGGGTTTGGGGTATTTTAGACCCCCCAGATCCCTCCACAAAAGTACCTGTCAAAATTTTTTTTTAAATGTACAAAAATAGCGGCCCATATAGGCCGAAACCGATATGCATTGGCCAAAATATCGGTATCAGCAACAAAAAAACGATATCATTCGATCCCTACTGTACATAGAACACTGAGCCAGTCACATTAGTCTCTGTACCAGAGGAGCTTACACTCTAATGTCCCCCCACAGTCACACACTATTCTTATACATTTACATACAAAAACCACTATGTGTTGCGCTAAAGAATGAATAATAACCAAGTGAAAAGAAACATCCAATGTTGAAGATTAATATACTACAAATTAATATGCGGGTTATATGAGCACCCTATAAATGTAGAAAACATGTAAGCACTAATAAACCAAACAGCATGTGAAATAATGTGCATAAGAAGGGTCCTTCAGTGAAGAAAAAAAACACTCCCACAAAAATAAAAAATATATATAAACGTCCTTAAATGGAAAAAAAAAGTGGGAAATGGTGAATCCCAGTGGAGAGGAACCACAAGTCCCAGCAAATGATAGACTGTCCAATGGAGCATCCACTAGAGGGCACCTGTGATCAAAAGAGATGTACAGTGGTGATCGAAAGTTTGGGCACCCTAGGTAAAAATTTGTATTAATGTGCAAGCCAAGGAAAGATGGAAAAATCTCCAAAAGGCATCAAATTACAGATTAGACATTCTTATAATATGTCAACAAAAGTTAGATTTTATTTCCATCATTTACACTTTCAAAATGACAGAAAACATAAAATGGCGTCTGCTAAAGTTTGGGCACCCTGCAGAATTTATAGCATGCACTGTCCCCTTTGCAAGGCTGAGACCTGCCAGTGTTATGGATTGTTCTCAGTCATCGTCTGGGAAGACCAGGTGATGTCAATCTCAAAGGTTTTAAATTCCCAGACTTATCTAACCTTGCCCCAACAATCAGCACCATGGGATCTTCTAAGCAGTTGTCTAGAAAACTGAAAATAGTTGACGCTCACAAAGCTGGAGAAGGCTATGAGAAGATAGTAAAGCGTTTTCAGATGTCAATATCCTCTGTTCGGAATGTAATTAAGAAATGGCAGTCATCAGGAACAGTGGAAGTTAAAGCAAGATCTGAAAGACCAAGAAAAATATCAGACAGAACAGCTCGCAGGATTGTGAGAAAAACAATTCAAAACCCACGTTTGACTGCACGATCCCTCCAGAAAGATCTGGCAGACTCTGGAGTTGTGGTACACTATTCCACTATAAAGAGATACTGGTACAAATATTGTCTTCATGGAAGAGTCATCAGAAGAAAACCTCTTCTACGTCCTCACCACAAAAATCAGCCTTTGAACTTTGCAAATGAACATATAGACAAGCCTGATGCATTTTGGAAACAAGTTCTGTGGACCGATGAGGTTAAAATTGAACTTTTTGGCCAGAATGAGCAAAGGTACGTTTGGAGAAGAATTTAATGAAAAGAACCTCTGTCCATCTGTTAAGCATGGGGGTGGATCAATCATGCTTTGGGATTGTATTGCAGCCAGTGGCACAGGGAACATCTCATGAGTAGAAGGAAAAATGGATTCAATAAAATTTCAGTAAATTTTGGATGGTAACTTGATGCCATCTGTGAAAAAGCTGAAGTTAAAGAGAGAATGGCTTCTAGAAATGGATAATGATCCTAAACACACCTCGAAATCCACGGGGGATTACATCAAGAGGCATAAACTGAAGATTTTGCCATGGTCTTCACAATCTCCTGACCTCAACATAATTGAAAATCTACGGATAGACCTTAAAAGAGCAGTGCGTGACAGACAGCCCAGAAATCTCAAAGAACTGGAAGACTTTTATAAGGAAGAATGGGCAAAGATACCTCAAACAAGAATTGAAAGACTCTGGGCTTGCTACAAAAAGCGTTTACAAGCTGTGATACTTGCCAAAGGGGGCAGTACAAGATATTAACTCTGCAGGGTGCCCAAACTTTTGCAGACACCATTTTTTTGTTTTCTGTTATTTTGAAAGTGTAAATGATGGAAATAAAATCTAACTTTTGTTGACATATTAGAAGAATGTCTAATCTGTAATTTGATGCCTTTTGGAGATTTTTCCATCTTTCCTTGGCTTCTTTATGCACATTAACCACTTAAGCCCCGGAGGATTTGGCTGCTAAACGACCAGGGGGTATTTTGCGATTCGGCACTGCGTGACTTTAGCGGACAATTGCGCGGTCGTGCGACGCTGTATCTAAACGAATTTGGCGTCCTTTTTTTCCCACAAACAGAGCTTTCTTTTGGCGGTATTTGATCACCTGTGCGATTTTTTGATCACGCGCTATAAACAAAAAAAGAGCGTCAATTTTGCAAAAATAGCAATATTTTTCCCTTTTTTTTATATGAAATTCCCCCCAAAAAAAATGTAAAAATCAAAATTTTTTAACATTTTCGGCCAATTTGTTTTATGCTACCTATGTTTGGTAAAAAAAAATCGCAAAAAGCGTATTTTGATTGGTTTGCGCAAAAGTTATTGCGTTTACTGACTAAGGGAAAGATTTTTGTCATTTTTGTTGTTTTTTTTTTTAACGCGTAATGGCGGCGATCTTTTTTTTTTTTTGCGGTACTGCGACATTGCGGCGGACAGATCGGACCCTTGACTGACATTTTTGACACTTTTGGGGTTACCAGTGACATTTCTACAGTAATCAGTGCTATATATATGCACTGTTACTGTAAAAATACACTGGTAGTGAAGGGGTTAACTTTATTTGAGAGGGAGGGGCTGTGTGTGTCCCTAGGGGCGTGATTCTTACTGTGATTGGCTGTGGCTTCAGCTGTATGCAGAGTGATCAACGGATCTACATAGTAGATCCATATGATCAGCTCTCATACAGAGGGGAGAATGACAGGCAGCTTGTTTACACAAGCTGCCTGACTTTCTCCCTCTCCCCCGCCGATCGCAGAGTGGCCGGCGGACATCGGGTCCGCCGGTCACACGCGCGGGGGGGTCCGTGACCACGCGGGAGCGGGAGCGCGCCTCCGGCGGCGCGCGCTCGCTCCCTAGACCCTCACAAGCTAGTGACGTAGCCCTACGTCACTTTGCCTGTGAGGGGCTGACCGCCGACGTAGATCGGCGTGCGGCGGTCGGCAAGTGGTTAATACAAATTTTTACCTGGGGTGCCCAAAATTTCGATCACCACTGTAAATATGGCTGCTTACCAGACTCATATGGTCATCTAATTTAATAGACCACAATTCGCTTAGCAATGGAAGCCAATCACAGGGGTCACACAGGATATTTTCCAGAGTGGCATATCCAGAGAAGGCTTGAGCAGAGATCAAGAAGTAATCCTCACATAAAGATAGGTGGAGCCCATGGAGATTATTCCAGGAAGGAAAGAGGGCACATAGGGGAAGAATAGAGATAAATCTATAATCCTACCACTTAAATCACTGGTCCGACCACATCTGGAGTATTCTGTCCAGTTCTGGTCGCCAGTCCTCAGGAGGGATGTGTTGGAGCTGGAGAGAGTCCAGAGAAGGGCAACTAAACTGATTAGGGGATTGGAGGATCTTAAATATGAAGAGCGCTTACAAGCGCTTGATTTGTTTTCCCTGGAAAGGAGACAACTCTTCTGCTGCCAGTTCCAGCAATGTCTCCTTTGCTGAACCGTGGTTGTCCAAGATTGGAGTGTGGCAGTGTGGAGGAGACGATCAACCATTTCTTGCTTCAGTGCCCCTTCAATATAGAAGTCAATAAGCGGGTAGGTGGGGCTCTGGGTATCCCTTTTCTTTCCCGCTTGAGTTATGCGAAGTGGTCGTATGGGTCGTTTGGGACGCATCAGGATTTTGATTTTGAGACATTTTTTCTAGTTAGCTTAGTAGTTAGTTACTTCATGTGGAATGTACGGTGTCAGGTTTCCACTCAAGAAAAAAGTCCTTTCTGTCTAGGTGGTGGTGCACAACATTCTGGGTGAGGTTGGGAAGATTCGGGGTCTTGAGAAGGACAGTAGGCGGCTGGGAGCCTGGGCAAAGGCATGGAGGAATGTCAGGTCCCTATAGGTGCTGTCTAGCAGTCTCTGGGTGTGCGGCTTTTCTTTCTGTCTTTTCACATCCCCTAGAATTTTTATAAGATCAGATTTTTTAAATAAGGCTGTATGCATGGGTTAACTTTGTAATCGTTTCTTAGCCTGAGGGGGTGTTTAGGTGGAGGTGCTTTGTTGAGTTTATTCATGTTAATAATAATATGAAAATGTGTCTTGGTTGGTATATTTAGTTTTTCTTTATGTTTTCTTTTTCTGGCAAAAAAACAATTTTCTGTTTTTATGCTGATGTAAGATATTTTTGTTTATGTATATTTTCATTTATTTTGTATATATGTAAATATGTTTTTATTATGTTTGTAAGATTTTTAACAAACAAAAATGTACACTCGAATGTCGCCCCACAGTCTTACACTATTAGGAATGCAATAAGGAATGTTCCCAACAAAGGACAAAGTTCAGGGTCAGGAATCGGTGGGACTGGAGCAATTATCAGTAGGGGACATTATGGACTGGGCGTTGGGACCATAACACTGACAAGGTGCTCCTGAAATGACACGTGGGTGTCATATATGCACGATATGATAAGACCTCAAAGGGCTGACTGGCAGTGATATCAAAAGCCCAGAAACACAGAGGACAGTGTACCCATTCACACAGTCTAGGTTTATTCCACACACAGTTAAAAACAAATGAGATGAATGGTGAGATGGTGGTAACCAGTTGATGACCAACCCCCATACCACAGGCATGCAGGATATGCGGGGAACCGGGATACCGATGAGGAGCGTGGGATCCATTTTGGAACTATCTTGCCGGCCGCGGCAAGGAGGCGGGTAGATAAACATCACCGGAAGTAGCCGTAACCAGTAAGTCTGTGGTGATGGACACTCAGACTGGGACACCATAGAATCATGCCAGTTGCTAAGATACCATGTTTTTGGGTATGCCCCTTTGTCAAATCCTGATAGGCAACCAGCAAACCGATGTTTATATCTGTGCACCGTCAGTTAACAGTTACCCAGCATATCCCTTAGCCCAAGGATGGTCTGGTCAACTACTGATGGGGAATGCCCCATTAACACCTAATAAACCTTTATAAAATATATAGATTAAAATGGCCATAAAAACAAGGAAAAAAACATCCGACGCCTCGCGGCTGCACATGCAAGAGGTAGCTGGCGTTTTTTTTTAATCTATACATTTCTTAAGGTCTATTAAATGGCAGTGTTATGTTTTAATGTGTTTCTAGCCACTATCCCACTGGTCACTTTGAGGCCGCCCTTCTAAATGACTATTGATATCTGGATCACTCATGACGGTTTTCATCAAGGTGGAGCCAGTCAAGCACCTTACAACGCTGTTTGGTGTGACAGGACAAGCACTGCAGGTCCACTATATGCATGGGTTAGGTGGGGTGCAGGGACTGGGATGGAGTTAGTAGAGAAGATCTATGAAGGTAAAGGGGAGGGGGGGGGGACAGTGGGAAAGACAGATCTGTCATCTTTTATGGAAATTGTGATCCCTGAAGTCCAGACCTTGTTGCTGATGGCACACAATTTGGATGTCCATGCTGACGCTCTGTACTGCCCCCTACAGATGTCCTACAGGAAGAACCCCGAGAGGGCCTGCGGCCAATAAAACGTGGAGAAGGTGGAAAGCTGCACAGCCAGGCGCTCAGGCTGAACAATAACACCCTGACCGACCTTCGCGGCTTCAAGGAGGTGGTGGCCAACCTGTTGAGTGACCCTTCCCATCTCTCCTGGATAGACCTCTCCTTCAATGACCTCCCAAACATCGACCCTGTAAGTGTGCCCCCTGCTGTCCACAATGGTCTCTCTTCCTCAGCGTGGGACTGTCTGATTATTTTGTTGTGTTCTCACATTACATTACATTGGTGATCAGTGGGAGGAACGCTCCTTACATTGGTGATCAGTGCAGGGCTGGCACAAGACATTGTGCTGCATGGGTCCAAGAATAAAATGCTGCCCCACCCCCTCAAAAGAAAAACCCCTCAAAAGAAAAAAAAAATTGCGCCCACCAAAAGGCCCCCACCTCCGTTATTTTATGTTATTTAAAACTAAAATAAAATGTATCAAGAGGTCAGATTTACATGCACCAGCACCTTGTCTATATGCAGAATTTTTTAGGGGCTGCAATGGGGGGGGGGGGGGGGGAGGCTGCTTTGTGGGGTATGGGGACAAAAAACAAACCTACAAACAAAACTGTAATAATATTTAGAAAAAAAAAAATATATATATATACTATTATCTTCTTCCATACCTCACCACTGGACCAGTCCACCCACTGTCTGTCCTCAGTCCTCCTGTCACTATGCTGCGATGTGGCCACCACCCTAGAAGATCCACCCTGCCCTGCGTGAGGTGGAGTGCGCTGATGTCTGACATCTTTGCACACACCACAATCACACGGGGGACATTCCCCAAGAGGAGACGCTCCGCCTCCTCTTACTCCTCAGTTTGCACTATGGGTGGCAGTATAAGTTGGGGAAATGCAGCCTGTAAAGCGCCGCAAACTGATAACATACAAAACTGCTAAGAAAAAAAATCTTGGGCGTCAATTTGCTGCCCCTCTCAAGGTTCCGCCTGGGTCCAATGGACCCAGTGGGATCCATGGTAGGACCAGGCCCTGGATCAGTGGGAGGAATGCTACCTACCATTGGTGATCAGTGGGAGGATTGACCCTTACATATTGATGGTGATTTGGGGGTTTTTGTTGGACAGGTCCTAACTACATACCGTCATCTTTCTGTACTAAATCTCCACGGCAACAGTATTCTTCAGCTGACAGAAGTGGATAAACTCGCCACCCTGCCCAACCTGAAGAGCCTGACGCTGCACGGGAACCCCATCGAGGCGGAAAAGGGGTACAGGTGAGCCCCTCATGTTCATGATGAACCTGTGACACACAATGAAAGTACATTTTACAATGAAAGTAAACTTGCTACAAACCAGGGCAATTCACCCGGGGTGTAGAAACGCACAGGTCACCTATAGGGAAGGTTGAATAAGTGTTATTTTATTAACGGTACTCTGCTAAGTTTTAAGGCACTTGTAAAAAAAAAAAAAAAAGTGAGGACACTTTAAAATATAATGAATTAAAAAGTTTTTATTTTTCAATTAACAACCCACAAAGTGCAAAACTCCTGGATCTTGGGAGGAGTTATGCAAATATCAAAATGGTTGATGGATGGGTATCCGTGTGAGGGGGTGGGGGTTTCTAGGCAGGCTGTATGTACCCGGGTGAATTTAATTAGTGTGCAACGCTTCTATTAAACTCTGTGTTAACTGTGAAATATACCAAATCAATTAAATAAATGACTCCAAAATTCATATATTCAACAGTGATCTACTTAATTCACAGTGATCATGAAATGATAACCATGTGTGAAGTAACATGAATATGTTTGTGCAGTCCTCATTATATAAACAAAATCCAAGTCCTTGTTATCGAGCTGACAATCACCAATCTTCCATGTGCTTGATTAAAATGCTCAAAATTATGCAGCTGGTGACAACACCCCTCTCGTGCTCCCCTTTGGGTGTATTCTCACCTTAACGCCAGTGACCTCACAATTAAGTTTGGTCAATATTCACTTCTTAGGCCCATCTGGACTAAAATGTAAAGATTTCCGGATTCCCTTCCTCTCCTTCTAAGTGCCGCTGCTTCTCACCATACGATCCGTGTGTATGTAAAAACAAATGTTCTCCAAATGTGCTTCTAACCTTTTTCAAATTCAAATAATCTTTTTTTACTTGCAAAGTGATTACTCACAATTTTCAGGGTGCTCATAGCGCACCACTCTGACAGCACTAAGTAATGATGTACAGTTCCTTATCTCCATGACACAAGCAGCTGGTGTACAAATCCTCCCGCCGGGGAAACACTTGCCGTACCGCCCTCTGTGCCCCTCCTCTACACGTTACACCATAGGGACACATGGCTTCTTCAAGGAAAAATTTAAATTTTTACTCAGTGATGTCTGACTGCTGTGCTCGAAGCACCCTGAAAAATATGAGTAATTGCTTTGCACTTTAATAAAGATTATTTGGATTATAAGCACTATTGGAGATCATTTGTTTTTACATACATATGGATTGTATGGTGAGAAGCAGCGGGACCTGGAAGGAGAGGAAGAGAATCTGGACATCTTTGCATTTTAGTCCAGATGGGATTAAGAAGCGAGTATTGACCAAACTTAATTGTGAGGTCACTGGCATTCAGGTAAAAGTACACCCTAGGGCCCCTTTCACACACGGAGTCCGTCAGGCGGACTCAGTTTTTCTCAGCGGGGGATCGATCCGCCGATTCCCCGCTGAGCAGGCGGATGACAGTTGTGTCTCTGCGCTGTGTGTGGAGACACAGCTGTCAGGTCCTCATTCGACTCTATGGGGGAATCGGATGGGAACGGACCGTCTGTCCATTCTCATCCAATCCGCCAGACAGATGGAAAATAGGGTTTCCATCCGTCCGGTTTTGACGGATCGGATGTCAGCGGACATGTCTCCACTGACATCTGATGCCCAATAGAGATGCATGGGGCATCCGTTCAGATCCGCAAAAAACACCTGACAGGCGGATCTGAGTGGACTCTGTGTGTGAAAGGGGCCTAAGGGGAGCACCAGTGGGGTGTTGTCACCAGCTGCATAATTTTGAGCACTTTCTTTAAGCACATGGAGAATTGGTGATTGTCAGCACGACAACAAGGAATTGGACTTTTGTTTATATATATTAAGCACTGCACAAACATATTTATGTTACTTCACACACTGTTGTCATTGCATGATCACTGTGAATTAAGTAGATCACTGTTATATGAATTTTGGAGTAATTTATTTAATTGATTTGGTATATTTCACGGTTAACACAGAGTTTAATAGAAGCACGGTACATTCATTTATTACACTAATTATGTGTAAATGTGAGAAGTGCCTGCAGCTGACGCCATAGAACTGATCTTAGGTTGCTCGCAATGTTTTTGGTTTGTTTGTATTTACCAGGGTCCCCTTGGTGTTTGCTATGTCTGAGCTGATGGTACCACTGAACATCCTCCATGAAGACCACTTCTGACCAGACTTCTCCAGGCTGTAGATATGGGTGTATTAGGTTTCCACTGGTGTCTGCCAAGAAGGGTGCTGACTTGCTTTCACAATCAGAAGATGTTCATTGGCACCATTCGCTCAGACCTGACAGACACCATTGGGACCCTGGTAAACCCACCTACAGTCTGGACAAGTCCATTCAGAAGTGACAGGGGTTCCTTAAATGTTTCTGTGCATAGATTTGGGGATATAGTCAGAATTAATTGTCTCATCAATGCTGAAAAGTACAGCCAGATATTTATTCATTATGTAATTAAAGAGGTACCTGATTCTGAATTCTACAGCAGGACAATGACCCTAAACATACAGCCAACGTCTTTAGTAGAACAAGGAATTCCAGAGATGATATGGCCCCCACAGTGGCCTGATCCCTGGTAGAGATGGAACACCCCCCCCCCCCCCACAGAGCCCTGATCTGAGATTGTATGGCCCCCTACGGAGCCCTGATTTTGGGAAGAGATAGAATGGCCCCCTACAGAACCCTTTTATCTCTGAAAGAGATGGTATTCCCCCCCAGGCCCCCCGCCCCCCCCGCCCCCCCCGCCCCCAGATCTCTGGAAGAGATGGTATCCCCCCCCCCCCCCCCCCACACACACACACACACACACACACACACTACGGCAGAGTCCTAAACTCTGGAAGAGATGGTATGGCCCCCACAGAGCCCTAAACTCTGGAAGAGATGGCATGGCCCCCAAAGAGCCCTAAACTCTGGAAGAGATGGCATGGCCCCCAAAGAGCCCTAAACTCTGGAAGAGATGGCATGGCCCCCAAAGAGCCCTAAACTCTGGAAGAGATGGCATGGCCCCCAAAGAGACCTAAACTCTGGAAGAGATGGCATGGCCCCCACAGAGACCTAAACTCTGGAAGAGAAGGTATGGTCTCCACAGAGCCCTCATCTCTGGTGTGATCATGATCTGACCCCCCCTCTGAGAACCCTGATCTTACCATCATGCAATCTGTCTGGGATTACATGTAGAAATAGAAGCAACCGAGGAAAACCCAAATCCATAGAAGAACTGCGCTTTGTTTTCCAAGACTCGCGGCACAACCTACAGGCCAAGCTCCTTAAAAAACTGTGTGCAAGTCTACCAAATAGAGTCAAAATCTGTTTTAAAAACAAAGTGGGGACACCCCAAATTTTGATCTGATTGATCAGTTTTTTTTTTTTTTTTTTTTTTTTTTAGTTTATGAACTTTATAGCTTGTTAATTAAAAAATAAAATCTATTCATTTGTGCTATTTTTGAAAGCATCTTTACTTTACATCAATGTTTCCCCAAATTCCTAAACCATTTGCCCATCACTGTATATTTCACAATTTATACCTCCTCTGATGTACAACCTTCTCCCCCTCCCCCACAGGCCCTACATACTGTCTGTCCTTCCGCAGCTCAAGAGCTTTGATTTCAGCGCTGTCACCAAGCAAGACCGAGTTAGCGCTGATGTCTGGAGCCGAATGAATGGCAAACTGAAGAAAGTCCGGAGGACTAAGAAAGAGTGACGAGATGGGAGATGAGAGCTCACTCTACAAGGGTCAGATCACCTCTGGGGGGGAAGTCAGGAGACAAAGTCCTGCACTTTCCATAGACCCCCCATGTCCTAAAATGACATGGACGCAGTCTGCAACTAAAGAGAATGTCAAATATTTTTGGAGTTTTTTTTTATTTTTATAAATATAAAGGGATTGAAGTTTGATGGGATATAGTGTTATCTGTGCATGTTTTCAAATCCTTCTGTCTATGTCCAGTTTGTAGTTTGCATATATATATATATATATATATATATATATATATATATATATATATATATATATATATATATATGCATGGAGAAAGCCAAATTTGCACATTATATACTCGGATTCTGCTTCCTGCAATGCAGCATTATACATTGATTGTGCTTTACTGCTTCCAGTGAAGCGCAAATGTCCCATAAGGCATACAATTTTGTTTTGAAAAATCTATTAGATGTCTCGTCTACCCGCTATTGAAACTAGTGGTGCACAGATCTGCAATAATAGCTCAACGTACGGTGCATCCAGAAAGTATTCAGTGCTTCACTTTTTTCACATTTTGTTATGTTATAGCCTTATTCAAAAATGGATTAAATTATTTTCCTCAAAACTCTACAAACAATGCCCCATAATGACAACATGAAAGAAGTTTGTTTGAAATCTTTGTAAATTTATTTAAAAAAATACAAATGTACATAGGCATTCACAGTTTTTGCCATTCCACTCAAAATTGAGTTCTGGTGCATCCTTTTTCCACTGATAATCATTGAGACGTTTCTACAAATTGATTGGAGTCCACCTGTGGTATATTCAGTTGATTGGACATGATTTGGAAAGGCACACACCTGTCTATATAGACCTCTGAAACAGGATTGTACTGATGCACAGATCTGGGGAAAGGTACAGAAAAATTGCTGCAGCATTGAAGGTCCTGATGAGCAAAGTGGCCTTCATCATCCGTAAATGGAAGAAGTTTGGAATCATCAGGACTCTTCCTAGAGCGGGCTGCCTGGTCAAACTGAGCGACCAGGGGAGAAGTGCCTTAGTCAGAGGTGACCAAGAACCTTATGGTCACTCTGGCAGAGCTCCAGGAGAACCTTCCAGAAGAACAACCATCTCTGCAGCACTCCACCAATCAGGCCTGTATGGTAGAGTGGCCAGACGGAAGCCACTTCTCAGTAAAAGGCACATGACATCCCGCCTGGAGTTTGCCAAAAGGCACCTGAAAGACTGTCAGACAATGAGAAACAAAATTCTCTGGTCTGATGAAACAAAGATTGAACTCTTTGGCCTGAATGGCAAGCGTCATGCCTGGAGGAAACCAGGCACCACTCATCACCTGGCCAATACCATCCCTACATGGTGGTGGCAATATCAAGCAGTGGGGATTTTTTCATTGGCAGGAACTGGAAGACTAGTCAGGATCTGGGGAAAGATGAATGCAGCAATGTACAGAGACATCCTTGATGAAAACCTGCTCCAGAGCGCTCTGGACCTCAGACTGGGGCGAAGGTTCATCTTCCAACAGGGCAATGATCCTAAACGTACAGCCAAGATAACAAAGGAGTGGCTATGGGACAGCTCTGTGAATGTCCTTGAGTGGCCCAGCCAGAGCCCAGACTTGAACCTGATTGAACATCTCTGGAGAGATCTGAAAATGGTTGCGCACCGACGCTCCCTGTCTAACCTGATGCAGCTTGAGAGGTCCTACAAAGAAGAATGGGAGAAACTGCCCTAAATAAGGTGTGCCAAGCTTGTAGCCTCATACTCAAAAATACTTGGGGCTGTAATTGGTGCCAAAGGTGCTTCAACAAAGTATTGAGCAAAGGCTGTGAATACTTATGTACATGTGATATTTTTTTCCCTTTTTTATTCTTAATACATTTGCAAAGATTTCAGACAAACTTCTTTCACGTTGTCATTATGGGGTATTGTTTGTAAAATTTTGAGGAAAACAATTAATTTAATCCATTTTGGAATAAGGCTGTAACATAACAAAATGTGTAAAAAGTGAAGCACTGTGAATACTTTCCCGATGCACTGTAAATACACTGCCCATTCTCTGAAAATTACCCATGTGAAAGCTCTATCCTCTGACCCCCCCCCCCTCCCCCATTAGAAGCTAGAGGCCTGTTGACTTCCTTTCCTTCTGCACTGGCCTTTGTACTGGGAGAAGCTTTAACACCGGATGGGAAATCAGTTATTTAGGAGACATGAAGATGCACTAAACCCAACCCCCAATTACAAATTACCTCTTATGTCACCCCCTTCAAGAACCCCTAAACAAAGGCATAGCAGTGGAGGACCTTACACCTTCCCTGAACAATACAAAGGATTCATGTCACTATTATTGGTTTCCCTGGATTCGCTTTGCTTATTCGCTGAAAAAAAAAAATCATTGCTGACCTCCTGAAGCACAGGATTGGAAGACGTACAGTGCAACCCGGAAAGTACTCACAGTGCTTCACTTTTTCCACATTTTGTTATGTTAAAGCCTTATTCCAAAATGGATTAAACACATTTTTCCTCAAAATTTTAGAATACCCCATAATGACAATGTAAACGAAGTTTGTTTGAAATCTTTGCAAATTTTTTAAAAATAAAAAACAAATAAATCACATGGTGGTTGGGATCAGGCAGAAGCGTAGTCCAGGAACATGCCAAAGGTCAGTAAGGAGCTCTAGCAAATAAAATGGATGTCAGCAGGGAAGACAAGAACGAGATATGGGCTGGAGACTGAAGAGAGCACAATAATCTGGCTATCAGGAAGTGCAGAGACATGGCTTAAATCAGGAAGTTTATGGGAGGAGCAAAGAGTTCAAGGTTCAGCAGAAGTCAAGACACAAGGCAGGGTTGTCCAATAGATCAAACCGTGTACTATTCAGCTTCTCAGGTAACTCAGTAATTGCTAGACATAGCAGAAGTCCAAGGTTCAAGTCCAGGCCCTGAAACCTGGTGAGAAGCAGTACCAGGACAGGGTTGTCCAGTGGTCAGAGCAAGGGTCCAGAATTGTGCCTCTTTGTTCATCTTGGTAAAAAAAATTATGTTCCAAATCAAGAGGCCAACATATAAATGTTTTATTAATAGGTACAGTGCCTTGAAAAAGTATTTATACCCCTTGAAATTTTCCACATTTTGTCATGTTAAAACCAAATGTATTTTATTAGGATTTTATGTGCTAGGCCACCACAAAGTGGCACATAATAGTAAAGTGGAAGGAAAATGATAAATGGTTTACAGATAAATATGTGAAAAGTGTGGCGTGCATTTGTATTCAGCCACCCTATGTCAATACCTTTTCCTGCAATTACAGCTGCAAGTCTTTTTGGGGATGTCTCTACCAGCTTTGCACATATAGAGAGTGACATTTTTGCCCGTTCTTCTTTGCAAAATAGCTCAAGCTCTGTCAGATTGGATTGAGAGCGTCTGTACAGCAATTTTCAAGTCTTGCTACAAATTCTCAATTGGATTTAGGTCTGGACTTTAACTGGGCCATTCTATCACATGAATATGTTTTAACCTAAGGGCTCTTTCACACGAGCGGTCCGATCAGATCCGCCTGTCAGTTTTTTAGGCGGATCTGATCAGATGCCCCATTAAGCCCTATGGAGCAGCGGATGTCAGCGGTGACATGTCCGGTGACACCCGTTGCCATCCGCATCCGATCCTGTCCATGAAATCCAGACGGATGGAAACCCTATTTTCCATCCGTCCTGGGGATCGGATGAGAGTGGACAGGCGGTCCGCTCTCATCCGATTCCCCATAGAGAGCAGCGGGGGCTGTGACACCTCCCTCTCCGCACTGCAAGCGGAGACGGAGCTGTCATCCGCCGGCTCAGCGGGGATCGCGGATCGATCCCCGCTGAGCAGCACGGATCCGCCTACGGAGGCGGACCGTGTAAAAGAGCCCTAAATCATTCCATTGCAGCTCTTGCTGTTAAGTTTAGGGTGGTTGTTCTACTGGATGGTGAGCCTGTGCCCCAGTTTCGAGTCTTTTGCAAACTCTAACAAGTTTTTTTTCTTCTATTTGTGGAGTGCATGACCAATAGTTGTCCTGTGGACAGATTCTCTCACCTGAGCTGTGGGTCTCTGCAGCTCCTCCAGAGTTACCATGGGCCTCTTGGCTGCTTCTCTGATTAATACTCTCCTTGCCCGGCCTGTCAGTTTAGGTGGACGGCCTTGTCTTGGTAGGTTTGCAGTGGTGCCATACCCTTCCATTTTCAGATGATGGATTGAACAGTGCTCTGTAAGAGATTCAATGCTTGGGATATTTTTTTATAACCTAACCCTGCTTTAAACTTCTCCACAACTTTATCCCTGACCTGTCTGGTATGTTTCTTGGCCTTCACGAAGCTGTTTGTTCACTAAGCTTCTCTAACAAACCTCTGAGGGCTTCACAGAACCGCTGCATTTATACTGAGATTAGATTACACACAGGTGGGTGCACACTGTGATTTGTAGTACTGCACACCCTATATGCGTCAATATTAAACCAATGCCTGCACCTCAGCAAGGTTGCTGCTGGACCCTCCTTGTCCTGCCCCAATCTCACCAATGCTAGAGAGTTCCCAGGTGTTCCCATCACCTACCCCAGCGCTTGACAACTATGACCTCAGGCACAAACGGCATCTTCCAGTAGCCCTGGCCTGAAGCTAAAAAAGATTTGTATAGGTGTTAGTACCCCTGTGCTGCCAAATCTCTTAGATGCTGTGCATTTCTAACAAACTGCTCATACTGATGTTGTTTGTGATATAATCAACTCAAATGTGACCTAAAAGTGTGCTACAATCAGTCACTGATTTGTGTCCCCACAAATAAAAAGTGACAAAAATTAACATGTAATGCTGAGCTCTTTTCTTTCTCTTTTCTAGAACAGATAAACAAATACAATCTATCCAAAAGCATATGTATCAAAAAAATGTTCAAACATATTTGTATACAGTGATTACTAAGTGCTAAAAACAATGCTTCCCTTTTTAATCAGTTTATTATTTTTATGTCCAATCACGGCTGGTCACATAGTAAACAGGAAGAGCCGTTGATCAGCTTTCCTCAGTACGAGTAACGGAGCGCCGATAGGCGGCTCCCCTGACGGGGGGGGGGGGGGGGGTTTACTGGTAATCAGATCATTGATTACCAGTGCAGACCCTCGGGGGGGGGGGGGTGCCACTAGAACCACCAGGGATGCCCACCCATGACCCCAGGGATGCCCACCCATGACCCTAGGGATGTCCACTATGGCCACCAGGGATGGCAATTAGGGCTCAGGGAGCCCCCCATTGCCCTCCCCATCAGTGCTGCCCGCCAGTGCCCTCCCTATCAGTGCTGCCCACCAGTGCCCATCATTGCCATCTATCAGTGTCGCCCACCAGTGCCCATTATTGCCCACCAGTGACGCCTATCAGTGCCCATTAGTGCCCATCAGTGCCCATTAGTGCCTATCAGTGCCCATCAATGCCGCCTATCAGTGCCCAGCAGTGCCACCTATCAGTGCCCACCAATGCTGCATATCAGTGCTACCTATCAGTGCCACCCCATCAGTGCCACCCCATCAGTGCCTCCTCATCAGTGCCTGTCAGTGCAGTCTCATCAGTGCAGGAAAAAACTTATTTATTTACAAAATTGTATAACATAAACAAAAAAACTTTTTCTTTTTTTCAAACTTTTCGGTCTTTTTTATTTGTTTAGCAAAAAGGAAAAAAACCCAGAGGTGATCAAATACCACCAAAAGAAAGCTCTATTTGTGGGGGGAAAATGACATAAATTTGGTTTAGGTACAGTGTTGCATGACCACGCAATTGTCATTCAAATTGCAACAGCGCTAAAAGGGGAAAATTGGCCTGGGCAGGAAGGGGGTGAAAGTGCCCTGTATTGAAGTGGTTAATGTACACCACTTTGAGTAACCACATAACTACCGTGGGAGGCTGCGACTTTTTCCAGAGAAGAGGAGGCCATTATGTATTCTGCTGCATATTTTTTGGTAAAAAAAATCCCAATAAGAGTATATTGGTTGGTTTGCGCAAAAGTAATCACATCTACAAACTAGGGGGGCGTCGGGCGGGTGGACCCCCCCATTCACTTCCGCCCACACCACCATACCCCCCCCCCGTGCCAGTTTACTTACCTTGCTCCGCGGGACTGACTGACAGGCGGCGGCTTCCCCCTCAGTCTCCATGTTCCCTTTCGACGGCTGTCTCCTCCCTCCTTCTTGGCCAATAGGATGCCTTCTCCTTTCGGCCAATCGGCAAACAGATCTCAGAACCCGCTTCCTGATTGGCCGGGAGGAGAATCAGTGTGGCAATAGCGAATATTCATTCTCTATTGTCAAACAACTGGGTGGGCTCAGGGCGCAGTGCTCTGCCCCCCGAGTCCACCCTTTTTTGAAGCCTATTAGAGCCTCTGGCTCTAATCACGTGCTTTAAAAAAAAAAAATCCCCTATTGGAATCCATGCATGTAGATTAGGGGGCCAGACGCATGGATAGGGGGGGCGGCGCCCCTGCGCCCCTAATGGACGGGCAGCCACTGGTCTTAGGAACAAAGGGATGTCACATTGTTTGATAGAAATTAAAATTATCAACCTACAGAGGGCCAAATTCAAGGGCACACCGAAAATCAAAGTGAAAAATGTGCAACAGGCTAGTCCATTTCATTTCAGCAACTCAAAATGGTACTCAGTAGTTTGAATGGCCCCCATGTTCTTGTATGCATGTCTGACAATGTCAGGGCATGCTCCTAATGAGACAAAGGATGGTGTCTTGGGGTATTTCCTCCCAAATTTGGACGAGGGAATCACTGAGTTCCTGAACCGACTGAGGTGCAACCTGGCAGCGTCAGATGGACCCAAAACCTAATGTCCCAGAGGTGTTCTGTTGGATTTAGGTCAGTTGAGCATGGGGGCTATTCAATGGTATGAATTCCTTCATCCTCCAGGAACTGGCTGCCTACTCTCGCCACATGAGGCCGGGCATTATCGTGCACCAGGAGGAGCCAAGGACCCACTGCACCAGCGTAGGGTCTGACAATGGTCCAAAGATTTCATGCCAATACCAAATGGCAGTCAGGGTGCCATTGTCTAGCCTGTAGAGGTCTCTGCATTCCTCCATGGATATGCCTCCCCAGACCATCACTGACCCACCACCAACCACCACCACCAAACCAGTCATGCTGAACGATGTTACAGGCAGCATAACGTTCTTCACAGTTTCTCCAGACACTTTCACATCTGTCACATGTCATGTCATCCTGTTCCATCCCACACAAAGGAGCAGATACCGGTCCCACTGATGAGATAAGGACCTTCTACAGCCCTGTCCAGCTCTCCTAGAGTAACTGCAATCTCCTCCATGCTCTTGAGACTGTGCTGGGAGACACAGCAAACTTTTTGGCAATGGCATGTATTGATGTGCCATCCTGGAGGATTTGGACTGCCTGTGCAACCTCTATAGGGTCCAGGTATTGCCTCATGCTACCAGTAGTGACACTGACCCTAGCCAAATGCAAAACTAGTGAAAAAAAGTGAGAAAAGATGAGTAGGGAAAAATGTCTGTGGTCTTCACCTGTAAAACCATTACTATTTTGGAGGTTGTCTCATTGTTGCCCATCTAGTGCACCTGTTGTATATTTCATTAACACCAAAGCAGCTGAAACTGATTAACAACCCCCTCTGCTACTTAACTGACCAGATCAATATCCTAGGAGTTTAATTGATTTAATGCTATACCTTGGTTAAAAAGTGTTCCTTTAGTAGTTTAGTTTCAGTTTCAATGTAGAGAAAATTCTGCTTCCAGCATATGACTCCCAGCAGTCTCTGGAAATCTGTGTTAAAGGAGTTGTAAAGTCATACATTTTTTTTATCTTAATGCATTCTGTGTGTAGCAGCCTCCCCAGCACCCCCTAATACTTACCTGAGCCCATCCCTGTCCAGCGATGTCCACGAGTCCCTCGGCCATCCGGGACTCTCCCTCCAGATTGGTTGAGACACAGCCGCAGCACCATTGGCTCCCGCAGCTGTCAATCAAAGTCAGTTAGCCAATCAGGAGAGAGAGATGGCGGGGCAGAACCGCAGCTCTGTGTCTGAATGGGCACTCTGAGCTGCAGCTTGGCTCGGGTGCCCCCATAGCAAGCTGCTGGCTCTGGGGGAAATTGACAGAAGGGAGGGAATAGGAGGCTCCAACAAGGGACCCGAGAAGATGAGGATCCAGGCTGCCCGTTGCAATACAAACTGCACACAGGAGGTAAGTATAACATGTTTATTATTTTATTTTTTATTTTTTTTTAAAAAGGAGAGTTTACAATCATTAAAAGGCTGTGATAATTAGAAATGCTAAACACTGCCATCATGTGGTGAAATAGAAATCTGCAGGAACAATATACAGAGTTACATGTCTATTGGGAGACACAGTTACAATTTGAGAGCTGTGCAGGTGAGGGTGTGTGTCCCCGAACCCGCACTATCTGCATTTGGGGACGCGCACCCACCCCCACTCCCACTCGGCTTTCACTCAGATCTGTGCAGCCACTGCATCCCAAAAGACATGAATGGGACTGTCTGCACGTGGATGCCCGGAACGCCTGTGCATCCTGTGCTGTCACAGATGGCCCTTCACATGTGTGTACAACAAGGTTGCCAACCTTCCACTGCATTTATTACTGACAAAACATGGAAAATTTACTGACGGAGTATATTTTTTACTGACAAGCTTAAAAATGACTAATATAACAAACACAATCAATATTTAAAACGTATAAACATGATATGGAATCACTGACAATACCAAAAACAAGTAATTTGCCTGATTTACACCTAAAGGAGATGTGATGTATCAAGGTTTTTCACCCTAATGCATTCTTGGTTGCAGCTGCCCCCCCCCCCCCCCCAGACCCCCCATTATTCTTAACTGAACTGGAACATTCCAGCGACGAGCATGAGTTCAGCAGCTTCAGCCGCTGTCTCGGGTCCTCATTGGATAGATTGATAACAGCAGGAGCCATTGGCTCCCGCTGCTGTCAATCAAATTCAGTGACACAAGAGTGGGGGCGGGGCTGCCGTCTGTGTCATTGGACGCAGCAGCGGGACTCATGAGCGCGCCCGCACGGGTGCCCCCATGGAAAGCGACTCTCCGTGGGAGCACCCAATAAAGAGGAGGAGCCATAAGCGATGCCAGGGCACCCCAGAAGAGGAGGATAGGGGCTGCTCTGTGCAAAACCTGCTCTTGCACAGAGAACATGTTTGTTATTTAAAAAAATGAACCTTTGCAATCACTTTAAAAAGTAAATACAGTATGACAAATTATCAGTGCCTGATATTTACTAACAGTTGTAAAAAGTTGTAAAATTTGTAAAATTTTTTACAAACTGTCAGTAAATTTACTGATGGTTGTCACCTGTGGTGTACAGATAGGTACTCTGATGTGAATAAGGCCTAACACTTTATGCCAGGGGTCTTCAAATTATGGCCCTCCAGTTGTTCAGGAACTACAATTCCCATCATGCCTAGTCATGTCTGTGAATGTCAGAGTTTGAGGATCCCTGCTCTATGCTGTTCTACACACCAGGACTTTACTACTAGGCTCCATTCAATGTTTTGATATGGAAGCCGGCCAGAGAGGGCAGCACTGAGGCATCACTTATCCCCTTCCTACATACAGGATGAGAAATAAAGGAAAATCCCCCCACAACGGGATACAGATGGAAAAAAAATGATCGTAGTTTTACCCTTCCCTTCTCTAGCCCTAAAAAAGAGATCAGGCTTTAGCCATCCTTTAAAGCTCTGTTTACACCTTGCAGGTGCAATGGAACGTGCTCGCTGTCTGTCACGGTCCTAGACATTGCGTTTAGGGCAGCACATTCATTTCAATGCATGAGACATATGCCTGACACATTTAAAAAAAATCACATCATGGTGCTGTGGTACCAAGCATTTCCGCACACATGAACTTGCATGTATTAGCGAAATGGGGGTGGGGGTGCCATTAAGAATAAATTACACCACCAAGTGTTTTTGTGTGTTGCAAGAAAGTGCACGATTTTTCACGTGGTTTTTCAGACTTTCACAGAAATGCGCTGTCCTGTTGCAAACACATAGGGGTGCCATTAATCCTTGAATGGAACCTAAGGTGTTATTTCCTAATGGCCCCCGCACACAGGGCTGCTGATAAGGCAATACAACTAGTGCGGATGTACCAGGCCCGGGCCCCATCAACTCAGCAGGGGGGCCCGGGCAGATTATGGCCTCATGCATACTGAACATTATCAAAACGCCAGTAGAAAGCTGTAGCTGTAGAAGGCGTTTTTCAGCGTTTTTTAGCTTTTTTTCAGCTGTAGCGTTTTTCAGCGTTTTTTAGCTTTTTTTCAGCTGTAGCGTTTTTTAGCTTTTTTTCAGCAAAACTATACTCCCACAAAAGCTTATGGCTCATAAACATTGATAAACGCAGAATAGCCACGTTTTTCTGTGTTTTTTTTTAGTGGTTTTTAGCTTTTTATCAGAGTTAGAGCGTTTTTACAGCTGAAAAACCCAGTTCTGTTTTTTTTTTCCAGATAAAAAACACCCCTGCCAAAAACCGCTGATAACAGCCTGTGTGTGCATGGACTATACCATGCTGGGGAGTTTACTGGCTGCAGAAAAAAACATCTGATGCCAAAAACAGCCGCTGTAAAAACGTCCCGCGTGCATGAGGCCTTATAGTTAATTTTTGACAAAAAAAAAAACAAAAAACAGCATACTAAACCTTATCCCCTGCTCCTACTTGCTAAAGGGGTTTGTAATTGCATTTTCCTGGGCCCCATCAGGTCAACAAAGGGGCCCAGGAGGTGGAAGCATTGTAGGGACTTTTTCTTCAGGCCTTGTTCACACCTGAGCGTTTTTCAGCTTGTAAAATGCTCATCTCTGAAGTCTCACAACGTTCAACAAGCAAAATCCATTAATTTCAATGGCCCCTGTTCACATATGAGCATTTTGTCGCCTGAAGCAAAAGGCCTGAAGCTCAAAAAAGTACATGAGCTTGTTTTTTGGTAGATTGCAACCGTTCTTGTTAGATGTCAATTAGAGATCGAACGATTATCGGCAAAGCCGATATATCGGGGGCCGATATGCACTTTCCCTGATATAGCGGAATCAGCCACCAAGGTGACTGATATTACCAATATTTCAGGAAAGTGCTGTACCGGAGTGATGCCTGCAGCTAGAGGCATCACGCCGGTACCGGCGTCCATAGCCGACGGTCGGCTGTCTTGTAATGACAACCAATGCGGCTGAGAAGCCGCTCAGCTGTCATTACAAGAAGTGGGAGGGGACGCCCCCCCCTCCTGCCGCCTTCTGCGGCTCGCCATCCTGCACGGCCGCCGAAGACCTGATCAAAGCTGCATTCGGCTCTGATTGGGTCTCCATGCAAAAACCCGGAAGTGATGTCATGACATCACTTCCGTGTACTGTCTGGTGCCAGATTAAAAGAAATGACAGCATTCAAAACTGCCAAACTTGGTGTTTTGAATGCTTTTAAGTGCAGAGGAGGGGTTTGGGGTCTTTTAGAGTAGCCAAGAGTACCTGTCAAATAAAAAAAAATGTTTTTTTTTTTTTGTACGAAAATATCAGCCAATACCGATATGCATTGGCCAAAATATCAGTATCGTTATCGGCAACGAAAATATCGGTCGATCACTAATGTCAATGCCTGCTTGCAAAAAACAGCAAAAAAATGTCTGAAAACTGGGTGAAAAAAACACCAGAAAAACACCCAAAAAACCTGCTTGAAAATTATACGCTCAAGTGTGAATGGAGCCTCATTTTCGGGGTGCAGGTACATAATCCCGCACTGCGCTGCATGTTATGCTGCTCAATAGTTTAATCTAATGCTAAAGACCATAAGGCACAACGAGATGCAACTTTACACTTCTGTTTTCTTTTTTTTTTGTAGGGGGTGGGGGGAGTAAAACCGTTTTTACTGTTCCAACCACTCCCCGCAGCACTGTATCCAGGACAGGGGTCAGGGGTGGGGTCGAAGGGGGCCCCATCAGGTAGGCTGTACGTGGCCCCACGATTTATATCAGCAGCCCTTCCCGCACACATCTGCTAACACGTGCATTTATGCACACGCCAAAACACATGGTGCCGCAGCAACATGCAGTTCGGTGTGTCACAATGTTTCAAAGGGTCAGGGACTTCTTTTGTGCGTTTCTCTTGCGTTGGGCAGCCATTGAAATAAATAGGCTGAGGCTGCTACACGTGACAATGCTTGGAAACATGCGTGCACTCCATTGCCCAGCATGGTATGAACAAAGCCTAAGGGGCTTTCACCTAACAAACCTCATCTTGACCTCTCAAAATAGTTTTTAAATTTTCTAATTATGCTTTTTTTTGTAACAATAACAGTTACCAAGATTCCTGTATTAGTTTGCACTCTGCCATATTAGATTACAGAATCATGGGGTACGGTGCAAATGTTGTACTAATGCAATGATAATACAAATAATAGTTGAAGGGATAGACTCAGAACATCTGAATTAAATTAGAGATGATTTTTTTTTGTTATTTTTACATCCAAAAAAAAAATAAAATCCCGACAGCTGTCTTTCGTAGACCAACGATACGTTCTTTCTAATAAACATCAATGTTACCAGGCAACTCTTCTATGAAACCTCAGAACAAAACATGCTTTAGTTTTGCCTTGTAATTGAAGGCTAATGGGTAGATTATTGTTATTAAAGACATCACAGGGAGATGCAATGGAGAAGTATGTGTGCTAAGAGGGCTTGAAAGATTTGCTGTGTTTGGGAAAACATCTTCTAGTAAAAGAAGGGTATTATGCTGCGAATTATGGCATATTATATAATACATTACCAATTATTACAGCTTATTTCTTATATGGGGTACAGTACTTAGTAAACAAGAATTATTCTAAAGTCTTACATTTCTTCAAAATATTTTTCTTGAATTTGAAGGTGTTCCATACAGATATGGAGGTGTTCCACATGGATATGGAGGTGTTCTATATGGATATGGAGGTGTTCTATATGGATATGGAGGTGTTCCACATGGATATGGAGGTGTTCTATATGGATATGGAGGTGTTCTATATGGATATGGAGGTGTTCCACATGGATATGGAGGTGTTCTATATGGATATGGAGGTGTTCCACATGGATATGGAGGTGTTCTATATGGATATGGAGGTGTTCTATATGGATATGGAGGTGTTCCATACGGATATGGAGGTGTTCTATATGGGTATGGAGGTGTTCTATATGGATATGGAGGTGTTCCACATGGATATGGAGGTGTTCTATATGGATATGGAGGTGTTCTATATGGATATGGAGGTGTTCCATACGGATATGGAGGTGTTCTATATGGGTATGGAGGTGTTCTATATGGATATGGAGGTGTTCCATACGGATATGGAGGTGTTCCATAAGGATATGGAGGTGTTCCACATGGATATGGAGGTGTTCTATATGGATATGGAGGTGTTCCATACGGATATGGAGGTGTTCCATAAGGATATGGAGGTGTTCTATATGGATATGGAGGTGTTCCATAAGGATATGGAGGTGTTCTATATGGATATGGAGGTGTTCTATATGGATATGGAGGTGTTCCATACGGATATGGAGGTGTTCTATATGGGTATGGAGGTGTTCTATATGGATATGGAGGTGTTCCATACGGATATGGAGGTGTTCCATACGGATATGGAGGTGTTCCACATGGATATGGAGGTGTTCCATATGGATATGGAGGTGTTCTATATGGGTATGGAGGTGTTCCATACGGATATGGAGGTGTTCCATGCGGAAATGGAGGTGTTCCATGCGGAAATGGAGGTGTTCCATACGGATATGGAGGTGTTCCATGCGGAAATGGAGGTGTTCCATACGGATATGGAGGTGTTCCATGCAGATATGGTGGTGTTCTATATGGATATGGAGTTGTTCCATACGAATGTGGTAGTGTTCCATATGGATATGGAGGTGTTCTATATGGATGTGGTGGTGTTCCAAGGCCGGCCCTACCATGGGTCCCACTGGGTCCATTGGACCCAGGCAGCACTTTGAGCGGGAACCAAAGAAAACAAAAAAGGGCGCACCGACCTAGCGCATTATCCTCAGTAGAAGGCTTTATTTATGTAACAATAAAAAATGGCTACTCACAGACGTAGATGAAAATACATCATATCAAGCTAGATTGCTCCAATGTCCGGGTGTAGTCCATACAATCGTTCATAATCGATGAGATGACGGCTGACGCGTTTCGAGGCCTAGCCTCTTCCTCAGAGCCACCTCTTTTGGCTCTGAGGAAGAGGCTAGGCCTCGAAACGCGTCAGCCGTCATCTCATCGATTATGAACGATTGTATGGACTACACCCAGACATTGGAGCAATCTAGCTTGATATGATGTATTTTCATCTACGTCTGTGAGTAGCCATTTTTTATTGTTACATAAATAAAGCCTTCTACTGAGGATAATGCGCTAGGTCGGTGCGCCCTTTTTTGTTTTCTTTGGTTCTAGTACCGGTGGACTACCCCAGTCCGATATGGGCAGCAAGACTTAAGCCATTTGAGAAGCCAGGTGTGAGTCCCGTGAGGAGTGTGGTCGAGGGGTTTGGATACCAAGCGCAGGAGGAGGGTGGTCACACCCTATTGGTTTTTGGAGCACTTTGAGCGGGGCAGCAAATTGATGGCCAAGATTTTTTATTCCATCAGCTTTGTGTGTCATCAGTTTGCGGCTCATTACGGGTGGCATTTCCCCATCACTTACTGCCGCCCATAGTGCAAACTGATGAGTATGAGGAGGCGAAGGGTGTGCGCAATGACATCAGAAATTCAGACAAACAAAATAATATTGCAGTTTGTGGTTTGGAATTGAATATAATGGTAGGTCATATAATTGGACATGTAGCCAAGGTGCTTGTGCATATACGTACATTTGAATTCCTGATAAATTTAATATTATTTTTAATTATAATGATATAAAATAAAATTGTGTGGGCCTTTTGGTGGGCGCAATTTTTTTTTCTTTGGGGGGGGGGGGCAGCAGCATTTCATTTTTGGACCCAGGCAGCACAATATCTTGGGCCAGCCCCGTGGTGTTATATATGGATATGGAGGTGTTCCATACGGTTTTGGAGGTGTTCCATACGGATATGGACTGGAGGTGTTCCATATATGGATATGGAGGTGTTCCATATGGATATGGCGGTGTTCTATACGGATATGGAGGTGTATTCTATATGGATATGGCGGTGTTCTATATGGATATGGAGGTGTATTCTATATGGATATGGCGGTGTTCTATATGGATATGGAGGTGTATTCTATATGGATATGGAGGTGTTCCATATGGATATGGTGGTGTTCTATATGGATATGGAGGTGTATTCTATATGGATATGGCGGTGTATTCTATATGGATATGGAGGTGTTCCATATGGATATGGTGGTGTTGGACACCTAGAAGGTCCTAGGGGTGGAATAGTTGACACACACCTAAACTGCTGGCAGCCTCTATATCAGAATATCACAAGAATATAATGATAATGGGTCAAAAATTTCCAGTCATTGATGGCCTTTTTTTTGAAAATGCTAATTGCCTGGCCATTATGCTGACAAACTGGCTTAAATAATCTGAATTTCTGCCCCGCAACGAGAATGCAGATAAGACCTGTGACTTATTTTTTTACAATCTTAATCTGCATACTTGTCACTGGTCAATAACTGGAGGATTTGTATCCAGAAGGTTGGTCTAACAACCAGGCAGTTAGTATTTCCAGAAGTTCTCTAGTAACAGTTTTACATTAAAGTATGTTCAAAGCCAAACCCTTTTATTTTATTTTGTTTTGGATAGACTAGTGCAGTGGTCGTCAACTTTCATGATATACCCACATTTTATTTAGTGAATGTAATGTTATGTATAGCTGTCAGACAGTACACATGCAACAGGAAATTTTCAAAGCCTGCAGACATGCAACAAGAGATGGCCAGAGCCTACTGACATACTAAAGGAGATTGTCAGAGATAGCAGATATATTACAGGAGATGGTCAGAGACTGCAGACTTACTACAACAGAAGGTCAGATGCTCTATATACTACAGTAGATGGTCTAAGACTACAGACAGGGGCGTAACTACAGGGGTTGCAGGGGTTGCAATTGCAACCGGGCCCCATGCTCCAGGGGGCCCGTGTGGCTCCCCTGTACACCTGGATAGGAGGGGCGGTGGGGGCAGCATGTAGAGAAATCACTGTCCTCCTTTGTCCTCCTGTAGCTGCAGGAGGAAAAAGGAGGAGATTGGTTCCTCTGTATGCTGCCCTCGCCACTCCTCCTATCCAGTTCACTTGTGTTCTGCTGTCTCTGGGCCCCTGTGTGCTCCCCTGCCACCCCCCTACTGTGCTGCCCCCCCTCCACTGTGCTCCCTCCCCTCTCCTGCCGGCTGCTGCAGGGGATGTGTCACAATGGAGAACCAGGAAGGGTCGGTAAATATGTACAGTAATTTACCAGCTCCTTCCTTTTCTGAATGGACAGAATCATAGTCAGTGACATTATAAAAAAATAAAATAAAATGATAAAAAATAATACAATTAAAATACCAAAAAATAAAAACTACTGACACCAGTGGGTGAACTTCCAGGATCGCAAAGGTCACACTAGTGACCGAGTACTGGCATTGGTGGTGGGGAGTCCCCAAGATGGCAGGAAGGGGACCCAATGCAAAACTTGTGAAACCGTAATAAAGGGAACGTAATAAAGGGCCCCGCAATGAGAGGAAAGGGCCCCAGGATCAGTGGGAAGAGCCTCAGGCTTGAAGGGAAGGGCCCCGCCCAGGGGTCCGGGGGGCCCTTCATGGTTTCTTACACCGGGGCCCTGAAGGTTCTAGTTATGCCTCTGACTACAGACATATTATAAAAGATGGTCAGCAAAGACAGACCTACTACATGAGATGATCAGAGACTGCAGACATGCAATATGAGCAATTTGGGGACTGGAGACACTCTACAGAAGACAATCATAAACCACTGACATACTACGTACATGAAATTGCTAGAAATCACTGCTTTTACAGCCCCTTTACAAATAAATGCTTTACATTTGTTCAAATAGTAAAGAAATGGACAGCACTCTGAAAAGTAAGATAGGGGGAGATTTAGTAAAAATGGTGCACCAGGAATCACGCCGATGTGAACGGGGGCTAAAACTTGGAAAATGATTGGTTACTATGCACAGCTGCAGCAGATTCTGTGCGCACCAATTTTACTAAATCATCTTCTTCTCTAAATAAACCATGCCAACTACTAGAGGCCAATCTAAAATATTTTCCTTTACTAGCCCGGGTAAATACCTAGGTAAGGCCTTGAGGGTTGTACATTAAATGGTAAAGGGTCACATATGACCCCCCAGGTATGCAGACTGCTGCGCACCAGAAAAGTAGGAAATAGTCAAGGCCTTTTTTTTTCTGGCTGTGCCCATCAAGCCACACTCCAAAGGCATGCTATTAGGTTAATTGGCTCCTGTCTAAATTGGCCCTAGTATGTGTATCTATAAATGTGAGTTAGGGACTTTAGACTGTAAGCTCCTTGGGGACAGGAACTAATGTGAATGCACAATATATAAATGTAAAGCACTGTGTAAATTGACAACACTATATAAGTACTCATAATAAATAATATATATATATATACACACACACACACACACACACACACACACACACACTATATATACATACACTATATTACCAAAAGTATTGGCACGCCTGCCTTTACATGCATACATCATGCACATGAACTTTCATGGCATTCCAGTCTTAGTCTGTAGGGTTCAATATTGAGTTGTCCCACCCTTTGCAGCTATAACAGCTTCAACTCTTCTGGGAAGCCTGTCCACAAGGTTTAGGAGTGTGTTTATGGCATTGTTTGACCATTCGTTAGGCACTGTTGTTGGAGAGAAGGCCTTGCGCTCAAATTCATCCCAAAGGTGTTCAGGACTCCACTCCTAATGCGCTCATCCATGTCTTTATGGACCCTGCTTTGTGCACTGGTCCAAATCATTTGGTGGAAAGGGGAATATGGTGTGGGGTTGTTTTTCAGGGGTTGGGCTTGTCCCCTTAGTTCCAGTGAAGGGAACTCTTAAGGCCTAAGCATACCAAGACATTTTGGACAATTTCCCAAAATCACAAGTTTGTGGGAACAATTTGGGGAATGGCCCCTCCCTGTTCCAACATGACTGAGCACCAGTGCACAAAGCAAGGTCCATAAAGACATGGATGAGCGAGTTTGGGGTGGAGGAACTTGCCTGGCCTGCACAGAGTCCTGACTTCAAACCTGATAGAACACAGTTGGGATGAATTAGACGGAGACTGGGAGCCAGGCCTTCTCATTCAACATCAGTGCCTGACCTCACAAATGTGCTTCTGGAAGAATGGTCAAACATCTATCTATCTATCTATCTATCTATCTATCTATCTATCTATCTATCTATCTATCTATCTATCTATCTATCTATCTATCTATCTATCTATCTATCTATCTATCTATCTATCTATCTATCTATCTATCTATCTATCTATCTATCTATCCATACATACAAACATACAGTATCTCACAAAAGTGAGTAACAACACTGAGGAAATGACACTTTGCTACAATGTAAAGTAGTGAGTGTACAGTTTGTATAACAGTGTAAATTTACTGTCCCCTCAAAATAACTCAACACACAGCCATTAATGTTTAAACCGCTGGCAACAAAAGTGAGTACACCCCTAAGTTAAAATGTCCAAATTGGGCCCAATTAGCCATTTTACCTTCCCGGTGTCATGTGACTCGTTAGTGTTACAAGGTCTAAGGTGTGAATGGGGAGCAGGTGTGTTAAATTTGGTGTAATCGCTCTCACTCGCTCATACTGGTCCCAGGAAGTTCAACATGGCTCCGCAAAGAACTCTCTGAGGATCTGAAAAAAAGAATTGTTGCTCTACATAAAGATGGCCTAGGCTATAAAAAGATTGCCAAGACCCTGAAACTAAGCTGCAGCATGGTGGCCGAGACCATACAGTGGTTGAACAGGAGAGGTTCCACTCAGAACAGGCCTCGCCATGGTCAACCAAAGGAGTTGAGTGCACGTGCTCAGTGTCATATCCAGAGGTTGTCTTTGGGAAATAGATGTTGCTGCAGAGGTTGAAGGGGTGGGGGGTCAGCTGTCAGTGCTCAGACCATACGACGCACACTGCATCAAATTGGTCTGCATGGCTGTCGTCCCAGAAGGAAGTCTCTTCTACAGATGATGCACAAGAAAGCCCCTAAACAGTTTGCTGAAGACAAGCAGACTAAGGACACTGATTGCTGGAACCATGTCCTGTGGTCTGATGAGACCAAGATAAACTTATTTGGTTCAGATGTTGCCAATCGTGTGTCGCGGCAACCAGGTGAGAAGTACAAAGACAAGTGTGTGTTGCCCACAGTCAAGCATGGTGGTGGGAGTGTCATGGTCTGGGGCTGCATGAGTGCTGCCGACACTGGGGAACTACAGTTAATTGAGGGAACCATGAATACCAACATGTATTGTAACATACTGAAGCAGAGCATGGTCCCCTCCCTTCGTAGACTGGGCCGCAGGGCAGTATTCCAACATGATAACGACCCCAAACACACCTCCAAGATGACCACTGCCTTGCTAAAGAAGCTGAAGGTAAAGGTGATGGACTGGCCAAGCATGTCTCCAGACCTAAACCCTATTGAACATCTTTAAGGCATCCTCAAATGGAAGGTGTAGGAGCGCAAGGTCTCTAACATCCACCAGCTCTGTGATGTCATCATGGAGGAGTGGAAGAGGACTCCAGTGACAACCTGTGAAGCTCTGGTGAACTCCATGCCCAAGAGGGTTAAGGCAGTGCTGGAAAATAATGGTGGCCACACAAAATATTGACACTTTGGGCCCAATTTGGACATTTACACTTAGGGGTGTACTCACTTTTGTTGCCAGCGGTTTAGATATGTATGGCTGTGTGTTGAGTTATTTTGAGGGGACAGCAAATTTACACTGTTATACAAGCTGTACACTCACTACTTTACATTGTAGCAAAGTGTCATTTCTTCAGTGTTGTCACATGAAAAGATATAATAAAATATTTACAAAAATGTGAGTAGTGTACTTTTGTGAGATACTGCGTAGAGAGCGAGAGAGAGAGGGATATACAGTATATACTCCACTAGATGGCACCCACTATGCACAGAATAACCAAAAAGCAAATTAAATTTATAAGCACTTCATATAAACTCTAAAACAGAATTTGTAATAAATGGAATATAGGGTCAATTCATTGAGACATAACACATGGACTATGTTCATTACTTTGAATTTTCCACTTGTGTACAATTTAATGTACCAAATATTTTTTGTTGCGGGGGTCAGCTGAACATACTAAATTAAGCTTATTTAATTCATTTATAAGGGTTTTTTTTATGCAAAGTCAAACCACAAAAATTACACAAAGGTTTCTGCTTTAAAATATCCCCAGCTTGAGGTGTTTATTGAGGAAAGCAGAGGATGGAGCCTTTTTGGTGGGAATAAAAAAAAATACATGAGTGAAAAATACTACCACATAGGAAATATAGGGGTTACAGTATTGGAGGTGAAATAAAATATAGGGGTGCAGTATTGGGGTAGGGTAAAATTTAGAGGGTACAATAATGGCTGTAGAGAAAATATATGGGTGCAGTATTGGAGGTAGAGTAAAATATAGGAAGTACACTATTGGGGGCAAAATACAATATTTTCCTCTTATATTTTCCTCTACTCTAATACTGTACCCACTAAATTATACGCTACCCCCAATACTGTGCCCAATAGTGTACTTCCTATATTTTACTCTACCTCTAATACTGCACCCATATATTGTATAGTATTAAAGGTATAATAAAATATAGTGGGCACAGTATTGGGGGTAGCGTATAATACAGTGGGTACAGTATTAGAATAGAGGAAAATATAAGGGGTGCAGTATTAGACATAGAGTAAAATATAGGGGGTGCAGTATTGGGGAATAGAGTAAAGTATAGGGGTAGAGTATTGGGGGTAAAGTATTGGGGGTGGAGTAAAATAAAAGGGGTAAAGAACTGGGGGGGGGTAGAGTAAAATATAGGGAGCACAGAATTGACAGTAGTTAAAAATATAGAAGTGCATTATTTGGGGTAGAGTAAAATATAGGGGTTGCAGTATTGGGAGTAGAGTAAAATATAGAGGGTCAGTACTAGGGTAGAGTATAATATAGGGGGTACAGTACTGAAAGTTAAGTAAAAGATAGGAATTCTATATTGGGGTACAGTACAATTTATGGGGTAGAGTATTGGTGTCAGATTAAAATATAGTTGGTACAGTATTGGGGGTAAACGAAATTATAGTGGGCACAGTATTGGGGGTAGGGTAAAATATAGGGATGCCGTATTGGGGGTAGAGTAAAATATAGTGGGTACAATCATGGCTGTAGAGAAAAATATAGGGGTTCAGTACTGGGGTAGAGTAAAATTTAGGGGTACAATATTGGGGTAGAGTAAAATATAGGGCATACAATATTGGAGGGTGCAATAAAATAAGAGGTACAGTACTAGTGGTAAAATATAGGGGTGCAGTATTGGGGGTAGAGTCAAATATATGGGGTTCAGTATTGGAGGTAGAGTAAAATATAAGGGGTACAGTACTGGGGGTAGAGACAAATATAAGGGTGCAGTATTAGGGGCAGAGTAAAATATAGGGGTACCGTATTCTCTAGAACTACAGAAGAAAAAAAACTTGAGGGGGCTCATTTTAGATGACTGCAAAATGATGAAACAGTCACAAAGCAGTGAATTTGGGGGTGCATCACGAGAGGTATCACCTTCTGGTGAAAGAAGCTCTAGATTCCACTATACAGAGTGTTACATAGACCCTATTTAGAATACTGTGTATGTAGAACTCTATGTGTAGGTGCCTATAATGGGTACCTTCTATTGGGAGGAAATACTTGCACATAATATATAGGCTACTGATGTCATTTATATAAATTGTGCACAATTCATTGGCAGCAACAGGTAAACAGATTTTGAGAACTCTCCCTCCCTCTCTCTCCCTCTATCCCCCCTCTCTCTCTCTCGCCCTCTCTCTCTCCCTGTCTGTCCCCACATATTTCCCTCTCCTCCCCCTCTCTCTCTCTCTCTCTCTCTCTCCCTCCCTCCCCCCTCTCTTCCTACTCTCTCTCCCCCTCTTACTCTGTCTCTCTCTCTCTCCCCCTCTCCCTTCTCTCTCTCCCCTCCCCCTTTTACTCTCTCTCTCTCTCCCACTCTCTCTCTCCCTCTATCCCCCTCTCTCTCACTCCCTCTCTCTCCCCCTCTTTCTCCCCCCCCTCCCTCTCTCTCTCTTCTTGCTTGCAAGCAACAGCATGTGGTGAAAATTGTGTTTTTTTCCCACATTTTACATGTTCCTCCCTAACCACTTACCCTCTGGGCACTTATACCCCCTTTCTAACCAGACCAATTTTTAGCTTTCAGTGCTCTCACATTTTAAATGACAATTACTCAGTCATGCTACACTGTACTCAGATTCCATTTTTGTCCTTTTTTCCCCCCACACAAATAGAGCTTTCTTTTGGTGGTATTTAATCATCACTGGATTTTTTATTTTTTGCGCAATAAATGAAAAAAGACCGAAGATTTTGTAAAAAAATGCATTTTTCGGTTTTAAACTTTTGCAAATTTAGTAATTTTTCTTCATAAATTTTGGCCAGAAATTTCAAGTAAGTTTATATTATTTGGTCTTTGTAAAGGTTATAGAGTCTACAAGCTATGGTGCCAATCATTGAAAATTGATCACACCTGATATACTGATGGCCTATCTCATTTCATGAGACCCTAACAAGCCAGGAAAGTGCAAATACCCCCCAAATGACCCCTTTTTGGAAAGCAAAAAAAATTCAAGGTATTTAGTAGGAGGCATGGTGAGTTTTTTGAAGTTGTAAGCTTTTCCCACAATTCTTTGCAAAATTAAGATTTTTTTATTTTTTGTATTTTATTTTCACAAAATTGCCATATTACCAAGTTTTTTCTCACACACTGTATATGCATACTTGCAACTACTCCCCGAAATACATTCTCACACACTGTATAGGCATACTTGCAACTACTCCTGGAAATACATTCTGCTACTCCTCCTGAGTATGGGGATACCACATATGTGAGACTTTTACGCAGCCTGACCACATACAGAGGCCCAACATGCAAATAGCACCTTCAGGCGTTCTAGGGACATAAATTACACATGTAATTTCCTGACAACCTATCACACTTTTGAAGGCCCCGTAGCACCAGGACAATGGAAACGCCCACAAAATGACCCCATTTTGGAAAGCAAATACCCCAACACATAATCTGGGATGCATTATGAGTCTTTGAACATGTCATTTGTTTTCCACACATTTTTGCAAAAGGTGGAAAGAAAATGAAAACGTATTATTTTATTTATTTTTTCATTACTCAAAGTTGTCTATTTATAAGAAATTTCTAACACATAGCATGTACATAGCAAAAATTACACCCCAAAATACATTCTGCTACTCCTTCTGAGTATGGCCATACCACATGTGTGAGACTTTTACACAGTCTAACCACATACAGAGGCCCAACATTTAGGGAGCACCGTCATTTCCTGACTACCCATTACACTTTTGTGAGGCACCCTAGGGCTCTGATAAGCACTGTAGTGGCACTGATGTGGCACAGAGAGGCACTGATGTGGCATGGATGTGGCAAGGATGAGCACAGATGTGGCATGTATGTGGCACAGATGAGCACTGATGTGGCATAGATGTGGCACAGATGAGCACTGATGTGGCATGAATGTGGCATGGATGAGCACTGATGGGGCGCGGATGAGCACTGATGTGGCATGGATGAGCACTGATGTGGCACGGATGAGCACTAATATGGCAAGGATGAGTACTGATGTGGCACGGATGAGCACTAATGTGGCATGGGTGAGCACTAATGTGGCATGGGTGAGAACAGATGAGGCATGGATGTGGCACAGATGGGCATGAATGAGGCACAATTGAGGCACGGATAGGCATGATTGAGACACAGATGGGTATGATTATGGCATGATTGTGGTACGATTGAGGCATGGATCAGGCAGTGATGAGTGATGCTGCAGTCTCTCTCCTCTCCTTGCACACTGTACCAATCGCTGTGTACAGCATGCGAGGAGAGGAGAGAACTGAACTGGACATGTGCCAGTTTGTTGACAACTGATCGCTCCGTCTGATTAAACGGTAAAGGGCCACTGTCATTGGCCCTTTACCACAATCTGTGATGTGTCCGACACAGACACTTCCGTGTGCGCGCCCCGGGTAGGGCCATCTTACCGAATGGGCATGCTGGGCAGTTGCCCGGGGGCTCCACCTGCCCAGCAACCCAGCCCCAGCCAAGCATTAATCCTGATTCCCATGTACATCCCGCCGCCGAACTTAGCAGGTGGCAAGCGCCTGTTGGCCCTGCACTGCTATCAGGCCACTTGGGCCATGGAGGGGGAGCCCACAACTGCAGCAATGCCTGTCTGCCTCCACTGGAACAGGCACACACAGGACAGTCGAGTCTGACTCCCATCCGTGTGTGTGTTCACCCGACCCAGCCGCCCAACTTGGAAGCTGTCATTACCCTGGCATTGCTGTACCAATAAATAGCGCCTTATCGATAATTTGCATTTTTCTTCTCATGGGTGATTGTGTAGGCAGGGCCCCAGTGCACTTCATTTCCCGGGCCCTTTTAATGCCCTAAAGATGGCATTAGCCCGGGGGGGGGGGGGGGGGCGCACAAAGCGCAATTCTGGGAGGATGTCATTGTACACCCTCCCAGGATAAGCTGACTGTGCTGTAGCTGTCATTCAGCTATGGCCCAGTCAGGAAGTCGTTAAAAACGCTTATAAATGCAAACACGCATAAACACGGGTTACCGCGTTTACAAGCATTTGGCGTTTGAAATGTCAGAAAACAAAAGTCATGAATGGGATTTTTCTGCTTTCAAACTCAACTCCCTTTAACCACTTTAAGACCGGAAGGATTTGCCCCCTAATGACCAGGCCATATTTTGCGATTCGGCACTGCGTTAATTTAACGGACAGTTACGCGGTCGTGCGACACTGTACCCAAGGAAAATTTATGTTCTTTTTTTCCCACAAATAGAGCTTTCTTTTGGTGGTATTTGATCACCTGTTTGATTTTGATTTTTTGAGCTATAAACAAAAAAAGCGACAATTTTGAAAAGAAAAACAATATTTTTCACATTCTGCTATATAACACTCCCAAAAAAAAAAAAATCTAAATTTTTTAACATTTTAGGCCAATTTGTTTTCTGCTACATATTTTTGGTAAAAAAAAGATGCAATAAGCGTATTGTGTCTACTAACTACGGGAAAGATTTATGTCATTTTTATTATTTTATTTTTTTTAAAGTAATGGCGGCGATCTGCTATTTTTAGTGGGACTGCGACGTTGCGGCGGACAGATCGAACCCCTAACTGACATTTTTGACACTTTTGGGGGTACCAGTGACTTTACTACAGTAATCAGTGCTAAAAATATTCACTGTTACTGTAAAAATGACACTGGCAGGGAAGGGGTTAACCCTGTGGGTGATCTGTGGGTTAACTGTGAACTTAGGTTAGTAATCCTAACTGTGGGGGGGCGTGGCTTCTGAAATTACCATAGAGACATGTGATCCTATATAGAAGGATCACAGGCGCTCTATGAACATTTCAGGGAGAAGAAACGGTCGGCTGTGTTTACAACAGCTGACCGTTCTTCTCTCAGTGGGGAACAATCGTGGGTGTCAGGCAGCAATCGGAGCCGCCTGACCCGTGCATCGGCTTCCCCGCTGCCAAGCTGACAAGTTTTTTGCGCTATAAACAAAAAAAGCGACAATTTTGAAAAGAAAAACAATATTTTTTACATTCTGCTATATGACATTCCCCAAAAAAAATCTAATTTTTTTTAACAGACATTCCCAAAAAAAAATCAAAATTTTTTGAACATTTTAGGCCAATTTGTTTTCTGCTACATATTTTTTGGTTAAAAAAAAAAAAAATGCAATAAGCGTATTTTGATTGGTTTGCGCAAAAGTTATCGTGTCTACTAACTAGGGGAAAGATTTATGCTATTTTTATTGTTTTTTTTTTTAAAGTAATGGCGGTGATCTTAGATTTTTTGCGGGACTGCTACATTGTGGCAGACAGATCGGACCCCTAACTGTCATTTTTGACCCTTTTGGGGGTACCAGTGACATTACTACAGTAATCAGTGCTATAAATATGCACTGTTACTGTAATAATGACACTGGCAGGGAAGGGGTTAACCCTGTGGGTTAAATGTGAACCTAGGGGAGTAATCCTAACTGTGGGGGGACGTGGCTTCTGAAATGACCATAGAGACATGTGATCCTATATAGAAGGATCACAGGCGCTCTGTGATCATTCCAGGGAGAAGAACGGTCAGCTGTGTTTACAACAGCTGCCCGTTCTTCTCTCTCAGCGGGGAACGATCGCGGGTGTCAGACGGCAATTGGAGCCGCCTGACCTGTGCATCGGCTTCCCCGCTGCTAGGTGGGGGCGGGAGCGCTTGCCCCCAAGCTTACCGCGCTCACCCCCAAGCTTCCTTTGCACAGGAGAGCCACCCTGCCGCAGTAAAAAGGCGGCGGGTGGTCGGGAAGTGGTTAAACTACTATAAATGACTGAGTGTACAAAAACACCCAACTTCTCCTAAACGTGAGTTTAGCAGCTGCTAAAGCTGAAGAGCATATGCCTGTAAAATCGGGAAAAAACCATAGTGCTCATAGACACATGGCTAACATGGAGGGGAGCTTCCGGCAGAAACAAAAAAAAAAAAAAAAAGAGAGCTCAAATTCCCATAGGAGACACTTTGAGCTTCTTTGTAGCTGCAGTGTACATAAGCCCTGGTGTAAACTCCTGCTCTACCAAATAAATAGTGCCTAGTGAGTGATATTATATGACAATACGAGAAAAACTTAAAGAGGAAGTAAACCCTCCTCTGCAACTTTTACCTATAGGTAAGTCTATGATAAGGCTTACCTATTGGTACTGTAAATATCTCCTAAACATGTACCGTTTAGGAGATATTTACCTTAAATGCAGCCAGTGACGTCACTGGCGCATGCGCTCTGAAGGAACGGCCGCTGGTGGCGTTCTTTCAGAGCCCCGTTCCGTGACCGTCGGCTCCCGCGGGAGTGACGTCACCGCGGCTTCGGGCAATCAGATGGCTGGATGCCGCGATCCCGGAAGACGGGCGACTGAACATAGATGCAGAGGGCAGAAAATAAATGACAGCTTGTTGTTTACATATCCCAAATATACAATTAGATACCATATTGGAATGCTCATCAAGAGAAGAATGAAAATATTAATATGTGTAATTAACCACTTGCCGACCGCCGCACGACTATCTACGTCGGCGGTCAGCCCCTCACAGGCAAACTAACGTAGGGCTACGTTGCTTGCTTGTGAGGGTCTAGGGAGCGAGCGCGCGCCCCCCGGGGCGCGCTCCCGCTCCCGCGTGGTCACGGACCCCCCCGCGCGTGTGACCAGCGGACCCGATGTCCGCCGGTCACTCGGCGATCGGCGGGGGAGAGGGAGAATGTCAGGCAGCTTGTGTAAACAAACTGCCTGTCATTCTCTTCGCTGCAAAGACACTGATAAAACGGATCTGGTATGTAGATCCGTTGATCAGTGTCTTTACAGCTAGAGCCACAGCCAATCACAGTAGAAACCACGCCCCTAGGGACACACACAGCCCCTCCCTTCCAAATAAAGTTAACCCCTTCACTACCAGTGTATTTTTACAGTAACAGTGCATATATATAGCACTGATTACTGTAGAAATGTCACTGGTAACCCCAAAAGTGTCAAAAATGTCAGTCAAGGGTCCGATCTGTCCGCCGCAATGTCGCAGTACCGCAAAAAAAATCGCAGATCGCCGCCATTACGCGTTAAAAAAAAAAACAACAAAAATGACAAAAATCTTTCCCTTTGTTAGTAAACGCGATAACTTTTGCGCAAACCAATCAAAATACGCTTTTTGCGATTTTTTTTACCAAACATAGGTAGCATAAAATAAATTGGCCGAAAATTTTTAAAAATTTTGATTTTTACATTTTTTTTTGGGGGAATTTCATATAAAAAAATGTGAAAAATATTGCTATTTTTGCAAAATTGACGCTCTTTTTTTGTTTATAGCGCGTGATCAAAAAATCGCACAGGTGATCAAATACCACCAAAAGAAAGCTCTGTTTGTGGGAAAAAAAGGACGTCAAATTCGTTTAGGTACAGCGTCGCACGACCGCGCAATTGTGCGTTAAATTCACGCAGTGCCGAATCGCAAAATACCCCCTGGTCGGAATGGGGGTAAAATCTTCCGGGGCTTAAGTGGTTAAACAGAAAATAATAAATTAAATATATGGGGGGGGTCCCAATCCCCCCCCATATATCAGTGTGTATTCGGTCAAGGGCAAAAAACTTTACACATTGTGGATTTTTGTTATGCTTCCATGAAACATGTCTTCCAATGGGAGACATGATATCTCCTCCTTTAATGGCCGCTACATAATCATAGATCCTTTGCCAAAAAAGGCGTTTTGTCTTTCCGACATAATAGCTACCACATTTATAATCATAAGATAAATAATTCCTTGGCTTTGACAGTTAATAACGTGCTTTGCCCTATGGCAGGGGTAGGGAACCTATGGCTCGCAAGCTAGACGTGGCTCTTTTGATGGCTGCATCTGGCTCACAGACAAATCTTTAACAAAGGGGTGGGCATGTCCGGACATGAGCCATGCTGGACGTGTAGTCCCAGAGCTCTGCGGCGTCTACCACTCAATCCAGTGCCATCCGCGTAGCTGTGCCCGGTACCAAGGAGATTTCTGCACCCATCGACGGTATACTTTGTGGGCTACCCACCGCTACCCTCAGTTCGTCTCTGGGTGACCATGGATTGCCATGCTACGGACCCCACGGCCTACTCGCGGTACCGCCGCCGGCTCGTGTGCTGTGCATCTGAGGGCCTTGGCAATCACCACCCAGTAAGGAGACCTGCCATTCGCTCCCTGTGCCCCGACAGACACAATCTATTTCTCCTCTGACACCCAGGGACCCGCGGAAGCTGCCTCTCACATCCACTTCAGAGGCCTTTAGCGGCCGGCCGCCATTTTCTCAGAGCCTATACTCACCTCCATCACTCGCAGGCCTACAGGCGCTTCACCACTCCGGCCTCATTGCATACCTGCCTGCTCTGCTCTCTTCCAGACCGGACTCCAGGCACTTTCACACGGCTCCATCTACTCACTGTATAGCTGCGGCCCATGAATATGAATATTAAATAAAGGTTCCCAACCCCTGAAATGTAGTGTACGGCTCTCACGGAATTACATTTGAAAATATGTGGTGTTCATGGCTCTCTCAGCCAAAAAGGTTCCCGATCCCTGCCCTATGGGTTTCACCATTGGGTAGGGTGTGCATTCGTCCAGGACATATAAACTGGCAATAGGAGCAACCACCACAAGTAAAGGTTCCTGGATATTTTCACCTACAATGTCTTCCTTCTTTGTTGAAGTGGCTCTGTACAAGATGATCCCGCACGAGTCACTTCTGCGATAAACAATTTCAGCTCTATCCCTGATGCATTCAGCTACTTGTGAATCAGCCCTCAACAAATACCAATACTTATTGATGATATGTTTTATTTGATTTTGTTATCTAGAGTAGAACTAGTTTTGTTGTATCCTTAGTTTTTGCTTTAATGTTTTTGTTGGTTTGAAAAACCAGATCTTCCCTATTGTTTGTATTCGCTCTCTGAAAGGCTTTTTTCAGGATTTTTTTGGAGTAGCCCCAGGCCAACAGTCTATTTTAAATTGTCTGCTTCTTTCAAGAAGTCTGCTTGAGATGAACAATTTTGTTTTAAACGTAAATATTGTCCATACAGGATAGATTGGATTAGACTGTTTGTATGTCCACTGTTGGCTTTGAGTATGGTGTTTCCTGCTGTCGTTCCTAACCCCCCCCCAGGTACAGCGTATGACGTGGCACAGCATGTCACCATCACCACTCCCTGCACCTGGAGGTAGTGGGAACCATCAAAGGTGAAGAAGGTATTGGTCAATATAAATTCCAAAAGGGATAACACAAAGTTATTGTAAGGTTTTTGATCGTTGCTTCTTTTATGAAAAAAGGTACCAACGGTTGATATACCCCTGGTGTGTGGTATGCTACTACTTCATGATTGTGTCCCACTTGTTGTTGATTCTTCACAAAAAAGTACAGTTTTATATCTTTATGCTTGAAGCCTGAAATGTGGCAAAAGGTCGAAAAGTTCAAGGGGGCCGAATACTTTCGCAATGCACTGTAGATTAGAAGAGAACTGGTCTATTCACAGCACAGCTCTGAATGTTTCTTCCTTCCTCTGCCTATTTGTAGGGGGGGGGGGGTGCCTTTCCTCCAATCAGCTGTCACACAGTGTATGCCAAGGCTCCACACCCAGTACTGGAACAGGAAGAAAAAATTCTAACACAATGTTCAATTTCTAAACAGTCTAGAAAGCTGAAGACAGCAGATATACAAATAAAACGTATGTAGGGGGATTTTTTTTTCATCTCTGTTAATCCACTTTAATGCACTTTATGCACTCCCATTGAAGTCTATAGGGTCCAAAAAAGCACAGTGTTACACCTAAAACAAAACAAAAAAAAAAAGTACCTGTACTTTTTTTTCTGAGACTCGTGACTCAGAAATACACAAATGTGAACAGCACATGTGGTTTTTAATTGGGAAATTGCGAACATTCCAAAATTGAATGTTAAATGCAAACAATTTATTAAATTTTAAATTTATTACAATTTATACAATTTATTATACAATTTATTAATTGTTTAATTAATTTATTATTACGGTAATTATTACTATTATTTATTTGTTAATACTTATTATTAATGATTATTTATTATTAATTTATTAATTGTTTAATTAAATGTATTAATTTATTCATTTATTAATTTTGCATTAATTTAAATAATATTCAAACCACATTTGTCCAAGTCATTGAATATACAAAAAATTTTCACAGGAAGGCTAATAAGAATAATCTACTAGTGTATAACCATTTTTAGGGCTAGTGGTCTGGCTATGCTTCATCTGAATTGTTCTCCAATATGTCCAATCCCGGATGGCTCACAGGTTCACATTTCAAAATAATAGCACAATCAGTTTCCTACAGTTGTACGTTTATGGCCTCATGCACACGGGACGTTTTTACAGCGGCTGTTTTGGCGTCAGATGTTTTTTTCTGCAGCCAGTAAACTCCCCAGCATGTTATCCTATGTGTTCATGAACATATACAGTCAGGTCCATAAATATTGGGACATCGACACAATTCTAATCTTTTTGGCTCTATACACCACCACAATGGATTTGAAATGAAACAAACAAGATGTGCTTTAACTGCAGACTTTCAGCTTTAATTTGAGGGTATTTACATCCAAATCAGGTGAACAGTGTAGGAATTACAACAGTTTGTATATGTGCCTCCCACTTTTTAAGGGACCAAAAGTAATGGGACAGATTAACAATCATAAAGCAAACTTTCCCTTTTTAATACTTGGTTGCAAATCCTTTGCAGTCAATTACAGCCTGAAGTCTGGAACGCATAGACATCACTAAACGCTGGGTTTCATCCCTGGTAATGCTCTGCCAGGCCTCTACTGCAAATTTCTTCAGTTCCTGCTTGTTCTTGGGGCATTTTCCCTTCAATTTTGTCTTCAGCAAGTGAAATGCATGCTCAATCGGATTCAGGTCAGGTGATTGACTTGGCCATTGAATAACATTCCACTTCTTTCCCTTAAAAAAACTCTTTGGTTGCTTTCGCAGTATGCTTCGAGTCATTGTCCATCTGCACTGTGAAGCGCCGTCCAATGAGTTCTGAAGCATTTGGCTGAATAGGAGCAGATAAAATTGCCCGAAACACTTCAGAATTCATCCTGCTGCTTTTGTCAGCAGTCACATCATCAATAAATACAAGAGAACCAGTTCCATTGGCAGCCATACATGCCCACGCCATGACACTACCACCACCATGCTTCACTGATGAGGTGGTATGCTTTGGATCATGAGCAGTTCCTTTCCTTCTCCATACTCTTCTCTTCCCAGCACTCTGGTACAAGTTGGTCTTGGTCTCATCTGTCCATAGGATGTTGTTCCAGAACTGTGAAGGCTTTTTTAGATGTTGTTTGGCAAACTCTAATCTGGCCTTCCTGTTTTTGAGGCTCACCAATGGTTTACATCTTGTGGTGAACCCTCTGTATTCACTCTGCTGAAGTCTTCTGTTGATTGTTGACTTTGACACACATACACCTACCTCCTGGAGAACGTTCTTGATCTGGCCAACTGTTGTGAAGGGTGTTTTCTTCACCAGGGAAAGAATTCTTCGGTCATCCACCACAGTTGTTTTCCGTGGTCTTCCGGGTCTTTTGGGGTTGCTGAGCTCACCGGTGCTTTCTTTCTTTTTAAGGATGCTCCAAACAGTTGATTTGGCCACACCTAATGTTTTTGCTATCTCTCTGATGGGTTTGTTTTGTTTTTTCAGCCTAACGATGGCTTGCTTCACTGATAGTGACAGCTCTTTGGATCTTATATTGAGAGTTGACAGCAACAGATTCCAAATGCAAATAGCACACTTGAAATGAACTCTGGACCTGTTATCTGCTCCTTGTAAATGGGATAATGAGGGAATAACACACACCTGGCCACGGAACAGCTGAGCAGCCAATCGTCCCATTACTTTTGGCCCCTTAAAAAGTGGGAGGCACATATACAAACTGTTGTAATTCCTACACCTTTCACCTGATTTGCATGTAAATACCCTCAAATTAAAGCTGAAAGTCTGCAGTTAAAGCACATCTTGTTTGTTTCATTTCAAATCCATTGTGGTGGGGTATAGAGCCAAAAAGATTAGAATTGTGTCAATGTCCCAATATTTATGGACCTGTCCGTAGGCTGTCATCAGCAGTTTTTATAAAAAAAAAAAAAAACTAGTGGGTTTTGAGTGGCGTTTTTTTAGCTGTATAAATGCTCTAACGTCAATAAACGCTGATAAACGCCAAAAAAACGCAAAAAAACGCTGCTAACTGTCCTTGTTTGACATTTTTTATCCCAGTGCTTTTTTAAAGCCTGGGTTCTGTTTGGAGGTGACGTTCATGGAACATAGTCTGGGTTCACACTGGTGCATGCTGAACTCCGCATGTGATTTGCACCAAAAACGCTCAGCATTCCTGTGCACATTACATGTGATGTCTGTGCGATGTGATATGAGCCATACATTTGTATCGTTTAAATTGCATCACATTTCCACCAAAATGCTGTAGGACCCTTTTTCTCCACACTTAGGGCTCTTTCACACAGCGGTGCACCCGACGGAGTTCATTCTGCTCAGCGGGGGATCGATCCGCCGATCCCCGCTGAGCAGGCGGATGACAGCTCCGTTTCCGCTCTGTGTTCAGAGATGGAGCTGTCAGATCCCCGCTGTCCTCTATGGGGAGATCAGATGAGAGCGGACCGCCTGTCCATTCTCATCCGATCCAATCCGATCCGATCCTCCAGACGGATGGAAAATAGGGTTTCCATCCGTCCGGATTTCACGGACAGGATCGGATCAGATAGCAGCGGGTGTCAGCGGAGATGTCTCCACTGAAATCCGCTGCTCCATAGGGATGCATGGAGCATCCGATCAGATCCGCCTGAAAAACTGACAGGCGGATCGGATCGGAAAGCCCGTGTGAAAGGGGCCCTTATTGCATTGCATTGGTGTGAGATTCTGGCAAGCGCACTGCATTTTGCAATCTGTTTCAGGGTATCGTTCATGGAACATGAAGCCCTGTTGACGTGCCGATTTGGCTTGCGATTTGTCATGTAGAATCGTGTGTCAAATCGGAACCTACTGCCGCCAACGCAACGGTTCACACTGAGGGCGGGTTTGAAATCATTCAGCTGTATACACATGATTTCAAACTCTCATGTCAGTGCGACTTTGGGGGCGATTTGAAAGACATCTCTACGGGTTCATGCAGATGTCTATTGAAATTGCCCTGATGTCGCCAAAAGTAGTGCAGAAACTCAGAAAGTCAGGGTTGCACCAAATCCAAAAGTGACGTTGCCGGCAATAGGCTCTTATTTGGCATGCGATTTGTCATGTCGAATCGCATGTCAAATCTGCCCAATGTGAGCCGGGGCTTAATGTTCCATGAATGACACCCCGAAACAGAGTGAAAAATGCAGTGAGCTTGACAGGATCACATTGCGCGGGTGTTCACACGCACCTAAATCCTATCGCATGGGTGTGAACACCCTTGCAATGCAATTCTGGCAAGCTTTGCATTGTGGGAAAGTGGGAGTTACTAAAATAGCAGAGAGGTGATTTTTAGCTAAAAACGCCAAAAAAGCTTAAAAACGCCAAGGCAAAAAAGCTGAAAAACTCACTATAAAGCTACTGGCGTTTTTTATAGCGTCCAGTGTGCATGAGGCCTATTTCTTCCACCAGAAAGTACAAACAGAGCAATTTAAATCCCAACCGCTTTACTTGATGTGCAGAACAAATACTGGTGATGTTGTCAAAAGCAATTCAGAGAAAGTTTCTATTTTTTAAACTCATCTTGTTACATCGCTGTTCATCAATTGTTCTCGTTACAATGAAGCATTTCAGGGATGTAATATAAAAGGCATTCTTTATTCTATTGCTTTCGTTAGTGTTATCTGGTAAATACATCTCTATTAATTGTATCTAAAAACATTCACTCCCCCCCACATTGCCTACATTTTTATGTGTACAGATGTAAAAATGTAGAATGTATTATGCGATTAGTGGTAACTAGCTGAAGTGCCCTTGACTTGTTTTTCGAAAATGTTATTTGTCTTTTTTTCTGCATTATAATAATGCTTTGATTAACCAGTTCTGGACCGGAAGGATTTGCCCCCTTAACCACTTAAGCCCCGGAGGATTTGGCTGCTCAAAGACCAGGCCCTATTTTGCGATTTGGCACTGCGTGATTTTAACGGACAATTGCGCGGTCCTGCAACGCTGTACCCAAATTAAATTGGCATCCTTTTTTCCCCACAAATAGAGCTTTCTTTTGGTGGTAATTGATCACCTGTGCGATTTTTATTTTTTGCGCTATAAACGAAAAAAGAGCGACAATTTTGAAAAAAATAACAATATTTCTCTTACGTCCTCCGGCAGTCGCCGCCGCCTCTAAGTCATCACTGTTGGGTATTGACTTCCGCTCCGCAAGAGTAGCTAGGCATAAAAACTTAGTCAAAAGAACAAAGGCATTTGCATATACACACCCATGGGGGCTATCCCATCTGGTCAATACCCCCCTGCAGTGACCACTCCCAACTCAGTTTCATTCTGCCTAGCGTCAGGAGTAGTCAGGCTTCCCTGTGCTGGGGCTACAGTCTCAGCCTAATCTTTTTATTTGATTTTCTTTGAAAATTTCATTTTTTTTCTTACTTTACTAGCTGTTTATTTTGTCAGCTTTAGTTTTTAGTCGACTCTTCGGATGAAGATGGATCATGCGGTGCTGGGATTCGGACTGGCCGCCCTGGTTCTCCAGGGCAGAGGGTCAGATGGACCCGCCATCGAGCGTTCAGCCGTGGTTCGTCCTGGCACTATGAACGACCCATCCCTGCTCGCAGCAGGGATGCAGCCGTGAGGTGGCTACCTCACAGGACACATCTGCGATGCTGCAGTGTCATGTCCCTTGCTAACGACACTCCCTGTCAGATGAGGACAGCGGCTTTCCGTTCATAGAGGCACCCCACGCCGTCTGGTACAGGTAAGTACTTCTGTGTGGGGCCTCTGTCTGGGGTGGCAGTCCTGTGTTGCTGTGTGTCCCCCATGTCTGTGCTTGTGTGACTCCCTGATGCGGTCCCGGCGGGGATCGCTTGTGCATGCGCTGCGGTGCTGTATGTTTTTGGGGGTCCCCTTCCCTGTGTCACTTCGGTGCTTGTTGGGGGTGCAGACTATGTGTGTGGCGGCCGCAGCGGTGTAAAATCCGCGCGGTCCGCCATTTTTAGGTATGGGCAGGCATGTTTGGCTTCTCTATGGGCAATACTACATGCTGTTTTGGCGCCATCCACCGCCATTTTGCGGTAGCAGAACGATTGTTCCGACTGCATGTCCGGCGGCCATTTTGGCGGAGCCCTCCATGCGATCCTATGGGGCAGCCATTTTCCCTGAGTCATGCAGCCTATAAGTTCAGTCTACTCTAGCAGCACTTCCTTTTCCTCTGAAGCAGGACATCGGTGGCAACACTCTGCGGGGCTCTGCAGGTTATCGCTCTCAATATCTTTCTGTATTGTCGCTTCTGGCTCAGTTTTTTCTTCTCCTGTTTGGGGGTGGTTGTCACTGTAGCTGTAGCTGTGGGCTGCGAACTCCGCAGCGGTCTTAAAGGGGCAGTACAAACTTTCTTGCACTGTTGTTTTGTAACCTTGAGCAATGGATTCTCAGGACGGCAAATTCCCCCCAGCTCTGGTGGGGGTCCCCAGTTCTCCTGTGGCCCCTCTGAGACCTGATTTGGCCGCTTTAGTGGCGACTTTAGTGTCAAATATGGAATTGCTGATGGCTGAACGTGCTGCTAAAAAGAGGCCCAGATTGTCTCTCTCCTCTGATTCAGATGGTGATATGGCTGCTGCTGCTGCGAGCATGCCCTTTTCAGGGTCTCGCTCATCCTTGGACCTGCTGGGGTCTGAGGGGAAGGCAGAGGTGGAAGGTGTTGAAACCTCCTCCCCGGGGTCGCCTGAAGAGCGGGCGACCATGGATGAATTGATTGTTTCTGTAAAGGAAACACTACATTTGGAGGATGAGCCCAGTCCTCCGGGCGTTGTGTCCTCGTTTGGGACGCACAGGACCCGCAAGTCGGCGCAGGTTTTTCCCTGCCCAGCTGAGTTTCATTACACTGTTAATGAAATGTGGCGCACGATAAAAACGTCCATTTCTGGTACCTAGCCGGTTCAAATTGCTTTATCCCGGCTACGGAATCACGATGGTGTGTGCCTCCACAGGTGGATCACACTGTGGCCATGTTAAACAAGGCTACCTTGGTTCCTTCTGAGGATACCCCGGTCTTCCGGGATCCCACGGACCGGCGGTTGGAGTCTCTAGCCAGCCATTCCTATACGGTGGCGGGTTCGTTGCTCAAACCTGTTTTCGCGTCCGTTTTGGTGGCTCAGGCGGTGGCTGATTGGACTAAGGTGCTTAGGAGCAACCTCGTGTCTGATGAAGTTCCGCCTGCCCGGCTGGAAATGGTGGATCAAATTCACCAAGGAATCATGTATTTGTGTCATGCGGCCTTGAATGAGGCCCCTTTAGTAGCACGCCTGTCTAGTGTCATGGTACTTAACCGACGACTGATTTGGCTGAAGAGCTGGTCAGCTGACAAGTCCTCGCGGAAAACAGTTGCTGATTTTCCCTATGCTGGCTCTCGCCTTTTTGGCGAGGGGTTGGATACCCTGGCGAAAGGCGTCACGGGGGGGGAAGAGCACTTTGCTGCCCCAGAACCCGAAGAACAAGTCCTTTCGAGGCAAGCGGGGTTCTGCGCCTAGATCAACTCAGGGGTCCTTTTGTGCCTTTCGGAACCAATCCAAGGGCAAGCCCTTCAAGGTCCAGGGCAACCAGAAGAAGCCCTGGGCGGGTAAGCAGAAGCCAGGCAATGCTGGCTCGGCGGGTCAGTCCGCCTCTGCCTGAAGGGGCGCCCTCACCCATTTCAGGGGTGGGGGGACATTTGCGCGGTTTCCTCCAACCTTGGCTGCTCCGGTTTTCGGACAGGTGGGTTCTGGAAATCATTCGATCAGGGTACAAGATCAAATTCCTTTCTCGGCCGGCGGACAGATTCTTTCCCTCAGAACTTAATTTGCCTCTGGGGCGTCTGCAGGACCTGCACCAAGCGGTACAGGACCTTCTTGCTCAGGGGGTGATTGTCCCGGTGCCTCGGGGGTTTCGGGGGTTTTATTCAAATCTGTTCACTGTGCCCAGAAAGGAGGGCAAAGTGCGTCCTATTCTGGACCTGAAATCGCTGAACAGTTTCGTGCGCGTTCGGAAGTTCCGTATGGAGTCTCTCCGTTCGGTGGTGGCCTCCCTGAGTCCAGGGGAGTTCCTGGCCTCGATAGATCTAAAAGATGCGTACCTGCACATCCCCATTTTCGAGGGTCATCAGCGGTACCTTCGGTTTGCTATCGCAGAGGACCACTACCAGTTTGTGGCGCTACCTTTCGGTCTCGCTTCGGCACCAAGGGTTTTTACCAAGGTGTTGGCGCCGGTTCCGGGCCTGCTAAGGGCACAGGGCATTGCGGTCTTGGGTTACCTGGACGATCTACTTCTGAGATCACGTGCCAGCCAGGACCTTGTGCGCGATCTGTCCACGACGGTACAGACGCTCCAGGAGTTCGGATGGACCAACGTTCAGAAATCGGCGTTGTCTCCATCGGTTCGCCTTCCCTATCTGGGAATGATTCTGGACTCTGCTCAGGCAAAGGTGTTCTTGCCGGAGGACAAGCTCCGGACCTTGCAGGATGAGCTCAGGTCCCGCAGGGTCAACCCGTTCTCGTCACTCAGGACCTGTATGCGGGGCCTGGGGTTGATGGTGTCGGTCTTCGAGGCGATACCCTTTGCTCATGCTCAGTTTCACACGCGGGCTCTCCAGGTGGAGATCCTGGCCAGGTGGGACAGACTGCCTCAGTCCCTGGATCTGAGGGTCTCCTTGAGTCGTCAGACCAGATTGGCTCGTCTGTGGTGGCTCCAGTCCCTGTCGGTGGCGGAAGGCAAGTCCTTCCGTCCGTTGGTGTGGACGTTGATTACCACGGATGCCAGCCTGTTGGGCTGGGGTGGAGTCCTGGGCAACTTGTCTGCCCAGGGCACTTGGTCGGAGGAGGAGTCCTCCCTCCCGATGTGCTGGAATTGCGTGCGATAAAACTCTGTCTCTTCCAGTGGTCGGACCGACTTCGGGGCTGTCCTGTTCGGATACAGACGGACAATGCTACCGCGGCGGCTTATATCAACCACCAAGGGGGCACCAGGAGTGCTTGGGCGGCCCGGGAGGTGACCGACATTCTGTCTTGGGCCGAGACTCATGTCCCGGCGATCTCAGCAGTTCACATTCCGGGTGTGGAGAATTGGCAGGCCGACTATTTGAGCCGCCAGACCCTGGACCAGGGGGAATGGTCCCTACACCCGGAGGTTTTCCAAATGCTGTGTGCGAAGTGGGGATCCCCGGACGTGGATCTGTTCGCATCTCGGCTAAACCGAAAGGTGGAAAGGTTCGTGGCAAGAACGCGCGATCCGCTAATGTCGTGCCCATTCCCAAGAAAGGTAGTAGGGAGGAATCGAGCAACTATAGACCAGTGAGTCTGACATCAATAGTAGGCAAATTAATGGAAACCCTATTAAAGGATAGGATTGTGGAACATCTTAAATCCCATGGATTGCAAGATGAAAAACAACATGGGTTTACTTCAGGGAGATCATGTCAAACAAATCTTATAGATTTTTTTGACTGGGTGACAAAAATAATAGACGGTGGAGGTGCAGTAGACATTGCATATCTAGATTTTAGTAAGGCTTTTGACACTGTCCCACATAGAAGACTTATCAATAAACTGCAGTCATTGAGCATGGACTCCCATATTGTTGAGTGGATTAGGCAGTGGCTGAGTGACAGACAACAGAGGATTGTAGTCAATGGAGAACATTCAGAACAAGGTCATGTTACCAGTGAGGTACCTCAGGGATCTGTACTGGGACCAATTTTGTTTAATATCTTCATAAGTGATATTGCAAAATGCCTCGATGGTAAGGTTTGTCTTTTTGCTGATGACACAAAGATATGTAACAGGGTTGATGTTCCTGGAGGGAAACGCCAAATGGAAAAGGATTTAGGAAAACTAGAAGAATGGTCAGAACTCTGGCAACTGAAATTTAATGTGGATAAGTGCAAGATAATGCACCTGGGGCGTAAAAACCCAAGGGCAGAATATAGAATATTTGACACAGTCCTGACCTCAGTATCTGAGGAAAGGGATTTAGGAGTAATTATTTCAGAAGACTTAAAGGTAGGAAGACAATGTAATAGAGCAGCACGAAATGCCAGCAGAATGCTTGGATGTATAGGGAGAGGTATAAGCAGTAGAAAGAGAGAAGTGCTTATGCCGCTGTACAGAACACTGGTGAGACCTCACTTGGAGAATTGTGCACAGTACTGGAGGCCATATCTCCAGAAGGATATAGATACTCTAGAGAGAGTTCAGAGAAGAGCTGCTAAACTAGTACATGGATTGCAGGAAAAAACTTACCAGGACCTTAACATGTATAGCTTGGAAGAAAGAAGAGACAGAGGGGATATGATAGAAACTTTGAAATGCATAAAGGGAATCAACTCGGCAAAGGAGGAGAGCATATTTAAAAGAAGAAAAACTACCACAAGAGGACACAGTTTTAAATTAGAGGGGCAAAGGTTTAAAAGTAATATGAGGAAGTATTACTTTACTGAGAGAGTAGTGGATGCATGGAATAACCTTCCTGCAGAAGTGGTAGCTGCAAATACAGTGAAGGAGTTTAAGCATGCATGGGATAGGCATAAGGCTATCCTTCGTATAAGATAGGGCCAGGAACTATTCATAGGATTCAGATATATTGGGAAGACTAGATGGGCCAAATGGTTCTTATCTGCCGACACATTCTATGTTTCTATGTTTCTATTCCTACCCTTGTCAAGGCTAGGAAAACCTCCTCTGGTAAAATCTATTACCATACATGGAAGGCTTATTTCGCCTGGTTTGAGTCCAGGGGGTTCTTCCCTCGCTCATACTCGGTGTCGAGAGTGTTGGCCTTCCTCCAGTCTGGTGTGGACCAGTGCCTGGCGCTGGCCACGATCAAGGGCCAGGTGTCCGCACTGGCTATTCTTTTCCAACGCCCTGTGGCGTCTCATTCTCTGGTTTGCACCTTCATTCAAGGTGTGCAACATTTGGCTCCTCCCAGGAAGGAGCCCTTACCTCCATGGAACTTGAACTTGGTTCTGTCCGTGTTACAGCGTGCTCCCTTTGAAAACATTCGGGATATATCGTTGCCTCTGCTGTCTAAGAAGGTTGCCTTTTTGGTGGTGATCACTTCGGCTCGCAGGGTGTTGGAACTGGCAGCGTTTTCTTGCCGTTCTCCGTACTTGTTGATTCACCGGGATAAGGTGGTCTTGCGTCCACATCCCTCCTTTCTTCCTAAGGTGGTCTCTGAGTTCCACATTAATGAGGACATTGTCCTGCTTTTGCTTTGTACGAAGCCTAAGCATCCTAAGGAGGTTGCTCTGCATTCCTTGAATGTTGTCAGGGCGATCAGGGTTTACCTGTCGTCTACGGAATCCTTTCGGAAAACGGATTCCCTCTTTGTCCTTCCTGAGGGACCTCGGAAGGGCATGGCTGCATCTGCAGTGACTATTGCCAAATGGATCAGACAGAGCATTGAACAGGCTTACGCCTTGAAGGAACGGGTTCCACCACTGTGAATGCGTCCTGGGCCTATTGGCATCAGGCCTCAGTGGCCCAGGTGTGCAAGGCTGCGACTTGGTCGTCGGTGCACACTTTTTCCAAGTTCTACAAAGTAGATGTTCTTGTATCAGCTGATGCTTCCTTTGGCCGCAAGGTTCTCAGTGCGGCAGTGCCATGAAGGACCCTTGTTTTTTTTATGGGTCCCTGGCTGTTGGTATTTGCTTTCCTGGGCTGTTGCTCCTGTTGAGCATTGTTTTTCTGTTGCCCAGAAGGTTCTCTTACGGTGCATGTAAGATTCCTTTCTCTGCTGTGGGTACTGTGTTGCCTTCTCTACGGTTGCGTCTCCCACCCCTCATGTCTATACTGCTTTGGGACATCCCAACAGTGATGACTTAGAGGCGGCGGCGACTGTCGGAGGATGTAAGAGAAAACGGAATTTTTGTAAAATCTTACCTGTAAAATTCCTTTCTCTGAGTCCTCCGACAGTCGCCGCCCCCGCCCCTCTTTTGGGGTTGTGTTCTTTTTACCTACTGCTATGCTACCAAACTGAGTTGGGAGTGGTCACTGCAGGGGGGTATTGACCAGATGGGACAGCCCCCATGGGTGTGTATATGCAAATGCCTTTGTTCTTTTGACTAAGTCTTTATGCCTAGCTACTCCTACGGAGCGGAAGTCAATACCCAACAGCGATGACTTCGAGGCGGCGGCGACTGTCGGAGGACTCAGAGAAAGGAATTTTACAGGTAAGATTTTACAAAAATTCAGTTTTTTCACATTTTTTTTATATGAAATTCTCAAAAAAAAGTAAAAATCTAAATTTTTTAACATTTTAGGCCAATTTGTTTTCTGTTACATAATTTTGGTAAAAAAAAATCACAATAAGCGTATTTTGATTGGTTTGCGCAAAAGTTATTGCGTTTACTAACTAAGGGAAAGATTTATGCAAGTTTTATTGTTTTTTTTTTTTTTTTAACTAGTAATGGCGGCGATTTTTTTGTAGGACTGTGACATTTCGGCGGACAGATCGGACCCCTGACTGACAATTTTGACACTTTTGGGAGTACCAGTGACATTACTACAGTAATCAGTGCTATAAATATGCACTGTTACTGTAAAAATGACACTGGCAGGGAAGGGGTTAACTTTATTGGTGATGATCAGTGGGTTAAATTTATCCCTAGGGGCGTGATTCTAACTGTGGGGGGCGTGGCTTGTGATGTAACTACAGAGACATACGATCCTACATAGCAGGATCGCATAGCCTCAGTGATGATCTAAGGGAGAATGACAGACGGCTGTGTTTACATCAGCCGTCCATCCTTCTCCCTCTCCTGTGGAAGATCGCAAGTGCCCGGCAGACATCGGAGCTGCCGGTCACATGCGCGGGGAAGGCAGGGAACGATCGGGGATGGGAGCGCACCTCGGGCGGCATGCGCTCGCCCCCTACAGGCTCCTGGGCGAGCGACGTAGGTCTACGTCACTTTGCCCAGGAGCGGCTGACTGCCACAGTAAATAGTCGTGCGGCGGTCGGCAAGTGGTTAAGGACCAGGCCATTTTTTGTGATTTGGCACTGCGTTTCTTTAACTGACAATTGCGCAGTCGTGCGACACTGTACCTAAAATGTCCTTTTTCCCTACAAATAGAGCTTTCTTTTGGTGCTATTTGATCACCTGTGCGATTTAAATTTTTTGCGCTATAAACAAAAAAAAAAAAAAGACAATTCTGAAAAAACAAAACAATATTTTCACATTCTGCTATATAACATTCCCCACAAAAAAATGTAAAAGTCAATTTTTTTCATCCTTTTAGGCCAATTTGTATTCTGCTACATATTTTTGGTAAAAAAATTGCAATAAGCGTCTTTTGATTGGTTTGCGCAAAAGTTATCGCGTCTACAAACTAGGGGAAAGATTTGTCATCTTTATTTATTTATTTTTTTAATAGTAATGGTGGCGATCTGCGATTTTTAGCGGGACTGCGACATTGCGGCGGACAGATCGAACCCCTGACTGACATTTTTGACACTTTGGGGGGGGGGGGGACCAGTGACATTACTACAGTAATCAGTGCTAAAAATATGCACTGTTACTGTAATAATGACACCGGCAGGGAAGGAGTTAACCTAGGGGTGTTCCAAGGGTAAATTGTGAGCCTAGGGGAGTGTTTTCTAACTGTGGGGGGAGGGACTTGTGAAATGACCATAGAGACCTGTGATCCTATTGTAGCAAGATTTCTAGGCCTTTGGCCTGATGTGGGTCTGCCATTAGTACCGGAATCCTCTCCAGCCCATGTGAGCTGAGTCTCTGGGTGTGATAACTGAAGCAGCGACAACTCCGGCATCTTTGTTTGTGGTTTTTATTATAAATTAGGAGGATGGGAGAAGGGAATAAGTGGGATACTCCTTTCGGCTTGAACTAATTACAATTGGGACTTTGATCCTGAAAATGCCCGTTGGCGCTCCCTTGATGCCAGCCAGCGCCAGCCAACTCTCACTGACTTTGAGAACACTCTGTACAATAGAGGAAGTGTTGAATCCCCGACCTATAGTCCAGTAGATCCAAGACTGAGAATTGTAGAACTCCTGACACTGTTGTACTATGAAAGTCACTGAATACTTTCCCCTGCCTGGCACAGCTTGAGGTCGTATTTTGTAGAACTCCGAATAACTGTCACTGAAACTGGCACACGCAACACAATTCAGGGCCCAGACTGCAGGTGCCCCCTTTATTTTTTGAACTCTTCAGGGTCCACTGACTATGTACCCCCTTTACAACTTCAGGGTCCTCAACCTAGGTACCCCCTTTACAGCTAGCTGACACTGGATCCCAGAACCTCTCCCGGAGTGGTCCCCTCTGACTCTAGTCAGACCCCCAGGGGCAATCCTGAGTACTCACGACCTGTGTAGGCTTTCCTGGGACTGGACCCCTCTCTCTCTCTCCGCAGGCTCTCGGCACACCGGATCCCCTCAGCTCACTCAGCACTCTCTGGACACTCAGGCGACACCCCGAGACATCCACCTTCCTCAGACAGGAGGAGAGACAGCCGCACTCTCCCTCCTGGGACTCTGCTCCCGCCAAAGACACCGTGCCACGCACTTCCCCCCAAACTTATATCCACTCCCAGAATCCTTTGCAGCATAATCTGCCTTCTGGGGTAGTTACAAGCTGGGATGTGTCCCCTGATTGGGCTTCCCACACTGCCTATGAGAAGCCTCTCACAGGAGCCAGTGGGGATACTTCTCCCCTCAGCAGGCACATCTGGAAGCCCTGACACCCTACCTAACAAATCGCAGCCCTGCTGTTAGGCAGACAAGGCCCACTATAGTTTTACCTAGCACCTACCTGTAGGATGCTACACCATATAGAAGGATCACAGGCGCTCTGTGATCATTTCATAGAGAAGAACAGTCAGCTGTGTTTACAACAGCTGACCATCCTTTCTCAGCGTGGAGCGATCCCCGGGTGCCCGGCGGCAATCCGCATCCCCGCTGCCTAGTGGGGGCAGGAACGCGCTGCTGGCGGCGCGCGCTCGCCTTCAGGAACGCTCCCTTAGATCGCCATACAGGTACAGGGATTCATGCAGCCGAGCCAGCCTGCCGCATTATATATACGGCGGGCAGTCGGCAAGTGGTTAAAGCAGAACTATAGGCATTTTTTTCATTTTTGATAGAGCAAAGGAGGTTCATAACCTCTTTGCTCTTTCCAAAATTTCTAAGGTTTTTTTGGCCACCTGTGTCCCATTGCGGAGATTTCCCTTCACTTCCTGTCACATAACCAAAACAGGAAGTGAGAGGAAATCACTGCAAATAAGGGAATTTGTTGGGGACCCCCAGGTCATCAGGACTAGTGTACCATTGGAAGATTTCCCCTCTATTACTTTTCTGGGGACAACCCAAAATTTGGGAATTTTCTTTTTCTTTCACTTTCAATGATAATGGTAAACAGGACAGATAGAGGGGGTGAATTTCCCTAACAGGGGCACAAACAGCAATAAAAGTGACAAGTGTTCTAATCCCTCTCTACTCTATCATTAAAATATAACTAAAGGCACAACTTTTTTTTTTCAGTTTTGGATAAAGTCTATATAAAGAGTGATACCCTATATGGATTCTTTCTATTACCTTGCGTTTAATTGTATGTACACCTTCTGTTGTTATACTATGTTGTTACTTTAACCACTTTAACACCGGAAGGATTTGCCCCCTTAATGACCAGGCCCTATTTTGCGATTCAGCGCTTCGTTACTTTAACAGACAATTGCGCGGTCATGCGACACTGTACCCAAATAAAAGTGATGTCCTTTTTTCCCCACAAATAGAGCTTTCTTTTGGTGGTATTTGATCACCTGTGTGATTTTTATTTTTTGCGCTATAAACAAAAAAAGAGCAATTTTGAAAAAATAACAATATTTTTCACATTCTGCTATAAGACATTCTCAAAAAAAAAAAATTTAAAATCAAAATTTTTTAACATTTGAGGCCAATTTGTTTTCTGCTACATATTTTTGGTATACAAAATCGCAATAAGCGTATTTTGATTGGTTTGCGCAAAAGTTATTGCGTCTACTAACTGCGGGAAAGATTTATGTCATTTTTACTGTTTTTTTTTTTTTTACTAGTAATGGCGGCAATCTGCGATTTGTTGCGGGACTGCGACATTGCGGCGGACAGATCGGACCCCTAAATGATATTTTTGACACTTTTGGGGGAACCAGTGACATTACTACAGTAATCAGTGCTAAAAATATGCACTGTTACTGTAATAATGACATTGGCAGGGAAGGGGTTAACACTGTGGGTGATCAAGGGGTTAAATGTGAGCCTAAGGGAGTGATTCTAACTGTGGGGGGCGGGGCTTCTGAAATGACCATAGAGACATGTGATCCTATATAGAAGGATCACAGGGGCTCTATCATCATTCCAGGGAGAAGAACGGTCAGCTGTGTTTACAACAGCTGCCCGTCCTTCTCTCTCAGCAGGGAAAGATCACGGGTGTCAGGCGACAATCGGAGCCACCTGACATGCATCGGCTTCCCTGCTGACCAGTGGGGGTGGGAGCGCATCGGCGGCGGCGCGCGCTCGTCCCCTAGCCTTCTGAGAGCGAGCGACACATACCTACGTCACTTTGCCCAGGAGAAGCTGCCTACCGCAGTATATCTGCGGTGGGCGGTCGTAAAGTGGTTAAACTGTTCTCCAACGGACTGTTCACTCGATGATCTACTGTTCAAATGTTGTACCCTGTACTTTGAAAGACGTTCAATAAAAAGTTTAAAAAAAATAAAAAAAAATTGATAACGCAGTGTGGGAGGGACGAAACGCGTCAGTTGACCACGGCGGGGATTGGGGCGACGTCATTTTTCAGCAGGTGATACGCAGGTCGTTGTAGACTTCGGATTCTGGTTTATGCTTATTTTCTCCTATACCATGTGAGTGGATATGTTTTGAATTATTTAATTTTATAATAAAACAGAATTACACTATGTGCATCTTTCTTTGTCATTTATTTACACTATTTTACGAACATCCCATTGCCCAATAATGGGAGGGGAGCACCATTTGCATTTACAGCACTTGGCACTTTAGCACGATGGAACTTTACTTCACCATTAAGAAGATTTGACATAATAGACTTTATATGAATTAAAATGCATTGAATTTGATTTATTTGTATATATACACACACACATTTTTCTTTATTTAATGCTTTGATTAAAGAGGTTGTAAACCTGAAAAAAAAAATGTTCTTCTTTTTGCAACCTGTAAGAGAAACACATAATGAGCTAGTATGCACCGCATACTAGCTCATTATGAAATACTTACCTTAGAACGAGCCCCCGCCGTGCCATCCGCTTACCTGTATGACGGGCGACATGTCCAGCCGCCCGTCTTCCGGGATCCTGGCATCCGGCCATCTGATTGGCCGGAGCCGCGGTGACGTCACTCCCGCGCACGCGCGCGGGAGCCGACGGTCACGGCACGGGTCTCTGAAGGAACGGCACCAGCGGCCGTTCCTTCAGAGCGCGTGCGCCAGTGACGTCACTGGCTGCATGTAAGGTAAATATCTCCTAAACGGTACATGTTTAGGAGATATTTACAGTACCTATAGGTAAGCCTTATCATAGGCTTACCTATAGGTAAAAGTGTCAGAGGAGGGTTTACTTCCTCTTTAAGTTCGCTGTCCAGGGTTACACAGAACATCAGATTAATGTTGTGGCCTGCCCCAGGGCAGGTGCAAGGATCGATGTCCACATGGGCGAAGGCACACAGTATTCCCCATAGAAAATAGAAAACATATCAAATGTTTAAATTGGGAAAATTTACTATTTTAACAAAAGAAAAGGTGTATCCGGGTCTGGACTACCATGTTTAAGTGTACAGACTTATCTTTTGTTTGTTGGAATCGTTCCTGTGCCCCTTTAATGCTGGTCTCAGATGGGATCGTCATCTTGCAGGAACTGGAAGACTGACATTGTGGGAACTGTAGTCTTTTGCAGAATGCTGATCATGTGCCTGGATTGCTCAGGAAACTACCTTCCCAGGAGGCCAAGAGGGAGTGACTATAAAACTATCTGCGAGACAGACTTGAACTCTCTTGCTCCTGGGACCCATCGTGTGCACATCAGTCTGCTGAGTGGTGTGTGAGATAGCAGATCGCGGCCTATGGCATGAGGCCTAATCCGCTTACAGAACTCAGCTTCAGCGGCACAGATTTCTGTCTCTGCACTGCGGATGTCTTTGCAGTATCACTGAGAGGAAGAGTGGAGGACAGCCGAATATCCTGAGGCAGCAGAGCGCAGCTAGTTTCTAGATGCCATAGTGTGGGAGACCACATGGCCTGTTCCATCGGGCCCTCACAGACGGACATCAGGAGTTGGTGAGAGGGTGTCTGTTCTTGGTCCAGACTGCAAGTATTACACTTCATCCTTACACTGAACACAGACACTGAAGCAGATATCAGATCCCTTAGGATTACAATTTATCATCATGACCCTCTTGTTATATTATGCCTCAGTGGAAATTGTCTTACATGAGTTCCAACTGCCGGTGAAGAACATAGCAAGGCCTTGCAAGGGGGAGGGACATTGTTACACAGTGTAATGTTCTGGTACCTTTGGGTACCCTAATTACTCTTTCATAAGTGTATGCGCCCCACCATTCTCTTTTGGTAAGGTGCGCATACACCTTTAAGACTGATGCTGTCATCACTGAGCGCCGGACTGGATGGCTATTTAGATGGCCGGCTCTCACTCACATGTGTTCGTTCAAACTGCTTTGTGCCTTGATGCTAACCTGTCTTGAAGCTCACATGCTTGCAAGCATACCTCTCTGTCGGAACCACGCTGCGCTGATCCCTGTATCCCGCTACCGGATCATCCGCTCTTGCCGAACCTCTCCTCTGCTACATTGCTATTAGTGATAAGTACCCCACAGGGGAAACCTCTATAACCTTTATACTAAAGCTTACACTATCTAGCTCTGCATACTAAGGATTATTACTACATCTGCATTATCTAAGATTGCTAGCTCTTGAGCCTACTACCACCTGTTCTTGCACTGGGTTGATCTCTCTTGTATGTCCACCTGCTACTCTGTCATCTACTACCATACATGATTGCTAAACCTATCTGCATCCCATCTGCTACTATCTTACTTTCAAGAACATTTCCTTTCAAGTGTCTGTCATCTACCATCTCTACCCAACCTGTCTCTTCAGCCAGCCTATCATCACTGTGTTACTATATATTAAAAAAGAATAGCGTGCAAATGCAAAAGAAATTACTACCAAATCTGAAGAGAGTCCATAAATAAAAATGGGGGTTTGGTCCTACCATATGGCCATATCGTGCTCAAGCCCACTACTGCGTCAAAGTACCCCATTATCAGTGGGTCCTACACTATCCATGAAAAAGAGATGAATCCAGCCTTTCTAACCCTTGGAGATAATACTCCTTGCTGGGAGAGATGTGCAAATGCACTACAGGGGACTCCTCCTATATCCACTTGATGGTGGACACTGATTGAGTACAGGTGTGTGTGGGGGGTGGGGAGGGCTGCTCAACCTCGATAGTCTGGTCAGACCGAATACATAATAAACAGGCAAAAAATTTGGGGGAGCATACCCATGTATTTCCAAAGCTGCTGCAGCTATGAACCAAAATTTTTTAATATACATGTCTTTTGGTTCATAGCTGCAGCAGCTTTGGAAATACATGGGTATGCTCCCCCAAATTTTTTGCCTGTTTATTATGTATTCGGTCTGACCAGACTATCGAGGTTGAGCAGCCCTCCCCACCCCCCACACACACCTGTACTCAATCAGTGTCCACTATCAAGTGGATATAGGAGGAGTCCCCTGTAGTGCATTTGCACATCTCTCCCAGCAAGGAGTATCATCTCCAAGGGTTAGAAAGGCTGGATTCATCTCTTTTTCATGGATAGTGTAGGACCCACTGATAATGGGGTACTTTGACGCAGTAGTGGGCTTGAGCACGATATGGCCATATGGTGGGACCAAACTGTAATGTTCCGGTACCTTTGGTACCGTAAATTACACTTTCCACAAGTGTATGCGCCCCACCATTTACTTTTGGAAAAGGTGCGCATACACCTTTAAGACTGGAGCTGTCATCACCCAGCGCCGGACTAGATGGCTATTTAAAGCGCCGGTTCTCACTCACATGTGTTCGTTCAAACACCCTTACTTGGATGCTAACCTTGCTTGAAGCTTCCATGCTTGCAAGCTTACTTCGCTGACGGAACCTCGCTGCGCTGATCCTTGTATCCCGCTACTGGATCATCCGCCTCTCCTGAACCACCCTTCGGCTGTATCGCTAATAGTGCTAAGTACCCCGCAGGGGAATTCTCTATAAACTTATACTAAGCTTACACTATCTAGCTCTGCATAGTAAAGACTGTTTATCACATCTGCATAAACTAGATTGCTAGCTCTTGAGACTACTGCTACTTTTCTGCACTGGGTTGATCTCTTTTGTATGTCCACCTGCTATTCTATCATCTGCTATCATACAACATTGCTAAACCTTCCTGCATCCATCTGCTACTGTCTCACCTTCAAGTGTCTATCACCTATCACCTCCACTCAACCTATCCCTCAACCTTCATCATTGTGTTACCACATACATAAAGTCACTCTAGGAACCAGCTTGCTAATTGTGTGTATTTACTGGCTGAAATAAGACCTTCCACACATGATGAGTAATTGAGGTTGGGAATGGTATCTCAGCATATCTCTTACATGACTACTGACGTGGAACTATTTCTGCAGCTGAAAATCCACACCATATAAGAAACGCAGGAGCGTTACAGATTGAACGAACCACAACTTGCCTCTGCTCAGTCCCCTGAACCCAAGATAAATCCCCCTTTGGTATTTACAGGCGATCGCAAAAAATTCGGCGAATTTAAAAACGCATGTGAGTTACTTTTTTTGCTAAAACCTCGTACCTACCTTACTGATCACATTAAGGTTTGTACTATTATTTCTTACCTATCAAGCGATCCTCGAGCCTGGGCAGATTCTCTTTTTGAGAAAAACGACCAGCTTCTCAACTCCTATGCCTTGTTCCTGGCAGAGCTCACTAGCCTATATGATGACCCCAATAGGCAGAGTACTGCTGATCTTCAGTTAAGATCCTTGAAACAAGGAAGGAGGCCTGTAGAAGACTTTGTCGCAGAGTTCAAGAGATGGACCCTTGATTCAGAATGGAATGATGCATCTCTGAAAACCCAATTTAGGCTTGGCCTATCAGAAGCCGTTAAGGACGAGCTCGCCCGAGCGGATCTGCCAAAAAAAAAAAAATAAATAAATAGGGTATATGGTAATCCGTTGTGGGCCTCAGAGATGCCGAAGCAGATATTATATCTAGCTACACAATTGTGTATGATAACACAATTTGAAGGCTAGAGAAAAAAGCATAGAGTAACCGTTGGGTGAGTATACAGATTCGAAAAAACAAAAATTGTGGGGGTGGCCCAAAATGGAGTACTCCCACAGAAAACCAACTAAGGATACTCGAGCAAAAAATATAGTGTAAAAAGTTAAATTTTATTTAGGCACTTATGCCTGTGAAAATACGAAAATAGGACTCAATACAAGGCAATGGAGGAACACACTACTTAGACACTGTTAAAAAACATACAATAAAAAGTGGCATGAAACACATGTAAAGAATGGGACTGGAGCGTGTCAATAGTTAAATGAGAGAAAAAAACCAATGGATTATCTGGAGTTGTGGATACACCTAAGGTGAATTGGAAAATAACAATCAGATAATGGTTCCAATAACTCATGTATGACCTAACATACCACCAGACATGTATCGAACATGTGGTCGGTACACTTGCCAGGTGGTATGTAATGACCTCTATGGATGCATCCGATAGCACAGTGAATGAACGTACTCCTGAGTAAATTGATGAGAATCAATAGCTCACTAGTGCTTAATGAACCTCACAGCGTGTCCGTGCAGGTGTATGCATGGGGCACAAAGAAATCCTGCAGTCCTCTCAAAGGGAAGGAATAAGCTTCACTGCAAAAAAAGGGACAGAGGGTAGGTCACAAGGAGTTGATGGAGGAGTGTGCTACTCGGCTGCTGGAGTCCAGTAGAGCTCCGGATCCGCTGCTGCATGTACCGATTAAGTGAAGATGTCCTCATACAGAAAACTGAGGTACAGCCAACATGGGGGAATGTTCCACTGGTATAACAGTAAAGGCAGCTTTACCTGCAGATGTTGTGGGGGTATGCGGTCCGGCTGTGCTCTAGATGGGATCCATGGAGGTATAGAGCTCCGTCCCAGTCCTGTTGTACTGTGCAGACCGTTCCGCTGTCTTCTCCGGAGCGGCGTTCAACCCGGTTATCGGCTACCACGGCATAGAGGATCCAGTTGCTTCCTGGTATGAGTGAAAGACGTCACTTCCGGTAAGTATCCGCCGGGTGCCTGGTGAGGGGAACAGCCGCTGACAGTAGCCAAAGAGATGGCGAGCAATATGGACTATGCTGCACAGGGGGACACAGTGTAAGATGCCACAACGCCAACGCTGACGCGATTCACCGACGAGCAGTCGGTTTCTTCAGAGCTAATGGTGTAATCCAAGGTATCCGCCTTTATGTTAGACTTAATTGGCTGCAATAAATTAACCATATCATCACCGTTACGGCATTTAACCCATATATGGGATATCTATGGATATTATCTCCCCAATGGATAGAAGATACCCATGTCTTTCAGTAAGGTGATTAAGTCAAGCATAAGGAGTGGTACCATAGGAAATGTCGGCGTTCATAATGATGAACAATAAAAAATACTGCATAATACCAATGAGCTGTGCGATAAATATAAAATCAATGATTAAAGGTTGTTAGTTTATATAATTGCCATCACCGTGGGAACTCGTATAAACAGGGGGGGGAAAAAAGAAATTTACCCATATCACATGAAATATAAATGATACCTTAGATTAGACAGGCTGAGAAGAGATCACAGAGCTAATGGCTTATTATTAAACAGGTCTGTGTTTTACACTATATTAAGGGTGCACAAAGATGTATATTACGTAGTAGATATAAATGTTAGGCATCTACATGTAAGAAAGAGGAAATATAGAGAATTTGGCCGGGTGAAAACAGAACCGTACCCCTCCCATCTCGGACATCTGGGGGGTGACCAGGGGGCTTTATTCATGCGTTAAGAAAAGGCTGGAGATTGAATTCAACATTTAAACCATGGGGTACCCGAGACCCCATCATGTATATCCACATCTTTTCTTTTTGAAGGAGGACATTGTCAAAGTCACCCCTTCTAGCTGGCAATTTAAGTGCATATATCCCCCTAACTTTCAAGCCCTCCGGGTCCGCCCCGTGATGTTCCAAGAAATGGAGGGGCACGGTTCTGTTGTCCACTTTTTTCCTGATGTCGGAGATATGTTCCAGAATCCGCACTTTGAGCTGGCGTTTTGTCTTGCCGATGTAAGACTTCTTACAGGGGCAGATAAGTTCGTAAATCACGCGCTCTGTTTGGCAGTTAATGAAACTGTTTATGGTAAATTCCCTCCGCCCATCACAACTTGAAAAAGTTTTACATTTCAAGACCGATTTGCAGATTGTGCATCTTCCGCATGGGAAAATGCCTTTTAATCTAGGCAGTGAAGTGAGCCAATTGTCTTCTCTTCGTGAGCGTGTGAACTCTGAATGGCAAAGATTATCCCTAAGGCTCGGTGCCCGTTTGGCTGTAAGAAGGGGGCGTGGTCCAACAATACGTTCTATTGGAGGAGAAATCGTGAGGACTGGCCAGTGTTTATTTAACACTGTCCTGACCTGTTCCCATTGCGTGCCGAAAGGTGTAATAATACGGGGACAAGTTGTCTCTGTCGAAGTTTTTTTAGAGGTTGAAACGTCACCATTGCCCAGGAGGGTTGTCCTTGGTCTCAGAGCCACTTTTTTGCGGGCTCGTTTAATGGTCTGGTGTGTGTAACCCCTTTCACGGAATCTCTTATGAAGCTGTCTGGCTTCCACCTGATAGTCCTCTGGTTCAGAGCAATTCCTTTTGTGACGGAGAAATTGACCCACTGGGATGCTCTGGACCAGGGATCTGGGGTGGTGGCTACTTGCCGCGAGGAGTGTATTGGCTGCGGTCTCCTTGCGGTATGTAGTTGTTTTGAGCCTGCCACTCTCATTAGAAATGAGCAAGTCTAAGAAGGGGAGATGACTAGGAGAGGCATTGAATGTAAGTTTAATATTGCGGTCGTTGTCGTTGAGCTCATGCATGAATTCCTCCAATTCATATTGGGTACCGCCCCAGAGGAGCAGGACATCGTCGATGTACCTCAGCCACATACGTGAGTGGCTGAGGTACATCGGGGATGGATAGACCACCTGCTCCTCCCAGAGTCCCAAATGAAGACACGCGTAGGCCGGGGCCCACGGTGCCCCCATGGATGTCCCTCTGATTTGTTGATAATAATTTTGTAAAAATTGAAAATAATTGTGTTGGAGTAAGAATTCCAGGAGCTCAACGACAAATTCATTGTGCGCCCCCAAATGTGAGTGATGCTGACCAAGGAAATGAGTAACTGCCTGTAAACCCAGGCATAGAAGTATACAGGCTCTCTACATCAATCCCGACCAAGGTAATGTCATGCATGGTAGGGGTATGCGATAGTTTTTGAAGGACATCCCTGGTGTCCTGTACGTAGGAGGGCAGGCTAGTTACCATCTCCTTGATCAGTACATCAATGAATTGACCCATCTTTTCAAGTGGTCCCCCTATCGCAGAGACGATGGGTCTACCTGGGGGGTTATTCAGGGATTTGTGCAGTTTGGGGATGATATAAAAAGTTGGAATGTTGTAACTCTTTATAGTCAAGTGATCTGCCTCTCTCTTGGAGATCAAGTCTGCCTCTTTGGCTAAGAGGATCTTTTGGTTGAGGGCGGCGACAAGGGAGGGAAAGGGATTCCCCTGGAGCTTTAAATATGTGTTGGTATCGCTAAGTTGTCTGAACACCTCACTGGTGTACATTTCTTCACCCATGAGGACCACGTTGCCTCCCTTGTCGCTACCCTTGATCACCACACCGGTGGCTTCTTTCAATTCCTTAAGGGCTATCCTCTCCGCCTTAGAGAGGTTATCTTGTCCCTCCCTGGTCCATTTTATTTTGGTGAGGTCCTGTTGGACCAAATGGCAAGTGTACCGACCACATGTTCGATACATGTCTGGTGGTATGTTAGGTCATACATGAGTTATTGGAACCATTATCTGATTGTTATTTTCCAATTCACCTTAGGTGTATCCACAACTCCAGATAATCCATTGGTTTTTTTCTCTCATTTAACTATTGACACGCTCCAGTCCCATTCTTTACATGTGTTTCATGCCACTTTTTATTGTATGTTTTTTAACAGTGTCTAAGTAGTGTGTTCCTCCATTGCCTTGTATTGAGTCCTATTTTCGTATTTTCACAGGCATAAGTGCCTAAATAAAATTTAACTTTTTACACTATATTTTTTGCTCGAGTATCCTTAGTTGGTTTTCTGTGGGAGTACTCCATTTTGGGCCACCCCCACAATTTTTGTTTTTTCGGATCTGCCAAAAACCCTGGATGCATTAATACAACTCAGTATTACCATAGATAGAAGACTACGAGAAAGAAAGGCTGAAAAGTTGGGAATGCCATTATCCGTTTCCTCTCGGAGTCTGGCCGTTCCTATGGAGGTAGGAACCATACGCCCACCGCTATCAACTATGGAAAAAGCCAAAAGACGAAATGAAAATCTCTGCTTGTACTGTGCATCCCCGGATCACAAGATAAACGTCTGTCCCCTAGTCAACAAAAAGAAGGGTGAGTGTTCACATGTCTCTCTAGGAGGATTGACAACTTCATTCACTAACCCCTACATTTCTGTTTTTTTGACATTACAGTGGGACCAGAACAGGATTACTACTAAGGCCATGATTGACACAGGATCTTGTGGAAATTATATGGATATATGTTTTGCTGCTTTAAATAAAATTCCTATTATTTCTAAACTCAAACCTGTCTCAGTAAGTCTTATTACCGGTGTTCCGTTATCCTCTGGTCCGATCACCGATCAGACACAAGCACTCCTAGTCACTATTAACGAGTCTCATAGGGAGACTTCTACCTTCGATTTAATACCATCACCCCACTTTCCCATTGTGTTGGGACTTCCCTGGTTGCACACACACCAACCAACCATAGATTGGAAGAAACGGTCCTTGACCTTCCCTTCTTGTTATTGCGAGGAAACGTGTAACCTCCCGTTTTCCGGGAAGATTCTGTCTATGGTGACAGATGAGATTGCACCACTATGTTATCAGGATCTTTCTGAGGTTTTTCTTGAGAAAAATGCTCAAGCATTACCTCCTCATCGAGACTATGATTGTAGCATCCTCTTTCACAGGATGAACTTGCCCATCTCAAAACCTATTTGGATGAGAACTTGGAAAAAGGTTTTATTAGACCTTCCACTTCTTCCACAGCAGCAGGACTCTTTTTTGTTCGCAATAAAGATTCAAGTCTCAGACCTATCATCGACTACAGGAAATTGAATGCTATCACAATAAAAGATCGCTATCCTCATTGAGCAGGTGCGTGGAGCTACCTATTTTTCAAAATTAGACCTGAAAGGAGCATACAATCTCATTCGAATCCGTGATGGACACGAGTGGAAGACTGCATTCAGAACTAGATACAGATTGTTCGAATATCTTGTGATGCCATTCGGCCTATGCAATGCCCCTGCAGTTTTCCAACGATTTATAAACTATATTTTTAAAGACTTACTAGATGTCTGTGTTGTGGTATATCTGGACGATATACTTATATATTCACGGACCCTGTCTGAACACATAAGACATGTAAGACTTGTATTATCGAGATTGCTTGCACATAATCTTTATGTGAAGCTGAAGAAATGCTTGTTCCATAAAGATGAGGTACTCTTTCTAGGCTACATCATATCCAAAACAGGAATCGAGATGGACATGAGTAAAATATCCTGCATTCAGGATTGGCCTACACCAATTACACGCAAGGCGCTACAGCGATTCCTGGGATTTTCAAATTTCTACAGGAAGTTCATAAAAAACTTTTCTGCTATTGTGAGACCCCTCACACAGCTCACTAGCATAAAAATGCCATTTAAATGGTCAGAAGAAGCAAATAAGGCTTTCCACTTGTTAAAGACAAGGTTTACTTCCGCTCCCATATTACGCCATCCAGACCCATCCCTCCAATACATTCTGGAGGTAGATGCGTCAAACATGGCAGTAGGAGCAATACTCTCCCAACGACCTACCCACACTTCACCACTTCATCCAGTCGCTTTTTTTTCTAAATCCCTGAGCAGTCCCGAGATAAATTACCCCGTGGGTGAAAAGGAACTGCTTGCTATAAAATTGGCTCTGGAGAATTGGCGACATTTACTCAAAGGCACCCAACTACCAATAATTATATACACGGGCCATAAAAACCTCCAATATCTTCAGACTAGCAAAACTCTCTCGCATCGACAGGTACGATGGTCACTATTCTTTCTAAGGTTTAACTTCCTAGTGACCTACACACCTGCAGATAAGAACAAAAAGGCGGATGCACTATCACGACTAACTGAAGAAAACTACTTTGAAATCCCTTCCGTTCCTATAATACCTCACAAACGCATTATTGGAGTTGTCCGTTCCTTAAAGGAAGAGGTTCTGCATGGTATAAGTTTGGATTCACCCCCACCACAACTAAATACTGATGCAGAAGGCTTCCTCTACTACAACGACAAACTTTACATACCACCTACCCTACGCACCAAGATCTTGGAATTATCGCATGATGTGCCTATGGCAGGACATATGGGTATGACAAAGACTTTCAATTTGATTTCTCGACAATTCTGGTGGCCTGACATGAAAACATCTATACAAAAATTAGTCTCTTCATGCAATGTCTGTGCCAGGTCCAAAATTGACACTACGAGACCATCCGGTCTACTATGCAGTCTACCAATACCCCAAACTCCATGGGAGGTTTTGTCATTGGACTTCATCGTAGAATTGCCTCCTTCCAAAGGATTTAATACCATCTTGGTGTCAGTGGACCATCTGACAAAGATGGCACATTTCATTGCTATTCGCAGACTACCTTCGTCCAAACAAACGGCAGAACTCCTGATGAAACATGTCTTCAGATTACATGGTATTCCAAAAACTCTTCTGCCTGACCGTGGATCCCAATTTATTTCTAAATTCTGGCAAGAACTATGTCACATACTACGGATTGAGCGGAAGCTCACTTCTCCTTACCATCCGCAGACCAACGGACAGACTGAAAGAGTCAACCAATGCATCGAGCAGTATTTACGTTGTTACACTTCTTACCAACAGGATGATTGGTTGGATCTTCTCCCCCTGGCAGAATTTGCCTACAACAACGCAACTCACAGTACAACCAAGCAGAGTCCGTTCTACTTGAACTATGGGTTCCATCCCTCTATTCTCCCTCCACGCATCCTTCCTTCAAATAACCCAGTAGCCTCAGACTATCTTACCCAAATAAAGGATTCTCTGGGTTTACTAAATACTACCATTGCACACGCTCACAGTCAACAAAAGAAGTACTATGATCTTCGTAGAAGACCTTCTCCACAGTATACTATCGGGGACCTTGTTTGGCTCTCAACAAAAAACTTGAGACTGAAGATCCCTAGCAAAAAGCTTGGACCTTTGTTCTTGGGACCTTTCCCAATCAAGAAACTTATTGGAAAAGCTGCAGTGCAGCTTACATTGCCAATGGACCTAAAAATCCATCCCATTTTCCATGTGTCGCTACTAAAACCCCATGTTCCGGACCAAGGAATAAGGCCTAATATTCCACCTCCCCCTCCTGTACAAGTTGAAGGTGGAGAAGAATACGAGATAAAAGAGATTCTGGATTCTCGTATCTACAGAAGAAGACTTCAGTACTTGGTTAGATGGAAGAACTATGGGCCCCAAGACGACACCTGGCTAAACACCTCTGACATACATGCCCCTAGATTAATCCGCAATTTTCATGCGAGATACCCAGACAAACCAGCTCCAGAGGCCTTCAGGAGCAGGCCTTAAGGGGGGGGTATTCTAATGTTCCTGTACCTTTGGTACCCTAAATTACACTTTCCACAAGTGTATGCGCCCCACCATTTACTTTTGGAAAGGACCCCAGCTGTCATCACCCAGCGCCGGACTAGATGGCTATTTAAAGCGCCGGTTCTCACTCACATGTGTTCGTTCAAACACCCTTACCTGGATGCTAACCTTGCTTGAAGCTTCCATGCTTGCAAGCTTACTTCGCTGACGGAACCTCGCTGCGCTGATCCCTGTATCCCGCTACTGGATCATCCGCCTCTCCTGAACCACCCTTCGGCTGTATCGCTAATAGTGCTAAGTACCCCGCAGGGGAATTCTCTATAAACTTATACTAAGCTTACACTATCTAGCTCTGCATAGTAAAGACTGTTTATCACATCTGCATAAACTAGATTGCTCGCTCTTGAGACTACTGCTACTTTTCTGCACTGGGTTGATCTCTTTTGTATGTCCACCTGCTATTCTATCATCTGCTATCATACAACATTGCTAAACCTTCCTGCATCCATCTGCTACTGTCTCACCTTCAAGTGTCTATCACCTATCACCTCCACTCAACCTATCCCTCAACCTTCATCATTGTGTTACCACATACATAAAGTCACTCTAGGAACCAGCTTGCTAATTGTGTGTATTTACTGGCTGAAATAAGACCTTCCACACATGATGAGTCATTGAGGTTGGGAATGGTATCTCAGCATATCTCTTACATGACTACTGACGTGGAACTATTTCTGCAGCTGAAAATCCACACCATATAAGAAACGCAGGAGCGTTACACAAACCCCCATTTTTATTTATGGATTGTCTTCAGATTTGGTAGTTATTTCTTTTGCATTTGCGCGCTATTCTTTTTTAATATACATGTCTTTTGGTTCATAGCTGCAGCAGCTTTAGAAATACATGGGTATGCTCCCCCAAATTTTTTGCCTGTTTATTATGTATTCGGTCTGACCAGACTATCGAGGTTGAGCAACCCTCCCCACCCCCCCCCCCACACACACCTGTACTCAATCAGTGTCCACCATCAAGTGGATATAGGAGGAGTCCCCTGTAGTGCATTTGCACATCCTTCCCAGCAAGGAGTATTATCTCCAAGGGTTAGAAAGGCTGGATTCATCTCTTTTTCATGGATAGTGTAGGACCCACTGATAATGGGGTACTTTGACGCAGTAGTGGGCTTGAGCACGATATGGCCATATGGTGGGACCAAACCCCCATTTTTATTTATGGATTGTCTTCAGATTTGGTAGTTATTTCTTTTGCATTTGCGCGCTATTCTTTTTTAATATACATGTCTTTTGGTTCATAGCTGCAGCAGCTTTAGAAATACATGGGTATGCTCCCCCAAATTTTTTGCCTGTTTATTATGTATTCGGTCTGACCAGACTATCGAGGTTGAGCAACCCTCCCCACCCCCCCCCCCCACACACACCTGTACTCCATCAGTGTCCACCATCAAGTGGATATAGGAGGAGTCCCCTGTAGTGCATTTGCACATCCTTCCCAGCAAGTAGTATTATCTCCAAGGGTTAGAAAGGCTGGATTCATCTCTTTTTCATGGATAGTGTAGGACCCACTGATAATGGGGTACTTTGACGCAGTAGTGGGCTTGAGCACGATATGGCCATATGGTGGGACCAAACCCCCATTTTTATTTATGGATTGTCTTCAGATTTGGTAGTTATTTCTTTTGCATTTGCGCGCTATTCTTTTTTAATATACATGTCTTTTGGTTCATAGCTGCAGCAGCTTTAGAAATACATGGGTATGCTCCCCCAAATTTTTTGCCTGTTTATTATGTATTCAGTCTGACCAGACTATCGAGGTTGAGCAACCCTCCCCACCCCCCCCCCCCCCACACACACCTGTACTCAATCAGTGTCCACCATCAAGTGGATATAGGAGGCGGCCCCTGTAGTGCATTTGCACATCCTTCCCAGCAAGGAGTATTATCTCCAAGGGTTAGAAAGGCTGGATTCATCTCTTTTTCATGGATAGTGTAGGACCCACTGATAATGGGGTACTTTGACGCAGTAGTGGGCTTGAGCACGATATGGCCATATGGTGGGACCAAACCCCCATTTTTATTTATGCATTGTCTTCAGATTTGGTAGTTATTTCTTTTGCATTTGCACGCTATTCTTTTTTAATATACATGTCTTTTGGTTCATAGCTGCAGCAGCTTTAGAAATACATGGGTATGCTCCCCCAAATTTTTTGCCTGTTTATTATGTATTCGGTCTGACCAGACTATCGAGGTTGAGCAACCCTCCCCACCCCCCCCCCCCACACACACCTGTACTCAATCAGTGTCCACCATCAAGTGGATATAGGAGGAGTCCCCTGTAGTGCATTTGCACATCCTTCCCAGCAAGGAGTATTATCTCCAAGGGTTAGAAAGGCTGGATTCATCTCTTTTTCATAGATAGTGTAGGACCCACTGATAATGGGGTACTTTGACGCAGTAGTGGGCTTGAGCACGATATGGCCATATGGTGGGACCAAACCCCCATTTTTATTTATGGATTGTCTTCAGATTTGGTAGTTATTTCTTTTGCATTTGCGCGCTATTCTTTTTTAATATACATGTCTTTTGGTTCATAGCTGCAGCAGCTTTAGAAATACATGGGTATGCTCCCCCAAAATTTTTTGCCTGTTTATTATGTATTCGGTCTGACCAGACTATCGAGGTTGAGCAACCCTCCCCACCCCCCCCCCCCCCCCCCCACACACACCTGTACTCAATCAGTGTCCACCATCAAGTGGATATAGGAGGAGTCCCCTGTAGTGCATTTGCACATCCTTCCCAGCAAGGAGTATTATCTCCAAGGGTTAGAAAGGCTGGATTCATCTCTTTTTCATGGATAGTGTAGGACCCACTGATAATGGGGTACTTTGACGCAGTAGTGGGCTTGAGCACGATATGGCCATATGGTGGGACCAAACCCCCATTTTTATTTATGGATTGTCTTCAGATTTGGTAGTTATTTCTTTTGCATTTGCGCGCTATTCTTTTTTAATATACATGTCTTTTGGTTCATAGCTGCAGCAGCTTTAGAAATACATGGGTATGCTCCCCCAAATTTTTTGCCTGTTTATTATGTATTCGGTCTGACCAGACTATCGAGGTTGAGCAACCCTCCCCACCCCCCCCCCCCACACACACACCTGTACTCAATCAGTGTCCACCATCAAGTGGATATAGGAGGAGTCCCCTGTAGTGCATTTGCACATCCTTCCCAGCAAGGAGTATTATCTCCAAGGGTTAGAAAGGCTGGATTCATCTCTTTTTCATGGATAGTGTAGGACCCACTGATAATGGGGTACTTTGACGCAGTAGTAGGCTTGAGAACGATATGGCCATATGGTGGGACCAAACCCCCATTTTTATTTATGGATTATCTTCAGATTTGGTAGTTATTTCTTTTGCATTTGCGCGCTATTCTTTTTTAATATACATGTCTTTTGGTTCATAGCTGCAGCAGCTTTAGAAATACATGGGTATGCTCCCCCAAATGTTTTGCCTGTTTACTGTGTTACTATATACATAAGTCACTCTAGGAAACATCTTATTGAGTGTGTGTATTTACTTGCTGAATTGAGATCATCCACACATGATGAGTCATTGAGAGTTGGGAATGGTGTCTCAGCGTTTCTCTACATGACTACTGAAGTGGAATATTTCTGCAGCTGAAAATCCACATCATACGTAAAACGCAGGAGCGTTACAGATTGAACGAACCACAAATGGATTCAGCAGAAATAACCACTCAGATGACACAATTAAAACAGCAAGTAACTGCGTTAATACACGCACTTGCTGAATTAAAAGAAGATCCTGTCTGTGGTGACAGATGAGATTGCACCACTATGTTATCAGGATCTCTCTGAGGTTTTTCTTGAGAAAAATGCTCAAGCACTACCTCCCCATCGAGACTATGATTGTAGCATTGATCTACTCCCAAATAGCAAATTGCCGTTCGGTCATGTTTATCCTCTTTCACAGGATGAACTTTCCCATCTCAAAGACTATTTGGATGAGAATTTGAAGAAAGGTTTTATTAGACCTTCCACTTCTTCCACAGCAGCAGGACTCTTTTTTGTCTGCAATAAGGACTCAAGTCTAAGGCCTATCATCGACTATAGGCAATTGAATGCTATTACAATAAAAGATCGCTATCCTCTACCGCTTATCCCTGAGCTCATTGAGCAGGTGCGTGGAGCTACCTATTTTTCAAAATTGGATCTGAAAGGAGCATACAATCTCATTCGAATCCGTGCTGGACACGAGTGGAAGACTGCATTCAGAACCAGATACGGATTGTTCAAATATCTTGTAATGCCATTCGGGCTATGCAACGCCCCTGCAGTTTTTCAACGATTTATAAACGATATTTTCAGAGACTTACTAGATGTCTGTGTTGTGGTATATCTGGACGATATACTTATATATTCACGATCCCTGTCTGAACACATAAGACATGTAAGACTAGTATTATCGAGATTGCTTGCACACAACCTTTATGTGAAACTGAAAAAATGCTTGTTTCATAAAGAAGAGGTACTGTTTCTAGGCTACATCATATCCAAAACAGGAATCGAGATGGACATGAGTAAGATATCCTGCATTCAGGATTGGCCTACACCAACCACAAGCAAGGCGCTACAGCGATTTCTTGGATTTTCGAATTTCTACAGGAAGTTCATCAGAAACTTCTCTGCCATTGTGAGACCCCTCACACAGCTCACTAGCATTAAAAAACCATTCAAATGGTCAGATGAAGCAAATAAAGCTTTTCACATGTTAAAGACAAGGTTTACTTCTGCTCCCATATTACGCCATCCAGACCCATCCCTCCAATACATTCTGGAAGTAGATGCGTCAAACATGGCAGTAGGGGCAATACTCTCCCAACGACCAACTCACACTTCACCACTTCATCCAGTCGCCTTTTTTTCTAAATCCCTAAGCAGTCCAGAGATAAATTACCCCGTGGGTGAAAAGAAACTGCTTGCTATAAAATTGGCTCTGGAGAATTGGCGACATCTACTCGAAGGCACCCAATTACCAATACTTATATACACGGACCATAAAAATCTCCAATATCTTCAGACTAACAAAACTCTCTCTCACCGACAGGTACGATGGTCACTATTCTTTCTAAGGTTTAACTTCCTAGTGACCTACACACCTGCAGATAAGAACAAAAAGGCGGATGCACTATCACTACTAACTGAAGAAAACTACTTTGAAATCCCTTCCGTTCCTATAATACCTCACAAACGCATTATTGGAGTTGTCCGTTCCTTGAAGGAAGAGGTTTTGCATGGTATAAGTTTGGATTCACCCCCACCACAACTAAATACTGATGCAGAAGGCTTCCTCTACTACAACGACAAACTTTACATACCACCTACCATACGCACCAAGATCTTGGAATTATCGCATGATGTGCCTATGGCAGGACATATGGGTATGACAAAGACTCTTAATCTGATGACATGAAAACATCTATACAAAAATTTGTCTCTTCATGCAATGTCTGTGCCAGGTCCAAAATTGACACTACGAGACCATCCGGTCTACTATGCAGTCTACCAATACCCCAAACTCCATGGGAAGTGGTGTCCTTGGACTTTATAGTGGAATTGCCTCCTTCCAAAGGATTTAATACCATCTTAGTGTCAGTGGACCATCTGACAAAAATGGCACATTTCATTGCTATTCGCAGACTACCTTCGTCCAAACAAACGGCAGAACTCCTGATGAAACATGTCTTTCAGTTACATGGTATCCCAAAAACTCTTCTGTCTGACCGTGGATCACAATTTATTTCCAAGTTCTGGCAAGAACTATGTCACATACTACGGATCGAGCGGAAGCTCACTTCTCCTTACCATCCGCAAACCAACGGACAGACTGAAAGAGTCAACCAATGCATCGAGCAATATTTACGCTGTTACACTTCTTACCAACAGGATGATTGGGTGGATCTTCTCCCTCTGGCAGAATTTGCCTACAACAACGCAACCCACAGTACGACCAAGCAGAGTCCGTTCTACTTGAACTATGGGTTTCATCCCTCTATTCTTCCACCACGCATCCTTCCTTCAAATAACCCAGTAGCCTCAGACTATCTTACCCAAATTAAGGACTCTCTGGGTTTGCTTAATACTACCATTGCACACGCTCATAGTCAACAAAAGAAGTACTATGATCTTCGCAGAAGACCTTCTCCTCAGTACGCTATCGGGGACCTCGTTTGGCTCTCAACAAAAAATTTAAGACTGAAAATCCCTAGCAAAAAGCTTGGACCTCTGTTCTTGGGACCTTTCCCAATCAAGAAACTTATTGGAAAAGCTGCAGTACAGCTTACATTGCCAATAGACCTTAAAATACATCCCATTTTCCATGTGTCGCTACTGAAGCCCCATGTTCCTGACCAAGGAATAAGGCCTACTATCCCACCTCCTCCTCCTGTACAAGTTAAATGTGGAGAAGAATATGAGATAAAAGAGATTCTGGATTCTCGTATCCACAGAGGAAGACTTCAGTACTTGGTTCGATGGAAGAACTATGGGCCCCAAGACGACACCTGGCTAAACACCTCTGACATACATGCCTCTAGATTAATCCGCAATTTTCATGCGAAGTACCCAGACAAACCAGCTCCAGAGGCCTTCAGGAGCCGGCCTTAAGGGGGGGGGGGTACTGTAATGTTCTGGTACCTTTAGGTACCCTAATTACTCTTTCATAAGTGTATGCGCCCCACCATTCTCTTTTGGTAAGGTGCGCATACACCTTTAAGACTGATGCTGTCATCACTGAGCGCCGGACTGGATGGCTATTTAGATCGCCGGCTCTCACTCACATGTGTTCGTTCAAACTGCTTTGTGCCTTGATGCTAACCTGTCTTGAAGCTCACATGCTTGCAAGCATACCTCGCTGTCGGAACCAGGCTGCGCTGATCCCTGTATCCCGCTACCGGATCATCCGCTCTTGCCGAACCTCTCCTCTGCTACATTGCTATTAGTGATAAGTACCCCACAGGGGAAACCTCTATAACCTTTATACTAAAGCTTACACTATCTAGCTCTGCATACTAAGGACTATTACTACATCTGCATTATCTAAGATTGCTAGCTCTTGAGCCTACTACCACCTGTTCTTGCACTGGGTTGATCTCTCTTGTATGTCCACCTGCTACTCTGTCATCTACTACCATACATGATTGCTAAACCTATCTGCATCCCATCTGCTACTATCTTACTTTCAAGAACATTTCCTTTCAAGTGTCTGTCATCTACCATCTCTACCCAACCTGTCTCTTCAGCCTATCATCACTGTGTTACTATATACATAAGTCACTCTAGGAAACATCTTATTGAGTGTGTGTATTTACTTGCTGAATTGAGATCATCCACACATGATGAGTCATTGAGAGTTGGGAATGGTGTCTCAGCGTTTCTCTACATGACTACTGAAGTGGAATATTTCTGCAGCTGAAAATCCACATCATACGTAAAACGCAGGAGCGTTACACACAGTTGCTCTTAAAGGGGACATGTTCTAGTTTCTATTGCTATATCTTTAATTAGGATACTTATGGTATAGCTTAGCTTAGAGTCCCTCTTTAATTTGAGTGCTGCTTTACTAGAGAAGAGAGACTACAGTGCCTTGCGAAAGTATTCGGCCCCCTTGAACTTTTCAACCTTTTGCCACATTTCAGGCTTTAAACAGATATAAAACTGTAATTTTTTGTGAAGAATCAACAACAAGTGGGACACAATCATGAAGTGGAACGAAATTTATTGGATATTTCAAACTTTGTTAACAAATAAAAAACTGAAAAATTGGGCGTGCAAAATTATTCAGCCCCTTTACTTTCAGTGCAGCAAACTCTCTCCAGAAGTTCAGTGAGGATCTCTGAATGATCTAATGTTGACCTAAATGACTAATGATGATAAATAGAATCCACCTGTGTGTAATCAAGTCTCTGTATAAATGCACCTGCACTGTGATAGTCTCAGAGGTCCGTTTAAAGCACAGAGAGCATCATGAAGAACAAGGAACACACTAGGCAGGTCTGAAATACTGTTGTGGAGAAGTTTAAAGCCGGATTTGGATACAAAAAGATTTCCCAAGCTTTAAACATCCCAAGGAGCACTGTGTAAGCGATAATATTGAAATGGAAGGAGTATCAGACCACTGCAAATCTACGAAGACCTGGCCGTCCCTCTAAACTTTCAGCTCATACAAGGAGAAGACTGATCAGAGATGCAGCCAAGAGGCCCATGATCACTCTGGATGAACTGCAGAGATCTACAGCTGAGGTGGGAGACTCTGTCCATAGGACAACAATCAGTTGTATACTGCACAAATCTGGCCTTTATGGAAGAGTGGCAAGAAGAAAGCCATTTCTTAAAGATATCCATAAAAAGTGTCGTTTAAAGTTTGCCACAAGCCACCTGGGAGACACACCAAGCATGTGGAAGAAGGTGCTCTGGTCAGATGAAACCAAAATCTAACTTTTTGGCAACAATGCAAAAACATTATGTTTGGCGTAAAAGCAACACAGCTCATCACCCTGAACACACCATCCCCACTATCAAACATGGTGGTGGCAGCATCATGGTTTGGGCCTGCTTTTCTTCAGCAGGGACAGGGAAGATGGTTAAAATTGATGGGAAGATGGATGGAGCCAAATACAGGACCATTCTGGAAGAAAACCTGATGGAGTCTGAAAAAGACCTGAGACTGGGACGGAGATTTGTCTTCCAACAAGACAATGATCCAAAATATAAAGCAAAATCTACAATGGAATGGTTCACAAATAAACATATCCAGGTGTTAGAATGGCCAAGTCAAAGTCCAGACCTGAATCCAATCGAGAATCTGTGGAAAGAACTGAAAACCGCTGTTCACAAACGCTCTCCATCCAACCTCACTGAGCTAGAGCTGTTTTGCAAGGAGGAATGGGCAAAAATTTCAGTCTCTCGATGTGTCCCACTTGTTGATTATTCAAAAAAAATTACAGTTTTATATTTTTATGTTTGAAGCCTGAAATGTGGCAAAAGGTCAAAAAGTTCAAGGGGGCCGAATACTTTCGCAAGGCCCTGTATATATATTTATTTTCAGAATATAGAAGTTTGTGTCTAGTACTGTTACTTGATCTTATAACATTCTGTTTATCTGTTGTCTTTGATGTCAGTCTTGCTGAACCCTCATTTATACTGTGTCAGTGTTTTCCTAAAAAGGTGCATACACTATGTCTGAACCTAGAGTGTCAGGTGGGCTGGATGGTTCACAGGGTGATGGCAGTGCTGAAGAACACCCACTAACTAAAATTGGTGGCAGCAAAAATGTTGGGACAGGGCAACAAAAAAATGGCACTAACGAAAATCTGAAAGAACATTTTGCAACTAATTAGGTCAATTGGCATTTGGTCAGTAACATGACTGAGTATAAAAAGAGCATCTTGGAGAGTCAGATTGTCTCAGAAGTAAAAATTTGCAGAAATGTACCAATCTGTGAAAAGCTGCATCTAAAACGTGTCGAACAACTTGACCATAATGTTCCTCAATGTGAAATTACAAAGACCTTAAATATATCATCATCTACAGCAGGGGTGTCAAACTAAATTTCATTGCGGGCCATATCAGCATTATGGTTGCCCTCAAAGGGCCAATTATGTCTGTAAGATTAGATGTCCAGAGCACCCCACGCCCCCCTTACACCCTTACATGAGATGTCAAGAGCCTCCCACCATCAGAAGTCAAGAGTCACCCAACTCTCCTTACATCACAATGCACCCCCTTACCTTGTGCTGTTGCCAGGAAGAAGATGCAGAGTATCTGGGAGGAAGAAAGTACAGGGTCTGCAGGAGGACCAGAGGAAGGCTGGAGTCAGCTTCCTGAGTCTGCTGAATGCTGTAACCAGGGGAGGCAGAGAAAAGGTGGTATTGTGGCTGCACAGAGAGCAGGATCTGTAGGAGGAGTTCTTCCCTCCTCTCTGCTGCGGACTGCTGAGAAGGGGAAGGGGGGGGGGGTGGGGCAAAGACGAGCCTTTCTGCAACTGCACAGAGAAGCACCGAATCTGGAAAAGGAGTTCTGTCCCCTCTGCTGACGACTACTGAGACAATGTGGGGGCAAACAGGGGGGGGGGTGCTGCAGCTGCAGAAAAGGTGCGAGAGCCACATGAAACAGCCTGGGGGGGTCACATTCGGCCCGTGGGCCTTGTGTTTGACACCTGTGATCTACAGTATAAAATTGTAACGCTCCTGCGTTTATTATATGGTGTGGATTTTCAGCTGCAGAAATAGTTCCACGTCAGTAGTCATGTAAGAGATATGCTGAGATACCATTCCCAACCTCAATGACTCATCATGTGTGGAAGGTCTTATTTCAGCCAGTAAATACACACAATTAGCAAGCTGGTTCCTAGAGTGACTTTATGTATGTGGTAACACAATGATGAAGGTTGAGGGATAGGTTGAGTGGAGGTGGTAGGTGATAGACACTTGAAGGTGAGACAGTAGCAGATGGATGCAGGAAGGTTTAGCAATGTTGTATGGTAGCAGATGACAGAATAGCAGGTGGACATACAAAAGAGATCAACCCAGTGCAGAAAAGTAGCAGTAGTCTCAAGAGCTAGCAATCTAGTTATGCAGATGTGATAAACAGTCTATACTATGCAAAGCTAGAAAGTGTAAGCTTAGTATAAGTTTATAGAGAATTCCCCTGCGGGGTACTTAGCACTATTAGCGATACAGCCGAAGGGTGGTTCAGGAGAGGCGGATGATCCAGTAGCGGGATACAGGGATCAGCGTAGCGAGGTTCCGTCAGCGAGGTAAGCTTGTGTAGCGGTGTTTAATATGCCTGAAAGATGATTGTTTGACATTTGAGAGGAACTCGGCTCCATCTAGTGGCCAAAACGACACACTGCAGCTACTATGGAATTTCTTGTGATGTGATTTTCCTTTCAGGAAGTTGAGAGACTTCATCATCCATAGTGCTCTTGGACTACCAGGATGCACTGCTTCACCGCACAGCCTTCTGGGGGAAGCTTTATAAAGGAAGGGAGGAGCCAGGCTCAGTCTCTTGGGAGAGACACAGTGAGACAAGCAGGAAGCCAGCGCTGTGGGCTGATGCTGCATGCTAGGCCGAAGCCTCTGGGCCTGAAGTGACGACGCTGAAACGTTCCATGCAAAGCAAGAGACCCTTCCCAGAGGTCCCATCGCTGTTTGCAGAGACCGGAGCCATCCACCCCAAACACCTCGCGCGGCTGGGGACAGAGAACAGAGACTAAGACAGCCGTGGAGAGTTCTAAGGGAAAATCCTGTTGGTGAGAGGGCACTTGCCCAAACCTGACTTTATCTACCAAAAGAAGTAACGTTATCCACAGATAGCTATAGTGTAACAGAAGGTGATAAACCCCGGGGTAGATCAGCATACTCTCTCAGGAGATTCATAGACAAACAATAATATCTGTAAAGGAGTCGCCAGAGGCCCATCTCTCTCACAGAAGTTATTGCTCAGCTACACAGATACCCTGTGGTGACAACCAACAGCTCACTGCTCTTTTTCTCTCTCTTGATCTTCATTCCTAATGCGGATTACAAATATATCTGCGCAGTTATCTTGCTAGCGAAGATTCAAGAAGAAGAAAGAAGAGGACTTTGGGGAAGGGACTCAGATAGGCCTATCTATCTTGTACTGTGTCTAGCATCAATGAGGGAGTAGTGTGGGATATTTCTTTTATCTTTTTAAAGCCGATTTAAGTAACCCTTTAAAATAACCGTATTTCATTGTATCTCACTTGCTTAATTTGATATACAGTAAATTAAGCTTTGGTTAATTACAATCCTGTGTGCTGTTCCATTGTGTCACCCAGAAAGACTACCATTGAAGAAGGTAATAAGTCACTGTTGCATATTGAAGTATTGTAGTCCAATCTGTGTATCCATTTGAAGGTCCAGTCCTATTCTGGTCAGTTGTGCCTGAGGAGGGATCGAGCCAGTTCTATAGGGTTGTTAGGCAGGGTGTAGACCCAATAACATAATCAGCAGCTCCTGCGGGGGTGGTGCTACACGTGGGGGCTCGTCCGGGATCTCTACAGTTCTGCAACACAACCCTCTCAGCCACAGAATCCCCCTCAACGCAGAAATGGATCCTACCGCTGCAGCCGAGTGGTGCAGGGAAGAGAATGTCGTAGTGGAAAATGGCCTGGTGGTTGAAAGGGAGAGGTCTGGACTGAGGTCTGGACTGAGGAAAAACTCCTCCCAGTTTTAAGGGCACTGTCCACAGACAGGAAATTCTGGGTGACTGACATAAAGACAGACACCACCGTTCCACACACGTATGCATTGTGTGAGTGGAGGAAGGGGGTCCCCGATTACTTTAAGGGAACCAGTGTAAAGACTACTGACCAAACAGAACTTTTTTTAATACATCCAGAAGTCCTTACTGAAGGTCCCTCATCCACCACTCCTGGGGGATCCAGCAAAGAAAAAGGTGTCCAAGAAGGAAGTCCAGAGTCACCACCTTTGTCTACCTTTAGCTCAGAACTGTGTGCTGTTCTCGGGGAAATCGTAGCAAAATGTAGTAAGGACTCCCCAAACTATCTGATGACTGGATATAGGAAGCTCAGGACATTCTCTGGGAAACAGCCTGTGCCTTCAACAGAAGATGGGTTTGAAGAGTGGTTAGATACCGCCACTCAGGCTTTGGAAGAGTGGGAGGTACCAGAACAGCATAAGAAACAGAGAATCACAGAAAGTTTAAGGGGACCTGCACTAGAGGCCGTACGTAATCTCAAGCTAAGCAAAAAGAACTGTACTGCACAGGATTATCTAGACATTCTACAAGATGTATTTGGTCGGACGGAGAACGTGGCTGAACTTCTTTACCAGTTAGACCACTGTTACCAAGAAGAGGAAGAGAAGTTGTCCGAATTTATTAGACGCCTGGATAAGATCATCCACCAGATCCTGTTAAAGAAAGGGATAGACCCCCGGAAGGTAGATGAGACTCGTGCACGGCAGGTGCTGAGAGGGGCTCAACCTTTAGATCCCATTGCCATACTGTTGCGAACTCGTCAAGACGGTGGCATTCTAGAATACCCTGACCTGATTCGAATGGTCAGAGAGGAAGAGGTCATGTTGGACAACAAAAAGAAGAGTCGGCAGTTTGACTCAACTGCTCGAGTCAGAGTGATAAGTGTAGAAGAAGGTGATTCGCAAGTTGAACTCCTAAAGACCCAGGTGTCCCAGTTGATAGAAATGGTGTCTATCCTGACTAGTCAGGCATCCACTCTACCTAATGGGAACATATCAGAGAAGCCAGATGAACCTGCTAACCTTAGAGCAGATCCGGAACCGAGACCTACAAGATTGTTAACTTGTTTCAACTGTGGGGGAGTAGGTCATGTTAGAGGAGTATGTCCCAGCCCAGGAAAGGTTGTCTCAAAACCTCGCAAGCCAGCGGAAAACTTCAGAGGGCCCCCGGTGAAGGAGTCAACCGGGTGCCCGCCAGTTTCAAGGGACTCCAGGAGGCTCACTGGTTCAGGGAAACTGAGTCAGGGAGTAAGATCTAGGTACAACGCCCCTCGTTCTATACTCCAGGCTACTGGGGGGAGGAAAATCAATGCACACCGTGCCCAGCGGGGACTGAATCCAAGAAAAAAAAGAAAGAAGAAAAGAGCTTGGGTGCAGAGAACTGAATCAGACAACAAGGCCACTTCAAGAGAATTCCCAACTAACTTGGTCGGGCCTTCCCCTGTAGTCTCCGTCCAGGTAGAAGGAATTTACACAAGAGCCCTCCTCGACACTGGGGCCCAAGTGACTCTTCTGTATAGAGACTTCTATGATAAACACCTTACCCATCTACCTCTGCAGAAGTTGGAAGATCTGGAGATATGGGGTATCGGGACTCAAAGTTTTCCCTATGACGGGTATCTGCCAATCAAGTTGACCTTTGACCCATCAGTGGCTGGTGAAGCTGAAACCTTTGACACCCTAGCGGTGGTCTGTCCTCGTCCGCCAGGGGCCAACAAAAGCTCTCTCATTGTAGGGACCAACACTGACCTAGTAAGGCGCCTCCTGACACAACTGGTCCAGGGACAGGATTCTCCAGCGCCAAGGATTCACCCCATGCTACGGCAGGCCTATCAACGACTAGTATTGGAGCAAGAGACTCCTGCAGAAGGAGTTGGAAGACTCTGGAAGTTGGACAGAACAGAAAAGGTCTTGCAGCCAGGAGAGGTGGCTTGTCTGAAAGCTTCAGTTAAACTCACATGGAAACAGCCTGGCCCTTTTATCATCTTTGAATCAGGTCCACAGGAAGAGGAGAGAGGGATAGAAGTAATCCCTGAAGTGATCCCTTTGAAGGTGTTACAGAAAAACCGTGGAAGGGTTTTAGTGAGTGTCAGAAACACCTCTACTACACCGGTGAAGGTACCGGCCAGATTGCTGTTGGGCCAAGTTAACCCGGCTACCCCAGTTGTCCCATCTGATCTTAAAGAGGAGGGAAGTGGTGAAGTTGTCATAGAAGAGCTCTGCTCTGGAAGCGCTGCCCTCCCACCGGAATGGGTGAAGAGGGCCAAGGCACAACTTGCTCGATGGCGAGGAATATTTTCTAAGGATGAGTTTGACGTGGGCTGCGCCAGGAGTGCCACTCATAAGATCCGCCTGAGTGAGGACAAACCTTTCCGAGAAAGAGTCCGGCGAGTTCCCTTGGGTGACTTAGAAGATCTACGTCAGCAGCTTGCGGAACTCAAGAAGACTGGGGTTATTCGAGAATCCAGGAGCCCATATGCTTCTCCGATAGTGGTAGTCCGGAAGAAAAACGGATCTTTGAGGCTTTGTATCGACTACCGAACACTGAACAGAAGAACCATCCCAGACCAGTATACCACTCCTCGAATTGAAGACGCCCTACAGAGCCTGTCAGGGGCGAAGTGGTTCAGTGTGATGGACTTAAAGAGTGGGTACTATCAGATCCCCATGCACCCTGAAGACCGGGAGAAGACAGCCTTCATAACCCCCGTGGGGTTCTTTGAGTTCAATCGCATGCCGCAGGGGTTGTCAGGAGCCCCTGCTACTTTCCAGAGGCTGATGGAAAGGACTGTTGGGGATATGAATTTGATAGAGGTACTGGTATACTTGGATGATGTTATCGTGTTTGGCAGGACTTTGGAAGAACACGAGGAGAGGTTGGAAAAGGTCCTGAAGAGGCTACACGAAGAAGGCCTGAAACTTTCTCCTGAGAAGTGTCAGTTCTATCAATCCTCGGTCCATTACCTGGGCCACATCGTGTCTGCAGAAGGGGTAGCCACCGACCCGGACAAGCTGGATGCTGTCTCCTCCTGGCCGAGACCTACAAATGTGACCGAACTTCGGTCGTTCCTGGGCTTTTGCTCCTATTACAGGAGGTTTGTGGAGGGGTTCGCCAAGATTGCCCGACCCCTCAATGAGCTACTAAAGAACGAGGAAGATGACGTTCCTGAACTGGTCAAGCCGACGAAGTCCACCATGGGACCCCGGAAGGCTAAGGAATCCATCCAGGATCAGTGGACCCCAGAATGTGAAGGGGCTTTCATTCAGCTGAAAAAGAATCTAACCACTGCCCCTGTGTTGGCCTATGCAGACCCCATGAAACCATATGAACTGCATGTCGATGCCAGCCGAGATGGGCTGGGTGGGGTACTCTACCAGGAACATGAGGGTCACTTGCGACCTGTCGCCTACGTGAGCAGGAGTCTACTACCTGCTGAAAGGAATTATCCTACCCACAAACTTGAATTCTTGGCTTTGAAGTGGGCAGTGGTTGACAAATTGAAAGATTACCTGTACGGAGCTGAATTCATTGTCAAGACGGATAATAATCCCCTTACCTATCTGTTGACTACAGCCAAGCTGGATGCCACAGGACACAGATGGTTGGCTGCCCTCTCTAGCTTCAACTTCAGCCTGAAGTATCGGCCAGGAATCGGGAATAGGGATGCAGATGCCCTATCCAGAAGGTTGCATGCACCACACGAACCTGATGAAGAATGGACCCATTTGGCTCCAGAAGGGGTGCATGCCCTATATCAGGGAACTGAACTTCGATCCAGAGGAGGATCAAGAGCCGAAGAGATTGGGGTTTCGGCTGTCGGGGTACCCAAATACTATTGCAGGGGGACCCAGGTTGAAGGGGAAGATTTACCCCGGCTATCCAAAAGGGACTTGAGGAAGGAGCAGCTGGAAGACCCTCTGGGAAAACTTCTTTTGGAAGCCTTGGAGATCCAGCGCCCTGAGTTGCTTCTAACCGATTCTCCTCAGGGGGCCCGCCTGTTGCATAGAGAGTGGACCCGGTTACAGATCCGAGAAGGGGTGGCCTACCGAAGAGGCCCATCTGAAGATCTGGAGGAGAAGTGGCAACTGTTCTTACCAGCTAAATACAGGGAGAGAGTTCTGGCTGCTCTTCATGATAATCATGGCCATCTGGGACCTGAAAGAACTTTTCAGCTTGTCAGAGACAGGTTCTACTGGCCCTGTATGAGGGCCGAAGTTGAAGGATACTGTCATTCTTGTGTCCGATGTATACAAAGGAAGACTCTGCCACGTCAAGCAGCCCCAATGGGCCATCTGCAAAGCCAGGGACCCATGGAACTGGTGTGCATTGATTTCCTTTGCCTAGAGCCTGATCTGAGTGGCCAAGGGAATGTCCTTGTGATAACAGACCATTTTACCAGATACGCCCAAGCATTCCCAACAAAGGATCAGAAGGCCTCAACGGTAGCCAAAGTTCTTGTAGAAAAGTTCTTTGTACACTATGGGTTACCACAACGCCTCCATTCAGATCAGGGAAGAGACTTTGAAAGCAGACTGATCAAGAGACTGTTAGATCTGTTAGGCATCCAAAAGACTAGAACTACTCCCTACCATCCACAAGGGGATGCCCAGCCGGAAAGATTTAACAGGACTCTTTTGGACATGTTGGGGACTTTGAGCTCAGAGAAGAAACAGCATTGGGGCAAACATGTAGCTGCCATTGTGCATGCCTACAACAGTACTGTCAGTGATGCTACTGGATATTCCCCTTATCGTCTAATGTTTGGACGAGAGGCTCGGTTGCCAGTGGATTTGGCCTTTGGCATCTCGCCCGATCACACCTCTTCAGCATCGCACAAGGGATATGTGGACCGACTGCGGAAGAGTCTGAAATCGGCCTATGATAAAGCTCAGGCCACATCTGATCAACGTGGACTGAGGAATAAAAGGAATTTCGACTTAAAAGTTCGGATCCAAGACTTGCAACCCGGGGACAGGGTATTGTTGAGGAACTTGGGTGTCCCGGGAAAACACAAGTTGGCAGACCGCTGGAAATCCCAACCTTATGTTATCTGCAAGCAACTACCAAACCTCCCTGTGTATCAAATTCGGCCTGAAGGAAGTGTGGGCCCATTGAAGACTTGGCATAGGAACCATCTACTGCCTCTCTCTGAAGCAGTTCGCATGCCTCCTGTCGTAGATTCGCCAGATACCCCTTCGACCTCCCGCCTATCCAGACCAGTCACCAGATCTCAGTCGACACTCCCAGATGTGAGGGAGGGAAATTCTTCATCTGAAGATCTGGAAGATGAAGAGGAGGTACCTGACTGGATGTGGTCATCTCAGTTACCAGAACCCACACCTGCCTCCCTGTCTTCATCCGAATTGGCTGAAAGAGGAACCCTTCGGGCAGAAGCCCCCGAATTCATACCTTTTCACATGCTTCCAGAAGAAGTAGTTGATGATGAAGATCCTGAGGAGGAGGTTGCACCTTTCTCTGAAGAAGAACTGACCGCTCTTGAAACATCAGATTCCTGTGTGTTGGAACATGAGGAGGAGGACATTGAAGAATCCCCAGAAGTGGCTGGTCCTAGTACCTCTGAGATCGTGCCTCCCAAAGAACAGAGGGACAGGAGAGTCATTCACCCACCCAAAAGACTGACCTATGACCAATTGGGTGAATGCTCGGAAGAAGCTATCTTTACTTCCAAACGATCTCTTGATCAGCCTAGTTCTTCCACCGCAGATTTGGTGGAGGACAACCCTAGCTCACCCCCAGGCACATCTGTACAAGCCACCCAAGTGTCGGGGGTCTGTGAACAGAATTACCTTCCCTCCCCTGACAATTGGTGGGAGGTTCCTATGTCGAACCTGTGTTGTAATATGCAGTTGTTGAGTTTGAATTCTGCTTATGAAAAGGAAGATAATTCCCTGTTATGCATATGTTAATGTTTTTGTTGTGTACTGCCAACATATGCACTGGAGTACATGCTGTTGTCCTCTTTGGGGACCAAAGTTTCTTAAGTGGGGGGAGTGTGTAGCGGTGTTTAATATGCCTGAAAGATGATTGTTTGACATTTGAGAGGAACTCGGCTCCATCTAGTGGCCAAAACGACACACTGCAGCTACTATGGAATTTCTTGTGATGTGATTTTCCTTTCAGGAAGTTGAGAGACTTCATCATCCATAGTGCTCTTGGACTACCAGGATGCACTGCTTCACCGCACAGCCTTCTGGGGGAAGCTTTATAAAGGAAGGGAGGAGCCAGGCTCAGTCTCTTGGGAGAGACACAGTGAGACAAGCAGGAAGCCAGCGCTGTGGGCTGATGCTGCATGCTAGGCCGAAGCCTCTGGGCCTGAAGTGACGACGCTGAAACGTTCCATGCAAAGCAAGAGACCCTTCCCAGAGGTCCCATCGCTGTTTGCAGAGACCGGAGCCATCCACCCCAAACACCTCGCGCGGCTGGGGACAGAGAACAGAGACTAAGACAGCCGTGGAGAGTTCTAAGGGAAAATCCTGTTGGTGAGAGGGCACTTGCCCAAACCTGACTTTATCTACCAAAAGAAGTAACGTTATCCACAGATAGCTATAGTGTAACAGAAGGTGATAAACCCCGGGGTAGATCAGCATACTCTCTCAGGAGATTCATAGACAAACAATAATATCTGTAAAGGAGTCGCCAGAGGCCCATCTCTCTCACAGAAGTTATTGCTCAGCTACACAGATACCCTGTGGTGACAACCAACAGCTCACTGCTCTTTTTCTCTCTCTTGATCTTCATTCCTAATGCGGATTACAAATATATCTGCGCAGTTATCTTGCTAGCGAAGATTCAAGAAGAAGAAAGAAGAGGACTTTGGGGAAGGGACTCAGATAGGCCTATCTATCTTGTACTGTGTCTAGCATCAATGAGGGAGTAGTGTGGGATATTTCTTTTATCTTTTTAAAGCCGATTTAAGTAACCCTTTAAAATAACCGTATTTCATTGTATCTCACTTGCTTAATTTGATATACAGTAAATTAAGCTTTGGTTAATTACAATCCTGTGTGCTGTTCCATTGTGTCACCCAGAAAGACTACCATTGAAGAAGGTAATAAGTCACTGTTGCATATTGAAGTATTGTAGTCCAATCTGTGTATCCATTTGAAGGTCCAGTCCTATTCTGGTCAGTTGTGCCTGAGGAGGGATCGAGCCAGTTCTATAGGGTTGTTAGGCAGGGTGTAGACCCAATAACATAATCAGCAGCTCCTGCGGGGGTGGTGCTACACTTGCAAGCATGGAAGCTTCAAGCAAGGATAGCATCCAGGTAAAGGTGTTTGAACGAACACATGTGAGTGAGAACCGACGCTTTAAATAGCCATCTAGTCCGGCGCTGGGTGATGACAGCTCCAGTCTTAAAGGTGTATGCGCACCTTTCCAAAAGTAAATGGTGGGGCGCATACACTTGTGGAAAGTGTAATTTAGGGTACCAAAGGTACCGGAACATTACAATACCCCCCCCTTAAGGCCTGCTCCTGAAGGCCTCTGGAGCTGGTTTGTCTGGGTATCTCGCATGAAAATTGCGGATTAATCTAGGGGCATGTATGTCAGAGGTGTTTAGCCAGGTGTCGTCTTGGGGCCCATAGTTCTTCCATCTAACCAAGTACTGAAGTCTTCTTCTGTAGATACGAGAATCCAGAATCTCTTTTATCTCGTATTCTTCTCCACCTTCAACTTGTACAGGAGGGGGAGGTGGAATATTAGGCCTTATTCCTTGGTCCGGAACATGGGGTTTTAGTAGCGACACATGGAAAATGGGATGGATTTTTAGGTCCATTGGCAATGTAAGCTGCACTGCAGCTTTTCCAATAAGTTTCTTGATTGGGAAAGGTCCCAAGAACAGAGGTCCAAGCTTTTTGCTAGGGATCTTCAGTCTCAAGTTTTTTGTTGAGAGCCAAACGAGGTCCCCGATAGTATACTGTGGAGAAGGTCTTCTACGAAGATCATAGTACTTCTTTTGTTGACTGTGAGCGTGTGCAATGGTAGTATTTAATAAACCCAGAGAATCCTTTATTTGGGTAAGATAGTCCGAGGCTACTGGGTTATTTGAAGGAAGGATGCGTGGAGGGAGAATAGAGGGATGGAACCCATAGTTCAAGTAGAACGGACTCTGCTTGGTTGTACTGTGAGTTGCGTTGTTGTAGGCAAATTCTGCCAGGGGGAGAAGATCCAACCAATCATCCTGTTGGTAAGAAGTGTAACAACGTAAATACTGCTCGATGCATTGGTTGACTCTTTCAGTCTGTCCGTTGGTCTGCGGATGGTAAGGAGAAGTGAGCTTCCGCTCAATCCGTAGTATGTGACATAGTTCTTGCCAGAATTTAGAAATAAATTGGGATCCACGGTCAGACAGAAGAGTTTTTGGGATACCATGTAATCTGAAGACATGTTTCATCAGGAGTTCTGCCGTTTGTTTGGACGAAGGTAGTCTGCGAATAGCAATGAAATGTGCCATCTTTGTCAGATGGTCCACTGACACCAAGATGGTATTAAATCCTTTGGAAGGAGGCAATTCTACGATGAAGTCCAATGACAAAACCTCCCATGGAGTTTGGGGTATTGGTAGACTGCATAGTAGACCGGATGGTCTCGTAGTGTCAATTTTGGACCTGGCACAGACATTGCATGAAGAGACGAATTTTTGTATAGATGTTTTCATGTCAGGCCACCAGAATTGTCGAGAAATCAAATTGAAAGTCTTTGTCATACCCATATGTCCTGCCATAGGCACATCATGCGATAATTCCAAGATCTTGGTGCGTAGGGTAGGTGGTATGTAAAGTTTGTCGTTGTAGTAGAGGAAGCCTTCTGCATCAGTATTTAGTTGTGGTGGGGGTGAATCCAAACTTATACCATGCAGAACCTCTTCCTTTAAGGAACGGACAACTCCAATAATGCGTTTGTGAGGTATTATAGGAACGGAAGGGATTTCAAAGTAGTTTTCTTCAGTTAATCGTGATAGTGCATCCGCCTTTTTGTTCTTATCTGCAGGTGTGTAGGTCACTAGGAAGTTAAACCTTAGAAAGAATAGTGACCATCGTACCTGTCGATGCGAGAGAGTTTTGCTAGTCTGAAGATATTGGAGGTTTTTATGGTCCGTGTATATAATTATTGGTAGTTGGGTGCCTTCGAGTAAATGTCGCCAATTCTTCAGAGCCAATTTTATAGCAAGCAGTTCCTTTTCACCCACGGGGTAATTTATCTCCGGACTGCTCAGGGATTTAGAAAAAAAAAGCGACTGGATGAAGTGGTGAAGTGTGGGTAGGTCGTTGGGAGAGTATTGCTCCTACTGCCATGTTTGACGCATCTACCTCCAGAATGTATTGGAGGGATGGGTCTGGATGGCGTAATATGGGAGCGGAAGTAAACCTTGTCTTTAACAAGTGGAAAGCCTTATTTGCTTCTTCTGACCATTTAAATGGTATTTTTATGCTAGTGAGCTGTGTGAGGGGTCTCACAATAGCAGAAAAGTTTTTTATGAACTTCCTGTAGAAATTTGAAAATCCCAGGAATCGCTGTAGCGCCTTGCGTGTAGTTGGTGTAGGCCAATCCTGAATGCAGGATATTTTACTCATGTCCATCTCGATTCCTGTTTTGGATATGATGTAGCCTAGAAAGAGTACCTCATCTTTATGGAACAAGCATTTCTTCAGCTTCACATAAAGATTATGTATATATTGAAAAATTTAAACCTGCGCCTTTATAGCAGCGAACTCTAAACACCTGGAATGCTGGAACAAATAATATAAAACAAGAGTCGCGCTAAATGTGCAGAACTGTGAACTCGTATAGAGAACTAAAGTCCATAAACCATGCGTAACACCAAAGGCTAAGACAGAGGGATAAGACCATCAATACAGTTCCAAAGAGATAACAAGTAGATGAAATGAAGTTCATATGGTCGTCCACCCAGGTGTATGTATATAAACACAAACAATCAGTGAAACCTCCACCACATGAAGACTCTTACCAGAGGAAGGAAGGGTTAAAGCAGTAAGTAGTTATGGGACTACTACCACCCATATCCTGCAAGGCAGCTCCTAGAAAGTCCACCCGAACTTGTTCAAAAGAAGCGAACCATCTGGGATGAATTCCAAATCCACTGGAATGGGCTGGATCCACTTTTAGCAAAGTATGCATATAATACAAAACGGAAACAAGCCCATAGCGTGATAACGTTTAAAACATTTAATGAAAGATAAAAGACATGCACTCACCCTGAGGTGAACGTAATACAGCAAAAGTGTAAATAGATGACACCAAGGCACAGGGCGGGCAACTCCGGTATTCGGGCGTGATAAGGAGTGTAGACTCAGCACCTCCCGAAGCTTTTCGTCCACCGACGTTGTCAAGGGGGTATATCCTATATCCTATACCCCCTTGACAACGTCGGTGGTGCATGTCTTTTATCTTTCATTAAATGTTTTAAACGTTATCACGCTATGGGCTTGTTTCCGTTTTGTATTATATGCATACTTTGCTAAAAGTGGATCCAGCCCATTCCAGTGGATTTGGAATTCATCCCAGATGGTTCGCTTCTTTTGAACAAGTTCGGGTGGACTTTCTAGGAGCTGCCTTGCAGGATATGGGTGGTAGTAGTCCCATAACTACTTACTGCTTTAACCCTTCCTTCCTCTGGTAAGAGGCTTCATGTGGTGGAGGTTTCACTGATTGTTTGTGTTTATATACATACACCTGGGTGGACGACCATATGAACTTCATTTCATCTACTTGTTATCTCTTTGGAACTGTATTGATGGTCTTATCCCTCTGTCTTAGCCTTTGGTGTTACGCATGGTTTATGGACTTTAGTTCTCTATACGAGTTCACAGTTCTGCACATTTAGCGCGACTCTTGTTTTATACATAAAGATTATGTGCAAGCAATCTCGATAATACAAGTCTTACATGTCTTATGTGTTCAGACAGGGTCCGTGAATATATAAGTATATCGTCCAGATATACCACAACACAGACATCTAGTAAGTCTTTAAAAATATCGTTTATAAATCGTTGGAAAACTGCAGGGGCATTGCATAGGCCGAATGGCATCACAAGATATTCGAACAATCCGTATCTAGTTCTGAATGCAGTCTTCCACTCGTGTCCATCACGGATTCGAATGAGATTGTATGCCCCTTTCAGGTCTAATTTTGAAAAATAGGTAGCTCCATGCACCTGCTCAATGAGCTCAGGGATAAGCGGTAGAGGATAGCGATCTTTTATTGTGATAGCATTCAATTTCCTGTAGTCGATGATAGGTCTGAGACTTGAATCTTTATTGCGAACAAAAAAGAGTCCTGCTGCTGTGGAAGAAGTGGAAGGTCTAATAAAACCTTTTTCCAAGTTCTCATCCAAATAGGTTTTGAGATGGGCAAGTTCATCCTGTGAAAGAGGATAAACATGACCGAACGGCAATTTGCTATTTGGGAGTAGATCAATGCTACAATCATAGTCTCGATGAGGAGGTAATGCTTGAGCATTTTTCTCAAGAAAAACCTCAGAAAGATCCTGATAACATAGTGGTGCAATCTCATCTGTCACCACAGACAGAATCTTCCCGGAAAACGGGAGGTTACACGTTTCCTCGCAATAACAAGAAGGGAAGGTCAAGGACCGTTTCTTCCAATCTATGGTTGGTTGGTGTGTGTGCAACCAGGGAAGTCCCAACACAATGGGAAAGTGGGGTGATGGTATTAAATCGAAGGTAGAAGTCTCCCTGTGAGACTCGTTAATAGTGACTAGAAGTGCTTGTGTCTGATCGGTGATCGGACCAGAGGATAACGGAACACCGGTAATAAGACTTATGTATAGGTATACTCTAATCACTAATCCCACAGGGCAATGAATCAAGTATAAGTAGCGCAGACAGTACAAAATTGTGCATCATCAAGAAAACAAAGTCCATGGAATATTCACACAATTGGATAATCAATGCTTTCAATCAAACGTCCATCCCTGGATCCATAAACAGGGTTCAATAGGGTATCAGTATCCAGCAATAGTCCACCACGCCAAGGAGCGGTCACCACTGTGAGTCGGGATCACCCTTTAACTATACCTCCACCGTTGTGAACATACAGGGGAAATGGCAACTCACCAAAAAGATTGGCCCTCCTACTCTCATAGGACAGGCAAACAAACTTGTGTGTAAAACCTCTCCTGCGATCGGCTTCTGCTACGGATTTTAATGCCTCCTTTAGTGGTGTGCGTCTCTTGTTCTCACAATGCACCAGCCGTCCAGCAAGCATATGGTGAAACAAAAAAAGTAGCCGCACTAGCGTAATATTGCTAAACACCAGTAATCCTTTATTCCCACGAACCCAAAATACAATGCACTCACAATATATAAATGCGTTTTCATCAATGCATAGGCACCCAGGGTAACGTAGTGGGCAATGGTGGTCCAGCTCACCCTCTCCACGCTGGTGTCCCGGACCTCCGGAGCCTCCGCTCGTGTCCCCTGTGTACTTCCGGTCGCCGCAAGGTTCACACCTTGACGCGTTTCGTAATTTCCGACTTCTTCGAAGGGCGTGTAATAAGACTTACTGAGACAGGTTTGAGTTTAGAAATAATAGGAATTTTATTTAAAGCAGCAAAACATATATCCATATAATTTCCACAAGATCCTGTGTCAATCATGGCCTTAGTAGTAATCCTGTTCTGGTCCCACTGTAATGTCAAAAAAACAGAAATGTAGGGGTTAGTGAATGAAGTTGTCAATCCTCCTAGGGAGACATGTGAACACTCACCCTTCTTTTTGTTGACTAGGGGACAGACGTTTATCTTGTGATCCGGGGATGCACAGTACAAGCAGAGATTTTCATTTCGTCTTTTGGCTTTTTCCATAGTTGATAGCGGTGGGCGTATGGTTCCTACCTCCATAGGAACGGCCAGACTCCGAGAGGAAACGGATAATGGCATTCCCATCTTTTCAGCCTTTCTTTCTCGTAGTCTTCTATCTATGGTAATACCAAGTTGTATTAATGCATCCAGGGTTTTTGGCAGATCCGCTCGGGCGAGCTCGTCCTTAACGGCTTCTGATAGGCCAAGCCTAAATTGGGTTTTCAGAGATGCATCATTCCATTCTGAATCAAGGGTCCATCTCTTGAACTCTGCGACAAAGTCTTCTACAGGCCTCCTTCCTTGTTTCAAGGATCTTAACTGAAGATCAGCAGTACTCTGCCTATTGGGGTCATCATATAGGCTAGTGAGCTCTGCCAGGAACAAGGCATAGGAGTTGAGAAGCTGGTCGTTTTTCTCAAAAAGAGAATCTGCCCAGGCTCGAGGATCGCTTGATAGGTAAGAAATAATAGTACAAACCTTAATGTGATCAGTAAGGTAGGTACGAGGTTTTAGCAAAAAAAGTAACTCACATGCGTTTTTAAATTCGCGAAATTTTTTGCGATCGCCTGTAAATACCAAAGGGGGATTTATCTTGGGTTCAGGGGACTGAGCAGAGGTAAGTTGTGTCAGTCTAATTACCTGCTGCGACAGAGCCTGATTGTCTTCTTTTAATTCAGCAAGTGCGTGTATTAACGCAGATACTTGCTGTTTTAATTGTGTCACCTGAGTGGTTATTTCTGCTGAATCCATTTTTAGGTTCGTTCAATCTATAACGCTCCTGCGTTTATTATATGGTGTGGATTTTCAGCTGCAGAAATAGTTCCACGTCAGTAGTCATGTAAGAGATATGCTGAGATACCATTCCCAACCTCAATGACTCATCATGTGTGGAAGGTCTTATTTCAGCCAGTAAATACACACAATTAGCAAGCTGGTTCCTAGAGTGACTTTATGTATGTGGTAACACAATGATGAAGGTTGAGGGATAGGTTGAGTGGAGGTGGTAGGTGATAGACACTTGAAGGTGAGACAGTAGCAGATGGATGCAGGAAGGTTTAGCAATGTTGTATGGTAGCAGATGACAGAATAGCAGGTGGACATACAAAAGAGATCAACCCAGTGCAGAAAAGTAGCAGTAGTCTCAAGAGCTAGCAATCTAGTTATGCAGATGTGATAAACAGTCTTTACTATGCAAAGCTAGATAGTGTAAGCTTAGTATACGTTTATAGAGAATTCCCCTGTGGGGTACTTAGCACTATTAGCGATACAGCCGAAGGGTGGTTCAGGAGAGGTGGATGATCCAGTAGCGGGATACAGGGATCAGCGTAGCGAGGTTCCGTCAGCGAGGTAAGCTTGCAAGCATGGAAGCTTCAAGCAAGGATAGCATCCAGGTAAAGGTGTTTGAACGAACACATGTGAGTGAGAACCGGCGCTTTAAATAGCCATCTAGTCCGGCGCTGGGTGATGACAGCTCCAGTCTTAAAGGTGTATGCGCACCTTTCCAAAAGTAAATGGTGGGGCGCATACACTTGTGGAAAGTGTAATTTAGGGTACCAAAGGTACCGGAACATTACAAAAATATCATCAAAAGATTCTGAGAATCTGGAGAAATCTATCATTACATGGGCTCAGGAATACTTCTAAAAATGCCCTCATCCAAGACTAGCATCAAATGCCCTTTATAAGGAATGCAGCAGCCTTCAGAGATTGCTGGTTGATCTTTGGCTCCCCAGTGCTTTTGTTCCTGTGCGTCCCATGCTTCTTGGACTTCCCATTAGCAACTTGACTTGCTTCTGGGCTTGTCTTATGTCTGATTCCTGGTTCTGACCTCAGTTTACTCTTACAGACTCTGCCTCCACTGACCATCTATGTATGACCCTGCTTCCCCTTCCTCTGTGTATGACCTTGGCTCTGGTTATGACTACATTGCTTCAGTTCTGGTCGGCCCCCCTGACCTTCTACCTGCTAAGGGTACTGCCTATCTCCTGTTGCTGTTCCGGACCTTGCTCGCCACTTGGGGTTCCAGTACTTCAGCAGATTACCTGGATGCCCCGTCCAGCATCCCTCCAGCCAGACAACGTCAAGAGCAGTCTCCAGCAGGCAACCTGTAATTCTCTGAGCCTTGCATTCCCTGTCCTCATTTCCAGGGGTACTTGGAGCTTAGCCCCATGGAAAGCCCTCTTGTCTCTTTTGGGTAGGAGAAGAAAAGAAGTGCCACCTCAGTGTAGATTAAAAGGTTATTTATTACATAAAAACAATGTAGTAACTCACACAGAGGAAATAGTTGATCAGCAAATGGTGATGGTTCATCTGCAACACTGTAGGGATGTTAGGGAAGTACACTGTGGCGGCCGTGGTCCTGGCTGTGCCGGTGGAGTCCGACACTTCCTGTGTTTCTGGCAGCGTTCAGTATCCAGGCTTACATCCAATAGTGGCAGGGGGGTGCTCACGTTCGCAGCATGCGTGCTCCCTCCTTAGGTTGGACTATTTCAGATCCTCAGAGAGTTCTTTGCCATGAGGTTCCATGTTGAACTTCCAGTGACCAGTATGACAGAGTGAGAGCGATAACACCACATTTAACACACCTGCTTCCCATTCACATCTGAGACCTTTTAACACTAATGGGTCACATGACAAAAAAATCTTGGGCATCAATTTGCCGCTCCTCTTAAAGTGCCGCCTGGGTCCAATGGACCCAGTGGGACCCATGGTAGGGCCGGCCCTGAGTTTAATACCCTTGTCTTAAGGAGCTTCTGGATTGCTCCCAGCACTCCTTTAATATATCATACTTAAAACTTCACTTTGTGCACACCAGGTACTGCATAACTTCCCTCCCAAAATTTTCTGAACTCTGCTAAATATGTACTTCTCCTTTAAGCTGGCCATATACATACCAAATCAAAAGTGTGGTGTAACTATTGATTCCATTTTTTGATGTAATTGCTCAGCAGTTAAATATATAAAATGGTGTTTGTTATTGTCATCAAATACATTAGATCACAACTGCACCAATTGAAAAGGCAAAAAAAATGCTTTCTTATTTCAATTCAACTTCAGTTCGGCCTTTAAATAAACTATAAGCAAATTTAGTGCCCAGTTTTGACTTTGAAATTGACTGAATTCTTGTAGTTGATCAAATTCGTGGGAAGTAGTTTGCTTTGTTTCTGGCAATTATCTGCACTCACGTTTGCAATTTTAGCGGCTAAAAAGGGGTTGAGAAATTGACTGAAAATTGCCATGTACATGATGAGCTTTAAAGCAGCTATACACGCAATTCTTATGTGAAACACACTGAAGAATTCCGCTGATAATTTCTCAGGGTAGAGCTAGCATAAATTCAATGCTGTTATAATAGAGCTGTCCCATCATGTTTTTTGCTTACCGGAGAAACATTTTTCCAAAAGGAAAGAGATATTGTCTCCTTTTATAGCAGCTCTATAGTTTTGTATCTGCTATGTGCACTTAATAACCATTTTATCTAAAAGCTTGTTCATTGATTGTCATGCACATGTAAGCACTCTTTTTATCCCCACATCTTACGCTAGTATTAAACCACTGTATCCTCATTCATTTATGGCCATTGTAACCATTCTTTAAAAGCTTAACATTTCAGAACTTACCTTCCATCTGAGATTTGTACCAGGCACATTGATTGCTAAGCTTTCAGCACAGTTTGAGAGTATCTCCAAGTGTCATTGTCCTTGAAGCTCCATTGGATACAAACTTATTTTCGTGGTGGGTTTTAAGGCTTAGCAAGCTAACAGCTACAATATTGGTTGAGGACATCAATCATACTTATTAAAAAGGGTTCTTCTTTATCTGTTGGAGAATTGAAGAGGTTCTTAAAAGCAAATTGGTTTCATATAAGGAGGGCTTGTTTTCATATTTTTCTAAAGTCCACGTCACCCTGAGTTTTGCAAAGCCAATTATTTGACAATACAAGAGAAGGCAAATGAAGATATCTATGGAGTACCAATCTGTCATAAATAGGCACATAGTAAAGTATAGTATATTATATTCCAGAGGAAGCAAATTATACACGCAGAGTATAAAGGGTGCTATATTTTATCATATCTTTTGTAACATGCTTGTATGTGCTCACAATGTATGTTGATGCTGTTACTTGTATACTCTATTTTATATTGTACACATTGACATGTATTTTACTACTGATCAGTCCAACATGGTTTTACTGAATGTGATTATTATCCATATGGTTGTTTAATAAAACATTTGAACTATTGGTATAACACTGCACCATGTTATTTTTGAGTGCGTAGCCTCATTTAAAGTCCCCCGGGCAAATGCATTTCCTGTTTTTATGAAATTTGGGATGTAGGCTACCACTCTGATGGGAGATCCAGATCACACCTTTATTTTGTCTTTTGTCCAGTGTTGTTGTGTTGGTTGAAATGTGCTCTAGACTGCACACAAATTTTCTCGGCCAACAACAACCAACTTCAGAAGTGATGTCATGTGCTGGTTTACTTTCCGTGTGCTTTTTCTTCTCTTAGCATGCCCAGTCTTGCTCATCTGATTTTTGTCTGCCGAAATCTGTATTGACTGATGGAAAATCGGCCGTTCTGTTGACGGCCAACAAAAATTTTATAGCATGCACACCAGATTTTGTTCGGCCGAAAAGTCGCAGTCGGTTGTCGGAATCATCATACTAACAAGCCGATAATCGGCCGATCGGACGTCGGCCGAAAATTCACGGCCAACAATCGTTGCGTGTGTTCGAGGTTTAAGGCTAGGCATGTTACCAAAATGAAGAATGTTTTGCATTGCATTATGTCTCCAAAAAACACTTTGGGATCCTGTGTTCTGGGGTCATTGACAGCTATTCCAAAATGAATAGGCTGCCCTATAAATGTGTATGATGTCATAATGCACATTAATCTCTGGGCATAAACCCACCAGCACTGCACAAGTGTGATCCCAGCCTTAGAGATTTTGCATCGTTCTGACTACTAGAAGTTTTTCATTAATTATACACTGACAGCTGCACATGTCTACCATCTTACTAATGCCAGATCTAGACAAAACAGAGGGAGGGGCCTGTTGGGTACCTCATCCTTATTAACAACCAAAAAAAACAAAAAAACAAAAGAACAGAAAAAAAAAAAGAAAAAAAAAAAGGATACTAAGGAGATGTCGGACTTTACCGGTACCAAAAAGGAGGACTGTACACAGTTATACATTTAAAAATACCAAATTTATTATACCACATAAATAAAAGAATAGTAGCGCAAAAAGTCAATATGATATGACTCATAAAATGTATAAAGCAATACGACCATAGGCATATAGGTGTTTCATAAAACACTCTAATTCGGGTGTAAAGTCCTTTAAAAGTTCATAGACCATCCAGGAATAAGTGTTGTTAATACTGGATCACCTTTTCAACCACCACCAAGTGTCACACCGAGAGGTCAGTAGAAGTGGCAACTCACCAAATGAAGTGGCTCAGGTGTTCTCACACAAGAGCAAAATAAGCAGGGTTCAAAGATACAGATGGCAGGTATACATAAAACGACCTGGGTTGTTCACCACTGCTGCATACACTTAACCAGACCTCCTTCCCACAGACTCCACTCGGCTCAGTGATAACATGTAAGGAAAAATTGCTCCAATAGTGAAGTACCGTAAAAACTAGACTTTATTGAAAAGTAAATTGCACTCACATAGGTAGTAAAAGGCAGGCTCTATGTCATATCAAAAGCTGTCAGGAAGGAATCCTCACTCGTACAGTCCACTGGGTTGACTCCACTGCAGCCCAGATACTTCCGGGTGGGTCCTCCGCCGTAACACGTGATGTCGGATGCGTCGTCTGGTCACGCCCCGACGCGTTTCGTCATTTCCGACTTCAACTGGGGGCGTGACCAGACGACGCCATCCACCATCTAAATACCTCCGCTGGAACGCACTGCGACCAATGGGCACAGCGGTAAACTAGCCGGAAGGCAACCAGCGCCTCCGACGGCGGAAGTAAACATACGCATCCACATTACGTATATCCTTTCTACAAGGATGGTGGCTGCGACACTGTTAGAACATTGGACAGCGCCGGAAATGCCAAAAAGACACTAAACGGTCACACAAGTGATTATGTGGCAATCAAACTGAATGGTGACAATTTCAATATTAAAAGCGTCATTCAAAGGATCTACCCTGTGCGGATATCAAGTCTGCAGAGCGTTGCCAAACGCATAAACCACATAATACAACATCCACAAATATGCACATAATGAATAACATTGCTAATCATCGTGAATGAACAACATGTGAAAAAAGATCAGTATATATATATATATATATATATATATATATATATATATGGAGCACCCCATGTCTATTAAAACACATATACACAGAAAAAAACACATGTATGTTAAAGTTACATAGAAATACTACAAGGTCACAACCATAAGAATTGTAGTAAAATTGTAATAAAATACAGAAAAATAATAAAATAAAATAAAATAAAATAAAGAATAATCCACAACCCGGTAAACTAACTGATGTCTACCAAAGATACAGAATGACCCCAGAGAAGGGGGGGGAGGGATTCACGAATCGCTAATATAGCAATTCAGATCCAATTCTATATTTAACCCCATTGGGGCGAGGGCCTGGGTGAGGAAAATCCACTTGGTCTCACACTTGGAAAGTTCCCTCACCCAATTCGCCCCCCGCCACGACGGGGTAACACGCTCAATTCCCCAAAAGTGGAGACTCCTAGGGTCCCTCTGATGGAACTTGCGGAAGTGTGCGGACACATTTTGTTCTCGCCTACCTTTCAAAATGTTGGTGATGTGCTCACCCACTCTCACTTTCAAGGTCTGCTTAGTGCAACCTATGTAAACTAAGTTACAAGGGCACATCAGTCCATAGACCACATGTGTGGTGTCACATGTGATCAAACTTTTTATTTTGAAAGTTTTGTCGATTGCCGGAACTGTGAAGGATTCTCTTCTCCTGAAATTGGTCCGTGTAAATGAACAAGCCCTACATCTCCTACAGGTGAAGGAACCCCTCATGTCCGGGAAGAAAGAGACATTCGGGGGATCTAGTACCTTTTTTACAATTTGATCACCAAAATTCGGGGCTCGTCTATATATGAATGATGGTTTAGCTGGTAGAACTGGGCCTAATGTTCTATCCATTTGCAGGATAGGCCAATGATGTCTGAAAATCTCCTCTAACTTTTTATAGTCGTTGGAGAAATCCGACAAAAAGCTCCATTGTTTGGGATCGTCATTGCTATTTGCAGATTTTACTGAAGGCCTTAGAGGTCTGGGAGCATTCTTGATTTTAATAATCTCCCTGTCCAAACAAGATTCGTCATATCCCTTGGCGATGAATCTGTCCTTCAGGACCTCTGCTTGTTCCATATAATCAGTAACAGAAGTACAGTTATGCCTTACACGGACAAACTGGCATCTAGGAATATTCCTGAGCCAGTTAGGATGGTGTCCGCTCTGGATCGCCAAGTAACTGTTCCTATCTGTCGTTTTGAAAAAAACTTTAGTAGTGAGTTTATCACCCTCTCTCTTGATTATGACATCTAAAAAGTTAATTTCATTAGGACTATGATGGAAATCTAGCTTAATATTATTCCGATTGGAATTCAGATGTTCCATGAAACCAATCAGACCTTCTTCCGATCCCTGCCGAAAAAACACAATATCGTCTATGAAGCGCCTGTATAATCTTAGCTCCTGCCGTTCTTGGTTAAAAACAAACTTGTCCTCCCACTCCGACATGAACAAGTTTGCCAGGCTGGGGGCAAACTTGGCGCCCATAGCAACACCTGTTTTTTGGCTGAAGAAATCACTCTGATGCCAAAAATAGTTATGGCTCAGACAAAAATCTAGAGCCCTGCCAATGAACACTTTCTGTTCCCTAGGCAGATCGTCCCTTCGGCTGAGTGCCCAATTTAAGGATAAGAGGGCATCCTAGTGCTGGATGATGGTGTACAGGGACGACACGTCGGCCGTAACAAGAAAGACCGGCGAGTCGTCCCCCAGCACAACACCATCCAGCACGAGGAGAAGATCCGCAGTGTCCTTCAAAAAGGCTTTTGTCTTAACCACACTCTTTTGCAGGAACTGGTCCAAGTATTGGCCCAATAGTGCACTCACCGACCCAATCCCATTGACAATTGGGCGTGGAGGTGGATTGGTTGCGTCCTTATGGACTTTAGGCAGCGTATACAGGATAGGGATGCGACAAGCGCTAGGTATTAAATAGTTGCGTTCTTTTTTTGTTAGAACACCCTCTCTAAAACCCGATTCGACCAATCGTTTCAAATCTGCCACAAAGTCATTCGTTGGATCTCGAGATAATCTAGTGTAGGTGGAGGTGTCACTTAACATTTGGTCATGATAAAAATGTTTGTCCATGACTACCACTCCACCGCCCTTGTCGGCCGGGCGGATGATATTCTCTTTACGAGATTCCAATGAGTCAAGGCCTTCATGTATATGTTTATACTTTTTGTTGACCTCATACCCAGGTTCCAGGGATTGTAGATCACGTAAAACTAAACTTTTGAATACTTCCACACAGTGGTTGTTACTCGCCGGTGGGTTAAAAGTAGATTTATTACGCAATCCACTATTTACCATCCCTCCACTGTTCCTGTTGTTGATGGATGTAATGGGGTTGTTCAGAAAGTGTTTCTTTAAATTCACTTTTCTTATGTATTTGTGTATGTCAATATAAGTATTAAACTTATTGATAGGTTTTTTGGGGGCGCATTTGAGCCCTTGGTCCAGAATGTGGAGTTCACTCTTAGTTAAACTCACACTGCTGATTTTAAAAATTCCCTCGTTCACCAGTCTCTCCTTCTTTTTTTGGAACTGTATCCTTCTTCCGGCCCGTACTCCTCTTCGGGGCGCGTACTTTCTCGATACAATTGCCTGTCGGGTTGTGGATATTTGTATGGTCGACTCCGACCCCTCCCCCTGCCCCTGCCCCGCCCCAAAAAAGGCTGCTTGGGTGGGTTCAGGGGGGCTTTTGGACCAGTATCCTCTGCCCCTCCATTGGATCTATTGGCAAGGACCTGGTATTGGTTATGGGTTGGGATCCCTGTTCCCTGAAAGTTCCCTCTTGAGGTGCCTCTCTTAGTTTTGTTCCCCCTGTTGGTACTCTTAATAGGGGGTCCTGTCCACTCTAACACAGGTCTAATTGGAATGTGTGACACACCTGCCCTAGGGCGCACAACTGGGGTCTGGATTAAAGGACCAGGTGCTTGACCAATATCGTCTATGAAGCGCCTGTATAATCTTAGCTCCTGCCGTTCTTGGTTAAAAACAAACTTGTCCTCCCACTCCGACATGAACAAGTTTGCCAGGCTGGGGGCAACTTGAATAACCCAGGTCGTTTTATGTATACCTGCCATCTGTATCTTTGAACCCTGCTTATTTTGCTCTTGTGTGAGAACACCTGAGCCACTTCATTTGGTGAGTTGCCACTTCTACTGACCTCTCGGTGTGACACTTGGTGGTGGTTGAAAAGGTGATCCAGTATTAACAACACTTATTCCTGGATGGTCTATGGACTTTTAAAGGACTTTACACCCGAATTAGAGTGTTTTATGCCACACCTATATGCTTATGGTCGTATTGTTTTATACATTTTATGAGTCATATCATATTGACTTTTTGCGCTACTATTCTTTTATTTATTTTTTTCCAATATTTTTCGTTATTTGGTGAAGTAGCAGCAGTCTGTATATTTTAGCAGTTAATCAACTGACTCCTCCAAAAAGCGCAGAGATATCCTGCTTGACAATTTGTGTCCAGATATATATTTTATTATTGTACCACAACTTATTTTGTTAAAAGGGTTTAAAATAAAAGAACGAAAGAGCCATAACTCTCATACAGTATACCAAATAGTCTAACAGTCACTGTTTCTATGCTGATTGGTCCAAGATTGGTCCAGAGATCTACCCTTTCTGTATGTCAGTTGTGGATAGTTTTTAATATGTTTATACAAAATAGAGTCACTAGTTAGAAGATGCCAATGTTTACGGATGGCATCTTCCACTAGTTTAGGGCCCTTTCACATGGGCCCTAAATCATCCTATTTTTTTGCGGATGATTTGCGGACATAATGTAAGTCTATGGCATTGCGGATGTCAGCGGAATACCATCCGCTGACATCCGATTTTCTTCCTGTCAGTTCTGTTCCGTTTTTTTTGAACTGAACAAAACCCTATTTTTGTTCCGTTCAAAAAACGGAAAGGAAGGAAAATCGGATGTCAGCGGTGTCATCCGCTGACATCCGCAAACCCCCAAAGACTTACATTATGTCCGCATATCATCTGCAAACGGATGGGATGATATGCGGGCATACGGAGCGGATGACAGAAATGTCATCAGCTCCGTGGAAAAAAAAAAAAAAAAAAAAGGACCGCAGCGGAGCTCTCACACGGAGCGGCCGTGTGAACAGAGCCCTAAGGGCTCTTACAGTGACTTGAATAAGTCGTGATGACCCTGATAGTTTGTTGCTGCTTGGTTTCTCTAACACCGAACAGCATATTATGTCTGTCTTTTTGAAAAAGACCTATAAGAAAACCAAACAAAGTGATCATGGTAATCAATTAGCAGTAGCACAACAGACACAAGCACACACAAGCACATTGCAGGGACTAGGAGGAATCCCCAAGAACACAAAGGATAAGGATTTTTTAGTTTTTCCTCCAAAGCAAGACAACAGCAACAAGAAAATATCTCCGCACAATCTAGATCGTTATGTCTTGAGGAAATAATGGAGCAGAAGCTCCAAATTATTAATTTATGCTCGCAAATGCTTACACCAACAGAGATTGAAGTTTTAAGTTTGGGACTAAAGCTGGATACACACTATCCAACTTTTGTGGTTAGATTTCCTTCAGATTTACCTTTTCTATGTAGTGCAAGGGCCTGCCAGATTGCATACAAATTGAAAGTGTTTAGGTTTGACCTCATATTATATGGTTTTGGTAAGTCTAAGGCCCCTTTCACACATGCTGTCCGTTTGTCCATTTTTCATCCATCCGTTGACGGATGAAAAACGGACATCAATGTATCTCTATGTAAAAACGGATGACAACGGGTGATCATCAGTTAACATCCATTTTCATCCGCTTCCTTCAATGTCCGTTTTTTTGAACGTATGAATGCCCTATTTTTCATCCGTCAAAAAAACGGATCGGACGAAAAACGGATGTCAACGGATGAAAAACGGATGGCAACGGATGAAAAACGGATGACAACGGATGACAACGGATGAAAAACGGATGACAACGGGTGAAAAACAGATAACAACTGATGAAAAATGGATGAAAAACTGATAACATCTGACGAAAAACGGATGAAAACTGATGAAAAACGGATGAAAAACTGATACATTTTGACGTGACTGAACTGATGAACTGAACGGACCATATGTGTGAAAGGGGCCTAAGGGCTCTTTCACACGGGCGATCCGATCCGATCCGCCAGTCAGTTTTTTAGGCGGATCTATTCAGATCCTCCAAGCAGCTCTATGAGGCAGCGGGTGTCAGCGGAGACACCTCTGCTGACACCCGCTGCCATTCGCATCCGATCCTGTGCTGAAATCTGGACGGATGGAAACCCTATTTTTCCATCCGTTCAGTAATCGGAGCGGAGCGGATCTGATGAGAGCGGACAAGCGGTCCGCTCTCCTCCGATCCCCCATAGAGGGCAGCGGGTGCTGAGACACCTCCCTCTCCGCTCTGCAAGCGGAGACGGAGCTGTCATCCGCCCGGCTCAGCGGGGATCGCGGATGTGAAAGAGCCCTAAAGGAAAAAGTCTTCAGAAAATCTTATAGTGTGTATGGCCCATAAGTTTTGTCCCACTACAAAGACAGACAGGTTTGAGGTCGTTAAAGATCTTAACCCTTTTGCACGCAAACTGACATATAAATATATGTTTGATGAGGATAGGAAAAAGAAAAAACAGGAACTGATTAAAAAAGAACAATGGGGGGGGGGGGGCGTGGCTTGGACATGGCGGTGTGAGGACGCTTTCTCTTGGTGCTCCCGCTCTCCAGCCTCCCTTCTCGGCCTTTAGCTACTGCCTATCGCTATTATGAGCGTCCATAAGAAAAGGAAGACTAAGCCTGCTTCTTCCACATCCTCACGGACTGTATCGGCTACCCCCATCCGTGCTTTTTTCCCGGATTCTGCCAGTCCTCCGCCGAGGGCCTTACAGCTAATGCCGCGTGGTGGCCTAGGAGCGACGGCTGCTTCCTCCCCGGGTCAGGGTACCTCGCCTCTGCTCATCCCAAGTACTATGGCCGCCTCTACCCCGGTGCCTGCTTCCCAGTCCCTGCCGGCGGTACAGATTGGGGACAACACGGAACTGTGGACTCTTCTCCGGGCCCTACCCACCAGAGCGGACATGGAGTCCATCGTGGCCCAAGTTGTGGAACAGCATCGGCGGGATTTCCAACAACTGGGCAGCGAGGTGGCCCTATTGGACGGTCGTCTGGCGGCGGGAGAATCGGCGGTAAGCGATCTTCAGTCCAGAGTGGCAGCCCTGGAGCAGACCCAGACATCCCACGGAGAGGCCCTTGCTGCTCACCAGCTCCATATGGAGGACCTGGAGAACCAGAGCCGCCGTAATAACTTGCGGCTCCGGGGTATCCCGGAGGCGACGGGAGCCGAAGACCTCGCTGAGACAGTGCGGGCTATCCTCTCTTGCATCCTGCCGCCAGAGCCGCCGGTGACCCTCGATTTTGATCGGATCCATCGTGCCCTAGGCGCCCGATCGAATGACCCCGCCAGGCCTAGAGACGTGATATGCCGTCTCCACCGCTTTACCACTAAGGAGCTGATTTTGCGGGAAGCCTGGTCCAAGGGCCCTGTGGAGTTTGATGGCGCCAATGTTCACATTTTCCCTGATGTGGTTCGTGGAACCTTGCAGCGCAGGGCTATGCTGAAGCCCCTACTGGAACGGCTCCGAGCCCCGGAGATCACCTATCGCTGGGGGTTCCCCCTGCAGCTTACGGTGCGTAAGCACGGATCTTCCTTCACCCTGCGAAGGCACTCTGACTTGCCGGCCCTGTTCGAGTTCCTGGATCTGACCCCGGTTGATCTCCCGGATTGGATGGCGTTGCTCCCCGACCTCGATCCCCGTCAGGGGCCCAGGGGTTCCGTCCCTGCTCTGCCTCGAAGACAGCGCCAGCGCCAGCGGAACAGGAGGCCGCAACAGGACTTTCGGAGTTCGGAGGTAGCGGCTCCTGAGACCTGAGCCTGCGGCAGCTGCGGTCCGTGAGTATGGCCCCGTCCCTCCCTCTTGCCCATGTTCTCCCTCTCCCGCCCCCCGCTGCTTCCGGCTGGCTGCTGTGACTTGGCTCTCTTATCCTGGACTTCGCTGCCTGACCCCGCACCCCGATTCTGCTGACTGCCCGGCGATGCCCCCCCCCCGTGCTCTGTTGACCCACCTGGGAGCCGGTACATTTGATACCATGCTGCATTTGACTGCATATGGACTACCCTGCTGGATTATTCGCATGTGCCTCCTGCTTGCAAGTACCCCTGCCTGCATGTGTCTTGCCCCCCGCATGTGGATCCCCCCTCACTGCTTTGGCCCCCGACCCTGTAGCTCTGTGCCTATATTACCCCTGCTAAATGCTTGCCCGTGTGACAGTCGCTGTTTCCTACATCACTTGTTGCTATGGACTTAGCCTCTTGCTTACTCTGCGGGGATTGTCCCGAACAATAACAGCGGTCTGCCCGTGCGGACCGGCCTCCTCATAGACTGTTTAACTGAGAGCTGTTATGGGGGCCTGCGGGCCGTGAGTTTGAAGGTTGCGGGATACTGCTGTAGGGGCCCGCCTTGTGTCTTACTGTGGCAGGGGAGGGGGGGGGGGGTGCTCCACTGGAAGCCCTGTGCCTCTGCCCTTTCCTGTCTTATTTCCCACTGCCTGCTTTTGCCTCTCCCCACCTCCTCCGCCTAGGTTTTCTTTCTTGGCTCTTGCTGGGTCTCTCTCTTTCTTGGCGTGTGGAGGGGGGGACGGGCTGTTCCCCTCCTGGCGGAGCTCTCCCTGCTTCTAAAGCTGGTCCCTCGTGGGGTGGGTATTGGAGGGGGGGGGGTGCTTTGATCCATACATGGGTAGTCGGGGGTGGCTCGCCCTGGGTGATGCCAGTGGGCGCAGCCTGGTTGCCTGGGACGTGTTGCACTGAATGGCTTCCGTAGGGGCGACTGGTCTTGTTTGCGATGCGTGGGTGGCATGGCATGGCACGGCCCTCCATTCCATTTCTGATCTTATGTCGGAGGTTCCCCCTCGTTGGGCCGGGGGCTTTGCTCGCCCATGCATTGCACTGCAGCAGCACGTTTAACTGTTGAGATGCCTACTGCATGTATTGCCTGTATTGCATTTTGCGGGGTACCTTCTCCCTTTACCTTTACGCTCCTCATTCTTTCCTTCCTTCTCTCTCTAATCTCTCTGCTCCTGCCCTTCCTCGAACTTCCTCCTGTCCACTTCCTCGCCCTTACTTTTCCGCTCTCCGCGGGCGGTTTCCCCATCTTACTGCCTTTAGCTCCTTAACTTCGGCTTCTTCTCTCTGTTGCTCCCCGCCACTCTTCCCTCCCCCCTCCCTCCCCCCTCCCTCCCCCCCCTTTTTTTTTTTTGTGTGGTTTACTTGTTGACTGTCTGTTTGTGTGTTCGTGATCCTTGTGGGGAGATGGCCATCCCCCGAGCCGATCCCATCCGCTTGGTCACGCTGAATGTCAAGGGGCTCAATACCCCCGAAAAATGCTCCATCGTATTGACCGAACTCTATCGCCTTCGAGCCCACGTCGGCTTCCTGCAGGAAACTCATTTCAAATCTATCAAAATTCCTAAGTTGGGCAATAGACGATTCCCCACGGTCTACCATGGTTGCTTCTCTGAATCTAAGTCCAGAGGCGTCAGTATCTTGATTGGTAGCCGGACTCCGTGGTCTTTTTTGGATTCATGGAGCGATGACACGGGTCGAGCTCTATTTATCAAGGGCCGTCTAGGCTCCGTGCTCGTCACTTTGGCGAACTTGTACTTACCTAACTCTGACCAGGTGTCGTTCCTTGAACTGATGTCCTCTAAATTACATGACTTTATGGAGGGGCAGGTCCTGATGGCCGGCGACTTTAATCTAGCCTTGGATCCAGACCTGGATGCCTCCCGAGGTGCCTCCCACATCTCCTATGCAGTGTTGCGGTGCATTAAGAAGACCTTTCATGCTTTTCGGCTGGTGGATGTGTGGCGGGCTCTACATCCGACAGACAGAGATTACACTTTCTATTCTCCTCCACATGACTCCTACTCGCGCATCGATTATTTCATGTTACCTCAGGCCCTGCCGAGCAGGGCGGTGTCGGCTTCAATACGCAACATCACGGTCTCGGACCACGCTCCGGTGGTCCTTGAGCTGGACTTGAGGACCCCCGAGCAACACCAATGGCAATGGCGGCTCAACGAAAGTCTCTTGCAGGACCCTTCCTCCCTGTCTGAACTACGATTAGAACTGGGTCGGTTCTTTGCCTCGAACGCCCTCCCGGATAGTCCCCCCTTAATGGTATGGGAGGCCCACAAAAGCTACATGCAGGGAATTCTGATTAAAATCGGCTTGCGCCGCAAAAGAGAAAGGATCCGCCAAATGCAGTATCTTCTTTTGCGTATTGGTAAGCTGGAAGCTGCTCATAAGAGATCTCTGGCTCAGGCCGCCCTACAGGAGCTGACGGTCCTCCGTGAGCAACTGCGATCTCTGACCCTCTTTAAAGCAAAAGCCTCCCTCACTAAATGCAAACTTATCTTCTACGAGCATGGGGACAAATGTGGTAAGATCTTGGCGCATGCGCTCCGTCAACAGAGAGCGCAGACATTTATCCCTGCTGTACTTTCCCCCTCCCAACAAAAGGTCCAGGCTACGGAGCGTATAGCGGAGGTGTTTCGCCGCTACTATGCCTCCCTGTACAACCTGTCCTCGGACTCTTCAGCCTCCACTCAGGATGCTCTTCGGACACGCATTCAGGAGTATATTCGCGCATCGGGCCTTCCGAGTCTCCCAACGGATGCCTTGGAGCAGCTGGTTGAACCGCTTCGGCCGACCGAGCTTTCCTGCGCGCTGGCAGGGACTCAGAGGGGCAAAGCCCCGGGTCCTGATGGCTATTCGCTTTCCTATTATAAGTGCTTTGAGGATGTCCTCTCCCCTCACTTCCTGGCTGCTTATAATGCGGCGGGTTTGGGTGCAGATTTTCCACTGGACTCTCTTCGGGCACATATCACGGTGATAGCGAAGGAAGGCAAGGACCCTCTTCTATGCCAGAACTACCGTCCTATCTCGCTCCTCAATATTGATCTGAAGCTTTTTACAAAAATTTTAGCATCACGTCTGGGCCCCCTTTCTCCCACAATTAGTACATGACGATCAGGTGGGTTTCATACCCTCTCGGGAGGCTCGCGATAATACCACAAAGGCGATTGATCTCCTTCACCTGGCTTGTTCACGGGGGACCCCTATGCTGCTTCTCTCGACGGACGCCGAAAAGGCGTTCGATCGAGTGAATTGGCACTTCCTCCTGGAAACCATGAATCCTATAGGCTTGGGACAGCGTATGATGGCTTGGATCCGGGCGATTTATTCGCGACCGTCTGCTTGTGTTAAGGTTAATGGTTTCCTCTCTGACCCGTTGGAGATCAGGAACGGTACGAGGCAGGGTTGCCCTCTCTCTCCCCTGATTTTTGTGCTGACCCTCGAGCCCTTTCTGCGTTCCATCAGGGCTAGTCCCGATGTCACGGGCCTACCACTTTCAACGTTGCTCACCCCTAAGGTAGCGGCCTATGCGGATGATCTCCTCTTCTTCCTTACTAAGCCGCTGGTCTCCTTACCGAATCTTATGCGGGAGTTTAAAGTATTCGAAGCCTTGTCCTCGTACAAAATCAACTTTCAAAAATTGGAGGCCCTCCAGGTAGCGATGCCACCCGCTATGTCACAGCTTCTCAAAAGCCACTTTCCATTCAAGTGGAGCTCCTCACATATCACATACCTGGGCATATCCTTCCCCAACTGCCCCAAACGCATCTTTGAATGCAATTTTCCTCCTCTTCTTGCCTGCATCCGGAGGGACCTGGAAGGTTGGCAGAAAGGCATGTTTTCGTGGTTTGGGCGCTGTAATATTATTAAAATGACTGTCATGCCCCATTTGCTTTATGTGCTTCAGGCCCTTCTGATAGTTATTCCGTTGACCTTCCTCCGTACGGTGAACGGAGCGTTTTGTAAATTCCCGTGGACTCGAGGCCCCCCCCCCGTTTGGCATTGAAACTTCTTTGCATGCCCAAGCTCAGCGGCGCAATGGCCTTCCCGGATGCCACCATGTACTCTGCTGCATGCCACCTGGCTAGGATTCTGGACTGGCATCTGCATAGCCCATTGAAACAATGGGTGCGGATCGAACAGCTTGGCGGGGGCTCTACCCCGGAATCTCTACTGTGGGGGTCATCTCCCCTGCCAGGGGAGGTCTTGGATCACCCGACTGTTGGGGCCGCGTTGGAATTGGGCCGCAAGCTCTGTAGAGAGGGTCTTCTCATGTCGTTACCTTCACCTCTGTTCCCGATAGTGGGAAACCCTGACTTTTCCCCTGGCCTACAGGACCCGGCCTTCCGTGTATTGAAGGCCAACGGTGTCTACCAGGCCAGACATTTTCTCAGCGGGGACTGTTGGATGTCTCGCCAGACTCTATTGTCGAGCAACATGTTTGCCGCCCTGTCGTTCTGGCAGAAGGTACAACTTGCCCATTTTCTCCAATCGTTACCGCCGGCGACCTCTTTTTCCAGACGCCTCACGCCGTTTGAGGAGTTGTGCGCATCGGATGCTCCGGTGCGCCATGCTATCTCCCTGCTTTATCGTATTGTGACGTCACCCGGACAGTCTTCCAGGCCCCCGTATATATCTCTATGGGAACGTGATTTGGGTGTTTCCCTTTCGGATTATCAAGTGGAACGTATCCTCTTCTTCACCTACAAAACCTCCACATGCTCTAAATACCAGGAGATGGGTTATAAGCTCTTGACCAGGTGGTACTATACCCCGGTTAAACTTCGCAGGATGTTCCCCTCCTGTTCGGATCTTTGCTGGCGATGTGGCGTGGAGGTGGGATCCCTTCTCCACATTTTTTGGTCTTGCAAAAAATTACATTCTTTTTTGGTCGGAGGTCCTCCGTATTATCCAAAAATTCACAGATCACACCCTTACCCTGCAACCAGCCCTCTTCCTCCTCCACCATCACAGCTTCCCAAGGGCGTCCTATCGGAAGTCGATCTTGCCGATACTGCTAACAGCGGCCAAGAGCTGTATTCCTCTCCTATGGAAGCAATCCCGCCCTCCTACTGTGGCAATATGGTTGCGCAAAGTAGCGTTTATTAATGAGATGGAGGACTTGCTGGCGGCCGAGCGGGGCACTAGAGATGGGTTCCTCAAGCGTTGGTTTTACTGGCATGAGTTCAGTTCGACCACAGAAAACCGAGACCTTGTCGCATAGCTGACTCGCTCACACTGGATGGCCTTCTCCCCTACTCACCCCCCCTGTCCCTTCTACCCCCCTTCTTCAAGGGTTTTTTTTTTTTTTATGTGTGTCCTGTCCCCCCCCCCCTCCTCCCTGTCTTCCCCTTCTTCCAATGTGGCACTTCCTGATCTTTGCTCTATCCTTCTTCTACCTGTTTTCTTTGAAAATTTCTCCCGTTCCTGTAAGGTATACATGACACTACTGTCTTCTTGTGGTTTCTCGGATTGGCGACCCCGTGAGATGCCCTCCACACTCCGGTATGCCGGCCATGTGACAGATGCCGGTAGGGGTGTGGTTCTCTCTGGGAACCTGCCATCCTGAGACATACTCTGATGCACTGTATATTATCATTTCTCGCATACGGCTATGTTTATATGACTTACGCCTCATGTTACGCTGTTTTCTTGATGTTCGGCTGTATTTCAATTCACTGCCTTTGTTGACTTGTATACCTTTCTCTCCTCAATAAACATTGAATTTGAAAAAAAAAAAAAGAACAATGGAAAGGATTTACAGTGAGAGATACTTTCTAGCGCTAAAAGATTTGATGGACCTTCTGGATGAAAATGAGGCAGCTATGGGAGGTTCTGTGGAGGATGGTCCCCCGGAAATGGACCACATAGTCTGCCCAAGAAAAAATCAACCAAATTCCCCCCATTGCAAACAAATCCAAATGTTTGGACATTTTTTGGCTCAGGTAACCTCGGAGTTTAACAAGCTGACATACAGAAAGGGTAGATCTCGGAGGGACAGAATGGTTAAAAGCCACTTTCAGGAAAATCTAACACATTTGAAAGGCACAAATGTGGTGCATGCGATTATTGAAAATGGATTCTAGAAGGGCCTTTGTTTGTCATTCCCAATGGTCAGTTACATGAAATCAATCATTATGTTGATTGCCAAACCCAGTGTGTGAAATATATTATGTTTTGCCGATGTGGGGCTTTCTACGGCGGCAAAACAATCAGGAACTTTTGGAGGAGAATATATGATCATATTTACTATATTAACAGGAGTCTTTTGTATACCCCCTATTGGTAGACATGTGGCTTTGAAACACAAACATGGCACATTGATGGTCAGATTCACAGTCCTTGAAAGGGTGGAAGAGGATCCTAGGGGGGGGGGGGGGGTAATATTGACAGGAAACTTCTACAATGGGAGGCCAGGTGGATAAATAACTTAAATATGCTACAACAACGCCAGGCCTAAATGAGGCTTTAGGTTCCCCAACAAATTAATATAGACGTCAATAGTTGACAAATATTGGGTCTGATACAGAATTACACATTTACATATTTATTTGTATGGTTGTTCTGTTTTATATATGTAGCCCAATTCCCAGCCGTTTTGCTGGATATGGGTCCCTCTGGGTCACCGGGTGCAACAAAAGTACCTTTGAGCATGTTTCTCCAAGTGTGAGCACTAAGACAAAGACCAGTCCAGTATCTTTGGGTTTTTGTATTTATTTTGTAACTTGGATAGGAGAAGGGATGAGTGGGATACTCCCTGTACTGAACTATGCACAATGTAGCAGGGACACTTGAAAACCGCTATTTGGCACTGACTTGAGGCTGGCTGAATGCCTATCAATGCTGGCTTGACGCTGGTTAATGCTGGCCGTATGCCTGTTAACACTGAACTGACTTGTGACTGCTTTCTGACTAAAGAAGTCCTCTTTGAGCTCTGTGACGAGACCAATCTTGCCACATTGCATTGGAGGAGCCTGGTTGCCCGCCTGCTGCCTTTGGACTATGGACCAGACTTTAAAAGTCTTATTTTCCCTACAGAAAGGCTTATTCGTGCCTTTTCTGTCTGGGTGTTCGGTAGATTTTATCTACCGAACAAACTAACGATTACATGACCACCTGGAAGCTAAACCTAATTATATCTTTCATTGTCTCCAGGATAGAGGTCGCGGTGAAAACTAGTTCTAGCTGCAGAGAGAGAGGGGGGGGGAGGATTGTTTCCAGCAGCCCCCTCCTGAGGAATGTTTACTGATTACCTGAGTGCTTTTGTCTAGAGTGGGGATGCTTTGCTTCTGTGAGTCTGTAATGTGATACATGTCTGTTTGTGTTACAGTCTTCCATTTGGTCCCCTAGGGGAGTGTCCACCAGGTGGGAGACCTGCATAAATACGGGGGCAGGTAGCCCTTAATAAACAGACCACTGCTTGACCTTCCACACAGAGCTTTGTCTCGTTCTTGGGGGGATTCACTGTATGCTGTTGGAGACTGATTGCTAGGAGTGTAAGCTGATGTATGCTTTTCCTGTTCAGCTGCTAGCAGCTATTCGTGAGGTTCCAGGTTGGAGTGCTATTTTGTATGCAGTTCGGGAGTTTGGTGTCCTGCAAGTAGCTGTGCCTGTCTCTCAGAAAGGGGCATATCGCCTAAACGGATTTTAACCCCTTGTCTGCTGAAACGGTCCGTTACAAGCTCCCTTAAGCACTCTTGCTGAGGTAGCTACTTGTATACTGCTGCACTGCTGAACACTTCAGGGCCCACACCGGCGCCCCCTTTCTCTCAATTATCTTCAGGGCTTAGACACTGGCACCCCCTTTCCTAAGCCTCCTCTACTGGTTAGCTGACTCCCTTTGACCTTCTGGAGTGGCCCCATCTCCTAGGCAGACCCCTGGGCAGTTTCAAGTACTTACAACACAGTTTTTCCTGGAAACTTCTGCCCAACAGCTCCACTCGGTCAGTAACACTCTGGATCCTCTTCCTGCAGCCGAGCTTAACCTCCGGTCCTCTAGGCCGACTGCCCAGGACACCCTCACTTGCTCTGACAGGAGGAGAGACAGCCATCAGCCTCCTCCTGGGACTCTGCTTCCCGCCAAAGACGCCCTGTCACATGCTCCACTCAGGCTTATATCCTATCCCAGGGTGCATTCCTGCAAACTCCGCCCACTGAGACAGCTATAAGCCCTGGTGCACTATTGGCCCGGTTTCCTCCACTGTCCAATAAGAGCCCTCATTGGATACAGTGGGGAGACTCCCCAGACTCAACAGACCACACCTGAAAACATATGACAGCCTAACTGAATGATCAGCCCCCCCCGATAAGCAGACAGGGCCAATATATACTTTTCCTAGCACCTACCTAGGAGGGTGCTACATCCACCCCCCACCAAAAATGAGCCATGTCCCCATTGGCTCTGAGGCAGCCGCCTCCTACAAAAATCATCAAAAAAAAAAAAAATCAGGAGTATCCCACAAAATTGGAAAAGGGGGAGAAGGGAAAGAACAAATATAAAAATAAATTAGGTGCAAAAATATATTGACATCTTTGTAAAGTACACCTATACAGAATAGTTTAGGTGCATGAAAGGATGCACCCCCCACCAAACAAACTCAGTTTGGTAGGGATGAAACATTTTTATACATCCTGTCTATCTATACGGTGAGCCCACCTGTAGGGAAAAACAATATTAGAGTTAGTCACATTTCCCATGTATCCATCACATGACTACCTACCTGAACAGTTGAGTGAGAAGACCCTCCCCACAGGGGCGACCGTCTCACTCCAGTCCCTGACTCCTCTGCTGTTCAGTGCTTGACACGTCGGGTTCCAACTCCCCCTCCTCCTGGGAGAATCTGTGTCCTACCACTGATTACCTGTTTGCAGAGTCCTTTGGAGAAGACAACTACAGCATCTTCCTGCTGCCACTCACAATCATCTCTCTTTGCATGGGAACAGGACAAACCACTGGAGCCTGAGTGGCCTGCAGTCCTCCTGAGTCAGGGAAATGCAAGGGGTCTTTCAAAGCACCAGACTTCCTGGATGCACCGCCCATTACTGCGACGGCCACCCGTTTTTTCATCTGCTTGAGAATTCAGGAAGTCTTTCCAGACAAGTATTTGTAATTCAGAAGATCCTGGCCCGTTGGCCCAAGGAATATGTTAGGTTGAAGTTTCTTTTTAAGACCCTGGCCCGATGGCCCAAGGGGTCTGTAGTATAGTAGTAACAACTCAAACTGTAACATTAACTTTAAGCTTCAGCATTATAATTTTCTTAATGATGGCTAGCCAGCCTTACTTTTACAGTCTTGCATGTAGAACTTGACTTTAAATGTAATACTCTGGGTGGGGGTCCCTAACAAGGGTTCCCTGGCTCTCCCGCACTCAGATGGACCAAGCCTGGCCCGACCCATCTTGACGACGAACTTCCACCCGGTCAATGTATATAGACCGTCCATACAGCCACTGAGTCTTTACAGCATTAAACTTTTCCCGAAGGTCAGTCCTGGGTGAATCCCTAAAGGGCTTGGGGATAAAAAGAAAATTCCAAATGGCTTCATTGCACTAGAAATCTCTCTTTGTCTCAATATTCAACATGACCTCCCTGGGAGCGTATGGATAATCATAGCCATACTCCATAGCTACTTTACGCTGCATCCATCTTTGCATTCTTGAAAGCCTGGGGAGGGTTTTCCTGTTACCTCTCCCAGGTAGTGAAAAGAGGGTCTCCTCTCGCCTGATCATGGAGCTATATGCCTCATTTTAATCGCCCAGGCATAGTTTGTGGGTGGGGCTAAATCTGGGACCCTTTTTGAGTAAGCCTCGCAGAACCCCAAGTTTCGGGCCAGCTCGTCTCTCTCAATCGACTCCTGAGTCTCCTTGTCAGACACAGCAATAGCATCAGGACCTGGTGAACTGCTCCCAGCCTCTGAACCCCAATCCCATTCAGTTTCCTCCTCCGATCTCCATTAATCTATTCCCTCTTCAATAGATCCATATTTATATTGGAAACTGGGAGACCCCACACTATCAACCCGGTCTCTTCCTCACTGCTGAGGCTGGTAGTTGAGGCCTCAATGGCCGTGGCCTATTTACGTTGAGAAGTAGGAACAGGGGCAGACCTTGTCTCTGCTGCGGTGGGTTTTGGTGCATCCTCCGGCCACTTTCCGGCCTTCTGTATTGGCATGCAGCCTCTTTCCTGTGACTGAGTCCTTCCTAATGACAAAACTGGACCACTGTCAGACTGCATGGCCTCCAACTTCATCAATACTCTGATCATGCCCCTCCCACCTCAGCGGAGGAACCTGGACTCTGTGCCTGTCACTTCCCGAGTGAGCCCCGACTTCCAAGCAACATACATCTGCCTAGGCCGGTGTTCCGTGAAAAAACCATACACGTGAGAAAACCATACCCTCATCACTTCCGGTGCACCTACGGAGGGTATGGATTTATCACAGTAGTGTGTGTAACGTTACACTTGCCGCCGTTACATTAAAACAGCTCCTCTGCAACATGAATCATCTCCGCTCCTACCCCTCTCACTTCCCTGATCCCGGCTAATAAATATAAAAGCGGATCACAGAGCCGACATCTCCGTCATTTACATTTCATACACCCGCCGCCGCTTTTACATTTAGTAGCCGACATCAGGGAAGTGACAGGGATAGGAGAGGAGATGACCCATGTTAAAGCCGAACTGTTTTAATGTAACCGCCGCAAGTATAACATTACACACACTACCATGATAATTTCATACCCTCCGAGCATGCGCACTTGTCAACTTCTCTGCTGTTCAATGATGTATCCGGGGCTCTGAGCATGCGCACTGCTACGCTGCTCAGCTGTTTCTGACAGGAAGTGACGAGGGTATGGAATTCTAACGAGGTATGGTTTTCTAACGTTACACCGGCCTTCACTCTGCTCTGCCCGCAGCAGCAGATAGCCGCAATGCCCGCACAGACTCCATGCCTGCACCTTCATTGTTACTCTGGCACACTGAGGACATACCTTGCCAAGGTATTCTAGGCCTCCTCCTGTACATAGCACCAGTCCTCCCTCGGGCACCATCCATATGCCTGTGTCCCATATGAAGGTCGGGCTCGGCTTCCCGGTCTGCTCCTGGATCTGCCCAGCAGGTTCTCCGCCAGTGGGTGAAGCGATCACGGTTGCGCACTTCTGCTCCGCAACAAACTCCATGGTGCTTTTCCTCGCACGTGTCTCCCTCTCAGCCACACCTGAAGGGGGGAGTCTTATATGTACTCCCTTAGTCACTTCTGATTGGCTGGGTGCAACCGATGTCTCCACCTATACTCCTTGTTTGGCGGTGGCTACTCCTGCTAGGCAGTGCTTTCTGGATTCTGCTGGCTGTCTGGCACCCTGTCTGTGGGTGGCTGACTGTCTGGCACCCTGTGGTGGGTGGGTGGCTGGCTGCCTAGCACCCTGTGGTGGGTGGCTGGCTGGTACAGTGCCTGTGGCTGGCTGGTACAGGGCCTGTGGGTGGCTGGCTGGTACAGAGCCTGTGGCTGGCTGGCTGTCTCGCTGGTACAGTGCCTGAGGCTAGATGGCTGGTACAGGGCCTGTGGATGTGGGTGGCTGGCTGGCACCAGGCTGCTGTGGGTGGGTGTATGGCTGTGATACACTCCTCCTCCTCAGTCCTCCTCCTCCTCTTCCAGTGGCCGTTGTAACAAATTTCCGCCTCCTAGACCGATTCCTATAAAACACGTCACACTGATTCAATCTGCTGACATTGAATCAGTGTTCCGCCTATCACTAGAGCCGGTCTAGGAGTCGGGACTTTAAAACATTTAAAAAATCTAAATTATTTAACATTTTAGGCCAATTTGTTTTCTGCTACATATTTTTGTTAAAAAAAAAAATCGCAATAAGCGTATTTTGATTGGTTTGTGCAAAAGTTATCACATCTACTAACTACGGGAAGATTTATATCATTTTTATTGTTTTTTTTTTTTTTTTACTAGTAATGGCGGCGATCTGCGATTTTATGCGGGAGTGCGACACTCCCCGACTGCACGCTGGATAAAGATGGGCTCAGAGATGCCGCCATAGGGAAAGTGGAGGAGGCAACAAGATTTTCTATTTGGAATTTTATGAAGTTTCAGCTATTGCTGGTGGAAAAATACCCATGAGGGGATATATCCATGCCTAACATCTTTTATATCTGGTAAGAGGCTTGACTGATTGAGTGTTCACCTGTGTGAAGTGGAGCACCTAATCACTTTCACAGCATAAGAGGTCACTTAAGAGGAGTAATTTGCACCTTACCATATCCGTCTGGTAAGAGTATAACTTGAGAGGTGGTGGCATTTATGCACCAGCCACGAGGATAGATGGACTTTCACTTTTTGAATTGAAATCAAGTTTATTCTTATTTGAAGATTTACTAAATACAATATGGACTTTGGGACCCATCACATTGTATAGTTGCACTGTGTACACTTTGTCACTTTGTTTGTATCAATACCACAATATTTTGTGTTTTGTACATCAGGACAGTTTTTGTATTTTTTAGCGCACCAGATCACTTTTACATATTCATTCGTCCAATTAGTTAATTGGATCTTTGGTTGCAGCTTTATTTCAATCAGCGCACCTTTTCACTTTCATTAACAAAGATAATTAGGGGAATGGAGGACATCAGATATGAGGAAAGACTACAAGCATTGAACTTACGCCTCGTACACACGCAACGATTATCGGCCGACTTTTGTCCAGAGTTGTGTTTTGTTGGTTGGAATGTGCTCTAGACTGCACACAAATTTTCTCGGCCAATAAAAATCTACTTCAGAAGTGATGTCATGTGATGGTTTACTTTCTGTGTGTTTTTTCATCTCTGAGCATGCCCAGTCTTGCTCATCAGATTTTTGTCTGCCGAAATCTGTACTGACTGACGGAAAATCGGCCGTTGTGGTGAGGGCCAACAAAAATTTTATAGCCTGCAAACCAGATTTTATTCGGCCGAAAAGTCGGAGTCGGTTGTCGAAAGCATCATACTAACAAGCCGAAAATCGGCAGATCGGACGTTGGCCGAAAATTCAATGCCAACTATCGATGCGTGTGTACGAGGCATTATTCTCTCTGGAGATAAGACGATTGGATGGGAATATGATATCAATGTACAAATATTGTACTGGCGACCCTAGCATAGGAAACAAAGTTTTCAGCGAAAGGGAATTTAAAAAGACACGCAGCCATTCCTAGAATTAGAAGAGAAGCGGTTTAACCTTAAACTGTGTAAAGGGTTCTTTACTGTCAGAGTGGTATGGATGTGGAATTCTCTTCCACAAGCAGTGGCACCAGCAGGGAGCATCGATAGTTTCAAAAAATAATAGATGAGCACCTTAACAACATACAGAGGTATACGAAGTACTGTTAACTGCAAACACACACATCATAGGTTGAAATGGATGGACTGGTGTCTTTTTTCAACCTCACTATGTAACTATATGTGGAGAGCACTTACCTACAACATTAGAGAATATAACCAGATACATTGTTTTTTTAGTAGGTGTCATTTTGTTTTTTCAACTTTCACTCACTGCTTGAAGAGTTCATTTTTTTATATATATATATATCTATCTGAAGAGAGTATATTAGCACAATATCTTGTGTTACTTGTTTTTGAATGTTTTGGGCTATGTAGCCACTTTGTTTTTGTTCACACAGGTGAATACCTTATCTTAATTTCTTTGACAGCGCACTTATTTCTTATACACATTTTCTTGCACCCAGTGTTCAGGGCTTATTTTATTGCAGCAGTACTTTTATTCCCCTTTATTTAGCGCACCTAATTTTCTTTGTTTTTATTGTACACGTTTATCACATGCCTGACGAAGGGTTGTGGCGCAGCTCTGAAACGTTGCGCATGTCCTCTGTCATGTGATTGCTCTTCAATAAAGATTTTGGATTCTATTTGACACTTCGTGGTGTGCTGGCGAATATGTATATATGATCCGTGATGTCTCCAGTTCCAGGGGGTTGCTGCTTCAGTACCCGCTACTCCTGACTTATTGAGCAAAGTGTGCGATAGGAAAATTAGACACAGAATCCTCTCAACAAACATATGAAGCACTACCCCCGCAGGAGTTGCAGATTTCCCTACTCCTGCACATCCAGACAAGCATTTTCCACTTCCATCTGGACACAAGGAACAGACTTTGAGCTTGTTTTTTGTTGTTTATTAGGAGTAATAACTTGGAAGGGGAATAGGAATTATGGGATGCCCAGCTTGATTTCAATAAAAACAGGGATAACTTCCCCCAATGTATACTCTCCAGCAGGGCCGCTGATAGGGGGGGACCACCAGCCCTCTTGTAGGGGGCCCGAGCACACAGGGGGCCCCACACAGAGAGGGGGATTAGTGATGGACAACAATTACAGAAATCTTCCTCCAGCACCTGAATCTGATCTGTCCCTCTCCCTGCTATCAGCTTTTATCTGCTGAGAAAGAGACAGTTGTCCCTCACTAATCCTCCTCCCTTGTGTGGGCCCCCCTTCCAGCACTTATCTCTGCTCAGGAGTTTATTTGTAAATTGTAACTTTGTTTCTCTCTCTCTCTGTCTCTCTGATCACTGAGCTCCAACTGCCCAGCCTGTATATTTTTCTCATCTCATCTTCATTTTTATTTAACATAGTATTTTTTTTAGATTTAGCAGGAATTATGCGAGATATGTTATATTTGTGTCTGATAATAGTGATTTTGTTGTAATTTTAGCAAAATATATCTTTAATATTTTCTTGGGGGGGGGGGGGCTGCCAGGTAGTCTGTACGGGGCCCCTTGATTTCTAACAGCAGCCCTGCTCTCCAGAACTGTCCTTCTCCTCAGTCTCTGATAATCAAAAGCCCCTTAAGGACTAGGAACTCTCAGTCCCTTAGAAAGTAGCACAAAGTGGTGTAGGCTCCATACCGAAGTATCTCCAACTCCACTGTAGATACTGATCACAGCTCTACTGCCTGTAGGAACTACCAGCCCAATTGGCTGCTTCTTCACCAGTCTATCTGGCTGCTCCAAAGATCTCCCAGAGCAAAGGAAAGGAAAGATTAAGCACAACCCTGTCTTCCAGAAGAGCTTGTTACATGTGCCAGTCTCTTCCCTTGCGAATCCCTAAGTGTGCTGATGTACTCACACTGTCCTTGCTCCCGTTGCTTCTTTTGCAAGACACCATTCAAACCGCACTGCTGTCAGGATCCTCCCAAGCCAGCCCGGGCTCCAGCATGAGGCAGAATGTCCCATGACCAGGGACTCCCCTCCAAGACCACTGACAGTCTCCTCAGCACTCCATCTTCCACCCGATCTCCCTGCTGGCCCGACTCATCCATATTTAAGGACTGGCTCAGCCACCTTGCCAGGCCCACTTCCTGGGGATTGGCCAAGGCCCCCTAAGTATGCAGATCAACCCTCCTAGCTTCCACCTATTATCTTATAGAAATTTCTCCAAACTTCTACGACCAGGGGGAAGAACCAGAGACCTGCCTGTATGAGTAATCCAGCCTGACCTGCAGTAAACCCTGACCCAATTTAGACTCACAAGTTAACTATGAGTCAGAACATAGTTTGACTGCACTGACACTAGTAGCACACTAGAGGGTGCTACACATAAACAAATGCAGCAGCGAATACAAGGAAACTGCGGCTTCTCTTCTCCCTGTCAGCTGCAGACCAGGGCTACATGTGATTCCTCCACTTTTCCTGCGGCTTTTTGATCATTACTCCACCAGTCAAGATGGGCCTCTCCACAGAGTGTGGAACAAGGCACAGTAAGTCAGTCCCGCCTAAACAAATCAGTTGATGGGCATCTACAGACAATACCAGTGTCTAGTCCTTTGCCCTCCCCTTGCATATTTAGCATGACTTCCACAGTAAAGGTCTTCTTTAAAGTCCAAGTCCAGTCCTTTATGTAATGTTACAGGGTTCTTCCCCTTTTCTTTTAGTGGCAGCTGTGAGTGGTCCTCAGTGCTAAAGAGAACAGCAATATGACATCAGGACTGCTCTCAATGCGATGTGTCCATGATGACCTGGGCTCACATGTAGTAGACTGAATTAAAAAAAAGCAGCACTGGAGAATGGAGGATAATGCATTGGGCAATGCTGGTGTGTGGAGAGGATATGTGGGCTACTTTAACAGGAGGCAAAGCACTACTTCCCCTCTCCAGTCCCCAGCTATGCCCTCTGTGTCCTCCACCATTATCTAGCGTCTTTGGGTTGAAAAACAATGGGCTTTAGACCAAATCTTGTAAACAAAATAAATGTTGACTGCTTTTTATTTACTATCCATGACTGAGGTATAGCCGATATTACGGCTGCTCTACCTTAACAAACCTAACCCACATCTACCCAATGAAACAAACGACACCACAAACTTCTTGGGCTAGAAAGGCCATGGCAGCCATTTTATTAAACCAAATACAATTTTGTTACATGATACATTGTTTTAATTTAACTGAACAGTAATGACCCAAACTCAGTACAGTGACTAACCTTGTCAACTAACCTCGTCAATGTCTAGGGTCTTAGAAAGCAACTTATTAACCAACTGGCTGTATCTACCATCAAAATAGAGGCCCTCAGCCGCAACTGCACCAGCTCGAGGACTATTACTATTAAGATGCCCTTGATACAGCCGAATGACTCTTAGCCATTACCATCTTAAATTGTTACCAAGGTAGGGACACCCATACCTGAGTTGGGCCCTACCCTTCCTTTTACACCTTTTAAAACCATTACAGCCTTCTAAGACCCTAAGACCCCTGCCCGCTGCTATGGCAAGAACTCCCGCAAACCGACAATCCAGGCTACACATGCCCCCCAGTCCATCCCCGTCCTGGGCGATCCCTTTAACCACAGTACCTTAAGAAGGAAAACACTACAGAAAAAACCCCAAAACTGCAAAAAACAAGGGAGGGAAGGATGGAGGTAGAAGCTAGTTTCACGCCATCCTGCTCCAAATTATTCCTAGGACCCCCAGCACCACCCTTTTCTCCCCCATTGACTCCACCCTGCCCCACCCTACCTATCTCCAATAAAAACTGACCTTGTGTCCACTCCAAATTTTTGTTTATTTAACCCTTGAAGTTCTCCTAGCCTACACTGCTAACCTAGTCATGTCCGGCCTTCCGCCTACTGTTACCATCCTGGCCTTTTCTTTTTATTCAACATCTGCTTTAAAATTATTTTAATGGATGAAGATTATTTCTCTTTTATAATAGTTTTTTCTGTGTTCTCCTTTCTTGCAAAACATAAAAAGCATCATGTTCCTAAAATCAGAATCAGCGGAAGCTAAATTATAATTAAGGCTCCATGTACACGGGACGCTGGAAATGGCCGTTTAGGAGCAGTTGGGCGTTTTTTTCAGAAGCCCCTGAACCCATCTACATTTTATCTTATCTGTCCATGTACACCAGGTCGTTTACAGTCATTTGCAGGCAGTTGCGTTCAGGGACTGTTTTTAGAACGCAATTATTTGCGTTCGAACGTGTGTTTCCCGGCGTTTCAAACGCACAAACGCATCCGAACGCGTCTGAACGCGTCTGAACGCGTCTGAACGCGATGACCCGCGTTTAGCGTTCGCGTTTTTCCATTTTAAAGGGGAATAATTTTTTTGACCTCTAGGAACGGTTCTAAACGCAAACGCCCCTAAACGCCCCTAAACGCCCGCTAAACGCGGGTACAAACGCGACTGAACGGACGTTTCAAACGTCCTAAAAATTCCAGCATTCAAAGGGACTTTTAACAACGTCCCGTGTACATGGAGCCTAAACGGGCACAATGGCATCATCTCTTTCACTAATTACACTCCTCTTGGCCTGGGAAATAAAGGTTATATTTAGCTAATTTTGCCAGTCATTTGACAGTAATAACTGCTTGGCCACTTTCCAAGCTGTTATCTTTTCCATGTTCCCTAATCTGAGGTACATTGTGAAATAGAGTAATATTAGGGCTCATTATTACTTAGATCAAACAGTTCTGACAGTACAGAAGAAAAACTTCTTCACTGCTGGATTGTGAAGCTCCACCTTTTAACCCTAAAAATAAGAAAATGACAGACTCTTCCCATGGGTTCATATATATGTACGATTGTGGATATATGATCAAAAAACATTGTCCTTGTTAGACATCCCATTCTAAAACCATGTAGAGTTCATCAACCAATGTAGAGTTCATCAACCCCCTTTGCAGCTTTGCAGATTGGGGTGGTTGCCTGCAAAGTAATATACCTCTATTCTGATGTTTTTATGCAGAGCCAATTAGTTCCAGGTAGTTTACTATTTACTCTTTTGGGAAGGCTGTCCAAAAGAGTTTGTGTGGCTACACGGCCAAAAGAACATTTGTGAAGTCAAATACTAATGTTGGATGAGAAGACTTCCAAGCCATCCCATAGATTTTCAAAAGGACAAAAGGAGGTCAGGACTGTGCAAAGACCACTCAAGTTCCTTAACACCAGACTCATCAAACAGTGTCTTTATTGAGCTGGTTTTGTGAACAGGGGCATGGCAATGCAAGAACAGAAAATGTCTTTCTCCAAACTGTTGCCACAAGTTTGGAGGCACACAGATGCCTAAAATATTTTTGTATGTTGCAGCAGTAACAGTACCTTTAACTAAAACACTTAAACTCAATCATTTGGAAAGACATCAACCTGCTTTGGCCTAGGGCCGCTGATAAGGCAGTACAGCTGGCCCTCCTGTACTGGGCCCGGGCCCCAACCGTTCAAGAGGGGGGCCCAGGCATATGCTGAGCAGGAGAGCAGGCTATACTGTCTTATTACAGACAACGATCCTCTTGTGGCTCCCCCTGCAGCGCTGCCAGCTTCTCCTCTCCTTCCCTCCAGCTACACTGCAGGGGGATCAGTTTCAAGTATCTGGGCTCCCACCCCCATTTCCACTGCCCTGATCACCCCTCCCCACACCCCCTTCTGTCTTGTAACCCCCCCTTTCACCTGCTGTCTGGAACCCCCTGTGTACCCTTACCCTTGCAGCGCTGCTGCCTTCTCTCCTATCCTCTCCCTCTCGATGGCAGTTGCTGAGGGCACACAGGGGTATCATTTCAGGATGGAGAACAGGAACTGGTAAATATGTCCTATTTATCAGCTTCTTCCTTTCCTGAAAGAACACAGTGAGTGATTGGTACCGATTGCTCCTGTGTTCATTTATCACTGAAGCATAGTTATCTGTGTTTACTATGCTTCAGTTTGTAAATGAACAGGAAGCCTCTAAACGCTTTGTGTTCATTCTGTGCAACCTGCTTTAGCCTAATAATGTATGTTTTGTTCGTGCTGCACTATTCCCTGTGTGTAACTCTACATGCAGCTGAACCCTCCTATTCTGCAATAAGCCAATAAACAAATACAGATACTGTACATATAATGAGCATATGAAGTATACAGAAATACAATGAATAAGCTGAGCTGTAGATAGCGATAAGTAATTCTCATCAGCAATACTGCACTTAGGGGATGCAAGCAGATGCAAGTTTTAGTCCAACATGTGCTCTGATATCTGGTTCCTACTTTCAATCTCCAAGATGGAGTCTGAGTTCCCAGGATGCACCTGTTTCTCTTCCTTGAGCTAAAGAATGATGGGAACTTTTGTTAACCTCTTGCCGACCACCCACCGTAGTATTACTGCGGCGATCACTGCGGCGATCACTGCCTTCCTACCACAATCGTCCAATAAACTGACAGAAGACCTGCCTGTTTATGTAAACAAAGCAGGCAAGTCTTCTATCACACAGGCAGGGTGAGGTCAGAAGTTTCAGCTAAGCTACAACCACAATCTCTCTGTGCCTGTCACAGAACCCTTCCCCCCCACAGTTAGTAAGCACATTTAGGTACACATTAACCCCTTTGATCACCGCCAGTATTAACCCCTTCCCTGCCAGTGTCATTTATACAGTAACTGTGCATATTATTTAGCACTGATTACTGTATTAATGTCACTGGTCCCCAAAAAGTGTCAAAAATGTCAGTTAGGGACCCGATCTGTCTGCTGCAATGTCGCAGTTCTGCTAAAAAAAACGCAGATCGCCGCCATTACTAATAAAAACAAAAAAATTAATAAAAGTTCCAAAAATCTATCCCGTAGTTTGTAAACGCTATAACTTTTGCGCAAACCAGTTAAAATACGCTTTTTGGGATTTTTTTTTTTTTTTACCAAAAACATGTAGCAGAATACAAGTTGGCCTAAACTGATAAAAAAAATTAGATTTTTAAAATTTTTTTATTGGGAATGCTTTATAGCAGAAATAAAAAAATGTGGCGTTTGTTTAAAAATTGTCGCTCTTTTTTTGTTTATTACGCAAAATCTGAAAACCGCAGAGGTGATCAAATACCACCAAAAGAAAGCTCTATTTGTGGGGAAAATTGTATTTGTGTACAGCATCGTACGACTGTGCAATTTTTCCTTAAAGTAACGCAGAGCCGAATCGCAAAAAATGGCCTGGTCATTAAGCGGGTAAAAGCTTCCGGAGCTGAAGTGGTTAAAGGTGAACAGTTTCTAGTTTTTGCCAAAACAGTAAATTTACCACTGACTCCATCTTGTGGTCAAATTTGATATTGCAGGTAAAAAACTTAATATACTGCTGGAGGCAGAACAGTGTAGGTGCAGTATAGCCAGATGGCCACAAACCTTTGGCCTTATAGTGTATATTTTATTTAGAAATGTGTAAAGAACCTCCAAAGAGAAAGGTCAAGCCTTTTCTATCTTAGGACGGGGAAGAAAGGCAAAGAACATACAGTGTTATAAAATATCCTTCTTTTTTTCTACAGGTCCTATGCTTTCTGGAAATGTATGGTTTGGGAGGGTCTTTTAAAAACTTTGAAAGCTGTAAGTGAAAAATAATAAGCTCCAGATTTTATAAGTTAGTTGCTTATTTTCGGTTTTCATGCCTTCTGCAAAAAGGCATGATTTAAAATTTACAAACATTTGTTATTTATTAACACAATACATTTTTATTTTTTAGATATAGTAGGAATTTAGTGCAATTTTTGTATAGAATGTTTCTGAGCATTACTAAAGATTTTAGTGTATTTTTAGGCCCCTTTCACACCAGCAGACAGATGGACCCGATCGGACCACCTATTGTTCTCTATGGGGAAGCGGATCGGTATACACCCGCCTGCATCTGATCTTATCCGGGCCGCCAAAAACTGGCGGATGGGGATCAGTTCCCCATCTGTCTATCGGATGACAGCCAAATGGAAACGGAAATACAGTCCGTTTTCATAGCGGAGCAGACACAGACCTGTCATCCTCTTGACGGAGTCCAGATCGGGTAAAAGGGGCCTTATTGAAAATTCCCTTTTAGATAAAAATTTGGGACACTCCCCCAGGCCTACAAAATCAAAAGCATCATCTCACTGTATAGCATATACAGTAAGGGCCATTTTTTGCAGTGACTCAGCATCCAGGTGCTCACATTTTAGAGGCATCATTGTCCATGTGGATGATTTCAAAGTAAATCATTGAAAAAAAAGTGAAACACTACAAAACTGGTCTGGCCGCCTGAGGATAAAAGTGGAGTAAAGAGAAATATGCCACGCGCACGCTATCACTCTTTGGTGTGATCTGAAGCCTAAGTGCCATCCTGCCAACATGTTCTGGCTAATAGATGGTGGGACTTAATCCCCTTTGGTAATTTAATACCATCAAAAGAAAGCTCTATTTGTGTGAAAAAAGGACAAACATTCCATATGGATACAGTGTAGCATGACTGAGTAATTGTCATTCAAATTGTGAGAGAGCTGAAAACTGGCCTGGTTAGGAAGGGGGTACACGTGCCCAGCAGTGGGCAAGTGGCTAACTTATTTTACCTTTATAAAAGTAAAAAATATATAATTTTTGAAAGACAAAAGGACTAGCATTGAGCTTTGTTTATCCAAAAATAAACCCAGTATAGGCATCCCTTCTGTTACTGTATATTGTAACATTATCAATTACCATTGGTAATGATAAAGTTATTGCTCAATCAATAAACACACATTTGAAATGTAAAAATTGTGCTGGCCCATTAGGATTTACAGGAGTGAGACAAAAAAGTGTTTTCATTGGGAATAATAACACATCAGCCAATTTTATGAAGAGGGTGACGTTCGCACAATAATTAGATGTGTAAAAAACAGTGAACATATCTAATAAGATATTCCATAACTTCTTTGTTCATTTAATTGTAAAAGATAATGCTTTAATAAATAGTTGACATGACAATTTAGGTGTATGGCATAATTGATAATTACTTCTAATTTCTTTTGTTCATAATAATAATATCTATTCTTTAATGGCAATCAGAAATGTAATGGAAAAGTAGAATAAAAGAGGGAAAATAGATGACAGTTTAATGTTGAACAAAACTACTCATGTTCTTCCCATTTAACAAAAAATAGAAGCTCATAATTGGTTAAAATGGCATCGGGTTTAATTAGAATTTGCTGGCATGAAGCTTAATGTCACTGAGCGATTACATTAACACTGAATGACAACGAGGAAACAAAAGCCAGGAGTTACTAAGGAGATCCATATGTTGTTCATTGTTATTGTTTCAAGAAAGTTATGAATTTTAATGTCTCTCATTGTCAATAATAATTTAGAATGTTTTAATTAGTTCAAAGTAATGCATTATTGCTAAAGTTAACTTTTACACTTTGGCATATTATATTTGGAACTGAGGGCAAAATAAAAATATGACATATGTAGCACCCTCCTAGGTAGGTGCCAAGAAAGAGCATATGGGTGGCCCTGTCTGCTTATCATGGGGGCCTGATTATTTAGTTGAGCTGTCAAATGTTTTCAGGTGTGACCTATTGAGCCTGGGGAGTCTCCCCACTGTTTCCAATGAGGGCTCTTATCGGACAGTGGAGGAAATCTAGCGAATAGCACACCAGGGCTTATGGCTATCTCAGTGGGCGGAGTTTGCCACAATGCACCCTGGGATGAGTTATACGTCTGAGGGGAGCATGTGACAGGGCATCTTTGGCAGGAAGCAGAGTCCCAGGAGAAAGGGTGACGGCTGTCTCTCCTCCTGTCAGCGGCAGTGAAGGTGTCCTGGACAGTCAGCCTTGAGGACGAAGGTTGAGCTGAGCTGCAGAGAAGGGATCCAGAGTGCTGTGGACTGAGTGGAGCTGCTGGGCAGAAGTTGCGGGGGAAAACAGTGTCAGGAGTACTCAAAACTACCCAGGGGTCTGCCTAGGAGAGGGGGCCACTCCAGAAGGTCAGAGGGATCCGGGAGCCAGCTAACCTGTGGAGAAGGCTTAGAGAAAGGGGGTGCCAGTGTCTAAGCCTTGAAGATAAGTGACAGAAAGAGGGTGCCGGTGTGGGCCCTGAAGTGTTTAGCAGCGCAGCAGCAGTACAAGTAGCTACCTCGGCAAGGAGTGCTTAAGGGAGCTCAAAGAGGACTTCTTTATGTAAGAAAGCAGTCCAAAGTCAGTTAGGAGTTAACAGGCAGCAAGCCAGCGTTAACCAGCGTCAACCGGCGTTGACCGGTATTTAGCCAGCGTCAAGTCAGCGCCAATCGGCATTTTTCAGTTGTCCCTAGCAAATTGTGCATAGTTGAGCCAAAGGAGTATCCCACTCATTCCCTTCTCCCATCCAAGTTCTCAATAAATACAAAAAAACCTAAGATACTGGACTGGTCATTGTCTCCGTGCTCACACTTAGAGAAACATGCACAAAGGTACTTTTGTAGCACCCGGTGACCCAGAGGAACCCATATACAGCAAAACGGCTGGGAATCCTGCTACACATATATGATGAGGTCTGTCAGTTGCATTAACACAGCAGTTTTTTTTCTGACTCCAATTCTTTAAAGTGTAACTCCACTTTTGCTGGGAAAAAAACATTCCCCTGTGGGTGATCCCTGTAGATTGCAAAGATTTTAATTCTCATTCTAATAGGAGTGGTTTCATAATTATCAATCAGCTGTGCAGCTGCAGAGCACTAATGAGGAGATCTGCTTGACCTTCTTCCCTTTAGACGTGTTCCTATTGGGAGTATCTTACCAAATATGACGTTTTTGTTGCAGGGGATGCCAGAAATCTGAGTTGTATCTTAGGCAGAATTCTGTAAAAATTGGTGAGCCAATCACACAAGCAGGAAATTGTGTTTCTGGGGTGTGGTCAGTGTACATTCTGTGTATAGAAAAACTCCAGGAATCCATATTGCATTGCATTTTTAGAAAATTACAGCAGCTGCAGATTGAAAAGGAAAGGTCATTTTTAATAACATGCAATTACTATATGACTTGTGTTGCAATTGTATACGCTATCATATTTTTTCTTTATTTGCTATTTTTTCCCCCACAAAAGTGGAATTACCCTTTAACAGAGTGACTTAAAGTGAACGTGTGCCAAGATTATGCATATTTAAGTATTCACATATTTCTAAATTGTAAGCGCTAATGAGCAGGGCCCCCCTAATTCCTTCTGTATTGAATTGTATTGTAACTGTATTGTCTTCCCTCATATCAGTGGCGTAGCGTGGGTTGTCAGCACCCGGGGCAAGGCAAGTAATTTGCGCCCCTAGCCCGCGGGATTTTAGCACTCGAGTCTCTTCCACTAGATTAGTTAAAGAAACCCTTACCCCCCTAAGCACATGTATTGTTTGTTATGAAAATACTGATGTAATTAAAGTAAAATGACTAGCCTTTCAATGCAGAGTGACCAGCGTGCCCCCTTTCAATGCAGAATGACCAGCGTGCCCCCTTTCAATGCAGAATGACCAGCGTGCCCCCATTCAATGCAGAGAGACCAGCGTGCCCCCATTCAATGCAGAGAGACCAGCGTGCCCCCATTCAATGCAGAATGACCAGCGTGCCCCTTTCAATTCAGAATGACCAGCGTGCCCCCTTTCAATGCAGAATGACCAGCGTGCCCCCTTTCAATGCAGAATGATCAGCGTTCCCCCTTTCATTGCAGAGAGACCAGCGTGCCCCCTTTCAATGCAGAGTGACCAGCGTGCCCCCTTTCAATGCAGAGAGACCAGCGTGCCCCCTTTCAATGCAGAGAGACCAGCGTGCCCCCTTTCAATGCAGAGAGACCAGCGTGCCCCCATTCAATGCAGAATGACCAGCGTGCCCCCTTTCAATGCAGAATGACCAGCGTGCCCCCTTTCAATGCAGAATGACCAGCGTGCCCCCTTTCAATGCAGAATGACCAGCGTGCTCCCTTTCAATGCAGAATGACCAGCGTGCCCCCTTTCAATGCAGAATGACCAGCGTGCCCCCATTCAATGCAGAGAGACCAGCGTGCCCCCATTCAATGCAGAGAGACCAGTGTGCCCCCTTTCAATGCAGAGAGACCAGCGTGCCCCCTTTCAAAGCAGAGAGACCGGCATGCCCCCTTTCAAAGCAGAATAACCAGCGTGCCCCCTTTCAATGCAGAATGACCTGCGTGCCCCCTTTCAATGCAGAATGACCAGCGTGCCTCCATTCAATGCAGAATGACCAGCGTGCCCCCCTTCAATGCAGAGAGACCAGCGTGCCCCCTTTCAATGCAGAGAGACCAGTGTGCCCCCTTTCAATGCAGAATGACCAGCGTGCACACTTTCAAAGCAGAGAGACCAGCGTGCCCCCTTTCAATGCAGAATGACCAGCGTGCCCCCTTTCAATGCAGAATGACCAGCGTGCCCCCTTTCAATGCAGAATGACCAGTGTGCCCCCCTTCAATGCAGAGAGATCATTGTGCCCCCTTTCAATGCAGACAGACCAGCGTGCCCCCTTCAATGCAAAGAAACTTACCTGCAGCGGCTGCTTCTCCTCAGTTCCCCGCGTCTCCTCGAGTCCTTTCCGCCTCCTCCTCGGCCAATGGCATGCGTTCGCCTTTCGGCCAATCAGGAAGCGGGTCTCGGATTTTCATTCGCTATTGTCACTGTTCTGCGCCCCGTGTCCACCCTTTTTTGAAGCCTATTAGAGTCTCTGGCTCTAATCAGGTGATTAAAAAAAAAAAGAAACCTCGCTCTGACAGCGCCAGGCTGCTGACTCACTTGCTGCTTAACTGACTGAGCAGTGAGGAGAGGCGGCATAGGCGGGGCTTGGCTTGCAACGCCACCCCACCCTACACCAATGGACAGGTGAGGCACAGTCCAGCCCCGCCACGACCCGCCATTTTCAGCCATAGGGCGGCCACGCTGGACATCTCCCAGCCTTAAGATGGAGGCAGCCGCAGACAGTGTGTGAACTGTATGTCAGAGTCAGACAAACCGAGTGACACTGCGGATGCGCCCCCCCCAGATGTTGCGCCCGGTGCGGCCGGGCCCCCCCTGCACCCTCCATGCTACGCCACTGCCTCATATTGTAAAGTGCTGCGCAAACTGTTGGCGCTATATAAATCCTGTAAAATAATATTTTAATCGAGCAGTAAAAGCACTTTGCAAACCCTCATTTACCTCTGTAACTATAGGCACTGTGGAGAAATTAAAAGCTTCAAAGTTCACAATAGATCCATATGAATAAAAGGTGAGGTCCCTCAATGGTTTGTCTCAGCTCTTGTAACTGATATTTTATTCTGGGTGGTAAGGCCTGCATGTACATAAGGAGAAACATATAAATAAAGGCATGTGAAATAAAAAATGTAATTAATATTCAGAATAATATCACTACATATATTAGCCCCATATAATTACAAGGGTACAATGTTTTTTTTAATAAAAGTGGCATACACAGGCTTATAGGTTGCAATTAGCCATATAGCTGGAATAGGAGTGGAGCACTCAAATCACTTACTGACAGATTTATCTGGGATAGACGCAAAAGACCACAGCAGTGAACATAGTACAAGACATGGTTCTCTGGCTTCTGGACCCCACTACTACACTTGTGGCTAGCACCTGCCCTAGGTGGAGGTCATTGACTAGACTGGATCATCCAGAAGGTTTGAAGGAGAATCACCTGGTCCTTTGGATCAGACATAGCGCACATGCTGGTGAAAACAGGACTCAAGCTTCCATAGTACATGCCTCAAAAGTCAGACAGAAGGGGCAGGGCTGCCCATTATAAAGGATAGACTGTGGTAGACCTCCCATCACTGTTGGGTTTATTGCATAAGAACTTCTACAGTATCTGTGATTTTGCCTTTTTCTAGGTGCAGTTTCAGCCTGGGGTATTTGGGGCCCAGCAGAGGAAATGAGAGTGTGGGCCCACCTTCCTGTTTAATTTCTGTTTAAATTATTTTTATTTATTTTAGAAAAAAATTACAAATACAATACAACACAATAAAAACCAAGACAACATTCATAAAATAAGCCAGCAAGAGGAGAGAAAACATTTAAATCGCATACACAACACTACATACACACTATTACAAACATATACAAAATGTGTATATCCTATGATCTTATCATATCAACCATATATATCATATTTATTCTCCAAGGAATAGGAAAGAGATATCATGAGAGGCTGAGGCTCCCCATATCTAAATGCAAATAATCTGGCTGATCTTTCTCCCAAATAGGTCTGAGGCTTGCCTGGCCTCTCTACATAATTCTTACCATTCGCATCCTCACACCCCCTCCCTCTTTCTTCAGCCCCCTCCATCACTCCCAACCACCCCTTACTACATGTGTTTGTGACGTGACCAAGAACCAAATATCATACCATATGCAATCCAGTTGTGATATTTAAGGGGAAAAATAGGGGAAATGCTCTCACCTCCCTCCATGATTCATCCCTTTCCTTCCCACCCCATGCTCCCATACCCTTCTCCTTTGTCCCTCCCTCCCACATTTTTACCCATTTGGGCCCATTATGGGCATTCTGTATCAGGCCTGGCTCGCATTCTCCGCTTTAATTCATCCCAAAGGTGTTCTATCGGGTTGAGGTCAGGACTCTGCACAGGCCAGTCAAGTTCCTCCACTCCATGTCTTTATGGACCTTGCTTTGTGCAATGGTGAGCAGTCATGTTGGAACAGGAAGGGGTCATCTCCAAACTGTTCCCACAAAGTTGGGAGTATGAAATTGTCCAAAATGTCTTGGGATGCTAACACCTTGAGAGTTCCCTTCACTGGAACTAAGGGGCCAAGCCCAACCCCTGAGAAACAACCCCACACCATAATCCAAAATTATAAATGATTTGGACCAGTGAATAAAGCAAGGTCCATAAAGACATGGATGAGCGAGTTCGGGGTGGAGGAGCCAGACTGGCCTGCACGGAGTACAGACCTCAACCCAATAGAACAAATTTGGGATAAATTAGGCCTTCTCGTCCACTGGCCTGACCTCACAAATGCGCTTCTGGAAGGATAGCCAAACATTCCCTTAGACACACTCCTAAACCTCGTGGACAGCCTTCCCAGAAGAGTTGAAGCTGTTATAGCTGCAAAGGGTGGGCCAACTCAATATTGAAACCGACGGACTAAGACTGGGATGCCATTAAAATTCATACTTTTTGGTAATATAGTGTATATCTAGTTGTAAAAATTTATATGAAACATCAATTTAAAATCTTTTAGGCACTCAAAGAAAATGACCAAAGCCATTATACTGTTCCATTATTATACGTAAATATGGCTCATTATACTCTAAATGATAGTCTCTTTCACTCTTGAACATTTTAAAGGCTTTATACATTTTGCCTATTCTATCCTTATCTGTTTCAGCATTTGGCAGGCAGCGGTAACATCATTAAGCAATGCTGTGTTATACCATGTGCTAATGAGCTCAATTACATCTGTTATTTTTTTTGCACATGACTGACTGAACAAGGAAGGCATTAACTCTTGCCTTTATGATTCACGATTAGGTAAAGTCTACATTAATCATCTAAATCACCAAGTGAATACCTATGCATACCCCCTTCCTACCACACAACCCTTTTCCAAGCAGTTGGCCTGCTAAATAGGTTCTATTATGGGTCCCTTAGGAGAAAATCATTTTTGTAAAAATAGGGAAAACTATAAATGCAAATGGGCAGCCCTGCAAAAAGAAGAAGCAGAACAATTACTATCTTTCCACATATTAGGAGCAGAATTTATTAGTGTTAAAGGTACTGATCACAATAAACTATGCTTAAAAGGTCATTTCACTTTTGTAAAAAAAAAAATACAACAAATAAAAAATATGTAACATATACAATTGTTACACAAGCCATGTTGTCATTTATTGTCATTAACCACTTCTGGACCGGAAGGTTTTCCCCCTTAACCACCTCCCACCCGGCCACTGTACATATACGGCCGGGTGGGAGTCTCGTCCTACAGAAGGAGAGAGATCGCGCCGCCGCGGGCACGCGCAGCGGCGCCAATATCGATGTGCCTGTGTCCCTCGGACACAGAGAAACAAGTTTTGGCAGGAGGGCCCTGTGATTGGCCCTCCATCAGTGTCACCCCATCAGTGCCTCCTCATCAGTGCCTGTCAGTGCGGCCTCATCAGTGCTCATCAGTGCAGGAAAAAACGTATCTATTTACAAAATTTTATAACATAAAACAAAAAAACTTTTTTTTTTTTCAAACTTTTCGGTCTTTTTTTATTTGTGCACCAAAAAAGAAAAAACCTTGCGGTGATCAAATACCACCAAAAGAAAGTTCTATTTGTGGGGAAAAAAATGACACAAATTTGGTTTAGGTACAGTGTTGCATGGCCGCGCAATTGTCATTCAAAATGCAATCCACTGTATAAAACTCTGTTCCGACCGCATCTGGAGTATTCTGTCTAGTTCTGGTCGCCAGTCCTCAGGAGGGATGTGTTGGATCTGGAGAGAGTCCAGAAAAGGGCAACAAAACTGATTAGGGGATTGGAGGACCTTAATTATGAAGAGCGGCTGCAATCGCTTGATTTATTCTCCCTGGAGAAGAGACGCCTGACGGGGGACATGATAGCAATTTATAAATATCTCAATGGGGATCTCAGCTTAGAAAAAAAGCTGTTCAGTCAAAGGGATTGCATGAGGACAAGAGGGCATACAATGCGATTAGAGGAGAAGCGTTTTAACCTCAGGCAATGTGGGGGGTTCTTTACTGTTAGGGCTTACCAGGAAAGGTTAAAGGACCTTAACATGTATTGCTTGGAAGAAAGAAGAGACAGAGGGGATATGATAGAAACTTTTAAATACATAAAGGGAATCCACTCGGTAAAGGAGGAGAGCATATTTAAAAGAAGAAAAACTACCACAAGAGGACACAGTTTTAAATTAGAGGGGCAAAGGTTTAAAAGTAATATGAGGAAGTATTACTTTACTGAGAGAGTAGTGGATGCATGGAATAACCTTCCTGCAGAAGTGGTAGCTGCAAATACAGTGAAGGAGTTTAAGCATGCATGGGATAGGCATAAGGCTATCCTTCATATAAGATAGGGCCAGGGACTATTCATAGAATTCAGATATATTGGGCAGACTAGATGGGCCAAATGGTTCTTATCTGCCGACACATTCTATGTTTCTATGTTTCTATAAGATTGTGGAATTCTCTACCACAAGAGGTGGTTTCTGCGGGAAGTATGGTGGCTTTCAAAAGACTCTTAGATGTACATCTCAAGGATCAGAACACTCAGGGCTATGTGAGATGATTACAGCCACACACACCTACACAGGTTGAACTGGATGGACTATTGTCTTTATTCAACCTCACCTACTATGTAACTATGTAACACCGCTAAAAGCTGAAAATTGGCCTGGGAAGGAAGGGGGTTTAAGTGCCCAGTATTGAGGTAGTTAATGACCAGGCCATTTTTTGCGATTCGGCACTACGTTATTTTAACTGACAATCGGGCGGTTGTTGTGCAAACAAAATTGATACCTCTTTTTCCCCACAAATAGAGCTTTCTTCTGGTGGTATTTGATCAACTGTGAGATTTTTATTTTTTACGCTATAAACAAAAAAAGAGCAACAATTCGGAAAATAATATATATATATTTTTTTCTTTCTTCTATATAACATTCCCAATAAAATAAAATTAAAAATCAAATTTTTTCATCATTTTTGGCCAATTTGTATTCTGCCACATATTTTTGGTACAAAAAAATCCCAATTAGTGTATATTGATTGGCTTGCGCAAACTTTATTGCTTCTACAATCTAGGGGAAAGATTTGTCATTTTTATTTATTTTAATTTTTTTTTTTACTAGTAATGGCGGCGATCTGTGATTTTTAGCGGGACCGCGACATTGCGGCGGACAGATCGGACACCTAACTGACATTTCTGACACTTTTGGGGGGACCAGTGACATTACTACAGTAATCAGTGCTAAAAATACTGTTATTGTAATAATGACTCTGGCAGGGAAGGGGTTTAAGACTGTGGGTGATCAAGGGGTTAAATGTGAGCCTAGGGGAGTGATTCTAACTGTATGGGGGATGGGCTTGTGAAATGATCACAGAGACCTGTGATCCTATATAGAAGGTTTACAGGCGCTCTGTGATCATTCCAGGGAGAAGAACGGTCAGCTGTGTTTACAACAGCTGCCCGTTCTTCTCTCTTAGCGGGGAACAATCATGGGTGTCAGGCAATCAAGGCTGTCGGCCCCGTGCATCAGAGTCCCTGCTGCTCAGTGGGGGCGGGAGCGTCCCCTAGCTGCAAGCGCATTGGTTCACGCAGGAGGGCCAGCCTGCAGCAGTATATGCGGTGCGCAGTCCGGAACCGGTTAAACACTTCTGAAACCCAGTGCCATCTTAAGAGCATTATAGGCCCCCGGGCAATGCAGTGCACTGGGGGCCCTGCCGGTGGGCTCACCCACGAGAATAAAAATGCAAATTATCGATAAGGCAATATTTATTGGTACAGCAGTGCCAGGCTAATGACAGCTTCCAAGCTGGCTGGGTCTGGTGAACACACACACAGACGGGTGTCAGACTGGACTGTCCTGTGTGTGCCTGTTCCCATGGAGGCGGTCAGGCATTCCTGCAGTTGTGGGCTCCCCCTCCATGGTTCAAGTGGCCTGACAGTGCCGACAGGCGCTTGCCACGTGCTAAGTTCAGCGGCGGGATGCACACTGGAATCAGGACTAATGCTTGGCTGGGGCCGGGCAAGTGGGGCCCTCGGGCAACTGCCCAGCGTGCCCATTCGATAAGATGGCCCTGCTGAAACCTACTTGGTAATTATATTAAAATGCTATAGGTTATGCAGGTTGTAGCTGCTCTTTTTCTCATAGTTCCAGTGATGACCTTGACAAGTTCAAACCAAGCCTGGTCCTCACCTGAGCAAAAGAACTTACACTTGGTAAAGAACAGTTGAGCTTCTTTATTTAAAGCTTTATTAGAAGGAATCCCATGTCTATCCATACAGACAAAAGTTATATGACTAATCGGCTTATTTGTGTTAATTCCGACTATTGGCAAATAATAAAATCACAATACACAGCAAGAGGTCTTTAAATAACTAAATTATGAGAAAATATGTAAATCTCTTTCTTTGGCCTCTGAAATAAGGCTCTCCTGCAGACAAAATATAGATGAACTGTATACACTCCAATATATATGATAATTTGCAACTGGGTAAGAATCATGGTGAGTCACTCGTATTTTCATTTGGATTATTCTTAGAACTCAGGAAGGATTTTTGGGTTAGGCACAAGAAACCTGCAGACAGTCTGAATCTTTGTCTTTATTGGTATTAGGAAGATTTTTAAAGTGGAAGTTCAGTGAAATTCTAACTAACCTTAAGTCTATTCCGACCCCCATTCTGAGCATATTTTATCTAACCTGTAAAAGGAAAGATTTCTATACTTAACTATACTATTACTCTGGTCCAGTGACATGATCTCTCCAGCACTGGCTTAACCACTTGCCTACTTGGCACTTAAACCCCCCCTCCTGCCCAGGCCAATTTTCAGCTTTCAGCACTGTCGCACTTTGAATGACAATTGCACGGTCATGTAACATTGTACCCAAATTGAATTTTTATCATTTTTTTTTTTCAAATAAATAGAGCTTACTGTTGGTGGTATTTAATCACTACTGGGGTTTTTATTTTTTGGTGAACAAACGAAAAAAGACTGATAATTTTGAAAAAAAAAACAAAAAAAAAAACAGTTTTTATAGTTTGTTATAAAATTTTAGAAACAGGTAATTTTTCTCCTTCATTGATGTGCGCTGATGAGGTGGCACTGATGGGAACTGATAGGCACTGATAGGCTGCACTGATGGGCACTGATAGGCTGCACTGGTGGGCACTGATAGGCAACACTGATGGGCACTGATAAGGTGGCACTGATAAGGTGGAACTGATATGTGGCACTGATGGGTGGCACCGATGGGGACTGGTAGGTGGCGCTGAAGGGCACTAATAGGCAGGACTCATGGGCACTGATGGGCACTATAAGGTGGCACTCATGGGATGCACAATGATAGGCACTGTTAGGTGACACTTATGATGGGGCACTGATTGGCACTGATAGGTGGCACTGGTGAGCACTGATAGGTGGCACTGGTAGGTGGCACTGGTGAACACTGGTGGGCACTGGTAGGTGGCACTAGTGGGCACTGGCAGATGGCACTGGTGAACACTGATAAGTGGCACTGGTGGGCACTGGTGTGACACTAGTGGGCACTGGTAGGTGGCACTTGTGGGCACAATTTGCTCTCTCCTCTTCGGGATCGATGTCCCTCTGACAGCAGCCGGCAAACTTTTTTTTGTTTCTCCTCACAATGACAGTGAGGAGAAAAAACATCTAATTGCCTGCTGCTGTTTACATCACATGATTAGCTGTCATTGGCTGACAGCTGATCACGTGGTAAGGGGCGGGACTGCCCCTTACTCCTATCTGTGATCAGGCGAGTCTCATGGACTCACTGATCACAGAGCGAGCTGGGCGCTCGTGCACGGGAGGACGTCAATGTACGCCCTCCCGGCAATTTAGGTCCGCGCTGTAGCCGTCTTTCGGCTCTAGCGCAGGCGCAAGGTAGTTAGGTTAGAACTATAGGCAAACCTTTTTTTTTTTCATTTTGGATAGAGCAATGGGTGTGTTATAACACCTGTCAGATTTTTATTCGCCGTCTGTGTCTGATGGCTGAGATTTCCCTTCTCTTCCTGTCCTATAGCCAAACAGAAAGGGAGAGAAAATCCCCGTAAATTAAGGGAATTCCATGGGGACCCCCAGACTTCCAGAACTAGTGTCCCCATTGGAAGATTTCCCTCTATTACTTTTTTGGGGACAACCCAAAATTTGGGATTTGCTTTTACTTTCACTTTTAATGATAATCATAAACAGGACAATTAGAGAGGGGGAATCTCGTTAACGGAGGCACAGACAGCCCTACAAACTGACAGGGGTTCTAATTCCTCTCCACTCTATCCAAAGAGCTGGATGGAAAACTGTTGACCCTGTTTGCATCCTACCACCCAACATCCATTAACCTGAATATTGAAGGGAGCTGGGTAGAAAACTGTTGGCCCTATCGGCATCCTCCCACCCAACATCCATTAACCTGAATATTGAAGGAGCTGGGTGGAAAACTGTTGGCCCTTGTCGGCATCTTCCCACCCAACATCCATTAACCTGAATATTGAAGGAGCTGGGTGGAAAACTGTTGGCCCTGTCGGCATCCTCCCACCCAACATCTATTAACCTGAATATTGAAGGAGCTGGGTAGAAAACTGTTGGCCCTGTCGGCATCCTCCCACCCAACATCTATTAACCTGAATATTGAAGGAGCTGGGTAGAAAACTGTTGGCCCTGTTGGCATCTTCCCACCCAACATCCATTAACCTGAATATTGAAGGAGCTGGGTGGAAAACTGTTGGCCAAACAGCAGCTGTATCCAAGTAGATGCAGCCACTGTTCAGGTATTCTGACAGTCACTTGCTCTGGCTGTCAGAATACAATGTCCAGAAGGAGAGATTCATTTAGCATGGATGGGGGAATTAAGTGATTTCACTTGTTTGGCCCTTTGTCTGAACGAATGTATCATCCTTAGACAAAACAAGTAGTTAACCTTTGCAGTGGGGAGGGACGCTCACTGCAAGGGTAAATCTTTTCTCCCTGGAGTTCACCTTTTAAACAACACAAAATTTAGTCTCAAAGGAAAACTGGAATGAAGGACATGAATGATGTCATTGCTAACCTCTCATTTTGGAACTGCTACTAGCCAGGCTGGCAAGTTGACCCTCTTACATAAATACTTTGAGTTACTGACCTGTAATATCTATGTAGATCAGTGCTGTCAAACTCAATTGCATTGCGGGCCGCATTTGCATTATAGTTCCCCTCAAAGGGCCGGTTGTATCTGTAAGACTAAATGTCCAGAGCGCCCCACCCCCCCTTACATAAGATGTCAAGAGCCCCCCCCACCATCAGAAGTTAAGAGTCCCCCACCTTCCCTTATATCACAGCACACCCCCATTATCATTGTGTTGCTTCCAAGAAGAAGCTGGGTGTGGAGCTGGGAAGCATAAAGTGTAGGGTCTGGAGGAGGACCGGAGGAGGGCAGGAGTCAGTTGCTGGAGTCTGCTGAATGCTAAGACCAGGGTAGGAGGAGAGAAGAACTTCTGCTGCACAGAGAGGCATAAGATCTGTAGGAGGAGTTTTGTCCTTCTCTCAGCTGCTGACTCCTGAGACGGGGCAAGGGTGGAAACTAGTCTCTTAGCAGCTTCACAGAGAAGCGCAGGATCTTGCGGAGGAGTTTTGTCCTCCTCTCTGCTGCCGAATCCTTAGTCAAGGGGGTGGGTGGAGAAGAGGAGGGTGCCTTCGTTTAGGAGAGGTGTGAGGCCACATGAAATGGCCTGGTGGCCATTTGTGTTTGACACCTGTGATTTAGATGAAGACCTCTGACTTTTCTTTTTTTGATCTACACGCTTGTTCCCAGTCAGCAACCCAGAAAGTATTGAAGCCAGAGGATCAGCATAACAACCGTTGTCTAAAATTTACAGAGAGCATCAAGTGTGGCAGCCTCTGTGAAGCCTGTTTCAAAGGGGATTCAGCTTGTATAAAAGCAGTGTGAGCAACAAGCTTTTATAAAACATTTGCAAAGCTTTCAGCACACTTTGTTGAGGTTTTAAAGTACCATTTAGCTTCAGTTTGTAAATGCTGAACACCGACCCCAATGGGAGTGCTGATTGCCACTTTAAACAAGCTTCTGGCAGGCTGGACCACTACTTAAAGCTTGTTGAATGTCTACTGAAGCCTGCTAGCAGCTTGTTTAAAGTGACAATCAGCACTTCCATTCAGATCTGTGTACAACATCTCAAAACAGGAGCTTAAAGGCACTGTAAAGTTTTAGAAAAATCTGCTTGATCCTTTCCAATAGCTTTGCAAACACTTGCTGAAAGTTTCATAAACATTAATTGTCCGGGCTGCTCTTATACAGGCTGAAGTCCACCTGAAAAAGTTTAATGCACTCACAGAAAGTTTACTTTAAAGTGGACATATTTATTAATGTTATCCTCATGTATCCTAAGAAACATGTGCAGTGATTTAATGCGCATTATAGTGCCAACTGTGCTTTAGAGCCAATCTCCTGCCTAAGTTTGGCTTTATAATGTAAATAAAACATTATGTTTACACATTTCTTAGGAAAAGCATAGCCCAATCATATTTAGTCCTACTTTTCCTGGGGATCCCAGGCGTGCACTTCGTTCTGCATTCCTCTGACCTGTATTCAGCTGACAGCGGGCTAAATTCCGCTGTCAGCTGACGTCACTCAGCTGGTCAATACCAGGGGTGAGGAACCTTTTTTCTGCTAAGGGCCATTTGGGTATGTATAAAATCATTCGGGGGCCGTATAAAATTATCAACTTAAAAATGTGCCTGTTATATTTGGTCAAACATTTAATTAACTTGCCCCTAATGTGATGGCTGCAACTGCATCTCTTTGGGGAGGTGTGTGATGGTAGCTGGTATTGATGGTGATGCTACTTGCAACTGGTTTTCCATGTTTGCGTCGGTCAGTCTGGAGCGCACTCGACTCTTTGTGGTGGTAAGTTTTGAAAAGAACTGCTGGTGGGTACAGCTGGCTGGTACTGCTGGTGGGCACAGCTGGCTGGTACTGCTGGTGGGTACAGCTGGCTCAGGCTGGTACGGCTGGCTTGTACTGTGCTGTGGGTACTGCTGGCTGGTACTGCTGTGGGTACTGCTGGCTCAGGCTGGTACTGCTGTGGGTACTGCTGACACAGGCTGGTACTGTGCTGTAGGTACTGCTGGCTGATACTGCTGGCTCAGGCTGGTACTACTGGCTAGTACTGCTGGCTGGTACTGCTGGCTCAGGCTGGTACTGCTGGCTGGTATTGCTGTGGGTACTGCTGGCTCAGGCTGGTACTGTGCTGTAGGTACTGCTGGCTGGTACTGCTGTGGGTACTGCTGGCTGGTATTGTTGTGGGTACTGCTGACTCTGGCTGGTACTGCTGTAAGTACTGCTGGTTCTGGCTGGTACTGCTGGTTCTGGCTGGTACTGCTGGCTCTGGCTGGTACTGCTGGCTCTAGCTTGTTCTGGCTGGTACTGCTGGTTCTGGCTGGTACTGCTGTGAGTACTGCTGGCTCTGGCTGGCACTGCTGTGAGTACTGCTGGCTCTGGCTGGTACTGCTGGTTCTGGCTGGTACTGCTGGTTCTGGCTGGTACTGCTGTGTATGCTGCTGGTGGGAAATGCTGGCTAGCAGTGGCGCCGCGCTGGAGGAAGAGGCAATGTTTCCTGTATTGGTCACAGGCGGAGTTCATTTGATGTCACTCTGCTGTGCCTCACTCAGACTGTCAGAACAGAGCCGGAACTATACAGGAAGCATTGGCTCCATTCTGACAGATCAGCTGAGAGACTCAGATGCACGGAGGGCCGGACCAAATGACTTTGAGGGCCGCATACGGCCCCCGGGCCTTAGGTTCCCCATCCCTGGTCCAGACTATGGAAAGATTCCGACTTTAATGTCAGGATCCACCCAGATGCCTGGACTCTCAGTCTCAGGCTCCAGTGAGCACTGGAGGGGCAAAGCAGAGAGCCAGTGACTGACAGTCACAGTAGAAGTAAGAATGTGTGCATTTCTTCACAAATCCTTTAGCAAGTTAAACAGTACAATATTTGTATTTCAGCTGTGTTTTTTGGCCGTTTGAGCTGCCCTCTATCGCCTCAAAAAGGACAGCTTTTCCACTTGACTTTCCTGTACCAAATACAGTGCCTTGAAAAAGTATTCATACCCCTTGAAATTTTCCACATTTTGTCATGTTACAACCAAAAACGTAATTGTATTTTATTGGGATTTTATGTGATAGACCGACACAAAGTGGCACATACTTGTGAAGTGGAAGGAAAATTATAAATTGTTTTAAATTTTTTTTGCAAATAAATATCTGAAAAGTGTGGCGTGCATTTTTATTCAGCCTACCTGAGTGAATACTTGGTAGAACTGCCTTTCCCTGCAATTACAGCTGCAAGTCTTTTTGGGAATGTTGTGTAGAAACTTAAAGCAGAGTTAGGTTGTAAAGAAATATCCCACTCTTTGAACATCTCACAGAGCACTGTTCAATCCATCATCCGAAAATGGAAGGGCATGGCTCAACTGCAAACCTACCAAAACATGGCCGTACACCTAAACTGACAGGCCGGGCAAGGAGAGCATTAATCAGAGAAACAGCCAGGAGGCCCATGGTAACTCTGGAGGAGCTGCAGAGATCCACAGCTCATGTGGGGGAATCTGTCAACAGGAACACTATTAGTCGTGCACTCCACAAATCTGCCATTTATGGAAGAGTGGCAAGAAGAAAGACATTGTTGAATGAAAGCCATAAGAAGTCCCGTGTGCAGTTTGTGAGAAGCCATGTGGGGGGACACAGCAAACATGTGGAAGAAGGTGCTCTGGTCAGATGAGACCAAAATTTAACTTTTTGACCTAAAAGCAAAACACTATGTGTGGTGGAAAACTAACACTGCACATCACCCTGAACACACCATCCCCACCGTGAAACATGGTGGTGGCAGCATCATATTGTGGGGATGCTTCTCTTCAGCAGGGACAGTGAAGCTGGTCAGAATCGATGGGAAGATGGATGGAGCCAAATACAGGGCAATTTTAGAAGAAAACCTGTTAGAGTCTCCAAAAGACTTGAGACTGGGGCGGTGGTTTACCTTCCAGCAGGACAACCCTAAACATACAGCCAGGGCTACAATGGAATGGTTTAGATCAAAGCATATTCATTCATGTGTTAGAATGGCCCAGTCAAAGTCCAGACTTGAAAATTGCTGTTCACAGATGCTGACAGAGACATCCGAAAAAAAGACTTGCAGCTGTAATTGCAGTGAAAGGTGGTTCTACAAAGTTTTGACTCAGGGGGGCAGAATACAAATGCATGCCACACTTTTCACATATTTAAAAAAATTTAAAAACCAATAATCATTTTTCTTCCACTTCCCAATTACTCTATGTGCCACTTTGTGGTCTATCAGATAAAATCCCAATAAAATACATTTACGTTTTTGTTTGTAACTTGATAAAATGAGGAAAATTTCAAGGGTTATGAATACTTTTTCAAGGCACCGTATTTTCACTCTCTTAGACATTCAGACATTTCCGCTTTATCAAGGAAAACATATCATCATAATATCAGCTGAACTTACAGAGCAAATGCTATTTTCAGTCTTTTGAAGGATCTTAAAGCTTGTCTAAAGCCAAGAAAAAAACACACATATTGTAGCTAAATAATTCTTCGATCCTACATTTATTTTCTTTTTTTTCAGGATTTTGTCCCTTTATTTTCCCCTGGTGATCCTGCCAGTAGCACACTTCCTGTCCTAGGGCGACAAAGCTCACTCTATATACTGTATCTTTGCAGGAGCAGCGTTGTCACCCAACAACTGGAACTTATCATGAAGTTAATTTTTTATATTTAACAGATCAAAAGAAAAATCAAAAAAGTTAACCGTTAGGGCCTCCAAACCCTTTAAAGATCCAAGGTTTCATGCATCATTTATTTTGATCAAAAAACCATATAGAATGGCGCAAGCCATTCACAAGATAAGGCGATACCCACACATTTTTTTTTGTAAACTGTTTGTACGTCATGTCTTGTGATTTTGTTTGCAGATATGTGTCACCATTTGTTATCTATCTTTAATTGTTGAATAAAGTTTCTCTTTTTTACCTTTCACACCGCGTGGGTATCGCCTTATCATGTGAATTGCTTGCGCCATTCTTTATGGTTTTTTGATGGTTCTACCCCCATAGGTTCCCCACACCCCCTCCAGGGTGAGCCAGTGAAGGATTACCCCCACCAACCAGTTTTCTGACTGGGATCTTTTTTGCGTATCATTTATTTTTACACCTCACATCAAATATATCATATCATATCATATTACGTATTTTCACAGTGCACATATTTTTGAACTACTGTTGCTGTGCTTCCCTTGATGTGATTCTTTTTTTTTTTACTAATTTTTACAGGCTTACGTATACATATTTTTTTTTACTATATTAAATAATGCAATTTTTTGACTGTCCACTAGAGAGAGCTCAGTGAAATTACAGTTGTTAAGGTAGGATATAAGCCGCATAGGAAGTGCATTGTTTCCAATGAGTTGGCCAATCCATAGACCTGATTTATAAGAAGGAATCATAAAGCACCACCATTAAATGTATAAAACCAGAAAATTAATACCCGCGCTGTGATGTTAAATAAGTGAAGATAAAATTATATATAAATTAATAATATATCCAGAGGCTGCTGCTCACTAGGTAAAATACCAGAAAAGTTAGAAATTCATAAAAGGCAGCGCTAACAGGTTAAAAAACAATCTGTGTATACAATACTGAAAAGAGTATATAAATAAATGTATCCGTGTAACTGTGATCAGAATATAAAAATACATATAAAATAAAGTGCATTCGTGATCAGCAAATACAAAAATCAGTACATATTAAAGTGCAGAAATATATTGCAATCATGTGTCCATTGTGCAACCATATGCAAGGTGCAAAATATATATGTTAAAGGTGCAGTCCAAAATAAGGTTTCCTTCAAAGAAACTAAGGTGCTGGAAAAGTGCTCAAATAATCCATATAGGTGCCCAGGTGCTCTTCAGGAAGAAAAACCCCCTGACCTCAATGTTGTTTATGAATAAATTGAACAAGGTTGGTCCCAAGACTGAGCCTTGGGGGACCCCGCTTACCACCTCAGACCAGTCTGAGTATGCGCTGTTTATTACTACCCTTTGGACACGCCTTTTCAGCCAGTTCCGTATCCAAGAGCAAACCCTGCTATCGATACCTGCAGACCTTATTTTATAAATTAAGCGCTTGTGGGGAACTGTATCAAATGCCTTAGCGAAATCCAAGTACACCATATCCACTGGTCTCCCCCTATCTAGCTCACAGCTCACCTCCTCGTAGAATGTTAGGAGATTGGTTTGACAAGAACGCCCATTTGTAAACCCGTGCTGATTACTGCTGATGATGTTGTTGTCCTTAGCAAACTCTACGATATAGTCCCTTATCATCCCCTCCAGAAGTTTACATACTACTGATGTCAAACTGACAGGCCTATAATTTCCCGGGATATGCCTCTGGCCCTTTTTGAATATTGGAATCACGTTAGCTTTCTTCCAATCCCCTGGTACATCTCCTGTCCTAATACTGTCAGCAAAGATCAGGAACAGTGGTCTCGATATAACTTTACTGAGTTCCTTGAGTACTCTCGGATGTATGCCATCCGGTCCTGGTGATTTGTTTGTGTTAAGTTTATCCAGCCTTTCCCTGATTTCCCCCTCTGTTAGCCATGGTGGCAAGTCCTGTTTATTACTACTAACCATACAGTCATGGTCAGTGTACCCCTCCTTTTCCTGTGGAAAGACTGACGAGAAAAAAGCATTTAGCACGGTTGCTTTTTCAGTGTCCTCTGTAACCATCCTCCCATCATTGTTAATTATGTGTGCAATATGCTCTGCCTTAGTTTTTTTGCTGTTGATATATTTAAAGAATTTCTTTGGGTTTTTTTTACTATCCTCTGCTATTTGTCTCTCAAAGTTGATTTTAGCCATCTTGATTTCTTGTTTACTTTTCTTATTTGCCTCCTTGTATTGCTCGAAAGCCGATACTGTGCCCTCTGATTTATACTTCTTGAAGGCCAATTTTTTCCCCCTAATAAGTTTTTTGACGCTACAGTTTAGCCAGCCAGGTTTGGCTTTGTCTCTTCTAAATTTATTTCCCATAGGAATGCACTGCAAGATGCCTTTGCCTAATATGTTCCTAAAGCATTCCCATTTTTCCTCTGTGGTCAGGGATCCCAGGGTTTGGTCCCAGTTTACCCTTTCCATCATTGAGTACAATTTTGGAAAGTTTGCCCTTCTGAAGTTTAGGGTTCTTATGTTCCCCACTTGTCTTGTTATATTGTTATTTACACTAAATGTGATCATCCTGTGATCGCTAGAGCCCAGGTTGTCCTGGACTCCTACCTCCGAGATTATGTCTGGGTCATTAGTGAGCAATAGATCCAGGACTGCGTTTTCTCTGGTAGGGGAATGCACCAACTGTGACATGTAATTATCCAGTAAGGTTTCCGTGAATAGGCGGGCCTTCTGTGAGTGTGCAGTCCCCTCTTCCCAGTCAATGTCGGGGTAATTGAAGTCCCCCAATACGATGACTGATCCCAATTTTGCCACTTTACCCATTAGTGCTAAAAATTCCAGCTCTACCTCCTCCCCTTGGTTAGGTGGCCTATAGCAAACCCCCACAATTACTTTCCCCTTTTCTCCTTCCCTATGGAGTTCAACCCACACAGATTCTAAATCCATTCTCATCCCATCCGTAATGTCACTCCTTTCTGTCACCTTTATATTGTTCTTGACATAGAGACATACCCCTCCCCCTCTTTTTCCTACCCTGTCCTTCCGGTACACCGAATACCCTTGGATATTGGCCAGCCAGTCATGTGAGGGGTCGAACCAAGTCTCCGCTATTCCCACAATGTCTATGTCCTCCTCATGTACTAACATTTCCAACTCATCCATTTTATTAGCTAGGCTCCTGGCATTAGCATATACCCCTCTTAGTTTTAAGGAAGTTAAGCGCAATTGGTGGTTATGTTTATTCCTGTTTGGTCTGAGGTTTTAGTACATACATATTTTATATGTATTTTTATATTCTGATCACAGTTACATGGATACATTTATTTATATACTCTTTTTAGTATTGTATACACAGATTGTTTTTTAACCTGTTAGCGCTGCCTTTTATGAATTTCTAAAGCACCACCATTGTTTAGTGCTACAAATCGGGAATTAGAGCATGTGTATTGAATGAATAAATATGTCTGCTCCACGTATATACTTAATTACAAACACTTCATAGAATCAACATTTTAAAAACATTACCACATATTGATAAGAATGTTTTTTTCAAGTTGATGTCTTTTACATGTTCATATGAAAAAGCATTGACGCATTTGGTGGTTTAAATAAAATCATTGTTGCAGCGGGAAGCATTTGATACACAGCAAAATAAATAAATAATTAAATAAATAAATGTCTTCATGCCGCAGAGATAAAAGGCCCTGCAGATCATTATCTTGTTTTTTAAATATTTGAATTGAGTTTCTTTCATGTAGCCTGAGCAGGGAGCATTTAGCTAACCAGAAAATGTTGTGAATGTTGTGAATGTTGTGAATGTTGAATGAATAAAGAAGCCTATGTAAAAAAAAAAAAAAAAAAAATCTCTGAAATTAACTACTTACCCACTAGGCCTATTTTTGACACTTTTTGTTAAAAGTTAAAATCAGTATCTTTTTGCTAGAAAATTACTTAGAACCCCCAAACATTATATATATTTTTTTTAGCAAAGACTCTGGAGAATAAAATGGCGGTCATTGCAATATTTTTTGTCACGCGGTATTTGCGCAGCGGTCTTTAAAACGCCATTTTTCTTTTGGAAAGATTACGAAAAATCACATTTCACTGCATTTAAAAAAACTAAACAGTAAAATAAGCCCATTTTTTTTGTATATTGTGAAAGATGATGTCACGCCGAGTAAATAGATACCCAACATGTTACGGTTTAAAATTGCGCACACCCGTGGAATGGCAACAAACTACGGTCACTAAAAATCTCAATAGGCGACACTTTAATATTTTTTAACGGTTACCAGTTTAGAGTTAGAGTTAAATTATTGCTCACGCTCTGGCGATTGCGGCTATACCTCACATGTGTGGTTTGAAAAGCGATTTCATTTGTGGCGCAACTTCCATATACGTTTTCTTTCGTGCGCGAACTAACGGCGAGGGGGGGGCGGCTAAAATTTCTTTTTTTTTTCCTATTTATTTTATTTCTTTTTTTAACTTTAACACCGGTTTTTAAAAACAAAAAAAAAATAAAAATCTGATCACTTTTATTGCTGTCACAAGCAATGTAAACATCCCTTGTGACAGCAATATGCAGTGACAGGTACTCTTTATGGAGGGATCGAGGGTCTAAAAGACCCCAAACCCCTCCACTGCACTTCCATGTATTCTATTCTTTAGCAGCAGAGTAACCTGGACGTGACATCATGGACGCCGCCTCCGGGTTACGTCATCGGAGACCCGATCAAAGCCGCATCCGGCTTAGATAGGGACTCCATCCAGCCGGCGGATGTGCTGGCTGGGTACTCGGGTCTCCCGGTGGGACGGGACACCCGGGCAGAGCCAGCGGAAGACGGCGGGAGGGGGGGACGTCCCCTCCCGCTCGCCGGGGTAACGATCGAGCGGCTCCTGAGCCGCATCGGATGTTACCGCCGGATAGCCGACCACCGGCTCTAAACAACAGTATCGGGATGATGCCTCTAGCTAGAGGCATCATCCCGGTATAACCACGCAAAGTCAGCCGACGTATGGGTACGTCACTTTGCGGTAAGTGGTTAAAAAGTAGTTAATCTGACATTCACAAAACAAGTACAAGTGAATCTTTCTTTAAATGACTGATTGATTTGCAACCAGTAAATGTTTATTAAAAATCCTCTTCACCGCTTTATAAAAATAGGGATTCTACTGAGAATATGGGAGAATTAATATAGGAAACCAGCCTTGATTAGGTCTTCATAAGGTGAAGTGCCAGCAGAGTATAATATGTGCGTGTGTGTGTGAGACTGTACACACCATCTGCTGCCTGTGCTCCATTCTTGGGGAACGTTCGGCACCCTGGGGCCATATGCGGCCTGTGGGCCGTATTCGGTCCCGCGATATCCCAGCTCACTGCTAAGCTGTCAGAACAGAGTTCCGGCTCCATCCTGACAGTCTAAGTCATAGGCGGAGTAAATTTGATACCAGGCAGCAATACCCACAGCAGTACCCACAGCAGTACCAGCCAGCAATGCCCACAGCAGTACACACAGCAGTACCAACAGCAGTACCAGCCAGCAGTACCCACCGCAGTAGCCACAGCAGTACCAGCCAGCATTTCCCACCAGCAGTACCAGCCAGCAGTACCCACAGCAGTACCAGCCAGCAATACCCACAGCAGTACCAGCCAGCAGTACCAGCTGGCAATACCCACAGCAGTACCAGTCAGTAATATCAGACAGCACTACCCACAGCAGTACCAGCCAGTAATACCAACAGCAGTACCAGCCAGCAATACCCAAAGCAGTACCCACAGCAGTACCAGCCAGCAATACCCACAGGAATACCCACAGCAGTACCAGCCAGCAATACCCACAGCAGTACCAGCCAGCAATACCTACAGCAGTACCCACAGAAGTGCCCACAGCAGTATCAGCCAGCAATACCCACAGCAGTACCCACAGCAGTACCAGCCAGCATTTCCCGCCAGCAGTACCAGCCAACAGTACCAGCCAGCAGTGCTTGCCAGCAGTACCAGCCAGCATTTCCCGCCAGCAGTACCAGCCAGCAGTACCAGCCAGCGGTACCCGACAGCAGTACCAGCCAACAGTACCAGCCAGCAGTACTTGCCAGCAGTACCAGGCAGCATTTCCCGCCAGCAGCACCAGCCAGCAGTACCCGCCAGCAGTATCAGCCAGCATTTCCCACCAGAAGTATCAGCCAGCAGCACCCACCAGCAGTACCAGCCAGCATTTCCCACCAGCAGTACCAGCCAGCAGTACCAGCCAGCAGTACCCACCAGCAGTACCCACAGCAGTACCAGCCAGCAATATCCACAGCAGTACCCACAGCAGTACCTGCAAGAAATAGCCACAGCAATATCAGTCAGCAATACCCACAGCAGTACCAGCCAGCATTTCCCACCAGCAGTACCCGCCAGCATTTTACACCAGCAGTACCAACCAGCAGTACTAGCCAGCATTTCCCACCAGCAGTACCCACCAGCAGTACCAGCCAGCAGCACCCGCCAGCAGTACCAGCCAGCATTTTCCATCAGCAGTACCCACCAGCAGTACCAACCAGCAGTACCAGCCAGCAGAACCTGCCAGCAGTACTAGCCAGGATTTTCCACCAGCAGTACCCACGAGCAGTAACAGCACCAGCCAGCAGTACCCACCAGCAGTACCAGCCAGCATTTCCCACCAGCAGTACCATCCAGCAGTACCCACCAGCAGTATCCGCCAGCAGTACCTGCCGGCAATACCAACCAGCAGTTCCAGCCAGCAGTACCCACAGCAGTACCAGCCAGCAGTATCAGTCAGCAGTACCAGCCAATTCAATAAAATGTTTTCTTATAGCAATGACATTTACTGCTATAAGCAAACATAATGTGTAAAAATAAAATACTGATCACTTCCCCAGAGTAGTATAATCTTACTATGGTAATATTATATTGCTTTGGTCACAGTGTCTTTAACCACTTGCTGATCAGCCGCTGCCTATATACGGCGGCAGGTTCCTACAAATCGCCGTACCTGTACGGCGGTTCGCGGGAGCGATCCTGGGGCACTTGCCAGCGGGGAAGCTGATCCATGAGGCCGGCTGCCACGATTGCCGCTAGGCACCCGTGATCGCTCCCCGTGAAGAGAGAACAGCGGTCTGCTGTTGTAGACACAGCTGACTGTTGTTCTCTCAGGATTTAATGCAGATCTCCTGTGTTCCTCCTATTTAGGATCACAGGTCTCTGTGTTGATTTTACAAGCCTATCCTGGCACAGTTAGAAAACACCCCCTAGGATCACATTTAACTCTTTGATCGCCCCCTGGGTTGACCCCTTCCCTGCCAGTGTCATTATTACAGTAACAGTGCATATTTTTTGCACTGATTATTGTAGAAATGTCACTGGTACCCCCAAAAGTGTAAAAAATGTCAGGGGTCCGATCTGTCCGCTGCAATGTTGCAGTCCCGCTAAAAATCGCTGATTGCTGCCATTACTAGTAAAAAAATAAACATAAATAAAAATGACATAAATGTTTCCCCTAGTTTATAGACGCGATAACTTTTGCGCAAACCAATCAAAATACGCTTATTGTTTTTTTTCTTTACCAAAATATGTAGCAGAATAGAAACTGGCCTAAATTGATGAAAAAAATAGATTTTTAAATATTTTATTTGGGAATGTTATATAGCAGAAAGTGAAAAATATTGTTTTTTTTTTTTTCAGAATCGTCACTCTTTTTTTGTTTATAGCGCAAAAAAAAAAATTGCACAGTAGATCAAATGCCACCAAAAGAAAGTTCTATTTGTAGGAAAAAAAGGACATCATTTTTTTTTTTTCGTGTACAGCGTTGCACGACCGTACAATTGTCTGTTAAATTGTCTGTTAAAGTAACGCAGTGCCGAATCGCAAAAATGGCCTGGTCATTAAGGGGAAAATCTTCCGGTCCAGAAGTGGTTAAAAAAACGTGAAAAAAAATATAATAAAAAATAAAAAAAATGATTTTTTTTTTTCGTACTGTCACCAGCCAGTGTCCCTGATAATCGCCACACCAGTTTTATAATGACAGTATGTAAAAAAAAAAAAAAAGGTAGTTTCTTAATTTTCCTTTTAATTATGACAAAAAATTACAACTTCAAAAAACTCGCCATGCCTTGTACTGTCTAGATTCCAAAAATTGGTAATTTGGGAGATATTTGTAATGTCCTGAAATTTTTGGGCCTCAAATAAATGAGATAGTCCGTCAGAACATCAGAAAACTGTTTTTTTTGTGTGAGACTGTACACACCATCTGCTGCCTGTGCTCCATTTTTGGGGAACGTTCGGCACCCTGGGGCCATATGCGGCCAGTGGGCCGTATTCGGTCCCGCGATATCCCAGCTCACTGCTAAGCTGTCAGAACAGAGTTCCGGCTCCATCCTGACAGTCTAAGTCATAGGCGGAGTAAATTTGATACCAGGCAGCAATACCCACAGCAGTACCCACAGCAGTACCAGCCAGCAATGCCCACAGCAGTACACACAGCAGTACCAACAGCAGTACCAGCCAGCAGTACCCACCGCAGTAGCCACAGCAGTACCAGCCAGCATTTCCCACCAGCAGTACCAGCCAGCAGTACCCACAGCAGTACCAGCCAGCAATACCCACAGCAGTACCAGCCAGCAGTACCAGCTGGCAATACCCACAGCAGTACCAGTCAGTAATATCAGACAGCACTACCCACAGCAGTACCAGCCAGTAATACCAACAGCAGTACCAGCCAGCAATACCCAAAGCAGTACCCACAGCAGTACCAGCCAGCAATACCCACAGGAATACCCACAGCAGTACCAGCCAGCAATACCCACAGCAGTACCAGCCAGCAATACCTACAGCAGTACCCACAGAAGTGCCCACAGCAGTATCAGCCAGCAATACCCACAGCAGTACCCACAGCAGTACCAGCCAGCATTTCCCGCCAGCAGTACCAGCCAACAGTACCAGCCAGCAGTGCTTGCCAGCAGTACCAGCCAGCATTTCCCGCCAGCAGTACCAGCCAGCAGTACCAGCCAGCGGTACCCGACAGCAGTACCAGCCAACAGTACCAGCCAGCAGTACTTGCCAGCAGTACCAGGCAGCATTTCCCGCCAGCAGCACCAGCCAGCAGTACCCGCCAGCAGTATCAGCCAGCATTTCCCACCAGAAGTATCAGCCAGCAGCACCCACCAGCAGTACCAGCCAGCATTTCCCACCAGCAGTACCAGCCAGCAGTACCAGCCAGCAGTACCCACCAGCAGTACCCACAGCAGTACCAGCCAGCAATATCCACAGCAGTACCCACAGCAGTACCTGCAAGAAATAGCCACAGCAATATCAGTCAGCAATACCCACAGCAGTACCAGCCAGCATTTCCCACCAGCAGTACCCGCCAGCATTTTACACCAGCAGTACCAACCAGCAGTACTAGCCAGCATTTCCCACCAGCAGTACCCACCAGCAGTACCAGCCAGCAGCACCCGCCAGCAGTACCAGCCAGCATTTTCCATCAGCAGTACCCACCAGCAGTACCAACCAGCAGTACCAGCCAGCAGAACCTGCCAGCAGTACTAGCCAGGATTTTCCACCAGCAGTACCCACGAGCAGTAACAGCACCAGCCAGCAGTACCCACCAGCAGTACCAGCCAGCATTTCCCACCAGCAGTACCATCCAGCAGTACCCACCAGCAGTATCCGCCAGCAGTACCTGCCGGCAATACCAACCAGCAGTTCCAGCCAGCAGTACCCACAGCAGTACCAGCCAGCAGTATCAGTCAGCAGTACCAGCCAATTCAATAAAATGTTTTCTTATAGCAATGACATTTACTGCTATAAGCAAACATAATGTGTAAAAATAAAATACTGATCACTTCCCCAGAGTAGTATAATCTTACTATGGTAATATTATATTGCTTTGGTCACAGTGTCTTTAACCACTTGCTGATCAGCCGCTGCCTATATACGGCGGCAGGTTCCTACAAATCGCCGTACCTGTACGGCGGTTCGCGGGAGCGATCCTGGGGCACTTGCCAGCGGGGAAGCTGATCCATGAGGCCGGCTGCCACGATTGCCGCTAGGCACCCGTGATCGCTCCCCGTGAAGAGAGAACAGCGGTCTGCTGTTGTAGACACAGCTGACTGTTGTTCTCTCAGGATTTAATGCAGATCTCCTGTGTTCCTCCTATTTAGGATCACAGGTCTCTGTGTTGATTTTACAAGCCTATCCTGGCACAGTTAGAAAACACCCCCTAGGATCACATTTAACCCTTTGATCGCCCCCTGGGTTGACCCCTTCCCTGCCAGTGTCATTATTACAGTAACAGTGCATATTTTTTGCACTGATTATTGTAGAAATGTCACTGGTACCCCCAAAAGTGTAAAAAATGTCAGGGGTCCGATCTGTCCGCTGCAATGTTGCAGTCCCGCTAAAAATCGCTGATTGCTGCCATTACTAGTAAAAAAATAAACATAAATAAAAATGACATAAATGTTTCCCCTAGTTTATAGACGCGATAACTTTTGCGCAAACCAATCAAAATACGCTTATTGTTTTTTTTCTTTACCAAAATATGTAGCAGAATAGAAACTGGCCTAAATTGATGAAAAAAATAGATTTTTAAATATTTTATTTGGGAATGTTATATAGCAGAAAGTGAAAAATATTGGTTTTTTTTTTTTCAGAATCGTCACTCTTTTTTTGTTTATAGCGCAAAAAAAAAAATTGCACAGTAGATCAAATGCCACCAAAAGAAAGTTCTATTTGTAGGAAAAAAAGGACATCATTTTTTTTTTTCGTGTACAGCGTTGCACGACCGTACAATTGTCTGTTAAATTGTCTGTTAAAGTAACGCAGTGCCGAATCGCAAAAATGGCCTGGTCATTAAGGGGAAAATCTTCCGGTCCAGAAGTGGTTAAAAAAACGTGAAAAAAAATATAATAAAAAATAAAAAAAATGATTTTTTTTTTTCGTACTGTCACCAGCCAGTGTCCCTGATAATCGCCACACCAGTTTTATAATGACAGTATGTAAAAAAAAAAAAAAAGGTAGTTTCTTAATTTTCCTTTTAATTATGACAAAAAATTACAACTTCAAAAAACTCGCCATGCCTTGTACTGTCTAGATTCCAAAAATTGGTAATTTGGGAGATATTTGTAATGTCCTGAAATTTTTGGGCCTCAAATAAATGAGATAGTCCGTCAGAACATCAGAAAACTGTTTTTTTTTTTTTTCAAAATATTTGGTCTTTTTACATTTATTGAGCAAAAAATAAAAAACTCAGTGGTGGATGAATACCACCAAAAGAAATCTCCAGTTGTGTGAACAAAATAATAAAAATGTAGTTTGGGTACAGTGTTGCATGACCGCGCAATCGTCATTCAAAGTGTGACAGCTCTGAAAACTGAAAATTGGCCTGGTCAGGAAGTGGGTAAAAGTGCCCAATATTGAAGTAGTTAAAAAGTATAGCGTAGTGATTTTTACATCCATATTCAAAGCTGTGAAGTTTAGTTGATCTAGTTGCTGTATTATTATTACATTTAAATATAAATCAAGAACATTGCTTTAATAATTTTAATAGCACACAAGCTTGTATAGAACATGTTATCAGTAGGTGTAATATTGTATAAATTCCACACATCGGTTTATGTTAATTATGGATGCTACCAATACTCAATTATGGATAAGTTGGATAATTGAGGGGTTGTTGAATAATTCTTCTGGATATGCTAGGTTAGGTTCATCCACCTTGCTACTAGGAAAACAGACACAATATAGTACAGGAGAATAAAGATACACTGCTCAAAAAAAATGAAAGGAACACTTTGAAAATACATCAGATCTCAAGGAAAAATATTATGCTGGATATCTACAGTATCTCACAAAAGTGAGTACACCCCTCAATTTTTTGTAAGTATTTTATTATATCTTTTATGTGACAACACTGAAGAAATAACACTTTGCTACAATGTAAAGTAGTGAGTGTACAGCTTGTATAACAGTGTAAATTTGCTGTCCCCTCAAAATAACTCAACACACGGCCATGAATGTCTAAACCGCTGGCAACAAAAGTGAGTACACCCTTAAGGGAAAATGTCCAAATTGGGCTTAATTAGCCATTTTCCCTTCTCAATGTTATGTGACTCATTAGTGTTACAAGGTATCAGGTGTGAAGGGGGAGCAGGTGTGCAAATTTGGTGTTATCACTCTCACTCTCTCATACTGGTCACTGGAAGTTCAACATGGCACCTCATGGCAAAGAACTCTCTAAGGATCTGAAAAAAATAATTGCTGCTCTACATAAAGATGGCCTAGGCTAAAAGAAAATTGCCAATATCCTGAAACTGAGCTGCAGCATGCAGGCCAGGACCATACAGTGGTTTAACAGGACGGATTCCACTCAGAACAGATTTCACCATGTCCGACCAAAGAAGTTGAGCGCACGTGCTCAGTGTCATATCCAGAGGTTGTCTTTGGGAAATAGATGTATGAATGCTGCCCGCATTGCTGCAGAGGTTGAAGGGGTGGGGGGTCAGCCTGTCAGTGCTCAGACCATACACCGCACACTGCATCAAATTGGTCTGCATGGCTTTCGTCCCAGAAGGAAGCCTCTTCTAAAGATGATGCACAAGAAAGCCCGCAAACAGTTTGCTAAAGACAAGCAGACTAACGACATGGATTACTGGAACCATGTCATGTAGTCTGATTAGACCAAGATAGACTTATTTGGTTCAGATGGTGTCAAGCGTGTGTGGCGGCAACCAGGTGAGGAGTACAAAGACAAGTGTGTCTTGCCTATAGTCAAGCATGGTGGTGGGAGTGTCATGGTCTGGGGCTTCATGAGTGCTGCGGGCACTGGGGAGCTACAGTTCATTGAGGGAACCATGAATGCCAAAATGGACGGTGACATACTAAAGCAGAGCATGATCCCCTCCCTTTGGAGACTGGGCTGCAGGGCAGTATTCCAACATGATAACGACCCCAAACACATCTCCAAGATGACCACTGCCTTCCTAAAGAAGCTGAGGGTAAAGGTGATGGATTGGCCAAGCATGTATCCAGACCTAAACCCTATTGAGCATCTGTGGGTCATCCTCAAATAGAAGGTGGAGGAGCGCAAGGTCTCTAACATCCACCAGCTCTGTGATGTCGTCATGGAGGAGTGCTCCAGTGGCAACTTGTGAAGCTTTGGTGAACTCCGTGCCCAAAACTGTTAAGGTAGTGCTGGAAAATAATGGTGGCCACACAAAATATTGACACTTTGGGCCCAATTTGGACATTTTCACTTAGGGGTGTACTCACTTTTGTTGCCAGCGGTTTAGACATTAATGGCTGTGTGTTGAGTTATTTTGAGGGGACAGCAAATTTACACTGTTATACAAGCTGTACATTCACTACTTTACATTGTAGCAAAGTGTTATTTCTTCAGTGTTGTCACATGAAAAAATATAAAAAAAATAAATTGAAAAATAAATATGAAAAATATAATAAAATATTTACAAAAATGTGAGGGGTGTACTTACTTTTGTGAGACACTGTATACAGATATGGACTGAGTAATGTGCTAGGAACGAGAGGATGCCACATGGTTTGATGGAAATGAAAATTATCAACCTACAGAGGGCTGAATTCAAAGACACCCGAAAATCAAAGTGAAAAAATGATGCAGCAGGCTAGACCATTTTGCTGAAATTTCACTGTAACAACCCAAAATGGTACTCAGTAGTTTGTATGCATGTCTGACAACGTCGGGGCATGCTCCTAATGAGAAGACGGATGGAGTCCTGAGGTATTTCCTCCCAGATCTGGACTAGAGCATCACTGAGCTCCTGAACAGACTGAGGTGCAACCTGGCGGCGTCGGATGGACCGAAACATAATGTCCCAGAGGTGTTCTATTGGATTTAGGTCAGACAAGCCTCAATTTCTTCACCCTCCAGGAACTGGCTGCATACTCTCGCCACATGAGGCCAGGCATTGTCGTGCACCAGAAGGGACCTAGGACCCACTGCACCAGCGTAGGGTCTGACAGTGGGTCCAGGGAATTCATCCCAATACCTAATGGCACCAAGGGTGGCATTGTCTAGCCTGTAGAGATCTGTGTGTCCCTCCATGGATATGCCTCCACAGACCATCACTGACCCACCACCAAACCGGTCATGTTGTACAATGTTAGAGGCAGCATAATGTTCTCCACGGCTTCTCCAGACCCTTTCACGTCTGTCACATGTGCTCAGGGTGAACCTTCTCTCATCTGTGAAATGCATAGGACGCTAGTGGTGGACCTGCCAATTCTGGTGTTCAATGGCCAATGCCAATCGAGCTTCACAGTGCCGGTCAGTGAGCACTTGGGGCCCTCAGGCCACCCTCACAAAGTCTTTTTCTGATTGTTTGGCCAGAGATATTCACACCAGTGGCCTGCTGGAGGTCATTTTGTAGAGCTCTGGCCGTGTTCATCCTGTTCCTCCTTGCACCAATGAGCAGGTACCGGTCCTGCCGATGGGTAAGAACCTTCTATGGCCCTGTGCGGCCCTCCTGGAGTAACTGCCTGTCTCCTGGAATCTCCTCCATGCTCTTGAGACTGTGCTAGGAGACACAGCAAACCTTCTGCCACATATCCTGGAGGAGTTGGACTGCCTGTGAAACCTCTATAGTGTCCAGGTATTGCCTCATGCTACCTGTAGTGACACTGACCCTAGCCAAATGAAAATTGGCTACTTAACTGACCAGATCAATATCCCAGGAGTTTAATTGACTTGATGTTATACTCTGATTAAAAAGTGTTCCTTTAATTTTTTTAGGCAGTGTACAATATGAAGAGGGGACAGGGCTGAGACCATTAACATATATAAATAGGTTAGATAAAATGTATTTTAATAGAAAATTTATGAAAGGGAAATTACAAATGTTTTGGGTCTTTTTTATTTCATTATTTCCTAGTGTAGGAAGGCAGGATGTGTTTCTAAATGCCCACAGTATGGCTGGCTATTATTAGTTATAAGAAATAACACTGTAGAATGCTGAGCCAAGGAACATCTAGTTGCCATTGGGGATCAGGAAGGATTTCTTTTCCTTGTTAGAGTAAATGGAAACATGCTTTATAAGCGTTGTCTGCCTTCCTATCGATCAGCTGGAGGTTTAGGGCTCTGAGGATGCAAGTTTAAATCTATCTGTCTTTCGAGATTAACTCGTTCGACACTTGTTTTTTTTCCCCATCTGAATAACTATGGACATACTGTATATATGCATATGACTGGCAACAGGGAGGTTAGAAAAGAAAACATATATACAGTATATACGCTGTTGTTCTTGGCAATACAGTCCGTAACTGTAATGTAGCACCCTCCTAGGTAGGTGCTAGGTAACCTATAGGGGAGACCTTGTCTGCTTGTCAGTGGAGTCCGGTTTTTCAGGCTGGGCTGTGGTGTGTTCTCAGGTGTGGCTATTGTGTTGGGGGTCTCCCCACTGGGTCTGGTGGGGGCTCATGTTGGACAGTGGGGGAGGCCTGACCTGTGGCACACCAGGGCTTGTGTCTGTCCCGGCAGGGCGGATTTTGCCGTGGTGCATCCTGGGAGGGGGTGTGGGTCTGTGGGGAATGCGTGGGAGGGGACAGCTGCCTCTCCTCCTGTCAGCAGAGAATGGGTGTCCTAGGCGGCTGGCCTAGGAGGATGGAAGGCTGAGCTGAGCTGCAGAAAGGGATCCAGTGTGCTGAGGACCAAGCTGAGTTGTTGGGGGCTGGAGTTTCCAAGAAAGCAGTGTTGCGAGTACTGTAAACTGCCCCTGGGGTCTGCCTAGGATAGGGGACCACTCCGGAAGGTCAGAGGGATCCAGGAGCTAGCTAGCCTGTGGAAAAGGTTAAGAAATGGGGTGCCAGAGTTTAACCCTGAAAAGTAAAGAGGGCGCCAGTGTGGGCCCTTTAGAGTTAAGAGTTGCAGCAGTGTTCACAAGTAGCTACCTCAGCCGGGAGGGCTAAAGGGAGCAGTATAAAGGACTTTTGTATCACGAAGAGTGTCAGAAGTCAGTTCAAGTTCACAGACAGAAAGTCAGCGTTAAGTAGCGCCAACGGGCGTTGACCAGAATTCAGCCAACGTTAATTCAGAGTCAAGAGGCATCTTTCTCAAAGTCCCATTCAATTGTTCAATTGCGTATAGTTGAGGCAGAGGAGTATGCCACTCATTCCTTTCTCCCATCCAAGTTCCTAAAATAAATACAAAACCAAAGATGACGGACTGTTTCTTGTCTCAGTGCTCACACTTGGAGAACATGCTTAAATGTGCTGTTGTTGTCAGCAGTAACCCTGGCAGACCCACATCCAGCAAAATGGGTGTAAATCCTGCTACATGTAGAACATAGAAATCCTTCATCCAATGGATTCTGTAGGTGAATATTTAGAGAAATTGTAGGCTAGTAACACAAGTGGCTTTGATGAAAAGCTGATCTCTTAGTTTTACTACCCTCAAAAGAAAGGGGAATTTTCCTGCTAGGACAGCAAAGAAATACTACCGGACTCCATGTTATGTATATACAAACCCAATTCCAAAAAAGTTGGGACACTGTACAAATTGTGAGTAAAAAAAAATGGACTAATTTACAAATCTCGAACTTACATTTTATTCACAATATAATATAGACAACATATCAAATGTTGAAAGTGAGACATTTTGAAATGTCATGCCAAATATTGGCTCATTTTGGATTTCATGAGAGCTACACATTCCAAAAAAGTTGAGACAGGTAGCAATAAGAGGCCGGAAAAGTTAAATGTACATATAAGGAACAGCTGGAGGACCAATTTGCAACTTATTAGGTCAATTGGCAACATGATTGGGTATAAAAAGAGCCTATCAGAGTGGCAGTGTCTCTCAGAAGTCAAGATGGGCAGAGGATCACCAATCCCCCCAATGCTGTGGCGAAAAATTGTGCAGCAATATCAGAAAGGAGTTTCTCAGAGAAAAATTGCAAAGAGTTTGAAGTTATCATCATTTACAATGCATAATATCATCCAAAGTTTCAGAGAATCTGGAACAATCTCTGTGCGAAAGGGTCAAGGCCAGAAAACCATACTGGATGCCCGTGATCTTCGGTCCCTTAGACGGCACTGCATCACATACAGGAATACTACTGTAATGGAAATAACAACATGGGCTCAGGTATACTTCCAGAAAACATTGTCGATGAACACAATCCACCGTGCCATTCGCCGTTGCCGGCTAAAACTCTATAGGCCAAAAAAGAAGCCATATCTAAACATGATCCAGAAGAGCAGGCGTTTTCTCTGGGCCAAGGCTCATTTAAAATGGACTGTGGCAAAGTGGAAAACTGTTCTGTGGTCAGACGAATCAAAATTTGAAGTTCTTTTTGGAAAACTGGGATGCCATGTCATCCGGACTAAAGAGGACAAGGACAACCCAAATTGTTATCAGCACTCAGTTCAGAAGACTGCATCTCTGATGGTATGGGGTTGTATGAGTGCGTGTGGCATGGGCAGCTTACACATCTGGAAAGGCACCATCAATGCTGAAAGGTATATCCAAGTTCCAGAACAACATATGTTCCCATCCAGACAACGTCTGGATGGGAAGACCTTGCATTTGCACAAGGAGGGGTTTGGGTTCCTGGAGAACTGGGCTGACTTCTCAGTCGGCTACCGGCTCTTTAGTAAAGATGGGCTGCACCTTAATGGGGATGGTACAGCTCTTTTGGGGAGAAAGATGGCCACCAAGTTGGAGGGGCTTTTAAACTAGGAGACGGGGGGGGGGGGGGGGGAGGGCTCAGAAGTAGAGTCAGTCAGGAGGGAGCAAATGACAGAAGGTAGTATTAGAGTTGTGAAGGATGCCCTTCTATTTCTGTTCGCATGTTTCCTCTCCCTGCTTAAAAAAAAAAAAAAAAAAACTATATTGAGGATTAGTTTATATGTCTGTGACAAACTCCCCTCTTTTGAGTTGCCACAAATACCTGGAGAGGACTACTTGTCAGCCTCTTACCATGTGATTATGGTCCCATGTTGAAACACTTGTTTTTCCCCTGCTGTTGAATCCATACGTATGTGATCTGAGCGCCATTCAGTAATAATGTGCGGTCAGATCGAAGCTATCTGGGGATATGTTGAATGTACCTGTTTTATGCAATAAGCTGCATAGTTATATAGTTTCATGTATTTTGCTGTGCTTGGGAGATGAGTGGATCACTTCTCAATTGTCTCCAGGACAAAAGACTGTGTAGAACCAGTTTTGGGCAGACAAGCAATGTGTACTGCCAGGCCATAGAGACTTGTACTAACTTTGGAACCCATGGTCAGATTCGTGCCATTTTTTAATATGTTGTTCCCCTGAATGGATTGATTGTGAATATGTATTTGTATAAAGATTGGATGTATAGTTTTAAAGTTACAGCATGTGGGTAAAACTGCATTTTTCCTGCCTGTGATAATTATGTTAACCATTGTGTACCATAATTACCTCCCAGACAGAGGGGGGGGGGGGGTTTTATGTGGATTGTAACCTTTGTGTTATTGGTTAATGTGTATTTGTTGTGGGTGTCTCCCTTGCATGGGGGCAGGGGATAAAATAAATTGTAGTTTGAAATGCCGGGGGTTGCTTCCAGTAAAGTGCGTTCCAGCATTCAGCTTTGACTCATGTGTGGATTTATTCAGCGATACCAGCAATTTCGTATTTGGCAAATTGGGGATTCTTCAACTATTGGGGATTAAGGAATTACAAGGCGGTGAGATACAGTGATACCGTCACAAGAGTCAGCAGCGACAGTAGGGCCATAACGTCAATTGGTAGGTCTGTGCGGGAAAACCTCAGACCAAACAGGAATAAAAATAACCACCAATTACGTTTAACTTCCGTAAAACTAAGAGGGGTATATGCTAATGCCAGGAGCCTAGCTAATAAAATGGATGAGTTGGAAATGTTAGTACATGAGGAGGACATAGACCTTGTGGGAATAACAGAGACTTGGTTCGACCCCTCACATGACTGGCTGGCCAATATCCAAGGGTATTCGGTGTACCGGAAGGACAGGGTAGGAAAAAGAGGGGGAGGGGTATGTCTCTACGTCAAGAACAATGTAAGGGTGATAGAGAGGAGTGACATTACGGAAGGGATGAGTATGGAGCTAGAATCCATGTGGGTAGAACTCCATAGGGAAGGAGAAAAGGGAAAAGTAATTGTGGGGGTTTGCTATAGGCCACCTAAACAAGGGGAGGAGGTAGAGCTGGAATTTTTAGCACTATTGGGTAAAGTCGCAAAACTACGATCAGTCATTATATTGGGGGAATTCAATTATCCCGACATTGACTGGGTAGAGGGGACTACACACTCACAAAAGGCCCGTCTATTCATGGAAACCTTACAGGATAATTACATGTCACAGTTGGTGGACTCTCCGACTAGGAAAAACGCAGTCCTGGATCTATAGATCACTAATGACCCAGACCTAATCTTGGAGGTAGGAGTCCAAGACTACCTGGGCTCTAGCGATCACAGGATGATCACATTTAGTGTAAATAACAATATAACAAGGCAAGTGGGGAACCCTAAACTTTAGAAGGGCAAACTTTCCAAAATTGTACTCATTGATGGAAAGGGTAAACTGGGACCAAACCCTGGGATCACTGACCACAGAGGAAAAATGGGAATGCTTTAGGAACATATTAAGCAAATGCATCTTGCAGTGCATTCCTATGGGAAATAGATTTAGAAGAGACAAAGCCAAACCTGGCTGGCTAAACCGTAGCGTTAAAAAACTTATTAGGGGAAAAAAATTGGCCTTCGGGAAATATAAATCAGAGGGCACAGTATCGGCTTTCAACCAATACAAGGAGGCAAATAAGAAAAGTAAACACAAAATCAAGATGGCTAAAATAAACTTTGAGAGACAAATAGCGGAGGATAGTAAAAAAAACCCCAAAGAAATTCTTTAAATATATCAACAGCAAAAAAACTTGGGCAGAGCATATTGCACACATAATTAACGATGATGGGAGGATGGTTACAGAGGACACTGAAAAAGCAACCGTGCTGAATGCTTTTTTCTCGTCAGTCTTTACACAGAAAACGAGGGGTACACTGACCATGACTGTATGGTTAGTAGTAATACACAGGACTTGCCACTATGGCTAACAGAGGATGAAATCAGGGAAAGGCTGGATAAACTTAACACAAACAAATCACCAGGCCCGGATGGCATACATCCGAGAGTACTCAAGGAACTCAGTAAGGTTATATCTAGACCACTGTTCCTGATCTTTGCTGACAGTATTTAGGACAGGAGATGTACCAGGGAAGAAAGCTAACGTGATTCCGATATTCAAAAAGGGTCAGAGGCATATTCCAGGAAATTATAGGCCTGTCAGTTTGACATCAATAGTATGTAAACTTCTGGAGGGGATGATAAGGGACTATATCGTAGAGTTTGCTAAAGACAACAGCATCATCAGCATTAACCAGCACGGGTTTACAAATGGGCGTTCTTGTCAAACCAATCTCTTAACATTCTACGAGGAGGTGAGCTGTGAGCTAGATAGGGGCAGACCAGTGGATGTGGTGTACTTAGATTTCGCTAAGGCGTTTGATACAGTTCCCCATAAGCGCTTAATTTATAAAATAAGGTCTGCAGGTATAGACAGCAGGGTTTGCTCTTGGATACGGAACTGGCTAAAAGGGCGTATCTAAAGGGTGGTAATAAACAGCGCATACTCAGACTGGTCTGAGGTAGTAAGCGGGGTGCCCCAGGGCTCAGTCCTGGGACCAACCTTGTTCAATTTATTCATAAACAGCATTGAGGACGGGATCAGTAGTTCGATATCAGTTTTTGCAGATGACACAAAATTGGCCAGGGCAATAACTGCACAGCATGAAGCAGATATCCTACAGAATGACCTGGACAAAATAACGGAGTGGGCAACGACTTGGCAAATGAGGTTTAATGTGGAGAAGTGTAAGGTTTTGCACTTGGGGACTAGAAACATAAAAGCACAATACACATTAGGAGGGGAACCCTTGGGGGAATCAAAAATGGAGAAAGATCTGGGAGTCTTGGTAGATGATAGACTAGGCAATAGCATGTAATGTCAAGCGGCAGCTGCCAAAGCCAGCAGAATATTAGCATGCATAAAGAAAGGGATATATTCCAGAGATAAGACTATAATCCTTCCACTTTATAAAACTCTGGTCGGACCGCATCTGGAGTATTCTGTCCAGTTCTGGTCGCCAGTCCTCAGGAGGGATGTGTTGGAGCTGGAGAGAGTCCAGAGAAGGGCAACTAAACTAATTAGGGGATTGGAGGACCTTAATTATGAAGAGCGTCTGCAATCTCTTGATTTATTCTCCCTGGAGAAGAGACGCCTGAGGGGGGACATGATAACAATTTTTAAATATCTCAATGGGGATCTCAGCTTAGAAAAAAAGCTGTTCAGTCGAAGGGATTGCATGAGGACTCGAGGGCATACAATGCGATTAGAGGAGAAGCGTTTTAACCTCAGGCAACGTGGGGGGTTATTTACTGTTAGGGCTACAAGATTGTGGAATTCTCTACCACAAGAGGTGGTTTCTGCGGGTAGTATGGTGGCTTTCAAAAGACTCTTAGACGTACATCTCAAGGATCAGAACATTCAGGGCTATGTGAGATGATTACAGCCACACACACCTACACAGGTTGAAATGGATAGACTATTGTCTTTATTCAACCTCACCTACTATGTAATTTTCCAACATGACAATGCCAGACCAAGTACTGCATCAATTACAACATCATGGCTGCGTAGAAGAAGGATCCGGGTACTGAAATGGCCGGCCTGCAGTCCAGATCTTTCACCCATAGAAAACATTTGGTGCATCATAAAGAGGAAGATGCCACAAAGAAGACGCTAAGACAGTTGAGCAACTAGAAGCCTGTATTAGACAAGAATGGGACAACATTCCTATTACTAACCTTGAGCAACTTGTCTCCTCAGTCTCCAGACGTTTGCAGACTGTTATAAAAAGAAGAGGGGATGCCACACAGTGGTAAACGTATCATTTTTTGAGATGTGTTGATGCCATGAAATTTAAAATCAACGTATTTTTCCCTTAAAATTATACATTTTCTCAGTTTAAACATTTGATATGTCATCTATGTTGTATTCTGAATAAAATATTGAAATTTGAAACTTCCACATTATTGAATTCTGTTTTTATTCACAATTTGTACAGTGTCCCAACTTTATTGGAATCGGGTTTGTATTTAATTATGTTAAACCAGTCTTTTATAGAGGGGCTTTCCAATTCATGCCATTTTTTTGTTATTGCCCCTTTAGCCGCATTTATTAGGTTTGGTACTAAAGTATTTTTATATTGTCTATATGCTTTTTTTTGTTTTATGAAATAAACATGTCCATGGGTCAAAAAAAAAAAAAAAAAGAAATACTACCGGTGAATTTCAACCTGTCCCACTCCACTTAAAGTGGACGTAAACCCTCACATATACCCACTGAAGTGAACAGCCTCAGATGATACAGAGATGGAACAAACCTCCCTACATAAGTTTTAGATATATACTGTATCTGCTGTCTTTCGCTTTCTATACTCTTTAGAAAGTGCACATCATGTTAAAAAATCTTTCTTCCTGTTTCAGCAGCATATAGGGGTGGGTGTGGAGTCTGGGCATACACTGTATGAGAGCTGATTGGAGGAAAGGCACACCCCCCCCCCCTCCACATAGGCAGAGGAACGAAGTTACATAGTTTGTGAGCCTGAAAAAAAGGCATTAGTCCATCCAGTTCAATCCATTATGTGTGTGTTTGCTGTTAACCGTACATTGTATACCCCTGTATGTTGTGGTCTTTAAGGTGCTCATCTAATCGTTTTTTGAAACTATCGATGTTCCCTGCTGATACTACTGCTTGTGGAAGAGAATTCCACATCCTTACTGCTCTGACAGTAAAGAACCCTTTACGTATTTTAAGGTTAAACCGTTTTTCCTCTAGTTTTAGTGAGTGGCCACGTGTCTTATTGTATTCCCTTTCTCTAAATAGTTTGTTAAATATGCTAGGGTCATCACCAGTAGTGATGGACGAACATCGGCAGGGGCGGTTCGCGAACGCCAGCCGCAAATTTTCTCAAAAGTCCGCGAACCGCGATTTCGCGGCGGGCCCCATTGACTTTAATGGGAGGCGAACTTTAAAAACCTTTAGGTCATATTTGCAGCCACAAAAGACGTACTAGCTGTGCACAAATAGTCCCAGCACATGGACAATGTCATAACAGTAATGTAAATAATATACTCGCGCCAAGGTGTGGTAAAAAATTATTAATTAATTAATATGTTGGGAAGCAGCAGGTAGTAAAGGTCACTATCTACTATGAGATAGTGATCTGATAATAGTGAAAAAAATGGTAAATACTGCGCTACCCTATGTGATAAGATTTACTTGTAATAAAAAACTGGTAAGTGATTTGTGTTCACGTGAATAAATAAATAAATATTGCTGTGCTATAATTAATATGCTTTCTAAGAACAATAAATAAATTTACAAATATCAAAAAACCTCTAAAGTGCACGTGCAAACATGTAAACAATAATGGTGATAAACTTATAAAGTGCTGGTGCTTAATTGATATTATTCAATAAAAACTCATATCATATATTAACAAAAAAGGTTTTCAAGCATGTATCCAGTGAAAAAAAGTCCATAAAAGTGAAAAATACACAAATAAGGGAAGTGCAAAAAGGAAGGTGCTCAAAAAAGAGAGTCTCTTGTGATGAAATGGGGATCGTGCAAGCCTTTGATTGCTAACACTCTGTGCCAAAAGGTAAGGTAGCCCACTTACCAGACGATGTGGATTCTTATGGCGTATACCAATAAGAATCTAAAACGCTTAAACTGCTGCTCCTTGGATGTGGATGGATGGATGGGCGATCTCGCTATGGGTACGGATGTGCTTTCGGCATAAGAAGAAAGAAGGAAGAGAGACTCCTCATAGTGTAGAAGGTTAAACACCTTTATTCAAAATATCTTAGGAACACATCAATCTTCATAAAATCATCCGTAAAATTAGTCCATAAAAACCCCCAAATCCGACACTGCAGCTAAAAACTTGAATCCTCCAGGTAAAATCACTCCAAGTAAAAAACATGCGTGACACAGCAAAAAGCTCAACCAAAGCAAACACTCGAGTATGGCTAAAAAAGAATACCGCTCATGAGATCCTGTATTGCCTCGCGGCTGTAATACAACAGGACGCTGGTTTACTCCGCTAGTGTGCGCCGTACCCGGAAGTGTGGGTTCCGGCGTGCGGTCCAGCTACAATCTCAGAGCAAAGGAACGTGCAACGTTTCCTGGGTATATGTCTCTCGTGTTCTATTTTAGCCGCCTTGATTTCGCCTTTACATTTCTTATTGCACTCTTTTTAATGCTTGAAGGCCTTTTCTTTAGTATTAATATGCATTTTCATGTTGGGGTTTAGCCACCCAGGGTTTAGTTTTGCTCTTTTAAATTTATTTCCCTTTGGAATGCACTGGCCAATCCCTTTGTTTAGTATGCTCTTGTTACATGCAGAGCTGTACTGTGAATAGACAAGCTCTCTGCTTATCTATCTCTAAGCTCCCTCCTCGACACAAATTTCCAGCTGCTTTTATCTCCTGTGTCAGAGAATTTGTACAGAAGTGACTCTGCTGATATCAGAGGAATGGAGCAGCAGAAAGACACTGCACTCAATGCTTTGGAGAGAGATAAGTACACACTACAGATACAGTGCCTTGCGAAAGTATTCGGCCCCCTTGAACTTTGCGACCTTTTGCCACATTTCAGGCTTCAAACATAAAGATATACAACTGTAATTTTTTGTGAAGAATCAACAACAAGTGAGACACAATCATGAAAGTGGAACAAAACTTATTGGATATTTCAAACTTTGTTAACAAATAAAAAACTTAAAAATTGGGCGTGCAAAATTATTCAGCCCCTTTACTTTCAGTGCAGCAAACTCTCTCCAGAAGTTCAGTGAGGATCTCTCAATGATCCAATGTTGACCCAAATGACTAATGATGATAAATACCTGTGTGTAATCAAGTCTTCGTATAAATGCACCTGCACTGTGATAGTCTCAGAGGCGCAGAGAGCATCATGAAGAACAAGGAACACACCAGGCAGGTCCGAGATACTGTTGTGGAGAAGTTTAAAGCCGGATTTGGATACAAAAAGATTTCCCAAGCTTTAAACATCCCAAGGAGCACTGTGCAAGCGATAATATTGAAATGGAAGGAGTATCAGACCACTGTCAAATCTACGAAGACCTGGCCGTCCCTCTAAACCAGGGGTGGGGAACCTACGGTTCAGGGGCCGTATGCGGCCCGCAAAGTCATCTGGTCCGGCCCCCCATGGAGCTGAGTCTGTGTCTCTCAGCTGATCTGTCAGAATGGAGCCGATGCTTCCTGTATAGTTCCTGCTCCGTTATTACAGTCTGAGTGAGTCACAGGCGGAGTGATATCAAATGCACTCCGCCTGTGACCAATACAGGAAACATCACCTCTTCCTCCAGCGTGGCGCTGCTACACTTCTCCTAGCCAGCAGTACCAGCCAGAGCCAGCAGTACACACAGCAGTACCTACAACAGTACCAGCCAGCAGTTCATGCCAGCAGTACCCACAGCAGTACCCGCCTGAGCCAGCAGTACCCACAGCACAGTACCAGCTATCAGTACCAGCCTGAGCCAGCAGTACCTACAGAACAGTACCAGCCTGAGTCAGCAGTACCCACAGCAGTACCAGCCAGCAGTACCCCCAGCAGTATCAGCCTGAGCCAGCAGTACTCGCAGCACAGTACAAGCCAGCAATACCAGCCTGAGCCAGCAGTACCCACCAGCAGTTCTTTTCAAAACTTGCCACCACAAAAAAGTCGACTGCGCTCCAGACTGACCGACGCAAACCTGGGAAACCTGTTGCGAGTAGCAACATCATCAATACCAGCTAACCTCCCACACCTCACCAAAGAGAAGCAGTTGCAGCCATCACATTAGGGGTGAGTTAATCAAATGTTTGACCAAATATAACAGGCTTATTTTTAAGGTGATCATTTTGTACGGCCCCCGAATGGTTTTATAAATACCCAAATGGCCCTTGGCAGAAAAAAGGTTCCCCACCCCTGCTCTAAACTTTCAGCTCATACAAGGAGAAGACTGATCAGAGATGCAGCCAAGAGGCCCATGATCACTCTGGATGAACTGCAGAGATCTACAGCTGAGGTGGGAGACTCTATCCATATGACAACAATCAGTCGTATACTGCACAAATCTGGCCTTTATGGAAGAGTGGCAAGAAGAAAGCCATTTCTTAGATATCCATAAAAAGTGTTGTTTAAAGTTTGCCACAAGCCACCTGGGAGACACACCAAACATGTGGAAGAAGGTGCTCTGGTCAGATGAAACCAAAATCAAACTTTTTGGCAACAATGCAAAACGTTATGTTTGGCGTAAAAGCAACACAGCTCATCACCCTGAACACACCATCCCCACTGTCAAACATGGTGGTGGCAGCATCATGGTTTGGGCCTGCTTTTCTTCAGCAGGGACAGGGAAGATGGTTAAAATTGATGGAAAATGGATGGAGCCAAATACAGGACCATTCTGGAAGAAAACCTGATGGAGTCTGCAAAAGACCTGAGGCTGGGACGGAGATTTGTCTTCCAACATGACAATGATCCAAAACATAAAGCAAAATCTACAATGGAATGGTTCACAAATAAACATATCCAAGTGTTAGAATGGCCAAGTCAAAGTCCAGACCTGAATCCAATCGAGAATCTGTGGAAAGAACTGAAAACTGCTGTTCACAAACGCTCTCCATCCAACCTCACTGAGCTCGAGCTGTTTTGCAAGGAGGAATGGGCAAAAATTTCAGTCTCTCGATGTGCAAAACTGATAGAGACATACCCCAAGCGACTTACAGCTGTAATCGCAGCAAAAGGTGGCGCTACAAAGTATTAACTTAAGGGGGCTGAATAATTTTGCACGCCCAATATTTCAGTTTTTTATTTGTTAAAAAAGTTTGAAATATCCAATAAATTTCGTTCCACTTCATGATTGTGTCCCACTTGTTGTTGATTCTTCACAAAAAAGTACAGTTTTATATCTTTATGTTTGAAGCAAGAAATGTGGCAAAAGGTCGCAAAGTTCAAGGGGGCCGAATACTTTCGCAAGGCACTGTATATGTGCCCAGGTCAGATTTTATGAATGGGGTTCACGATAAGCAACCCGTCCTAAGGATCCCAAGCCAGCTCCACTTCCTCTGCTCTCATAGTGATCATACAGCTCACAAGTCACTCGTTCACATAGGAGTGGGACAGATAAGGGCCAGGTAGTACGTTTAACCACTTAAGCCCCGGAGGATTTGGCTGCTAAAGGACCAGGGGTTTTTTTGCGATTTTTTACTGCGTGACTTTAACGGACAATTGCGCGGTCGTGCGACGCTGTAACTAAACGAATTTGACGTCCTTTTTTTCCCACAAACAGAGCTTTCTTTTGGTGGTATTTGATCACCTGTGCGATTTTTTGATCACGCGCTATAAACAAAAAAAGAGCGTAAATTTTGCAAAAATAACAATATTTTTCACATTTTTTTATATGAAATTCCCCAAAAAAAAAAGTAAAAATCAAAATTTTTTAACATTTTTCGGCCAATTTGTTTTATGCTACCTATGTTTGGTAAAAAAAATCGCAAAAAGCGTATTTTGATTGGTTTGCGCAAAAGTTATCGCGTTTACTAACAAAGGGAAAGATTTTTGTCATTTTTGGTGTTTTTTTATTTAAACGCGTAATGGCGGCGATCTGCGATTTTTTTTTCGGTACTGCGACATTGCGGCGGACAGATCGGACCCTTGACTGACATTTTTGACACTTTTGGGGTTACCAGTGACATTACTGCAGTAATCAGTGCTATACATATGCACTGTTACTGCAAAAATGACACTGGCAGGGAAGGGGTTAACTTTATTGGACAGGGAGGGGTTAAGTGTGTCCTAGGGGCATGATTCTAACTGTGTAGGGACATTCCTATTGGTGTAAAAGCAAAGATCAACCGTTCTACATAGTAGAACGGACAGATCTTCACTTTTACACAGGGAGAACTGACAGGCAGCTTGTTTACACAAGCTGCTCTGTCTTTCTCCCTTCACAGGAGCGATCGCAGTGTGACTGGCGGACATCGAGTCCGCCGGTCACACGCACTGACTTGCCTGTGAACGAGCCGCGGCGGGCGCGCGCCTCGGCGGGCGCGCGCCCGCCCGCGATAGGCTCGCAAGTCAGTGACAGGCGAGTGACGTACCGATACGTCACTCTGCCTGGCCGGGGCTGACCGCCGCAGTATATAGTCGTGCGGCGGTCGGCAACCGGTTAAAGCAACTCCATTTATTAAAAGTACAATATAAAAGCAGAGCAGCCACTAATGGCGCTTTTCCACTGCATGGTACGGATCGGTTTGGCGCTTTTCCACTGCATGGTACCGCATGGTACGTGTTAGAACGGTTCGGTACGGTTTGGTACAGCACTTATTTTCCACTACATGGTACGTCTCAGTACGGCTCGCTTAAACAGTACCACCTCAGTTGGGGTTCCAAGCGGGCCGTACCGATACCATATCCCCAGAGATGTATAGTAACTAAGTAGAACTACTTAAGTACTGTACTTAAGTACCGAAATGCGGTATCTGTACTTTCCTAAAGTAGAATTTTTTTCTCCTACTTCTACTTTTACTTCACTAAATTTTTTCGATGATTTCGATACTTCTACTCCGATATTTTTTTTTTTGTGCTGCATCGTTACTCGTTACTTTTCTCTGCCTTTCCCTTTTTCTTTTTTGTTTGGTTTCCCTCCTTACTGCTCTCTCCTACTCTTTCAATTATCCTCCCTATTCTGCCTTCCCCCTCCCCTCCCCTTTTCTATAGGAAGGCAAAGGTAAAGATACCCCCCTTTTTCATGGGTACCTAGTCTCTGGCCATTTGGGTAGCGTTGTTCCGCTCCAGGCTTCCGCTGGGCCGGCGTGGAGTGGTCCCACATGCGCCTCTCGGCGCTCTGACATGTGTGGCGGCCTTAGGCCACTCCGCTCCTCCCCTCCTTGTCTCCATTCGCTGACGTCTCAGCGCTGGGAGGCGGGGAGTCCGGCGGCCGCGCAGTAGAGGCACGTGCGCATGCGCAGTGCGATCGAGGCACTGGCGGCCATCTTGGTTAAGGGAAACATGGGGGGGGTCTCTGATGTAACTTAAGGGGGGGCTTTGTGTGGGCGGTCTCTGATGTAAGGGGGCTCTGTGTGGGGGGTCTCTGATGTAAGGGGGGTCTCTGATGTAAGGGGGGCTCTGTGTGGGAGGGCTCTGATGTAAGGGGAGCTCTGTGTGGAGGGGCTCTGATGTAGGGGGAGCTCTGTGGGGGGCTCTATGGGGGGGGCTCTGATGTAAGGGGGGCTCTGTGGGGATGGTCTCTGATGTAAGGGGGCTCTGTGTTGGGGTCTCTGGATGTAAGGGGGGCTTTGTGTGAGGGGTCTCTAAAGTAAGGGGGCTTTGTGTGGGGGGTCTCTGATGTAAGGGGGGCTCTGTGTGGGGGGTCTCTGATGTAAAGGGGACTTTGTGTGGGGGGTTTTTGATGTAAGGGGGCTCTGTGTGGGGGGTCTCTGATGTAAGGGGGGCCTCTGTGGGGGGGTTTCTGTTGTAAGGGGGCTCCGTTGGGGGGTCTCTGATGTAAGGGGGGTCTCTAATGTAAGGGGGGCTAAGTTTGTAGTGATCATAAAAAAAGAAAAGTCAACTGAAGTGCAAAAAAAGTGCAAGAAAAAATGTGCAGGGCGCTGGTGGGGGCGCCACAGGATCAGCTCGCACAGGGCGCTTGAACACCTAAGGCCGGCCCTGGTTGGGAGGTTCTTTCCCATTAACAGCAGATATGAAATATTATATATAATATATTCATCTTGTTTTGTCACATATATATATTTTCAGGGGAAAAACTTTATTCAAACTATTTTTTTTTTAAATGTCGGCAATGTAAAATGCATAGTTCTAAAATTATTTTTTTTTTTGCCTTTCTGTCGCAGAAACTGCAGCTAACCATTTTTTTATCCTTATCTTTTCAGGCCTTCAATAAACCTATAGGCTGCCTTTGTGTTCCTTGAATTACCACCTTTCATATTTCATTGTAATATGATTTCATGTCATTTGCCTTGCTTTAAAAGGCCTAATTTAACAACTTAATGGAGCTACTCTTGCATGCATATAATTTAATTGGCCTGTAATTTAAACAATAAATATTGAACGTACAATAACAGGAAGGCTGTTGGCATTTTAAACCATCACTTATTCCTGTATGCTGTCTTGTCTTAGGTACCAGACGGCATCTGTACACGGTGAATGACTTTCTAGGCAATTTCCGATTAGTGAATGCGCTGTTTACAAGTTCGTCACCTTATTAGGATTATTATTCTATTATTATTATTATACAGGATTTATATAGCGCCAACAGTTTGCACAGCACTTTACACGTTAAGGCAAACAGTACAGTTACAATACAATTCAATACAGGAGGAATCCGAGGGCCCTGCTCCTTAGAGCTTACATAGAATTTTACCTTTAAAAATTATACTTATAAAAATGATTTAGAAATCCTGATTTTGTTTCTCTAAAACTGGTATTAAGATTTAAAGGGAATGTTCAAGCTGTTTAATCCCAATGGGCAGCTGGAATCATATGAATTTCAACACTTGCCTTATATTATAGTTCATGTATATGCAAAAATCTAAAAATTTTTTTTTTTTTTAACTTTGGATAGAGTAGAGGAGGTTTAAAACCCTGCTTTTTCATGCTGTCTGAGTGTCACTGTGGAGATTTCCTTTTACTTCCTGTTTAACCACTTCAGCTCCTGAAGGTTTTGCCCCCTTCCTGACCAGGCCATTTTTTGCAATACAGCACTGCGTTATTTTACCTGACAATTGTTCGGTCCTGCGACGCTGTACCCCAAAAAAATTGATGTCCTTTTTTCCCCCCACAAATAAAACTTTCTTTTGGTGGTATTTGATCACCTCTGCATTTCCTATTTTTTGCGCTATAAACAAAAAAAGACCGACAATTTTGCTATAAAACATGCCCAATAAAAAAAATTGAAAAAATTGAATTTCTTCATAAATTTAGGCCAATTTGTATTCTGCTATATATTTTTGGTAAAAAAAAAAAATCACAAAAAGCGTGTATTGATCGGTTTGCGCAAAAGTTATAGCGTCTACAAACTATGGGATAGATTTAGGGACTTTTAATTTTTTAAAATATTTTTTACTAGTAATGGCGGCGATCAGCAATTTTTAGCGGGACTGCGACAATGCAGCGGGCAAATTTGAGTCTTTTTGGGGACCAGTGACACCAATACAGTGATCAGTGCTAAAAAAAAAATGCACTGTAACTGTATAAATGACACTGGCGGGGAAGAGGCAGTCAGTGAGTTAAATTTGTTCCCTGGGAGTACTTTCTAACTTTGGAGGAGGGGGTGCTTTGACTAAAGGAAAACAGATATCAGCAGCCTTTAGCAGCGTCAGACATTTTTACAGCTGTAACACCGGTCCTCAGAATGCGCTGGCCTTTGGATTCTTGCAGCTTGAAAACGCCTACGCCACTTACAGCTTCAAAATGTCTGTGTGTGCATGAGGCCATAAGATAACATGGAGGGGCATTTTCAAGCTGCAAAAAAACGACTGACGCTCCTAAAAGCAGCTGTAAAAATGCCCTGTGTGCATGAGGCCTAAAGAGAAAGTAAAGTTCTCTCTGTAACTTTTACCAATTTGTAAGCCTATGATAAGGCTTACCTATAGGTACTGTAAATATCTCCTAAACGGTGCACGTTTTACTTGCATGCAGTAACATCACTAGTGCATGCGCTCTGAAGGAATGGCTGCCCGTGCCGTTCCTTCAGAGCCCTGTGCTGTGAACGGCGGCTCCTGCGTGCACGTGGGAGTAGCATAATCGCGGCCCGTGTTTTTCCTTCAAAGCCCTGTGCTGTGAACGGCGGCTCCCGCGTGCACGTGGGAGTGTCATCATCACGGCCCGTGTTGTTCCTTTAGAGTCCTGTGTTGTGAACAGCGGCTCCCGCGTGCATGTGGGAGTGACATCATCGCGGCCTGTGTTGTTTCTTCAGAGCCCTTTGCTGTGAACGGCGGCTCCCGCATGCACGTGGGAGTGACATCATCGTGGCCTGTGTTCTTCCTTCAGAGCCCTGTGCTGTGAACGGCGGCTCCCATGTGCACGTGGGAGTGACATAATTGCGGCTCCGGACAATCAGATGGCCGGAGGACGCAAACCCGGAAGGAAGACAGGTGAACATGTTGGCCGTCTCAGTGGTGAGCGGGCGCCGCTGGAAGGGCTTCGAGCTAAGGTAACGATTTCATAATGAGCTAGTATGCTCATTATGCCTTTGTCTTTCAGGTTTTTATTTTTTTTGTAGGAGGTTTACAACCTCTTTTAACCCAACTACTTCAAACGTCTTCACTGTAACATATTCAACCAAGGAAAAGCAAACAGATGAATATATAATCAGATACTAAAGATTAGCCACGGGAAAAATAACCAAGTATTAAACAGAATACAAACGCAAATCTTACTTTAAGTGCAAAATACTCTGCGGGAGTTTTTTCCTGGAGCCTCTCTTCGGGACCAATCTGACAGAAGTGCCAGCAGGATGGAAAACTTCAAAGCCACAATCAATGTGAGTTTCAAAGTTAGGCACATACTGTAGTTGTAGCACTGCTAAGATTAAAAATTACATATTTTATTAGCCTAAAGGCTTAAATACCACTGTGGGGACTGTGGGGTCATGGGTCATTGTCATGTGAATAAACATTCTTACGGAATGGCAATACATTGGTGTATTTGTGTCTTTAGTCATAGCACATTTAGAAGAGTCTAAAAAACTATTGGAATCAGTCACTGTAAAACTATACAGTAATGTGAACGCACCTTATGACCAACTTAGGCAGAAGCTATGAAGCCTACTAATATCGCCTTTGATTATAGAAGAAAACAGGAACTTGCTATAGAAAACCCAAAACAGGAACTCCCTATAAGAAACACAAAATACATGGATTAGGCATAACATCTCCATTGGTGGTTTGGCAGGGCATACCCGCCGTGCACATGGGGTACTTTTCTCCATGCACACGCTCATCAATGTCCGGGACCAGTTCTGTGTTCATGTTAAAGTCAAACATTATGGTGGTACCCTGACTTGGAGATGAGCCCAACACTGTGTGTAGTGGTTGAATGTACCAGGTTCCCCTGTGAAGCATGCTGTCCCATGTTACTACACACCCTTGTTTGATGTATGTTGTATTTAGGAGGAACACTGCTGATTCTGTGCACCCTCTCCACTGTTACCTCACTCCCAGTGACAGAATAGGGTCCTGCTAAGCACAGACCTCATCCATGCTCTTACTTAACTCCTCCTCTCTCCCCTACCATACGGCTAGGTACATGTGGCCTCCATACTGTGGGTTCGGTCCCTTTTACCTTTGGGCAACTGACTGCTTGGGAGGGAGCCAACACACCGAACCCCTCGCTACTGGAGGACCTGTCACCTTCGCCAGTTACCACGCTTCATGATTGGCTGCTTGAAGCTTCCCACCAGTTCTTGGTAATTGTGGCAACTGCTCTCCAACTCTCCTGCTGAGCTAACCTTATGTAGTGGCCTTACTTTATACCCAATGTATGCTTTACAGGCCCTATTCTTTTGATACACCATATGCTACTATGCAACCCTTAAACAACTTCAGACCAGGCTTAGAAAGTTACAAAACTTTACTCTTTCATCGCAATGTCTGTACAAGTGTAATACAGTTCCATCCCTAACTGACTAAGCTGAGACTGCCCAGTGCCCAGGCATACCCTGTAGTCCATAACTGGTGTCCTCCAAAGCTGGCAGATCCCTCTGACATTCTGGTATTCCGAGGGACTACATGGCATAGCAGCCCTCCCTCAGTATCCCATGTGCAGGCCTTCCCCCCTGTTTGAAAATACCCTAGGAAGGAAGGCAGGTGCCAAAGCGCCCGGGAAGGGTGCAATCTTTTCTACATTTACCAAAACTAGGCAAAGCGAGGGCCTACCTAATCTAACCATTTATAGACTGATATACAGTGCCTTGCAAAAATATTCGGCCCCCTTGAACTTTTCGACCTTTTGCCACATTTCAGGCTTCAAACATAAAGATATAAAACTGTAATTTTTTGTGAAGAATCAACAACAAGTGGGACACAATCATGAAGTGGAACAAAATTTATTGGATATTTCAAACTTTTTTAACAAATAAAAAACTGAAAAATCGGGAGTGCAAAATTATTCAGCCCCCTTAAGTTAATACTTTGTAGCGCCACCGTTTGCTGTGATTACAGCTGTAAGTCGCTTGGGGTATGTCTCTATCAGTTTTGCACATCGAGAGACTGAAATTTTTGCCCATTCCTACTTGCAAAACAGCTCGAGCTCAGTGAGGTTGGATGGAGAGCGTTTGTGAACAGCAGTTTTCAGTTCTTTGCACAGATTCTCGATTGGATTCAGGTCTGGACTTTGACTTGGCCATTCTAACACCTGGATATGTTTATTTGTGAACCATTCCATTGTAGATTTTGCTTTATGTTTTGGATCATTGTCTTGTTGGAAGACAAATCTCCGTCCCAGTCTCAGGTCTTTTGCAGATTCCATCAGGTTTTCTTCCAGAATGGTCCTGTATTTGGCTCCATCCATCTTCCCATCAATTTTAACCATCTTCCCTGTCCCTGCTGAAGAAAAGCAGGCCCAAACCATGATGCTGCCACCACCATGTTTGACAGTGGGGATGGTGTGTTCAGGGTGATGAGCTGTGTTGCTTTTACGCCAAACATAAAGTTTTGCATTGTTGCCAAAAAGTTTGATTTTGGTTTCATCTGACCAGAGCACCTTCTTCCACATGTTTGGTGTGTCTCCCAGGTGGCTTGTGGCAAACTTTAAACGACACTTTTTATGGATATCTTTAAGAAATGGCTCTCTTCTTGCCACTCTTCCATAAAGGCCAGATTTGTGCAGTATACGACTGATTGTTGTCCTATGGACAGAGTCTCCCACCTCCGCTGTAGATCTCTGCAGTTCATCCAGAGTGATCATGGGCCTCTTGGCTGCACCTCTGATCAGTCTTCTCCTTGTATGAGCTGAAAGTTTAGAGGGACGGCCAGGTCTTCGTAGATTTGCAGTGGTCTGATACTCCTTCCATTTCAATATCATCGCTTGCACAGTGCTCCTTGGGATGTTTAAAGCTTGGGAAATCTTTTTGTATCCAAATCCGGCTTTAAACTTCTCCACAACAGTATCTCGGACCTGCCTGTGTTCCTTGTTCTTCATGATGCTCTCTGCGCTTTAAACGGACCTCTGAGACTATCACAGTGCAGGTGCATTTATACGGAGGCTTTATTACACACAGGTGGATTCTATTTATCATCATTAGTCATTTAGGTCAACATTGGATCATTCAGAGATCCTCACTGAACTTCTGGAGAGAGTTTGCTGCACTGAAAGTAAAGGGGCTGAATAATTTTGCACGCCCAATTTTTCAGTTTTTTATTTGTTAACAAAGTTTGAAATATCCAATAAATTTCGTTCCACTTCATGATTGTGTTCCACTTGTTGTTGATTCTTCACGTTTATGTTTGAAGCCTGAAATGTGGCAAAAGGTCGAAAAGTTAAAGGGGGCCGAATACTTTCGCAAGGCACTGTACATGGTCAGCTGCTCTGTCCAGTTCTGTTCAGCATTGCACATTACAGCTTTGTCCATCTCTGCTCAGGTTTGTTTATTTCCAGCCTTTTTCCAACTCATTCTGTCTTGACACCCAGGATTTCCTTGTGAATCTCTGTACAGTTCAGTCCATGTTTTCCAATGTGCGCAGCACTTGCTAATGACACTGGGAGTGGCCAGGAGGGAATTTGTGCACCAGCCTTTGAACAGGCTGGTGCTGTATCTTTACCACTTGCCGACTGCCCTATAGCAGTACCATTATAGTAAAACACAGACTGGGCACACAGTTACCCTTTGATTGCCCCTGATGTTAACCCCTTCCCAGCCAGTGTCATTAGTACAGTGACAGTGCATATTTTTAGCACTGATCACTGCATTAGTGTCACTGGTCCCCAAAAAAGTGTCAAAAGTGTCAGTTATTGTCCAATTTTTCCGCCGCAATATCACAGGCCTGCTATAAGTTGTTGATCTCCACCATTACTAGTAAAATAAAATAAATAAATAAAAATTCCATAAATATATCCCATAGGTTGTAGACGCTATCACAATCAATATACTCTTATTGCTTTTTTTTTTATATACCAAAAAATATAGAGCAGAATACATATTGGCTAAAATTTATGAAGAAATCTGATTTTTTACATTTGTTTTATTGGATATGTTTTATAGTAGAAAGTAGATACAATTTTTTTTTTCCTTTTCAAAATTGTTGGTCGTTTTTTGTTTATAGCGCAAAAAATAAAAACTGCAGTGGTGATCAAATACCACCAAAAGAAAGCTCTATTTGTGGGAATAAAGGACAAAAATGTTATTTAGGTACAGTGTCACACGACCGCACAATTGTCAGTTAAAGTAACGCAGTACCGTATCACAAAAAATGGCCTGGTCGGGAAGGGGGGTAAATCTTCTGGAGCTGAAGTGCTTAACCACTTGCCGACCGCTCACATGGAGCGTACTGCGGCAAAGTGGCTCGATTCCCTCCAGCGACGTAGACCTACGTTGGACTCCTCCCCTTGTGGGCGGCACGCGTGCCGCCGCCGGAGGCTCGCTCCCGCTGTATTCAGACACAGCGGGAGTCGGGCCAGGGGAGGAGAGGCGAGTCAATCATCGGGGATCGAGTGAGGAAATCCGCCTGCTTGTGTAAACAAAGCGGGCAGATCTCCTATGTGACAGACAGGGTCAGATTGCAGGATTCAGCATAGCTGAACCTGCGATCTGTCCCTGTGTCACTCAGTCACCTCCCCCCACACACGTCAGTAAGCACCAGGCATATATTTAACCCCTTGATCACCAATAAAGTTAACCTCTTCCCTGCAAGTGTCATTATTACAGTAACAGTGCATATTTATAGCACTGATTACTGTAGTAATGTCACTGGTCCCCCCCCAAAAGTGTCAAAAATGTCAGTCAAGGGTCCGATCTGTCCGCCGCAATGTTGCAGACCCGCAAAAAAAAAACCCAGATAGCCGCCATTACTCGTTAAAAAAAAAAAAAAAACAATAAAAATGACATAAATCTTTCCCGTAGTTAGTAGCTGCGATAACTTTTGCGCCAACCAATCAAAATACGCTTATTGCGATTTTTTTTACCAAACATATGTAGCCGAAAATAAATTGCCTAAAATGTTAAAAAATTTTGATTTTTACATTTTTTGGGGGTAAATTTCATATAAAAAAATTTGAAAAATATTGTTATTTTTTCAAAATTGTTGCCCTTTTTTTTCGTTTATAGCGCAAAAAGTAAAAATTGCACAGGTGATCAAATACCACCAAAAGAAAGCTCTATTTGTGAGGAAAAAAAGGCATGAATTTAATTTGGGTACAGCGTCGCAAGACTGCGCAATTGTCCGTTAAAATAACGCAGTGCCGAATCACAAAATATGGCCTGGTCAGGAATGGGGTAAAATCTTCCGGTCTTAAAGCGGTTAAAAATAAGCTCATTGAGAATTTTTTTGTCAAAGACTTGTAGCTAAATACATTTTGGCCTAAATATATGACAAAATTTAATATATTGGATATTTTTTAACTGTCAAAGTAGAAAAATATTGTTATTTTTTCAAAATTGTCGCTGTTTTTTTATTAATATCGCAAAAAATGAAAAGTGCAGAGGTGATCAAATACCACCAAAAGAAAGCTCTGTTTGGGGGAAAAAAAGGACGTAAATTTTGTTTGGGTACAGCGTTGCACGACCGCGCAATTGTCAGTTAAAATCACACAGTGCCAAGTTGCAAAAAGTGGCCTGGACGTAAAGCAGGAAAATCCTCCGGTCCTAAAGTGGTTAAAGTATATACCTGCAAGCAAGAGCTATAATACTGAAGCCTGTTTGCTGTTGTTGCTGACTCTTCTTTTGCCTAATGTGTTATCTTCTGCATTCTTTCTCACTCTGTACTCTGTCCTCTCTGTACTTGCCGTCGAGACTCTTTGCTTGATCCTGTCTATGGGCCAGTCTCCTGCCTCCACATCGTAGCCTCCTTGTCCCTGCTCACCGTTTGTGACATAACCCCCAAAATTGTGACATAACTGAGTTTTATAGAACATTTGTTTAGCTCATTACATGAAAGTAAGATTATTATATAACTTAGACTACAAAATCTTCATTTCCACTCAATTTAGTTGATGCACATATAAATACACCCCACAACAAAAATCACTCCATCTAGTATTTTGTATGGACAGCACCAAGTTCTTCTAGGCATGAAATGAACAAGTTGGCGACAAACTGCAAGATCTATCTTTTCCATTCTTCAAGAACGACCTCTATAAGATCATGGATGCTGGATGGAGAGTGATGCCCCATAGGTGTTTGACTGGGTTCAAATCAGGAGACATACTTGGCCACTGAATCACTTTCACCCTGTTCTTGAAATGCAACAGTGGCCTTAGACGGGTGTTTTGCAGTGGCGGAACTACCAGGGTCGCAGCAGTCGCACTTGCGACTGGGCCCTGGAGTTCTAACACTGTGTGGGGGGCGCTCTGCCACTGTGTGGGGGGGCATTCACTGCGAGAGGAGGGAGCCAGCCCCTGCCCACCCATTCTGTCACTGCGAGGGGAGGGGGCGATCACTACGAGAGGAGGGGGCCCGCCCGTTCTGTCAGTGGCTCAGAGCCTGTACTGTAGGCAGCACTGATAGGCGGTACTGATTGGCGGCATTCATGAGCATTGATAGGTTGCACTGATAGGCAGCACTAATAGGCACTGATAGGCGGCATTGATAAGCACTGATAGACGGCATTCATTAGCACTGATAGGTAGCATTGATAGGCAGCACTGATGGGGCTGCACTGATTATCAGGACACTGATGATCAGAGCCCTGATTATCAGTGTAAACAATGTACTGACAGTCTTGCTGGTTAACGGCTCTCCTTTCCTCACACAGACAGTGTGGGAAGAAAGGAGTGCCGATAACTGACAAGTCTGTTTACATGTGATCAGCTGATCACATGGTAAAGAGCCACTGTGATTGCCCGAAGGACACAGCAGTCACAGAACATGCTGGATGCATGCCCCAGGGGGCACGTGGGAGGCAGGATTATGGGGGGATGCCCATGGACGCCCTCCCAGAACTGGAAGCCTGGAGCTTGGATGGAAGGTGGTGGTGGTGTGTGTGTAAGGGGGGGGGGGGGTTAGGGGGGCCTTTTATGGTTTCTTGCATGATACCATCAATGAAATGCAGCTCCCCAACACCAGCAAAACTCATGCAGCCCCACAGAAGGACACTTCCACCACCATGTTTCACTGTAGACACCATGCATTGTTCTTTATACTCCTCACCTTTGCAAAACCATACAGTTCTGAAGCCATCAGTTCCAAAAACATTTATCTTGGTCTCATCACTCCAGATTCCCAGTAGTCTTCTTCTTTTTTAGCATGGGCCCTGGCAAATTCTAGGTGGGCTTTCTTGTTCTGTAGCTTCTTTACTTGCATAGTGATTTTCTTCAACTCTTCAGAAGAAACTCCTTTTGAGGTTTTAACTTCCGTGGATGGCCTGGACGTCTCTGTGAGATGGTTGCAGTTCCATCTTTGTTAAAATGTTTGTAACACTTTTGCTGCAATAGTCTGACTGATAAGTAAAGCTTTGCTGATCTTCTTGTATCCTTCACCTTTCTTGTGTAAATAATTTATTTTCTTTCTCAGGCCTTGTGACATTTCTCTTCCATGTGGTGCCACTGCTGGCAGCGTGAAACAGGAGGGGTTTTCTTTGTTAAGTAACACCCTTTTAAAAATCACCTGTTTAATGAATAAATACACTCACCTGTAGTTAACCACTTCCCACCCGCCCTATAGGCGATTGATGGCGGGAAGGTGGTTGTATTATCCTGACCCAACGTCATATGACAGCGGTAGGATAATGCGCTCTGCCCATCAGTGCTGCCCACCAGTGCCCACCCCATCAGCGCTGCCCACCAGTGCCCATCATTGCCATATATCAGTGCCGCCCACCAGTGGCCATTATTGCCCACCAGTGTTGCCTATCAGTGCCCCATAAGTGCCGCCCATCAGTGCCACCTATCAGTGCCCACCAATGCTGCATATTAGTGCTATCTATCAGTGCTGCATATCAGTGCCGCCTATCAATGCCCATCAGTGCTGCATATTAGTGCCACCCCATCAGTGCCTCCTCAAAAGTGCCTGTCAGTGCGCCCTTATCAGTGCTCATCAGTGCAGGAAAAACGTATCTATTTACAAAATTTTATAGCCTAAACAAAAATATATTTATTTTTTTTTCAAACTTTTCGGTCTTTTTTTATTTGTGTAGCAAAAAAGAAAAAACCTTGCGGTGATCAAATACCACAAAAAGAAAGCTCTATTTGTGGATAAAAAATGACATAAATTTGGTTTAGGTTCAGTGTTGCATGACCGCGCAATTGTCATTCAAAATGCAACAGCGCTAAAAGCTGTAAATTGGCCTGGGTGGGAAGGGGGAAAAGTGCCCGGTATTGAAGTTGTTAATTAGGATTTTGTTGTCTAAAATGTAGGTTTGCTCCTAAGACTTATATTGGGGTGTATTCATTTTTACAACATGGTCTTGAATGAATTTGTTAGGAAAAATACTTTTTTGCGTGTGCAAATCAACGAATCTTGGTTGCAATCAATGGCTGACATTTGTGGGAGTATTTTGTAGCAGTGTTAATTTTGGCAGCAAATTTCAATTTAGTTTTAGTCTTAGTCTTAGGACTAAAATAGCATTTTACTTTTACTCCCATTTTAGTCTTCTGCAAGTGTTTTAGTTTTAGTCGTACTTAGTCGACTAAAACTCCAGTACATTTTAGTCGACTAAAACGTCCTACATTTTAGTCGACTAAAACTCATTTTAGTCATCTATAATCGAATGGGTGTAGTTCAATTGTAATTTGTAATGCATTATTTAAGCATTTCTCTACAATTTCCAAACTCATTATATACTACTGCTGGTCCTGGAGTGAAAAATCTAATATGTTATTATTTATGGTATTAAGCTTTGAGCTTGCACCAATTTTGGCAGCAAATTTCAATTTAGTTTTAGTTATAGTCTTTTGACTAAAATGCCATTTTAGTTTTTGTCGTATTTTAGTCATCTGAACTGTTTTAGTTTTAGTCGTATTTTAGTCGACTGAAATTGTGTTAATTTAGTCGACGAAAACGTTTTAGTCGGTTTTAGTCGACGAAATTAACACTGTTTTGTAGCATAGTGTCCCATAGAAAAAGTTGATTCTGAAAGGAAAGTAAAGGTTTTCTGATAAATATGTTGGGGTGTACTCATTTATTCTGAGCACTCTATGTCCAGATACAACTTTTTTTCATAGATTGAATGGAGGGTGGAAGGTTTAGACCTTTGCTGCTATCCAGGGCTCTGTTAGAGAGATTTCCCTTCACTTTCTGTCCTGCTGAGAATGTTTTACTAGACGTGAAGCGAGATGAACACTCCAGCAGAAGAAAATGCTTTCCTGTAGTAGAGCGGAGGGGGGGGGGGGGGGGATGGGGGGTCTAACCCTTCCATTCTCCATTCGAGCTATAAAAACAAGTTTTATCTGGACATACCTTTTAAAATTTGTAGGGTTCCCACACATTGATAGTTAGTGGAGAAATGCCACCTAACATTGATGGTCAGTGGAGAAATGTCACCTAACATTGATGGTCAGTGGAGAAATGCCACCAAACATTGATGGTCAGTGGAGAAATGCCACCTAACATTGATGGTCAGTGGAGAAATGCCACCTAACATTGATGGTCAGTGGGGAAATGCCTTCTTAATCTGGTCGTCAGTGAAATGCTCCCCAATATTGGGGTTACATTAGTTGAGTAAGGTAGAGAAACTGAGGGAGATGAGAAACACTGGAATACTAGTCAGTACCATCAAGGCTGCTGTTAGAAATCGTAGGGCCCCGTGCATCCTTCCTAATGGGCCCTCCAACCCCCCCCCCCAGGTGCAGCGGAACAGGGGCACTGATTTTATCCACCGGAACAGACAAAAAATCCCTCCTCTACTCCCACCTACTAAGCCCCTCTGTTGATGTGATGGGGCCCAGGGAAATGTATATTAAGCCCCGGTAAGCAAGTAGGAGCAGGGGGATGGCCAAGTACAATCAATGTATTTATTTAGGTGGAAATGAACAATAAAGTTGCCCCGGACCCCCTTGTTTAGGCAATGAGGCCTGAGCCCAGTACGACAGGACTGCCTTATCAGTGGGCCTGAGTACCATTGTGCAAACGTATATTGCTTTGTGAAAAAAAAACACCTCTAATATTTGGTGTTCTATATGTGTGATATGTAAAAATGTAGTTGAGTTTTTTACAGGATTTTAAAGGGATGCCTTAGGATTGCACATCATTTTAAAGGGCGCTTGACTAAATAAAGGTTGAGAAACACTTTATGTTATGAAGACAGTGCTGTGAACATTTTGGCCACAAGATGGCAGTGCACATGTAAAATGTAGTATATATCCGTTAAATACAGAGTGATATATTTCAAGCATTTCTTTCTTTTAATTTTGATGATTTAGGCTTACAGCTAGTGAAAACCCAAAATTCAGTATCTCAGAAAATTAGAATATTACATAGGACCAATAAAAAAAAGGATTTTTAATCCAGAAATGTTCATGTACAGTATAGTATGCATTTAATACTTGGTCGGGGCTCCTTTTGCATAACTTACTGCATCAATGCGGCGTGGCATGGAGGCGATCAACCTGTACTGAGGAGTTATGGACGCACAGGTTTCTTTAATAGCGGCCTTCAGCTCATCTGCATGGTTGGGTCTGGTGTCTCTCATTCTCCTCTTGACAATACCCCACAGATTCTCTATGGGATTTAGGTCAGGCAAATAAGCTGGCCAATCAAGCACAGTGATAAGATAATCATTAAACCAGGTATTGGTATTTTGGCAGTGTGGGCGGTGCCAAGTCCTGCTGGAAAATAAAATCCACATCTCCATAAAGCTGGTCAGCAGAGGGAAGCATTAAGTACTCTAGAAATTCCTTGTAGAGGGCTGTGCTGACTTTGGACTTGATAAAACACAGTGGACCTACACCAGCAGGTGACATGGCTCCCCAAATCATCACTGACTGTAAAAACTTCACACTGGACCTCATGCAACTTGGATTCTGTGCCTCTCCACTCTTCCTCCAGACTCTGGGACTTTGATTTCCAAATGAAATGCAAAATGTTCCAGTCAGTGATAATTTGGGAGCCATGTCATCTGCTGGTGTTGGTCCACTGTGTTTCAATAAATCCGAAGTCAATGCAGCCCTCTACCAGGAAATTCTAGAGCACTTCATGCTTCCCTCTGCTGACCAGCTTTATGGAGATGCTGATTTCCTTTTCCAGCAGGACTTGGCACCTTTCCACACTGCCAAAAGTACCAATACCTGGTTTAATGATCATGGTATCACTGTGCTTGATTGGCCAGCAAATTCGCCCGACCTAAACCCCATAGAGAGCCTGTGGGGTATTGTCAAGAGGAAGATGAGAGACACCAGACCCAACAATGCAGACGAGCTGAAGGCCGCTATTAAAGTTACCTGGGCTTCCATAAAACCTCAGCAGTGCCAAAGGCTGATCGCCTTCATGACGCGCCGCATTCATGCAGTAATTCATGCAAAAGGAGTCCCGACCAAGTATTGAGTGCATACCATGCTGTACATGGACATACTTTTCACTAGGCCAATATTTCTGTATTAAAAATACTTTTTTTAATTGGTCTTATGTAATATTCCAATTTTCTGATATACTGAATTTTGGGTTTTTACTAGCTGTAAGCCATAATGATCAAAATTAAAATAAATAAATGCTTGAAATATATCACTCTGTGTGTAACACATCTATATAAAATATATGAGTTTCACTTTTTGAATTGAATTACTGAAATAAATTACCTTTTTGATGATGATCATTTTATGAGATGCACCTGTATGTATAAACAAACAGCTTAAGAAAATGTGATATATACAGAGGGTAAAATAAGTATTGAACGCGTCGCTATTTTTCTATGTATTTTTTTTTCTAAAGGTACTATTGGCATGACACTTTCACCACATGTCGGTAACAACCAATGCAATCCATACATACAAGGAAACCAAAACAAGCAAGTTCAGAAATGAAGTTATGTGTAATAAAATGGAATGACACAGGGAAAAAGTATTGAACACGCTAAATGAAATGTATTTAATACTTGGTACAAAATCCTTTATTGGTAACGACAGCTTCAAGACGCCTCCTGTATGGAGAAACTAGTCGCATCAATTGCTCGAGTGTGATTTTGGCCCATTCTTCCACACAAACAGTCTTCAAATCTTGAAGGTTCCGTAGGACTCTTCTATGAACTCTGACCTATAGTTCTTGCCATAGATTTTCTATAGGATTTAACTGAGGTGATTGGCTGGGCCATTATTTTACCTGCTGTACATATGCACCAGAAATCATTTTTAGATGATAATGATATTTTTTACAGGTCACCCTATTCTTTTTCACCAGCACCGCTGATTTATGCATTCTCTGTAATTAAATCTAGATTGAAGAGAACCTGAGGTAAGAAAAGAAATGAAAAGGAACTGAACTCTGAAAACTGTGCTTAAAATAAGGCAGGCAAAGGACAAAGGATGAGTCACCAGTGTTGCCTGTGTTTTCCCTGCAGCTGATCTTTTCCTATTACTGACTTCAAGTGGTTGTAAAGGCAGAAGGTTTTTTTTACCTTAACTCATTCTCTCCATAAAGGTAAAAAAACATTCTGACTACAGGTCCCCCCCCCCATCCCCCCAAATACTTACCTGAGCCGGATCTCGGTCCAGTAATGTGCAAAAGAAGCTCTCTCCCTCCTCATAGGCTGAGACCTTTGGCTTCCACTGCTGTCAATCACAGCCAATGAGGAGAGAGCATGGGACGGGGCCAAGTCATGCTCTTTGTGTCAGTGGATACACAAAGCTGGCTCGTTAGCAAGCCTTCACAAGTGCTCTTGCTGCTGTCAATCAAATCCTATGAGGAGGAAGAGGGGGCAGAGCCTAGGCTAGCCCCACTGTGTGGATGCGCACAGCCTGGCTTAGGAGAGCGCCTGAATGGGTGCCCCAGAGCAAGCAGTTTGCTATGGGGACACTTGGAGGAGTGGACAGGGCCAGCAAGGGACACAAGAAGATGAGGAGCGGACAGCACCAGCAAATGACACCAGAAGAGGAGGAGCGGACATCGCTAGCAAGGGACACCAGAAGAGGAGGAGTGGGCAGGGTCAGCAAGGGACATCATAAGAGGAGGAGCGGACAGCGCCAGCAAGGGACACCAGAAGAGGAGGAGCGGACAGCGCCAGCAAGGGACACCAGAAGAGGAGGAGTGGACAGCGCTAGCAAGGGACACCAGAAGAAGAGTGGACAGCGCTAGCAAGGGATACCAGAAGAGGAGGAGCGGGCAGCGCCAGCAAGGGACACCAGAAGAGGAGGAGCGGACAGCGCCAGCAAGGGACACCAGAAGAGGAGGAGTGGACAGCGCTAGCAAGGGACACCAGAAGAAGAGTGGACAGCGCTAGCAAGGGACACCAGAAGAGGAGGAGCGGACAGCGCCAGCAAAGGACACCAGAAGAAGAGTGGACAGCGCCAGCAAGGGACACCACAAAGAAGAGCGGACACTATAAGAGGAGGAGCGGACAGTGCCAGCAGGGGACACTATAAGAGGAGGAGCGGACAGTGCCAGCAGGGGACACCATAAGAGGAGGAGTGGACAGTGCAAGCAAGGGACACCAGAAGAGGAGGAGTGGATAGTGCCAGCAAGGGACACCAGAAGAGGAGGAGTGGGCAGCACCAGCAAGGGACACCAGAAGAGGAGGAGCGGACAGTGCTAGCAAAGGACACCATTGGAGGAGGAGGGGACAGTGCTAGCAGGGGACACCATAAGAGGAGGAGCGGACAGCGCCAGCAAGGGACACCAGAAGAGGAGGAGCAGACAGTGCCAGCAAGGGACACCAGAAGAGGAGGAGCAGACAGTGCCAGCAAAGGACACCAGAAGAGGAGGAGCAGACAGTGCCAGCAGGGGACACCAGAAGAGGAGGAGTTGACAGTGCCAGCAGGGGACACCAGAAAAGAAGTGGACAGTGCCAGCAGGAGATACTGGAAGAGGAAGAGGAGTGGACAGTGCCAGCAAGGGACAGCAGAAGAGGAAAAGTGGACAGCGTCAGCATGGGACACTGGAAGAAGAGGAGTGGACAGCGTCAGCAAGGGACTTTAGAAGAGGTCAAGGTGTCAAAATAATTGCACAGACCAAATACAGCATCTTTTTATTTTAGTAAAAAAAATATATAGCTTTACAACCGCTGTAAGCTGGCTGGAAATGATTGAGATTTTTAGTTCAGCAGGGATCAGACAAATTTTCATCCATCTATGGCCGTTCCCCCACAACAGTCATTGTAATGATCATATTCTGTTGAACGGAATGTCATAAAACTTTTTTCGATCAGTGGCTGAGGCTGCTGATCAATATATTCTAACAGCAAAGATTTCCAGCTGTCAGAACACAATGTTCAAGCAGGGAGGATTCCTCTATTTACCTTGAATGTGTGGATGGGGAAATCCATTGTTTTCTTTTTTTTCTCTTTTTCGATCAGCTCACTGGCTAAGAAAAACAAAACAAAACAAAACAAAAAAATTATTAAGTTCCATACACGCTAGCGCATTTTTAATCTCCTATAAGCTTTTGTAGCGCTACTCCCACAGGAGTCGCTTGAGTATGTTTGGTTCTATACTCTGCCTCCCCCAAGAACCATCTCAGCCCCTCTGGCACACCTAGTGGTACTGTTAGTGTAGTGTCCTAGTGAATGACACACAGACGCAATTCAAACTGAATTCAGCATTCTCAGACTTTCTTAAACAGAGAAAGAAGCTATATAAGAGTGTCAAATCAGCCAAGTCCTGAAAACAGCAATCAAGATTCAGTTGAGGTAACTCTCAGAGCAGTTGAATGAAAAATGCAAAAACAAAAGAATGACAACAGTATACAAAGCAACAGACAGTAACAAGCATTAAGCAAATGGATTGTCAAAGGGTCATTAGTTAATATCAATACCAGCACTAATACTAAAAGGAAAACCCAGGCCGACCTATAGTACCTCTAATCCTAACGAGAGATTGAGTATTATTGGTACCGTTAACGTGTCCCCTTTAAGAGCAAAAGGATAGTGTTCTGAATACAAGGCCTTGCAATTATCTTCACCAGCAAAGGATCCTTAAGTATGGCAAAAATGATCAGCAACTAGTGCAAGGGTACTTGCTCTGACTAATGACAGGTCCTCTTGACAATGTCTGTATATAGTTGTAGCACCCTCCTAGGTAGGTGCTAGAGAGAGAGAGTATAGTTTTGGATCCTTTCTGCTTACCAGAGGGATTTCAGGTCAATCTATATTGTTCTCTGCCTACCAGAGAGCAGGATCTCCTAGTGAGGTCTGCTTAATGTGCTCAGGTGCAGCTTAGTTTGTCTGAAGTGTTTCACACTGCTCCAATAGGGAGGCATATTGGACAGTGGGAGGAAACCTGAAAAATGAGTGCACAGGCGTTTAATACAGCCCTGGTGATTTGACAGAGGAAAGTTCCTAGGTGTATGCTGGGATACTGTATAAATGCCAGGAGCACATGTGTTCAGGGTCTTTCAGCTGGAGAGTGGGGTCCCAGGGGAAGGGGGTGGCTGCCTCATCCTTTGTAGAAGTTGCCATGCGGCCTCAGGGGAAAGGGGAGACACTGGAGGATCTGATTCTGCAGTACAGTGAGTACAGGTATGTGTCAAGGGGCCTGATCTCAGGGGGGCACCCCTGCAGCTAGAAGAGTCAGTCGACGGGTGTCAGTAAAGGGGATACTAGTGAGTATGCTGAAAAGAATGTAGATCACCAAGTCTATTGCTGAAGAAAGAGCAAGGAGACTTAACCCTTTCCATACATGTGGCAGTATGGTTTAAGCAGCATGACTGCTTCCACAAGCAACCTGGTCAGGCCAAGTGAGAGGTGTCCTTATCAACTGTATATAGTTCCATTTGGAGTATCCAACTATTCTCTTCTCACATCCAAGTTTACATTAAATACAAAAAACTAACACCCCTGGACTGTTTATTGAGTAACGAGCCATTGGGAGTAAGGATGAATGTGTGAACTGTCCCTAACTGACTGTGTGCTGGTAATCAGAGGAGGCCCAACAAGTCATCATACAGCAAGCCCTACAGGGACAGTGCTACATACTGTTCAAAGTGGAGTGCTAATGGCTAGCAATAGGACTTTGGGCATTCGCTCGCTCACCAATCCTGATGACACAGCGACTATACTGCAAGCGATGCAAATCTGTCCTCCATCTGACGATCAGGTCTCATGTCGAGGCGGCTGCCTGGTTGGCTGGTTCAGTGATCTGTCTGGAAAATCTGCTGTCAGCGATGTTGCTAGGATCCCCCTGGCGTGACGGAGCAAAGTTTGTCCTAGCTGGGCTGGAACCACGGCAACAGTGGGTGGCATGGTAGGCCGCAATCCTCCAAGGATCACATCGGCCTCTATAGACACATCCCTCTTTTTTCCCTCCTTGTTGGTCTGCCCTGGTCCCAGGCAGACAAGATGGAGTCCTCTCTCTATCCTCTATCCTCCCAGTCCCTGGGGGCAGGAACTGGAACTTGTAGTCTCTGCCCCCAGGGACTAGAATGGAGCCACCTGTGCTGGGAACTACATGTCCCAGAGTTCCTTCAGTCCTGCCTGGATTGGATCGCTCTTTCTGCCAATGAGAAACAGGGGAGGGGACTGAGTATCTGTGAATACCTCTCACTCAGTGCACAGTGAGAAGAGGATAGAGGAGAGGGGCGGGGGGTAAATTCCCCCACAGGAGCTGACAAGCTATGTCTCTCCCTTCAGTGAGAGCCTCGGTAAGCTTGGCACGGTCGTGGGAATTGCAGGGCACCAGCTACTGTACACTGTTATTATATTTTCTGCTCCTAGATGCTAATTAGTGTTATCCTATGTGTCCATGGACACTACTTTAGGCTATTAGCTTTTTTTGAGCTTCAGCGTCTAGGGGCAGTTTCTTGGAGCATCAGAAAGGCTCCTAAACGCTGCTAAGCACTCCTAAAATGCTACTAATAGCGTTTATTGAGCTTTTTTTTCCTTTTACTGCCAATAAAATGCTAACGCTCCTAAACGCTACTACAACACTGTTAAATGCTACAAAAAGCTATTACCAGCATTTTTTATTCAGCTTTTTTTCCAGCTTTTTTAAGCTTAAAAAATTGCTAGTGTTCATGGAGCCTTAAGCTATGGACAACATAAAAAGATACTAACTCGGATCAACCACAAAAAGTAGATGAGGCTTACGAATCTCTGTAAGTCTGCCCTATCTAATTCAACCTATCACCGCGACCACCTGGGTCCAGTTTGTGGCACAGTCCGCGTAACAAAAACAACCATAAGGAGAAACAGCTGTGCGCCAAGAATCCTACATAAAGGGACATTAGGGTTATAAAAGCAATTGAAAATTCCCAAATATTAAGCTATGGGCAGCCTTACTATTAGGGATGAGCAAGATGTACCTGGGTTTGGTTACCAGGTTGCTTGCCAAGCAGCTCACAAGTTCTGAAGGTTAATTTGAACCCTACTGAGCTCAGTGGGAGCCGGATCTTTAAAATCAATTCTGACCGTTTTGAACCATTTTACTTCCTTTGGCCATTTAACACATCCTGGTCTTGAAGGGGTTAAAACAAGCTTATGGCTGTACAGTAAAATTGATCCGGGTGGCAGCCATCCAATCACTTTTTCAGTACCGGTGATAGTGGTCACCAGGGCAAGTAGAAAGGAGTCATCTTTCCAGCAAGGACACCGACAGCAATAAAAGCCACCCCCGCTGGCCACAGTCTGGCCCCCCTAGAGTCTGAAGGACATTAAAATGGCCCTTCAGACTCCTGATCTAAAAAAATGAAAGTATATTTTTGGTGTTTCACCCTCTTAGGTAGGTGCTAGGGAAAAAAATAGTTTGCTCTGCCTGCTTCACAGGGGAGCCTGATCTGTAGTTATGCCTGTTACATGTCTCCAGTAGGGATGATCGAACTTTTGAAAAGTTTGGTTCGGTTGAAGAGTGTTTAGCGGTGGTTATGGTTACCATATCTGGCGCCCATTTGAGACGTGGGGGAGGGGGAGCCCCGGGGGTCGGCGCCCGGTCTCTGTGGGGGGGGGGGTCGCGCCGGGCCACAGTGTTGTTCCCTTTAGGGGTGGTCTGGTGTGGCCTTCCTGTCAGCTCCCTGCGGGAGTTTTGGGCCGGGGGCTGGTCTGGGGGGGTACTCCGCCCTAGGCAATGTGATGGCGCTGTCTGATGGCGGAGCCAGGTATGCAGTGCTCGTTGTGATTGTTGCTTACTTCAACCAGTGTACCTGTATGTTGCAATTGTTATTTGTTCTTTTTGAAAAAATTCAATAAAAACTATTGAAAAGAAAAGTTTGGTTCGACCAGAACACCTGAATTTCCCGAAAGTTTGATTTGGATTCCAGAACCCCATTGAAATCAGTGGGACCCGAACTTCGGGAATCAAAAAACACCATTTTGAAGCCCTAAAACCTCATAAATGCCCCTAAAAAGTGCCTAGGGTTCCGGGTCATGCCCCAGGGACTACGAATCAGGCAAAAAAAAAGTTCTTAAAAATTGTCGTTTTTGATAGAGAGCCAATTATTGAAAAAATTATTGAAAAAAAAAAAAGAGATTTCTTTGGATTTAGTGTCTGGGGGGTCTAAAACGTGTACCTGTGAAGTTTCAGCTCTGTAGCATGTCCAGAACCAGAAAAAAAAAACAGATTATTTTTCTTAGAATTTCAGTAGCGCAGGGATGATGTTACCCTCCTTTCATAAAGTGCAAATAAATAAAGTGCATAAATTGCATAAATAATCCAAAACATCAAACTAAGCAAGAACAGAGTCCTTCAAAAGTCTTTGTTTATGTAGTGCTAGAGCAATACACAGTGCCTTTAATGCAGGGTCATTGGTGTCAGTTATAGGAACCACCGTACAATGTCACCACCACCAGCTCTGGCACTACATAAACAAGCAGCAAACATTGTAACAAAGCAGGAGAAACACATATGCTTCCACTCTTTTCAAAAGCCTCTGTATCACAGTGCTAGAGGTTAGGCGGGGCTATGTTATATACTGTGGGGTGTATTCACTCCTGATTGGCCTCTGGTCCCCGTAGTCACTCCAATCACGTTCCTAGCAGACTCCTGCCCCCTCATTGGCTTTTACTGACGTTTCTGGGCCAATCACGGGCTTTTAAAGCCCACTTCCTGTCCCATTGCATTTTGGGCGGTTCTGGTGACCGAATTCCGAACACCCAATGTTCGGGTCGAAGCGATGGTCGACCCGAACCGTTCGATCATCCCTAGTGTCCAGTGGGTGATTCATCTGGGCTGAGGGAGTGTCCCCACTGTATCCATTAAGGGAGCCTGTTGGACAGTGGAGGAAGCCCAGCCAGTGACACACAGGCTTTTGTGGCTGTCTCAGTGGGTTGGCACAACAGTGGTGCATCCTGGGATATGTCATAAAAGCCAGGGGCACATGTGACAGGGTGTCTTTGGGCAGGAAGCCAGGTCCTAGGAGTATGGACCTGTCTGTATGGAAGGTGGTCACAGACAGTCGGCCTAGTGAGTCAGAGTGTGCTGCTGAGCCAAGAGGTCCAGGAAGCTGACAAGTGGAGTTGGAAGCAGAGTGGCCTTGGGACTAACAGTGTTCGTGAGTACCAGGGAGCTTGCCAGGGATCTGCCTAGGAAGGGGACCACTCCAGTAGGGTATCAGTGGGCAGAAGGTCAGCGCACACAATCAGTGAGAAAGGGGGTGCCAAGTTAGACCCTGAAGAGTAACCTAAACGAGAGTACATATTCTTTATCTTCACTTCAGTGTGAAGGTGAAGCAGCGGCCTTGCCGCATTCTACAGTCAGTTGTCCTCAGAATTGTGCATAGTTCAAGTTGGAGTATCCCACTCATCCCTTCTCCCATCCAAGCTCCAAATAAAAGATCCAGATCCCCTGGACTGTTTATTGTCTGAGCCACGTATTTAAAGAGATACGTTTCTACAGACTGTTGCTACGGGTAACCCAGGGGAATCCAAGAAGTGTAATTCTCAGCAGCTCCCTAGGGGGCAGTGCTACATTGGGTTGAAATGCACTTGCTGGAGGAGTAGAGTTGGTGGATGGGGGTTATGTGTCAAGTATTAACATTTAATCTTTTAGCAATCTGTTACCTGAACAGTGAAAGATGTGCAGCACACTGATGAGATTTTCTCCTCCTGTTAGCACATGTACATGCAGCAGAATCCAATTGGCTCCTAGTGTTGGCCCTCCCTTTTCTAGTTTGAGCACTGCTGTTCAAGGAAATACATAGTTACATAGTTACATAGTTAGTGAGGCTGAAAAAAGACACAAGTCCATCCAGTTCAACCTATGATGTGTGTGTGTTTGCTTTTCACCGTACATTGTATACCCCTGTATGTTGTGGTCTATAGTTACATAGTTAGTTATACAAGAAGCTGATGTTAAGACAAGTTCAGGCACCAACACCAATTGCATTTAAAACACAGAGGGGTGGAATTTGTAATAGACTGTGCACTTTGCAAAGTGCAGTGGCTCCAGAGCTTAGTAAACGAGCAGAAGCTCTGCTGACTTCCATCATCCAATCATGTGCAAGCAAAAATGCATTTTTTTTTTAATTTTCCTTGCACGTGATTGAGTATCCTTTGCAAAGTGAACCTTTACTTCATTGACCAAGATCTGGAGCAACTACTTTTGCAGAGTGTAAGTAGTGCACAGTCTATTTGCTTTTAGTAAATCAACCCCAATCGTTTTTTTAATGAACTTGTAATTGCTTTAATACATTTTGCCAATATACTTTTTGCACCTGTCTTATTGACCTAATGTCCATAATTTCTAAATTCATGACACTTCTGCATTGTGTTAACAATCTCCTAAAAGACCATTATTACACTTAACATAGATTATCCAATCCGGTTAGAAATAGTGCCACATCCCATAAATTAGACCAATCACATATTCCTGCATATATTTTTTATTTTTCCTGAATAGTGATATTCTGTGAATGTTTTGGTGGTTATCAAGCTGAAGATATCCGTGGCGCCTTCCTATTTCTTTTGCTTTTTTACAGCTTTTTCTAAGTGGATTTTTTCCCCCCTTCACATACATTATCCATGTTCATGTGTTTCACTGTGGCTAAAGGCCCGTACACACGATAAGAAAATCTGAAGGGAAATTTTGTCCGACGACCGATCTGCAGATTTTCGGATTGTTAGTATGGTGCTTTCAACAGCTGACAAAATCCTGATGTGCAGGCTATAAAATTTTTGTTGTCCGTAATACAACGTCCGGTTTTCATCTCATTAGTACAGATTTCGACGGAAAAAAATCTTAAGAGCAAGACTAGGCATGCTCAGAGACTAAAGAACACATACAAAGCAATCCAACACATGACATCACTTCTGAAGTAGAATTCTGTCGTACGGGAAAATTCGTATGAAAATAACCTCTTCACTTTCCACATCAGACTAGCATGCCACAAAAAGCTGACGACAGATCGTTCGATAATCTGATCGTGTGTACGGGGCTTTACCTGTATGACCCTGGAGTTACCTTTGTTATGTTTTTATATGCACAGTGTTTTTAAAGAGTTATATTAAACTTTTAGCCCTCATGCACACGGGGCGTCAGAAAAAACGAGCTGCAGAGCCACTTCTAACGCCAGGAAAAAGCAGCTGTAAAAACGTGCTTTTAGTAGCTTTTTCCATTTACGTTATTGCACGTTTGGCCACGTCGCTTTTAGCAGCGTTTTTTCTGCCTCCATTCAAAATCAATGGTTCCCTATGTGAGCCTTTTGATTTGAATGGAAGGCGCACCGCAAGTTGGATCATTCTGATCCGACTTGAGGTGCGACTTGCGCTGTGAGAATCTTGAGGAGGGACTCCACGCCAAAATGAGGAAAAAAACGGCATGGGGTCCCCCCCAAAATCATACCAAACCCTTATCCGAGCATGCAGCTCAGCAACCCAGGAAAGGGGAGGGGACGAGCGAGTGGCCCCACCCCCCTGGACCATACCAGGCCACACGCCCTCAACATGGGGGGTGTGGGTGCTTTGGGGCAGGGGGGGCTCTGCACCCCCCCACCCCAAAGCACCTTGCCCCCATGTTGATGAGGACAAGGGCCTCTTCCCGACAACGCTGGCCGGTGGTTGTGGGGGTCTGCGGGCAGGGGCTCATCGGAATCTGGAAGCCCCCTTTAACAAGGGGGCCTCCCAGATCCCGGACCCCCTCCCTATGTGAATGGGTATGGGGTACATTGTACCCCTACCCATTCACCCCATAAAAGGCAGTGTATGTAAATAATGACAGGAGACGTTTTGAAAAGTTTATTAAAAATCTTCATCCGCTCTTCTCCGCTCTTCTCCTCTCCGCTCTTCTGGTCTTCTCCTCTCCGCTCTTCTCCCCTCCGCTCTTCTGCCCTCCGCTCTTCTGCTCTTTTGTCCTTCTGCTCTTTTGCCTCCTCTGGTCTTCTTCTTCCTCCGGTCCTCCTCCGACGCTGTCCCCGGTGATTATGCCGGTCTCCGATCTCTGCAGCTTATTATATAGCCATTAGGGGCGTGGTCTCCTGGTCATTGACATAAGGGGGTGGGGCCTCCCGGTGACATCACCGGGAGGCCACTCCCCTAATGGCTATATAATAAGCTGACCCGAAGGGCTTGGTTTGGAGCCTGGGGGGGGGGGGGGGACCCATGCCATTTTTTCCCCATTTTAGCATGGAGTTCCCCCTCAAGATTCTCACAGCGCAAGTCGCACCGCAAGTCAGATCATCCTAAGCAACGTTATTCAGCCTTTAGCAGCATCAGGCGTTTTTACAGCTTGACGCTGCAGCTCCAGAACGCACTGGTCCTGTGTTTTTTTTGCAGCTATTAAACGCCTATGCCACTTGGAGCTCCTAAAAGCTCTATGTGTGCATGAGGCCATAGAATAACATGGATGGGCGTTCTGCAGCTGCAAAAAAAAACGTCTGACATTGCTAACAGCAGCTCCAAAAACGTCCTGTGTGCATGGGGCCTTAAAGTTACTTTTGTTTTTAACTTTTTTGATGCCTTTAAAATCCCAATTTTTGCTATTTGTGTTTTACCACTTGTTATGTGAAGTTTATTGAGTAACTCTATTTTTTTTTCACAGAATATGTAGTGCTTAGCAGAGTTCTTCTGTACATGTTGTGGCTGGCCTAGCCTTCACCTCTTTGAAGTGTTCTGTTTTTGAGTAAGTTAATATTACTGTTCCTCAACAATGCGTTCATGAGCCTTTCAAACACCATAAAACAGATCGACTCAAGGAAATGTTATGTAGCAGGTTTTCTAGGCCTGTGGCCTGAGGGGGGTCTGCCATTGTTACTGGTTCCCTCTCCAGCCCATGTGAGCTGCGGCCCTGGGTGTGAGAACTGACATATTGACAACTCCGGCATTTTTGTTTTGTTGTTTTATTGTATTTGAAGGGGATGGGAGAAGGGAATGAGTGGGATACTCCTTTAGGCTCAACTAAGTACAACTTGGGACTTCTTCCTGAAAATGTCTGTTAACGCTGTCTTGACGCCAGCCGACGCTAGCCAGCGCTCACTGACGCTTGGAACACACTGTAACCTGGATGAAGTGCTGAATCTTCGACTTGATGTCCAGAAGACCCAGGACTGTGAAGTATTGAACTACTGACACTGTTGCACTCAGGGCTGGTGCAAGGATTTTTGACACCCTAGGCGTAACCTCATTTTGCCGCCCCCCCCCCCTCCGCTCCTGACTGCGCCCCCTTTGCCCCTGCCTATGTATATGGTGGAGGTGGTGGGGTGGATATTTTTACGTCGCCTCTCCACCTATTTCTTCAGCCGTGATCCTCGGGCCTGCACCTGTGCCTCTGGACCGGGCCTGAACACAAATAGTAGCGGCACCGGCTCACTTCCTCATGCCAGCCATGGTCCACAGGTATACGGACAGGCTAGGATAGTATATAGACAGGGAACAGTCCAAGACAAGAGGCTGCAGTGCAGGCAGGGGTCTACTACCCACGTGTGTCAGTGCCAGACCTACCCACTGGGGGGGGTCTCATGTAGACACTCCCAGCTGTTAAGCGCCCCCTGCAGCAGGTGTGGGGTTGGGGCTTGGAGGTGTGTGTGTGGGTGGTAGGGAAGGCTGGTAATTGTACATGCATCACTGGGGATCCTCTGTGGCAGATCATCAGCTGTTACCGATACCCTTCACTCAGCTGCCATTACCTGGGATGCTGGATCCACCATCTGCCAGCCTGGACAGGGGAGATATGGATGGCAAAGATTCCAATTTGCTCCCCCTTCCTGAATGCATAAACTGTCATTAGACCATATTATAACTGGCTCAGACATGCGGGCGGGCGGGTGTCTCAGACATGCAGGCGGGCGGGCGGTTGGCTCAGACATGCAGGCGGGCGGGTGGACGGCTCAGACATGCGGGCGGGCGGGCAGACGGCTCAGACATGTGGGCAGGCGGGCGGACGGCTCAGACATGCGGGCGGGCTGGCAGGAGAACAGTCAGATAAGGCGGGTAGGATCTCAAAAGCTGGCCACAATTCCCACCCACACAAGAGCCTGGTAGCCAGAGGAGATCCAGTCCAGCACTTGAAGTAGGGGCGGAGCAAACTCCTCCTATGACTGGAGTGACTGCAGGCCTATCTCCTGTCATGTAGATAGCTGGGGAGCAGAGCGCACTTCTGCTCTCGATGCCCGCCGCTCTCCACATAGCGCCCCCTACTGGTGTGCGCTCTAGGCCGGCGCCTACCTTGTTTATAGGTAGCGCCGGGCCTGGGCCTGCACTGCAAAGTCACTGACTACTCCCTCCCAGCCTTGCACTGGCTTGAGGTAGCTTGACGTGAATTCCTGTATGGCTGCAACTCTCAACTGGCACTCCGTACAATTCAGGGCCCAAACTTGCAAGCACCCCCTTTACACTTTTAGCTCTTCAGGGTCCACTGACTATACACCCCCTCTGTAACTTCAGGGTCCTCAACCTAGGCACCCCCTTTACAGATAGCTGACACTGGATCCCAGAACCTCCTCCAGAGCGGCCTCCTCTAACACTTCAGGCAGACTCCCAGGGGCAATCCTCAGTACTCACAACCTGTAGGCTTTCCTGGGACTGGACCCCTCTCACTCTCCGCTGGTTCTCGGCACACCGGATCCCCTCAGCTCAACTCAGCACTCTCTGGATTTCTCAGGCAACACCCTGAGATATCCGCTTCCTCAGACAGGAGGAGAGACAGCCGTACTCTCCCTCCTTGGACTTTGCTTCCCGCCAAAGACCACGAGTCATGCGCCCCCTTCAGACTTATACCCCTCTCCACAATCCTCTGTGGCAGAATCTGCCTTCTGGGGTAGATACAAGTCAGAATGTATCTCTGATTGGGTTTCCTCCACTGCCCTACCAGAAACCTATAATGGAGCAAGTGGGGAGACTCCCCTCCCAGGAGACACACTTGGAAACCCTGACAACCTGCCTAGCAAAAGAAACCTGACCCTGCTGTTAGGCAGACAAGGCCCACTATGCATTTACCTTGCACCTACCTGTAGGGTGCTACAGTTACATAATATAAGGGCTGTATCAAAAGTAATACAAAAGTGGACATAACTTTATTACCTTACATAGATCGTTCAGATTTCACATGTTGGTAGCTTAACTCTTCCTCTATAGTAACTTTTCTTCTTTTTCATTGCAGGTAAATAATGGATTCCAAGCAGAAGCAATGTGCCATCATTGAGTTCTTAATGAAGGAGGGGTACAGGCTGTCTGACATTCGCAGAAAAAATCAGGAGGACATTTTATATATATTTGTTTTAAGAGTTTTATTGAAATTCAAATTAATACAAAGCACTGTGACATGCGTGTTCATTTTTTAAAACATAGTCCAGAACATTATACTGTAAGCATACATTGATGTAAATATGCTTATGGTAGACAAAGAAGGTTTTAAATTGTCCTGCTCCTCAACCTTCAACCATCTGAATTTAAATATCAATGGAACCAAAAAAGAAAAAAAAGGAGGGGTGGGGAGAACTACCAGGGTAAGGAAAGGTATGCAAGGGGGAGGGTCAAGCCTGGTACACACCACCAGTTTTCTTTTTCGTTCAACTGACTGAACTTTCGAAGTGACTTAGAGCACTGATCGGAAGCCGGTTGGCTGCTAGTTTTCCAGCATGCACCTCTGACAGAGGCCAGCCGAACGGCCTGGCTTCTGTCAGAACGGCTGCATTACAGGTGGGTCGAATGTCAGTCTCTTTTTTTTTTACCGACCAATGTCCGTGTGTACAAGGCTTAAGAGGAAAAAAAAACAGAGAGGGAGGAGGACAGGACTAGATGGAAAGTCTGAGGTTGATTAACAAGGGGAGCCCAGGGTGGGATGTGCTTCAACTCTTTGCACCTAAGAAAGAGAAAGGGGGATTATTGCTAAAAAGGTTGGGTCAGTAAGGTGAGGGTAATAATGTTAAATAGTATGGGAGTGCATCTGAAAGGTAGAAGGCATGCACAGTAGGTGTAGATCCATGGGGTCTAGGTTTCATGAAATTTGGACATAGTATCATTTGCAATGCTGTGAGTTCTTGTAGAAACCAGGTCATTAACCTCTGTAAAAGGTATTGGTCGAGACTTCTATGCTCTAGACTGTTTAGCAGCTGTAGGAATATGGGTAACCAGTTTAAATTTGGTAAGCAAAGACGCCTTGGGTTTCTTAAGGAGAGCCTCATGGGGGTTTCCGTAAATATAAGTTCTAATCACAGTGTAAAGACCCTAATCCAGAACCTTTGTTTTGGGGATGTGCAAAAAGTGTCCCTCTGCCTGACAACCATGAAAGCATCAGCCTGGGAAGGTAGGGATACAGCAGAAAATCCGCTGTATGCATTGGAATTCTGTAACTTTCCTAAACCACTAAGACGGCACAACTTTAAGGAATGCACAGCCATACCTGGTGCCAATCCTCCTGTTTGAAAGTTATCCCTAATAAGATGCAGATTATATAAGAATGAGATAAAGCCCTGACCTTGGGGGTTTTCTGATAGATGGTTCTCAAACATTTAAGCAAGGAGATCCTCAGAAAGAAATGTGCTACTGAAGAAATTATTTTATCTGCAGGTACTAAAAAAAAGCACCAGGCTCTAAACCGTGTGAGGACTGAAGGGTAGAAAAAGACATCACCCCAGAAGCCATCAAAAAGGTTCAGCTAAAGCGAAATTTCACCCAAAAGGGGAAGTTCCACTTTTCTGCCTGCCGCACTCCCACCCCCCCCCCCCCCTTCAACTTTTGGCACATTTTTTTGGGAAGTGGGTACCTGGTTATGACAGGTACCTGCTCCCACTTCCACCCGGATTTCCTATTTTATACAACATTGTTCTTTCCTGTGCAACCGTGATTCAGAATAATGTTTTTTATACCAGTAATGCTCTTTGTGTCAGCCGTGGCCTTGGGGCTCTTCCTGGTACTGAGCTTGATAAAGGAAAAGGAATTGGCAGCACTGCAGGTTGAGTCAAAATCCAGATTTATTGACTGGACATCCAAATATGACAATCGTGACAAGGTAGACGCGTTTCACACGCTGACTGTGTGCTTATTCATTACCTGAGCTTCCCGCCCCCAGGCCTCCTCCGCTGTCACTTCCGTTTCTGGGTTTTAAATGTCCTGTGTTATGTTGTTTTCCCCATTGGTCTGAGGAAGGAGCACTTCTGCGCATGCTCCGAAACGTGTTACCGCCCCTCCGCGCTCGTGCGGTCCATCCGAGAGGCATGCGTTCCACCGCTGCCTCGGTTTGATCCAGTCCCTCCTATTGTTTCCCTCTACAGCGTCATCTCCCGGCTGCCGGTCAGCCAGAGGACGGAACCGCTGTGGACCAGGAAGGGACCCCAGAGCCACGAGTATATACATCAGCTTCCATGTAAGTCTGTGTTATTGTCATGCAATAAAGTTACATCTGCCACACTCAGCGGCGCCTATTTTTTCTCTCTCACCCGTATTTCCTAGGTCATCCGAGAGGGAGTTAGACCCCCCTCTTTGTCGGCAACTTTCTGGGACACATCACAGGTCCCAGAAGGCTGTGGGACCGTTCACAAAGCACAACACGGCTCATGTATGCACAGTGGGAAGCCGCCTGTGATTCCCCAAGCAGTCGCAGCCGGCTTTTTACACCCGAATCGGCCCGTGTGAGGACGGCGCTGGAACCCTGGATAGTGAGTGTCCTTTTATTAACAGCATTTGTTCTTTCTATGGTGAAGAAACTCTTTAAACACAGCCTCTTTAAACTGTCCTGAATCTTTCTATCCAAGAAATGTTTTTATTCTCCCAAGAGTTTTCAAGGCTTTTTTTCTTCTTTCTAAAACTTTAAATAAAGTTTCCACAATCCTAGTTGTGTATCTGAAATAACAACATAAACCACTTAAAATGGTAAGAAAAACAATCTTTTCTGTGATAAAAAAAAAGGACCCATGATGTCTCCAAGTGCCAGGTACATGTAGCTATTTTAATGGGTGACAACTGCTTCTCAGCGTGGTATAGGCTAACCCATAATTCAATGACATGTTTTGATGCTCTGTTCATACTTGGCAGCCTAGCAGTCTGATTTAGTAAATTGGGTGGACATGAACGCCCGATGGCGTCAGATTTCAGGCAGATGGTAATTTGCATAATTTAAGGAAGGTAGACATGTTCACTGACCTGAGTTGTCTTTTGTAAAGTCTTTCAGGATTTAAGTCACTTATAGAGTTTCTTTATGCCAAGTTGCGTGTACTTGAACAGCAGGACTTACACCAAAGTATACAGTATATTATTTTTCCAGCAGGAGTGCACTGGAAAGATACATAGATAAAGCAATATAAATTAAGGTGCCCCACTCTCAAAAAATATGAGTAGAAAGCAACTTACAGTGAAAGTATTTTACAATCTGCAGCCTTTTTCTGACATTTGATGTTTACAAGTAAAAATGTGTATTTTTTGCTAGAATCCCCAAACTTTATATATATAACTTTTTTTTTAGCAGAGACCCTAAAGAATAAAATAGCTGTCATTGCAATTTTTTATGTCACGCGGTTTTTGCACAGCGGTTTTCAAATGCACTTTTTGTTGGGAAAAAAAAACATGAATTTAAAAAATAAAACATAATATATACCACAATGTTTTTGCATAATATGAAAGATAATGTTAGGCTGAGTAAATAGATACCTGTCATGCTTTAAAATTGCGCCCCCTTTCAGTGCGACTCTGTAAATGCTTTTGATTATTATGGGGCTGTCTTTATTTATATCTCACAGGGGAGTTGCTGCTTAACTACTTGCTAACCGTCTGTACCGCACTGTAAAGCGATATGGTAACAATCTGAGAACCCATCTCTCAATTCTGGCGGATGGTTTTGAGCGTGGCGAATATATCACTTCCAGAGGCTTGTGGTCTGTGATGATTTCAAAATCAAGGCCGTAGAGATAGGTGTGAAACCTTTCACATCCCCAAACAACAGCCAAAGCTTCTTTCTCAGTCTGAGAATAACGTCTCTCTACATCAGTGAGGCATCTGCTTGCATACTGAATAGGCCTGTAATCGCCTGTGCATTGTCTCTGAACCAAGATGGCGCCTAACCCCACAGGGCTAGCATCGACAATAACTTGAGTGTGTGCAGTAGGATTGAAATAAGCCAAAGTTGTGGCGCAAGTCAGCCGTCTCTTAAGTTCATCAAATGCACCTTGTTCCAAAAAGCCCCACTTCCACGGGACTGCTTTGCGAGTCAACACTCTCAAAGGTTCACTGACAGTCGCCATATCTGGAATAAACTTGGCACAGTAATTCACTAGCCCAAGAAAACTGCGTATTTCTGCAGGGTTTTCAGGATTTCTGGCATCAGACACAGCTTTAATTTTACAGTCCTCCGGACCAATGCCCCTGTCAGACGGCACATGGCCCATAAAAGTCATTTTATTCATTTGAAATGTGCATTTCTTCTCATTTAATGTTAACCCTTTCTCCTTCAAGCGATTTAGCACTGCACGGAGACGTTCATCGTGCTCCTGTGTGTTTGTTCCCCACACAATTATATCATCAGAAATGTTATGCGTGCCTTCACAACCATGTAGCACTTGCTGAATCACATGTTGATAGGCCTCCGGTGCGGACGATACGCCAAACATCAACCTCTTGTATCTAAAAAGACCTTTATGGCTTGCAAATGTAGTGATGACTCTAGATGCTGGGGTCAATTCAATCTGATGATAACCCCATTTCAAATCCAGTTTACTGAAGACACTTGCCCCATTCATTGCATGTAGAACATCTTCAATAGTGGGAATTGGATGTCTCTCTCTCTGCACAGCTTGGTTAGCACATCTCATGTCCACACAAATCCGAATATCTGTGCCCTTTGGTACAACAACTAACGGCGATACCCACGGAGTGGGCCCTTCCACAGGTTCAATAATGTCAAGGTCTAGCAGCTCTGCCAGTTTGTGCTCAACAGGTGATCTCAGGCTATAAGGAAGTCTGCGTACTGGCTGTGCAATAGGCTTTACATGTGGATCAATGTGAAGCTCCAATTGAAAATCCTTTAATTTTCCAAACCCAGAGAAGCAATCTTTAAATTCCTCTTTCAATGCAGAAATAGCAGGAGACACCATATTCACTCTTGCGCTGCCCACATCACGGCCAATCTGTAACACCCCTAGTGCCATTGAGGTTTGACGACCAAGCAGAGGCGACCCTGTGCCATCTACAACATAGAATTCGGTCTGCAATGGAGGACCAGTCTCATGTGTTTGAACAGAGGTATAAAATTTGCCTTTAAGTTGCAGTGGTGTACTGGAGCCATAAGTATAAATCTGTTTAGTGGTGTTACACAATTTAAGGTGATTTTCTCTGCCATTAAGACTGTGCCAAGAAGCCAAGTCCATAACATTGCATGTAGCTCCAGTCAATCAACACTGACACTTCTGTATTTCCAATCTTAATGGTTAATATCCCAGCTTGCAGAGAACACAGGGAGAATATAAATTCACAGTCAGGAGCACTCTCTTTATCCTCAGCTATAACATTAAGGCTCGGTTCACACTGATGCGATGCGGGAAGGCTGCGAATTCGCAGCCTGTTCCCGCATCGCACACGCACCCCCGGCAGTTCACACTGCCATATGCGATACGCTGGGGGTGTCAATGTAATCTTAACGACACCCCCAGTTTGATCGCATATCGCAGTGCGATCGTGCAGTTCGCACAGGATCGGATCGCACAAGTGTGAACCGCTGTGCGATCCGATCCTGATGCGGCAGCAAAAATGCCTCCTGTGCGTGTTTGCTGCGGGTGCGATGCGAATTTAGCCATACAAACTGTATGGCTAAACTCGCACCGCACAGCTGATCGCATGTCATGTCGGAGCAGTGCGCTCCGACATGACATGCGAACCCCGCACATGCAGTAGTGTGAACCGGGGCTTACTTGTGCAGATTGTCCTTTGGTTTTGTTATCTCTGGTTGTACTTCTACACACAGCTGCAAAATGACCTGTCTTTCCACAAGCATAGCACATTTTATTCTGTACCACAGTGCAGTCCTGACTTGTGTGTCCCGCCCTGCCACATTTATTGCAGGTGATATGTAAAGTCCTCTTTGGAAAACTCTCTTTCCTACTCCGATATTCCTATTATTATAGGTAGGTTTGGAGACTGTATTGACAGATGCAGTGTTCTTGGTTTCAATATGCAGAGCCTGGAGCTCAGACAGTTCAATGGCTCTTGCAATCTCCTGCAGACTAGTAAGTGTGAGACTAGGTTCTCTCAATAATCTCCTCCTGAGGTGCACAGATGTGCATTTCTCTATGACCTGATCTCTGATTATCTCCTCAGTTACAGTCCCAAAATCACAAGACTTTGCCAGATATTTCAGCCTAGTCACATAACTGTCTGTGGTTTCTCCCAGTTCTTGCACAGCCTGTCTAAACTTATATCTTTCATAGGGAATATTTTTCTTTGGCTCAAAGTACTCACTCAGTCTATTCATGGCTGTCTCATAGTCTGAATCTTCCCCTGTTGCTCCCAGGGTTTCAAAAATGTCCTGAACTTGAGGTCCAGCTAGATGCAGCAGCATGGCTCTCTTCTGAGCAGGTGCAGTCACTCCTGTGGCTATAACATAGAGCTGAAATCCCTTCTTCCACTTGTCCCAGCGCTGTGAGAGACTAGTGTGGTCTCCAGACACATCAAACGGTCCGATAGCCGGTAAATCCAGAAAGCTAGCCATCCTCGTCGCCAAAATGTAGTGTATTAACACAGACAAGCTGTACAGGTTGCTTCTTTATTCACTGCACATCAGCATGCAACTAACTTCAGCCACACCCAGCTCCCAGACATATACATAATTGTAACATTTTGCAGACAGCAACTTAACCCGTTGCTTACCATACTACACCGCCGCAGACATACTGCGGCAGGCTGGCTCGGCTGCGCAAACCGCCGTACCTGTACAGCGGTTCGTGGGAGCACTCTTGGGGCCGTGCGCGCCCCGCCGGAGGCATGGGCTCCCCCCCATTAGGCAGCAGGGAAGCCGATCCACAGGGCCGGTGGCCGCGATTGCCGTCTGGCACCCGCGATTGCTCCCCACTGAGGGAGAACAACGGTCTGCTGAATGAACAAAAATGAACAATGGTCTGGCTAGCTGAACGAACAAAAATGAACCATGTATGGCCAAGTTTGAAAATATTGTGTGCAAAGGTAAGGGCTAGTTTATACTTGCTTCAAAACAAGGCTTCGGACATGCTTTGTGAAAGCTCTTTGAACACCAGTCAGAGCCCTTGTCACTAAATAAAATGGTTAGCTTACAGTACTGTTTACACCTTGCTTTTCTTTGCTTCAAAAACCACACCCCATGTCGCTTTAGTGATGCTTCAAAGCGTCTTCAAAGCCTCCAAAGTCTATGACAAAGCTTGCTTGAAGCACCACCAAAGCATCATAGAAGCATCCCTGAAGCATCAAAAAAAGCATGTTGAAGTGGTAGGCGCTTTAATGTGTGTTGAAGCTGAAGCAAGTATAAATGAGCCCTAAGAGCTCACTGCCTTCAAGTGTTAATGGCTGTCGGGCATACATGCTGTTATTATAAAATAATAAAATACTGTAAACGAGGGTCTTGACACAATTTATATTGTTTAAATCTGACACGTGCATAATTTCCAGCTCCCAATAACAAGGAAGCATCCTAAGCACGTTTGTTTCTACAATAAAAGGTCCACACATAATAACCACAGGGTGAATGTAACAATCTTTAACATTCGATCCTAGGAAAAAGAAGCCTTATTAACATTTGACCAGAAGAGTTAAAGAACTTTGACCAAAAAAGAAAATAGCTTAACAATACAGGCTAAAAACATTTGACCAGTAGGGGAAATATTATGAGGGAGACCTCTGTACTGTGTACATTCTATGGAGATTCCTGTGCTCACCAATGGCAGTGTAATTAATCAGCTACTGCAGAGAGTGAACTGCTATACAGAATTGATACATTGTTGTAGAGACAGAACTTAGTTGATTACCTTAGATCAGTGTTACATAATCTTTCATCAGTTAGGGAATGTAAATGTTGCTTATTAACGGGAAACCTGGTCCTGGAACAGTGCACACAACTGTCTTGATTAAATTAACATCAGAAACCTCATCCATCACATCAGAGTCCCTGCATCATGTCTACCCATCTTTACATCAGAGGCCCCCTATACATAAGAGCCCCCTATCACATTCACATAAAGTCTCCACATGACCTCTTCTAGAGTCCTCTCATCACATTAGAGCAGTGGCGTAGCGTGGGTTGTCAGCACCCGGGGCAAGGCAAGTAATTTGCGCCCCCTAACCCACGGGATTTTAGCACTCGAGTCTCTTTCACTAGATTAGTTAAAGAAACACTTACCCCCTAAGCACATGTATTGTTTGTTATGAAAATACTGATGTAATTAAAGTAAAATGCATATAAATAAAAGTTTGAATGACCAGCGTGCCCCCTTTCAATGCACAGAGACCAGCGTGCCCCCTTTCAATGCAGAATGACCAGCGTGCCCCCTTTCAATGCAGAAAGACCAGCGTGCCCCCTTTTAATGCAGAGAGACCAGCGTGCCCCCTTTCAATGCAGAATGACCAGCGTGCCCCCCTTCAATGCAGAGAGATCATCGTGTCCCCTTTCAATGCAGACAGACCAGCATGCCTCCTTCAATGCAGAGAAACTTACCTGCAGCGGCAGCTTCTCCTCAGTTCCCCATGTCTCCTCGAGTCCTCCTGCCTCCTCCTCAGCCAATGGCATGCGTTTACCTTTCGGCCAATCAGGAAGTGGGTCTTGGACCCGCTTCCTGATTGGCCAGGAGGAGGATCCATGTGACAATAGCGAATTTTCATTCGCTATTGTCACACAATGGTTGGGCTCGGGGCGCAGACACAATGGGTGGGCTTGGGGCGCACTGCTCTGCGCCCTGGGTCCACCCTTTTTTGAAGCCTAGAGCCTCTGGCTCTAAACAGGTGATTAAAGAAAAAAAACCCACTCTGTGACAGCGCCAGGCTGCTGACTCACTCGCTGCTAAACTGACTGAGCAGTGAGGAGAGGCGGCATAGGCGGGGCTTGGCTTGCAACGCCACCCCACCCTACACCAATGGACAGGTGAGGCACAGTCCAGTCCCGCCCCGACCCACCATTTTCAGCCATAGGACGGCCGCGCTTGACATCTCCCAGCCTAAAGATGGAGGCAGCGGGCCTGGCAGCCGCAGACAGTGTGTGAACTGTGTATGTCGGAGTCAGACAGACAGAGTGACACTGCGGATGCGCCCCCCCCCAGATGTTGCACCCGGTGTGGCCAGCCCCCCCCTGCACCCCCCACGCTACGCCAGTATTTAATGTACTTCATAACATGAATATGTCAGAACACATGCACACAGTGGGTATAGAAAAGAATCGCTCCCCTTTAAAAAAAAACAAAAAACATCTTGTTTTTCCAGCCTGAAACAAAGACAGACACCGTTTTTGTTTTATCCAGCTGTATTTATTGTACTTCATAAAATGAATATGTCAGAAAAAAAATTCAAAAACTTTAAAAACAGAATAATTGAGAATCACCTGATTGTAAACTGTAGACTTTCAACTGTGATCATCTGTGGTCATTTTGATTAGCTCAGCATGAAAAGAGCTTTCCTGGAGCATTTCAGTCCTTGGTAGTGCAACTGAAGCAAACCATCAGGTATGGGTGGCATGGCACTGTCAAAAGATCTCCAGGATAAAGTTGTGGACAGGCACAAGTCTGGAGATTAATACAAAATATCACAAAGGCTTTCTCACTGACTGAGCAGTGAAGAGAGGCGGCATAGGCGGGGCTTGGCTTGCAACGCCACCCCACCCTACACCAATGGACAGGTGAGGCACAGTCCAGCCCCGCCCCGACCCTCCATTTTCAGCCATAGGACGGCCGCGCTTGACATCTCCCAGCCTAAAGATGGAGGCAGCGGGCCTGGCAGCCGCAGACAGTGTGTGAACTGTGTATGTCGGAGTCAGACAGACAGAGTGACACTGCGGATGCGCCCCCCCCAGATGTTGCGCCCGGTGCGGCCGCCCCCCCCTGCACCCCCCACGCTACGCCACTGCATTAGAGGCCCCCTAGTCACACAGCCCCCCCATCACAGAGTCCATCAAGCACACAGTCCACTATAACAGAGCCCCCACATTATTACATCAGAGCCCTACCTTTTGGTTCCAGCAGCGAAGCAGAGGGTGGGAGGTGAAGCAGGTCTGGGGGGCGGAAAAGTTCTGTCCCATCCTGAATGATGGGGGCAAGCCTGCGAGCTGCCTGCCCTAGATCAGCATTATGCAATGCCATTGTGTGGGAGGGCTGGTAAACAACACAATATAAATTAATGAAGCCATGCGTTGTGGCCCTAGTAGAGTGTCATTGGCTGTTATGGTGCCAGAGGCCTTATGCCCTACATACACCATGGCAACAATTTGCCCCTGATGCCAATTCTGGGCAAACTGTATCGTGCTTTCAGCATCCTGGAGGAGTGCAAATGGCACCCTGATTGAGAAACACGGCTCTAAACTTTCCCAAATTTTCTAACACAAAGGATCCCTTTAAACAACTTTTGGGTCTTAGAGAACCCCTGCCAATATTTACTATATCAACAGCTCACAGTACATTAGTGTGGTGGTCAGTGGCAAAAATGCTTCTTACATTGATGGTCACTGGGAAGAATGTCCCCTTTACAGATTTTTAAAAAAATCATTGGTGTCAGTCACTACCTATCTGGAAGAAAGAAGTCGCTCATTGCTCAAGAAACCCCTAGTAAGCTTTGAAGGAACCCTAGTTAAAAAAAAAGCTGCCTTAGATGATCTTTGAAGGGATTCAGTTCGTGTCAAACTTGTTCTCCAGCTTTGAGATTGATTCATCTCTTCCATGTAAGACCTTTCACTTATACTATACATTTTTACTTTTTCTTCAAATATATGCTGTATGTGATCCAAATAATAGCCAGTCATTCAACATGTGCAGATAGTGACTGGCATTGGCTGCTTTCGTATTTCTCTCAGCACAGGTTTCCTTCGAGTGTCCTTGCTTTTCATTATTCATACAGCACATGCCAAGTGTGATCTGTTTATGGAATGATTTCCCAATTAAATCTTTCAGAGGTTATGGATTTGTTGCTGCTATGCTTTGTTGCTGAGGACAATATTGGTTAAACTTTCAAAGTGAAGTGGTTTTCCTGAGGACCTCTAATATAAGTGCCAGCTGAGGCAAAGTGGAGAATGAATCAGTTGCCGAGTTAGATCGTTACAAAAATAAACATTGACTGTAAACATAGAATTATACATTAATCACTTCTGGACCGGAAGGATTTGCCCCTTAACCCTCCTCTTGTGTTAGGGTCAGAACCGACCCGTTTTCAGGTTTTGAATGTCTATAAGTATCACATAAATTTGTTTATTGCATCAAGATTTTTTTACTTTGTCAGGAACCTCTATTTAAACAATGTAATAGAAAAAGAATCATTTTCACTAAATTAAGTGAAAATTAAGACGTTTATGGTGTTAGGGTCAATTCTGACCCAGTTATAATATAGGATTATAGGACACTAATAAGTGCCAAAACTGAAATCATAAACACTCTCTCTGCTTAGTAACACTGACAGCCAATCACCTCTCAACCCTGTGAGCTGTAGTTAGGGAGGGGCCTATCTCTTTGCCTGCTTGTCTGCTTCTCTAAATAAAGTGAAGAAACATAGGACAAATACATTTCAGAGTTGCTGGTTTATTTTACCATTTTTTAAATTTGAAAATGAGAGGTATGCTATCAAAAGAAAGGTCTAAGGGGTCACACCAAAAATATTAAAACCAATCTTTTCAAGGATAAAGAAGCCTAACAAGGTAACCAAGAGGTAAGAAACAAATTGGATGATAAATAATTATTCAGAGGGTATTTTATGGCTGATTTAAGACACGGGTCAAAACCGACCCGTTAACATCATGGATAGTAACAGAAAGCTAACATAAGAGGAGGGTTAATGACCAGGCCATTTTTTGCGATTCGGCAATGCGTTACTTTAACGGACAATTGCGCGGTCGTGCAATGCTGTACCCAAATGAAATTGATGCCCTTTTTTTCCCACAAATACAACTTTCTTTAGATGGTATTTGATCACCTGTGCGCTATAAACAAAAAAAGAGCGACAATTCTGAAAAAAAAATATATATATTTTTCACTTTCTGCTAACATCCCCCCCCCCCCTAAAAAAAAAAAAAAAAAATGTAAAAATGTAAATTTTTTTAACATTTTAGGCCAATTTGTTTTCTGCTACATATTTTCGGTAAAAACAAATCCCAATAAGCGTATTTTAATTGGTTTAACGCGTCTAACTACGGGAAAGATTTATGTCATTTTTTTTGTTTTTTTTTTTACTAGTAATGGCGGCGATCTGCGATTTTTAGCGAGACTGCAACTTTGCGGTGGACAGATCGGACCCCTAACTGACATTTTTGACATTTTTGGGGGGACCAGTGACATTACTACAGTAATCATTGCTAAAAATACGCACTGTTACTGTAATAATGACACTGGCAGGGAAGGGATTAACACTGTGGGTGATCAATGGGTTAAATGTGAGCCGTGGGGAGTGATTCTAACTGTATGGGGGGCAGGGATTATGGAATGACCATAGAGACCTGTGATCCTATATAGAACGATCACAGGCACTCTGTGATCATTCCAGAGAGAAGAACGGTCAGCTGTGTTTACAACAGCTGCCTGCCCTTCTCTCTCAGCGGGGAGCGATCGCGGGTGCCAGGCGGCAATCGGAGCCGCCTGCCCCATGCATCAGAGTTCCCACTGCCAAATGGGGGAGGAAGCGTGCCGCCGGAGGCGCACGCTTGCCCCCTAGCCGCAGGCACGCAACCGGTGTACCCCTACGTCGGTTCGCGCAGGAGGGGCTTTCTGCCGCAGTATATCTGAGGCGGGCGTTCCGGAAGCGGTTAACAACCCCCTATTGGGACGTTACCGAAGGGCATGATCACATTCTTTAATGACAACAACATACAACATAGTGACTCCAACGTGACTGACCACTCAACTTGTTGAAGGTGTGTTGTTCTATGTCTAAAGTGCATTAGAATTGTATTAAAGTCATGTCCAGTGGTTGATCATGTGGGAGGTGTAGTTTTCTATGTACAGAGTGTAATAGAATTGTATTATGATCATGTCCAGTGGTAAGTCATGTTGGAGGTGTAGTGTTCTATGTATAAAGTGTAATAGAATAGTAATATGATTATGTCCGGTAGTCAGTCATGTTGGAGGAGTAATGTTCTGTGTATAGAGTGTAACATAATTGTATTATGATGATGTCCAGTGATTGGTCATGTAAGGGGTGTAGTGTAATAGAATTGCATCATGATCATGTCCAGTTGTCCATGTAGGGGAAGTGGTGTTCCATATACAGAATGCAATATAATTGCATTATAATTATGTCTAGTTGTCATGTTGGAGGTGTAATTTCCTGTGCATAGAGTGTAATAGAATTGTATTATGATAGTGTCCAGTGATCAGTTGCATTGGAGATGTACTGTTCTATGTATAGAGTGTAATAGAATTGCATCGTGATTATGTCTAGTTGTCGGTCATGTTGGAGGTGTAGTGCTCTGTTTATAGTGCCTCCAATATGACTGACCACTGGACATGATGGAGGTGTGTTGTTCTATGTCTAAAGTGTAATAGAATTGTGATAATGTCCAGTGGTCAGTCATGCTGGAGATGTACTGTTCTATGTACAGTATAGAGGAAAATAGAATTAAATTATGATCATGTCCCGTGGTCGGTTATGTTGGAGGTGTAGTGTTCTATGTACAGACTGTAATAGAATTGTAATATGATAATGTGCAGTGGTTGGCCATGTTGGGAATGTAATATTCTATGTGTAGAGGGTAATAGAAATGTATTATGATCATGTCCAGTGGTCGGTGATGTTAGAGGTGTAATGTTTTGTGCATAGAGTGTAACAGATTTGTATTATGATCATGTGCGGTGGTTGGTCATGTTAGAGGTGTAGTGCAGCCTTTTTCAACCAGGGTGGCCCAGGCACCCTGGGGTGCCTTCAGGTGTCTTCAGGGGTGACATGGCAAAATACTTAGATATTGCCGAAAAGTTGTATACAAGTCAGTGGGTGGATCAAGCCTGCCTATTAGTTACACAAAGACCCAGGTTTTTATTGTGCGCCATTACAACCTTCTAGCAGCCAGTGTCCTAAAAACCAATAATGACATTGGTTGTTAAGGAGGACATAGGGCAGTTGCACAGTATCCTTGTTTGCCCCTTCCCCTCTCCTTTATCACTAGGATCACATTAGCTGAGTGAGTGTGGCCAAAAGGACTAGTCCCCAAGAAGGGTTGTGTAGAAAAATGCTGTAGTACTGTAACCTAGCGCCATTGTACACTGTGGATTGGCAGGCCCAGAATGCCACCTCCTAGGGTTCATCGGTACCAAAGCCTTTCGGCTCTCCCAGTCCCTTGGCAGCTCAGGCAGACCGGCATTAATAGAAAGCACTGGGTCCCTCAAAATCCCTCATAACCTTCAGAGGACACTAACCGCATCCAGCTATAACGGTGGGCACTAGGTGTTCCAGCCTTCCTGAAACAGGATCCTTCTTAAACCCACTCATATTAGGTGAAGTACTCCCTAGCCAGCGGAAAGAGATTCCTTTCTAGTTCATATTGTTTCTAGTTGGATGAAGTGGGAAGGACCCATACTGGCTTTAACAGTATCCGCCAACAGTACTCTGTACACATGCTCAGGCTTTACACCAATGAACTCCGCTTTGCCCCTGGCCCAACCCCATTCTATACTAACTAGCCTTTTAGGGAAAGATGTCTGTACATATCTATTCACTGGGTGCTCCGGTCCAGTCACAGAATCAGCCCCCAGCACCAGCTTCAGGGGAGAGGAGGAACAGCCAACAACAGAAGCCCTATAGTAAGCCAATGGGTGACGTCACCGCTTAGTCATTCCCTCCGCCCGTTGTCAGTGCTTTCTCCAACCTCCTGAAGCCAATGAGGAGATCGACTCTATGGTCTTGAAGGACCGGAGTGACGGCAAACCTCGTTGCCTAGCAACCGGTTTAAAGGGCCGATTTTTTTTCAATGGTTTTTTTTTTTTTTCCTTTTTTAGTGTAGTTGTGAGGTGTGAGGTCTTTTTGACCCCAGATCTCACAATAAAGAGGACTTGTCGTGCCTATTTCTTGTGATGTTTACATTGCTTGTAATAGGAAAAAAAAATGATCAATTTTTTTTTTTTTAAACGGTGTAAAAATAAAAAATAATAAATAAAATAAATAGGACAAAAGAAAAATTAAAGTGCCCTGTCCCCGTTAGCTCGCGTGCAGAAGCGAACACATACGGAAGTCCCGCTCACATATGTAAGCGTTGTTCAAACCACACATGTGAGGTATCGTTAGAGCGAGAGCAATAATTTGAGCGCTAGACCTCCTCTGTAACTCTAAGCTGGTAAACTATAGACATTTTTTAAATGTCGCCTATGTGATTTATAAGTACCAAAGTTTGTCGCCATTCCGCGAGGGTGCGCAATTTTGAAGCATGACATGTTGGGTATCTATTTACTTGGCATAACATTATCTTTCACATTAAAAAAATTGGGCTCACTTTACTGTTTTCTTATTTTTTTTCTTCAAAAAAGTGAATTATTTCCAAAAAAATTGTGTTTGGAAGACCGCTGCGCAAATACGGTGTGATAAAAAATATTGCAACAATCTCCATTTTATTCTCTAGGGTCCCCGTTAAAAAAATATATAATGCTTGGGGGTTTTAAGTAGTTTTCTAGCAAATAAAAAAATATTTTAACTTGTAAACACCAAGTGTCAAAAATAGGCCTGGCCAGATATACTGCTACAGGGTGGCCGGGTTGTATACATGATCCCACACTTCTGTGTAGTAGGTGCAAATTCACGCCGCCGCTGGCCCACTCCCCCTGTGATTAAACACAACAGGAGCTGATCGGCGGGTACCACAGACTCGATGTCTGCCGGCACCCGCTGATCAATCAAAACAGAGGCGGAAAGGCAGACTGCCCATGTAAACAAGACAGATTGTTGTTCTTTCAGAAGGGAGGGCATAGATCCTGTGTTTCTGCAAAGCAGGGACATGGATCCATGCCTTCCCCTAGTAAAAGCACCCCCCACACTGTACAAAAACATTGGCTAGACACACAGTAAAACCCTTTGATCACCTCTTACATTACCCCTGCCCAGCCAGTGCCATTAGTACAGTGACAGTGCATATTTTAAGCACTGATCAATGTATTAGTGTCACTGGTCTCCACAAAAGTGTCTAAAGTGTCAGCTAGTGTCTGATTTATCCACAGTAATATCGCAGTCCTGCTATAAGTCGCTGATCACTGCCATTACTAGTAAAAAAAAATAAAAATAAAAACTCCATAAATATATTCCATACTTGGTAGACACTTTAACTGTTGCGCAAATTAATCAATATACGCTTATTGGGATTTTTTTTTTTTTACCAAAAATATGTAGCAATAATACATATTGGCCTAAATTAACCTCCCTAGCGGTATTCCAGAGTGTGGCTCGGGGGTTAAATTTCAGAGCCATTAGCGGTAACCCCGAGCCACACTCAGGGTACCGCTAGGAAGATTGCTGGATCCTGTAAGAGAGGGTACTCACCTTGTCCCCAGGATCCAGCTATGTATCCCGGCAGTGTGCGACGGTCGGATCTTCCTCCAGATGCTCTGTGCCCCGGCTTCCATCTCCTGCGACGTGATGCTCGCAGGGGGGTGGAACCGGCAGCAAATTCAAATAGTAAAACACACAAAACACTGATACATTACAAAATAAAATAAATTCACATTAGTTTTCTCCCCAGTGCCCTTTCCTGCAGTTTTACTGTACTTTTTATGTATACATATATATATATATATATATATATATATATATATATATATATACAGTATATATATATATATATATATATATATATACAGTGCCTTGCGAAAGTATTCGGGCCCCTTGAACTTTTCAACCTTGTGCCACATTTCAGGCTTCAAACATAAAGATATAAAACTGTAATTTTTTGTGAAGAATCAACAACAAGTGGGACACAATCATGTAGTGGAACGAAATTTATTGGATATTTCAAACTTTTTTAACAAATAAAAAACTGAAAAATTGGGCGTGCAAAATTATTCAGCCCCCTTAAGTTAATACTTTGTAGCGCCACCTTTTTCTGCGATTACAGCTGTAAGTCGCTTGGGGTATGTCTCTATCAGTTTTGCACATCGAGAGACTGAAATTTTTGCCCATTTCTCCTTGCAAAACAGCTCGAGCTCAGTGAGGTTGGATGGAGAGCGTTTGTGAACAGCAGTTTTCAGTTCTTTTCACAGATTCTCGATTGGATTCAGGTCTAGACTTTGACTTGGCCATTCTAACACCTGGATATGTTTATTTGGGAACCATTCCATTGTGGATTTTGCTTTATGTTTTGGATCATTGTCTTGTTGGAAGACAAATCTCCGTCCTAGTCTCAGGTCTTTTGCAGACTCCATCAGGTTTTCTTCCAGAATGGTCCTGTATTTGGCTCCATCCATCTTCCCATCAATTTTAACCATCTTCCCTGTCCCTGCTGAAGAAAAGCAGGCCCAAACCATGATGCTGCCACCACCATGTTTGACAGTGGGGATGGTGTGTTCAGGGTGATGAGCTGTGTTGCTTTTATGCCAAACATAACGTTTTGCATTGTTGCCAAAAAGTTTGATTTTGGTTTCATCTGACCAGAGCACCTTCTTCCACATGTTTGGTGTGTCTCCCAGGTGGCTTGTGGCAAACTTTAAACGACACTTTTTATGGATATCTTTAAGAAATGGCTTTCTTCTTGCCACTCTTCCATAAAGGCCAGATTTGTGCAGTATACGACTGATTGTTGTCCTATGGACAGAGTCTCCCACCTCCGCTGTAGATCTCTGCAGTATATCCAGAGTGATCATGGGCCTCTTGGCTGCATCTCTGATCAGTCTTCTCCTTGTATGAGCTGAAAGTTTAGAGGGACGGCCAGGTCTTCGTAGATTTGCAGTGGTCTGATACTCCTTCGATTTCAATATTATCGCTTGCACAGTGCTCCTTGGGATGTTTAAAGCTTGGGAAATCTTTTTGTATCCAAATCCGGCTTTAAACTTCTCCACAACAGTATCTCGGACCTGCCTGGTGTGTTCCTTGTTCTTCATGATGCTCTCTGCGCTTTAAACGGACCTCTGAGACTATCACAGTGCAGGTGCATTTATACGGAGACTTGATTACACACAGGTGGATTCTATTTATCATCATTAGTCATTTAGGTCAACATTGGATCATTCAGAGATCCTCACTGAACTTCTGGAGAGAGTTTGCTGCACTGAAAGTAAAGGGGCTGAATAATTTTGCACACCCAATTTTTCAGTTTTTTATTTGTTAACAAAGTTTGAAATATATAATAAATTTTGTTCCACTTCATGATTGTGTCCCACTTGTTGATTCTTCACAAAAAAATTACAGTTTTATATCTTTATGTTTGAAGCCTGAAATGTGGCAAAAGGTCGCAAAGTTCAAGGGGGCCGAATACTTTCACAAGGCACTGTATATATATATATATATATATATATATACATACATACATACATACATACTTAAGCTTATTTATAGTTATTTATTATATTATAATTTATGATTTTGTGTTTCAAACTTTATCATACCCGAGATGTTATAAAGAATAACGCACAGTAAAAAAAAATCATATGTAAATAGTTGGTTTGGGCTGCTCATTCTTAAGAATTACATGCAAAATAATTGCACTGCTTTCAGCACCTAAAATCGGAAAGAATCATACCGCCAGGGAGGTTAATAAAGAAATTTGAATTTTTAAATTTTATTTATTGGATATGTTTTAGAGCAGAAAGTGAAAAATGTTTTTTTTCTTTTCAAAATTGTCCGTCTTTTTTTGTTTATAGTGCAAAAAATAAAAAAAGCAGATGTGATCAATTACCCCTGAAAGAAAGCTCTATTTGTGGGAGAAAAAGAAAAAAGATTTTATTTGAACACGTTGCATGACCGCGCATTTGTCAGTTAAAGTAACGCAGTCCTGTATCGCAAGAAATGGTCTGGTCATTAAAGCTGAGTTCCACCCAAAACTGAAACTTCCGCTGATCTGCTTCCTCCCTCCAGTAAACACATTTGGCACCTTTCAGGGGGGAGGGGGGAACAGGTACCCGTTTTAGACATGTACCCTTCCCCACTTCAGAAGCTCGGCCCCCCCTCCTCCTTCCCCGCTGTCGGGGCAGTTAAAAAGCGCAGCGAGCTTCACGCATGCGCAGTAGGAAACCGGCTGTGAAGCCGCAAGGCTTCACTGGCGGTTTCCCTTATGAGGAATGGTGGTGGCAGCACCTGACAGCCAATCCGAAAATCTGCTGGGGTGCTGACCTTGCTGGCTCCCTGGACAGGTAAGTGTCTATATATTAAAAGCAGAGATGTATAGTAACTAAGTAGAACTACTTCACTACTGTACTTAAGTACTGAAAGGCGGTATCTGTACTTTCCTAGAGTAGAATTTTTTTCTCCTACTTCCACTTTTACTTCACTACATTTTTTCGATGATTTCAATACTTCTACTCCGATATTTTTTTTTTGTGCTGCATAGTTACTCGTTACAATTATAAAAATTACCACTGCCAGAACAGTAGATGGCAGGTTTCATGAAGCTCAAAACATGTGTATTATCAGCGCATACGAAAATAAATGCTACTGTATGTATAAATAAAAGCTGCATTTGAAATAATAAAAAACAATATGATGTTCAAACTTTTAACTTCTTTCTTTAATAACTACATAACACAGTACTTGTACTTTTACTTTAAGTACTTGAGTAGCAATTTTTTTTTCAAAACTACTGGTACTTTTACTTTCAGTACTTGAGTAGCAAAATTTAAAAAAAAAACTACTTGCAATACTTAAGTACAAAAAATGTTGAATACTTTAGTACTTCTACTCAAGTCACTTTTTGATCAAGCACTTCCACTTCTACTCAAGTCACTTTTTGATCGAGCACTTGTACTTTTACTCAAGTATGGGTTTCGAGTACTTTATACAACTCTGATTAAAAGTCAGCAGCTACAGTATTTGTAGCTGCTGACTTTTATTTACTCTTTTCCCCAGGCGGAACTCCTCTTGAAGGGGTAAATCTTGTGGAGCTGAAGTGGTTAAGGTCTTGTTTTCAATTATGTACAAATTACCAAGTAGACATGGTTTGGCTGGCACCATTTCAATCTTCCTCTAAGGCAGGGATCTCCAAACTACAGCCCTCCAGCTGTTGCGGTACTACATGTTCATGAGGCATTATAAAACTCTGACATTCACAGACATAACTAGGCATGATGGGATTTGTAGTTCCTGAACAACTGGAAGGCCATAGTTTGGAGGCCCCTGGTCTAAGGCAACAAGAGATATAGGTTCACCCTATCAGCTCTGCATGGCACATTCCCATCCGTCCCTGCTTGCCACAGGTAATGCCCTCTAACTCCCCATAACCTCTTTCAGGGACACATAACGCAATTCAAACTCTGCACTTTTTAGCTGCTATACAAAGTAGAGCCTGTATTCTGAAATTGACAGACTTGACATTGCTGGCAGGAGCTGACAGCATGGAGTACACAACACATTTTGCAAACACAGCTTCGCATAACAAGACGGGAGGACATCTTGACACAGACTTGCTCTGCAGCCCCACGGCTTAACAAGCTTTCAAGGTTGTGAGACAGCTTTATGTAAAGCAGAGAGCACAAGATATGGGGAAGGAAGCAGGAGTTACAACTGAAAAACCAAGCTGCATAGAATACTGTACACTCTATATGTGCTTTACATCAGGTTGCCTTTCATTTAGTTCATTTAGTTAGGAATATGTGACAGTTTTTTTTGCGTTATGGTGACCCTGAAGTCTACAAATCAGTGCATCATCTTAGTTTTCATGGATCTCCAATAGATCTGCCACTGTAGAGGAGACAGGATTTGACAGAAAAAAATGCAAAATAAAAACATATATTGAACAAAATTATAAACGTAACACTTGTTTTTGCCCCCATTTTTCATGAGCTGAATTCAAAGATCTCAGAAAACCGGGATTCATCCATGAAGAGAACACGTCTCCAAAGTGCCAGATGCCATTGAATGTGAGCATTTGCACACTCAAGTTGGTTGCGACGAGGAATTACAGTCAGGTTGAGACCCCGATGAGGACGACGAGCAAGCAGATGAGCTTCCCTGAGACAGTTTCTGACATTTTGTGCAGAAATGTTTAGGTAATGCAAACCAATTATTGCAGCAGCTGTCTGGGTGGCTGGTCTCAGATGATCTTGGAGTTGAATGTAGCACTGCCCCCATAAGGACTGATGGATATCCACTCTGCGGGTGCCCCTGGTTACCAACACACGGCTTTAAGCAAATTCAATTTTTACATTCCTCTTGGCTCTCACTTCAATAATCAGTCTAGGGTTATTTGGTTGTTTTATTGTTTATTTTGTAATGGGGATAGGAGAAGGAAATAGCGGGATACTCCAATTTAACTATTCACAATATCTGAGGGCTGCTATCTTCTCTACTTTGCTTGTAGGTATGGAACAGCCAAGCTGTAAATTCATCCTGCCACTTTAGATGAATGGGATTAAGTCTCTTGCTTTCTCTCAAGATGACTTGGTGAACCATATCTTATCGTATCTTCAGGATACTCTGCCCAGCATCTTCTTTCTGCTGAAACCTGTCCACTGACTATCCTATGAGCAGGGGTGGCCCCCCTTAGGTCAGGCCCCTTGACACGAGTTCCTGTACTGAGGATACTGCAGCAACAGGTTTTCCAGTGTCTCCCCTCTCAGTCAGCTTCTCTGGACCTCTGGGTTCAGCTCCTCTATACCACACTCCTCTGGTCCTCAGGACAACCTCCTGTGACCGTATGGCAACTCTACAGAGGAGGAGGAGGCAGCCGCCCCCTCCTTCCGGGACTCAGCTCTCCAAAGAAAGACCCCGAGCACATGTGCTCCTGGCTTTTATACAGTATCCCAGCATGCAAATAGCGACCTGCCATCTGCCAATCATCAGGACTGTATCAAAAGCCTATTCACCCATTCGTCAGTTTTCCTCCCACTGTCCAACATGTCTAAGGACATACTGAGCACAATGAGCAGACCTCACTAACAGATCCTGCTCTCTGGTAGGTAGAGAACAATATAGATTTACCTGCAGCCCCTCTGGTAAGCAGACAGAGCTCAAAACTATACTCTCTCACTGGCACCTACCTAGGAGGGTGCTACATGAAGATGCTGGATGTGGAGGTCCTAGGCTGGTGTGGTTACATGTGGTGTGCGGTTGTGAGGCCGGTTGGATGTACTGCCAAATTCGCTGAAACACCCTTGGAGACGGCTTATTGTAGAGAAATGAACATTCAATTCCCGGGGAACAGCTCTGGTGGACATTCCTGCAGTCAGCATGCCAATTGCACGCTCCCTCAAAACTTGCGACATCTGTGGCATTGTGCTGTGTGATAAAACTGCACATTTTAGAATGGCCTTTTATTGTGGCCATCCTAAGGCACACCTGTGTAATAATCATGCTGTCTAATCAGCATCTTAATATGCTACACCTGTGAGGTGGATGGATTATCTCGGCAAAGGAGAAATGCTCATTAACACAGATTTAGACAGATTTGTGAACAATATTTGAGAGAAATAGGCCATTTGTGAACATAGAAAAAGTCTTAGATCTTTGAGCTCAGCTCATGAAAAATGGGGGCAAAAACAAAAGTTTTGCGTTTATAATTTTGTTCAGTATATGTAAATCAGTAAAATCTCAAATAAGCTTTAAATTTAGAACACAAAAACTGAAAATATTGCAGTTTACCAATTCATAAATGTGTTGGCTGCATCTGTTTTCTCCTTTTTAGGCTTTTTTCTCTCCTTTATTTTACCCGGTGATCCAACCAGTAACACACTTCTGGTCCTAGGTTCGGTTCACACTCCTGCGACTTAGGATCTGACTTTGAGACCCAAAGTTGCAGGACATGTGAAATGCCATGTATCTCTATGAAACAAAAACTACAATATTATCTGTGCTTTGCTGGAGAATAGTTTGTTGGTTGCCAGCACCAATGGATTTACACACTTATAAAACAATTACAGTACACAGAGGGTGCAGCGCCAGATAAGTATTCAAGAAAGTCCAAAAAAACACTTCAAGTAAGTCCACCAGCTGAAGATGGTAAAGAAGTCCCCACACCAACTGCTGTGAGAAGGAATAGAAAGGCACTCTTCCCCACTATGAGGGAGGGGGCAATCTTGCTTACCAGATTTAGTTGACCTTCAAAGTATAGAGAGGTCAATAACCGCATGTGTAGAAAACAGGGCACAATGGATCAGCAACTTGTACCAGGCACCCGCTATATATCCATCACTGTGGCTCCGAAGGAAAGGTGTGTCCCGCAATCCTGGGGCAGGAAGCTCACACTCCCAGTGAAGTATGCATGGTCAATAGAACTTTTTAACTCAGAGGAGGCAATGGACACAACAATAGTGTAGTATGTCTAAAAAGCTGGAATCGCTACTTTAATTGAAAATATTACACTAACAAACAGTGGGATTCAAACAGGCGTATCAAAATGATGTTAAAGATGGCCGTGGCGTGCCTACGTCATGTGGTCCCATCCCGCCTTACAGGTTTCGCCATATTCTGACGTCTTCAGAAGCCATGTATCTCTATGGGAGCGGTTCCAATTGCCACCACTGAAGTTGCGGCGACTTCAGAGTAGGTTCCTGCGCTACTTTGATCCAACTTTGACATGGCTGTATTTCCAGAGAGTGTAAAAGTCTTATCAAAGTCACTTCAAGGTCATATCAAAGTCGGACTCCAAAGTTACACTCAAAATCGCACAAAAAACGTTGGTGTCGGCTATTGTGAACTGAGGCTTAGGTTGTCTCCAATCTGGATGAAGCAGTAAAGCAAACACCTTCGCACAGCAGCATTGTCAATTTGGGGAAAGGGTTATGGTGGGCCAGTAGATTTAGGCCCCATACACACGGGCCGAATGTCGGGCGGCATTGGCCAATTCAATAGAAACAAGCATTTGGCCCATGTGTACTGCAGCCGCTCCGACAGAGCTTACATCGAAGGGGCATAATGGAAAAAGATCTGCCGACCGGCTCCCAGTCAGTGCTTTCAGCCAAGGGCTGGAGTGTTCTGGCCGGGGGCCATCCCCCCATCTTAATACAATAAAACAGCAGGGGATTGTAAGTACAGCAGCTCTGATTTGAACTGTCAGGTTTTTTTTCTTTTAGTCTACTGGGTTAAACTAAAAACAATTAGCAGTGTGTACTAAGCTTTAGACTTGACTAAAAAGTTAAAGCCGAATTCCAGCTATTTTTTAAGCAGCTTTAGCCACATTTTTTTTTTTCTTTTGGGATAAAGGCCCGTCTTTAGATTGGTTTGTTCCAGAGATGTATATCTATATACAATGGTCACAGGTCTTAGACAGCATGGAGTCAACTAAAATTTTGGAGAGGACACATTATACCATTTGTGATACAATACCATTCTTTCATAGGAAGTGGGATTTCTGATCCTATTTACTAATTACCTTCTTTAGATTGGTTTCAAAATTTAATTTGCTTTTAACATTCAATTTTGGAACAAAAACCACATTTACTGTCTGAAATTCATTCAATGCAAACATTTTTCCCCCTCTCCGTTGAATTTTCTCATTACTGCAAGATTACATCTCATCACATGTAGAAAATAAATATCAATTCGACCCCATTAAATGATTAGAAAATTGAACAAATGTTCTTAAAAAAAAATCCTCTGCATCCTCATGTGCAATACAGGATAAATGGTCCTGCAATGTACGTAATAATAGGCATGCCCACGAGGTGTACAGGGTGTGATTAGGCACGCCCTAATCACCCTGTGCGATGCTGATTTTCCCTGCTGCCTGACTTCTTCCCTCCTTCCCCCCCTAGTGCTGCCGACTTCTCTCCTCTCCCTCCAGCTGCTGTGGGGAATGTTTCAGGATGGAGAGGGGGGTAGGGGCTGGTAAATACAGTATGTCATTTTCCAGCCCCTCCCTTTTCTGAATTACCACACTGAGTGTTTGGTACTGATTGCTCCTCCTGTGTCCATTCATAACTGAAGCATAGTACAGTTTACTATGCTTGTTTGTGAATGAACAGGAAGCCACTCGGGACAGAGCACTTCACATTCATTCACTGTCCAGTGCAGCTGAGGCTGCAGAGAAAGGGACTGGGGATTCTCTGTCCTAAGTCCCTTTCTCTGTCTCAAAAGTGAGACATCTGGGGTCTGTTTAGATCCATATTTCACCAAAGCCCCCCAAGTCCTAAAAATTTTTAAACAAAAAATAAAAAAAAATAAATGTGTAAAAAAAAAAAAAAAAATAGTAAGATAATAAAAGTAAAAAACTACTGACACCAATCTCTACCCTACTGACACCGTCCTCTGCCCTAATGACAAAGTTCCCTGTCCTACTGACACTGTACACTGATCTACTGACTGACACCATCCCCTGTCCTACTATCCCCTGTCCTACCCTAAATTAATGTGAGGTAATTATACAAAAAATTTAAATAAAAAACTGCTGTCACTGTCCACTGAAAGACACGCTCCCTTCCTCAGAGCTAGTCTACCTTTCAGGAAGGGAGCGTGTCTCCCGAAAAGCGTCAGTGGTCCAATTACAGGGATGATCACTTCCACATGTGGTGAACTCATTCAATGCAATTTTTTGCTCTTCATGTCTGTAAGTATGTTTTTGGCATTTTAATAAAACGTTTTAAAGGGGTCCAAGGGTAATGCACTAGGTGTTTGCGCCTCCTTTTCTCTTTCACATGCACTCCTGTTTGGAGTTCCCCGTCTGAGGAGAGCAGCACGCCTATTATTCCCATCGGAGTGAGCGCTTAGGTGATTAAGTTGTTTGGAAAAGCGTTGTTTTTATCCTACCTAAAACACACTGACACTCACACTAATTAAAAAATAAATAAATCCTGTAGAAAAAAAATACTGCCCCTCAGCTTTGATCCTGACCTTTACCCAAACACTAACCCTGGCTCTAGGTAACCCTGATCTAGGTATTTTTATGTATTGCTTTATTTTCTTATTATTTTTTCTTTCACACAATTTTTTTTCTCTGCACAGAGAGAGAGAGAGAACACAGAGAGAGAAATCACAGGAGGGGCTTCACAGTGCCGATCATTTTGATAGCCGATCAGAGGCTATCACAATGATCAGGTGACCCAGAATCTGGAGTTTTATCGTTAGTACGGGGCCCAGGGCTCTCGATGAGACCCCCGTCTCTGAGCTACACAAATTTGGGGCCCCAAGGAGAAAAGTCCAGTCCAGTGTGGCCACATATTTGCGAAAGCTCACTGCCAAGGGGTTTACATACACACACGTTCATGTGGGTTTGAGCTTTGGGGTGTATACTCGAATGCACACCTATGTACGTGATGAAATTGGAGAGTTGCAAAGCTAAGAAAATTGGCTTTGGTCCTGCAGTGTAGAGCAAGCCTATGGGAAATGAGGTAAGTATTTCACCCTAATCCAATCCCCCTAGACAAAAGAAGCCATTAACCCTTGCAGTGCGGGTGTGTAAGAGACGCTCAGTGCGCATGCCCAGGCACACGGGAAGGAATGTGCGAATGCGCATGCGCCAATGCGCGAACGCGCGAATGCGCGAAGGCGCGAACGCGCGTACGCAACGTGCGCACGCAATTGGCGCCAAACGGCCTATTTATACCAAGCGGTGACAGGAGCACATTGCTGAGTGGTCTTTCAGCTTGTGTTCCTGTCTACCTGTGCCCTGACCTGCTTGTGGATTTCCCGTTATACTGACCCGGCTTGCCTTTGACTCTCCTTGGATTCCTGCCTGCCTACCTGTGACCTCAGCCTGTGTTTGACCCTGCCTTGCCTTATGCCTTTGTACCTTGCTGCCAGACTGTGTACCGACTTCGGCCTGTATCCTGACTCCGCTTTTGCCTCACGTTCCTGTACCCGTGCTGTCCGGCTGTTGACAACTCCTTGGCTTGTGTTCCGACTTCGCTCCTGCCTTCTCATCCAGCATCACCGAGTTCCAGTTCCAGGTGTTCATCCGGTGATCCACAGCCATCAGTCTTCTGCCAAGACATCACCTGCTATACCGGCCCTCGTGCCACTCTGTGTCCTACACCGCCTGTCATCTCTATCAGGGGTGTTGGACAGGAGGTGCAAGAGAAGCCCCCTCTACAGCTTGGTCTCCACCAGGTACGTGATAGTACCACTCAGCCAGATGTCGGAGACCGAGAGAGGGGCTTCACCTCTAGAGACATTATGCCAGCAACTTGCTTTGCTTACCCAAGCAGTCAAATCCTTGCAAGAGGGCTACTTCCAATTAGAGGGTCGCATCCAATCCATGGCTTCTATCCCGGCAACCCCGGCACCTGGGTCCTCCGTGCCCGAACGGGCTCTATCTACACCTGCAGTGGTTTTGCCACCACCAGAACCTCGGGTACCTGCTCCAGAACGATTTTCGGGTGACCGACACAAATTCCGGGCTTTCAGGAATTCTTGTGAGCTATACTTTGCCCTGCAGCCACGTACTTTCTCACTTGAATCCACCAAGGTGGGGTTCGTGATCTCTCTACTTCTCGGAGAGCCGCAATCCTGGGCCCACCGTCTGCTGGAACAAAATAGTATAGCCCTGAACACCATCTCATCATTCTTAGAAGCAATGGCGCAGCTTTATGACGACCCCCAGCGATCTGTTACAGCCGAAGCAACCCTACATACGTTACAACAAGGCCGCCGCCCTGCTGAGGACTATGTCGCCGAATTCCGCAGATGGGCTTCCGATACAGGCTGGAATGATGCAGCCTTACGGCATCAATTCCGTCTCGGCCTATCAGAGGGCCTTAAGGATGAACTTGCCAGAGTGGGTACGCCTGATTCTCTAGATGACCTTATTAGTCTTACTATCCAGCTTGACCGCAGGCTCAGGGAACGGAGAGTGGAAAGAGCTGGAAGTTCCAGACCTACCTGGATGTTGCCTCAAGTGCCGTCACCTCCGGCTTTTCGTCCACCTGTCTCTTTCCCCACAACCTCCAGTGTGGAGCCCATGCAACTCGGACTTTTACGCTCTCCACTAACCACTGAGGAGAGATTGCGAAGACGCCGGAACAACTTATGCCTCTATTGTGGGGAGGCCGGACATTACCTTCAGACCTGCCCGGTGCGGCCTAGTAAGTCTCAGTTTGCTTTCCCTTCTTACCTTGCAAACACTTATAGGAGGGATCTGTCCACTCACATTACCCTACCTCTCTCGCTACAGATTCTCGGAAAGACCATCCAAGTCCCAGTCATTATTGACTCCGGCGCTTGCAGCTGCTTCATGGACAGTGACTTTGCTCAGCGTCATCAAATCCCTCTGCAAGCAAAGACCCGCCAGCTATCTATCCATCTAGCTGACGGATCCCATCTCAAGTCTGGGCCTATAACCCAAGAAACCTGCCCATTACTGGCTATCTCTAATAAAGGCCACCGAGAATACTTATGTTTGGACATTATCCCATCTCCTCTGTTCCCTATCATTCTCGGTATTCCATGGCTACAAGCACACAATCCTCAGATAAACTGGAAGTCAGGAGAAGTGGCATTTCCATCCACCTACTGTCAACAAAACTGCTTCCAGCCCAGTCCTGGGAAACCTGCATCACTTTTGGGCCTGCAACCTGATCCCTCTGCATCCCAACTTGTGCCCGCAGCTTACCATGAGTTCTTGGAAGTCTTTGATAAACAGAAAGCAGACATCCTACCACCTCACCGGCCGTATGACTGCCCAATTGAACTTTTACCAGGTGCTGAGATACCGTTTGGGCGTATCTTCCCCCTCTCTGAACTGGAGCTCGAGGCATTACGCCTTTACATTGATGAAAACCTGAAAAAAGGCTTCATCCGGCCCTCTACGTCCCCCGCGGGGGCTGGTATTTTCTTTGTTGAAAAGAAGGATCATTCTCTACGCCCCTGTGTTGATTATCAGGAGTTGAACAAGGTTACTGTCAAAAACAGATATCCTCTGCCCTTGGTTCCTGAACTATTCCAACGTTTCAGGGCAGCCACGGTATTCACAAAACTTGACCTACGAGGAGCATACAATCTAGTACGGATCCGCGAGGGCGACGAGTGGAAGACCGCCTTTCGCACAAGATTCGGACACTTCGAGTATCTTGTCATGCCCTTTGGATTGTGCAATGCTCCAGCCACTTTTCAGCATTTTGTAAACAACATTTTCAGAGACTTTCTTGATCTATTTATGATTGTCTACCTTGATGACATTCTTATCTTTTCAGATTCCATTCAAGTACACCGTGAACATGTCAAGAAGGTTCTCGGCCGCCTAAAAGACCATGGATTATACGCGAAGGCCGAGAAATGCGAGTTCGAAAAGGAATCAATCCAATTCTTGGGACTCGTCATTTCCACTTCTGGGATCTCCATGGACCCCCAAAAGGTCAAATCGATCCTCGAATGGCCCACTCCCACAGACAGGAAGAGCACACAGAGGTTCATTGGATTCGCTAATTTCTACCGCAAGTTTATCAAGAACTTCTCCGCTATTATCCTTCCGGTCACCCAGCTAACAAGGCAAGGTACCCGTTTCCAATGGACACCGGCAGCACAAGCTGCGTTTGACCAGTTAAAGGTCCTATTTACTACTGCACCTATCTTACAACACCCAAATCCTGCATTACCCTATGTTCTTGAGGTGGATGCTTCAGAAAACGCCGTTGGTGCGATCCTGTCACAGCGTTCAGGTACGAAATCTCTTCTTCACCCTGTTGCCTTCTTTTCCAGGAAGCTCAGCCCAGCAGAAAGGAACTACGATGTTGGAGACCGGGAACTACTGGCCATCAAGGTAGCCTTGGAAGAATGGCGCTACCTGTTAGAAGGAGCATCCCACCCTATCCTGATCTTTACCGATCACAAAAATCTGGAGTACCTCCGAACAGCTAAAAGACTGAAACCACGTCAAGCCAGGTGGGCACTGTTCTTTTCTCGTTTTATCTTCCATATCACCTACAGGCCGGGCTCCAAGAATGGCAAACCTGATGCGCTATCCCGCATGTACCCAGAGGACGAAGAGTGTAGTCAAGTAGACACAATCCTGCCGGCCCAAAGTTTTCTACTGTTGCAAACAGATCTGTTAACACAGCTGAAGCAGGCGTCCACAAGGGATGTTTTACCATCAGGTATGTGCCTTCAGGAACAAGAGGGACTTTTTTTTTACAACCAAAAAGTGTTCGTACCCCCAAGTCTACGTGCCAAGGTCCTCGGCCTGTGCCATGATCACCCCTTGGCAGGGCACTTTGGAATATCTAAGACGGTTGACCTGGTACAACGGTCCTTTTGGTGGCCTGGTCTGAGGTCTGACTGCCATAATTATGTTAGCACTTGTGGAATCTGCATTCGGAACAAGAATGACAAGGCCAAAGCCTGGGGTCTACTAAGGCCCTTGCCCATTCCCAAGAGGCCTTGGGAGATGATAAATATGGATTTTATAGTTGAGCTTCCTCCTTCTGAAGGATTCACGACCATCTTTGTGGTGGTCGACAGATTAACAAAGATGGCCCACTTTATCCCTATGTCAGGAACTCCCTCAGCAATGGAAACCGCCCAAACTTTTATCAAGGAAGTGGTTCGGCTCCATGGGGTACCTAGCAACATCACCTCAGACCGGGGGGTGCAATTTACTTCCAGATTCTGGAGAGACCTCTGCAGAACTTTGAAAATCGACACGTACTTTTCCTCTGCCTATCATCCACAAACGAACGGGCAAACGGAGCGTACAAACCAGACCCTGGAGCAGTATCTCCGGTGTTTTTCTTCATTCTCACAGGATGACTGGGCATCACTTTTACCCCTGGCAGAGTTTGCATATAATGACGCAGTGCATTCGGCCACGGGTCAAGCCCCGTTTTTTGCAAACTATGGGTACTTCCCAGCTTTTATACCTGATGTGATGCCTGATTCCTCGGTTCCTGCAGTCCAGGAAAGAGCCACATTTTTGCAAACCAACAACAAGCTATTGCAAGACGCCATTGTCAAAGCACAGCAAGACAACAAAAAAATTTTTGATAGGAAAAGAAGGGGAGATCTAAACCTCAGACCGGGAGACAAGGTTTGGTTATCCACCATTAATTTGAAACTGTCATGTCCATCTAAAAAATTGGGACCTAGAGATATCGGTCCATTCTCTATTAAGAGACAGATCAATCCTGCTGCCTACGAACTTTCACTCCCGGAAACATACAAAATTCACCCTGTCTTCCATGTGTCCTTACTGAAGCCTACCAGACCCAATCCATTTCCTGACCGTGAGTCGGATCCACCCCCGCCTGAAATTATTGATGGCAACGAAGAATATGAGGTTGAAGCAATATTGGACTGTAGGAAAAGAGGAGGTACTGTCCAGTACCTGATTAAATGGAAGGGCTATGGCCCGGAAGAAAATTCATGGGAACCAGAAGCCAACCTCCATGCTACGGATCTAATACAAACCTTTTTTCAGTTTCATCCTGAGAAGATGTTGCAGATGGGCATCCGGAGGCCGCCCATTGGGGGGGGGGGCAATGTAAGAGACGCTCAGTGCGCATGCCCAGGCACACGGGAAGGAATGTGCGAATGCGCATGCGCCAATGCGCGAAGGCGCGAACGCGCGTACGCAACGTGCGCACGCAATTGGCGCCAAACGGCCTATTTATACCAAGCGGTGACAGGAGCACATTGCTGAGTGGTCTTTCAGCTTGTGTTCCTGTCTACCTGTGCCCTGACCTGCTTGTGGATTTCCCGTTATACTGACCCGGCTTGCCTTTGACTCTCCTTGGATTCCTGCCTGCCTACCTGTGACCTCAGCCTGTGTTTGACCCTGCCTTGCCTTATGCCTTTGTACCTTGCTGCCAGACTGTGTACCGACTTCGGCCTGTATCCTGACTCCGCTTTTGCCTCACGTTCCTGTACCCGTGCTGTCCGGCTGTTGACAACTCCTTGGCTTGTGTTCCGACTTCGCTCCTGCCTTCTCATCCAGCATCACCGAGTTCCAGTTCCAGGTGTTCATCCGGTGATCCACAGCCATCAGTCTTCTGCCAAGACATCACCTGCTATACCGGCCCTCGTGCCACTCTGTGTCCTACACCGCCTGTCATCTCTATCAGGGGTGTTGGACAGGAGGTGCAAGAGAAGCCCCCTCTACAGCTTGGTCTCCACCAGGTACGTGATAGGGTGTGGGGAAACAACTACTAGGGTAACTTTTCCTCTAGCTCAGCCTTCAACTTGAAAGCCCAATTTTCCTTTCCAATTTACCTTTTTTCTTGTCTTTGTCCAGTCATGTGATGTGTGATGGTCCCTTTATAGCCATGTCATTTTTTGCTAGGCTTCATGCACACAGGCATCTTAAAAATACTCCTACATACATTCGATTTTTATGCCAGGAGCTGGTAGTTTTGGCGTACAACTATACGTGTTTATAGATGTGTGGCTTTTAGAAGCATATCTAGAAGCCAATATTTTATTGGCTAGAATATTTGTTTATTCTGGCCACTGGAATTTAATTATGCACATTTATGCACATAAATTATATCTGTAAGCTCCTCTCTGGGTCCAGGCTTCAAGGACTTTCTTGCTCTCTTAAATACAAACATAAAGCCACAATGAGCATGAATACATTGGCTAAAATAAAGCTGCATTCAAAGCCAGAAAAAAGAATGCCTCTAAAAGCAACATTTTATCTGTCCACATGCACGAATCCTAAATGTAATTTTAGTTGCAATTTTCAATAGCTTTCATTAGCCTTTTTACTACTGCCACTGAAAGTCTTATAATGTGACAGTAATGGGGCATAAACAAAAGTGGCTGCAGGGAAAACAGCAGATTGACCCCTGATGACTCCATGAAGAGCGCCCGTCACTCCATATATGCTTGTCAGCCTTTTAGCAAAAACAATTAAGTGAAAAAAAAAATGTAAAATCTGTGTAGAAAATTAAAATATATAAAAATGTATTAACCGCTTCCCGGCCGCCATATAGTGAAATGTGAGATGGGGGAGAGCACTCTCGTTCTGGGAGGATGTCATATGATTTCTTCCCATTCTCGCTGCACATGCGCGTCCTCGGACATAGCGCATCACCAATCATGGTAAAGAGCCTATGACGTAGGCTCTTTACCATGTCATCAGCTGTGTCCAATCACAGCTTATTATGGAGTAAAAAGGAAATGCCATTATCAGCATTCCTCTCCTCACGCTAAGGGCACGTGAGGAGAGGAGAGCCGGTAAGTGGCATTCTTTAGTGAGGACATCTGTACTGACAATCAGTGCAGCCCCATCAGTGCCTACCAGTGCTGCCAATCAGTGCCCACCAGTGCTTCCAATCAGTGCCCATCAGGGTTGCCTTTCACTGCCCATCAGTGATGCCTGTCAGTGCCTCCTCATCAGTGCTGCCCATCAGTGGGATCTATCAGTGCCCATTTGGTTTTTCCTTCACTACCTATTCTAATCAGTTCAGCATATTAAGCACATCCTTTCCAGACACTGGAAGGTTCTTAAGAACAATAAATTGTTGGGTCCCCAATTGGCAGATAGCTCGGTTGTTGTGTACCGGGGTGTGAAGCCTTTGAGATAGTATGTGGCTCCAAATATTATTGACAATCCTAAGAGAACTACCTTTTTTCAGGACTTTTTTTTAGGGTTTCTTTCTGTTTTTACAAAATGTGCTGTATGCCGTGTTAATTCTGTTAAGGACAGGAGGGTGTCCACTTTTCAGTCTAAGGTTTTGGGTTTTTCCCTACATTGGAGAGGGTGCCATGTCCAATGGGAGATCTCGAGACTCGAGACCCGCTGGATTTATGACCTCAAATGTTACGCACCCTTCGGTTTGAATATTGAATGGGATGTGAATTGTTTTGTGAGTTACATTTTGCTTTTATTGTTGTTTTTATACAAGTATTTCATACAAGTGATGATGTTTATTTGTATTGCTGTTTTAGCCCACTAGATGGCGCTTCACTATATGTCCCATTATGCGTTTAATTGGATTGTGCGATCCATACTGGATGTGGAATTATTTTTATAATTGATTTCAGGGTCTACTCGGTTATCCATTGTTTTCCTTTCTTTTAGAATGTATTACTACTAGTGTTAATATTTTATTATATTTACTCCATGTCGTTCTTGTACAACCGGTATTATTACCATTAAAGTTTTTTCCATTTCCTTTGTTTGGAGCGCATTGTGAAGCGCAAGCTAGTGTTTCATTTCCCGTACCGGTCATTTCCAGGCTGGATATTATTTAAGGTGTGCTTGGGAAAGGTCGACATGCCTCTGATGACGTCTATTCATGACGAAGCACATTAGCTGGGATTTGAGGACAGGACGCAATTTACATGTTTACATTCTGACATGATTTTTATGCTTTCTACGAAATGTGAGTGCAACTATTTTGACAAAATAAATTGTTTTTATTTGAAAATGACTACACAATGTTAGTGTCTTTACATTCCTCAGGTGTAGTTGTTGGTCCTGTCCATTTGCTTCTGGATAGGAAGCCCTTTGAAGATCTAGTGTGGAGTTGTTCTCTGGCCTTAGATCTATTGCAGAGGATACAGTACATACAGAACCTGGTCCAGCAACTGAACGGCTATTCTAGCTTCCCACATGCCTTTACTGACCTCTCTGAGTGTCAATATGATATGGTAAGCTGGATTGCCTTCTCCCTCACCGTGGTGAAGTGAGTTTCTGGCTCACAGCATTCGGTGTGGGGATCCCTTCTTAACATCAGATGTTATTTACGGACACTTTTTTGTGCAACTGAGCTACTTTTTTTTTAATTTGGCGCTGCAGCCCCTTGCTATTAATTTTTAAGTACATAGACAACAATTCTTCTAGGCATATTGGTATCGCCATGCATTCTGGAGTGAGAGGAACAATTCTAGGACCATTATTCATAGTTCATTTTAAGCGAATGAGCTGTAGAGGCTTTCAAAGAGAAGTCTTTGTACAATTTTGGTTTCACAGTTTGCGATTCCTGGTTTTGAGGCTTGACATATCAATTTATTTGACACAGACTCAATCTTTTTTTTTTTTTTTTAATAAAGATATTGGGATTTATAATGTTTGTGTGCACTAAAGTTCTTTCTAGTGTATTTATTTATTGAAAATAATGTGCAAATACAGTGCGACCCGGAGAAGAGAGAATAGACGAAGGGTTGTCATGACTAGGGGGGAACAGGTCAGAGAGGGGTTTCAGGTGCCACTGGACAGTCGGCCACACATAGAAAAGGCTACAGTTGGCAGTTCAACGAAGGGGCGTGCCATTTCGGCACAGCCTGTCGTTTCTGCCATGAGTGCTTTGGCTCCGGGGGCCCCCACGGTTATGCCAGATGTTTTAAGAAAGGGAAGCCACACCCCGGTGAGTCCACTTCAAAAAGGCATGACCCCAGTAAATCTGTCCACGATGCTATTGTAAATATCCCAGGAATTTTTCTTGACGATGGCTTTGCCAATGGCTTTCGTATTCCATGATTTTTTACCTATGTCATGTCCTTCGGTGCCTAAGAGCTTATTATCCACATTTCAGTTTCCGCAGGTTGTATCTGCTAAATTGGCTAAGGGGGTTGAACTGGGCAGGATGGCCGGCCCTTTTGATCAAACACCCATCCTTTTTTTGCATGTATCGCCTTTGGGGGTGGTCCCTAAAAAGGAACCAAACATATTTCGGCTGATACTACATTGTCCTATCCAAAGGGAGCTTCAGTGAATGATGCAATCGAGCCTTATTTAACATAAATGTTGTATACCTCTTTTGCTACAGCGGTCAGCTGGGTTAAGTGGTATGGCCGGGGGGCATTGTTGATGAAGACGGATATTGAATCTGCTTTTTGTCTGTTGCCAGTACATCCGGAGAGCCAAAGGTTGCTGGGATGTTTTTGGGGTGGGCGGTTTTTTATTGATCATTGTCCACCAATGGGCTGCTCCATTTGGTGCTCCTATTTTGAGACATTTAGTACCGTTGTTAAATGGGTGGTACAGGAGTAATCACAGGTACGATCAGTTCTGCATTACCCTGACAATTTTCATTGCATCGGCCACCCGAATTCCACCATTTGCACGGTCTTGTTGCATACTTTGGAAGGTATCACACAGCGGTTCGAGATCCCTCTGGTACCTGAGAAGACGGAATGTCCTTCCACAGAGTTTCAATTCCTAGACATCGTCATTGACATGCAAGTGATGGAGTGGTGCTTGCCGCTTGACAAATTGGAGGATCTGTGGCTGGTGGTTGGTGCGGCACTGAAAGCAAAGAAAGTCAGCCTAAAACAGTTGCAGTCTTTGCTGGGTAAGCTTACTTTTGCCTGCCCGTACCTATGGGGCGCATTTTCTGCCGTCGTTTCAGTACTGCTACTTCTGGGGTGAAAATGCTGCATCACTACATTAGACTGTCAGGGGAGCACAGGGCTGATCTACGGGTGTGGGACAATTTTTTGACCTCTTACAATGGGAGGTCCTTTTGGATGGCCCCACTGGTGGCAGCTTTTGACATTGACCTGTATACTGATGCTGCAGGCAGCTTTGGTTTCAGGGAATATTGTCAGGGGGCATGGTGTCCAGCAGCATGGCCTGAGGAATGGCGATTCGCAGGGTTCTTGAGCAACCTAGTGTTGTTGGAGCTTTTCCCCATTGTGGTGGTGGTAGATATTTGGGGATCTAAGTTTCAGGATCGCCGGGTTTACTTTTACTGTTATAACGTGGAGGTAGTGGTAGTTGTATCCAGTCTGTCTGCCTCATCTCCACCTGTGGCACACTTTCTGCATTACCTTGCTCTTCGTTGTTTGCTTTTAAATTGTTTTGTGAAAGCTGTACATGTACCAGGGGTGGAGAATTCCATTGCTGGTGCTTTGTCTCATTTTCAGTGGGACAGGTTCCGGAGGCTGGCACCGGTAGGGGAGCAGTGGGCAGGTCCTTGTCCAGAACATCTGTTGAGACTGGCATTGGAAGAGCTGGGGCCGTAGTGCAATGCTCGGTGAGTGAGGGTACCTGGGCATCGTACTCGTCGTTTTGGAAGGAATGGTCTGGATTGGTGAGTTCAGTTGGTGGTTGCTTTTCAAATACGGATAGACTTTTACTGCTGTTATATTTTATTGGGACGGAGTTTATCTTGGGCACATCCATATCCAAATGAACAGGAGGTTGGCTGCTTTGACTTTCCTTTTCAAGCTGCATAGCCTGCAGGACGTTACCAAAGATTTTGCGGTACGACAGGCCATGAAAGGGTTTTGGCGTAAGCGCGTAGTACCAGATACAAGGTGCCGGGTGTCATTTGATTTGCTCCAGGTGCTGGTGGGGATATTGCCTGGGGTTTGCACCTCCCCTTATGAGGTGCAGATATTTATGGCGCCTTTTGCCTTGGCTTTTTCTGGGGTGCTGCGAATTGGGGAGTTGGTGAGCAAGAACAAGGGCGGTGCAGGTGGGTTGAGGTTTTTGGATATACATGTTGCTGACGATAGTGTCTAGCTCTATATCAGCAGATCGAAAACTGATCAGTTAGGGAAGAGTGTGGCCGTGACATTGTTCAAAGTGCTTCTGGGGACTGTGTGCCCGGTTCTCACGTTACAGCACTATGTACAGGTCAGGGGGTCTGTGCAGGGATCTTTGTTGCGGCATTTGGATGGATCATTCTTGTCGTGTTTTCAAATTGTTTCGATTTTCAAGCGTTGTCTGGCCGGGGTGGGCAGAACAGCTTCCTAGTTTAATACTCATTCCTTCCAAGTGGGGCCAGCTATGGAGGCGGTTCGCTGGGGTTTGAGTCCTCAGGTGATGAGATGTATAGGGAGGTGGGAGTCAGACCATTTATCCTTTCTATTTTGTTTTTTCTTGTTGCAGGATTTCATCAGGGCCTGGTGTGGATTTTGGGAGACTCTTATTTCTTCTAGGGCGATACGGGCAGATGCACGGCCTGAAGGGAGGCAACTCGGCATTCCATGGTGCAAGGCTGTCTTCAAATAGCTGGGCATTAGGGGCATGATGTGGGGTCATGTTCTTTCTGAATTCCATTATTATTCTAGAGTTGACAGGCCTCTGATGTTCTAGTGCTCTACGTTAGGGGGGGGGGGGGAATAACATGGGGTTTTGGTCCACGAGGGATCTTGTGAGAAATGTCAAATTTGACGTATTATGCATGCTGCTTGAATTCCCCAGGGTTGTCATTGTGTGGTCGGACATTGCGGCCCAATGGATTTGGTGTCATTCTCGCTTTGTTGAGCGTTTGAATAAAGCCAGGATTAAAGTGAACAGGGAGATAGGATGGTTTAAGTCTCGGCTCGGGGGCTCGGCACTGGGAACTCGAGGAACAGACTGCCCATTACTGGAGGGACAATGGTGTTCACCTCAATGCCGTGGGCAAGGTTATCTGTTTTTTTGGCTTACAAGAGTAAGTGCAGAGGGCTCTTCAGGTGTGGAGGGACTCGCTTGAGTGAGGTGTCACTCAGGCTAGCGTGGCGGGTCAGGGGATATTTGGGGGTCAGTGAAACACCATATTGTTAAAGGATTGGGGGCCCATCTAGGGTATGGCGCTTCCACCTGGTTGGTTGTTGGTGGTTCTCCCAGGAGCTAGGTCTGAGCCCCTACGTCTTCGAGCTGAATGGGGCGCAGCTGAGGACATGGTCGATTATAGTCATAAAGTGTGCCTTAAGGACACCCAAAGACCCTCTCCGGATTGCATTGTTGAATTTACATTGTTGAAATTGTTCTATTTTCGTTATTTATTCATTTGGTAATAAATTGGCTGCTGTGGCCATTTAACCCACATCTTGTAGCTTGTGTCTTTATTATAAGTTCAAGGACCGAAGGTTGACGAATCCTCTAGTCAAGTGCGACCTGGAGAAGAGAGAAAAGACGGAGGGTCGTCATGACTATGGGAGGAACAGGTCAGAGAGGGGTTAAATAACTCTGTAGTAAGTGGGGTAGGGGCGTAGCTTACCTGATTGGTGGCTGAAGGTCAGATTGGTAGGGTGGAGCCGCAAGGCCGGTCCAGTGCAGGGGTTGATGGGTATTCATTCTAGAAAGTTCAGGTGATGAGAAGACTTCCCGCCCTCCCTGAACTCTGGGTTTTGGTGTATTGTGGGTTGGGGGGCAATTTTCTTGTTTTTCTGTTTTGTGTTGCTCATTTAATATATATATATATATATATATATATATATATATATATATATATATATATTTATATTTAAAAATAATTTGAACATTTCGTAGCTGGCAGGTCAGGGGGTCAATGGGGGGGGGTCAGTGAATAACTATATTGTTAAAGGATTAGCCCAGCTAGGGTATTGTTACGGTTTGGAGTCAGGCTCTGAGGCATGTAGCTATAGCAGAGGAAGCTCACATGGGAACCAGCAGGACAGTGACACGGGTAGGTCACCTTGGCAGATGACGCAGGCTCAACTGAGGTGCGGAATATAAGTACTAACCGGTCTTCACCAGCGCTCCTGATGGTGGAGATGGATTTTGCTGCGTGTTAGCACCAGGTTGTGGTCCTCAGGATTGCCCCACCAGGAGGGGAGCATGCCAGGGTCCAGTAGCAGATAGGGATCAAGCAGGAGCATAGTCAAGGAGTAGCCAAAGGTCTGTAATGATTAGTTGCAGGTTGGGATTAAGCAGAAGCATAGTCAAGGAACAAGCCAAATGTGGATAAGGGATGATAGCCAATATACGGAGGGCAGCAGGAGAGGCAAGCGACATATTGGCTTGTGAAGGCACAATATTTTGGTAACCAGAAAGTGCAGAGACATGGCTTAAATCAGGGATCAGGGAGTTCATGGGAGGAGCAAAGGGTTCAAGGTTCAAGGCAATTAAGATTCACGGCAGCATCATTCAAGGATTTGTCCAGGGAACTGTCCAGCATTTCAGGTGGCTCAGCAAGCCGAGTCATTGCCAGACACAATAGAAGTCCCAGTTTCAAGTCTGGGCCTTGACAGTTATAGTGCTTTTATCTGGTTGGTTGTTGGTGGTTCTCTCAGGAGCTAGGACCCCTGGGGGAAAGACTAAATTTTGTAAATCGCAATGTCTTCGTGCCGGATGGGGTGCGGCTGAGGACATGGTTGATTATAGTCATAAAGTGTGCCTTAAGGACCCCCAAAGACCCTCTCTTGGTTGCATTGTTAAAATTGTTCTATTTCTGTTATTTATTCATTTGTTAATAAATTGGCTGCTGTAGCTGTTTAAACACATGTCTTGCAGTTTGTATCTTTATTATAAGTTCTAGGTCCGACGAATGCTCTAGTCATGCGCTACTTTTGCATTTTTTTTACTCTACAAGTCCTCTGCTAACAAAAAATGTATATAACATAGAGTTTAGGTAATTTAAACGTTTGTGAAAAAATACAAATCTGGTCAAAGAGGACCACAAGTCCCCCCCCCCCCCCCCCACACACACAAATCATCAGCTACAAATATACAAATATGTAAATAATCAAAACTTCCCCATTTGAGTGAAGTTCAACTTTAAGCTGAAATCCAGACACAAATTATTTCAATTAAATATATTTCTCCATGGGCATGTAACACTGGGCAATTGTATTGAGTTGCAAACCTAATTTGTTCACAAAATGACGTTGCCAATTATTCTTGCCTAACTATGACTGGATTACAAATTGCCAGGAGTAGTCTGGGAAATGTAGTATTGAAGAAGGATTCTAACTAGAGACGTTAGTGGGCTGTAACTACATGGCCCATAAGTGTTTGGGAGCAGGAGGGACCATATAAAAGCTGTGAAGGGGTAGTTGGGAGAAGCCTGCAAACCGGGTAGCTCCAGACACTGTGATCACATAGCACACTGGCCGTGCCCCGCAGTGGGTGCAAGGCGGGGGTGCTATCATATGACGGCCTTACAGAACTAGCCGGCAGCGCTGTAGCTGTCTTTCAGCTAAAGCACGGTCAGCAATTAGTTAGGGGCCCTCCTGCCAAATAGACCTCTTGCCGCCTTCGGAGGACTACCACGGAGGAATCCGGTGAGAGGGTCCCTAATCTGCTTTACAGTTACAACCCTTTAACCCTTTCTTCAGTCTAAACTTGCTAAAGAGTCATTTCTCTCTTGCAGGGAGCAATGGTTTACGCTCCTAGTACTGCAGTATATACTGCGTATGACTCTAGAGACACCTCTGATGGATATTTTGTATCTGTTACTGTTGTGGTAATGTGCCAATTTGCTGTTGTATTAATCTGCTTATCTTTAAAAGGGCAGTGTGTGCAATTCTTGTACATCTGCCAGGAGCTTCCAAACAAGGTATACTGGTGGTGTCAGTGAGGCCTCGCTGAGAGAGAGTGCAGAAGACCCAAACTTACCAGCAGCTCCAACGTGGGTAGCGCTACAATCACAAAATATAAATCAACTCTGTGTGCATTAAATGTCTTTACAAACCCAGGTTTCCAATGGAGACAACAAGTGGCCTTTTCAATGTACATTATGCAGACATTTTCCACTATTGACACCATCAGGAAACCCTCACTGAGAAATACTGGGCAGCCATCGCTGGAAGGAAGGTAGACTGGAAGGGGCTGCAAAGAGAGCCCAGGAAATTAGCAACACCAAAGATGTAACAAAGGATAAGAAAATATATAGATTGTAACTCTATTCTGCTATACCCAAAATTTTGAAAAACAGAGAAAATTGTCTGAAATTGTACTTTAATCCCCCTAGGATCTGAAGTTGCACAGTTGCACATACAAGAGCAAAATGGCAAAAAAAAGCATCACAGAGAGTAGAAATCACCAAGTCTTTTCAGAATCTTTCAATGTTTTCGTTGATTTGACAGCCATTACTTTATACACAAGAAACCCTCTGTGCACAGCAATGACTGCCAGAGCCTACTATGACCTGATTGTAATTTGGAGTCATGCACAATACAATATATCTCACAGCAGACTCAGGAGAAAACATGAGGGGAAGATGATAAAGCCCATCACCGGAGAACATTTTCTGTTGCTGGGACAGCAGAGAAATAAATTACAGGAGTGTTGTCACTGTAAGGGAGGACATTTAGATTTCATGGAGTTGAGCTTTAATTGTAGAGGTTAATCTAAAAAAGTAGAAAGGGGGGGGGGGGCGGCATTTTATAAAGTAGTTGTTTGGTTAGAAATAAGCCAGCATTATTGATTTCCATGCAAACAAGAAAGGAGATTGTAAGGAAGAAAAAGAAAAAAGGGCAAAACACACCAATCACATGGTCCTAAGACCTGGTCATGATATTGCCTATTTAGTTTAGGACTTTAGAGGTTATGAAGTTGTCAAAGAAAGGTGAGCAAATATGAATAAAATACATAATTTTATTGAAAATACAAACATTTATATTAAAAGATTTTTACATCAATAACGATTGAATAAACAAATTGTATATACAGACTGCATGAACTGTAGATAGAGACATAATGCCGGTTCAAGGCGTTTCACAAATTGGTAATAACCAATAGCTGCTTCGTCAGGAACCATAAAAATGGCTATATCATCTCTACAGACTTAAAGAGAAGAAAAGAAATAAGAATACATAATAATTATACATAGAACACATTTCATGCATATTTTTGTAATATAATGTTGTTTGCTGAACATAGGATCCAATAACATACAAATGCTCACCATGATTGATTTTTAAAAAGGCATATATAAATGCGGCTATCCAATCGATTGTATTCTACCAATTTATGGACAAAACATAGTCTCTAAATCTTCCCCGTAGAAGGCGCACAATTACACCCCCCGCGGGGATGTTCTGATGTGAACTGGACCGTGCCTGTGCAGGATGGAAGGACACGCAGACAAGAGACACTCTGAATCCCCCGGATGGCAGATCCCAAGAGATGGGTAAATATCTGGGCGGGAATAAGAATATATATGCATATCAATTCCACTTGGCCACCTATGTACATATACAGATCAATGTAACCCCCATATATTTAGTTATCCTATAGTAGGCAATGGGGGCTCAAAAAATATGTTGACCCGAATAACTTGACTAAAGGGGATGTAAGTATAAAGATCATCCAACCACCCCCTTCCCAATAACCCCAGTGGTGGGTAGATGGACTAAAGTAGCCAAACAATGAGATTGTTGCATACCTTGTGCTCCAATGTATTGAGTGACCGGGGGGTCCTTATCAGAATCCCCCTTAAATCTGAATTCCCGCCAGAGTCCACTTTTACATGTGATTGCCCATCAGAGTCACTCTTACATCAGGGTCCCCATCAGATTACATCGTACATTAGAGTCCCCTTTGCAACTAAGTTCCGATCTGAGTGCTTCCTTACATCACGTGCCCCATGGAAGTCCCCCCCCCCCGCATCAGGTTCACCATCAGAATCGCCCGGATATCACATTCCCCATCAGTATCCCCCCTTACATCAGGTTCACCATCAGAATCGCCCCTTCTGTCAGGGTCCTAATCAGAATCACCATCAACACTGTAGTACTCTGAGGAGGTGATCAGGACTTTTTTTTTTTTTACACACTAAATCAGGGTTGCCAACTTTCAGTAAACTTACAAACAGTTTGTAAAATCCATAACTTTTTCATCTCTCTGTAAATGTCAATTATGGACATGCAGACTGCGCATTCTAATTAGCTCGGTGGCTGGGGAAGGAGAAGGGTGACGGAACTTTGGAGGAACGAGCCCAGAAGTGGGGAAGGGTACCTGTTAAAAACAGGTACCTGTTCCCCCCTCCACCTGTTCCCCCCTCCCCCTTCCCCCCTGCGGGGGGGGGGGGGTGGTGGGGGTTAAGCAGATAAGCAGAATTTCCACTTTTAGGTGGAACTTCGCTTTAGCTTTTTATGTGCATAAGCTGTCCGCTGTCCATGGCCCTGATGTCCTGATCTTAGCTCCTTTGTAGTATGGTGCCCACAGTGCCTCAGCTGCTTAACCTCCCTGGCGGTCTGATATTATGTCCAGATTTCTGTGCTAGAAGCGGTACATTGTTTTGCATGGAAATCTGTTGTTTTACATTTTAAAACTCACCTTCCCCTGCGATCCCCCGCCATCCTCCCCCACCCTCCTCCTGCTGTCCTCCCGCTGTGTGCTCGGCCGATGCCGGCACCTGTTTTCCGGTTCCCTTCCCTGCGAGTGTTGTGACGGGGGAACCGGCGGTAATTTCAAAAATGTAAATACACAAATGACATGATACAAAGCTGTGATCCTAACGGATTACACTGTATCATGCCATTTCACCACAGGATTTCACCTGGTGACTTTTCCAGTGCCCTGCCTGTGTTTTTCCAGTTCTTTGCGCCTGGAAAATGGAGAACGACCATGGCGTCCAAAAAGCGTTCTTTTTGCACAAAAGCTCTTTTAGACGAACAGGAAAACAGTGACAGCAAAACGGAGTTACTTGAAGAACTGAGCGATAGCGATTCGTGGGAAAATTCATCATCAGGTACGGAAAGTGGCGACATCGACGATTCTGATGTCTCTTTCTGGCACATCGCTCCGTTGGAAATTGTGAAGAATCATTTTGATATACTTCCCAAACTCCACAAGCGATGTGCCAGAAAGACATCACAATGGTCGCTGTCGTCACTTTCCATATCTGATGATGAATTTTCCCACGAATCGCTATCGCTCAGTTCTTCAAGTAACTCCGTTTCGCTGTCGCTGTTTTCCAGTTCGTCCAAAAGAGCTTTTGCGCAAAAACAATGCTTTTTGGACGCCATGGTCATTCTCAATTTTTCAAGCACAAAGAACTGGAAAAGCACAGGCAGGGCACTGGAAAAGTCACCAGGTGAAATCCTGTGGTGAAATGGAATGATACAGTGTAATCCGTTAGGATCACAACTTTGCATCATCTCATTTGGTTTATTTACATTTTTTAATTTGCCACTGATTCTACCCCCCTGCATCGCAACGCTCGCAGGGAAGGGAACCGGAAGGCAAATGCTGGCAATCGGCCGTGCACAGAGCGGAGAGAGAGTGTGAGGACGGGGAGGACGGCAGGGAGGACGGTAGGGGGATTGCGGCAGGGGATCGCAGGGAAGGTGAGTGTGATTCTGGGGTAATACCGACTGTGGCTCAGTGTTACCGCTTTTGGTACTGAAAGTTAACCCCGAGCCACACTCGGGAATACCGCAAGAGGAGGTTAAGGCTTCATGTACACATGTACACCTATTTTGACTGCCGACGGAAGGAAAACGCAAAACGTGGCAAAATTGCAACACGATTTTGCCGCGTTTTTCGGCTGGTGGTCAAAACGTTCCTATCCTGAATGCGATTCTTCCACGTTCAGGAGAGGGAGGTTGAACCGCAGTAGCTCCTAAACAATCCTAAAAGCCTATGTGTACAAGTTTAGGAGCTGTAGTGTACATAAAGCTCAACTCTGCAACCTCTGCAAACTCTGCAACCTCAGTGAATTAGATCTAAGTCCAGTCACTAAAATCTCAAATAAAATCTCAATCTCAAATAAAATTCACTAAAGTAATAAAAAAATAAATAAAAAAATGAAATCATAATAATAATAAAAGTCACTAACCTTCATGTAAATGAACAAAATGAATGTCATTTTAATAAAAAAAAAAAATCTGCAGTTTTTATTAAAATGCCCGGTGATCCTGCCATGATGGTCCTTGCTCAGGCACTTCCTGTTATAGGGTGACAGTGCTTTGTCCCTGTTTTCTGGTTGCTCTCCTGTATTGTCACCCTGTCGCATGCAGTCTGACCTTGTTGAGGTATGTTCCACCACTGTCACCAACAGGAAGTGACTGAAATGTGTCTGGAGGTGATCAACAGCACTTAGCATATTTATCTATTTTGCTGTGTACTGTCAGTCAATTTTTTTTTTTTAAGAAACATTTCCAGACCCTTTGCCCTCATATAATTAATATTGTAAAATAAAAGACTTTATGAGATTATGTATAAAAACATAGGTTTTCATTGTGCACCATCATGACCTTCTAGCTGCCGGTGTCCAAACTAGTGATCTACTGATATCTTTTTGACCATTGCATATCGGTATCGGCCGATATTGGCCGATATTTTTGTACACTTGACAGGTACTGTTGTGGAGGGATCTGGGGGTCTAAAAGACCCCAAACCCCTGCTCTGCACTTAAAAGCATTCAAAACGCCAAGTTTGGTTGTTTTGAATGCTGTCATTTGTTTTTAATCTGGCACCAGTACCCGGAAGTGATGTCATGACATCACTTCCGGGTTTTTACATGGAGACCCGATCAGAGCGAAATGCGGCTTTGACTGGGTCTTCGGCGGCCGTGCAGGTAAGATACCCTGGTCTCCCAGTGGGACGGGAGACCCGGGCGAGCCGTGGAAGGCGGCGGGCGCGGGGGGGGGGGGGGGATGTCCCCTTCCCGCTCCTTGTAATGACAGCCGAGCGGCTTCTCAGCCGCATTGGTTGTCATTACAAGACAGCTGACCATCGGCTATGGACGCCGGTACTGTGGTGATGCCTCTAGCTGTCAGAATCACTCCGGTACAACCACTTTCCCAAAATATCGGCAATATCGATACCCTCAGGGGCCGATTCCGATATATCGGGGAAAGTGCATATCGGCCCTCAATAAATTGGCTTTGTCCATAATCGGTCGATCTCTAGTCCAAACAACCAATGATGTCATCAGTTGATAAGGAGGATGCTGGTCGTCTGCACAGCATCCTCGTTTGATTCTCCAATGCCCCTCTCTGCTGGGGTCACATTAGCTGAGTGATGGAGAAAAACTGAGGGAGAAGAGAAACACAGGAATACTAGTCAGTACCAGTGTGCAAAAGTGTATTGGATTTGGAAGAATAATTCACCTCTAACGTTGGGTGTCCTACGTGTGTGGATGTTGATGTATTATGAAAAACTATTAGAATAAAACAGTTTTTCACATTTTAGAATGGGGTGCCTCGAGACTGTCCATAATTTCAGAGGGTGCCCTGAGATTGTCCATAATTTTAAAGGGTGCCTTGACTGAAAAAATTAGACAAATCAGACGAATGAGGCAAAATCAAATGTTCTTGGGCTATATACTCTGCTATTCGAATGTTTGAATGAAAACATACTGCATTATGCCACTAGCTGGTGCTGAGGAGCATACTTCTTTCCCTTAGTAGTCAGCGCTATCTAGTGGTCATAATGCAGTATGTTCTCTATTCAAACAATCAAATTGCAAAGAATATAGAGAAAGAAACTAGCTTTCTCCCATTCGCACAGAACAAACTTACATAGAGTTTCGAAGGATGAACAGCTATGCAATTTCTTTTATAAATACACCAAAATTGTAGCTGTGTTATTGCTGAGATCAGGACCATGGACAGCTCATAATAAATGCTAAGACGATGGAGAACTCCCAGTTCTACACATTCATCGAAGAACACAATTGTGACCAAGTGCAGGCTGTGTAAGAACATTTTGCCTTTATTTTGGATGTGATGTAAACATTACAATTACATGGCTGAAAATAAAGATTTTAAAACTTGTGTTTAACCACTTAAGCCCCGGAAGATTTTACCCCCATTCCGACCAGGGGGTATTTTGCGATTCGGCACTGCGTGACTTTAACGGACAATTGCACGGTCATGCGACGCTGTACCTAAACAAATTTGGCGTCCTATTTTTCCCACAAACAGAGCTTTCTTTTGGTGGTATTTGATCACCTGTGCGATTTTTTGATCACGTGCTATAAACAAAAAAAGAGCGTCAATTTTGCAAAAATAGCAATATTTTTCACATTTTTTATATGAAATTCCCCCCCAAAAAAATGTAAAAATCAAATTTTTTTAACATTTTCGGCCAATTTGTTTTATGCTACCTATGTTTGGTAAAAAAAAATCGCAAAAAGCGTATTTTGATTGGTTTGCGCAAAAGTTTCGCGTTTACTAACAAACGGAAATATTTTTGTCATTTTTGTTGTTTTTTTTAACGCGTAATGGCGGCGATCTGCAATTTTTTTTGCGGTACTGCGACATTGCGGCGGACAGATCGGACCCTTGACTGACATTTTTGACACTTTTGGGGTTACCAGTGACATTACTACAGTAATCAGTGCTATACATATGCACTGTTACTGTAAAAATACACTGGTAGTGAAGGGGTTAACTTTATTTGGGAGGGAGGGGCTGTGTGTGTCCCTAGGGGCGTGCTTTCTACTGTGATTGGCTGTGGCTTGAGCTGTAAGGACACTGATCAACGGATCTACATAGTAGATCCGTGTGATCAGTGTTTTTACAGCGAGGAGAACGACAGGTGGCTTGTTTACACAAGCTGCCTGACTTTCTCCCTCTCTCCCGCCGATCGCCGAGTGACCGGCGGACATCGGGTCCGCCGGTCACACGCGCGGGGGGGGGGGGGTCCGTGACCACGCGGGAGCGGGAGCACGCCTCCGGGGGCGCGCGCTCGCTCCCTAGACCCTCACAAGCTAGTGACGTAGCCCTACGTCACTTTGCCTGTGAGGGGCTGACTGCCGACGTAGATCGGCGTTAGGCAGTCGGCAAGTGGTTAAGCTTTGTAAATTGGGATTAAAGTCGCCTTTAAAGTTATATAATTGAGAAGTTGTAGAGCTTTAAACATTTGTATTTAAGTCTGATATAATTGATGTATTAACTGCATTGATCCATATTTAGCACATTTATTGTACAGGCAGGGATAAGGGATTATCTAATAAGGCAGCACAAGGAACAAATATGACCAGCAGCCTGTTTTTCATCAATTTGGAACAACCAGAACAAAAAAAAAAACTGCTGGTGGGTTGCTATGGGATTACTAAGCTTTGTGCATTCCACTTTATCTTAAAGCATTTTTAAACTCAAAAGCAAACATTTATTATATTACAGCTTACTAGCGCTTTTTTGTGATGTTTGCATTCGTTTCCCTTTTTTTTTTGTATTTATAATTTTTTTAATTTAAAGCCACAGATTAAAATACAGAACCATGCATTTTCATATACCCTAATCAGTGCATAGTAAATCCACAGATTCTCAAGATGCCCTTATGTATTACACATCAGAAACTTCTGACCATTAACGATAATACATATCAAATATGGAATTTATTGCATTTACCCGCTATGTCTACTCTGCTCTGTATTTTTTCAAAAAGGAAGGGAAAAAAAAAATGACAATGACATTGAATGAATTCTATATAGTACCAATAATTAATGTATGTTGCTTTTTAGGAAAAATCTAAAAAAATAGAAAAGACTAATTTGTTTCCCAGTTTAGGCTTTCTTTCCTCTATTTTCATCTAGTCATCCAGCCAGTAAGTCTCTTGTTTTCCAACAGGAAAGCTCTGAGACTTAACACTGGCAGAGGTGCTTAAAATGATCAGCTTTTACTTATTTATGTAAAACCTTTACCACATATACCTTTGCCTTGATTTCACTGGTGTGCGTTCATCTATCATATTTGAATCATGTATGTACAGTTGCTGGCTCTCAATCCTGGCTGTTTCAGCTGACTATCACAAACCAATCACAATGGTTCCTGATCATGTGATTGCTATATCAGCTATGGCAGAGTGATCACATGCAGGCTGGAGGCATCACTAAAAAATAATGGTAGCCTTCAGCTTGCAGATAATAAATGCCATTTTCAGACTGTAGTGTTTTGCTGTGGTGCCCTCTATTTAACCCAGGGCGGGTGGCACAGGCAGGCTGGATCACGCACATGTATGTCTTCAGCCAATGGCCAGAAAGCACGCTCCCTGGGGAGAGCAGTGCCCTGCTCTTGCAATGTCCACTGGACACAGTAGATTGCAGCTCTTGGTACACGACCGATTTGAGCGGCCGGGGTATCACGTGATCGCTATGCAATCACATGATCACCATGTAAACACAATTGTCATGAATGGGTTTCATTCATAACAGCTGTGTTTGGTACTGTGATGCTTTGATTGGCCCACAGCTATCACATGGTACTTGGGCCAATCAAAGTGCCCTGTACCGTGTGATAGCGGTGGGCCAATCACATCACACAATAGAAATCCCACAGCTGTTATGAATGTAACCCATTCATGACAGTTCAAAACATTGCTGTTTAAAAAAAAAAAATCCTAATCACCCTTCTCAGACTAGAATAAGGGTGACATTGAACTACTCTGACGAAAGACTGTAAAAAAAGAATATAAATTGAGAAAAAAAATTTATAAATTGTAAAACGTAGGAAGAATTAAATAAAAAATGATTTCATTTTTTTTTTGACTGACTGACTGTCAGTATCCCTGATCGCTGCCACACCAGTCATATAATGACACTGTACTGCACAGTGTGATAAAACATTACAACTTCAAAAAATTTGCAATAACTCTTACAAAATACCGAAGCCTGTCTACTTTCTGAAAGGGGGGGGGGAGGGTATTTGGGGGGTATTATAACTGTGACATAGGTCGTTAGTGCATCAGGTTTGATCAATTTTTGAATATATAGCCCATAGTTTGAAGAAGCTATAACTTTTACACAAACCAATTCATAAACACTTATTGGGAATTTTTTTTTTTTTTTTTACCAAAGACATGTAGCGGAATACATTTTGGCCTAAATGTATAAAGACATTTTTTTAAATTTAGTTTTTATATATTTTATAACAGAAAGTAGAACTTTCAGTCTTTTTTCATTTAATAAAAATAAAATACCAGTGGTAATCAAATACCACCAACAGAAAGCTCTATTTGTATGAATCAATTACAATAAATTTCATTTGCGTATAGTGTTGCATGACTGCACAATTGCCAGTTGGAGTAGCACAATGCTAAATAGCAAAAAATGGCCTGGTCATGAATGGGGAAAAAAACATCCAGAGGTCAATTCGTTAATAATGTAACTGTTCGATACAGTTGCATTTTTCTTGTTTTTATTATTAATACTGCTAGTAATAATAATATTAACAATAATAAAGAAAGTAAATTATTAAAAAATTAAAAAAAACTCTTTTTTTTTTTTCACTTTTTCAAGTCCTTATGCATAACAACAACATTCCATGACGTCCTTCTGTGTTTCAAAACCTTGTACCTCCACCCAAAATTGGAAGTCAGCTCACCCAATCATATGATAACCAATAAACGGAAGGTCAGATAACGGTTCAATATATCTCTCTTCACTGATCCAATTACTCGTATCACTCTTCACCACCTTGTGGACTGCAAACTCCGGAAAACAAGTTTAAATAAGAAGCTGCACATAGTAAAGTCTGACTTTACCTTAATTAAATACATAAGCATAAAACTAATCACATGTATTGAGTCGATATCAATGCTGGCAAGTCAAATGGCCATATTGGTGTTTTCTTTGATCTTTTCTGACCAATCATGTATCTGCATGTGTGTCAGACAAGCAAATATAATACAGATCAATTAAAGGATCATTTTGAATAGATCAATTCTGACAGATTGTACTTTAAACCAATACCATATGTGTTGCATCGTTCAAAAATGTTATCGATGAATCGCTTGTTTCATAGCTAGATCCATCACAAATTGATATGTGTACGGCTATCTTTATACTTTATATACACTTGTATTTTTATTTTCTCTTGGTTTAATACAAATAGTGCGGTCTTGGACTTTTTACAATTAAGTCTTTGCAATGTGCAAATTTTCTATGTTATATTTTTTTGTAGATGAAGCTGCTATACACGTTTATTTACAGTTTTTATATAAATATACTTTTATTTTTTTTAGATTTAAATATTTTACATATATTATATTTAATAGATTTATAGATTTTTTAAATATGTTTCTTTTTTTTTATAGATTTTAGCTTTGGGTAGGCACAGCGTGTTGTTCGTTTTGTGAAGAGTAATTTGTTCTTGTGCGTTTGTCAGCCGATAATAATGAAAAGAGTTTTTTTTTTTTTTTTTCTTATTCAATGATTTGTATTGAGACTTCCAAAGTAATATAACAGAGGGTACATGGTAAGCCTCACAGCAACATGGAATGTACAAAATGTGAACAAAAATATGCGGAATAAACGCTTTGTCCAAGTAACAGTAGGCGTATTATTGTATGCATAAGCTGACAGTTCCCGGCTTTGTTATCAAACATAAGTACATAAAGATTGGGAAGAAGGGTGTCCATCTAAGTTGGAGACTTTATGTTAACCACTTTACCACCGGAGGATTTTGCTGTCTTACGTCCAGGCCACTTTTTGCAATTCGGCACTGTGCAAATTTAACTGACAATTGCGCGGTCGTGCGACGCCGTACCCAAACAAAATTTATGTCCTTTTTTTCCCACAAACAGAGCTTTCTTTTGGTGGTATTTGATCACCTCTGCACTTTTCATTTTTTGCGATATTAATAAAAAAACAGCGACAATTTTGAAAAAATAACAATATTTTTCTACTTTGACAGTTAAAAAATATCCAATATATTAAATTTTGTCATATATTTAGGCCAAAATGTATTTAGCTACAAGTCTTTGACAAAAAAATTCTCAATGAGCTTATTTTTAACCGCTTTAAGACCGGAAGATTTTACCCCATTCCTGACCAGGCCATATTTTGTGATTCGGCACTGCGTTATTTTAACGGACAATTGCGCAGTCTTGCGACGCTGTACCCAAGTGACTGAAAACAGCGGGAGCGCGCCTCCGGCGGCGCGCGAGCGCCGCCTACAGGGGGAGGAGTCCAGCGACATAGGTCTACATCGCTGGACGGGATCGTGCCACATTGCCGCAGTAGCAGCAATGTGAGCGGTCCTAAAGTGGTTAAAGAAGGAACAGAAAAGAAAAGTGGGGAAGAAATAAGAGAGGGGACTAGGTCGGGGAGTTCCATAGTTACTTGTGTCCTGGAGTTTTATGAGACAGGCCATCATAGGGCCAATAGACTGTGACCAAAGTCCTTCAGGAGGAATGCCAATATCTAGGGGTCCCAAATGTGACAGAATTTGGACATGGTATTTTTGGAGTGGTGCTGTTAAAGCGGAGTTCCACCCAAAAGTGGAACTTCCGCTTTAGGGAGTCCTGACCCCCTGACATGCCACATTTGGCATGTCATTTTTTTGGGGGGGGGGGGGAGCGGGTACCTAGTTTTGACAGGTACCCGCTCCCACTTCCGCTCGGAGCGCCTCGGCGCCCTGAACGGAAGTTCTCCGCTCCCCATCCCTCCCTGCAATCTTCTGGGACACGTCAGAAGTCCCAGAAGATTGCCGGCCAATCACGGCGCGCAGCGCGACTCGCGCATGCGCAGTGGGTACCCGGCTGTGAAGCCGCAAACTGTCACAGCCGGGTGCCCACAGCAGTGATGCCGGCGCCGAGGGAGAGGATCGAGGCTTCGGGCGGCCGCATCGCTGGACCGTTGGAAAGGTGAGTGAATGCCTGGAACTCCGCTTTAATTTCTCATTTATCAAGGTCCAGGGAATTTGGGATTTGCTGTGACAACCAAGCCTTTGCCATAACTTGTTTTGCGGTTGTGAAGATATCAATCATAGGAATAACTAAAAATGGTTAGTCCCACTCTAAAGTTATCAATTGAGGTGTCTATCACAAAATGGAATATGGAGAAAATAATTCCAGAAGGAATTAGGCAAGGGGAACGGGACATTGTGACACCAAAACTAATTATACTAATAGTAATAATAGGAAGTGTGGATGCAAAGTAGATACAATTCTGCCTTTCACCTGGGAGGAAGCACACTGGTTGTCTAACAACACAATCTACATTGACTAGGTTGATAAAAGAATAAGATCCAACTGGGCTTAATTTCCTGATATCTATGTGCCTACAGTCTGGGGTCTTCCCATTATATATACCCTCCTATTTACTCTGGAAAGAACTGCATTCAATCCCTTATTCCTTTGAAATACATTGGGATATGGTTTAATAACTCCGGATGAACATACCCCCAGAAGAAGGCCCATGGTCGAAACACGTAGGGGTTCTTTGGAGTGTTACCCTTGCCAAACTAAGTTGAAAAAAAAGTTCTCTGAATAAGTTTTTTCTGTCTATGTTCTATACTGTATTTAAATGTATGCATTTTTTAACTGCATTTTCTGTCTACATTTGTGATGGTTAGCTGCTATGTCAGCATTATTTCAACCAAAAATAATTCTTTTAGTTTGAATTTAATAATAGATCAATTTTATCTACTTTGCATCCACATTTCCTATTATAACTATTAATATAATTTTTTTTGGTGCCGCAATGTCCCGTTCTCCTTGCCTAATTCCTTCTGGAATTATTTTCTCCAAAATCATAGGAATAAAATGTCATTTAGAGGTCCCCTCAAACATGTGATTTATGTAAGGCCTCGAATGGGCTTGGTATATTTGCTGCCAAAAATGCTGAGCTACCTGGCAGGTCCACCAGATGTGTAGAAAGGGTCCAGTGTCAGGGCAGCCATAAACCATTGTGAAGAAGAATCAATGGAAATGTGTGCCAACCTACTAGGGACCAGGTAGCATCGAGGCAGAACTTTTTAATTGGTTTCCACAGCAGCTGCATTACTGGAACATGACTTTGTGATAGCCCAGATTTGGTCCCATTGTGTTTGATATAGAGTATGTTGTAGGTCGTGTTCCTATTGAGTGACATAGTTTAACGAATAAGGTGTTTTTTTGATAGTTGGGAGATTGTTCACGTTTTTTTTTATTCTTCTTATTAAAATAGTGTAAGAAAAAAAAGCTGTAGATATCCTAGATATATGTACTGTAAAAATGGTTTAGGTATGCAAATGAACGAGGCCATAGAGTTACTGTCAATGCCTGTTGATGCTGCTAAATTTGGCCTGGACATCTTAAGGATCAATGACCTCTTATCATGGAAGCCATGTCAAACCAGGCTCCAGGGGAGAGTCCAGAGGGTGATGATTAATGGGGAGTACTTGGATTGGGCGGATGTGGAAAGTGGGGTCCCCCAGGGTTCTGTCCTGGGGCCAATCCTGTTTAATTTATTCATAAATGATCTAGAGGAGGGGATATCTAGTACAATCTCAGTATTTGCAGATGATACTAAATTAGGCATGCCAATATCTTCTGGGCAGGATGTGGAAACCTTACAAGCGGACCTGAACAAAATAATGGGGTGGGCAACTACATGGCAGATGAGGTTTAATGTTGAAAAATGTAAAGTAATGCACTTGGGGGCCAGAAACCAGAAAGCAAACTACTTACTAGGGGGGGAACCTCTGGGTGAGTCTAGGATGGAAAAGGACCTGGGGGTACTGGTAGACAACAGGCTTGGCAGTGGCATGCAATGCCAAGCTGCTGCAAGCAAAGCCAACAGAATACTGGGATGTATAAAAAAGGGGATTCACTCCAGAAATAAAGAGATTATTCTCCCACTCTACAAGACTCTGGTCCGGCCACATCTGGAGTATGCTGTCCAGTTCTGGGCACCGGTCTTCAGGAAGGATGTGCTGGAACTGGAAAGAGTCCAGAGAAGGGCAACAAAAATAATTAGGGGAATGGAGGGCATCAGCTATGAGGAAAGACTACAAGCACTGAACCTATTCTCTCTGGAGAAGAGACGATTGAGGGGGGATATGATATCAATGTACAAATACTGTACTGGCGACCCTAGCATAAGGAACAAACTATTCAGAGAAAGGGAATACAATAAGACGCGTGGCCACTCACTAAAACTAGAGGAAAAGCAGTTTAACCTTAAAATACGCAGGGGGTTCTTCACTGTAAGAGCGGTAAGGATGTGGAATTCTCTTCCACAAGAAGTGGTATCAGCAGGGAGCATCGATAGTTTCAAAAAACTATTAGATGGGCACCTTAAAGACCACAACATACAGGGGTATACAATGTACGGTTAAAAGCAAACACACACACACACATCATAGGTTGAACTGGATGGACGGATGTCTTTTTTCAACCTCACTAACTATGTAACTATGTAACCAAAGCGCAGCATGCAAAATGTAGTAGACCAAAGGGCGATCCATAAAGATGACCACTTTATTAGGTTAGCACCCTAAAAGGGTGCACATACTATTTTGGGTAAGCCTTGGCTTTTATAAGGCATTTTTGGAGTTAAAGGACCTCATATGTGCCAAGAAAATATTCTCTACAACATTACTCAACCAGCCTGAATGGATGACACAAGATGGTAGAGATCCTTCGATTCACGTTGTTTACACAAAATTATGACCTCACTATCTGCATGTCAAAGCAGTAATAATCAACACTGGTAATGTTCTCCCAGTCTTTATTGATCCAGTATTATTGATCCTGTGCCCCCATAGCCTTAATTTCCTGTTTAAAGCAGAGGAACCCAGAGTGATCTTCTGTTGTTTATGTCCATTCTCAAGGTCTGTTGTGCATGCTTTCTGTACACCACTGCTTTAAAAAAAAGTAATTACTTGAGCCATAATGGGCCTCTTGTTATCATGTCTGACTATTCTGTCCATGTGCTTTCCCACACAGAATGACAGTTGATTACTTTTTATTAGTGTTGAGCGAACACGGACTGTATTATTCGTGTTCGTACCGAATAATTGGATTTTTTTTACCCGAACACGGACACGGACACTTTACTGTATGTTCGGGTAAAAATCCGTGTTCGGTCGTTTTATTTCCGGGTTTTGCATGCTTTGGCGCTCTTTTCATGGCGGGCTTTCAACAGCCAATCAACAATCGTTTAACTGGTGTGCCTTAAGCCATCCCAGCCATGCCTGCAAATGTCTCAGTAGCTGTGATTGGCCGTCTGAAGCATGTGACCAAGTCTTTATAAGTTCGAGGCAGCCGCAGCGGCGTCATTATGCTGCTTAGATTCAGGGACAGAGCACACATCAACGTGCTGGCTGCTGATTAGGGAAAGATAGGCAGGAAAAAACCATTTGTGTCCGGATAGAATTGAGGGACAGGTCGGAGTGTTTAGGCAGGGCGAGTTGTAGGCATTTTAGGGATAGAGTCTGCTGAATTATATAGGGTCAGTGTCTTCTACAAACTACAATCGATATTGCTGTGTGGGGGGTGGGGTCTGCACTCAATCCTGATCTACGATCTCTTCTCAATCCTGTTAGGGACAGAGTCTGCTGAATTTTAGGGAAACTGTGTTCTACAAACTACAATCGATATTGCTGTGTGGTGTGGGATTGGAGATAGGCAGGTGTCAGTGATCCACATCCATTTTTCTGTGTGTGAGCTGCAGTGAACACAATCTTTTTGGGCTGCAGTGAACACAATCTTTTTGGGCTGCAGTGAACACAATCTTTTTGGGCTGCAGTGAACACAATCTTTTTGGGCTGCAGTGAACACAATCTTTTTGGGGTGCAGTGAACAAAATCTTTTTGGGGTGCAGTGAACACAATCCTTTTTGGTGTGCAGTGAACACAATCTTTGTGGGGTGCAGTGAACAAAATCCTTTGTGGGGTGCAGTGAACACAATCTTTTTGGGGTGCAGTGAACAAAATCCTTTTTGGGGTGCAGTGAACAACATCCTTTTTGGGGTGCAGTGAACACAATCTTTTTGGGGTGCAGTGAACAAAATCCTTTGTGGGGTGCAGTGAACACAATCTTTTTGGGGTGCAGTGAACACAATCTTTTTGGGGTGGAGTGAACAACATCCTTTTTGGGGTGCAGTGAACAAAATCCTTTTTGGGGTGCAGTGAACAAAATCATTTTTGGGGTGCAGTGAACACAATCTTTTTGGGGTGCAGTGAACACAATCTTTGTGGGGTGCAGTGAACACAATCTTTTTGGGGTGGAGTGAACAACATCCTTTTTGGGGTGCAGTGAACAACATCCTTTTTGGGGTGCAGTGAACACAATCTTTTTGGGGTGCAGTGAACACAATCTTTGTGGGGTACAGTGAACAGAATCTTTGTGGGGTGCAGTGAACACAATCTTTGGGGGGTACAGTGAACACAATCTTTTTGGGGTGCAGTGAACACAATCTTTGTGGGGTGCAGTGAACACAATCTTTTTGGGGTGGAGTGAACAAAATCATTTTTGGGGTGCAGTGAACAACATCCTTTTTGGGGTGCAGTGATCAAAATCCTTTTTGGGGTGCAGTGAACACAATCTTTTTGGGGTGCAGTGAACAAAATCCTTTGTGGGGTGCAGTGAACAGAATCTTTGTGGGGTGCAGTGAACACAATCTTTGGGGGGGTACAGTAAACACAATCTTTTTGGGGTGCAGTGAACACAATCTTTGTGGGGTACAGTGAACAGAATCTTTGTGGGGTGCAGTGAACACAATCTTTGGGGGGGTACAGTGAACACAATCTTTTTGGGGTGCAGTGAACACAATCTTTGGGGGGTACAGTGAACACAATCTTTTTGGGGTGCAGTGAACACAATCTTTGTGGGGTGCAGTGAACACAATCTTTGGGGGGGTACAGTGAACACAATCTTTTTGGGGTGCAGTGAACAACATCCTTTTAGGGTGCAGTGAACACAATCTTTGTGGGGTGCAGTGAACAACATCCTTTTAGGGTGCAGTGAACACAATCTTTGTGGGGTACAGTGAACAGAATCTTTGTGGGGTGCAGTGAACACAATCTTTGGGGGGTACAGTGAACACAATCTTTGTGAGGTGCAGTGAACACAATCTTTGTGGGGTGCAGTGAACACAATCATTGTGGGGTGCAGTGAACTCAATCTTTGTGGGGTACAGTGAACACAATCTCATACTTCTGAAGATTTGAGGGTGCTGCCTGTTCCATACTCCCCCTACTCCTCATCTAGCCTTTTAGGGGTACAAACAATAGTAATTGGGGCCTAGTGTGGTTGTGTACGTGTGATATACATACACTTTTTTTGGATCATATTTTCTATTCCGCTATTTAATCAAAAACCTTTGGGGATCAGTTAAATTGGGGGATAGTCTGTGTTGGTACGTGTGAGAGAGATCCACCTTTCCAAGTTGTTGGGGTTCATCTCATACTTCTGAAGGTTTGAGGGTGCTGCCTGTTCCATACTCCCCCTACTCCTAGCCTTTTAGGGGTACAAACAATAGTAATTGGGGCCTAGTGTGGTTGTGTACGTGTGATATACATACACTTTTTTTGGATCATATTTTCTATTCCGCTATTTAATCAAAAACCTTTGGGGATCAGTTAAATTGGGGGATAGTCTGTGTTGGTACGTGTGAGAGAGATCCACCTTTCCAAGTTGTTGGGGTTCATCTCATACTTCTGAAGGTTTGAGGGTGCTGCCTGTTCCATACCCCCCCTACTCCTCATCTAGCCTTTTAGGGGTACAAACAATAGTAATTGGGGCCTAGTGTGGTTGTGTACGTGTGATATACATACACTTTTTTTGGATCATATTTTCTATTCCGCTATTTAATCAAAAACCTTTGGGGATCAGTTAAATTGGGGGATAGTCTGTGTTGGTACGTGTGAGAGAGATCCACCTTTCCAAGTTTTTGGGGTTCATCTCATACTTCTGAAGATTTGAGGGTGCTGCCTGTTCCATACCCCCCCTACTCCTCATCTAGCCTTTTAGGGGTACAAACAATAGTAATTGGGGCCCAGTGTGGTTGTGTACGTGTGATATACATACACTTTTTTTGGATCATATTTTCTATTCCGCTATTTAATCAAAAACCTTTGGGGATCAGTTAAATTGGGGGATAGTCTGTGTTGGTACGTGTGAGAGAGATCCACCTTTCCAAGTTGTTGGGGTTCATCTCATACTTCTGAAGGTTTGAGGGTGCTGCCTGTTCCATACTCCCCCTACTCCTAGCCTTTTAGGGGTACAAACAATAGTAATTGGGGCCTAGTGTGGTTGTGTACGTGTGATATACATACACTTTTTTTGGATCATATTTTCTATTCCGCTATTTAATCAAAAACCTTTGGGGATCAGTTAAATTGGGGGATAGTCTGTGTTGGTACGTGTGAGAGAGATCCACCTTTCCAAGTTGTTGGGGTTCATCTCATACTTCTGAAGGTTTGAGGGTGCTGCCTGTTCCATACCCCCCCTACTCCTCATCTAGCCTTTTAGGGGTACAAACAATAGTAATTGGGGCCTAGTGTGGTTGTGTACGTGTGATATACATACACTTTTTTTGGATCATATTTTCTATTCCGCTATTTAATCAAAAACCTTTGGGGATCAGTTAAATTGGGGGATAGTCTGTGTTGGTACGTGTGAGAGAGATCCACCTTTCCAAGTTGTTGGGGTTCATCTCATACTTCTGAAGGTTTGAGGGTGCTGCCTGTTCCATACCCCCCCTACTCCTCATCTAGCCTTTTAGGGGTACAAACAATAGTAATTGGGGCCTAGTGTGGTTGTGTACGTGTGATATACATACACTTTTTTTGGATCATATTTTCTATTCCGCTATTTAATCAAAAACCTTTGGGGATCAGTTAAATTGGGGGATAGTCTGTGTTGGTACGTGTGAGAGAGATCCACCTTTCCAAGTTTTTGGGGTTCATCTCATACTTCTGAAGATTTGAGGGTGCTGCCTGTTCCATACCCCCCCTACTCCTCATCTAGCCTTTTAGGGGTACAAACAATAGTAATTGGGGCCTAGTGTGGTTGTGTACGTGTGATATACATACACTTTTTTTGGATCATATTTTCTATTCCGCTATTTAATCAAAAACCTTTGGGGATCAGTTAAATTGGGGGATAGTCTGTGTTGGTACGTGTGAGAGAGATCCACCTTTCCAAGTTGTTGGGGTTCATCTCATACTTCTGAAGGTTTGAGGGTGCTGCCTGTTCCATACCCCCCCTACTCCTCATCTAGCCTTTTAGGGGTACAAACAATAGTAATTGGGGCCTAGTGTGGTTGTGTACGTGTGATATACATACACTTTTTTTGGATCATATTTTCTATTCCGCTATTTAATCAAAAACCTTTGGGGATCAGTTAAATTGGGGGATAGTCTGTGTTGGTACGTGTGAGAGAGATCCACCTTTCCAAGTTGTTGGGGTTCATCTCATACTTCTGAAGGTTTGAGGGTGCTGCCTGTTCCATACCCCCCCTACTCCTCATCTAGCCTTTTAGGGGTACAAACAATAGTAATTGGGGCCTAGTGTGGTTGTGTACGTGTGATATACATACACTTTTTTTGGATCATATTTTCTATTCCGCTATTTAATCAAAAACCTTTGGGGATCAGTTAAATTGGGGGATAGTCTGTGTTGGTACGTGTGAGAGAGATCCACCTTTCCAAGTTTTTGGGGTTCATCTCATACTTCTGAAGATTTGAGGGTGCTGCCTGTTCCATACCCCCCCTACTCCTCATCTAGCCTTTTAGGGGTACAAACAATAGTAATTGGGGCCTAGTGTGGTTGTGTACGTGTGATATACATACACTTTTTTTGGATCATATTTTCTATTCCGCTATTTAATCAAAAACCTTTGGGGATCAGTTAAATTGGGGGATAGTCTGTGTTGGTACGTGTGAGAGAGATCCACCTTTCCAAGTTGTTGGGGTTCATCTCATACTTCTGAAGGTTTGAGGGTGCTGCCTGTTCCATACTCCCCCTACTCCTAGCCTTTTAGGGGTACAAACAATAGTAATTGGGGCCTAGTGTGGTTGTGTACGTGTGATATACATACACTTTTTTTGGATCATATTTTCTATTCCGCTATTTAATCAAAAACCTTTGGGGATCAGTTAAATTGGGGGATAGTCTGTGTTGGTACGTGTGAGAGAGATCCACCTTTCCAAGTTGTTGGGGTTCATCTCATACTTCTGAAGGTTTGAGGGTGCTGCCTGTTCCATACCCCCCCTACTCCTCATCTAGCCTTTTAGGGGTACAAACAATAGTAATTGGGGCCTAGTGTGGTTGTGTACGTGTGATATACATACACTTTTTTTGGATCATATTTTCTATTCCGCTATTTAATCAAAAACCTTTGGGGATCAGTTAAATTGGGGGATAGTCTGTGTTGGTACGTGTGAGAGAGATCCACCTTTCCAAGTTGTTGGGGTTCATCTCATACTTCTGAAGGTTTGAGGGTGCTGCCTGTTCCATACCCCCCCTACTCCTCATCTAGCCTTTTAGGGGTACAAACAATAGTAATTGGGGCCTAGTGTGGGTGTGTACGTGTGATATACATACACTTTTTTTGGATCATATTTTCTATTCCGCTATTTAATCAAAAACCTTTGGGGATCAGTTAAATTGGGGGATAGTCTGTGTTGGTACGTGTGAGAGAGATCCACCTTTCCAAGTTTTTGGGGTTCATCTCATACTTCTGAAGATTTGAGGGTGCTGCCTGTTCCATACCCCCCCTACTCCTCATCTAGCCTTTTAGGGGTACAAACAATAGTAATTGGGGCCTAGTGTGGTTGTGTACGTGTGATATACATACACTTTTTTTGGATCATATTTTCTATTCCGCTATTTAATCAAAAACCTTTGGGGATCAGTTAAATTGGGGGATAGTCTGTGTTGGTACGTGTGAGAGAGATCCACCTTTCCAAGTTGTTGGGGTTCATCTCATACTTCTGAAGGTTTGAGGGTGCTGCCTGTTCCATACTCCCCCTACTCCTAGCCTTTTAGGGGTACAAACAATAGTAATTGGGGCCTAGTGTGGTTGTGTACGTGTGATATACATACACTTTTTTTGGATCATATTTTCTATTCCGCTATTTAATCAAAAACCTTTGGGGATCAGTTAAATTGGGGGATAGTCTGTGTTGGTACGTGTGAGAGAGATCCACCTTTCCAAGTTTTTGGGGTTCATCTCATACTTCTGAAGATTTGAGGGTGCTGCCTGTTCCATACCCCCCCCTACTCCTCATCTAGCCTTTTAGGGGTACAAACAATAGTAATTGGGGCCTAGTGTGGTTGTGTACGTGTGATATACATACACTTTTTTTGGATCATATTTTCTATTCCGCTATTTAATCAAAAACCTTTGGGGATCAGTTAAATTGGGGGATAGTCTGTGTTGGTACGTGTGAGAGAGATCCACCTTTCCAAGTTTTTGGGGTTCATCTCATACTTCTGAAGATTTGAGGGTGCTGCCTGTTCCATACCCCCCCTACTCCTCATCTAGCCTTTTAGGGGTACAAACAATAGTAATTGGGGCCTAGTGTGGTTGTGTACGTGTGATATACATACACTTTTTTTGGATCATATTTTCTATTCCGCTATTTAATCAAAAACCTTTGGGGATCAGTTAAATTGGGGGATAGTCTGTGTTGGTACGTGTGAGAGAGATCCACCTTTCCAAGTTGTTGGGGTTCATCTCATACTTCTGAAGGTTTGAGGGTGCTGCCTGTTCCATACTCCCCCTACTCCTAGCCTTTTAGGGGTACAAACAATAGTAATTGGGGCCTAGTGTGGTTGTGTACGTGTGATATACATACACTTTTTTTGGATCATATTTTCTATTCCGCTATTTAATCAAAAACCTTTGGGGATCAGTTAAATTGGGGGATAGTCTGTGTTGGTACGTGTGAGAGAGATCCACCTTTCCAAGTTGTTGGGGTTCATCTCATACTTCTGAAGGTTTGAGGGTGCTGCCTGTTCCATACTCCCCCTACTCCTCATCTAGCCTTTTAGGGGTACAAACAATAGTAATTGGGGCCCAGTGTGGTTGTGTACGTGTGATATACATACACTTTTTTTGGATCATATTTTCTATTCCGCTATTTAATTTAACTGGGCCTCCATGCGAGACCTGTGTGCCTTGTTGCGCTGTTTTGAGTACTCCACCAACATGGCCAGTGGCAATGACGCCGTTCTCAGCTTAACTATCCCACTTCTATGCCTCCTTGAAAAAACAATTCGGGCGATGATGGAAGAGGATGTGGCACAGGATGAGGAGGAGGAGGAGGATGAAGAGGTAACATTTCCAAGGCTTTCAGGGCAGTCATTCGCAAGGGGCTCCGAGGGTGGGTTCCTGCACACGCAAACGCCAGGGACGCAATTGTCCAGCAGGGGCACAGTTCTGGAGGATGAGGAGGATGAGGAGGAGGAGGAGCTGGAGGAGGAGATGGAACCATGTTCACAGCAGGGTGGCACCCAGGCCAGCTCATGGCCATCACTGGTGCGTGGCTGGGGGGATACAGAGGACACGGACGATACACCTCCCACAGAGGACAGCCTTTCGTTGCCTCTGGGCAGCCTGGCACACATGAGCGATTACATGCTGCAGTGTCTCCACAACGACCGCCGAGTTGCCCACATTCTAACTTGTGCTGATTACTGGGTGGCCACGCTGCTGGATCCCCGTTACAAGGACAACGTACCGTCCTTAATTCACTCACTGGAGCGCGATCGCAAGATGCGCGAGTACAAGCGCACGCTGGTAGACGCCATGCTGCTGGCATTCCCATCTGACAGCGGGGCCACAGTGGAAGCACAAGGCAGAGGAGGAGGAGGAGGAGGTCGCCAACGCAACCAGGGCACCGCCAGCACCTCAGAAGGCAGGGTTAGCATGGCCGAAATGTGGAAAAGCTTTGTCAGCACGCCACAACAAACAGCAGCACCAGCAGCTCAGATGGAACGTCTTAGCAGGAGGCAGCATTTTACCAACATGGTGGAGCAGTATGTGTGCACACGCCTACATGTAGTGAATGACGGGTCTGCCCCCTTCAACTTCTGGGTCTCCAAATTGGGCACATGGCCTGAGCTTGCCCTTTACGCCTTGGAGGTGCTGGCGTGCCCTGCAGCCAGTGTATTATCTGAACGGGTATTTAGCACGGCTGGGGGCGTTATAACAGACAAGCGCAGCCGCCTGTCCAGAGACAATGTGGACAAGCTCACGTTCATTAAAATGAACCAGGCATGGATCCCACGGGACTTTTCCGTACCTTATGCAGAATAGCAATGGATACCGACCTTACCCACCCATTGTTCCATTTTTGCTCTTTCTCACTCTTTTGGGGTGTACCCTCATTTAAAATTTTTGAAAAGAAGCAGTGTTGGCTACCTCGTCCTCCTCCTCAGGGCCAGATTAATGTAGGGGCTATTGGAGCTGCAGCTCCAGGCCCCTACCTTTTATATAGGCCCCGGGTTGGCCATATTCACTGTTACCGCTCTTCTGTCACTTGTAAACACAGAAGTCTGGCTTCTATGCTCGCTTCCCCAGGCAGCACCCTCAGAACCTCCCCACACAGCGTGAAGGCTGGACAAGGAGGGACAGTTGGCGATGCATGGATGTGTTTATGGGCTTCAGAGACAGCATCCCATGTTGAATTAGGCATGCATGGCTGCACCCTTCCTCCTCTGGGTGCATGGCAAGGCACGGCCCTTAAGGCCCTTCAAAATCCTCAGCACCAAGCCCATGATGCTGTTAATCCGGCCCTGGTCCTCCTCCACCGCCGCTTCCACCTACACCGCCCATAGGTGTGCGCAGCCTATTGCATTAAGGTGTGCACCCCAAAGTTGAAATACACATGCATGTGTTTGCCAGCAGGGAGAGTAATGTATCGGGGCCATGTACCTGTAGGCAAGGAGAAATAGAGCAGAGCAGGTCCCAGGGAGATCTTTCCCATCTCCTCACTGGCAATGCTATGTGCCCTAGGTGATTAGGGTGTGCCCAGGCACACCCAGCACACCCTGTGCGCACGCCTATGTCACCGCTAAAAATCCACCACCACCTCAACCTCCCTCCTACTCCATATGGGCCTCGTCCTTCAGAGATGAAGAAGAACATTGTTTTATTTTTCTGTTTTTTTTTGTTGTTTTAAGTTATTTCCCTATCCACATTTGTTTGCAGAGCACTTGCCATGCTCTTAATTACGTTTTGCTGCCATTTGCAGCACTCTAGCCCTTTCCTTTGGTGTTTTAGAGCCATTTTAGTGCCTTAAAGTTCGGGTCCCCATTGACTTCAATGGGGTTCGGTGTCCGGGAAAAGTTCGGTAAAAGTCCGGGACACGGACCCGGACTTTTTTTTAAAGTTCGGCCGAACCCGTCGAACACGGACATCTAGGTGTCCGCTCAACCCTACTTTTTATTCTTTGCATCATTCTCTGTAAATTCCACAGATGGCAGATCATGAATCCTGCAGAAGACAACCACCAAATAAGGCATTGACAATCAATCCGCCATAAAGTCATTCAGATCATATTGTATATCTTCTGGTCAAACAATAGCTAAACCTCTTGGCCATTTCCGTATGTTTAACGTATTGTGTTGATTTATTAATTTTATTACAGACATTTATATAGACCCAACAATGGACAACACTTTACATACGCACAAAGATATCAGTGAATCAAGGTGCTCACAATCTGAGGTTCCTTGTTTTCACATACACGCAAACAGTGCTTGTACAAGGTCTTCTAGAGCCCAGGGCAAACATGCCAAACTGCGCCCCCCAAGATGTATGAGCATTATACACCATATTGTCAAAAGTATTGGGACGCATGTCTTTACACACATGAACTTTAATGGCATCCCAGTCTTAGTCCGTAGTGTTCAATATTGAGTTGGCCAACTCTTTGCAGCTATAACAGCTTCAACTCTTCTGGGAAGGCTGTCTGCAAGGTTTAGGAGTGTGTCTATGGGAATGTTTGACCATTGTTCCAAAACCACATTTGTGAGGTCAGGCACAGATGTTGGACGAGAAGGCCTGTCTCGCAGTTTCCGCTCTAATTCAACCCAAAGGTGTTCTATCGGGTTGAGGTCAAGACTCTGTGTAGACCAGTCAAGTTCCTCCATCCCAAACGGGCTCATCTATGTGTTTATGAAGCTTGCTTTGTACACTGGTGAAAATCATTTGGAGGAGGGGGGATTATGGTGCGGGTTGTTTTTCAGGGGTTGAGTTTGGCCCCTTAGTTCCAGTGAAGGGAACTCTTAAGGCATCAGTATACCAGGACATTTTGGACAATTTCATGCTCCCAACTTTGTGGGAACAGTTTGGGGTTGGCCCCTTTCTGTTCTAACATGACTGCGCACTGCACAAAGCAAGGTCCATAAAGACATGGATGAGCGAGTTTGCAGTGGAGGAACTTGACTGGCCTTCATCTCAACCTGATAGAACACCTTTGGGATGAATTAGAGCGGAGACTGCGACCAGGCCTTCCAGGACCCCGCTCTCCAGCTGAAGACCCTGGGCACATGTGCCCCTGGCATTTATACAATATCCCAGCATGCATTGAGGCACTTTTCTCTTCCAATCACCAGGGCTGTACTAAATGCCTGTGCACTTATTTGTCAGGTTTCCTCCCACTATGCCTCCCTATTGGACCAGTGTGAAACATTCAGACAACATTCAGACAAACTGATCTGCATCTGAGCACAATGAGCAGACCCTATTAATGGATCCTGCTCTCTGGTAGGCAGAGAGCACCATAAATTTACCTGCCAATCTTCCTGGTAAGCAGAAAGACCCAAAAACTATACTCACTTCTAGCACCTACCTAGGAGGGTGCTACATTTGTATTTGTATTGCAATGCTGAGGTTATAAAGTGAAAGTGTATGTTGTGACTGTAGATATCCTTTAACCACTTCAGCTTCGGAAGGATTTACCCCCCTTCATGACCAGGTCATCTTTTGCGATACGACACTTCGTTACTCCAATTGACAATTGCGCGGTTGTGTGACGCTGTACCCTAATAAAATGAATGTCCTTTTTTCCCCACAAATAGAGCTTCCTTTTGGTGGTATTTGATCACCGGTTTTTATGTTTTGGGCTATAAACAAAAAAAGGCTGACAATTTTGAAAAAAAAAAACAATACTTTTTACTTTCTGCTATAAAACATGTGTTCTGCTACATAATTTTGGTAAAAAAAAAAAAAAAAAAAATCCCAATAAGCGTATATTGATTGATTTAGCATCTACAGGATATATATATATATATATATATATATTTTTTTTTTAACTAGTAATGGCGGCGAGCAGCAACTTTTAGCGGGACTGAGATATTGCAGCCGACAAATCAGACACCTAACTGACACTTTAGTTACTCTTTGGGGGCCAAAAAATATGCATTGTCACTGTACTAATGACACTGACAGGGAAAGGGTTAACATCAGGGGGGATCAAAGGTATAAATGTGTTCCTTGGGATTGCTTACTAACTGTGGGGGAGGTACTTGGACTGGGGGAATATAAAGATCCGTGTTTCTGCTTAGTAGAAACACAGGATCAGTACATTCTCCTCTCACAGAACTGCAGGTCTGCCTTGTTTACATAGGCAGACCACCGTTCTGCCTGTCTCCTGAATGATCCTGAACCTGATTGGCTACCACTGTGTCCAATGACAGCGGGAGATAGTCGCCTGCGGCGTGTGCGCATGCGCGCCCCAGACCTGGAAGTGTCAGATCACGTACTAGGCACTGAGTGGCTGCCCTTCCACAGTATATGTGAGTGGGGCACTCTGCAAGCAGATAAAGTGGCATTAAACCAAAAACCAAAAATGTAATAAATTGCAGCTTATCAATCATTAGATACGATGGCTGCATCTGTTTTTTTTTTTTTTTTTTACTTTTTTTTTTTTTTTTTCCCTGGTGATCTGGCCAGGAAAAAAACTCCTGTATTGGAGTGTCCCCACTCTGAATGAAGGAGCACAGGGGGCACCTTTAGACAGCAGCATTGTCCATGTATGGGTAGGGGAGTGTTCAGTTTCATAGCAGATTGAAATACACTAACAAATTGAAGCCAAACACCAGCTAACACTTTATAAGCAGTTAAAGCAAACTGTTTTTGGCTTTTGGGATAAAGGTTTTACATGAATAAATAAAAGCTGATCATTGTAAGCAACCCTGTCAGTGGTCATTTTTTTTTTTTCATCTCTGTAACTTGATACATTCTGCTGGCGAGCTTGTTCTTTTGAAAAATGACAGTCTGGCTGGATCACCAGATGAAAATATTATAAAGAAAGCCTAAAAAAGAAAACAAATGTAGCCATCCATATAATAAATGTTTGACCGTTCTTCCAGAAGCGCATTTGTGAGGTCACACACTGATGTTGGACGAGAAGGCCTCGCTTGTAGTCTCCGCTCTAATTCATCCCAAAGGTGTTCTATCGGGTTGAGGTCAGGACTCTGTGCAGGCCAGTCAAGTTCCTCAACCCCAAACTCACTCACCCATGTCTTTATGGACCTTTCTTTGTGCACTGGTGCGCAGTCATGTCACAGGAAGAGGACATCCCCAAACTGTTCCCACAGAGTTGGGAGCATGAAATTGTCCAAAATGTCTTGGTATGCTGATGCCTTAACCGCTTGCCGACCGCCGCACGACTGTTTACTGCAGCGGTCAGCCCCTCACAGGCAAAGCGACATAGGGCTACGTCGCTAGCCTGTGAGGCTCTAGGAAGCGCGTGCGCGCCTCCCAGAGGTGCGCTCCCGGTCCCACATGGTCATGGAACCCCCCGCGCATGTGCCCGGCGGACCCGCTGTCCGCCAGGCACTCGCGATCGCCCGTTACACCGGAAGAAAGGCAGACGGCTGATGTAAACAAAGCCACCTGTCATTCTTCCCTGTGTAAGAATGGAGATCACACGGTTCTACTATGTAGGACCGTTGATCTCTGTTCTTACACTAGTAGCCACAGCCAATCACAGTTAGAACCCCCCCCTTAGGACACACTTAACCCCTCCCTCTCCAATACAGTTAACACCTTCACTGCCAGTGTCATGTTTACAGTAACAGTGCATATGTATAGCACTGATTACTGTAGTAATGTCACTGGTAACCCCAAAAGTATCAAAAATGTCAGTCAAGGGTCCGATCTGTCCGCTGCAATGTCGCAGTCCCGCAAAAAAAATAGCAGATCGCCTCCATTACGCATTAAAAAAAAAACAACAAAAATTACAAAAATCTTTCCCTTTGTTAGTAAACGTGATAACTTTTGCGCAAACCAATCAAAATATGCTTATTGTGATTTTTTTTACCAAACATATGTAGCATAAAACAAATTGGCCGAAAATGTTAAAAAATTTAGATTTTTACATTTTTTTGGGGGAACTTCGTATAAAAACTGTGAAAAATATTGTTATTTTTGCAAAATTTACGCTCTTTTTTTGTTTATAGCGCATGATCAAAAAATTGCACAGGTGATCAAATACCACCAAAAGAAAGCTCTGTTTGTGGGAAAAAAAGGACATAAAATTAGTTTAGGTACAGCGTCGCATGACCGTGCAATTGTCCGTTAAAGTCACGCAGTGCCGAATCGCAAAATAGGCCCTGGTCAGGAAGGGGGTAAAATCTTCCGGGGCTTAAGTGGTTAAAAGTTCCCTTCACTAGAACTAAGGGGCCAAGCCCAAGCCCTCCTCCACCAAATGATTTGGACGAGTGCACAAAGCAAGGTCCATAAAGACGTGGATGAGCGAATTTGGGGTGGAAGAACTTGACTAGCCTGCACAGACTCCTGAACCCGATGGGATGAATAACAACACATTTAGTATGAATTAGAGCGCAGACTGTGAGCCAGGCCTTCTCTCCAACATCAGTGCCTGACCTCACAAATGCGCTTCTGGAAGAACGGTCAAACATTCCCATAGACACACTCCTAAACCTTGTGGACAGCCTTCCCAGAAGAGTTGAAGCTGTTATAGCTGCAAAGGGTGAGCCAACCCAATACTGCACCCTATGGACCAAGACTGGAATGCCATTAAAGTTCATGTGTGTGTAAAGGCAGGCGTCCCAATACTTTTGATAATATAGTGTATATTACACTAAAATTGTGAGACTAAATACAGCTGTTTACATCAGTCCCTGCCCTCAGAAGAGCTCACAATCTAATTTCTCCACTACACTCATACAATCACTATGAATAGATTCTAATTAACCTCCCAGTAATATTTTCGTAGTGTGAAAGAAACGCAGCGTCTATAAGGAAACCCACACAAACACAGGGAAGCATAGGAGCTGCTTGCAGATACTGGCTTAGATGGCAATCAAACCAAGCACCGTAAGGCAGACAGGCAGGTAGAACAATATTCCACTTTTATTGACAGGTGCCCTTTAACATCCATTCATTCATTTGTGAGTCTCTTGATGACAAGAAGATACACAATATAATCCATTTCACATTTTCTCGCAGCTCTCAGACTGGCTCAAACACTCACATCCCTAGAGGCGGGTTTAGCATCAGCCTACAAATGCTGAATACATGCAGCCAGCTTCAGTCTATCTGGTATGTGAATAAACCAAGCAGTTTGGAAACCTTGGACGGAGGATGGGATTACAATGTAACCACTAAGCAACTATCGGTTTTCACGTTGGGAATCAGTACATCATATGTCACCACCTACAAGCCATCGATCAGGTATTTCCTTGGAAGAGAACCTGTATCCTTCCTGAGATCTTAATCGGAACATTTGGCACATCTTCTGGAACTTTTGTCTTTACGTCGCTTTGGGTTGGAATTTTGGTGCAGCAATGCTGAAGAATCTGAGCAATATGTTTTCACTGATAATACTACAGATTGCCACAGTGGCCACAGGTAAATGCAGATCTTTTCTCTCTGGTTTTATAAGGATCTGAAAAGTTGTGATGTGATACAAATATTATATATATTTTAGATGTTTGTGGAGGTATTCTGGGTCAGCCAAGAAGCTTTCACAGTTCTAAAATGATTAGGCTACTTGGATAGGTACTGAAACATCTTCAATATTACAGAACAAGTTTATTGTGACAAATCACTGAGTATAACTATTTTAGATGTTTCTGAAGGTATTTCAAGTCATCCAATAAGCTACCTTAGTTCTAAATTGGCTAAGCTAATTGGACAAATTAAGGAGCATCTTCAGTATTACAGAACAAGTCCAGTTGAGTGTGAAAAACTACTACTAGAAATACTCATTTTAGATGTTTGTGATATTCTACGTTATCCAATAAGCTTCCTCAGTTCTGGATTTTTTACACTAATTGAATAAGTCTCAAAACAACTTCAATGTTAAAGAACAAGTCTAGTTGAATGTGAAAAACTACTAAGTATGACCATTTAGATGTTTGTGATTTTAAGAAGTTGTTCCGGTTCTTAAATGGTTAACATGTTATTCCTGGATCTTCAATATTACAGAACATGTACAATTTAAAATGGCAGACTATTAGGTATAACTATTTAGATATTTTAATCTTTAAACTGCTTCCATCTGCCTTCTAAATCTAATACTAACTACCCAGCAGAACAGGGGTCTCTAAACTTTCTAAACAAAGGGCCAGTTTACTGTCCTTCAAACCTTAGGCGGGCCAGACTGTGGCCACGGGAAGTAAAAGATATCATGGTGTCAGTTGCAGTAAACATTGCCCCATCTATGGTATTAGGGGGAGGTATAGTGCTCAATCGTTGGTGACAGTGGGAGGAATAGTGCCCCATCATTGGTGTCATTGGGAGGAATAGTGCCCCATCATTGGTGTCATTGGGAGGAATAGTGCCCCATTGTTGGTGTCAGTGGGAGGACTAGTGTTCCACCAATGGGAGGAATAATGCCCCATTGTCAGCGTCAGTGGGAAGAATAGTGCCCCATCATTGGTGTCAGTGAGAGGAATAGTGCCCCATCATTGGTGTCAGTGAGAGGAATAGTGCTCCATTGTTGGTGTCAGTGGGAGGAATAGTGCCCCATCATTGGTATCAGTGAGAGGAATAGTGCTCCATTGTTGGTGTCAGTGGGAGGAATAGTGCCCCATCATTGGGTTCAGTGGGAGGAATAGTGCCCCATCATTGGGTTCAGTGGGAGGAATAGTGCCCCATCATTGGTGTCAGTGAGAGGAATAGTGCCCCATCATTGGTGTCAGTGGGAGGAATAGTGCCCCATCATTGGATTCAGTCAGAGGAATAGTGCCCCATCATTGGTGTCAGTGAGAGGAATAGTGCCCTATCATTGGTGTCAGTGAGAGGAGTAGTGCTCCATTGTTGGTGTCAGTGGGAGGAATAGTGCCCCATCATTGGTGTCAATGGGAGGAATAGTGCCCCATCGTTGGTGTTAGTGGGAGAAATAGTGCCCTATTGTCGATGTCAGTAGCCGGAACTATGTCCCACTGTTGTTGACAGGGGGGGGGGGATAATGCAAGCAAAGGTCCGTCTCAGGGCTGCAGTTTGGAGACCTCTGCTGTAGAAGAAAGATTCTTATACTTACCTATTCTTCGGGAGCTCTGGTCCAGTCACATGATCGGCACTTCTCTGTCAGTTAGAAGCGGCTTCAGAAGAGAGGAGGGAGCATCATCAACAGATGGCCCATAGGAAGCCTCTGGGTGATGTCAATGCTTAGGCATTCCAACTGATGTCGGAGCTCTCTCTCCTCTCCTCTGAAGCCGGCATGACACAGTGGAGAGCAACGTGATCAGACCAGAGCGCCCTTAGAATTGGTAAGTATAAGTACCTTTCTTCTATAAGGTATAGGTGTTAGAAGGGGAAAGGGAGCAGTTTAACGATTAGATAGTTTTATCCCAAATTTACACTTTAAAGCGGTAGTATCCCGCTTTTTTCACTTTTACCTACAGGTAAGCCTATAATAAGGCTTACCTGTAGGTACAAATAATATCTCCTAAACCGGCACGGTTTAGGAGATATTTACAGTGCATAAAGCCGCTCGCGCGAGCGGCGCATGCGCTATGAAGGTCCGGGGGGACCTTCAATTAAGTTGCCGGGAGCTTGCCGGAATAATCACTCCCGCGCGCATGCGCGGCAGTGACGTCATCGCGGCTCCGGCCAATCAGCGCGCCAGAGCCGTCTCTTCCGGCCAATCAGCGTGCCGGAGCCGCCGAACCCGGAAGAGACGACGAGGGATCATGGCAGCGCCCGCATCGATGTCCGGGGGTCCGTGTCGGGGCTTCGTTTTAAGGTAAGTTACACATAATGGGCTAGTATGCGATGCATACTAGCTCATTATGCCTTTGTCTTGCAGGTTTTTTTTTTTTATTTTTTTTTTATAGGGTTTACAACCGCTTTAAGTTACTTGGATAAACATTAGAACATCTTTGTTGTTACAGAACAAGTCCACCTGTATGTGACAAACTAATACTAGGTATTTGTGAAGGTATTCATCCAAAAAGCTTTGTTAGTTCTCAAATGGTTAAGCTACTTGGATAAGTATTAGAACATCTTCAAAATTACAGAACAGGTTCTGTGGAATGTGACAAACTACTACTAGGTATACTCATTTTAGAGATTTGTGAAGTTATTATAGGTCATGCAGGAAGCATCCTTAGTTCTGGAATTGTTAAGCTAATTGGATAAGTCTCAAAATAACTTCATTATTAGAAATTTGTTACATTCAGATAGACTTGTTTTCAAACATTGAAGTTATTTTGAGACCTATCCAATTAGCTTAATAATTCTAGAACTAAGGAAGCTTCTTGCGTGGCCTGGAATACCTTCACAAACCTCTAAAATGAGTATACCTAGTAGTAGTTTGTCAAACTCAGCTAGACTTGTTCTCAAATTATAACATTTTAGATGTTTTTGATGGTAAGAAGCTGTTCTGAAATGGTCAAATTGTAATTCTGGTATCTTCAGTATTACAGAACCTGTCCAATTGAATGTGACAAGCTACTAGGCATAGCAATTTTTTATATTCAGGGAATTCCAGGTCATCTAAGAGGCTCCCTCAATTCTGAAATGGTTAAGCTACTTGGATAGGTCGTGAAATAACTTCATGCTTAAAGATAAACTCCAGTTGAATTTGACAGACTACTACTAACCCTTTACAGTTTGTGAAGGCATCCCAAGCTATCCAAGAAGCTTTCTCACTTCTGAAATGGTTAAGCTACTTGGCTGAGTATTGAAACATCTTCAATTTTACAAGAACAAGTCTTGCTGAATATGACAAACTACTACGAGGTATAACCATTTTTATGTTTGTAAAGGTATTGAAGGTTTTTCAAGAAGCTTTATTAGTTCTGAAATTGTTAGGCTACTTGAATAAGTTGTGAAATATCTTTAATATTTAAGAACAAGTCCAGCTGAATATGTCAAACTACTACTAGATATAACCATTTTAGAGGTGTGACCCATGATAATTGCTTAGGGGTCCCCACTCAGGCTGAAAAAGTCCAATGAGTTGGATGCCACTGACTAGTGAGGGTGCAGGCTGGGGAAAGGTTCGTGGAGACCCATAGCGTTTTGGAGGTTTGTGAAGGTGATCCAGGTAATCCAAGCAGCTTCCTTAGTTCTGAAATATTATAAAACATGTCCAATTGAATGTGACAAAACAAAAAGTATAACCATTTTAGATGTTTTTGGTATTCCAAGTCATCCAAATACTGTAGCTTCCTCAGTCCTAGAATTATTAAGCTACTTGGATAAGTACTGAAACATCCTCAGTATTAAAGAACAAGTCTACAGACTACTACTAGATATAATCATTTTAGGAGTTTATGAAGATATTCAAGGTCATCCACGAAGCGTCCTCAGTTACAAAATTGTTAAGCTACTTTGATAAGACTCCATTCACACTGCCGCCTCATAAGGGGCGACTTGTTAGCGCGACTTTCAGCGTGACTTCAGCGCGACTTTGCGTGACTTCAGCGCGACTTGTATGATAGACGACTTTGTACGACTTTGTATTTGGCCAATCAGAATATGATGGTTCTGGGTCATGCTCAATCACACAAAAAAAAGTTCTTAAAAATTGTCGTTTTTGATAGAGAACCAATTATTGAAAAAATTATTGAAAAAAAAAAAGAGATTTCTTTTTGGATTTATTGTCTGGGGGGGGGGGGGGGGTCTAAAAAGTGTACCTGTGAAGTTTCAGTTCTGTAGCATGTCCAGAACCAGAAAAAAAAGATAATTTTTCTTAGAATTTTTAGTAGCACAGGGATGGGGCTCCGCTCCTTTCACACATGGGCATTTTTGTCGCAGGCGTTTATTGGGCATTTTTTGGGCGTCTTTGGAGGCAGGCATAACATCTGAACTTCGGTGTAGGGGTATATATACACACACACATATATGTATATATACACATACACACATATAGGTGTGAAAGGAGCGTAACCCCATCCCTGCAAATAATTTCATTAGCGCAGGGATGGGTTTCCACTCCTTTCACACCTATATGTGTGTATGTGTATATATACACATATATGTGTGTGTGTATATATATATACCCCTACACAGAAGTTCAGATGTTATGCCTGCCTCCAAAGATGCCCAAAAAATGCCCAATAAACGCCTGCAACAAAAACGCCCAGGTGTGAAAGGAACGGAGCCCCATCCCTGCGCTACTAAAAATTCTAAGAAAAATTATCTTTTTTTCTGGTTCAGGACCATTTTAATGGAAAGTCGGATCACAAGTCGCTTCAAATAAGATAAGGATCCGACTTGGAGGCGACTCCCATTGAAGTCTATTGCGACAAGTCGGATACAAGTCGCCTCAAAGTAGTACAGGACCCTTTTCTGAAGTCGGAGGAGCGACTTCAGTAGTGCCAATTAAGACGGCTCTCATTGATTTACATTGCTTTTGTTATGTCAAGCGACTTGGGGCGACTTGAGGGCACACAAGTCGCGGCAGTGTGAATGGACTCTAAGAAGTGAAACATCTTCAATATTTAGGAACAAGTCTGGTTAAGTGTAACAAACTACTACTAGATCTAACAATTTTGGAGGTTTGTGAAGATATTCCAGGTATGGAAGCAACTTCCTTAGTTCTGAATTGGTTAATCTTCTTGAAAAGATTATGAAACATCTTCAATATTACAAAACAAGTCCAGTTGAATGTGATAAACTATTATTAGGTATAACCATTTTAAAGTTTTTTTTTTTTTAATTTGCTAGGAATATTTAAGCACTGAGGTTTTAAATGAACTTTTATTTAAAAAAGAACCCCAGACGCCTTTGGTTGTAGAATTTGGCGGCAGCCATGCAACTGCTAATTACATGATCCTGGCAGCCAGTTGTTGCTGAATTCCCCATAGACTCATATTAGATTGACAAATAACTCTGACTGCCTGCAGCGGGGTGTGCTGAAAGCGGGAGTGTGCCAGGTATTAAGGATTACACATCAAGAGCTCTGGATCGGTGATAATAATTACACCAACCTCACTGCCATCTAGAGATCTGTAAAACCTGGAGTTCTTCTTTAAATAAACCTGATATAAGAAATACATTGGTTCTCAATGCTGGAAGTATTCGCTGCCCTGTTGGGACCACTGGCTCTAATACTTTCAAAGTCACTGATCTGTAAAAAAACATTTTGCTTGGGAGTTCTGTTGTCATTTATCACTTGCTTGTTCTGATTAAGCATTGGAGCTTCATTTGTGGGCAGTTAGTATTTGGAATATGAGGTCTGCATCGGAAGCCACTGTATTCTCCTTCTCTATATGAACAAGTATTCAGATCACAGAGATTTTGGCTTAAAGTGATACTAAATATACCATGTTTAATTTACATTATATCTTCGGTTTCTGTATATGGAGGATGGCACTGTAATTATTTTAATTAAAAAAGCATCTAAGTACTTTTCTCCTAATTGATATACAGCGCTCACATGACCCAGATCTTTCCCAGCCTGTCTGCAGGCAAACATAAGCAGAAGGAACTTCTAGTCCTCTGCTGCTGGTCACATGTTCGGAAAAAAAAAAACAGCCTTTGGAATACAGAGTAAAAAAAAATAAATGAATATCAATAAACTTCTTTAAAAAAAAAAAAAAATTATATATATATATATATATATATATATATATATATATATATACATATATATATATATTTGAAATCAAATCATTATTATTTTGTGGAAATAACATGATGTGGTTGGATTTCTGCCAGTCACAGGCTGTGTCATGCCACTCCAGCCTTTGTCTTAGAATAAAAGGGAGGTGAAGCCGCCATTAATCTACATGTAATATCCCGCCCCCCCATTGTGTTAGTTAGTGGGCATGGAGGAGGGAGGGAGTGGGCTGTTATTTACCACTGTGTATACGCCCACATGTGTGAGTCTATAGTGACATGGGCTGCTAAGATGTGATAGGGAGGAAATGTTCAGCATAGAAACTCACTGAAAACTGAGCATGTGCAGAGTTGCCACCACATCTGCTAAATCCATAGCTGAATTGGGGACATAGACAGAAGGGGGAGATAGAGAGCAGCAGGATCAACATGTTTTTTTTTTGCGGAATACGGAAAACAAATCTCCTAGTGACTGAGGGAGTATGAACAGCAGGTAATACACCATTTATTGATAGTTTTTATGATGTAGGTTCAATGACACTTTAACTTGTTGAATTTTTCAACTTTAGGATTTGCACATTCTAAAAACCAAAGTATTGGCACATCTTTTATTTCTGTAATTGCAGTAAATACCTGTGTCCTTTATCATCTCTATCTTCCTTTAACATCTTGGTAGGTAAAGTTAATTCTCCTATACCTGGTTCTCATGCCATCACTCACTGTAATTAAGCCCCCAACATGCTGAGTATTATTTATACTAGGGATGGACCGATTATCGGCAAAGCCGATATATCGAGGGCCGATACGCACTATCCCCCAATATATTGTAATCGGCCACCAAGGTGACCGATATTGCCGATATTTCAGGAAAGAGCTTGCACCGGAGTGATACCTGCAGCTAGAGGCATCACCCCCGTACCGGCGTCCATAGCTGATGGTCTGCTGTCTTGTAATGACAACCAAATGCGGCTGAGGAGCCATTACAAGGAGCAGGAGGAGACATCCCCCCCCTCCCATGGCCTTCCGTGGCTCGCCTGGGTCTCCCGTCTCACCGGGAGACCCGGGCAACCAGCCTGCACGGCCATTGAAGACTCGATCAAAGCCGCATTCGGCTCTGATCGGGTCTCCATGCAAAAACCCAGAAGTGATTTCATGACTAATAATGACTAATGAAAATATCGGCCCATATCGGCCGATGCCAATATGCATTGACCAAAATATCGGTATCGGCAATGAAAAACCAATATCGGTCGATCACTAATTTATACATGGTGTAGTTTGGCTTCAGTGTTTGTTGCCTAGAGATTAATAGCAGACACCTCTCATACTCCATCAATATAACACAGTTGTGAAAGCCTTGCGGTGTGGGACTGAAGGGGTGGCTTTAAGTGGAACTCTAGGCATTTAGCTTGAATAGGAAGCTTTATTAGATGAATGCAGCCAGGGTATAAATAATATCACCTTTAAAGTGACTGATACATTAATAACCAAAAGCAAACTACTTTTAAGAGCAGGAGCCCTTTGGTGCCCCCACTCCGCTCAAACGTCAGGTTGTTCTATCTGTCAAAGCTTCAGTGTTTTCTATTTGGCCTTGTTTAGAATTGCGTTTGGGGGGAACGGCAAAAATGGGCGTTTGAGCTGCACTTCTTCTGCCCACCAACCCCCCCCCAGTTTCATTCTATGCATTATGGTAAAAAACCTTCTTGGGTGAGCAGCCCCCCCAGCACCCCCTAATATTTACCTGAGCCCCATTGCGATCCAGTGAGGTGCACAAGATCCTCGGTTTTCCCAGGATTCTCCTTCCTCATGAGCTGAGACAGCAGTGGGAGTCGTTGGCTCCCGTTGCTGTCTATCACAGCCAGTGTGCCAATGAGGAGAGAAAAGGGCGGAACCAAGCAGCGGCTCTGTGTGTAAATAGACACACAAAGCCGCGGCTCTGGAGCGAGCCTGCTTGGCTGCCCCATTGCAAGCTGTTTGCTCTGGGAGCACTGGGCAGGAGGGAGAAGCCAGGAGCACCAGCGGGGGAGCTAAGAAAAGGAGGATCTGGGCTGCTCTGGGCTAAACCTTTTTACAGAGGAGGCAAGTATGATATATTTGTTTTTTGTTTTTTTTATTGACTTTTAATATTACTTTAGTACTGAAGGTGTCCACTTTCTCCTATACAGGGGTGGGGGTAGATAACGCATGCTACATGCATTGCTACTCTGCAGGGCCATTCATTTTAAATGGCAGCACAACTCAGTAGGTCACACCCATGGTGCGTTGTGTAACAAAGTTTGTGAACTGTCTGATTTTTGGGACATAATGGTGTGCTGACAGCTGATATTTGTAAACGGGCTGAATTAACTTACCACATAGTGCACCACATCAACCTGTTAAAGAAACGAATGAGCAGCTGATGAGAAACTAATGAGCAGTTGATGAGAAACTAATGAGTAGCTGATGAGCAACTGATGAGAAACTGATGAGTAGCTGATGAGAAACTAATGAGCAGCTGATGAGCAACTGATAAGCAGCTGATGAGCAACTGATGAGCAGCTGATGAGCAACTGATGAGCAGCTGATGAGCAACTGATGAGCAGCTGATGAGAAACTGATGAGCAGCTGGTGAGTAACTGATGAGCAGCTAATGAGCAACTGATGAGCAGCTGATTAGAAACTAATGAGAAACTGTTGAGCAGCTAATGAGCAGCTAATGAGCAACTGATGAGAAGCCGATTAGTAACTGATTAGCAACTGATGAGAAACGAATGAGCAACTGGTGAGCAAGTGATGAGCAATTGAGAAATTAATGAGCAACTGATGAGCACCTGATGAGCGACTGATGAGAAACCGATGAGCAGCTGATGAGCACCCGATGAGCAGCTGATTAGAAACTGATGAGAAACTGGTGAGCAGCTAATGAGCAGCTAATGAGCAACTGATGAGCAGCTGATTAGAAACTGATGAGAAACTGGTGAGCAGCTAATGAGCAGCTAATGAGCAGCTAATGAGCAGCTAATGAGCAACTGATGAGCAGCTGATTAGAAACGGATGAGAAACTGTGGAGCAGCTAATAAGCAACTGGTGAGCAGCTAATGAGCAGCTAATGAGCAACTGATGAGCAGCTGATTAGAAATTGATGAGCAGCTGATGAGAAACTGATGGGCAGCTGATGAGAAACTGATGAGAAAATAATGAAACACTTCATCTGTTTTTTCTTTGAAAAAATGTGACTGAACTAATGAAATGAACGGTCCGCATGTGTGAAAGGGGCCTAAGCCTTTGTTCACACTGCCACAGCTTCAAAGTCGTGCAACTTTGAATCCAATATCCCTGCGTGACTTCATTGTGGCTTTAAGTCGGAGTGACTTGAGTCCCATTGCCGTTAATGGGGCGTGACTTCTCATGCGACTTTGAACTCTCAAGTTGCATGACAAGTCGTGGCAGTGTGAACAAGGCTAATGCACACAGACATTTAGAGCCCTACATCACCAAGATTGGAGAATTTGTGCGACAGGTTTTTCTAATCAGACGTGGTTAGGAAGCAAGATGTACAAATCACTGACAGGCTGACACTGGTCGCATATAATCACACATGAAGCTATTACTTGTGCTTAGTAACAGATGTGCACCCCTGAATGCACATCTGTCCCTAACCACAGATTATCACTCACATATGTGATTACATGCAGACATTGATTTGTAGACTTCCTGCCCTCGACTGATCACAATCACCTAGCTGGGTGAGGGTGAAGAGCAGCTACTGTTTAGCAGAGCCAAATCTCTTCTCTCCAAGCACCAGAGTATAACGAAAGCTTTTCTATCAGCGCTCGATGAACCGGTAAATTGTAAACTAAAGAGATGATATAAACCTCCTTTCATTTTTCAGGCTTTGAACGTTTTCAGAAAGTACAGAAGATACTTATTAAATATGTCAGAAATGCAATGTGCATGCCACGTTTTGTTAGATGATCAGACAACAAAAATTATTTTACTTTTTATCCTTAACCATTTGCCGATCGCCCAACGCGGATTTACTGCAGCAGGGCGGCTTGGTGGCGCACAATCACGTAGATCTACGTGATTATGTGCACTCGCTCTCCGCGCCACCGGAGCCGCGCTCCTGCTAAGATTAGACACAGCGGGAGTCAGTTTCCCCGCAATCTTCAGGGAAACTGACAGGAGAGTCGCCTGCCTATGTAAACAAAGCAGGCGGCTCTCCTGTCAGACAGGCACAATATCGTGTATCTCAGCTAAGCTGAAACACCGATCTCTGTGTGCCTGTCACAGAGCCCCCCCCAGTTAGAAAGCACAATTAGGCTCACTCTTAACCCCTTGATTACCCCCAGTATTAACCCCTTCCCTGCCAGTGACATTTATACAGCAACAGTGCATATTATTTAGCACTGATCACAGTATTGGCATCACTGGTCCCCAAAAAAATAAGAAGTCCAAAAATCTATCCCATAGTTTGTAAAAGCTATAACTTTTGCGCAAACCAATTAATATACACTTTTTGGGATTTTTTTAACCAAAAATATGTAGCAGAATACAAATTGGCCTAAACTGATAAAAAAGTTAGATTTTTTTCATTTTTTTATTGGGAATGTTTTATAGCAGAAGGTAAAAAATACCACCAAAAGAAAGCTCTATTTGTGGGAAAAAAAAAGGGCATCAATTTTATTTGGGTACAGCGTCGCACGACCACGCATTGGTTAGTTAAAGTAACGCAGTGCCATATCGCAAAAAAAATGGCCTGGTCATTAAGGGGGTAAAACCTTCTTGAGCTGAAGTGGCTAAAGGGCAACCCCACTTTCATGGGGAAAAAAACAGCAAGTAGAGAAAAAATAATATAGCGTTTACAATTGCGGCACAAGTCATATTATAATTGAATGTTATTAAAAATCACCTTTCCTTTTCAATCTGCAGCCATTATAATTTTCTGTAAACTGCAATACAATATGGCTACCTGGAGCTGTTCTGTACACAGAATGTATACTGACCACACCCCAGAAACATCATTTCCTGCTTGTGGCCCACTGATTTGAAGTCTGCACTTAAGCCCCGTACACACGTACCGATTGTCGGCCGTAAAGATTCGGCCGACGACCGATCGGCCGATTGTAGGCTTGTTAGTATGATGCTTCCAACAGCCGACAGCGCACTTTCGGCCGAAAAGAATCTGTCGTGCAGGCATTAAAATTTTTGTTGGCCAACACCAGAACGGCCGATTGTTCGCCAGTCAGTACAGAATTCGGCCGACAATCAGCAGATTTGCAAGACTGGGCATGCTCAGAGAAGAAAAAACACAGGGAAAGTTAACCATCACATGACATCACTTCTGCAGTCGGCGGACAAAATTCTTGTGCAGTCTTTTGCACTTTTCAGCGGACAGGACAGCCCTGGACAAAAGACGTCCGATCGGTCGGCCGACGATCGGTACGTGCGTACGAGGCAAAAGGCTCCATTCCCACCAATGTGTTTTTTAACGTTTTTTGCAGAAATGCAGGACATTCTTTGAAAATGGGTTCCAATGAAACACATTCCCATCAATGATTTTTTTGTTCCTCTGCATTTTTGGAAAGGGTCAAGAACTTTTTTAAATGTAAAAAGGTGCTTTTTTTTGCATTTTGGTTAAATAGACTTCAATGGAGAAGCTTCAGAAAAGCATGAAATGTGTTTTTTTTTTTTTTTTTTTTTCCACAATTTGGGTTTTTATTCTGCCCAACAACAAATTTGCCCAAAAAAAGCATAAAAAATGCAAAAAGCTGTAAAATCGCAGCAAAATCGTGGGTTAAAAAAAGGAAAAAACACTGCAGAACCGCTCAAAAGCAAACTGCATAGGTGTGAATGGAGATTAAGATACAAGTCAGATTTCAGGCATCAGGCATAATTTTTGGTGAGATACTCCCAATAGGAAATCCCGTCTAAAGGGATGCAGGCCCAGCAGCTTTCCTCATTAGAGACCTGCAGATGCAGCAGCTAATTGATAATTATAAATTCACTCTATTCACATTCACATTCTTTTTGCACATGGACACAAACAAACAGCCATTTCTTCAGAATAACAAAAGGTAAGAATCTGCAAGAAAGTTTGTTAAAATCCCTGCAATACAATGGAATGGGGGAGGTAAGGGTGGCGCTGCCTTATATATGTGCAATAATTGAGTGTGAATGCTCATGTGCTGTCTCTTTAAAAACAAAATGTGAACATCAAATGAAAGATTACATCAAAAATAGATCATATGAACGCTGTGAATATAAGGACAAATAATAATATTCCTGTAAACACTCCTATAATCCAAATATATATACCTTTAAATAAACAATCAGTGCAAAAAATACACATAAACAATGTGCTATCAAAAAATAATAAATGATGAAATTAAATTCTAGATCAGTTCATTAAATTGTAATTATAAATGCTTCAAAGTGCTTAGTGTGTAATTAACCTTTAGCAAAGTATTGAGAAAAAATCAAGAACATTTTTTTCAGAAATCACACACATGAATATCTTCATCCCAAAGTGACTAGGGAAAAAGTGTCTGGTGCCTTGAAAGTCAGTGGGGTATCAGTGAAATCCGCTCATGCTCCCCCCTCAGATCCCCACTCACCGCAGAGCTGCACCCCTACAGGGGTAAAAAGCCTTTTAAGATAAGCTAGACTGGATCCTCTATCCTCCTCCTCGTCCGTCTGGTCGCTGGGTCTCTAGATGCACTCACATACGGGTGGGTGGACCAAGAAAATAACCCCTAATGTAAATCTGTAAAACTGGGTTTATTTTGCTAAAAACAGCTAATTTGCACACACAATCGTGCCGTGTAATTGGAACATATACAAATGATATCTCTAGGACGCCATGTGTTCCACAGACTGGGCTATCCAAAACCGGAGATGACGTAATGACGCTAGAATGACTTCTCAACGCGTTTCGTACAGAGATCACCCAGAGGGGAATGTTTTTTTTCTCAAAAAAAGTGGAGTTACGCTTTAATTCACAAATCTCTCCATCACCTATGTGATAGATGAATAAAGGCAGACATGTTCAAAGTCCAGCCTGGGTGATGACTAAAGCCTCGTACACACAATCAGATTATCAGATACATTTTCCTCCATTTTTTGTTGCATACTAGTCTCATATTGAAAGTAAAGAGGTTACTCACTGTGAAGATATTACCCGTCACTGGGACTGAAAGACTGATGGTTTGGATTGCTTCAAACGGGGTCTGTATTTACAAGTGATGCTAATGTGTATTGTACTTCAATGTCAGACAGGCTCCCTATTGTTTGTGTATTGAGGTGGGATGTGTATTCTGTTCAGACAGCTACATAATTAGTTCAGGTTATTTCTGTTTCTGTATACAATTTCATCTGCATATGATAATGTAATCAGCCAGACAGGAGGGATTGTGTACACTGTATTGGGAATGACTGACTGTAAAACTCTGTTTCTATTGGATTGTGAATGTCATGTCCTGTTCCCCACAAGGTCCACCTGGGTGGTAACCTTGTGGGGAGAAAACTGTATAAAAGTATGTTTCTTGTTCAATAAAGAGTTATACTTCACCCACAATCTAGAGTCCTGTCTCTCATTGGGGGAATATGCTACAAGGGATTTTTATGCACTTCATACTCCCTTGGATAATCACTAAGATCTTGTAAGAGCGTCTTCCTGCTTCACTCTCTGGGGAAAGGGAGGTTCACCCACGGGAACCTGGAGCCTTGTCGTAGATCCAGGGTAGGTAGGGGACAGCGAGACCCCAAGCAAGCTGCGGCGGTTCGTGGGGTCCTAGGTGGTTTTGTTGTCTGGTGGAGTGCTTGGAGCCCTCGGGAAGCACTAGGAGCATACCTCAACGGAGGTACCCAGTCGAGGTGCCGGTTGATCCGTTACACTCACTATACAAAAATTCTCGTACGACAGAATTTAACTTCACAAGTGATGTAATGTGTTGAATTGTTTTGTACGTATTCGTTCATTTCTTGCTCCTAAGATTTTTTTCAGGGGAAAACTGTACTAATAAACGAAAATCAGACGTTGTGTTCACATATGATAAAAATTTTACAGCCTGCACATCCAGCTTTTGTCGTTCAAAAATTAATAATCGACTGTAGAAAGCACTATACTTACGATCCGAAAATCGTCAAATCGTTAGTCAGACAAAATTTTACTTCCGATTTTTCTTATCGTGTGTGCGGGCCTTTAGACTCCTTTTATGGATATACTAAAGGAGTAAGCTTAGCCACCCAGGGACAGGATTGTTTTATTCATGGGATCACCAAGCGGAAAAAAAGCCTAATAAAAAAGAAAACAAATTCAGCCACTACATCTAAGAACTGGCAAGCTGGCAAATTATACATTTTTGAGGGTTTGGTTTTCTTTAACCTCCCTGGCGGTATGATTATGTCTGGAATTACATACCAAAAGCGGTACAATTCTTTTCATGGAAATTTGGCGTTATGTATTATAGGCCTACAATTCTTAGTAATTACTGACTTAAACCTGACCAAAACAAGACTCTAGTAGACATCCCAGATGTGATAAATTTGAAACACAAACGCATGAATTATAATCGAATCAATAATATTATTTTATTATTTAATATATAATATATATAATAAAATTATATTATTGATTAGATTATAATTCATGCATTATATATTATATATAGATATATGTGTGTGTGTGTGTATATATATATATATATATATATATATATATATATACACACACATATATATATATATATAATATATAACGCATGAATTATAATTGAATCAATAATATAATTTTATATATATATGCATATATATATATATATATATATATATATATATATATACGCATATATATATATATATATATATATACCGGTATATATATATATATATATGCATATATATATATATATATATATATATATGCATATATATATATATATATATATATATATATTAAAAAAGAATAGCGCAACCATGCAAAAGAAATGACTATCAAATATGGAGACAATCCATAAATAAAAATGGGGATTTAGTGCATATATATATATAATATAATATAAAGTGTGTTTTGTGCAACGTTTTTTTTTTTTTTTTTTTTAATTTCCCTCCCTAGTTCCGCTCCCATGCAGCATTGCTGCTGCAGGGAACGGAACTAGGAAGTGATCGTACCGACGGAGGGACGGAGGAGCGGCGGGACTCTCGGCTGGCGGTCGCAGCAATGAGAGATCATCGCTGGATCGCCAGGATAAGGTAAGAGAAGCTCCGCTGCGCTCTCTGCAATCCACCCCGAGCGTGACTCGGGGTTACCGATCCTGCAATGAAAAATCAACCCCGAGTCATGCTTGGGATTACCGCTAAGGTGGTTAAGGCAGAATAAGACCAGAGGTAATATTGCAATTGGTCAAAGATGCACTTGTTGGCAGATGGGTGAGATTTACTAAAACTGGCGCATACAGAATCTGGTGCAGCTGTGCATAGTAACCAATCAGCTTTTAACTTTAGCTTGTTCAATTAAGCTTTGGCAATAAAACCTAGAAGCTGATTCGTTACTATGCACAGCTGCACCAGATTCTGCGTGCACCAGTTTAAGTAAATCTCTCCCATCTGCCTACAAGTACAGCTTTGACCAATTGCAATGTCCCGCTGGTTTACAGTAGAAGCATGATGGTTGTAGCTGGACCCGCCAAATGTCCATTGCCCCCAGGCTCCTGTGTATGTTGCCTAGTGGGTGATCCAGCTGTAGTCACGCTCACCTTTACAGGCAGGAAGTGGATATAGAAAAAGGCATCTCGTGCATCTGTGATCTGCACACCCTGGAACCTGAAGAAATACTTCAGTAGAGAAATAAAAGTAGAGAAAACAAAGTGGAATAGCAAAGGCTACATTTGCAAAAATGTGTAGCACACCCCTCAAGGAGCTGCAAGTAGAATGGGATCCCCCACCCAGCACAGCCAGGCACACCACAGGCACTTCAGAGTCAGGAGACAGTCCAGTACTTTGTTTTTTTTTTTTGTTTTATTGAGGTAAAATAACTTGGATAGGAATTAGGAAAATTATGGAGTGCACACTTGACTTTAAACAACTTCAGGGACAACTATACGCAGCCTAAACTGTATACACTCCTCGCTTACTCCAGCACACTTGCTTGTAGAACTCCAGCTGGCACACTACTTGTGGACCTGACAAAAGATTTGAGCAAAAGACTGGTATAGGCAGGAACCCGAGGCCCTTATAAGTGTCTAGCAAAAAATGCCGTGTCCAGCCTAATTACTTCTGTGGCCTCACCTCCCAGCACCACCTCTTCAGGCACTGCCAGCCCATCTTGCTGCAGCTGCCCCTTTTCACTAGCCCTCCTGGCTACAGTATCACAGTCCTCCTGACTAACGCTCCCAGTCCTCTAGACTGACACTCACCAGTCCTACAGACTGACTCTCAGGAGATCTCTGACTCTCAGCTGACTCTCTCTCTTGCTGTCCCCACACCTGTTCCTGTAAATCCGGCAATGATTCCTCTATGTGTTGCAAAGGGTCCCTCCAGCACCCGAGCCCCAGGCCCAAGGTCACCCCCCAGACTAGAGGGCACCATCAAGGGACACCGACAGCCCCCTCAGCACTCCATCTCCATCTTTCTGACTGCTGGCATGACTCAAGAGTATTTAAGAGGTGCCAGCCCACCTGCTGGGGATAGGCTTGGGCCCTAATTAATGCTTCAAGCAAGCAGCTCCTCCTAAACTTCTTCCTCTACTTTTGGAAGATTCTCCAAGGTTCCAGATAGGGGGGGAGTTACCAGAGGTGCTGCTTCCCTGAGTCATCCCTGACCCAGATCCAGCCCAGACTTGGCTACCAGCCAAGCCAATAGTACCTACTCTAACAACTATGTACATCCTATTTTAACACACTAGAGGGTGTTACAAATGCAATGCGGTGTTAAGCAGAAATACAATAAACACAACAAGCTGATTCTTTTTCTTCCATGTGGAGGTTTGTAGATTAGCCACTAGAGGCAGGGTAGATAAGTTACTACAATCACTTTGCCTAACTGTTGATCTGCTGAGATAAGATAGCAGCCGCATTGGTGGTTTTCACTGATTTTGTTGGTTTGACAATAAGTTCTATCTACAAAAGGGAGGCGTGGCAATGGGGGCAAAGTTTGCCCCAAGACTCCTCAACCACTTTATGTCATGCAGGATATAATTTATGATAAGAGTTGGGCAAACCTATAGTTTTAAAAAGGATTTATTGATGATATTTTGTTTATCTAGAAAGGGAATGAAGAGTCCCTGATAACATTTTTTGAAATATCAACACCTTAAATATCAAACTCACATATACATATAGTAAGGAAGAGATTAATTTCTTAGATCCCCACTTATTTGTTTCAGATTGTGGGATCAATACTAGATCTTTTTTAAGCCACCAGATAGAAATAGCTATATTTCTTTTGAGCAGCTGCCATCATCCACTCTGGCTCAAAAACATTCCAAAAGGACAATTTGTGCGACTTGCAACTGCAAGGAAAATGAGGATTAAATAAAACAATCTTTGGTTTAAAAAAATAGATTTGTAGAGAGGGGTCATGACGAAAATGCTTTAGAAGAAATTATCCAAGAGTGTCTTTTTGCACCTAAAGAGAAGAATAAAGGTAAGAAGATGTTTTTTTCCCATTTATCAAAAACTTCTCCATACAATATATTGTTGAAAAAGAAAAAAGAAAATGATGGAGAATTTTGAGATCAGATCCTGTTTTAACCACTTACCCACTGGGCACTTAAACCCCCTTCCTAATCAGACCAATTTTCAGCTTTCAGTGCTCTCAACACTGTACCTATATAAAAGTTTTGTCCTTTTTCCCCACACAAATAGAGCTTTCTTTTGGTGGTATAATCATCACTGGGTTTTTTATTACTAAATTTTTAAACTTTAGTAATTATTCTTCACAAAATTTTGACCACAAGTTATACTGCTACATATCTTTGGAAAATAAAAACCCATGTAAGTATAAATGATTTGGTCTTTGTGAAGGTTATAGAGTCTACCAGTTATGGTGCAAATCATTGAAAATCGATCACACCTGATGTACTGACAGCCTACCTCTTTTCTTGAGACACTAACAAGCCAAGAAAGTAGAAAATTCCCCCAAAATGACCCTTTTTTGGAAAGTAGACATTCCAGGGTATTTAGTTAGAGGCATGGTGAGTTTTTTGAAGTTGTAACTTTTTTCCACAATTCTTTGCAAAATATAGATTTTTTTTCACAAAATCATCATATTACCAAGTTATTTCTGACACACTGTATAGCTGTATAGGCATACTTGCAACTACAGCCCAAAATACATTCTGCTACTCCTCCTGAATATGGCGATACCCCATGTTTGAGTCTTTTACACAGCCTGGTCATATACAGAGGCCCAACATCCAAGTAGCACCTCCAGGCGTTCTAGGGGTATATATTGTACATATAATTTCCTGACAACCTATAACACTTTTGAAGGCCCTGCAACACCAGGACAATGGAAACACCCACAAAATGACCCCATTTTGGAAAGCAAACACCCCAACACATAATCTAGGAGGCATAATGAGTCTTTTGAACATGTCATTTTTTTCCACAAGTTTTTGAAAAATGTAGAAAGAAAAAAAAACTATTTTTTTATACAAAGTTGTCAATTTATAAGATATTTCTAACACATAGCATGTACATAGCAAACATTACACCACGAAATACATTCTGCTACTCCTCCTGAGTATGGCAATACCACATGTGTGAGACTTTTACATAGCCTGGCCACACAGAGGCCCAACATTCAGGGAGCACCATAATTTCCTGACTATCAATTACACTTTTGTGAGGCACTGTATGACACTGATAAGCACTGTAGTGGCACTGATGTGGCACGGATGAGCACTGATGTGGCATGGATGTGGCACAGATGAGCACTGCTGTGGCACGGATGAGCACTGATGTGGCATGGATGTGACATGGATGAGCACTGACATGGCATGGATGTGGCACAGATGAGCACTGATGTGGCATGGATGAGCACTGACTTGGCATGAATGAGCACTGATGTGGCATGGATGAGCACTGATGTGGCATGGATTTGTCATGTATGACCACTGACTTGGCATGGATGTGGCACGGATGAGCACTGACATGGCATGGATGAACACTGACGTGGCATAGATGTGGCATGGATGAGCACTGACATGGCATGGATGTGGCAGGAATGAGCACTGATGTGGCATGGATGTGGCACAGATGAGCACTGAGGTGGCATGGGTGGTCACAGATGAGGCATGGTTGGACACATATGAGGTATGGTTGGACACAAATGAGGCATGGATGTGGCACAGATGGGCACGGATGAAGCATGATTGAGGCACAGATAGACATAAATGAGGCACTAATTGGCATGATTGAGGCACAGATGAGGCACAGATTGGCATGATTGAGGCATGGATTGGCATGCTTGAGGCATAGAAGGACATGATTGAGGCATGGATGGGCATGGTTGAGGTATGATTGAGGAATGACTGAGGTATGATTGAGGCATGATTGAGGTATGACTGAGGCATGATTGAGGCATGGAGGAGGCAGGGGTGAGCAGTGCTGCAGTCTCTCTCCTCTCCTCGCACTCTGTACCGATCGCTGTGTACAACGTGCGAGGAGAGGAAAGAACTGAACCAGACGTGCACTGGTTTGTTGACAACTGATCGCTCCATCATTGAACAAAGTGATCACATGGTAAAGGGCCATCGTCATTGGACCTTTACCACGATCCTTGATGCGCTGGGTCCCGTGGGAGAGCGCCGGAAGCAGGATTCTGGGAGAACGTCATTGTATGCCCTCCCTGAATAAGCCGGCCACGCTGTAGCCGTCCTTTGGTTATGGCCAGGTCGGCAAGTGGTTAAGGAATGTTTTATCAGCTAAATCTGAAATCGTTTTTAGATGGACTCTCACCCTGCGAGATCATATTGCTCCTAATGTAATTGATCCTCCTAGGAGCGTAACATTTTTTCTTAGAAGAAAGGGTTTCTCCCTTGTATTAAATGCATAATTTGCACTGTAGAGAAGAATAGGTTACGGAAAGTAAAACAATTTTTTTTAAACAGTACCGGAAAAAATTATAGACTTGATAAGTTAATAACGTGTAAAACTAGGTATGTGGTATATTTAATTGAATGTCCCTAAGGGAAACAATATGTAGGACAGCTAGAAGACTTAGAGACCAAATCGGAGAGTATACGTATAATATAAAGAAAGGATACAAAAAACATAGCCTATCTGTACACTTCTGGAATATGGGTCCAAGAGGTAATAAATCCACAGCAATCAATAGATTGCAGCCACACTGGAGAGGATGCAGTCGCACACAAGAAATATTTTCATATACATGGACCATTACAAAATGGCGCTGGTGGTTTGCATAGTATTATATTGACATATCTGCTGTGGTTGCATTTTTTTTATACAAATAGGCTACAGTAAAGCCTGACTTCCTTTCCTACTTTCCTTTTTAAAAAATTGGCTATTACAAAATGGCACCCAAATAGAAGTTGTGGAGCGCATAGATCCGGGCATAGGCTACATAAAGATGGCCGCTCGCACACACACTAAAGGCCCCTGATGATGTGCTTTTGCACAAAATGCATTGGGCGAAGCTTGGATGTGTGACATCGTGCTGCCACAGTAGTTTATCTCTGTGGTGACCACTGAAAAAAGTGTTCAGCGGCTTTTATATACTTTTATGCTTTGGCGAATCCTACCTACTTTTTTTGGATATCAACATGAGAGGTTTTATATGTAATACAAGTGTGCAATAAATTGCTACACTATTAGATTATGTCTTTTGCTTGTGTAGCACCATTGTCCTCAATAGGGGCTACTAGTAAATTTAGCTGTGCTAGGTGGTAACTATCCTGACTGATTTGTAGTCTTTGTGATCATTTGGGTTTTCTCCTAAGCCTGGTTTAACTGTGGTTCCTTCCTTGTGTCAATAGATGGCACGGTTGCCTTTGCTTTAGTATGATCAGCTGCAATGAGCCCGAGTTATGAATATGCCAAGCAGTAGGAGTTTCAGGCCACTGAGCAGGCTAGGAGAGAGTATATATTTGGAGAAAGTCAGGTGATTGAGGTCCTCCCACCTAGACCTTAGTCTGGAGTGGATGTGTGAGGAACAGCTGTGTTGGGTGAGGCCTGGAGTCGAAGGCTTGGCCGTGTGCTTGAGGCTCTGCCAGAGAGAGCCTGTCTTCTGCCTGGGGGCATGGGAGAGGCTCTGCCAGAGAGAGAGCCTTTTTTTGCCTGGAGGCATGAGGAAAAGGATGGAATTCTGAGATGGTGTACCAGGGATTACTCTTCATGAGCCAGGGACTTTGGGGAGACTAGGAAAGTGTCAAGAGGGACTCATCCAAGGAAATCATGCATAGTGTTGTGAGCTTTTGGTTGCTTTAGAGGACGGTTGTTGCTACATAGGTACAGAACATTGGGTGCAGGCCTAAGGTCTTTGTTCTGTATTGCTGTCTACCTGGCTGTTTTGTTTTTGGAGTCTGCTGGTGTGTCTGCCTACGATCCTAGGTTGTCCTGTGCCCTAACCCTCTTGCTCTACATTTTATTGTTGTGAGCAATAAACTCACTTTTGTTCATCCTAAAAGTGAGTGGTGCCCATCTTTTCTGCAACTGTCCATTCCTACTATGCCGAAGAACCAGCACCCTGAGGTGAAATGTCAGCTCTCCCTGCTGCTGGGGTCGGGGAGCTGATTTCTCATGAGGACAGGTGTACGCTGATTGCTCCCTCTAGTGGGGGAAAGGAGGATTTATGAACCATATTAAAGTTTGCCTGCAATACTTCTAATGCTGTTTTGCTACTTTTAATCTGGCTGCATATTGGAGTGGTGATTGTGCTGCATATTATATTATCACTAGTGGTCAGGACCTACCAACGGTGGTCCAAGGAAGGAAAACCAGGGAACTGGGGACAGGGCTCACTGATGGATGGGGGAGCGAAGACTGTCCTATGTATTCTGATCCAATAGAACTATTGTAGCTCTAATTGCTGAAAAAGTCAATGTTGGTTCCAATAGAAAGGTGTCACAACACACAGTACATCACAGTTTGTTGTGTATGGGGCAACCACAGACCAGTTAAGTACCGAATCTGACCGTGTACACAGCCAATATGCCAACAATTGGCAGTGAGCATTTTGAAACTTGACCACAGATGCAATAGTAGAAAATGGCCTGGCCTGATGAATTAAAAAAATGGTTTGAGGACACAACATTGCGTTCGAGGTGTTGACTTGGCCACGAAAATCTCCAGATCTTAATCCAATAAAGCACTTGGAGGATCTGCTGGAAAAACAAGTCCAATCCATGGAGGTCTGTAAGGTTCTGGCACTCTCAGTGCCTCCTATCACATTTATTCCGGGTGATTTCCATCTACCTAGACAGAAGAAACACATATAGGTGTGTTTCCCTTTAAGGCTGAAGCTGTCATCACCCAGCGCCAGACTAGATGGCTATTTAGGGCGTCGGTTCTCACTCACATGTGTTCGTTCAAACACCAGTACCTGGATACTAATCTTGCTTGAAGCTTCCATGCTTGCAAGCTCTCCTCGCTGACGAACCTCGCTGCGCTGATCCCTGCATCCTGCTACTGGATCATCCGCATCTCCTGAGCGATCCTTCGGCTATCGCTATTAGTGCTAAGTACCCCACAGGGGAAATCTCTATAGACTTGTACTAGGCTTACACTATTTAGCTCTGCATAGCAAGGACTGTCTTTTACATCTGCATAACTAGATTGCTAGCTCTTGAGGCTACTGCTACTATTTCCTGCACTGGGTTGATCTCTCCTGTATGCACCTGCTACTCTGTCATCTGTTATCATACATGATCGCTAACCCTTCCTGCATCCATCTGCACTGTCTCACCTCAAGTGTCTGTCACCTACCACTTCCACTCAAACCTATCCCTAAGACCTTTATCATTGTCTTACCACATGTACATAAAGTCACACTAGGAACCAGCTTAATTACTGTGTGTATTTACTGGCTGAAATAAGACCTTCCATACATGATGAGTCATTGAGGTTGGGATTGGTATCTCAGCATATCTCCTACATGACTACTGACGTGGAACTACTTCTGCAGCTGAAAATCCACACCTTATAAGAAACGCAAGGAGCGTTACAGATTGAACGAACCTAAAAAATGGATTTAGCAGAAGTAGCCACTCAGGTGACACAATTAAAACAGCAGGTATCTGCGTTAATACACGCACTTGCTGAATTGAAAAACGACAATCAGGCTCTGTCGCAGCAGGTAATTAGACTGACACAACTTACCTCTGCACAGTCTCCTGAACCCAAGATAAATCCCCCTTTGGTATTTACAGGCGATCACAAAAGATTTCGCGAATTTAAAAACGCATGTGAGTTACTTTTTTTGCTAAAACCTCGTACCTACCTTACTGATCACATTAAGGTTTGTACTATCATTTCTTACCTATCAGGCGATCCTCGAGCCTGGGCAGATTCTCTTTTTGAAAAAAACGACCAGCTTCTCAACTCCTATGCCTTGTTCCTGGCAGAGCTCACTAGCCTATATGATGACCCCAATAGGCAGAGTACTGCCGATCTTCAGTTAAGATCCTTGAAACAAGGAAAAAGGCCTGTAGAAGACTTTGTCGCAGAATTCAAGAGATGGACCCTTGATTCAGGATGGAATGACGCATCTCTGAAAACCCAATTTAGGCTTGGCCTATCAGAAGCCGTCAAGGACGAGCTCGCCCGAGCAGAGATGCCAAAAACCCTGGATACATTGATACAACTCAGTATCACCATAGATAGAAGACTACGAGAAAGGAAGTCTGAAAAAATGGAAATGCCATTATCCAGTTCTTCTCAGAATTCAGCTATTGACCCCACTCCTAAACCCGCTCCAGGTAACCACAGACCCCGGCTACCTAAGGAAAAAAGGAGACCTAGTAGATATGGTGATCCTGCCTGGTCATGGTCCGAGCCTGCCTCAAACAGTCGACCTTGTCACTCTGACACATCCCATTTGGACCCTGATCCTACAGAGATGGATGAGGAGCCTATGGAGATTGGTGCCATACATGCTAGGTTGTCCTCACAAGAAAAAAGAGATCACAGGAGAATCTGTGGCCTTTGTTTTTATTGTGGTGAAGGGGGACATTTCATTACATTCTGCCCAACCAGACCCCATAGGCCTAAGGCTCTCCCAATGGAGGCCAGGCGAATCCGAAGGGTCTTCCCTGAAAAACAGCCTGGAAATTATCAAGGCTGTTGCCAGCCCTGTCCCCGTTCTATATCAGTGAAGGACACCTAGAAATTAACAAATATTGGAATAGATATTCCTTCAACTCCAGTGAACTTTATACCACGTTCAAAAAACCCTCCTGTACCACCTCCTGAGGATACTCCTATTTTTGCAAGCACATTTCTGGCTTCCGATGAAAATACAGAGATTCTTGCACCTGACTGCGTACGCGCCTCTAATGGCACGGTGGTATGTAGGAAGGATCTGAGGATGTTTGAAGAAGCATTGGTTGCTAGGTCTACTAGGATTACTTCGGATGGTTATGCGTCCGATTCTAGTGAGGGGTCCATGTAGCAGACACCCTAACAACAAGTGATCCGATTCTCATCGGTTACCAACCTGATCCGATTTTTATATCGGCAACAAGGGATCCGATTCTCATCGGCTACCAACCTGATCCGATTTTCATATCGGCAACAAGGGATCCGATTCTCAGATCGGTTACCAACCTGATCCGATTCTCATATCGGCAACCATTTTTTTTTTTCCGATTTTCATATCGGAGACCAGTCTTATCCGATTCTCGTATCGGCAACCAGTATTATCCGATTCTCATATCGGCAACCAATTTTTTTTTTTTCTTCCCGATTTTCATATCGGCAACCAGTCTTATCCGATTCTCGCATCGGAGACCAGTCTCATTCCGATTCTCATATCGGCGACAAAAAAAAAAAAAAAAAAAAGAGAAAAATTTTTTTTTTCCTTCCGATTTTCGCATCGGCAACCAGTCTCATGTGATTCTTATATCAACAACCAGCCTTAGAGGCCTTCCGGAGCCGGCCTTACGGGGGGGGGGGGGTAATGTAAGGTTCTGGCACTCTCAGTGCCTCCTATCACATTTATTCCGGGTGATTTCCATCTACCTAGACAGAAGAAACACATATAGGTGTGTTTCCCTTTAAGGCTGAAGCTGTCATCACCCAGCGCCGGACTAGATGGCTATTTAGGGCGTCGGTTCTCACTCACATGTGTTCGTTCAAACACCAGTACCTGGATACTAATCTTGCTTGAAGCTTCCATGCTTGCAAGCTCTCCTCGCTGACGAACCTCGCTGCGCTGATCCCTGCATCCTGCTACTGGATCATCCGCATCTCCTGAGCGATCCTTCGGCTATCGCTATTAGTGCTAAGTACCCCACAGGGGAAATCTCTATAGACTTGTACTAGGCTTACACTATTTAGCTCTGCATAGCAAGGACTGTCTTTTACATCTGCATAACTAGATTGCTAGCTCTTGAGGCTACTGCTACTATTTCCTGCACTGGGTTGATCTCTCCTGTATGCACCTGCTACTCTGTCATCTGTTATCATACATGATCGCTAACCCTTCCTGCATCCATCTGCACTGTCTCACCTCAAGTGTCTGTCACCTACCACTTCCACTCAAACCTATCCCTAAGACCTTTATCATTGTCTTACCACATGTACATAAAGTCACACTAGGAACCAGCTTAATTACTGTGTGTATTTACTGGCTGAAATAAGACCTTCCATACATGATGAGTCATTGAGGTTGGGATTGGTATCTCAGCATATCTCCTACATGACTACTGACGTGGAACTACTTCTGCAGCTGAAAATCCACACCTTATAAGAAACGCAAGGAGCGTTACAAGGTCCCACTTCACAACTAACAGGACTTAAAGAAACTGCTACTAATGGCTTAGTGTCAGACACCACAGCATACCTTCAGACGTCTAGTGGAGTCCATGCCTCAGAGAGTTTTGGTGGGTGGTCATAGAATTATGGGTGTTCGGTGTGCCTATGATAAAGCACATAAAGGATGATTGTAAACATTGAAGTACTTTATGAGCTGACAAAATGACAGCTGCTCTGTGAAAATAAAATGAACACTCCTAAATAAAATACAAAAAAACATTACCATAAATAGTCATTTTCATTCAGCTTCCTTTAACCAGACAGCTATATAAAGCATAACTCCCACCCACCCCTCATTTGAAGATGGAGATTTTGTGTTTCTGCTAAGCAGGAACAAGGATCTCTGTCTCCCCACAGTACAAGCACCCCCCCCCCACCCCACAGTTAGAAAGCACTCAGAGGAAACACAGGAAACCCTTTGATCGCCCCTGAAGGTAACTTCTTCCTTGCCAGTGTCATTCGTACAGTGACAGTGCATTTTTTTTTAGCACTGATCACTGTATTAGTGTCACTGGTCCCCAAAAAAGTGTCAGATTTGTCCGCCGCAATGTCGCAGTCCTGCTAAAAATCCCTGATGATTACTAGTAGAATAAATAAAAATTCCAGAAATCTATCCCATAGTTTGTAGATGTGATAACTTTTGCGCAAACCAATCAATATACGATAATTGGGTTTTTTTTTTTTTTTATTAAAAACTTTTCCTGAACCAATCAATATACGCTGGAGAGTGCAGGTATCCAATTTAATGCAATAAAATCAACAGTAAAAACTTACAATAAAGTAAGGGTAGACAGGCACATCTGAAGGGTAGTGTGAGGTCAAGTCCCTGATAGTCCTTTGGTCCCACGGAGACCAACGGAAGCAACAAGACGCCACAGCTACTGCTCTGCAGGACAAAAGGACTTGACCTCACAATACCCTTCAGATATGCCTGTCTACCCTTACTTTAATGTACGTTTTTACTGTTGATTTTTTTGCATTAAATTGGATACCTGCAGTCAGAGGCGCCTCTCTCACCTTTATCTCCATCGCAGCTCCGGATACCTGGTTTCAGTTTTCCCTGGATGGCAGCCCTAAGCTCATGGATGTCCTAGCCCATATCCAGCACATTGGATTTTAATACCCCCTCTCTTTGGTATATTTTTTTCTTTTTTGCCATCCCCTTCCGCTCCCCCTGTACTGTTAGCTCTAGCGCCTATCCCCTTGTTATTATAATCAATATACGCTAATTGGGGTTTTTTCTTCTTTTTTTAACCAAAAACATGTAGCAGAATACATATTGGCCTAAATTGATGAAGAAATTTTTTTTTTTATATAATTTTTTTTTATTATTGGCAATATTTTATAGCAGAAAGCAAACAATATTGTTTTTTTTTTTTTTTTAATTGTCGATCATTTTATATTTATAGCGCACAAAATAAAAACCGCAGAGGTGATCAAATACCACCAAAAGAAAGCTCTATTTGTGTGAAAAAAAAAGACATCCGTTTTATTTGGGTACAGAGTCGCACAACCGCGCAATTGTCAGTTAAAATAATGCACTGCTGTATCGCAAAAAAATGGGCTGGTCATGAAGGGGGATAAACCTTCCGGAACAGAGGAGGTTAAAATGGAGGGTTGGTAGTCTTTCAGCATCTCTATATTTGAACCCGATGAAAAACAGATCCAACAGAGTGCACTTGCCTTACAATTTCATGACTTATACGTGCTTCTTTTTCACCGTAGCACACTGTAAAGTACAGTAAAAAAACAATAAACCAGAACATAAACCCCGTACGCTACCTTTGTGTCCCCTGAATGAGGGAACGCATATGTAGTGTTTGATTTAATGTACAGAACATTCATTAGTCAGATTGTGGCTGTTGGGAGCCTAACATACATTCCAGGTTTGAAATATTTATACCTTGACAAAGAGACTCTATTATACAGATGATTCATATGGGAAGAAAAGGTATTCATTACCGGCTGTGGTTATTATTTATGTTTGTTGGTGTTTGCTGCTAGACGCAACCTTGCTGTAAACAGATGATGGACCTTCAAGAGCTCTTGACATATATTTACATTTTGTGTTTTACGCTATCTAGGTACGCCTCATGGGCATTGTGCTTCCGCAGTAATTGGAATGGCAAACGTTGACAGCGGCAGCTTTAAACACTGGAAGTGAATTTACTACTAATTACCTTTTCCTAATCCCATCAACAATTAAACATTTAAAAAAAAAATTGTTTTTTTTTCCCTGAATGCAGCTCTATTATAGCCAATGTGTCAATGTACAGTATCTCACAAAATTGAGTACACCCCTCACATTTTTGTAAATATTTTATTATATCTTTTCATGTGACAACACTGAAGAAATGACACTTTGCTACAATGTAAAGTAGTGAGTGTACAGCTTGTATAACAGTGTAAATTTGCTGTCCCCTCAAAATAACTCAACACACAGCCATTAATCTCTAAAACGCTGAAAACAAAAGTGAGTACACCCCTAATTTTAGTCAAGTCCATCTAAATCTGGTAGTGAATCCAAAGCCGTGTACACACAATCAGATTATGAGACGAATATTCATCCATTTTTTGTTGCATATCAAAAGTGAATAGAATTTCCCCCTGATGAAAACACGTGACCCTGTGTCGTAGGGGAGGGGCAAGGACAGTGACGGCACCCGGTGGCTAGGTAGAAACAGCTTCAAATCCCTCTCTCCAGAGAGAATAAGTTCAATGCTTGTACTCTTTCCTCATATCTGAAGTCCTCCATTCCCCTAAATATCTTTGGTGCCCTTCTCTGGATTCTCTCCAGTTCCAGCACATCCTTGCTGAGGACCGGTGCCCAGAACTGGATGGCATACTCGAGATGTGGCCGGACCAGAGTCTTGTAGAGTGTGAGAATTATTGTTTTATCTTTGGAGTGAATCCCTTTTTTTATACATGCCAGTATTCTGTTGGCTTTGCTTGCAGCAGCTTGGCATTGCATGCCATTGCTGAGCTTGTTGTCTACTAGGACCCCCAGGTCCTTTTTCATCTTAGATTCCCCCAGAGGTTCTCCCTCTAGAGAGTAACTTGCGTTCATATTTCTGGCACCCAAATGCATTACCTTACATTTTTAACAATAAACCTCAATTGCCATGTAGTTGCCCACCCTGTTATTTTGTTACGGTCTTCTTGTAAGGTTTTCACATCCTGTGTAGAAGTTATTGCCCTGCTTAGCTTAGTATCGTCCACAAATACTGAGATTGTGCTGGTTATCCCATCCTCGAGATCGTTTATAAATAAATTGAAAAGGAATGGTCCCAGGACAGATCCTTGGTGGACCTCACTTTCCACAGCCGACCAATCCGAGTACTCCCCATTTATCACCACTCTCTGGACTCGCCCCTGGAGCCAGTTTTCAATCCAGGTACTCACCCTATGGTCCATACCTATGAACCTTAGTTTGTACAGTAGGCGTTTATGGGGATCTGTATCAAATGCCTTTGCAAAGTCCAGGTACACTACATATACAGGTATTCCTTAATCTAGATGGCAGCTCACTTCTTCATAGAAGGTTAATAAATTGGTCTGGCAAAAATGATTCTTCCTGATACCATGCTGATTACTGCTGATGATGCCGCTTTTTATTACTAAAGTCTTGTATATAGTCCCTTATCAACCCCTCCAATAGCTTGCAGAATATTGATGTTAGGCTAACCGGTCTGTAGTTCCCAGGGATATATCCTGACCTTTTTTTAAATATTGGTGCCACATTGGCTTTTCTCCAAATATTTAGAACCTCTGCTCCAATTATTTAGAACCCTTTATTAAGTATGTTCTTAAAGCACTCCCATTTTTCCTCATTATTCTTTGTTTCCCATTCTATCCTATTTATTATCGTCTAGCATAGAGCGCAGTTTAGGGATGTTAGCTCTTTTGCAATTCAGTGTCTTTATATTACCCTTATGTTTCCTATTTCGGTGATTTATACTAAAACTAATTTACATAAGATCACTGTTTCCTAAGTTGCCCCATATTTCTACATCCGCAATCAGGTCTGTATTATTTGTATTTAGTAGGTCTAGTAACGCATTGTTTCTCGTTGGTGCATTCACCATCTGACCCATAAAATTGTCCTGCAAAACATTTAGAAAATGGCGAGCCTTAGACTAATGTGTGGTTCCTTCTGCCAAGTCTATATCTGGATAATTAAAATCCTCCATTATAATGGCATTTCCCATCCTTGCTGCCATTCCAGGCTGTGATAGGAAGTCCGCCTCCCCTTCTCCCTCTGGTTATGTGGCCTATAGCATATGCCCAATATTACTTTCCCCTTAGTATCTTTCCTTTAAAGCTCTATCCATAGGGATTCCACCTCCTTCCTAGCTCCATTAGTGATATCCCTCATATTCACTTGCACAATGTTCTGGATATATAGGCATACCCCTCCCCTTTTTTTACTCTCCCTATCTCTGCAATAAATGGGAATACCCCTGAATGATTGCCAGCCAATCATGAGAGCTGTCAAACCAAGTTTCTGAAATTCCCACAAAATCGAAATCCTCCTCATACATTAGCAGCTCCTGTTCTCCCATCTTGTTAGCCAAACTTCTAGCATTAGTATACAAACCTCGTAATTTTGCAGATCACATACTATACCCTTGTTAGTTATTATGAGGCTGCATTTTGGATTTGTCAACTTACCTACCTTGGGTTTTGGAACTCTGGTCACCCTACCACTAATGCCCCCAATATTGCCTGCTGAACCTTGTTCCCTGCTGGGTAGCTCTACATCTGGACCCTCCCCCACCACCTAGTTTAAAAGCCCCTCTAACTTTTTGGCAATCTTCTCCTTCAGTAGGACTGCACTATCCCCATTTAGGTGCAATCTGTTCCTTCCAAAGAGTCGGTAACCGACTAAAAATTTGGCCCAGTTCTCCAGGAAACCAAACCCCTCCTTTCTTCACCAGTTCCTCAGCCAATTGTTAACTTCCCTAATGTCCTGCTGCCTCTGGCATGGCTCGAGGTACAGGTAGTATTTCCGAGAATTCTACCTTGGAGTTCCTTCTCCTCAATTTAGCTCCTAAGTCCCTGAAATCGATTTTTAGGACTCTTCACCTTCCTCTAACTTTGTCATTGATACCCACGTGTACCATGACAGCTGGGTTCTCCCCAGCCCCACCCAACAATTTGTCCACCAGATCCGTGATGTCCTGAATCTGTAAACAACATACTGCTTATGGTCTTCGTGACAGAATGCCCTCTCTGTCCTTCTAATAATTGAGTCCCCTACCGCCAGAAGCTGTCTTTCCTTACCCTTAGCCTTGCTCCCGCCCTCAACGGAGGAGTTCCTCCCCTGGCAGCTAGGGGCGTCGCTCTGCTCCAGCAATGCTGGTCCCTGACTGGTTTCTCCAACATCACACAACAGGGCATATTTATTGGGATGTTCCAACCAAGGACCGGCCTCCTTGACTCTTTCCCCTCTTCCCTTCATAACTGTCACCCAACCACTCTGCTTTGGTGCCTACACCCTTGTATCTCCTCCCACCTCTGTGCTGGCCCCTGTCGGCACCTGCCGGGTACGTTCCTAACTCTCCTTTAGTATGGAGATTCTTCTCGGTGTTGCCAGTTGCTTCCCTAGATTCAGGACCTGGGCGTCCAGGGAAGCAACATGCTTACATTTTGTAGAGGAGGAGGAAGAGGTCGCCAGCGCAGAAAGGGCACCGCCAGCACGTCAGAAGTCAGGGTTAGCATGGCCGAAATGAGGAAAAGCTTTGTCAGCACGCCACAACAAGCAGCAGCAGGCACGCCTCAGCAGGAGGCAGCATTTCACTAACATGATGGAGCAGTATGTGTGCACACGCCTAGACGTACTGAATAACGGGTCTGTCCCCTTCAACTTCTGGGTCTCCAAGTTGGGCACATGGCCTGAGCTTGCCCTTTACACCTTGGAGGTGCTGGCCTGCCCTGCAGCCAGTGTATTATCTGAACGGGAATTTAGCACGGCTGGGGGCGTTATCACAGACAAGCGCAGCCGCCTGTCCAGAGCCAATGTGGACAAGCTCACGTTCATTAAAATGAACCAGGCATGGATCCCACAAGACTTGTCCGTACCTTGTGCAGAATAGACATGTATACCGGCCTTACCCAGCCATTGTTGTATTTGATCTTTCTTACTCTTTTGGGGTGTACCCTAATTTAATTAAAAAAATTAAATTAAAAACCAAAACCAGTGTTGGCTATCTCGTCCTCCTCCTCCACCGCCGCCACCGCTTCCACCTACACCCCCATATCCACCGCCATATCCACCGACATATCCACCGCCACCTCAACCTCCTACTCCATATGGGCCTCGTCCTCCTCCTACATCATTCAAGATTATTATTTTTCATTTTTCTGTTTTTTATGTTATTTTAAGTTATTTCCCTATCCACATTTGTTTGCAGAGCTCAAAAGTTCGGGTCACTGTTGACTTCAATGGGGTTCGGGATCAGAGTAAAGTTCGGGTTAAGTCCAGGTCACGAACCCGGACTTTTTTTTCAAGTTTGGCTGGACCCGCCGAACCCGGACATCCAGGTGTTCGATAAACTCTACTCATAGTCATAGTCCTTTACAGGTTGTTTACCCATTCTTTGAACAAAAATGAACTATAATCCCAATTAATTTAAGAATAACAAAAGAAACCTTCCCAGTTGGCATCCCAAGTACCTTCAGATCTATAATCTTAACCATAACTTGAGTTCCTGGAATACATTTCTTGACATACTCAGAAGTAGAACTCTTATTCAAAACATATATTCTATTTAAATCTAGCAAGGGTCTAGCCATATTTTGTGCAGCAAACTTCTGAAGTTCTTGTACCTGTTGCTGCATTGTTTGCAACCACACTTCTTTCTATACAACAGATTGTAAATAACTAAGCATGCTAATCTCAAAAGATAGAAGAATAGACATTCTTTGTCCTGTCATCAACTCTAAAAGTGACAAACCTATACTAGAAAATACTAAAGCTCTTAAGCGTCGTGTAGTAGAGATGAAGAAGTTGACAGCTTTTAAAAAAAAAAAGTTTTTTTTTTTAAAGGTTTGTAGAATTGATGGAAAAAAAAAGCTCTTCAGCTAAAATATAGCATGTAAATAAGTCACCCAATCTTTAGTTTAGGTTTACCTTTTCCTTTTGGATTGTTCTATAAACAGACATAACAAGTCAGAAGTTTGATGATAAAGTGCTCTAAAAATAGGTATTTAAAAAATGTACTTCCATTAGCTCATACAAAAAAAAAATCAGGTACTGGATGTGAAAAAATAAACAAATTTAATTTCAATAGCGTTCTAGCCATTCATTTTGAAATATAAGTAACCAACTGACCTTAAATGTTTTTACAATAAATTTTATCTCCACTATCAGTCTGCACCGATTCTAACTAAGATAACATTTTAGTGTCCCCCTCTTTATCCTGTGACCAAATTAAATCTTATAAAGAAGTAGCCTTATCAGATTCTTAAATTCTTTTGACTCTTATGCCCCATACACACGTGCAGATTATCTGCAGACTTTTGTCTGCAGACTTACCTTTTCTATGTAGTGCAAGGGCCTGCCGGATTGCATACAAATTGAAAGTGTTTAGGTTTGACCTCATATTATATGGTTTTGGTAAGTCTGCAGACAAAAGTCTGCAGATAATCTGCACGTGTGTATGGGGCATTACACATTCACAATTGCTTTAATTTTGCAAAAGGACCACTGATTTATTTTGATCTTTTTATATGTTCTATTTCTGAAAGAAACTTGATCATGTTGAAGTGAATTCTTTTTGAGAACCAACCATGCCTGTTATGGACCATATACAAAGATACAATGTGAGTGAATGAACCACATCTGCACTGTCACTCTGACTGCAAAACCAATACAAGGCAGCCTCGGGTTCAGCTCCTTGTGCAGACATATATCCAGGAAGCTTATATTGTAACAAAAATTGCTGATCTGGAATCCGAACAGCAAATTCCATCACATATGCTCCATTGTGCCAATATCTGTATCCATTTATACAGGCACAGGAAATTTATTCTTGACAAATGTCCACTAAAAAGGTGAAGGAGTGACTTTTTCATGATTAACCACTTGCCGACCAGCCGCCGCCTATATACAGCGGCAGGTTCCCGCAAATCGCCACACCTGCACGGCGGTTTGCAGGAACAATCCTAGGGGTGCGCGCGCATTTCCAAAAGTGTACGCATGCACTCACTCGCCAGCAGGGAAGCCAATCCACAGGGCTGGCAGGCGCGATTGCTGCCAGGCACCCGCAATCGGTCCCCGTGAAGAGAGAACTGCGGTCTGCTGTTTTAAACACAGCAGACCGTTGTTCTCTCAGCTATCAACACAGAGCTCATGTGTTCCTCCTATTTAGGATCACAGGTCTCCTTATTGATTCCATAAGCCCATCCCCCCAACAGTTACAAAACACCCCCTAGGCTCACATTTAACCCTTTGATCGCCCCTGGGTTAACCCCTTCCCTGCCAATGTCATTAGTGCAGTAACAGTGCATATTTATAGTGCTGATTACTGTAGTAATGTCACTGGTCCCCCCAAAACTGTCAAAAATGTCAGTTAGGGGTCCAATCTGTCCGCCGCAATGTCACAGTCCCAATACAAATGGCTGATCGCCACTATTACTAGTAAACATAAATAATTAAATAAATAAAAATGACCTAAATCTTTCCCCTAGTCTGTAGGCACAATATATAGCAGAATACATTTTGGCCTAAAAGGATGAAAAAAATGTAATTTTAAAGTATTATTTTTTTGGGGGGGGGAATGTTATATAGCAGAAAGTGAAAAATGTTGTTGTCTTTACACAACTGTGGCTCTGTCTCTCACATTGAAACATTTGAGACAAAAAATAATTACCTCCCACTTCAACTGACAAGCCTTTCTCCTCAAGATCCAATTGTTACCAGGCAATATTTTATGAATTAACACCTTTTGTTTTTCTTTAAGTTTTAGTGTAACCTGAGGTGTTAGCAAACCAAGTACTGCAAAAACCCACAATGTGTCTGACTTATAGCATTGTACAATGCACTTCTAACACATTTGTTCTGATGATATTGTCTCATCATCCACATACACTAGAATGTAAAATGGATGAGAGAGATCTACATTAATCAGAAATAGTGAATTGATAAGGGCTTTCTTTAGATCTTTAAATGCTTGTATACAAGGCCTCTCCTATTATTAAAAATATTCGCCCTATAGCTTCAGTAAGCCTCCATAATTCATTCAGATTTACTCAGACAGATGCTTTTGCAAAAAACTCAATGAATTTTTAAGAAAAGTTCACAAGGTTCTTATGACAATTACATTGGTAGGTAATAGTACCTTTTAACCACTTAAGGACCAGGCCTATATCTGACGCATGTTGTTTCCAAGTTTAAATCAGTATTTTTAGCTAGAAAATTACTTAGAACCACAAAACATTATATATATATATTTTTTTAGCAAAGACTCTGGGAAATAAAATGGCGGTCGTTGCAATAGTTTTTGTCATGCGGTATTTGCGCAGCGGTCTTTCAAATGCAATTTTTTGGGGAAAAATAGATTTCACTGCATTTGAAAAAACGAAACAGAAATGTTAGCCGAATTTTTTTGTATTTTGTGAAAGATTATGTCACGCAGAGTAAATAGATACCTAACATGTTACGGTTTAAAATTGGGCACACTCGTGGAATGGCGACAAACTACGGTACTTAAAAATCTCCATAGGCGATGCTTTTTTTTAACCACTTCAGCCCGGAAGATTTTACCCCCTTCCTTACCAGGCCCTATTTTGCCATTCGGCACTGCATTATTTTAATAGACAATTTCACAGTTGTGCGATGCTGTACCCAAACAAAATTTACATCCTTTTTTCCCCATAAATAGAGCTTTCATTTGGTGTTATTTGATCACCCGTATGATTTTTATTTTTTGCGCTATAAACAAAAAAAGAGCGACAATTGTGAAAAAATATATATTTTTCACATTCTGCTATATAACATTCCAAAAAAAAAAAATTAAAAATCAAAATTTTTTAACATTTTAGGCCAATTTGTTTTCTGCTACATATTTTTGGTAAAAAAAATTTCAGCTTAGCTGAAACTGCTGATCTGTTCCTGACTGTCTGAGAGAAGAAGATTCTCTAAGTTTCCCGGTAGCTCCTCCCGCGGCCCGCCTCCCGCTGTGTCTAAACACAGCGGTAGCGCGGCTCCGGCGGCACGCGCCTGCCGCCAAAACCACATGCACTCCAGTCACGCAGTACTACGTGACTGGATGCAGCTGAGACACCCTGCTGCAGTAATATTACGGTTGGCGGTGGGCGGTCGGCAAGTGGTTAACAGTTACCAGTTTAGAGTTACAGTGTAGGTCTATTTTTTAGGAGTATTGCTCTCGCTCTGGCGATCACGGTGATACCTCACATGTGTGGTTTGAACAAAATTTTCATTTGCGGGCGCGACTTATGTATTGCTTCTTCTTTCGTGCGTGATCTCACAGCGACGTGGGAGCTTAAAAAAAAACTTTTTTTTCCTATTTATTTTAATTTTCATATTTTTAGCACTGTTTTTAAAAAAAAAAAATCTGATCACTTTTATTGCTGTCACAAGGAATGTAAAATCCCTTGTGACAGTAATAGGCGGTGACAGGTACTCTTTATGGAGGGATCGGGGGTCCAAAAGACCCCCGACCCCTCCACTGCACTTAAAATTATTCAAAATGCCGAAATCTGCATTTTTGAATACTGACATTTTTTAAATTCTGCCCCGTTAGCCGCAGAGTAAATACATCAGAGACCCGATCAAAGCTAAATCTGGCTTTGTTCGGGACTCCAACCAAGTGGAGGACGTGCCTGCTGGTTGCTCGGGTCTTCTGGTGGGATGGGAAGGGGGGGGGCGGCCTCTCCAGCTCGCTGTGATGATGGCCGAGCCACATCGGCTGTTATCTTCTGAAAAGCAACCGCCGGCTCTAAAGAACGGTATCGAGATGATGCCTGCAGCTGCATATCACCCCAGTACAACCACTTCTCCGAGCCGACGTACAAGTACATCGATTCGCGGGAAGTGGTTAAATAGTTTTTGTTCTTTTCATCCACGGACTCTCTTAAATGTATCTGGAAGGGTTGACACAAAAATCTTTCATTCTCTGAGCCACAAAGGAAATGAAAACTCTCATGGGATAGCTAGCTAGTTTGTGTAACTGGATCTTTGCTTCTCTGTATGCCTTAAATGTAACATTCTTTTCAGAGAGTGCAGAAGATAATCTAGTCAGTCGTAGCTGTCACACTTTGTATCCCAATATACTGTTGGTAACAATCTCGTTTATAGAGTTTATCTTTTTTGACAGATTTTGATTGTACATCTGCGAAAAAAACATGTACACTGCTTTTTATTATGACTTTTCTGATTATAGCAAAAACAAAGAAATTGTTTGGAGACTGATTTTCTTGTAAAACTTACAGACTGGGGCCCGCCCATAAGCTGCAATTGGCTAATTCCCCAAGAAAGACTCCTCCCAAAACCATAGTAACAAACACACTCACCCTTGTTAGGAGTGACAGTCCTGTGCTCACTTAAAGAAAAAGAAGAGATGCGTACTGTCTTTTTTCTTTTGCCCTTTGTTCTTTCTTTTGTCCTTGGACTTCTGTCTTCAATATTCAGAATCCGACTTCCAAACTTGCATCATCCAAAGGGAACGTCTGCCGGCTTTCCTGTAATGGTGGGCTTTAAAAAATAACATGAAGTTTTAGTCCCATTTAAAGCCCTACTCTCAGGCCTCCAACCCGATATCCTATGAGAACGTCTCACGTGTCCTGGCTACCAGCTTCCTCTGGCAGGGACTATAACCTTGGCAGAGATCTTCACGTACGTAACATCACGCTTTCCTACCGGGAAGCTTTTCGGGTTCTAAAAATACTTGAAGAAAACTTTCCAGATGACAATGTCAATCAACCTCGTACAAGCTGGGTCATTTGTTTTCTTTGTTTTTTTCTTCTTCTTGCTGAACCACAAGCTGTTACTGGGTAAGAAAACAGACAAAAAACTCCCCGGTAGTAGGATCGGTAACTGCAGTCAAGATAAATATACTTCATCCAGGTCCACATTCTTCATCAAAATGTTCAAAATAGACTTCTCAGCTGTCACGATACTTCAGGAAAATGTTTAATTTTCTTAATGTAAACATACGAAACAGAATAAAACAAAAATGGACAGAAGGAGAGAGATGTTACGTGTCTTCAGAGAGTAAGATGTTATTTTCTCTTCTCTGCTTAATCTGTAGATATAGTTGTCTTTTATACTGTATGTAAAGACAATGTCAGCAAAAAGTGTGTCCCAAGAAGGTAGTAATTCTAAATATAAAAGTAACACCCACTTTTGCATATATGGTATAGTAAGACACAACTCCACCTAACATACTGACATAAAAACTCATAATAGAAATACATACATAGCAAAATAGCTTCTCTGTCCTTGAAAGACATACTGAAATAACCTTCAAAAACTAACATATTACATTAAAACATTCATGTATTTCAGAGACTTTTATCATTAAAATAATATTAAACTCTAAATCTCTAACAGGCACAATTGAGTGTTGCAATATTCCACACAAATTTTTTTAGGCTCTTACCAGAAATGTATGATCTCTAAATTATAGGAGATCATGAAAAGCATAGAACAAATAGGACTCCCATGGAAAGCAAATCCCATCTCAGCAGCAGATCTGGTGTATTAAAATATAGCAATCCAGCCTCCACACATGGAAATTCGAATGTACATGTTAGGTACCTGTTAGGTAAAGTCCGAAGTGGAGTTTGAGTGCTGAGGATTCAGGCGAAAACGTAGTCAGAGATCAGGCCAGCAACAGATCGGGCAAAGCAGTATCCAAACGTAATCCAAAGAATTTTCAGGTAGGCAGAAGTCATACACAAGCTGGCGGTGAAGTACAGATTCGGCAGGCTGAAGAGGGGTCAGTAATACAGGCAAAAGTTCATACACAAATGTCTATCAAAGAGCAAGCAGCACACCCAGGAAGATATTCCAAACAAACGGGCATTGAGGAACAGGAAGTGCTGCTTTTTGAAGGCTGAGTAAATTGTACATTGTTCACAGCTGGTTAAATTGTACATTGTTTGCAGCTGGCAGCAGGTGGAGCTAGTGAGTCCAAAAGTAAAGCATCAGGCTGGAAAATCACTCCAAAAACTCCAAAGCTTCTTTGTGGCACAACAGATAAGGCTGCAAGCTATAGAACAGGGAACCTCGCGGTTTAAGGACACCCAGATACATGACAGTACACACATCGAGTCAGCTGTGTTCCTCACTCAGGCAATGTTTTGAAGCTCATACATCAGAGAAAGAGAAAGGTTCATCATGCAGTATAATTATGATATTTATTAGGTAATAAAAAGTATTGCACTTACAAGAAAATAGATAAAAACAAGTGGTAAAGCAAAGAATCTGACCACAGATTCAACCAACAGATCAGCAACATAGTGACCTCACAGCTCCCATGTTAGGATCAGATCAGGTGGCGGTTGGTGTCAGCAGACATGTGTCTGCTGACATCTGCCTCTCCATAGAGGAGACTGAAGGGTTTGATCAGGTCCGCCTGAACAACTGACAGGCGGATTGGTTCGCTCATGTGAAAGGGGCCTTATGATTCCAAAAATCGTGCGCGTAGTGTATTTGTGTTGTATTTTCAGACAACTGTGCTGATTAAACTAAAACTGTACGATCTGGTATCATACGAGAAAAATTTTCATGCTTGTCCCATCAGATAATATCGGATGAACTGTCGTGATTGGCTCTCAAAAGCTGTGCACTAACGATCAGATTAGGGTACGATCACTTGAAAAGCAGTATTTTTCAGACGATTTTCGGATCATGTGAATGTGTGAATGGGCCATTAGACAAATTAGTGTTGATTTACTAAAACCGGAGAGTGCAAAATCTGATGCAACTGTTCATGTTAGTCAATCAGTTTCTAGCTTCAGCTTGCTCAATTAACCACTTAAGGACCGGAAGGATTTGCCCCCTTAATGACCAGGCCATTTTTTTCGATACGGCTCTGCGTTACTTTAACTGACAATTGCGCGGTCGTGTGACTCTGTATCCAAATAAAATTGATGTCCCCCCCAAAAATAGAGCTTTCTTTTGGTGGTATTTGATCACCTCTGCGATTTTTATTTTTTGCGCTATAAATAAAAAAAGAGTGATAATCCTGAAAAAAAAATATATATATATATATTTTACTTTCTGCTCAATCAAATTCTTTCATAATTTTAGGCCAATTTGTATTCTGCTACATATTTTTGGTAAAAAAAAATCCCAATAACTGTATTTTGATTGGTTTGCGCAAAACTTATCGCGTCTACAAACTAGGGGAAAGATTTATGTCATTTTTATTTATTTATTAATTTTTTACTAGTAATGGCGGCGATCAGCGATTTTTAGCGGGACTGCGACATTGCGGCGGACAGATCGAACCCCTAACTGACATTTTTGACACTTTTGAGGGGACCAGTGACATTACTACAGTAATCAGTGCTAAAAATATGCACTGTTACTGTACTAATGACACTGGCAGGGAAGGGGTTAACACCATGGGTGATCAAAGGGTTAAATGTGAGCCTAGGGGGTGCTTTCTAACTGTATGAGGGATGGGCTCACTGGGTGAACACAGAGACCTGTGTTCCTAAATAGGAGGAACACAGGATCCCTGTGTTCATCACTCACACAAAAGCGGCCTGCTGTTTTTACATCAGCAGACCGCCCTTCTGTCTCCACGGGGAACAATCGTGGGTGCCTGGTGGACATTGTGGCCGCCCGACCTACTGATTGGCTCCCCCGCTAGCTGATCGGCATGTGCGCGCGCCCATACTAACTGCTACACAAAGCGATGTACATGTACGTTGTTTCGCGTAACAGAGCCGACCTGCCACAGTAAAACTACAAAGGCTGTTCAGCAAGTGGTTAAGCTGTGAAAATCTGGAAGATGATTGGTTTCTATGTAGAGCTCCACCAGGTTTTGCACTCTCCAGTTTTAGTGAATCAACCATTGTTAATAAATCAAACATGGTAATGGCCAGATGGCAGGTGAAAAAAAAAGAAAACAAATGCAGCCACCACAGGGCTAGTGCACACCACAGTTCCTGCATTCTGGATGCGTGCTTTCAAGTGAGTCCCCCACCTTTTTTTTTTTTCTTCATCTCGGTTGAGGACCTATGCATTTCAGTGCATTTTTTATGCTTTTTGCCAGGTTCCAGATGCATTCCATTCAGAAAAAAATGTTTTGCTTTTGTTGCCTGCTCTGTAAGTCACTGCTCTAGGGCCATTCTACTAGGGATCGACCGATTATCGGCAAAGCCGATATATCGAGGGCCGATCTGCACTTTCCCCGATATATCGGAATTGGTCCCTGAGGTTACCGATATTGTCGATATTTCGGGAAAGTGCTTGTACTGGAGTGTTGGCAGCAGCTAGAGGCATCACCCCGGTACCGGGGTCCATAGCCGAAGGTCGGCTGTCTTATAATGACAACCGATGCGGCGGAGAAGCCGTTCGGCTGTCATTACAAGGAGCAGAAGGGGACGTCGCTCCAACCCCCCCGCCACCTTCCGCAGCTCGCCCGGGTCTCCCGTCCCACCAGGAGACCCGAGCATCCTACCTGCACGGCCGCCAAAGACCCGACCAAAGCTGCATTCGGCTCTGATCGGGTCTCCATGTAAAAACGCCGAAAGTGATGTCATGACATCACTGCCGGGTACTCGGCGCCAAAAAAAAAAAATATTGGCTGATACTGATATGCGCAGAGTTGTATAAAGTACTCGAAACACATACTTGAGTAAAAGTACCAGTGCTCGATCAAAAAGTGACTTGAGAAGAAGTGGAAGTGCTCGATCAAAAAGTGACTTGAGTAGAAGTACTAAAGTATTCAACATTTTTTGTACTTAAGTATTGCAAGTAGTTTTTTTTTAAATTTTGCTACTCAAGTACTGAAAGTAAAAGTACAAGTACTGTGTTATGTAGTTATTAAAGAAAGAAGTCAAAAGTTTGAACATCATATTGTTTTTTATTATTTCAAATGTAGCTTTTATTTATACATACAGTAGCATTTATTTTCGTATGCGCTGATAATACACATGTTTTGAGCTTCATGAAACCTGCCATCTACTGTAGGAAAGTACAGATACCGCCTTTCGGTACTTAAGTACAGCAGTGAAATAGTTCTACTTAGTTACTATACATCTCTGGATATGCGATGCCCAAAATACCGGTATCGGTAATAAAAAAACAATATCGGTCGATCACTACATTCTAACCCATGTTAAACACTGCCCATGTGTTTTTGATGTAGAATAAAAACACACTGGTGTAAACCAGCCCTTAGGGTTTAACCACTTGCCTTCTGTGCACTTAAACCCCCTTCCCATCCAGACCAATATTTAGCTTTCAGTGCTCTCACACTTTGAATGACAATTGCGCGGTCATGCTACACTGTACCCATATGAAATTTTTATCTTTTTTTTCACACAAATAGAGCTTTCTTTTGGTGGTATTTAATCATCTCTGGGTTTTTTATTTCTTACAAAAAAAAAAGAAAAAGACAGAACATTTTTCTTATTTTCTGCGAGTAAATTTTGAAAATAAATACATTTTTCTCCTTCACTGATGTGCGCTGATGAGGCGGCACTGATGGGCACTGATAGGCTGCACTGATGGGCACTGATGAGATGGCACTGATGAGGAGGTACTAATATGCCGCACTGATGAGCACTGATAGGCGGCACTGATGAGAACTGATAGGCGGCACTGATGAGCACTAAGAGGTGGCACTGCTGGGCACTGAGAGGCGGCACTGCTGGGCACTGAGAGGCGGCACTGACGGGCGGCACTGATGGGCACTGAGAGGCGGCACTGCTGGGCACTGATGGGTGGCACTGATGGACACTGACGGGTGGCACTGATGGGCGGCACTGATAAGCACTGATGGGCAGCACCATCAGTGCCCACACTCAGTGCCCATAGTGCTGCCAGTCAGTGCCCATCAGTGCCTAGATAAGCAGGCACTGATGGGCACTGACTGGCAGCACTATGGGCACTGATTGTGGGCACTGATGGGGGGCACTGATGGCGGGCACTTAGTGTATTTTATTTACCTTGTGTAATCAGGGCACTGGTGATCAGTGCCCTGATTACATTCCTCTGTGTCCCCGAACGGCTGATCGGCTCTGCTCCTTCCTCACACTGCAGTCTCTGTGTGAGGAAGGAGAGCTGGCGATGAGAGATGATCTCATATGTTTACATATGAGATCATCTCTCATTGGATGGGCTGATCACGTGGTAAATGGCCGCTGTGATAGGCCATTTACCAAGATCTGTGATTGGCTGTGTCCAAGGGACACGGCCGACACAGATTTTCCCCGATGCGCGCTCGCAGGAGCGTGCGGGGAGCCTGTCTCTGGGAGGCCGCTTAAAGACGGCCTCCCGGAAATCCGAGTCCGCGCTGTAGCCGTATTTCGGCTATAATGCGGATAGGAAGAAGTTAATACCGCTTCAAATTGACTTTTTTATATCTAACTGAATTTTGGCCTGTCAGGTATTCTTAATTTTAAAAAGCTAAATTCCCCTCTGTGTGCCTGAATAGCCCTCTGATCAAAAGTATAAGCTGTCATTGAGGTTTTGACCAGGGCCAGGACAAGGGTTGGGCAGAAGGGAGGACTGCCCTGGGTGCGGTGTGTATTGTAGGAATGGGGGCGCGACAAGTTCCTTCTACTATAAGGCTGACAGGAGTAGTGACCGTGGCATCACTAGCGCTGGAAGCGGTAAGGAGGGGTTGAAGGCTGTGCTTTCTGTCCCCCTCCTCATAAGCTCGCAAATAATGGGGGGGGGGGGGTTGCAATTTGCCATCTTTGCCCTGGGCACTGGATGTTAATGTCCCAGCACTGGTCTTGACCTCTTTAAATATGGAGCAATGTTTCCACCATCCTGCAATCCAGTGAAAGCTGTTTGGCATGTAAGAAGCAAGGGAAACGTTCAAACCAGATCTGGGTGAAATGGGCTGTTATCAACATACACTATATTGTCAAAAGTATTGGGACGCCTGCCTTTACACGCACATGAACTTTAATGGCGTCCCAGTATTAGTCTGTAGGGTTCAATACTGAGTTGGCCTACCCTTTGCAGCTATAACAGCTTCAACTCTTCTGGCAAGGCTGTCCACAAGGTTTAGGAGTGTGTCTATAGGAATGATTAACCATTATTCCAGGCGCGTTTGTGAGGTCAGGCACTGATGTTGGACGAGAAGGCCTGGCTCGCAGTCTCTGCTCTAAGTCATCCCAAAGGTGTTCTACCGAGTTGAGGTCAGGACTCTGTGCAGACCAGTCAAGTTCCTCCACCCCAAATTCGCTCATTTATGTCTTTATGGACCTTACTTTGTGGATTGGTGCGCAGTCATGTTCGAAGAGGAAGGGGCCACCCCCAAACTGTTGCTTTGTGCACTGATCCCCATCATTTGGAGGAGGGGGGATTATGGTGTCGGGTTGTTTTGCAGGGGTTGAGCTTGGCCCTTTAGTTCCAGTGAAGGGAACTCTTAAGGCATCCGCAAACCAAGAGATTTTGGACAATTTAACGCTACCAACTTTGTGGGAACAGTTTGTGAATGTTCCAACATGACTGCACACCAGTGCACAAAGCAAGAGTCCTGACCTCAACCCGATAGAACACCTTTGGGATGAATAAGAGCACAGACTATGCCTGACCTCACAAATGCGCTTCTAGAAGAACGGTCAAACATTCCCATAGATACTCCTAAACCTTGTGGACAGCCTTCCCAGAAGAGTTGAAGCTGTAATGGGATACCATTAAATTTCATGTACGTGTAAAGGCAGGCGTCCCAATACTTTTGACTATGTAGTGTATATCGAGACGCATGGCGGTTTTCCGGTTTGACTTATAGATAACAATGTGGCATGGCCTCCAATTCTGCTTTTATGTCAAGTGACTCATCGGATGTTCAGTGACTCAGAGTGAAATGGGGCAAATTACAGGCTTGTGACATGTTGAATAGATGTTAGTGATGAGTTTGATGTCATTTCCCTCAGGGATTGCAGTTTTTTGCAGCTTTGGCTTTTATGCGTTTCCCTATATACACTAAAATTAACAACCCATCTGCAAGGCTGTGCAAAGATCGGCTAAATCCTGCCGCTACATCCTACCAAGAAAGAATGTATTCTAAAATCCTATTCACTGCATCTACTTTTATGTGTTAAAAATCCTAAATTGCACTGCTGTATTATCATTAGAAGTTAAGTCAGCTGGAGAGATGCTAATTGCTTATGCTAATCTATTTTCTGATTTGCATGTCATGTGTGCTGGAAGATTGAAAATCATAACATTTGTTACAACTGCAAAGCCCATGCAAACCATCCCAAAAAATTATTGTCTCTTCCCTCTTTGGGGTATACACATAGTTACATAGTTAGTCAGGTTGAAAAAAAGACATCAGTCAATCCAGCTCAACCAATAAAAAACAAAAAAACAGGAAAGAAAACCCAACCATACAATCCCATATACACAATCCTATACCCCCAGTTGATTCAGAGAAAGGCGAAAAAAACCCCAGCAAAGCAAAATCCAATTTGCTACAGCAGGGGAAAAAAATCCTTCCTGATCCCCAGAGAGGCAATCGGATATTCCCTGGATCAACTTTACCTATAAATATTAGTACCCAGTTTTTTTTAAGTCCACGGTGGTGCAAAAACCTACAACGAAAAAAACCCGTAAGTGAACAAAAAACGTGCATGTGAACACACACTAAAAAGTACACTTAAGGGTGTGCTTTAGTCCACCCCCCAAAGCAGTGCCATCTTAAGAGCCTTATAGGCCCCTGGGCAATGCAGTGCACCGGGGCCCCCTGCCTACACAATCACGCACGAGAATATACTACAAGAGAGTACAACTACCTGGAGTATATACCTTACTATATACATATTACAAGGAATCCTATATACTACAAGAGACTCTTGTAGTATATAGTGTTCCATGTAATATGTATATAGTTAGTAAGGTATATAATATACTCCAGGTAGTTATCTCTTGTCTTGTAGTATATATTGGTCCCTGGCCTATATGTATATAGTAAGGTATATATTATCCTCCAGGTAAGTAGTTGTACTCTCTTGTAGTATATAGTGTTCCCTGTAATATGTATATAGACTATATACACATTACAGGGAACACTATATACTACAAGAGAGTACAACTACTTACCTGGAGGATAATATATACCTTACTATATACATATAGGCCAGGGACCAATATATAGTAGGTAGTATATCCTCCTCCAGCCAGGACAGGTAGTAGTAGTTGTCTGACTGTCTCTTGTGACTTCACATCATGATCATGCCATTGAGAAGGAGATAAAAAAAATTGGCAGGCAGACTTACCCTTACACGGCTGCACATGGCATGGGAGGAGGTGGGAGGAGGCGGAGGCGGAGCCAGTCTTCTCCTAGGGTCGGTCGACTCGACGGACGGAGGCGGAGGAGAGGAGAGTGAGGACTGGAGGAGAGCCGACGAGGAGGAGGATCCTCCTCCGAGTCCTCCGCTGCGTGCGGCGGCGGCGCTGTGCATCCTGGGTCTGCTCTGCTGCTCACGTCACTGGTTGCTAGATGCCAAGCGGGCTGGCCTTAGCAACCAGTGTGTGCAGGGCAGACTCGAGGCACCCACGGCCGCCGCCGGACTCCGGACCGGAGGCACCAAGGGGGGGGCCCGGCGGACAACGGAAAGGGGGGGCCCTAGACCACCAGGGAGTGTGGGACATGATCATCACATGCCACCAATCCATCAATCGATGTGGGGCCCCTTGGCAAGTGGGGCCCCCGGGCAACCGCCGGGTATGCCCAATGGAAAAGACGGCCCTGCCCCAAAGGGGTAGGACTTCGACCCTAATCCCCAGGGCACAAGGCTCCTGACAGGGACATAGGGTTTCCATGGTCTGCCTAGCCAGAAGGCCTGGCAGACCCTGTTCTTAAGGCCAGCCGAAGCCGACCCTGAATACTAGGTCGAGGGGCTCTCCCGAAGAGAGACCCCCCAGAGGCAGGGGAGGAAGGAACCGGAGGGCCACACATCATCCCCCTAGACTTCATGGTAAGCCCGAGGACTCACAACCTACAATCTGTGAAAAGACACACAAAAGTGAAAGTGACAAACAGTTGGAGAAAAATAAATAGAAAATAAAAAAGTGGCTGTGCCAAATGGGCAGTGGCCTAGGCCCTGAGGCCTGGTAAACAAAAATTGCCCCCGGACTTAGCCAAAAGGCCAGGCCCTAAAAGGCGCAGTGCATAATGGTAGCGTTTGTGACTGTGACCATGTGCCTTTTTCACACCGTGGGGTCCCACACCCAAGTGTTACTCAGAGCACCCCTAGGGCGACCACTCCCAGGGGGCACAGACACCGCGGACCTTGTGCCCTCCCGGCCCCTGGCCAGACAAGGTAGCCCATTCAAATAAGGAGGTAATGGAAACTTCCAGCTTTCTCTGACAGGACTTACTCCCGGCCCCCAGTTATGCCCAGGCGCTCCGGTTTCAGTCCCTGCCGATACTAACCTTCCAGGTCCCCATCACTCCAGCAGGTTTGCATAGCCGCCACCCAACCTTGGTCAGGTCAGAAGATAGCACAGCGCCCCCACTAGATCACTGATAAGAACACATACAACACTTGATCTTAGCCAAAAGGCAGAGAAGTCTGATCATTGGAGGAGAGTTCACTGAGATCCCAGCATAGCTAGAGAACTGACCAAGATGTGCTCTCCTGCTTAGCGTGGTCAGTTTTTATTAGTAAGGCAGAGGGACTGGCAGGGACACCAGGGATTTCACACAAAGGAAGCAATACAAAGAGCACAGGATACATTCTCATACAAATACATGATACAGCAGCCACATATCAGGAATATGAAGTGTTGGGGTAACAAATGCTTTAATTTGAGGGTATTTACATCCAAATCAGTTGAACAGTGTAGGAATTACAACAGTTTGTATATGTGCCTCCTACTTTGTAAGGGACCAAAAGTAATGGGACAGATTAACAATCATAAATCAAACGTTCACTTTTTAATACTTGGTTGCAAATCCTTTATAGTCAATTACAGCCTAAAGTCGGGAACACATAGACATCACCAGACGCTGGGTTTCATCATTGGTGATGCTCTGCCAGGCCTCTACTGCAACTGTCTTCAGTTCCTGCTTGTTCTTGGGGCATTTTCCCTTTAGTTTTGTCTTCAGCAAGGGAAATGCATGATCAATCGGATTCAGGTCAGGTGATTGACTTGGCCATTGCATAACATTCCACTTCTTTCCCTTAAAAAAACTCTTTGGTTGCTTTCGCAGTATGCTTCGGGTCATTGTCCATCTGCACTGTGAAGAGCCGTCCAATGAGTTCAGAAGCATTTGGCTGAATATGAGCAGATAATATTGCCAGAAATACTTCAGAATTCATCCTGCTGTTTTTGTCAGCAGTCACATCATCAATAAATACAAGAGAACCAGTTCCATTGGCAGCCATACATGCCCACACCATGACACTACCACCACCATGCTTCACTGATGAGGTAGTATGCTTTGGATCATGAAAGTTCCTTTCCTTCTCCATACTCTTCTCTTCCCATCACTCTGGTACAAGTTGGTCTTGGTCTCATCTGTCCATAGGATGTTGTTCCAGAACTGTGAAGGCTTTTTTAGATGTTGTTTGGCAAACTCCAATCTGGCCTTCCTATTTTTGAGGCTCACCAATGGTTTACATCTTGTGGTGAACCCTCTGTATTCACTCTGGTGAAGTCTTCTCTTGATTGTTGACTTTGACACACATACACCTACCTCCTGGAGAGTGTTCTTGATCTGGCCAACTGTTGTGAAGGGTGTTTTCTTCACCAGGGAAAGAATTCTTCGGTCATCCACCACAGTTGTTTTCCATGGTCTTCCGGATCTTTTGGTGTTGCTGAGCTCACCGGTGCGTTCTTTCTTTTTAAGGACGATCCAAACAGTTGATTTGGCCTCACCTAATGTTTTTGCTATCTCTCTGATGGGTTTGTTTTGTTTTTTTCAGCCTAATGATGGCTTGCTTCACTGATAGTGACAGCTCCTTTGATCTCATATTGAGAGTTGACAGCAAAAGATTCCAAATGCACATAGCACACTTGAAATTAACTCTGGACCTTTTATCTGCTCCTTGTAAATTGGATAATGAGGGAATAACACACACCTAGCCATGGAACAGCTGAGCAGCCAATTGTCCCATTACTTTTCGTCCCTTAAAAAGTGGGAGGCACAGATACAAACTGTTGTAATTCTTACACCGTTCACCTGATTTAGATGTAAATACCCTCAAATTAAAGCTGAAAGTCTGCAGTTAAAGCACATCTTGTTTGTTTCATTTCAAATCCATTGTGGTGGTGTATAGAGAAAAAAAGATTAGAATTGTGCAATGCTGTTATCTGTTGATGGATTTTGTTTTGTTAAATCTTAATAAAAATCTTTGAAAGCGAAAAGATTAGAATTGTGCCGATGTCCCAATATTTATGGACCATACTTTTTATTACATTTGTCATTTTGTGTCATTTTTCACATATTTCATTTGTCATTGAAAGCTATCCGTGGCTGACTGTCAATCATTTTCTTGCACAATGTCGGAAGAAGAATACAATAAGAAAAGCTTATATGGAGGTTTTTGTTGGAAAACTGGATGAACTCTTTATTATGAATTCTTAGTTGTTTTATTATCATTTTTTGCACAGTCACCTTTTTCACTTTTAGATAGCTTTTTGCATTTTTTTTAGCACCAATTGTATCACATATATTGTATGGTTCGATTTTTTTTCATATATTTTTAGCACTTTAAGGTTTATGGAATTTATGTATTGATTATATTTTTATTTTATTTATTGACACTTGAATGCACATTGGGATAATTTCATATTATGATCATGTCAATTTAAACACAGACACCTAATTAGGTCTATATGGAAATGACTGCCAATATCTAAAATTTAGGTAAACGCTACACCCTATCAATAGGGAACTTGAAAAAGGAGAAATTATGGACTTTATCGGTACTCCATGTACACAGTACACCAATATATAAAGGAAACATTTTATTACAAACATAAGATAAAAAAATATTAGTAGATAGCGCAACCCAATTTTGGAGGTAGTTTTCCTGTAAGCAATGTTGTAATAAGTTCCAGTCGGAGCATATAGGCAAACAAATCCTCCAACATCAATACATTCTCTACATGTTCCGCCAACTGCAAACAACTTCTATAACACATAATCCAAAAAGAGCTAAACAACAGATTGGATGCGGGGCAACCCCACAGGCTTACCCACAATAGAAAGGTTCAAGGCTAGAGGGACAGATCCAAGAGCCCAAACAAAACCCACCCCTGGGGTGGGTGTGGGAGCAAATATCTATCCAAGGCACTTGAACACACTTTATTTTAGTCATATATATTATAAGCGAATGTCATGATGAAACCAATCTACAAGGAGGATGTTGTAAAAACACTACAGATAATATCCTTAAATAAATGGATACCGACCCGCATCACCATATAAGAGCGGATCTTCAACAACTGACCAAGTTATCATATGAATCAGGCCAACACACCAGAGGCGAAATGTTGGATATATAAAACGCTCCAATCTCGCTAGAGGTGCAGGCATCCAGAGTTGGACCAAACAGATTCTCTGTATAATCAATGAGTATAGGACCTTAGAGCAATATAAAAAAAACAATGATGGAGACAAATTGAAGCACATAGAGACATACAATGAAGGTGGATTGATACTAAAGCCTTTCCAGTAACATGTACCAAACACAAGCCACCGGCCCAGTATCCCTAAGAGTGTGAACCCCTACATATATATATAAAGGTCCTGCACGCACCCGCCAGTTACAACGCCCAGTGGGTTACTTCACCAAACCTGGGTTACCGCCAGAGTGGCTGGCTTCTTAATTTTGATGTATGTGTGCATGGGGTACCAATAAAGTCCATCATTCTTTTTTGCATAATATAGAATAATGGATAATATTAAAGAAAAGGAAAAGAAGGTAATGGTGCTGCCTGGAAATCAATATGTAATAAATATGATGATACAATAAATAGATAAGGTGCAATAGTGCAAAACTAAGGGGTGAATACTCTAAAAGTGCAATGTTTGAGGGACTTTTCAGTTTGGGGAAATAAAGATTTACATATGCAGTATTACGCTATGTGACCTCATTACTTTACATGCACCACGGTATGCTGTGTGGCCCAACTCGATGAGATTATTGGATTCAGTGGTCGCTGAATTCTTGAGATATACCTGATTACTAGCTGTGGAGCTTTGGCTTGCATCCAGAGTCTGGAGGTGATTGGGAGGTCTCATACTTTGTGGCGTACATATACTGTTCATTCGGTGAGTGTCCAACCATAAGGGGTGTACACAGTGGTGAGGTGGAGGTTCTTCCTTCCTTGTGCGGATGAACGATTGAGGACCTACACTATTGGGACCGGTTATTGGGACTATATGCATGAACTTTATTTTCCTTATACAGTGATATTTATGTATTCATTCATTTGAATCCTATGTGTAGTTCATTTATGAGTGGACTAAATAGCGCTGCTAGTGTGTCATTTTAGGTGCAGCTACATGTTCTATCACCTAGTGTATACACCTTGTTTACATATTGTTTATACTTTATAGCAGCAGCTGATGTTAGAATTTTAGATATAGAATAGTCTTTTAAGCGCCGGGTGAGCAAGTTGTCCCCCATTGTTTTCGTGTTTTCTTGCTCCTATTTGTTTATTTAGTAAATATAACTAATTACTTTTTTTAACCTTCCTAGCGGTATTCCC